>NC_089839.1:275268259-276699509 GCF_035609145.1 Eleutherodactylus coqui | reverse complement strand
TCATGTGGATGCTTCGCACAGAAAATTCACAGCATTTAAAGTAGCAGCAAAGTGGATGAGATTTTAAAAATCTCATCCACATGTTGTGGAAGAAATCTGCATCAAACCCGTATGGAAATTGACATGCAGTGAAGGTTTTAAATCCGCAGCATGTCAATTATAGCAGCAAATATGCCACAGATTCCATCTCTTCTAATGAGGTAGCAAATTCTGCACCAAAATCTGCATAAAAATCGACATCCAATGATGCGGGTTTCGATGCAGACTTTACACTGAGGATCTGCTGTGGAATGTCCGCTGTGCATGTTCCGCAGCAAATCCGTCCCATGTGGACAAAGCTTAAAAAAACTCCAATCTGATACTTTATGTAAGTAGTACTGCATTTAAAAACTATATAAATTTGTTATCACCCTAATCGTATCAAACCAACAGAATAAAGACATGCAATTTATACTGCATCATGAACTCCGTAAAAACAAAACCTCCAAAAAATTGTGCAATTGCATTTTTCCCATTTCATCCCACTTAGAAATTTTTGAAAGTTTTCCATTACATCATACATTAAATTGCACCATTGAAGAATATAACGTGGCCCACAAAAAGCAAGCCCTCCTGTAGCTCTGCCACTGGAAAAATATAAAAGTTTGGATTTTCTGAAAGTGAGGAAGAAAATAATAAATAAAAAAAAAGGCACCAGTGGGAAGGGGTTAAGGACTCCTTCCCACAGATGGATTTCCGCCGCGTAATACATGGCGGAAATCCGCTGTGTTGCCCGCAGCTATTAGGTTCTATTGAACCTAATAGCTCAGTGCTCACGGTGCGGAATTCCACAATGGAATTCCGCACCGCGAAATCACCCGTCCTCACCCGAGACATGCACTATTTGCCGCGGGCGTACGCGCAGACGGCTTCCATTGCAGTCAATGGAAGCCGTTCGTCACGCTATCCTCCGCTGTAGCACAGCGGAAGATAGCGTGAAACCGCCTCTCCGCCTACCGCCGCCGCGTCATATGACATGGCCGGCCGCGTCATGTGACGCTGTGGGCCTGTCATGTGACGTGGCCGGCGTGGCACATGACGCTGCGGCGCGTCACGCCGAAGCGTCATGCGGGACCTAGGACGCCGGATCCGCAGTTGTTAAGTATGGGGACTCTGGGGGGCGCCGTGACGGGCTGTACAGCCGGCCTAATTAAAATTAATATACAGACAGACATGGACTGAACAAAAAGGATTGTCTCAGTGAAATACTGTGATGATGATCATTCTCACTACTTTTCAATTCCTACTCACCTTCCTGCACTGGATTCCAGCTGCTGTTGACGTCCGCTGGATCGTGCATGTACTGACTCAACTCAAAGCTACTGGATGACATGCCGGAGTCTCGGTACTGGGAGAGCAAGCTGGTTTCTATTGAACTGAACGACTAAGAGAGACATGAAGATGCAAAATATGATAAGTGGGAAAAAAAGGTCTAGACAGGTTCCATCATGCCAATTTGTAATACAAGGGATGGTATCTAGCCACACTCATGTATTTAAAGGCAACCCGTCACCACGCTTTACCCCTATAAAAAGGCCATATCTTTCATTACTAGTTGCCTAAAATAGAATCTCAGTCATTATTTTCTTTCTAACATCGTCAATATACCCGTTTATTCTGCTGTTGAAGTTTTAGCCCCCGCTATGTAAATAAGCTCTTCATTGTCCCCATGGCTGCCCCCTCCATGTCATAATCCCGCCTCCTGGACCCTATGTCATTCTACTCTCGCTAGAAGGTCTTTACCTCCAACTTATCCACTGCAGAGTCAGGGTGGTAGGGTGTAGAGTGCCAGGCATTATTATCCACATAGCCTTGCGACCTTATGAAACAAAGTAAATATGTCAAATGGGAAAAAAGTTGTGAGCTATAAATCATAAATATGCAAATTTGCTAAATAGTGAATTAGAAAATAGTCATAAATTAGCAGTTCCGTTTAAAGTCGTGATAAGTATATGTAAGTCCCTACCATTGTGTAATGCTTAAAGGCAGTGTGGGACTGGGGTACTTTGGGCCCACCAGGGAATTCAGAAGGCCTACTGTGCCCATCCATGGGATAGGGGATAACTTGCTGATCCGTGGAGGTCCACCACTGAAACACCCACTGATCTCAAGAACGTGGGCCCCATGTCCGCCTCTGCCTGCCTCTGCAGGGGTTACCTCTCCCCCCACAGTGACGTCACAATGAATGGAGTGCTGGCCAAGCATGCGCGTGTGGCGCTCCGTTCATTTCAATGAGGCTTACGTAATATGGTTCAGGTATCTCGGCAGTCCAATTGAAATTGAATGGAGCGCCAGTGCGCTTGCAGGACTGGCACTCCATTCAGTCTCTCAGTAACAACGCAGTGAGGAGAAGGGGGGACATGGGGACCACAAATGCCCCTGATCAGTAGGAGCCCTACTCCCCTCCAAACTGACCAGATACGGACATCATGACAATGGAAGGAAGGGCAGGACAGGCAGTAGATAAGTAACAGGACCCAGAGGGGCTGTCATCTCTTCTCAACATGTTCAGGGGTGGGCAGTGAGTTCTGCGAGGTGTCTGGGTAGAGCCTGCTAGGCCTCTGCGCTACTTTTAACTGCTGTCTGATGCGGTTTGCTTGGAAACATTTACGCTCTGCTTCATTATGGGAAAGTTATGCTGATTGACTGCAATATAGAAGTATTGTGTAATGGAGCCTGAGATCCGGCTCCTGTCTCATCAGAGACCCAGACTGCTGCTTTGTGCCTCTTCCATGCTTTACACTACAGCGCTGCTTGTGCATAAGCACAAGCTACCACAAGCTCTCCACGAAGTAAGTGCATAAAAAACGGATTTCAGTTTTTAAAGGAGTTATCCCATCAAAATGATTTATCACCCATTCATAGGATAGGTGATAAATGATTGATCCACGGAGGCCCAATAGCTGGAATCTCCAAGGATCACGAGATTGCACATGTATGAATGCAGCGGTGCGTCGCACGCTTGACCCAGGCTCCATTCACTTCTATGAGGCCGATGCAGATAGTGAAGCGCTGAGTAGTCACAAATGCGCACCACTGCAATATTCATCCAGTAGATTCTTGTAATCCCTGGGAGACCCAGCGGAGATGGTAATTGATTTTTATCGGATAACATGAAAAAAATCCTAATAAACTACAAGCAGCAGACCATCAAAGAGGAAAAGAAGATTCATAGTTAACCGCTTAACATAACAGGACATAATCCTACGTCATGTGGATGGCACAGGATCAGAAGTGAGCCCGCGCCATCATGCAACAGGAGACGGCTGTTACCAATAGCCAGGCCCCAGCTGAAACAGTGGTGGTACATGAGGGCAGCGACCTTCGCTATTTAGATCGTGGCATGTTAAGGATTCACAGAAAGAGGGCGCTCCCTCTGTGACGTCATCGGACCCCCACAATGTACTCGTGGAGGGCCGACAGGTTGTCTTGGCAACAGAACGCCAGATACAGGCGTCCTGGCTTGCCATTGCCTATGATTGCTATTACAAGCGATAAGGCATTGCAGTACAGAAGTCCTGCAATGCCTTACAATGCCTTACATAGCTGCTATGGATCAAGTTCCCTTCAGGGACATAAAGAAGAGTGTAAGAAAACCAAAAAATATAGTGTTAAAAAACATGCATAAAAAAAACAAAAAACCTTTTTTGCTAATTTTCCCCTATCTGTATAAAAAAAAAAAAAATTTAAGAAAAACCCCACATATTTGGTATTATCATGTTCATAACGACCTGTACTATAATTTGAGCACACTAGTAATTCTGCGCAGCAAAAATCGTAAAAAAAATGGAGGTAAAATGCTTATTTTGTTCATTTTACTTCCCAAAAAGCGCAATAAAAGTGATCAAAAAAGCCATATGTACCCCAAAATAAAAATGTTATGGGACTTTGAATGCAGTGATGTAAAAATAATAATTTCCAAACAGAAGTTTTTTTATTGTGTGAAAGTGAAAACAATGGCAGAATTGATGTTTTCTTGCCATGCTCTCAAAAAAAAAAAAAGTTTTACAATTAAAGATGAGCGAGTATACTCGCTAAGGCACATTACTCGAGCGAGTAGTGCCTTAGCCCAGTATCTCCCCGCTCGTCTCTAAAGATTCGGGGGCCGGCACGAGTGACAGGTGAGTTGCGGCGGGGAGTGAGGGGGGAGAGAGGGAGATCTCCCCTCCGTTCCTCCCCGCTCCCCGCCGGCCCCTGAATCTTTAGAGACGAGCGGGGAGATACTCGGCTAAGGCACTACTCGCTCGAGTAATGTGCCTTAGCGAGTATACTCACTCATCTCTATTTACAATACATTATATGCACCCAAAAAGGTTATCAATAAAAACTACAGGCAGTCAAACAAAAAACAAGCCGTCGTGGCGGGCATGTCAACGGAAACATAAAAAAGTTATGGCTTTTTAAAAGTCGAGATGAAAATCCCCCAAAAATCGTTGTGTCCGTAATGCCAAAACAGGCCATGTCCATAAGGGGTTAATGGTTACGCATACATTAAAGCACGTGAAACTTACAGCGGGACGACAGATTAAATAGATTACAAAAATGCGCATATTGAGGATGCATCACCTGTGTGGTTGGACAATCTCCGTGTTCTGATCATAGGCGTTGGCAGTGGAGGTATCCTGCACCCAGCGCTCAACCTGATTGTAAGCTCTTCTCCCATCTGCGAGGGAGAAATGAATAAAACGGCTTCATTTGAGGCATAAATAGATTAAGAAATTGTTCTGTGAAATCAAAGACTAATGCAGGTAGGCCTGCGACATAATTAATATATAGCAGCTCATCATTAATCAGGAAAGTAGGTTATTTGATACATGTGGGAGCTCCGGAGAGGAGCATGCAGTTGCAACTTGGATCAAGCAAACAGAAATCTAATTTTAAAACTTTAGGAAAAGCAGAGACTACATGAACTCGGCAAATCTAATTCAAAGGGCTATGAAAGATATGGAAACACTAAGAAGTAGAAAACAGCCACAAGGAAGTGCACTGTACCTTTCTCTCTAGAAACACCAACTGGAGGCTCGTAATTAAAGTCTCTGTTGCCATAGTTTTCTCTTTGTACCGTCTCGTAAAATCCATATCTTTCATCATATCCCTGCCTGAAAAAGATAGGAAGAGGTCAAGCAAATACGGGATGAGACGGCCACTTTTTTTCTGAAGTTATATTCTTATTAGATGTAACAGGCATACATTTTGTGCAGAACACACTTTGAGACCTATCGGGCCATGGGAGGAATATGCAGAGATGATTCTTTAAAGCGACAACTAAGGAGTCATGTCAACTTGATTCAGGTACTGTAGCATCTCGCTATACATTATGTATGCAGGACATGGTAAATATCAGACAGGATGACAGATAGCTATCAGAGAGATAGATAGATAGATAGATATAGAGAGATAGATATGGGAGAGATATATAGATAGACAGATAGATAGAAGAGAGACAGATAGATAGATATGAGATAGATAGATAAATATGGAATAGATAGAAGAGAGATAGAGAGATAGACAGATAGATATGGAATAGATAGAAGAGAGATTGGAAGATAGATATGAGATAGATAGATGGATGTGGAATCGATAGAAGAGAGAGAGATAGATAGATAGAGAGATAAATAGAAGAGAGATAGATAGATAGATAGATAGATAGATAGATAGATAGATAGATAGATAGATAGATAGATAGAAGAGAGATAGATAGATATGACTGATACATAAATAGATAGATAGATGAGACAGATAGATAGATAGATATGAGATAAACAGATAGATATGGAATAGATAGAAGATAGATAGATAGATATATGAGATAGATATGGGATAGATAGATAGATAGATGTGGAATCAATAGAAGATAGATAGATAGATAATAGAAGAGAGAGAGAGATAGATAGATAGATGTGGAATCGATAGAAGAGAGATAGATAGATAGATAGATGATAGAAGAGAGATAGATAGATAGATGTGGAATCGATAGAAGAGAGATAGATAGATAGATAGATGTGGAATCGATAGAAGAGAGATAGATATAGATAGATGATAGAAGAGAGATAGATAGATAGATAGATAGATAGATAGATAGATAGATAGATAGATAGATAGAAGAGAGATAGATATAGATAGATGATAGAAGAGAGATAGATAGATGTGGAATCGATAGAAGAGAGATAGATAGATAGATAGATTATAGAAGAGAGATAGATAGATATGAGATAGATAGATAGATAGATAGAAAATAGATAGACCATGAATTGCACTTTTGAAATGACTTTCTTAAAATTTAGTCAGAAGTGAATTCTAAAGAAAAAAAAAACCAGTTTAGCCTCTTGACGCATTTGGGCGTACATGTACACCCTCCAGCATCAGGGTTTGTATGAAGCAGGACCGAGAGCCGATCCCGCTACATATAGGGTGGGTGTGGGCTACTTCCTGCAACTGACACCAGCCATCGAACAGTGGAGATCAGATCTATGATCGTGGCTGTTAACCCTTTAAATGTTACACTCAATTCTGACAGCGGTATTTAAATGCACCGATCAGAGTTCTGGGGTCCCAAACCCCATCACGTAATGAGATTGTGAAGGGCTGTACAGTTGGCATGGCCCCCAGGGCTGCCATGAATAAATTCCTATCAAGGCGTGCCACAGGATAGACTGCCTGTCAAAATGTGGTAAAATGTAAAACTATTGTATTACATTATACTGTATGATCATAGGTTCAAGTCCTCTATGGGGACTAAAAAAAATGTAAGAATAGGTTAAAAAAAAGTGTTGTTAATTAATAGAAAAAAATACAATGTAGCAAAGGTTTTGCCCCATCCCCTTCCCATATCTATAATAAAAAATGAAAATAAAAAAAAACAAAAGCATATTTGGTACCATCCTGTCCGTAAAGGATCTATCAAAAGTAAAACATTACTTATCCCACATGGTCGAAGCTGTTAGAAAAAAAATGCCACAATTACACTTTTTTGGTCACCCTGTCTCCAAGAAAGAATGTAATAAAAAGCAATAAAAAGTTGCATGTAGTCCAAATTGGTACGAATAGAACAAGCTTAAAAAAAAGCTCTCACACAACTATATCAATAGGAACATTTAAAAAAGTTATGGTTGTCAGAAGACGGCAACAGAAAATACATATATTTTTTCAAAAGATATTTCATTTTTTAAAAGTAGTACAGCAGAAAAAAAGCCAAATACATTTGTTATGATTGCAGTTATACTGATCCACAGAATAAAGTTATCATGTGCTTTTTGGTGCAGGGTGTACGCTGTAAAAACAATACCCCCTCAAAGATGCCGAGATTGCATTAGTTTTCCCATTTTCCTCCACTTTCAGTATATTATATGATATGTTAAATCGTAGCATTGAAAAATACAACTTATCTCACAAAGTCAGGCCCTCAGGTAGCTACTTTAACTGGAAAATAAAAGAGTTATGATTTTTTGAAAGTTGGTAGAAGAAACCAGAAATAAAAAAAAAGGAGACCCGCAACCATAAGGGATTAATTAGCAAATTCATGCATAGATTTAACATCAAACAAAATATTTAATACTTTGTGTTCCCCCTTTGGCTTTTAATAGTGCTTTCACCCTGTCCGGCATTCCTCGAATGGATTTTATGATGTCCTTTATTTCTGGATCGTGGAACCAGACTTTCAATAGTCTCTCAAAAAGTTTAAAGAAGTTGTCTGGTTATAAATTCACTTAAAAACATAAACAAAACAAACAGTACTTACCTGCCTCAGTTCCAGGCAACCTAAAGGCCGATTTAGACAAAAAGATTATCGCTCAAAAGATGTCGCTCAGGCAACTATTGAGCGATAATCGTTGTCTCATTTACAGAGCAAGATGATCGCTCAAGATAAGCGATCACCTTGCGCTGCCAGCGGAGGATGCAGAAGACAAGCGGGGTGTCCCCGCTTGTCTTCTGCATCCAGATGTTTTCTGCACGGACAGCTCTGTTCTTCATACTCAGCCTGTGATCAGGGAGCGGGATACAGCTGAAACAATAGTATCAGCTGTATCCCGGTGTGAATCCCTGGATAAGGCTCATCGTCATCTTTCAGCATGCTGAAAGACAACGATGAGCGGCGGCATAACGAAAACTGCAGTTACACACAACGATTATTTTGAGCGATAATCGTTGTGTCTAAATGGGCCTTAACACTGCAGCCCCACGATTCTCCCGGTCTCTGTTGACAGCGGAAGCCAGGAGACCACTGCCTACCAAAAGAGATCAGGAGAATCACGGGGTTGCAGCGCTGGAGCTGAGGACAGATAAGTACCATTCGTTTTACAGGCGTTGTCCAATTCAGACAACAGAACTCCTGGAATCATGGCGACAAGGATGTAAGTGCTAATGCCAGGAGAACAAGCAGGAGGATGGCAGGACAAAACACTGCTAGATCCGCCTGTCTGTGAACGGGTAAGTACTGTTCTTTTTCTTATTTTAAAACAGTTCCAGTTATAGCAGAAATGTTGTCAAGTAACCAGACAACTCCTTTAAGTTATTCAACCCTAATTTAAAAAAATCATAGAATGGTAGAGTTGGAAGGAACTTCCAGGGTCATCGGGTCTAACCCCCTGCTCAGTGCAGGATCACTAAATCATCCCAGACAGATATTTGTCCAGCCCCTGTTGGAAGATGATCTGTTCCACTCATTGATCATGCTTACTGTCAGAAAGTTTTTTCTAATATCTAATTTGTGTCTCCTCCCTTTCAGTTTCATCCCATTACTTCTAGTCTTTCCTTGTGCAGATGAGAATAGGGCTGATCCCTCTGCACCATGACAGCCCGTCAGATATTTGTAGACCGCTATTAAGTCTCATCTCAGCCTTCTTTTTTGCAAGCTAAACATTCCCAGATCCTTTAACCGTTCCTCATAGGACATGATTTGCAGACCGCTCACCATCTTGGTAACTCTTCTCTGAACTTTTTCTGGTTTGTCAATGTCTATTTTAAAGTGGGGAGCCCAGAACTTGACACGGTATTCCAGATAAGGTCTGACTAAGGAAGAGTAGAGGGGGATAATGACCTCACGTGATCTAGACTCTATGCTTCTCTTAATACATCCCAGAATTGTATTTGCCTTTTTTGCTGCTGCATCCCACTGTTGACTCATGTTCAGTCTGTGATCCATTAGTATACCAAAGTCTTTTTCACATGTGCTGCTGCTTAGCCCAATTCCTCCCATTCTGCATGTGCTTTTTTTCGCTTTTCTTGCACAGATGTAGGACTTTGCATTTCTCCGTTAAATATCATTCTGTTAGTCGACGCCCACTGTGCAAGCTTTTCTAGATCTTTATGAATCCTCTTTCTCTTCTCTAATGTTAGCTATCCCTGTTAGCTTTGTGTTATCTGCAAATGTGATCAATTTCTCCTCAATTCCTTTATCTAGATCATTTATAAAAATATTGAACACTGGGCCCAGGACAGAGCCTTTTAAAAGTTCAGCCTTCTTAAAGGGGTTGTCCCGAGGCAGCAAGTGGGTCTATACACTTCTGCATGGCCATAATAATGCACTTTGTAATGTACATTGTGCATTAATTATGAGCCATGCAGAAGTTATAAAAAGTTTTATACTTACCTGTTCCGTTGCTGGCGTCCTCGTCTCCATGGTGCCGACTAATTTTCGCCCTCCGATGGCCAAATTAGCCGCGCTTGCGCAGTCCGGGTCTTCTGCAGTCTTCTATGGGGCTCCGTGTAGCTCCGTGTAGCTCCGCCCCGTCACGTGCCGATTCCAGCCAATCAGGAGGCTGGAATCGGCAATGGACCGCACAGAAGAGCTGCGGTCCACGGAGGAAGAGGCCATCTTCAGCGGTGAGTAGAGAAGTCACCGGAGCGCGGGGATTCAGGTAAGCGCTCCGGTGAGCTTTCTTTACCTCCCTGCATCGGGGTTGTCTCGCGCCGAACGGGGGGGGGGTTGAAAAAAAAAAAAACCCGTTTCGGCGCGGGACAACCCCTTTAACATAATTTTTAACCAGTTCACCATCTTTATCCGCTTCATCCTGTAAACATCCAATAGCATCTTTGACTTTTCTTTTGCTTTTGACATACCCACCAAATCCTTTTTTATTGCTTTTGGCCTCTGTTGCAAGCTTTAATTCATTATTAGCTTTAGCTCTTCTGACACTTGCCCTACAGTTTCTGCAGGCTGCATTATATTCTTCTTTAGATATTCCCCCTTCTTTCCATTTGATACACATATTTTTCTTCCTTTTGAACATGTGTGCAAGTTCAGCATTCATCCATCCTGGTCTCTTTAAATGCTTCTCCTTCTTTTTTCTTTTAGGGATTGTTAATAGAGATGAGCGAACGTACTCGTCCGAGCTTGATGCTCGTTCGAGTATTAGTGTGTTCGAGATGCTCGTTATTCGAAACGAGCACCACGCGATGTTCGAGTTACTTTCACTTTCGTCTCTGAGACATTAGCGCGCTTTTCTGGCCAATAGAAAGACAGGGAAGGCATTACAACTTCCCTCTGCGACGTTCAAGCCCTATACCACCCCCCTGCAGTGAGTAGCTGGCGAGATCAGGTGTCACCCGAGTATTTAAATCGGCCCCTCCCGCGGCTCGCCACAGATGCATTCTGACATAGCTCAGGGAAAGTGCTGGTGATGCTGGAGCTGCTATAGGGAGAGTGTTAGGAGTTATTTTAGGCTTCAAGAACCCCAACGGTCCTTCTTAGGGCCACATCTGACCGAGTGCAGTACTGTTGAGGCTGCTTTTAGCAGTGTTGCACTTTTTTTTTTTTTGTATATCGGCCGTGCAGACCGTTGCATCCTCAGTCTGCACTCATTGTACATAGTATAGGGCCAGTACTGGTGAGGCAGGGACAGTGGGAAAGGTGAAAGAGATATACAGGCTATATAGGCAGTGGGCTTTTCAAACAAATTTTGGGAAAAAAACTATATTTGGGCTGCCTGTGACCGTCCTCAGTGTACTGCGTGTCTGCTGGGGGTAGTAGTCCTAATTAATGCGCAGCTAAGCGTTACAGCAGACTTGCGCAAAAGTGTTTCCTGGCTCTGCGGTGCCCGTTACATCACCGCCGTGATCCTGTCCACATTGAAACAGTATACATATATACGCTGCCTACAGTATCTGTCTACTGTCTCAGCTCTACCGTTCCAAAAAAAAAGCAAAATACTTAAGGCCTACTAGTGGCGTCTGGCCACTTGACTGCTTCTGCGCTGTGAATTCCACTAGCTCAGTCATACGCACCTACGTCTCACTGCAGGCGTGCGCAAAAGTGTTTCCTGGCTCTGCGGTGCCTGTAACATCACCGCCGTGATCCTGTCCACATTGAAACAGTATACATATATACGCTGCCTACAGTATCTGTCTACTGTCTGAGCTCTGCCGTTCCAAAAATAGAAGCAAAATACTTAAGGCCTACTAGTGGCGTCTGGCCACTTGACTGCTTCTGCGCTGTGAATTCCACTATCTCAGTCCTACGCACCTATGTCTCACTGCAGGCGTGCGCAAAAGTGTTTCCTGGCTCTGCGGTGCCCGTAACATCACCGCCGTGATCCTGTCCACATTGAAACAGTATACATATATACGCTGCCTACAGTATCTGTCTACTGTCTGAGCTCTGCTGTTCAAAAAATAGAAGCAAAATACTTAAGGCCTACTAGTAGCGTCTGGCCACTTGACTGCTTCTGCGCTGTGAATTCCACTTTCTCAGTCATACGCACCTACGTCTCACTGCAGGCGTGCGCAAAATTCTTTCCTGGCTCTGCTGTGCGTTCTGTAAGCGAAGTCAGCCCCCAACCACAGGCCAATAAGCGGCACATTTTATTACAGCGTTCTGTTTCTGCTCTACACCATGCTGAGGGGTAGGGGTAGGCCTAGAGGACGTGGACGCGGGCGAGGACGCGGAGGCCCAAGTCAGGGTGTGGGCACAGGCCGAGCTCCTGATCCAGGTGTTTCGCAGCCGACTGCTGCGGGATTACGAGAGAGGCACGTTTCTGGCGTCCCCAGATTAATCTCACAATTAATAGGTCCACGCGGTAGACCTTTATTAGAAAATGAGCAGTGTGAGCAGGTCCTGTCATGGATGGCAGAAAGTGCATCCAGCAATCTATCGACCACCCAGAGTTCTACGCCGTCCACTGCTGCAACTCTGAATTCTCTGGCTGCTGCTCCTCCTTCCTCCCAGCCTCCTCACTCCATTACAATGACACATTGTGAGAAGCAGGCAGACTCCCAGGAACTGTTCTCGGGCCCCTGCCCAGAATGGGCAGCAATGGTTCCTCTCTCACCGGAGGACTTTGTCGTGACCGATGCCCAACCTTTGGAAAGTTCCCGGGGTCCGGGGGATGAGGCTGGGGACCTCCGGCAACTGTCTCAAGAGCTTTCAGTGGGTGAGGAGGACGATGACGATGAGACACAGTTGTCTATCACTGAGGTAGTAGTAATTGCAGTAAGTCCGAGGGAGGAGCGCACAGAGGATTCGGAGGAAGAGCAGCAGGACGATGAGGTGACTGACCCCACCTGGTTTGCTAAGCCTACTGAGGACAGGTCTTCAGAGGGGGAGGCAAGTGCAGCAGCAGGACAGGTTGGAAGAGGCAGTGCGGTGGCCAGGAGTAGAGGCAGGGCCAGACCGAATAATCCACCAACTGTTTCCCAAAGCGCCCCCTCGCGCCATGCCACCCTGCAGAGGCCGAGGTGCTCAAAGGTCTGGCAGTTTTTCACTGAGAGTGCAGACAACCGACGAACAGTGGTGTGCAACCTTTGTCGCGCCAAGATCAGCCGGGGAGCCACCACCACCAGCCTCACCACCACCAGCATGCGCAGGCATATGATGGCCCAGCACCCCACAAGGTGGGACGAAGGCCGTTCACCGCCTCCGGTTTGCACCACTGCCTCTCCCCCTGTGCCCCAACCTGCCACTGAGATCCAACCCCCCTCCCAGGACACAGGCACTACCGTCTCCTGGCCTGCACCCACACCCTCACCTCCGCTGTCCTCGGCCCCATCCACCAATGTCTCTCAGCGCACCGTCCAGCCGTCGCTAGTGCAAGTGTTTGAGCGCAAGCGCAAGTACGCCGCCACGCACCCACACGCTCAAGCGTTAAACGTGCACATAGCCAAATTTATCAGCCTGGAGATGCTGCCGTATAGGCTTGTGGAAACGGAGGCTTTCAAAAGCATGATGGCGGCGGCAGCCCCGCGCTACTTGGTTCCCAGTCGCCACTACTTTTCCCAATGTGCCGTCCCAGCCCTGCACGACCACGTTTCCCGCAACATTGTACGCGCCCTCACCAACGCGGTTACTGCCAAGGTCCACTTAACAACGGACACGTGGACAAGCACAGGCGGGCAGGGCCACTATATCTCCCTGACGGCACATTGGGTGAATTTAGTGGAGGCTGGGACAGAGTCAGAGCCTGGGACCGCTCACGTCCTACCCACCCCCAGAATTGCGGGCCCCAGCTCGGTGCTGGTATCTGCGGCGGTGTATGCTTCCTCCACTAAACCACCCTCCTCCTCCAACGCAACCTCTGTCTCGCAATCAAGATGTGTCAGCAGCAGCACGTCGCCAGCAGTCGGTGTCGCGCGGCGTGGCAGCACAGCGGTGGGCAAGCGTCAGCAGGCCGTGCTGAAACTACTCAGCTTAGGAAAGAGGCACACGGCCCACAAACTGCTGCAGGGTCTGACAGAGCAGACCGACCGCTGGCTTGCGCCGCTGAGCCTCCAACCGGGCATGGTCGTGTGTGACAAGGGCCGTAACCTGGTGGCGGCTCTGCAGCTCGGCAGCCTCACGCACGTGCCATGCCTGGCCCATGTCTTTAATTTGGTGGTTCAGCGCTTTCTGAAAAGCTACCCACACTTGTTAGACCTGCTCGGAAAGGTGCGCCGGGTCAGCGCACATTTCCGCAAGTCCCACACGGACGCTGCCACCCTGCCACCCTGCAACATCGGTTTAATCTGCCAGTGCACCGACTGCTGTGCGACGTGCCCACACGGTGGAACTCTACGCTCCACATATTGGCCAGACTCTATGAGCAGCGTAGAGCTATAGTGGAATACCAACTCCAACATGGGCGGCGTAGTGGGAGTCAGCCTCCTCAATTCTTTACAGAAGAGTGGGCCTGGTTAGCAGACATCTGCCAGGTCCTTGGAAACTTTGAGGAGTCTACCCAGATGGTGAGCGGGGATGCTGCAATCATTAGCGTCACCATTCCTCTGCTATGCCTCTTGAGAAGTTCCCTGCAAAGCATAAAGGCAGACGCTTTGCGCTCGAAAACGGAGGCGGGTGAAGACAGTATGTCGCTGGATAGTCAGAGCACCCTCATGTCTATATCTCAGCGCGCTGAGGAGGAGGGGGAGGAGCATAAGGAGGAGGGGGAAGAGACAGCTTGGCCCACTGCTGAGGGTACCCATGCTGCTTGCCTGTCATCCTTTCAGCGTGTATGGCCTGAGGAGGAGGAGGATCCTGAAAGTGATCTTCCTAGTGAGGACAGCCATGTGTTGCGTACAGGTACCCTGGCACACATGGCTGACTTCGTGTTAGGATGCCTTTCTCGTGACCCTCGCGTTACACGCATTCTGGCCACTTCGGATTACTGGGTGTACACACTGCTCGACACACGGTATAAGGAGAACCTTTCCACTCTCATACCCGAAGAGGAAAGGGGTTCGAGAGTGATGTTATACCACAGGACCCTGGCGGACAAACTGATGGTAACATTCCCATCCGACAGCGCTAGTGGCCGAAGGCGCAGTTCCGAGGGCCAGGTAGCAGGGGAGGCTCGGAGATCAAGCAGCATGTACAGCGCAGGCAGGGGAACACTCTCCAAGGCCTTTGCCAGCTTTATGGCTCCCCAGCAAGACTGTGTCACCGCTCCCCAGTCAAGGCTGAGTCGGCGGGAGCACTGTAAAAGGATGGTGAGGGAGTACGTAGCCGATCGCACGACCGTCCTCTGTGACGCCTCTGCCCCCTACAACTACTGGGTGTCGAAGCTGGACACGTGGCCTGAACTAGCGCTGTATGCCCTGGAGGTGCTTGCTTGTCCTGCGGCTAGCGTCTTGTCAGAGAGGGTGTTTAGTGCGGCTGGGGGAATCATCACGAATAAGCGTACCCGCCTGTCAACCGACAGGCTTACACTCATGAAGCTGAACAAAGCCTGGATTTCCCCAGACTTCTCTTCTCCACCAGCGGACAGCAGCGATACCTAAATACGTAGGCTGCACCTGCGGATGGAAGCATCGTTCTCTATCACCATCAAAAACGGGGACCTTTTAGCTTCATCAATCTGTGTATTATATTCATCCTCCTCCTCCTGCTCCTCCTCCTGAAACCTCACGTAATCACGCCGAATGGGCAATTTTTCGTAGGCCCACAAGGCTCAGTCATATAACTCTTGTAAACAATGTTTATACGTTTCAATGCTCATTAAAGCGTTGAAATTTGCACCTGAACCAATTTTTATTTTAACTGGGCTGCCTCCAGGCCTAGTTACAAATTAAGCCACATTAACCAAAGCGATTAATGGGTTTCACCTGCCCTCTTGGTTGGGTATGGGCAATTTTTCTGAGGTACATTAGTACTGTTGGTACACCAATTTTTTTGGGCCCTCGCCTACAGTGTAATCCTAGTAATTTTTAGCCCACCTGCATTAAACCTGACATTACCTCAGCTGTGCTGGGCACTGCAATGGGATATATTTATGTACCGCCGGTGGGTTCCAGGGAGCCACCCATGCTGTCGGTCCACACGGAGTTGTAACTGCATGTGTCGACTTCTAAAGAACCCCAGTCTGACTGGGGCATGCAGTGTGGGCCCAAGCCCACCTGCATTAAAGATCACATTACCTCAGCTGTGCTGGGCACTGCAATGGGATATATTTATGTACCGCCGGTGGCTTCCTGGGAGCCACCCATGCTGTCGGTCCACACGGAGTTGTAACTGCATGTGTCCACTTCTAAAGAACCCCAGTCTGACTGGGGCATGCAGTGTGGGCCGAAGCCCACCTGCATTTAATCTGACGTTAGCTCTGCTGTCCAGGGCACTGCAATGGGATACATTTATGTACAGCCGGTGGGTTCCAGGGAGCCACCCATGCTGTGGGTGCACACGGAATTCCCATTGCGGAGTTGTACCTGCCTGTGACTATTTATAAAAAACCCCGGTCTGACTGGGGCATGCAGACACCTTGACAGAATGAATAGTGTGTGGCACATAGGTTCCCCATTGCTATGCCCACGTGTGCAGCTCCTGATAGCGGTGGCACAGGATTATATTTCTCATTGCTTCTGTACAGCATTGTGGGCTATGGCCCCACCCCATTTAAAGAGGGTCGCTGCCTAGCCGTGCCAACCCTCTGCAGTGTGTGCCTGCGGTTCCTCCTCATGGCATACGCACTTATAAATAGACATGAGGGTGGCGTGGCATGAGGGCAGCTGAAGGCTGCGCAGGGACACTTTGGTGTGCGCTGTGGACACTGGGTCATGCGGGGAGGGGGGGGGGGGGGTTGGGCAGCATGTAACCCAGGAGAAGTGGCAGCGGAGTGTCATGCAGGCAGTGATTGTGCTTTGTTGGAGGTAGTGTGGGGCTTAGCTAAGGTATGCATTGCTAATGAGGGCTTTTCAGAAGTAAAAATTGTTGGGAGGGGGGGGCCCACTCTTGCCGCCATTGTGGCTTAATAGTGGGACCTGGGAACTTGAGATGCAGCCCAACATGTAGCCCCTCGCCTGCCCTATCCGTTGCTGTGTCGTTCCCATCACTTTCTTGAATTGCCCAGATTTTCACAAATGGAAACCATAGCGAGCATCGGCGATATACAAAAATGCTCGGGTCGCCCATTGACTTCAATGGGGTTCGTTATTCGAAACGAACCCTCGAGCATCGCGAAAATTTCGTCCTGAGTAACGAGCACCCGAGCATTTTGGTGCTCGCTCATCTCTAATTGTTAACGATTGTGCTTTGAGAATCTCATTTCACTAATTTCTCAACCTCCTTGGACATTTCTGTCCTTAAGAACATCTATCCATTGGATCCTTTCTACCCTCTTTCTAAGTCCATTAAAATCTGCCGTTTTGAAATCCAACCTTGAGGTCTGAGTCTTCTCTGGTTTTCTTTCCTTTGTAATCCAAAAATTAAGGATAGCATGATACTGCCTCCTAAGGTCCCAGTCACTCTTACTTCCTCAACCATTTCCTCCCTGTTGGTGAGAATTAGATCCAAGATAGCCTTATTTTCTCTTTTGGGAGATAAAGTTGTCAACAAGAGCGGATAGGAATTTATTAGGCCCATTACTTATATATGAGAAAAATTCCTAACAAATGTCTGGATAATTAAAATGTCCCGTAATCACTATATCATACATTTTGAGAACTTTGCCATATGTCTAGAGGAAAGAAAGTTTCTATACCAACATAGAAGGGGGTTCTTTTCTGTAAGAGCAGTGAAACTATGGAACGCTCTGCCAGAGGACGTGGTGATGGCAAACTCATAGAAGAGTTTAGGAGGGGCCACCTTTTTTGAGCGCTACAATATTTCATGTTATATTCACTAATTACATCAGAGGTGTCCGTGAGGTCTTAGTCACACGGGAGCCGATGCGCCAGTGTGACTGAGCCCTTACTGCAGGAAGAAGATGGCCGTACTTCAAGATGAACGACTCCCTGCAGCGCTGAAGAACAAACACATAATCGGCAATGAAGCTGGTCGCATATTATTTCTTCCGGCGCTGCAGAGAGACGTCCGTCCTGAAGTGCGACCGTCTTCCACCTGCAGTAACACGGGCGCCGATGCGCCCGTATGACTAAGCCCTGATCCTGGAATTATTTCTGATTGTCAGATTAGAGTCAGGAAGGAATTTTTTTCCCTTTAATTGCAGAAAATTTGATTCTACCTCATTGGTTTTTTTTTGCTTTCCTCTGGATCAACATTGGGAAGGAAATAGGCTGAACAGCCTAAATCACTGTTACTATGATGCACGTTGTAAAAATCCAACATGAGCCTGGCACTTACAATGCCATGCAAACTAGGCCTTAGATGGCAGTAACCATTGTAGTAACCAACAGACCACAGTGTCCTACCAGCAAAACACACAGGGTATTGCATCTCCATCCATGGTACCACACAGTGGATTTAACGTCAACCATCTTGAGTGGTTATCTCTTTGTCTAGTTTTTTGGGTAGAAATATGATATAAGTGGCAGCAGTATTGAACTAGAGATGAGCGAGTATACTCACTAAGGCACATTACTCGAGCGAGTAGTGCCTTAGCTGAGTATCTCCCCGCTCGTCTCTAAAGATTCGTAGGCCAGCACGGGGGCGGGAGCGGCGGGGAGGAACGGAGGGGAGATCTCTCTCTCCCTCTCTCCCCCCGCTCCCCGCCGCAACTCACCTGTCTCCCGCGCCGGCCCCCGAATCTTTAGAGATGAGCGGGGAGATACTCGGCTAAGGCACTACTCGCTCGAGTAATGTGCCTTAGCGAGTATACTCGCTCATCTCTATATTGAACCTAAATAAACTAAAATATAATAAAAATCCCCAAACTTTAAGTCTGCCTAGAGCACATGTATACACCTACATTTGATTATTATATTGTTGCATTCATTTGAGTCAGACGTCAACTCCTAAAAGGCCATTCAAGATGTCAGTGAGAGAACAAGTACTTAAATATGTGTGCGCTCTTGAGCAAGAACCAGGTACAAATGAATGGTAAACCTAACAGTCAGCAGAAGATCAATAGATTAAAAATAAATCCGGCACTTTTGTATTTCAGCGACTTAGGAGTGGATGAGCGAGCCGCATATTCTTGTAATAGCTGTAAATGTGTGCAAAAAACATTCTGTAACCGCCAGCTCCCCTCTGGCTGTAAAGGTACAAGTCTAACATGATCATTATCCGCTGTTCACAGAAAGAGGTGACGACATAAACAAAACTAACTTACATTTCTTCTCGTAACATTTTTGTCATTCTAAAGGTGACTCAGATGGCAGATTCATCTCATGCTTCAACTAAAATGCTCGTTTATATAGTGCCCCCAAATTCCATAGTGCTTCACACGTACGTTCAGAAACTACTTCCAAAACCAACTTAAAGTTGCTCAGTTAAGTTTAAAACTTTTTCCTATCCACAGGATAGCGGATAAGTGTCTAATCATTGGGGTCCCACTGCTGGGACCACCACTGATCATGAGAATGAGATTCCTATTTCTCCATGTATGACTGCACCAGCGGTTGAACAAGCCTGCTGCCACTCTATTTGTTTCCGTGAGACTGCCGAAAGCTATCAACTGCTGTACTTGGCTGTCTCTGACAGACCCATAGAGATGATGTAGCAACAGGGTGCATGTAGGGTGGTTACCTGTTTGTTTACTGGGTATATCAGAGGCCCTTGGAAGGGAGTCATAACTCGGGGTCAGAGCCTTCCACTGATAGCCCCAAACGCATTGTAGAACATCGGGTCAACATGTGGGTGAGTAAGAAAACGTACTGACCACCACTTCTTTTAAAGAACTGGATGGCTTTACTTAAAGAGACAGAATCGGAACAATCAGTATTCTTACAGATGAAGCCAAGGTATAGGCAGGTGGCGTGAGTCCGAAATGATGTGATGGATCTTTCCTCTTCTTTCTAGAGCAGGGGTGTCAAACTCATTTTCACCAAGGGCCACATCATGCTTATGGTGACCTTCAAAGGGCCGATTTTAAGGCCGCCTGCAGACGGCCGGGTCGGATCCCAACCCGAGCCCCTGCAGGGACCAGCGCGGCACTCACCTGCTCCCGCGGCTCCGGCTCTGTGTTGTGCCGGCTGCCCCGCACAGTAATAGAGCATGCCGTGATTTGTTTTCCGTGCAAGATTTCGCGCAGACAAATCGCAGCCGTCTGCATAGGATTGGGTTTTCTAACGCAATCCTATGGCAGCTTCTACGGGCGTAAATTCTGCGGAATTTCCGCCTGTGTGCAGGGGGCCTAAGGGGTTGTTCACACAAGCGTATTTGAGTACATACTATGCAGCGAATAGAAGCCATTGATTTCAATGAGTTCCTTCACATGATGTATATTTTCACACAGCATGACCTATTTTTTTGCATACTGCGCACCAAGATAGGCCATTGAAGTAAATGGGCTGCGCAAATACGTGGTGAATGCGCAGGAAACTTATGTATTCACTGCATATTTGCGAACCATTTCAGTCGGCCACCCTGCGTTCCTTTTTACGTACGCAAATATACAGGCATAAGCGATTTTCGATTGCGCAAATCCGCAGCGTATTTGTGCGACCGAAATACAATTACACCCGTGTGAACGAGCCCCAATAGTAACCCTGATAGTGGCCCCAGTAAAAATAACGACTCCCAAAGTGGCCCAATTAGTAATATTAACCCCCATAGCAACGTTATAATTATAAGCCCCCCCTCAGTAATAATAATAAGCCGCCCCCCCAGTAATAAGCAGCCCCCCCGTAATAAGCAGCCCCCCAGTAATAAGCAGCCCCTCCAGTAATAAGCAGCCCCCGCCCCAGTAATAAGCAGCCCCCCACCCCAGTAATAAGCAGCCCCCCACCCCCAGTAATAAGCAGCCCCGCCCCCAGAAATAAGCAGCCCCCAGTAATAAGTAGCCCCCCACAGTAATAAGCAGCACCCCCCAGTAATAATACCCCCTCCCCAGTAGTAAGCAGCCCCCCACCCCATATACTTACCTCTTCCTTCCTGTCAGCATCGCTCCCTCTCTGCTCACGCTGAGCCCGGATGCACACTGACATCAGTGTGTGCGCCCGACCCGCTTCCTCCCCGAGTCCTCTCATGCGGAACTGATGAGCAGGGGACTCAGGGGAGGAGGATCCTGGCTGCACACTGACGTTAGTGTGCGCCGGGATCAGCGCGATTACCAGCGGAGAGCTGCGGCACCCCGCTGGTAATCGCTTCAGTAGTGAGCGGTGTCAGCACGCCGCGGGCCACGTAACACGAGGCAGCGGGCCGGATTCGGCCCGCGGGCCTTGTGTGTGACACATGTGCTCTAGACACTTTCCGAGTAACAACTGGAGTGTCTACTATATTGCTAGGTTCCGCGGCTTGACTACAGTTTGCTTTGCAATCCATTGACTTCCACAATTTCTCAAAAAGCTTTTCACATTAGCTTTCTCTCTTCCAGACTTCCTGAGTCTAACTGCCTCACAACCACTTTTCCCTTTCCAAGTCACTTTTCGTCATGTGACGTATGTGTGCGTACTGGATGCCCACAATGTTGACAACCCCTACATTAGGGTACGTGCTAATCAAACCATCAGACCCAGTTACCACCCCACACCACCTGCAGTCACCCGAATCAATTGTTTGCTAGTGACATTTAGGCAGGGTTCACACACGGCGGATCCCCGTCGGAAATCTCGCGGTTTGGCCGCAGCAAAAACCGCGAGATTTCCGCTGGGAGAACCGCCGCGGTTTAAGCCGCGGCGGCTTTGAAGCGGTCCGGCCGCATGCTTTTCCGTTGCGGCCGGCTCTCCCATAGAGGAGAGCGCGGCCGTAACATAAATAAACAAAAAACCGACTGTAAACAGACATGCTGCTTCTTTTGAAACCGCGGCTGCGGCGGCTGCAGCCGCGGTGTCAACCGGATTTACCGCAGCGGATTAGCCGTCCCGTGTGGACGAGGTTTCTGAGAAACCTCGTCCACATGGCTGGCTAATCCCGAGATTAGCGGCCGCGGGCGGTTTTGCCGCGGGCGGATCTGCTGAGGCAAAACCGCGGCAAATCCGCCCTGTGTGAACACAGCCTTACATGGTCAAGAACATAAAATAAAATAAACACAACAACGACTAATAAACAATAAAGACTAGTTTCTGATGCTTTTAACTTATACTCATTCATCGCTCCATTCATATGGGGGAGGGCATGTTCTCATGACCATGGAGCAGTTAGGCACCCACTAATCAGATTCGTCGCCTATCCTGTGGTTAGGTTTCAAATGTGACATAACCCCTTTAATACCTTTAATTACTGCACAGTAGCTCCTGCTTATTTCCATACACGTATAGTACAGTGATGGCACGGGTATAGGAGCTGCGCCTGAGCTATCACTGACAAGAATCAGCTGTAACTTACAACCAACATTCCAGGGTAATGGCTGAGATCAGAGATAACTCTGATCTTAGCTTGTTGAGCCCCTTTAGGTATTGCAGTCAATAAAAAAAGGGGAGGGGCCTCTTGTTACTATGTTAGCACCCCTTGCAAAGCAATGGTTGGGTGCTACTCAGTTTACATGGCAATTGGGAGCCTAACATTGGCCTCCAGAGATGTTATCAACAAGTCCTTATTAGGCCCTACCTTAAGGCTAATGCCCACGGACAGATTATCGCTGCGGAATTCGCGGTCAGACATCCACCATGAATTCCGCAGCAATGTTTGTCCATAGACATGCAGTGGTAAACATTTCTTCCATGCCCACAAGTGGAAATCAACAGCGATTTTCCGCTCGCAGGGGAGAATCGCAGCATTTTCTATTCTATGTGGAAAATCGCATGGACGGCTTCCATTGCAGTCAATGAAAGCCGTCCATCCCACGATATTTTCGCAGTGGGCACAGAAGAAGTACTGCAAGAATCCGCGTCCTTGCCCAGCACCGGGCGAGACACTTGCGGTGGATCCGGGGAGGTGAGTATAGGGTCTCTGGGGGGCGCCGGGTCTGATTCCACTGCAATATTTCGCAGGCGGAATCCGACCCGGCTGTGGGCATGAGGCCTTGGGTTTCATCTAAGTATTACACCCCCTGCATATAGAAAACATCAAAATATTTGGAACTTAACGAGCTGCTGTTTAAAAATACATCTTGTCCTGCAGAGAACAAGCCCTCACAAAGCAAAGTCAACCAAAAGATAAGAGGTATGACTCTTCAGGACAGAGGAAGGAAAAAATGAAGACATGTCACGTCCTAAAATTACCAGTGTCCTTAAAAGGGTTATAATACAGGATTGTACCTTTAGCCATGAGAAAATCCAAAAATTAATCTAAAAATAATCTAAAAATAAGGTGCCTCATCTACTATTATAAATAATGCAGGTGGCCATTATCCGATAAATTAATTGGGACTAAGATGTTAGACGTCCTCAGAAGACGCCATGGGCCACAATTATGATTACTGCAATATGAATAAAAGAACTTCCCCTGTTCCTATTATTCTAATGCCTCTCTGGAAATGTTAAATGTTAAGGTTGCAATTACACGGCAGGGTTTCTCTTCTGCAAAATGCAGATGGAGAAGTGCTGATTGCGGCCGGCACCTGGCCTTGTCATAGTAATTGTCGTGTAATAGGAGGCTAAGTGCACCTTTATACGATAGTATGAAGGTCTGGATGATGCCCAACATTTGAGGCATCATTCACACGTTTCTGAAGGGTTCCTTATGGGGGTTCTGTAGTGGCCTGGGGGGTCCTCCAGGGTAGCCACACAGTCACCAGTCCTGAAGCACCTGACTATGTGCTCCTGCGGAGACATAGAATGTGTTGCACGGGGAATAATAATAATCTTTATTTGTATAGCTCCAACTTATTCCGCAGCACTTACGAGAACGGGAGAACACAGGCAGTAAAACAAACTACGTGTGGTATACAATCAGTTTGAAATGAAGGGGCGAGAGTGAAACAGGAGGTACAAAGAGGGGGGGTAAGGCATGGGAGAACACAGGCAGTACGAGAATTACATGTGGAAATCAGTTATTAGGAAGTAAACGGGGTGGGGCAGTAAGGAGGTGCAGAGGTAGAGGTCATATGCGATAGGCAGGGTGGAAGTTGTAGGGCGCTGTGGGAATGGGAACGGAAACTAGGTCAGGAGATTTGGTATGCCTCCCTGAAGAGGTGCGTTTTAGGCCGCGTCTGAATTTTTTATGCATCGGGAATAGAGATGAGCGAGCGTACTCGCTAAGGAAACTACTGGAGCGAGTAGTGCCTTATGCGAGTACCTGCCCGCTCGTCTCAAAAGATTCGGGTGCCGGTGGGGGAGAGCGGTGAGTTGCGGAAGTGAGCAGGGGGGAGAGAGTGAGAGAGAAATCTCCCCCCGTTCCTCCCCGCTCTCCCCCGCCCGCACCCGCATCTTTTGAGACGAGCGAGCAGGTACTCGAATAAGGCACTACTCGCTTGAGTAGTTTCCTTAGTGAGTATCCGGATGCCTCAGGGTAGAGCGTTCCAGAGGATGGGTGCTGCTCTGGTGAAGTCCTGTGGGTGAGCATGTGAGGTTCATATTAGAGGGGTATTTAATCTGAGTGTGTTAGCAGAGCGGAGTGTGCGGGCTGAGTGGTGTACGGACAGGAGGGAGGCGATGTACAGTGTCGTGGCGCCATGGAGAGCTTTGTAGGTAAGGGTGAGGAGCTTAACCCCTTAAGGACATGGCCTATTTTGGCGTTGAGGACCAAACGATTTTTGGCGGATTTTCATCTCCATTTTTCAAAAGCCATAACTTTTTTACTTTTGTGTCGACATGGCCGTATAAGGGCTTGTTTTTTGCGTGACGAACTGTAGTTTTCGATGGTGCCATTTTTGGGTACATAGACTATATTGTAAAACTTTTATTATTTTTTTATGATAAGAGGGAGAGAAAACACATCAATTCTGCCATAGATTTTTGTTGTTTTTTTTACAGCGTTAATCATGCAGCATAAATGATACAATACATTTTTTTCTGCGGGTCGGTACGGTTACAACGATACCAAAATTCTTATGTTTTTTTAGGTTTTTCCACTTTTCTGCATTAAAAACCCTTTTTTTGGAAGTCTTTTTTTTTCTATATCGCTGCATTCAAAGTCCGGTAACTTTTTTATTTTTCTATGTACGGAGCTCTGTGAGGGCTTATTTTTGGCAAGACGAGCTGTAGTTTTTATTGGTACCATTTTGGGGAATATACGTCTTTTTTGATCACTTTTATTGTATTTTTTGGGAGGCAAAATGCTAAAAATCAGTATTTTGTCTCTGTTATTTAGCGTTTTTTTTACGTTTTTTGATGTACAAAATAAAAAGCATGTTTAACTTTTTGTACACATCGTTACGGACGCGTCAATATCAATTATGTGCCATTTTAATTTCTTTTTTTTGTACATTTTTATTAGTTTTTTTTTACAACATCTATGTCCCTCTGAGGGACTTAAAGCACAGCACTGATGATCGCTGTGATAAGGCATGGCAGGACTTCTCTCTCCTGCCATGCCTTATTGCTTATACAGCGATCCCAGGCACCGACAACACAGGACGCCAGTATCTGGCATCCTGTTGCCATGGCAACAGGCCGGGCTCTCTGCGATTATATCGCGAGAGCCCGGCAGCTTCACAGAGGGAGGGCGCTCCCCCTGTGAATCCTTCGTATGCCACAATCTATATAGATCGCGGCAGGGAAGGGGTTAACAGAGGGGGGGCGCATCTCCGATGCACCCCCGCTGCTGCAGCGGGAGGCTGTGCTATGACTGACAGCCGGTTCCCGCTGCGGGATAGCGCGAGATCAGTCATGATCTCGCGCTATTCCTATGACGTAAGGGTACGTCATTTTGCGGGAAGTACGCCGCTCCCATGACGTACCCTTACGTCATGGGGAGGGAAGGGGTTAAATTTCATTCTGCAGTGGATGGGCAGCCAATGCAGTGACTGGCATAGCGCAAAGGTGTCTGAGAAGCGGCTGGACAGGAAGATGAGTCTAGCTGCTGCATTTAGTATGGATTGGAGACGGGCGAGTCTGTGCAGGGAAGGCCAATAAACAGCGAGTTGCAGTAGTCGAGTCGGGAGTGGATCGGGGCGACAACGAGTGTCTTTAGCGTGTCCGTGGTTAGAAACGGCCCGAGCTTAGCAATATTTCTGAGGTGCAGGTGGTATGTTCGGCGAAGAGATTGGATGTGGGGATAAAGGAGAGGTCAGAATCTAGTGTGAACCGAAGGCAGCAGGCGTTGTCTGGGGGTTATGCTGGTGCCAGATACTGATATGGAGATGTTGGGGGGAGGTCAGCTTTCCCCTTTCTTCACGGGCTTAAGCTATCTGCCCGAAAACAGCTTGCTGCTGATTGGCTGGAGAAAAGATTAGGACCCATCTACACAACAGTAAGTTGCACAAGCCCCTGTTACACGTAAAGCCAGGGAAAGTGAAAGTGACCCACTTCTGAATAACTTCACCAACTGCATAGTAATCCTTTGTAAAATAATCCTCAGATAACTAGGACTGTGGGAATTCTTTCTGAGAGACAGAGCGTTGAAGTTAAATCTGTATTGTGTTCTCCTGATACCTGGAGCAACATTATTTCAGTGCAAAGCAAAACCCCTGCATTACTGTGAACTGTACTTGTTGTTTAAGCGTTACAAATAGCTGAAGTAAACTGTGCACCTCCGGTTTGCAAACAAAGCTACGAGGACTCCTTTCATCTATTTCTTGATTAACAACCGGAGTCCATTAAGGAAGAGGTACTGGCGTCAGGTGACAAACCACCGTTTGATAATTGCTACCCTGAGCAAACCTTGTGCCACTTCACACAACCGGGCCAGGCCCTTTACAGCCATTGGCCGGAGAGATCCCAGAGGCACCCGTGACATCTATCTTGGCTTTAACTGTGGTCTCCCTCACATTAGCTACCTATGGTCGGGCGCCCGTCGCAGTTTCATCACAGGTGCTAAAAACGGCATCATGACAGAACCCCCAAACAGAACCAAAATGTAATCAGTCATTGACATTAGTCAAATGAAAACCACTTTAGTGTTTATTTAACATGGGGTTCTGTTTATTCCCGCTTTTTTGAGAGTATAAAATATTGTTGTTGAATACACTATCGTATACTCCAAATATAGAGGAAACTAACAAAACCCTCATTAAACAGACACCAAAGTGGTGATCATTTGTCTAATGATAGTGAATAGTTCCATTCGGGAGTTCCATCACAATGCAGATGAAATCTCACGATTAGAGATGAGCGAGCATACTCGTTAAGGCGATTTACTCGAGAGAGCATCGCCTTTTTCGAGTACCTGCTGGCTCGTCCCTGAAGATTCGGATGGGCCACGGGGGTGAGCAGGGGGTTGCGGAGGGGATCGGGAGGAAGAGAGAGATCTCTCACTCTCCACCCCGCTCCCCTCCACCGCCCTCCGCAGCCCCCCTGAATTTTCAGGGACGAGCCAGCAGGTACTCGAAAAAGGCGATGCTCTCTCGAGTAAATCGCCTTAACGAGTATGCTCGCTCATCTCTACTCACGATGTGTAACAAACACTGTAAGGCCTGTCTCACACAACTGGATTTGAATTGCGGATTCCGTGATTGGCGTCCATCTGTATGATCTTCGGTAAAACATGAGCATTGAAAGGCATGCATTTTTGTATTGTCTTTTACACTTTGGGGTTATGAATTGCGTATTCTATGAGCTTAAGAAAAATAGCAGCATTCTCGATTATACCGTGGCATCCACGCGAACAGTCTCCTTTGATGTCAATGGAGGCATGTGACCCGCAGCCATACACAATTAACATTATGTATGGGATGCGGGTACCCGCGTCATCACCAAGCGACGGCGCGGGAAATACAAGCAAAGAATAAAAAACTGTACTGTGCATGTGTGCCTCCGCAGTCATGTTCAATACAATTCATTGCCATACGCAGGGCCACCAGCTGGGCTCACAGCCGGAACACGCTGTGGGTCTCCCGTTCGTGAGCGCCCAGCCTAAGGCATTTATTAGGCATATTTCTTCTGAAAGGCTCCTTTTGATCAAACCCCTTCAACTTCATTACAGTCAATAAAGATGTATTCCTTTGTAACATGACCAACTAAGTTCTTTCTATATCAGATGGCTAAGTTCTCAAAACAGTACGAAAGTGAGATTTTAGTAAGTATCGCTTACTTATATCATCTGGAGTACCAGAGTATCTGGGCACCCCAATTTAAAAAACTCATTTTCAGAGAACAAATTCAGAGAAGAGTTACCAGAATGGTGAGCGATCTGCAAATCATGTCCTATGAGGAACGGTTATATAACGACTGTGCATGTGAAACCACTGTGTCAACCAACCGGGTAGGTGATGATCCAATCCTGCACGGCTGACAGCCAACCCTAGCATGGGAGGTAATATACCAGCTGTACAAACCCTGTATACAGATGGAAACTAGGGAAAATTTCTTGCCCTGGGCTGATAACAAGCAGAGGAAAACCACTGCCTATAAGCGGGGCTGGCGTCCCGATAGGGACGAGACCCACGGTCTTCCTCTAGGCGCTGACTGACCCTGACAGGACAGAACACCTATAAAACAAAAGACAGAACAATATCGGGGCGTACAGGAACAAAGGAGGTACAAGCTGACAAGAATAAACAGAGAAGTGGACTCACAGGGATAACAGACAGCAGAATACACAAATGGAGAACACAGAACACGAGCAGATAGCAAGGTAGCAAGATAACTGCCAGAGCAGCGGCTAGACATAAAGTAATGGGAACGAATCTCACAACAACACTACAGCACTGCCTGAAAGACCCAGGGCAGCTATATAGGGTGGTGATTAGAAAAGATGCATCAGCTAAGCAGGAGGCCCAGGAGCAAATAACCCCAGGAGTGCTGGAAGGGAATAAATGTAAGTTCAGTGAACAGGGAGAGCAGGACGACGCCCTCTCCTGCCAGACACAGAAGCAGAGGATTGTGTCTGAACAGTGCACCTAACAGGTTAAAGGAACTGGGAATGTTTAGCTTGCAAAAAAGAAGGCTGAGAGGAGACCTAATAGCGGTCTACAAATATCTAAAGTGCTGTCACAGTGCAGAGGGATCAGCCCTATTCTCATTTGTACAAGAAACAATGGGATGAAACTGGGGGATCAATGAGTGGAACAGGTTACCACGGGAGGTGGTGAGTTCTCCTTCAATGGAAGTCTTCAAACAGAGGCTGGAGAGATATCTTTATTAGTGACCCTGCATTGAGCAGGGGGTTGGACCCGATGACCCTGGAGGTTCCTTCCAACTCTACCATTCTGTGATTCTAAAAAACGCACTACATTATTATTATAGAACACCTACGCTATTTGCATAACCTGGACTAGTCAATAGACTACAATTCGCTACAAAAAAAGTGTAGGGCACCAAACATTTATTTAAAAATGAATACATCAATAGCCATCACGTATTTAAACTACTGTATCGCAGAAAAATGTTACCAATGTTACCAATAGCAACTAGACTCTGAAACTCTAAGGACTGATGTCCACGGGCGGATGGGATTCCGCATGCGGGAGCCCGCAGCAAACTCCAACCCTGCCCGTGGCTGAGGACACTGCTTACCCACCCGGGTCTTCTGCGTGCCTCTCCGGGTCTTCTATTTACTTCACTGCAGATGTGTGCGGAAGTACCGGCCACCGAACATGCACAGTAGAGTTTTGTTTTTTTTTTTAAACTTATGCTTTCATCCGCAATAGAATTGCAGACGGGCCACGGATCGGACATTGACTTCAATGAAAACCGTCCGTGAAATGGAGCAAGTCCGCAAAACAAATCTGCATGCTTCAATTCAAGTGCATACGCCCATGCTTACCTATGGGCAGCTTGATTTGCGAATCTTCTGCACAGGTGACCCAAGGAGATTCCACAAATCAGATCCGCCTGTGGACATTGGGCCTCGGGGTATGTTCACACGGCAGAATTCACCACTGAATTTTCTGCATGGATTCCGCCTGTAAAAAGCACAGCATAATCTGCGTCTTCCTGTCTCGGTTTTTGCTGCAGATCCACATGAGGATTTGGCCCTGTCAATGTGCAAAATCTGTGTGGAAAATTGTGTCGCTTTTTGGTGCCGTGGTCTTTAGAGACAAAATTCAAGCGGAAAATTCTGCAGCAAATTCTGGCGTGTAAACGTACCCTTGGCCTGTCCATCTAGTCAATGGTCACCCAACGCCTGAGAATATAATACTAGTCTGTCTATACAATTGTTCCTAAAGCTGAACAACTGTGAATCCGCTGATCATGGGGTGACTCTTGTCTACATCAAAATACCCAACTTCCCATGAAAAAAGAACAAAATCGCATTGGAAGAACCTTTTCCAGGGTATATTCTGAGGCAATGCTGATATATCAACAGATATGTTTTTGTTAGTTTTAGGACGTGGTGGTCCATGATATAATGGGTAAACTTATTCATCACATCACCTCACCTGGACAATGGCCGATATGCTTCACTTCTGTCATACATTTCAGCTCTAGATGCCGGTCTCCTGTAGTCTATGTATCTAGACATGTTTGCTGGATGTTGCGAGTAATAGTCCGTCCACTGAGGTGATGGGCTGGCTGGGTGACTTCCTTGCATTGGATGCCAGGCTGGGTGATTTCCTTGCATTGGATGAGGAGGGTAATATCCATAGCCGCTATCTCTGTAATGATGTGGAGGTGGTGGCGGATACATTCCTCTCCAGGGGCCCATATCTGCAGGTGGTCTGGTGGGAGGCTGTTTGATCCAATGGGGGGGCCCATGGTCCATTTCAATCAAAAGCTGTTACCTAGAAGTTCAAAAAAGTAATACCGTAACATAGTTCACTTTTAATAATGCTTATTGTCCTAGTACCTGGTAGTTAAAGTGAAGTTCCTCCACTTTGTGCTACTTTAGGGAAAGTACTGCAAGAAGTTTCCTAATATTAATCTATTCTCTGATTTCTTCCTGTTACAAGCAGTAGAGATGCCGATAATCAGTAATAGTTGGTTTTTCAGGAGATAGCAAAGGAGGAGAGGGGGACACAGGACTTCCATTCTCAGGATAGGTAGGGGTATCGATGTTGGAACCCCCACCCATCGGAGTTTTATCATTTATTTTGTGGGAATGCTCCTTTAAGAGGAAGTCGGTCAAGAGAATCTTCAAAATCTCATAACTGATGGGGCACTATGGAAGAAACATCTAAAGGGAGATTTGCCCTAGGTGGCAAAAATAACATTTTATGCCCAGAGTTTCCTTAAACGCTTTGATGATTACTGATACACCTTCATTACACAGTTATTAAAGAGCTTTATTCTACAGCACTGGAGGTCACGAATCTGTTGGGTTGGGTGCCAAGCACCACAACGAGGAGGGAGACCGAGAGTCAGACTGGTGAACATATCCTAATAGGGTGGTCTAGGGGTAGCTGTCCAGAAGATCAACTGATCACCACAGGTCCAGTTCTGCCAATGGCCACAACAGGGAAGATGTGGTTTCACATGCCTTTCAGTTAAGTGAACGACGATACATATAATATACAAGGGGATGAGATGCCAGAGCTACTTACTTACTTAACAGCCCCCTGTCCTGACTTATGAGCTCCATAGGCCTTTTTAAAGGTTTTTCTTGGACTTTGATATCAATGGTCCATTCTCAAGATATACTATTAAGGCCAGATTGGTGGGGAACCAACTCACACAATTCCCACCGATCAGCTGAAGGGGCTACAGAGTTCCAGCTTCACCTGTATTATTTGACAGTTAAAGCTCCATACTGTTACATTCGTGCAAGAACGATGACTCTTACGGACGTCACCAACACGACAAACCTTGACATGATTAATATCCACAATGGACCAACATAAACATAAATTCAGACACCAACACATGGGTCAATAAAGGAGTGAGAACATTCTCCCTAACCAACTTCAGCTTGGCAGCGCTGCCTAAAAGAAGAGTGATCGCCCTGATAGGGACAGCCCCATGTCTTGCACCTAGGGAACCTAGCTTGTCTCTAGTTGGAAGATAGGGAAGGATAGACAGCAGATGAAAATGCAATCTATATATATAACAGAGCTAAGCATAAGTGAATAAACCCCACAATGAAAATATCACCACTGGTACTTGGCTGCAAAGGACCGCTGCTATAGCAGACATCTCAGGCAGGAAAATAACCAGGGTCTAAAATAAATAAACTGCCGTTATAGCTGATTGGCCAGCTAGGGGAAGCACCTCCCTGTCGGCCAATAAGTCCACACACCAAAGGAGATAATTTAGCAGGAAAGAGAACATTAAAACAGTGAGGAATTCCCAAAAGCCAACACCTGGAGGAACTTCTGCAGTGACAAAAAACACTGAGATATTCCCGACAGACAATTCCTTAAAGAACCTCTGCAGTGACAGGAAAGAGGCACTAATTGGAGCCAAGCAACGAATTACAGGTGGTATTCGCTGAGAGTGCAATCACATGGGCTGGGGCTAACTTGTGATGCCCCCCTGGCTCAACTTCCTGATTGAGGCCAGGGCGCCACAACACATGCTGCAGCGGCTTTGCCTGGTACTGCAACTTATTGCTCCCATTCAAGTGAAAGGTACTAATCTGCAGTACCAGGCACAGCCTCTACAAAATGTACAGAGCTATACTTCATAATCAGTGAAGGGGAAGTCGGAGAGCCCATTCAACCAGTGGGGGTGCCATAAATTGGACCAGCAACGATCTGATATTAATGGGATATTCTAAGGGTAGACCATCAATATCAAAGTGCCAGAAGACCCTTAAAGGGGTTGTCCCGCGGCAGCAAGTGGGGTTATACACTTCTGTATGGCCATATTAATGCACTTTGTAATATACATCGTGCATTAAATATGAGCCATACAGAAGTTATTCACTTACCTGCTCCGTTGCTGGCGTCCCCGTCGCCATGGTGCCGTCTAATTTCAGCGTCTAATCGCCCGATTAGACGCGCTTGCGCAGATGGCTCTTTTCCCTTTGGCTCAGTCCGGCAGCAGCGGCGTTCTGGCTCCACCCCCTTGTACGCGTCATCGCGTAGCTCCGCCCCGTCACATGTGCCGGTTCCAGCCAATCAGGAGGCTGGAATCGGCACATGTGACGGGGCGGAGCTACGCGTACAAGGGGGGCGGAGCCAGAACGCCGCTCGTGCCGGACCGAGAAGAAGGGAAAAGACCCATCTGCGCAAGCGCGTCTAATCGGGCGATTAGACGCTGAAATTAGACGGCACCATGGCGACGGGGACGCCAGTAATGGAGCAGGTAAGTGAATAACTTCTGTATGGCTCATATTTAATGCACGATGTATATTACAAAGGGCATTAATATGGCCATACAGAAGTGCATAATACCACTTGCTATCGCGGGACAACCCCTTTAACTTTTAAATTTCTCATTTAAATCAAAATATTGCATGAATAAAGTGAGTCCTCCAGAGCAAGACATACTCTTTGTAGCCTATCTCCACTCCGGTAACTAGACAAAGGGTCCTGCATGAGGGATCCCCCTCTATTAACTAAGAACTACCTCCGAGGGTATTTAAAATGCGGATTCAAAACCAGTAAGGCTTAGATAAGACTAGATAAAATCAAATGAACAGTCCATAGCTTAAAACTATAAAATACACCTGTCCGAATCGCATAATAGAAGGTATCTGTGGATCATTACCTTAACAGGCATGTAAGCAAGGCATTTACATGTCGTACAAAGTAATGTGAGAATGATTACATACTACTGTGTAGTCTAAAGCTCTATACCTGTGCCTGAGCAGTACAGTAAAAAGTCAGGAAAAAAGACCCTATAAAGTCCTTACGAGATTATATAAGTCATGAAGAGTCTCACCTGCGTCAGTCAGGACAGAGGAGGCAAGAATCTGAACAAACTCTACCAAAGTCCATCTGCCACATGAACCGCGGAGCTTCATGGATTAGCTGCAAACCTTTGTATACAGACAAGAAATAATAGAGGGTCAAGGTACGTGTGCAGGATGACAAACCCATTCGACTCGCCTGTAGCTGAAATAACAACAGTGCAATCACAGTGACAGGACTGGGAGAGAATGTCATGAGGATTGGCTCACCAACGATCTTACTCAATAAGAAATCCATTAGAACAATGCAAGAAACTGGAGTCAAACTGACTATATCACTGAAAGAATGGATGATGAAAGGAAAGCTATATACTGACTCTAAGGAATGAGAGGTGAAAAAGAAGTACGGCTCCGGGTGACCTGTTGGTATATGTAGACTGTAAGAAAAAAACAAGTCGATGGAATGGATACTTTAAAAGAACATTATATTCAATAGCAGCAGATAACACGCTTCGCAGGGCACCGACCTCTTCATCAAAAAGCTAGTAATAACAGCATCGTAAATAACAAAGCAAAGGCAAAAGCAATGTGAAAAATAAAGAAACAAAAAGGTTGGTTGAAAGAAAGGAATAAAAACATAAGATGTATTGACAATCAAAATAGAAGGCTACAACGTCTTATAGAAGAGCAACATAAAAGCTATATAAAGTCTGCATTCCTTTATGACTTTTTATGATTGAGGAGAAAAATATGATGGGTGTAGGCGCAACTGACTGAAGTATAAAGTTCAATACAAGAAGGAAGCTCAGCTTCTCTATTTTATACTAGCATAAAAACACGTGTTTCAGGGTAACACCTCTTCCTCAGTTACAGCTGAGGAAGGGTTGTGCTGTTGCGACCTGTAGTTCTATGAGGTCCCAGGAGCACACTGCCACTGGTGAGGGATAATTGAGCTGGCTTGGTGTGGAGTTCTCCAGCCAGCCAATCCCCTCCGGTCTGCTGCACATATATACCAGCTCCTCTGACTAGAGGATGCTGGTTTCCCAATACCCTGGGGTTTGCAGTTCTGGATGTTATTGTGTAGGTGTGAAGAGTGCCATGTTTTGTGTCTGTGAAGGTGGCTGGACATGAGGTCAACAGTCAGGGTGCACGATGTTCTGTGTGGTATGCAATCCCGAGTGTGTTGGTGTAAACTATGTCCTGTTCTGCTGGGGTCGTTACCATCTAGGGCTTGGCTAGCAAGATTCATAGAAAGTAGTCTTGTGAGTTTAGGGACTTGCAAGACAAAGAGGACCCTTGTCACAGGCTTAAAGGGTTTTCCAGTGAAATACTATGCCAGAGAGGCTAACAAAATTGGGATTATTTACCCTGGAAAAAAGATGGCTAAGGGGCGATCAAAGAACTATGTATAAATACATGAGGGGACGATACAAGGACCTCTCCCATGATCTGTTTATACCCAGGACTATGACGGTAACGAGAGGGCATCCGCTACATCTAGAGGAAAGCAGGTTTCATCACCAGCACAGAAGGGGATTCTTTACAGTAAGAGCGGTGAGACTGTGGAACTCTCTGCCTGAGGACGTGGGGATGGCAAAATCGATTGGGGAATTTAAGAGGGGACTAGATGTCTTTTTAGAACGCAATGATATTACAGGATATAGACATTAGGTGACCAGCGGGGTTGTTGATCTCAGATGTTGATCCAGGGGTTACTCTGGCTGCTATTATACAGTCAGGAAGTATTCTTTTTCCTCCATATGAGTTAAATGGCCGCTGGGTCTTTTTTTTTTGCCTTCCTCTGGACCAACAAGGGGAGGGGGGGGGGTTGAAACAGGCTGAACTAGATGGACATTGTCTTCATTCAGCCTAACATACTATGTTACTATGTATCATCAGGATAGGTCATCAATAGTTGATCGGCTGGGGTCCATCGCTCGGGACCCCGACCAATCAGCTGAATAGGCACAAACTGTCAGTGCCAATAACACACAGGTCGGAGCGGAAGCCTCCGTGCTGATGTCCGTGTAGTGGCCGGCGCTTGTAACTGCAGACACGGCTCTCATTGAAATCAATGGGATCCATGCCTGCAGTTACAAGCACTGGCCACTACATGGGAGGTCGGTGCGGAGACTTCTGCTCCAAATACACAGAGGTTGGAACAGAACCCTCCTTGCCAACCTTCCTATAGTGGCCAGTGCTTGTGACTGCAGGCAAGGCTCCCATTGATTTCAATGAGAGCTGTGCCTGTAGTTACAAACGCTGGCTACTATACAGAGGTCGGCGTGGAGACTTCAGTTTTATTGCAGCGCTGACAGCTTGCACCCGTTCAGTTGATCGGTCGGTGTCCCAAACAACGGACCCCGGCCAATCAACTATTGATGACCTATCCTGATGATAGGTCATCAATAGTATTTCCCTGCAAAACCCCTTTAAGTGTCTTGGCCAAGACATGAACCAATACCTAATATGTTCTGTAGCAATTCCACCTGTCCATGTGTGCTAGTATGCTTGGTGAGTGTCTTGGGTGTTTGTCAGTCATGGTTTATGTCTGTCCGTGAGTTCTGTTTGCGGCTTACTTTCAGATCAGTTAGAGGTGTAGTTGGGGCAGGTTGGAGCCTCTACCCTGGATGAGAGTGCTGGTTTTCTTTCCTTTTGCTTTTTGTTAGTCTTTTCAGTGTTTTCTGCAGTGTTTTGTGCATCTCTCCAGGTACCTTATAAGGGATAGTCCTTACTAGGATGCCAACCCCGATTTTAGGCAGGAGTTCCCCATTCCCCTGAGTTGTAAGGGACAGGTTTCTCCTCCTATCTTTGCCTGGAGCGGTGTATTCTGTTAGCAGTGTACTGTGTGTACTTCTTGCGCTTCTATGTGAATGCCGCCCTGCGTCCGTGCTCTTGTGCCGTGCTGACTATGACATTGTGTTAGCTGTTGGTATGTGCATGGTGTACCAGGCAACAAGGCAGCCGGAAGCAGAGAGATTTCAAATTTGCACGGCTCTCTGGTCTTCTGCGCATGCGCCCGACACTTTGCCGGTGGTCCACATGCGCAGAAGTTGGCGGCAGGTCCTTGTAGGACCAGGTCGCCACGGGACATCATCGGATCTGTGAGGAGAGATGAAACTTTATCTTTTTTTGACTTTCATTGAATAACGGCAATCGCGTGACTGGGGGGGGGGGGGGGGGTCGCACACCGCGGCCCTCCCTCCGGTAGCCGATAACAGGAAGCTGTCACACCCCCAGACTCCGGGGCTTTAGTCTACAGTGCCTGTAGATTAAATCCCTGACACCCAGGACTATATAAGGTGCTCTTATATGGAACGATAAGGCTGGGTTCATACGGGGCGGATTTGCCACAAAATTCCTGTGTGGACAAAAAAAAAAAATTTTTGAATTTGTTTGCTTATTGTTCATCGCTCAAATCATCGTTGGCTCATTTGCCAACCGTTCGGTTTAAAAACCGATCTTTCAGTTGTTCTCATTCACTTATACACTGAACTGAACAACTGATGAGCCAAAATAAGGCCATCTTGCGCAATTGTTGTTGCTGTTTTCTAACATACAGGACATGTAATTCCACAATTGAGGCCTGTGTAAAAAAAAACATTACAAATTTTGCAAGACTTTCTGCAGGACGAATTCTGCAATTAAAAATGCAACAAAATACGCACGAATTAGCAAAATCCAAATCTGCGCTGCGTCCTGTGAACAATTCCATCCTGTGTGAAAGGTCCCTTAAAGGGGTTGTCCAGGATAAGTTTAGTATTGTATGTGGTATTACTACACACAACCTGTAGCCACGGGTGGCACTAGTTTTGAAATAAAGCAGCCATGTTTTTCTAGATCTGCAGAACCCCTTTAAACTTTGCTACATTTCTAAGCACTGTCAGCTGCTGTCCCCATTGGACACTGGGTGGTCATGTGATCCGGTTTTTACCTGTTAGATTTCGTTCACATCATTCAGGAAGTTCCATCACTGATTTCCACTAAAACAGAAAAACGAAATAGCACAACCTGTCCTGTAAAATGCAGGCCTGGCAACTAAACGGACCGCATTATAGACAATAGGGTCCATTCAGTTGCATTATAAGACAGATCCATTTGGCTATAAGTTGCCATTTCCTGTTCCCCATAAATAGATACCCCTGTGGCTCCTCCTCAAAGGGGTTGTCCAAGTGAAAAAAAACATTTTTTTTTAAATGGCCCGGCATGCTACAAAATAAAAAAAAGAACCAGTACATACTTCTCTTGTCCCCCTAGGAAGCAGCAGAATGGCTCTGGTGAAGATTCCGCTGTCAGTGCTGAGCAGAAGTCAGATGATCATTGCAGCCAATCAGAGACTGCAGCATTCCAAACTCTGACTGGCTGCAGCGGTCACCTGACTTCCAACCTGCGCTAACAGCGGAAGAGTCATCTAAGCTGCTTCGTAGGAGCAGAAGGCTGGTAAACCGATTCTTTTTTTCATTTTGTAGCATGCCAGGCCATTAAATAAAACTTTTTAAAACTTTTATACCTTTAAGGGATTATGCTTTGTCCACCCTGCCGAAGCATCTGGGGCCCATTATGTTATATTCCAATTATAGTTTTTAACGTGATCTGAGAAGAATGTTGGAACTTGAAAAAATGTTTAAGTAGCCTGGCGTCACACGGGACGGAAATCACGCAGAAATCTTGCGGAATGACCACACAGAAAAACAGCGAGACTTCCGTGGGATAAGCACAGCTTCAAAACCCGCGGCATTCCGCTGCGGCTATCTCTCCCAATAGAGAGGAGTGAGGCCGCTGTGGAAACAAGTAAAGCATTGACATGCTGCGGCTTTGAATTTCATGCCACATGTCAGTTTTCGTGCGGCTTGGCCGCAACGTGTGAACAAGATTTTTGCAAATCTCGTCCACTTTGCTGGCTTATCCCGGGTTAAAAAGCTGCAGGAGGAATTGCCGTGCAGAAAGTGCGCCCTGTGTGAACCCAGCCTAAGGTTTAGCGAGACTGCTAAACTCCCTCCCCCTTCTGTCCTCCCCTCCGACTGTTTGTAATGGGAGGTGGCAAGGCAAAGATTAGCTCCGCCCCTCCCCTCTCATTGCAAAAAGACGGAGGGGAGGAGAGAGGAGGGGAGATCGCAAGAAGGAGCTAAGCGATCTCCCTCCACCTGAAAGCATATAGGCCGGGCCTGTGCATCGCATGGTAGAGTATATCGAACGGCTGTGGAAATGCCGGACGATATATGCTCGTGTGAATAAGCCCTGAGTCAATAGAAAAATCTAACCCTTTCCAATCCACTGTCTGACATCGGAAGACATTCTGATTGAAGGCTGTACAGCTCTGATGTTAGAAGATGTCCGGCAGGTAATTCTTACTGCATATTACTGGCCGATCTGTTGTCGGGAGCCTCTCCAGCATGTCCCATACCGCAGTACTGGCTCTAGCAAGCAGATGGCGCCATTGTATAATGGCAGAAAGAGAAAACCCCCCTAGGAAACCCTGAAACCAAAATTGGATTGCAAAGGGTTAAAAAGTTATAGCTCTGGGAAGGCGAGGACGAAGAAACGAAAATAAAAACAAAAAGCTAACTCTCGGGTGATAAGTGGTTAAGTAATAATTTGAATTTCGTTTGGTTCTTACCGTACGCTGACTATATCTCATGTGAGCCCATTAACGGTATTCATGGTGTGACTGCAAAACCTCATTCCGTATTTATCGCTATGTAATCTATCTATAATAATAAAGCACAAACATGTCAAATGTGCAATTACAATAAACAAACAAGCAGCCAGAGAGTTGGTGAGAACCGCAATACAGCGGTGATGTGAGCACGAGGCTGCTAGGGGGCGCTAGAGAACAAGACAAAGTTTCTTACAGGTCTGAAAATATATTCGGAGACAATACATTACGGTTCCGATCTCCGAAACTCAGAAGTGTAACATGTAACAAAGGGAAAATGTGGCTACGGCTTCGTTCACATTGTCACCATCGATTCCGTTCACGTGCTCCGTAACACGAACAGGATAATAGAACCCACTGGCGGAAAGGATCCGTCTTTTAGGCTAGGTTCACACAGGGTGGATTTGCTGCGGTTTTGCAGCAGTTTTTCCATTGCGGTTTTGCCGCAGAAGAACTGCTTCTGCGGCAAAACCGCTTCAAAGGTTAATTTAGGCTTGCGGATTTTCCAGCGGAAAAATCCACGTTTTTTTTCCGCAGCGTTTTTTTACTTTTTGCCGCAGATTTTGCTGCGTCCATAGAGGTCTATGGACAAAAAAAGCGCTGCGGAAAAGACAGAAGAATGGACATGCTGCATCTTTGAAAACCGCGCCGCAGTTGCATTTCCGCACTGCGGCTGTGCGGAAAAAATCTGCCGGGAGAACAGCTTTTTTTGCAAAACTCATTTGTGCTGCATTGCACTGCAAACGCAGCGGATTTGCCGCAGTGCAGATATGAAACGGCAAACGGCGGCAAAACCACAGCAAATCCGCCCTGTGTGAACCCAGGCTTACAGTGCAAAACCGCGCAGCGTGCAACACTATTTCATCCTGTGTTTTAACGGAAATCCGCGATCAGCTCTGAACGGAACCTCCGATGCTGATAGGATCTAGTCCTAATTTGCTGTACTGTAAAGTTTTAACCACTTAATTTCATGTCAAAAGTCGCAATCTAGGCAACTTATAAGGGGGGGGGGGGGCTTATGGGGGTCCTCACTTTCGAGAGTTAGCGTGTTTTTACTGATACTAAAGTCCTAGTGATTACTCTCATTTACCGCCCATATCATCCTCGTTTCCACTGACTCCCTAATCACCGATTCCAACGTGTCTTACCAAAAGAACACCATCTGATTGGCTGCTGGGAGCCGCTGCTCCGCTGTTACATTATGGTCCCTTTGACATCACTGCTGTCAATATGTTCAAGAATGTGGTACAGAGTTAAAAAAGAGCCACTTTTGAACAATTCTGCTACCTATTTTTGGCTCTCAGTATGACCGACATTCTCCTGCGGGTTCTACCCCAGACGGACAGAACTCACACAGGAAAGAATCCATTCATTTGAATGGGTTCTTTCTCACAAGCGATCGCTCACTCGGACCCGTGGTCTAAAGCTTGGAAAGTCACTGCATGTCTTATTTTTGTGCGAATCTCACACGAGAATTGGACTGGTGATGTGCGACGTCGGACATATCTCACACATCTCACATATCTCACACATCTCACATATCTCGCAGCACACGGATGGAGGGACTGATAATGATATGTTCGGTTGTTATAGGAGATTTCCAAATCATTATAGTCTGTGTTTGCTCACATTTAGCACAGCGTGCCAACTATTTTGGAATTGGAGTTGTATCTATCTCATTTATATTTACTTGTCTATCCATCCATTTATTTATCTTAGATCCATCCATCTATTTGTTATATCCGTCTATCCATCCATCTATTTGTTATATCCGTCTATCCAGCCATCTATTTGTTATATCCGTTTATCCATTTATCTATCCATCCATCTATCCATGCGTTTATCTATCAATTGATCATCTATTCAATCCATCCGTTTATCTGTCCTATATCCATCCATTTATTTATCTATCCATCCATCCATCCATCCATCAATCTATCCATCTGTCTATCTGTCTATCCATCAGTTTATTTATCCATCGATCGGTTTATCTATCTTATATCCATCCAACCGTTTATCTATCTATCCATCCATTTATCTATCTACCCATCAGTTTATTCCTCCATCTATTTATTTATATATCCATCCATCTATTCATCCATCAGTTTACTCATCCATGTTCATCTATATATTCAACAATCTATTCTTTCATCTATTTCATATCCATCCGTTTATCTATATGTTTATCTATCCATCTATCTATCCATCCATCTATCCGTCTATCTATCTATCCATCCGTTTATCTAACCGTTTATTTATCTACCCGGTTATCTATCTATTCATCTATCTATCTAGCCGTTTTTCTACCTAACCGTCTAGCTATCTTTCTGTTTATCCATTTATCTATCTCTTTCTATCCGTTTATCTATCTATCCGTCTATCTATTTGTATCCATCTATTCGTCTAGCTATCTATCCGTTTATCCATCTATCCATTTATTTATCTCTATCTATCTATCTATCCGTTTATCCATCTATCCATTAGTTTATCTATCCATTTATCTATCTATCCGTCTATCTATCTGTATCTATCTTTCCGCCTATCTATATATCCATCTAGCTCTAGCTATCCGTTTATCTATCTTTATCTGTCTATCCATTTATTCGTCTATCCATCCATCTAGCTATCTGTTTATATGTCTATCCGTCTATCTCTATCTTTCCATTTATCCGTCTATCCATTTATCTATCTATCCGTTTATCTGTCTATCCATCTATGTCTATCTATCCGTCTATCTATATCTATCCATTTATCTATCTATCTATCCGTTTATTCATCTTTCCATTTATCCGTCTATTCATTTATCTATCTATCTATCCGTTTATCTGTCTATCCGTCAATCTCTCCATCTATCCGTTTATCTATCTATCCGTGTATCTATCTATCTATCCATCTGTATCTATCCATTTATCTATCCGTCTGTTTATCTATCTGTTTATATGTCTATCCGTCTATCTCTATCTTTCCATTTATCCGTCTATCCATTTATCTATCTATCCGTTTATCTGTCTATCCATCTATGTCTATCTATCCGTCTATCTATATCTATCCATTTATCTATCTATCCGTTTATCTGTCTATCCATCTATGTCTATCTATCCGTCTATCTATATCTATCCATTTATCTATCTATCCGTTTATTCATCTTTCCATTTATCCGTCTATTAATTTATCCATCTATCTATCCGTTTATCTGTCTATCCGTCAATCTCTCCATCTATCCGTTTATCTATCTATCCGTGTATCTATGGGTTTATCTATCTATCTATCCATCTGTATCTATCCATTTATCTATCCGTCTGTTTATCTATCTGTTTATCCATCTATCCATTCATCTATCTATCTATCTGTCCATTTGTCTCTCCATTTATCCATCCATCTCTGTCTGCAGTGTCCGCTGTCTTCTGCCCGGTCCCGTCATGTTCTTTAGTTCACAGCACATACTAGCGGGATCTTCTGCTGCCTCCGCCGTGTAGCATCGGGCTGTCAGGGGACCGCTGGGCGGCAGCCTGCGACTAATCAGCGGTCACACGGATGGGAATACTCACGGCGTCTGTCTCCAGGGAGCAGGTAGCCTTATCAGCAGCGCGCGGCCGGCTGACTCCGCCCAGCTAGCTGATCGCCACGTCATCGGCCGGAACCCCCAGAGCGTGTTCCTTGTTTCTGCACGGAACTACTCTAAGAGCGCACATCGGACAGCTGCAGCTGACATCTTGGTCCCACCAGCTTATGTGCATTACATTCTCGAACGTGCATGGTGGTGGTAATAGGTTTAGCTTTACATGCAAAGCCGAGTTAATTAGGTTTACAGATGTATGTTATTAATTATAAACCGTTCATTTATACAATTCTCTATAAGGCTACATTCACACGATGCGTGCGCTCTGTGCGTCGCGAGATGCACAAAAACTGCGATTACGAACTCAATTTTCTGACTAGTCATATACATGAGAGATTTTTTTTTCTGTTACAGCCATGCTGAGAGGTAAAAAAATCGCAGCGTGTCCTGTTTTTTCGCATCCCTCGGGTTGTATCGCCCATGGTGTCCAATGGGACAGTCAAACACATTGTGTGCCGTCTGATGCGAGCGCGGTGTGATGTTTCCCATTGAAATCAATGGAAAACACTTGTGAGAAGATCAGAGGAATGTTGCGACACATCCGCGGTCCCGGTTTCTTGGTCTGATATCACAGTTGCCCGTGTAAATGTGGCCTGAGGGCGCATTCAGACGTGTGTACATCGGCCGGGTTTTCACGTCCGGCTGATATACGGCGTCCCTCTCTGCCGGGAGAGGAGGCGGGATGGGATGGAAGCAGTGCACTGAGCTTCCACCCCTTCGCCACTTTTGCAAGGGGAGGGGGTGGAACTTAGCTCCATCCTTCCTATAGCAAACAGTGGAGAGGGGGCAGTAGCTCAGTGTACTGCTCCCATCCCAGCCCGTCACCCTGCAGAGAGGGACAGCGTATATCGGCCGGGCGCGAAAACCCAGCTGATATACGGTCGTCTGAAAAAGCCCTAAGGGCGGTTTCTCACGTTGCATGTTTGTGGTTTTTTTTGGAAAAAGTGCCCATTTTTGCACCATTTTCCTGTACTACAGGTCAATAATAAATGATCAAAAGCATCACAAAAAGCGCATTTTTGCTGGCTTTTTATCTTCATTTTCCGTGTTTGTTTGGGGGGAGTCAGTTGTGTTATTTTCCTAACGCAGATACCCCTTACCTTATGAAATAATGCCATGGACTAAAACTCGCCACAAATAGTGGTCTGATGACTGAGACCCTCACTGATCCCTAAAACCGAGCACGCCCTGAAGTGAGCGCAGCAGCAATCACCCTTCGATTCCTTTCAGTGGGACCACCAGAGATAGCTGCACTTAAGCACTTGTCTTTCTCTGGCCGTCACATTGAAATGAACGATGTAGCAGTGCTAGGGTTGCCATCTTTGTCACACAAAACAAAAACGGCCAAGATAAAAGTGAGTGTGGTTAGGGAGTCCCAGCTCATAGAGCTTTTGTAACCACTTCCCAACCACATCATGTAAATATACATCATATATGTGAAGAGTGCTCAAGTGTTGAGTCCGTGCCATACCCAGTAGCTATTAGCTGTTTTTGACAGACACTGGCAACTGCTGCAATCACAGGGAGCTCCTATTTAGGCTGCCTGTCCACGGGCGTTGCTGTACCCCGTGGGATCTCCACCGTGGGAGCCACCGCCCGGGAGCAAGAGCTGGCAGACGGGTCTCCGCTGTGAGCCTATCTGGCAGATAGGCTCACCGTGGACAGGGGAGCTGCGCTTTACATAGCAACGCTATGGAAAGCGCACATTACGTTCCCCGCAGCCAGATTATCGCCGCGGAGAACGCAATGCAATAACGCCTTGGGACAGGCAGCCTTAGGCAGATATGCTACTCATTTGCTCGATCAACACTGACTACGTATGGAAACAGCCAGCTGGAGGGGGCATCCCCTCCGGTGCTGCATTGCCTCCCCACCAAAACATTGTGGGGTACTGATAGGTTAACATGGCAGCCTGGAGTCTCGTAAAGGCTCCAAGGGCTATAATGCATGTGTGTCATTGGCAGGGCTTAATAGGCAATAGGGAAAAGTATGTTACACTACAGTACTGAAGCATTGCAGTATTCAGTTCAAGCGATCAAGTGACCACAACTCCCCTATGGGGACTAAATTAATATGTAGAAAAAGGTTTAATAACATTTCTATTTTTTTTAAAAATTAAAATTTAGCCTCTCCTTTCTTATTTCTCTAATAAAAAAAATGTAAGGGTACAATCACATGTTGTGGAATTGGTGTGGATTTTCTGCCGTGGAAAATCCGCACCAAAAGCTGTGTCAATATCCACACCCTTGCTGCGGATAGTGATGCAGAGCTGCAGCTACGGGTAAAATAAAACCGCTTCAAAATCCGCATTAAATGGTGTGAATTTTAGTGCTCATCCACACTAAAAAGCTAGATGTTAATGTACACTACACAAGGAAAATCCACTATATTTGGTATCACTGTGTTCATAATAGTCCAAGCTATTAAAATATTACACTACTTATCCTGCTCGGTGAACCCCATAAAAAAAAAAAGTTCAGAATGCCAAAGTTGCGGCTTTTTTGGTTTCCCCAGCTTTTTAAAAAAATGAATAACAAGTGATCTGAGGGCTTATTCCGACGTGCATAAATCGGCCGGGTTTTCACGCCCGGCCGATATACGCTGTCCCTCTCTGCAGGGGGAGGAGGCACTGAGCTTCCACCCGCTCTCCAACCCTCGCCACTATTTCCAATAGGAGGGGCGGGATGGGGTGGAGCTAAGTTCAGCCCCCATCCCACCCCCACCAATTGAAAATAGTGGAGAGGGGGCGGGAGCCCAGTGCACGGCCCATCCCGCCTCTTCCTCCTGCAGAGAGGGACAGCGTATATCGGCCAGCCGTGAAAACCCGGCCGATATACGGACGTTGAATAAGCCCTCAAGGATATACTGTAGTGTTTAAAAAAATAGCAGTGAGTTTGTAAAAGCAAATCAAGCGCAAAATTATAGAGTAACTCAATATCAAATCAATGACAACATTTATGTTAATCCTTTTTAGCAAGTAAAGGAATATTTGGCTGTTCAAAATAGCGGTGTCAGCATTTGTTTTATAAATACCCAGAAATTTAATGTATGAACTTTACTTTGAATTACTGAACTAATATTTCATGGCATAACCATTGTTTCTGAGAACTGCTTGACATCTGTGTTGCACGGAGTCTCCCAGCTTCTGGCACCTCTGAACAGGTATTCCAGTTCAGGAAGATTGGACTACATTCCACAATTCTTCTGCATTTTTGAGTTTTGCCTCATTAACTGCATTTTTTATGTCATCCCTCAAGTTCTCTATGGAATTGAGTTCAGTGGATTGTCCAAGCGACTCCATTACCTCAATCCTGTTTGTCTGTAACCAAAATGTTGTTCACTTACTAGTGTGTTGTGGGTCATTCCCATGTTGAAACACCCAATTTAAGAGCATTTTGACACATTCACCCTGAACGCAAAACGCACCACATCCAGGACGAACGTGAGGCTGTGTTCACACAGAGGAGTAGACCGCGGCCTGGAGTGAAGAAACAATAGAATCAAAAAAAGAAAGGGATAAATAACCTCTATGTGACTTGTAGGAAGGAATAGTCCTGCCTAAAAACGAGGTTATCGCCTTGAAAAGGCGGCCCCTCTTCCTGTGCCTGAGCCATTAACTCTTACACCTAACAGAAAGAAAACACAAACAGACAACCAAAGCACCACTTTGCATTAAAGCAGATATAAACATCAAGAATACTACTTAGCTTTAGCTGCATAGGTGCAAAGGACACAATCTTACTCCACCAGAGCTGAGACAACAATCAGCAACACCTAGACCCAGGAGCAGACTTAAATATTGACCAACAATGCCATTAGACACACACAAACATAAGGGTAATACCCACATGCAAATTCAGTGATAGGAGGAGCACTAAGGGAATATAGACAAACGACCAAAGGAAACCTAAAGAAATGACAAACCACGGAAACATAAACCTTAAACTGTCACGCTAATTGGAAAAAAGCGGCCAGTCCTTTTACGAGACAAGCCCACTACACCATGACCCTGTCGCGGCCCGTGATCTATTTCTTCCTCAATAGGCAACATGGTCTCCTTGGGTATTTTGATATATTCAAACTGATCCATGATCCCTCATATGTGATAAGTAGACCCAACACCGTGGTGGAAGTGTACTGTGTACTGTGGCTTCAATTCAGGGCTCGGGGACCATCGGCCATACTGTCTGCCGCGATTAGATCCAAAAAGAAAAATTTTGCTTTCAACAGTCCACAAAATGTTGGGCTGTTTCTCTTTGGGACAGACGATGTGTTCCTTTGCAAATTTTCATCTATTCAGCACATCTGTTTTAATAAAGGGACTTTGCGGAGAGTTCTTGCTGGTAACTTGACTTCATTTAATCGTATTCTGATTGTAGCCGTATTCACTGGTAAGTTCAGATCTTCTTTGATCTTTCTGGAGGAGATCATTGGCTGAGTCTTTGCTATTTTGGCTAGTCTTCAATCCATTCGATCAGTAGTTCACCGCTTTCTTCGTGTCTTTTAGGTTTGGGTTGCCACTTCAAGGCATTTGAGATCATTTTAGCTGAGCAGCCTATAAATTGCTGCACTTCTCTATGGTTTTCCCTCTCTAATCAACTTTTTAATGAAAATACGCCCTTCATCAGAATTCCATCGACCCATTATGACCAGTATTTCAGAAGGAAATGCACTATAACCAACATTTGCCCCCCTCCACCTTAAATAATGGACAAAATTAACATCACGGCTTTAATGACTTCACCAATTTAACTCCTCACTGCTATTACTTTGAAAACTCCCCTTCCAGTTAATGATTCAATTACGCAAAATAAGCGGCACGTCCTAATTGTCTGGGATTTTTTCTATTCCTCTACTACACTTACAAGTAAATTACTTGTTATGTAGAAATATCACTTCTACCAAAAACAGTGATTTATCAGGTTAATGATGTTGGACAAAACCCAAAAAACTGTACTAGTTATGAGTCTCAGAATACGGCGACGGAAAGCAATTTTTGTTTTAAAAAAGTTTCTTTACTTTTTAAGAGCTCCTTCACACTCGCAAGGGCGATATTGGACCGTGATTCACGGTCCGATATTGCCCTTGCAATCTTTCTGAATACCCCTGGATACGAGGAGTTTTCACATGGAAAGAGCCTCGCATCCCTGCGGGGGTGCCCTTCATCCCTGTCGTGGTTGTCACAGCCGCACAGGAGATTGCAATGTTCTCCCACTTTTTATGTTGGGCCGCACTGCTGCCACCAGCCCCATCGGCAGCATGTGGGAACCCCTGGATGCGACAGCTTCACATCCCTTCGGGGCTGAAGGAATCCCCTGCTGCAGCTGTCACAGCCACAGCAGGGGATTCCAATCTTCTCCCATTCCTTTCAATGGGGCCAGCGCTGCTGCCACCGGCCTGTTTGGAACAATGGGCGATATTGCAAAAAGAATAGACATGCTGCAATTTCTTTTTCATGCAGCGTTGCAGGAGTGACAACATTGCAAATGAGAAGGAAACCATTGAAAATCATTTGTTGCATAATCATGCGTTTTCACTAATGGCTCACACTAACTTGCGTTTTTTTAACGCTGTGATATTGCTGTGTTTTTTTTAATGCGATTGTCAATGGGAGTTTCTAATGTTAAAAACGCATCGTGAGTTTGTGCTTTGCAATTTTTGTGCGATGCGTTTTTAACATCAGAAAATCCCATTGACAATCGCGTGAAAAAAACGCAGCGATATCGCATGAAAAAAACATGCAAGAAAAACGCAAGTGTGCAGGAGCCTTAAAGGGGTTGTCCCGCGGCCAAAACAAAAAATTTTTCACACCCCAGTCCCCCATGTTAAGCAAGCATTACAAACTACCCATGTAAATCGGTTTTTTAGAGCATTTCTACTCACCATGAAGCTGTTTCATGAAGTTATAAAAATCTTCTTCCAAGATGGCCGCCGTCATTTCCCAAGGTGCACCGCTGGTCTTCTCCCATGGTGCACCGTGGATGTTCTTCTCCAGTCTGAGCTCCACTGCCGATTACAGCCACCTCATTGGCTGATTGGCACCACGTGATGGGGCGGAGCTACGCGATGACGCTAGGAAGGGGGAGGAGCCAGGACACAGCTCGTGAGCCCAGAGCCTCCAGGGGATGATTTTTCTCTGCGCAAGCGCGACTGTTGCGGCGACCAGAGAAGAAGGCTTCAGTCGTCGCCATGGAGATGGGGACGCCAACACCGGAGGGGGTAAGTGTATACCTTCTGTATGGCCAATATTTAATGCACGATGTATATTACAAAGTGCATTAATATGGCCATACAGAAGTGCATAACTGCACTTGCTTCTGCGGGACAACCCCTTTAACTCTTGCGAGAAAATCGACCGATTTTCTCGCCAGTGTGAAGGAGCCCTAAAAGTAGTAAAATGTAAAAAGTTATATAAATTTGGTGTCATTATAATCGTACCGCCTCAAAAATAAAGTTCAGGAATCATTTTTACTGCACTATGAACACCGTAAAACTAAACCCCAAAGAAGTAGTGCAGGAGCTTTTTTTTCTTCAAATTTTATGTATTTTAGTACATCATATGGTACAATTAAAAAATGCAACTCGTCCCACAAAAACAAGCCCTCATACAGCTATGATAATGGATAATGAATGTGTTCATTTTGGTTGATATCGTACCATATTTCTTCGGTCTATAATTTTTTGGGGCACTTTTTACCGATTTTCAATCAATGGAACCGAAGGAAATCCAGAGTTGGAGCTTCGACTTGATGGTCGCACTTTGTCCCTCGGTCCATAGATTTCCATATGTACAGATATAAAGCAAATGTAATTGTGCAGCACATCTATATAGCATTATTTGCATGCTTTTGGCAGCAGTTCTCAGCTTTGGAGTGTGGATTAGTTTATCGCCCCTGTGCACTGGCTTGTAGGTGGATGTTTCTGCAAACAATGCGAAGCTGTCAGTCATCTAACAGCGGGATAGACTGGTTCTACGTTGTACCAGTGTTTCTCTAAACAGACAACATCATCTTTGACAATTCACAGCATGCCCCAATGTCTAGTTCTTGCACCAAATTAACATATACCCTTAGGCTGCATTAGTGAATTTGGTATATATCTATACATTTTTCTCCACGAGCCCTATTGTGTATTTATTGCTTTTATCTCATGCTGTTTTTTGTCTCAACTTTTACTATACAGCCAAGGTATAATCACAGTGTAATGATAATGAATGTACTTACATTCGAAGGGATGGTTTATTGGTGCCATCTGGTGGTCCTGTGGTGAATCCACTGCAAAATGAAAGATTTACTAAGGCTGCCTTCACACTGGCGATATAATCGCGCGAGACACACAAATCTCACATTCACGATGTTTTTCTGTATGGCACTGCGATGCGATGTCGGAAGCAAATCGCAGCATGTTCTATCTTTCTGCGATATCGTCCATTGTTTTCCATGAATGGCTGTGATTCGTTCACCAAGCACGGGCTCTGATTAGCCGAGCCAGCGCTTGAGGAACCAATTAGAGCAATCTCATGCTGGAGGCGAGGTTTTTAACCCCTTAAGGACACGGCCTATTTTGGACTTAAGGACGCAACAATTTTTGGTAGATTTTCATCTCCATTTTTCAAAAGCCATAACTTTTTTATATTTCCGTCGATGCGGCCGTATAAGGGCTTGTTTTTTGCGTCGCGAACTGTCGTTTCTATTGGTATTTTTGGGTACATAGACAATATTGTAAAATTTTTATTAATTTTTTTATCATAGACACATCAATTCTGCCATAGATTTTTTTTTTACAGTGTTAATTATGTAGTATGAATGACACAATGCATTTCTTCTGCAGGTCAGTACGATTACAACAATACCAAAATTCTTTATTTTTGTTTTTCAAATTTTCTGCAATAAAAACCCGTTTTGAAAATCTTTTTTTTTCTAAATCTGTGCATTTAAAGTTCCATAACTTTTTTATTTTTCCATGGACTGAGCTCTGTGAGGGCTTATGTTTTACGAGACGAGCTGTGGTTCTCGTGGTACCATTTTGGGGTACATACGGCTTTTTTTGAACACTTTTATTGCGTTTTTTAGGAGGTAAAATGCTATTTAGCATTTTGCCTCAGTTTTTTAGCGTGTTTTTTTACGCTTTTGTGACGTGCAGGATAAAAAACATGTTCAACTAATTGTACGCGTTGTTACGGACACGATGATACCAAATATTTGTGATTTTTTTTTTTTTTTTTTGTGCTAATTTGAGAAAAAGCACAAAAAAAGGTGGTTTTTTTACATTTTTCCTTTTTGTACATTATTTTCATCTTTTTTTACACCATGATCGCTATGATAAGGCATTGCAGGACTTCTCTTCTGCAATGTCTTATCGTTTGTTATAGCGATCATAGGCAGTGGTAATACAGGATGCCTGTAGGTGGCGTCCTGTCATCATGGCAACCAGCCAGGCTCTCTGCGATTACATCGCAAGAGCCTGATGATGCCATGTTGATGAGTGTTCTCCCTTTGTGAAGCCTTCCTATGCCACGATCTACATAGATCGCGGCAGTGAAGGGGTTAAGAGTGGGGTTGCATCTCTGATGCACCCTCGCTGTAGCAGCGGGAGGCCGGCTATCAGTGACAGCCGGCTCTCACTGCCAGGTAGCGTGAGATCTTTTTTGATCTCGCGCTGTCCAGATGCGGAAGTACTCCGCTGCCATGATGTACACTTACGTCCTGTAGAAGGAAGGGGTTATACCCTGTTACCAGCAAAAGATGGTCTGTCGGCGCTGACAAGTGCCTGGAGCTCCGAGAATCGGACTAAAATACAAACCAGTCCATAAACTGGGTTAATTCACATAGTATTTTTTTTCTTGAACAAATAGTAAAAAAAAAAAAAATTGTAGCATGTCCGATTCTCAAACGAGAATAGTACATACAAGTGTGGGGTGTTCCACACATCCAAGAGCACAAGGAGGAGGTGTCCATGTGATGTGCAACATGAGTTGTGGCCAAGAATCTAAGGCACAACTTTTAAATCATCCGTGTGCATCTAGCTTTAGACTGAGTTCACATCAGCAGTACGTTAGCTATTTTTCTTTTCTGTACTAAGAGCAGAAAAATGGAAAAAAACAGATCAAGTAAAATCCCCATTAATTTCCATGAAACTAAGGGTGGCTTCACATGAGCGTGTTTATGTGCATGCGTACACATGTACAAAAACATGCGTCTATTACAACCAATGCATATGGTGTGTTCACATGTCCGTGTTTTACAGGCGTGCGCCTGTAAAGATAGGACATGCATGCACGATAGAGAATGCACCCATTGCCTTCAATGGAACGGCAGCTGCTGCCGGCGGCTCTATTGAAGGCAATGGTCTGCTGGCATCCCTGAAGTGATTTTTCAAGGAAGAGCTTTAAGTATAAGCTCTTCTCTCAAAATAATCCCTTTTAGTGTAAAAAATTTTTAAAAAATATATATATTTATATACTTACCTGTCCGCCGCTGTCGTGTCCCCCACATACGGCAGATGTTTTCTTCATCCCTGCGGGGAATAAAGAATTCCCTGCTGCACCTGTCACAGATGTGACAGATGCAGCAAAGGAATTCTTCTTCCCTGCAGGGAATAAATAATTCCCTACCACAGCTGTCACAGATGACAGCTGCGGTAAAGGATCCAGCTGCCAGCACCCATTAATTGTGTTTCAAGGAAGGGCTTTAAATATAAGCCCTTCCCTGAAAAACAAGCCGAAGTAGTGTAAAAAATAAAAATAAAAACACAGCCGGCCTGTCAGGCCATCAGATACAACCAGATCTGCTCCAACCCAGCAGACAGAGAGGAACATCTATACCATCTTAAAAGGACATTTTTAAATCAAGGCTACCATCCCACCTCAATTGATGACCAAATCACCAGAGCCATCAGGATACCCAGGAATCAACTACTCCAATACAAGGAGAAGGAAAGAAACAATTGTGTGCCTCTAGTAGTGACCTACAATCTGCAACTAGAGATACTAAGTAAAACCACGAAGAAACTCCACTATACCCTACACAAGGATGACCGTCTGAAAACCATATTTCTAGACCCTCCCCTTCTGTGTTACAGTCAATCTCCAAATTTAAGGAACTTTATAATCAGGAGTGCATTGCCCTCTGAAACACAAAAAGGAACCTATCCTTGTAAGGTAAGGAGCTGTAAGAGCTGCTCATCTGTACTGAGCACGGACAGGATACAAATCCCCAACACACAGCAGGACTATAAGATCCCAGGGACATTCACATGTTCCACGTCCAATGGTGTGTACCTGATCCTGTACAGTAAATGTCCTGTTGAGGGGCTTTATGTCGGAGAAACAGGACAAAAATTGAAAGCAAGGATGAGATGTCATCGCCATAGAATTAATCACAGAAAGAGAGCATTACCTGTGGCCAAGCACTTTTCTACTCATGGACATGACATAGGGGATATGAGAGTTTTGATATTGAAGGGTGGTTTCAAGTCCCAAAACCATAAAAAAATTTGGAAATATAAATTGATAACTTTTGACACGCTGAACAGTGGGTTCAATTATTCATGAGGCTTTATGGGTGAATGGCAGGTATGAGACATCTATAGCATAGATAAGACTGCTAACCTATGGAAACCCCCATCAACAGTAATTCAGGGACCATAAACTTTCACTCCCTTCTCAGTGTCTAGTTAAAAATGTTTGTACCTCTTGCAGCATTCCTGGCCTGACGACCCCCCCCCCCAACAGTAATTCAGGGACCATAAAACGTTCACTCCCTTATCAGTGCCTAGTCAAAAAAGTTTGTTTTCTGCTGCAGTATTCCATTTAAGTGCAAACAAATCCCATCCATGTCTGTGCCTTGTCATAAGTATGTGTGTGTGTGTGTGTATATATATATATATATATATATATATCCATGTCTGTGCCTTGTCATAAGTATGTATGTTATAAGTGTGTATAAATATTCATACCTCTTCAGATCTATTCTATTTTTAGCCTGACGAAGAACCCGAGAGGTTCGCAAGCTCGCATAACATCATGTATTTTTTTTAGCCATTAAAAGGTATCATATCTACAAGATTACAGAGTTTCTCTTGCTGGGAACAACCACATTTTGTTTAAAGGATGCCTTGAATAGAACTGCGAATTGTAAAACAGCGCTGCATTTTAAACAAACAAAAAATAAATCAGTTAAAAATTGATCATTTCGGATGTCTAAGGCCTCATGTCCACGGTAAAAAGATGATTTAAAATTGGCAGCGTTTTTCCCGCACGTGGATCCGCACCCCATAGGGATGCATTGGACACCCGCAGATAGTTAAATACCTGCAAATGTCATTTTTCCCTTCAGGCGCGGATTGCGTGTGCGGGAAAAAAAACACGGCATGCTCCATTTTTGTGCGCGTCTCCCGCGGGGACGGCTCCCGCAGGCTTCTATTGCAGCCTACGGAAGCCGTCCGGATCCACGGAACACCCGTACCTGGAATTAAACTTACCTGTCCGGACGCTGCAGATCTTCCCTCCGTCGCAGCCAGATCTTCTTTCTTCGGCCTGGCTGATGTGCCCGGCGCAAGAAAGAAGATCTGGCCGCAACGGAGGGAAGATCCGCAGCGTCCGGACAGGAAAGTTTAATCTTTTTTTTAGTCTCATGTCCCCGGGAAAGGAGGGACACGCTGGGGGATTCTGCATGGAGAATCCGCGGCAGGCCTGATTTTCCCCTTGGACATGAGGCCTAAGTGTGCTTTCACACTTCTGCTGGGGATTCTGCTTTCCTGCTCCGTTTGGGGACCAGAAAAATCTATGTAAATTTGCTCTAAATTAGGTGATTGTGCAGGTTTGGCGGTGTTCATGAATGGGACAGGAGAAAGTTTATAAATGTCCCATAATTTGGGATTGAAATGTAAGTATGAGAGTGTAGAAGTTCTCATTCACATAGTATTGTTGTTTTAAAGGGGTTTTCCTGAACTAAAATATTGACGACCTATCGTCAGGATAGGTCATCCATACCCAATCAGTAGGGGTCTGCTGCTTAGAAGATGCCGTGGTGCTCGGGTGAATGTTTTAGTTTTTTTCAGGCCTGTTTCATCATATTAATTCATCATGTGGCCTGAGAGCAGCTTAGTCACATTCAGGTGAATGGAATTGATTCGCTATAGCAAGCACCAAATGAACAATGCGGCAGCCTCTTGAAATGACTGATTGGCAGCAGTATCAAGCAGCGGACTCCAACTAATTGGATATTGATGACCTTCCCACAGGATAGGTCATCAGTATTTTAATCCTGGAAAACCCCTTGAAAGTGGTTGTATTTAACTATTATCTCAGCAGGCACCCTATGTATAAAAATTACAAACTGATACCTCTCCCAACACCCTGCTGTGTCCAGTGCCGCCGCTTCGGGTCTGAAACTACACAGGCTGCTGCAGCCAATCACGGGTCTGTAGTGCGCATGTCCGACACCGAGTCATGTGGACAATCCGCAGTACAGAAAAAGAAGACATACTAAGGCCTCGGTCACACGGGCGATTTTCTGTGCGCTCTGCGCATGCTTTTTATGCGCTCGTCCGATAAATTATAGAACAGAAATCGCAGATCGCACCTATCTGCGATCTGCGATTCCTGTTCTCTATATGCGCTCAATGGGGCTGCGGCAGCAGCGCCGACCCCATTGAGAACATGTACTAGACAAATCATTCTCCTCTGCCACAGCTGTAACAGCTGTGGCAGAGAAGAATGATGTTTGCCCATTGAATTCAATGGAGCCGGCAATACAGCCAGCTCCATTGAAAGCAATGGGCTGCCGGCGATCGCACGATGAATTTTCGGGAAGGGCTTAAAAATATAAGCCCTTCCCTGAAATTCATCCAGAAATGTGTAAAAAGTAAAAAAAAAAATATACTCTCCTTGTCCCGGCAGACGGAGTTCAGCCGCGACCGGCCGGCAGTTCTCCTGAACTGCTACGAGTAGTATTCAGCAGCCGGGGATTTAAAATCCCCGCCTGCTGAATGAGCTGCCTCTGATTGGTCACAGCCCTCACCAATCAGAGGCAGCTCTCACTCACCCATTCATGAATGGGGGAGTGAGTGCTGCCTCTGATTGGCTCAGCGCAGGGACCAATCAGGGGCAGCTCTCAGCGTCTCCTCCTCCTCTCAGCTGGCACATGCACAGACCAGAGCCGAGGCTCGCACAGAAACACGACATGCCGCGATTAGTTCACCTCGCGAGTTTTCACGCGGTCAAATCGCAGACGTGCATGAACTAATGCAATCCTATGGCAATGTGCACGGGCTAAGATTCTGCGGGAAATCCCGCTGCGAAATTTCCAGTCATGTGCATTCACCCATACTCCCATCTGTCGCCTACTTCTTCCTAGTATACTTTAAGACAATTACCAAGAAATAGAGGGCAGATGGAAGCGATGCAGGATCATACTACACAAAGTTTTATTTATAGTTGTTAGCATGAAAACATATAGGTCTGTTAGGATATGTGGAAACAGAAAGATAAGTGATTTTTAATGGAGGCGATTTGCAAATTTTTTAATTCCAAATTGCAGTGTTGAAATGCTGGCGAAAGTGGTCATTTTTCTTTAAAGGCACATGGTAGGTGGATGGTCCTATTATAGAGTATGTATGAAGGCCAATGTGTGATAAAGAGGAAATGAGGTGCAGCTTTTCCCAGGAGCAACTATAGAAACCAGATAGTGGATTTGCATGTGGTCCTGGATAGCTGTATGAACAAGTAGTCAATGAATGGTGGTATCTGATATGTAAGTAGAGAGGTATGTAAAGTGCTGCCGTCTGAACTTCGCTGTCATGCAAACTGCTATGTACAGCTATTGAGAATCGTGTCAAGGAATGCAGATCAAACAGGATGTGTTGCGGTACAATTTTACTGGTCGGAATCAAAACACTATACCTTAAAAAGATCAATGCTCTTATTAGTATCTAGCAACTAACGCATTTTGAGGCCTGTCGCCTCTTCTAGAGAGCTGGAGGTGAACACAATGGAAGCAATTCGGTAAAACTGAAAGGGAGATGACAAATTAAATATTAGAAAAAACTTTCTGACAGTGAGGGTGATCAATGAGTGGAACAGGCTGCCATGGGAGGTGGCGAGTTCTCCTTCAATGGAAGTCTTCAAACAAAGGCTGGACAAATATCTGTCTGGGATGATTTTGTGATCCTGCACTGAGCAGGGGGTTGGACCCGATGACCCTGAAGAGCCCCTTTCAACTCTACAATTCTATGAAGAGCATGGTATCACCCATAGAGGTGGCACTGCAGAGGTATTGTTCCATCTTCCTTATTTGCATGGCCTTATAAGTCTCCTCACTCCCCTTTCAAGTGTCTTCTCACACCCCTTCTGGGTGCTCTCCTTGGGGAGAGACAATGCCATCCCCCGACCCACTCACCCCTCTAGATATCTACACACACTTTTTTCCTCAAGGAGAGACGACATCCCTTTTCACGCAGATCACAGGCCTATCAGCAGCCAAGCCGGACATTACTGCACACCGATGAGGGGAAAACACCTGAAACAGCTGTCTGTGTATGAGTTTCTGGCTTGGTTTCCTATTTTCAATCATTGTTTTACTGACTTGTTAAAAGGTCGTACATTGATTTGAAGAAATGCTGCCATCCAATAGCTGGTGCTGCAGAGGTATTGTTCTATCTTCCTTATTTGCATAAATTACCCAGAGGACCGTTTATGGTCTTACAAGTCTCCTCACTCACTTTTCAGGTGTATTCTCACACCCCTTCTGGGTGCTCTTCGTAAAGAGAGATGATGCCATCCCCCAACCCACTCACTCCCTAGGTATCTCCACACACTTTTTGGGTGTTCTCTTTAAAGAGAGACGACACCCCTCTTGACCCATAGAGAAAAAACACGTTTTAAACTTTTCAAGCCATGGAGTTTGGATTCTAACCAGTAAAAGTCGCACTAAATCTCATTTCCTTCACAAGATTTTGCTCTAAGACCCAAGTGCCACGTTACATTAGCTCCGTAGATGCACAGTGTCAAAATCTCCTGCTCCTTTTTGGGTAGTGTTAGCCTAAACCAGTGCCAACAAGAAGGCCCAACCTGATTTCTTCTGTATTGCTCCTCTCCACTATGTATGACCAATCCCTACAGAATATAGCCACTTTTTTTCTCTCTTGCATTACATATTTTATTTTCTGTAGCAAAGTGTTTGCATTCATGTACATATGTATATTTGTCGTCTGTTAGAAGTTCTGCTGCCAGCAACCCGATGTGTAATCACATTGCTATTTATTTTAATAATAAATATGTCTTGTAGCAGGACGCGACTGTGGACTGCAGTGTAAAGCACTGACAAGGGGGAGCACATGCAAGTCTTTTGCTCATTAGAGAAAATCATTGAAGTGGCTTGTTCCACAGAGATCTGGTGGAAGTAAATTGTGATAATGTATGCACAGCAGGACACAGTGCAATTAGCAGTACAGCTGGCGTGATATGTCTAATAACCTGTCTATGAGGATCAGCATTAGGTGTCTTGGATACCGGTGATATAAAAAGGAAGAGACTATTCTCCAACTAAATTCTTACAAATGTCACCTTGCCCAAGTCAATAAAATGTTATATACTGTATACAGAGGAGGCCAGTGCTTGTATATAAAATTGGTGATTAAATTGGGACAGATTAATTAACTAATGCCAGATAAGTTACATAAAATGACATGGGCCAATCATGGCTGGTCTTCGATATGTGTGACCTGTGCAATCGTACAGGGTGTTGGTGACCAGTTTAGAGGAGGACACCATGCGGATGTCAACTTGAGGTAATCGCTTCCAGTAGGTCCTCCTGGCCAGATGATCCTCTTACTCCGTGTAGCAGCATCTTGTGGATCTACATGAATCATCCTTCTCCTGCCTCTGTGAGTTCATTGGTACTCCCAAGAAACATAACCACTTAGTTCTGCTGCTGTTTTCATGTTATGAGCTGGGTTCTGGTATTGTATGTATGAACTGAGTTTGTTTTGTGCTATATTTATTTAATGTTTTTGGTGCTCTATGTTATGAGCTTGTTTCTGGTATCTACAGTATGTACTTGTCAGGCAGACAGATGAGAATACACCTTGCAACACACTGATTTGAATTTGGGATGCAGCACTTGGGGAACGCCAGTTTTAACCCTTGACCCATCTATATGGGATTTGGTCTTCACTGCAGGGTCCCCAAGTCAATACAGTCTCAGTAGTATGGCTACAGACCCTACACAAGGCAAAGGCCCAGTACTAGAGAGTGTGAGCACAGACGTAATCCAACCACAAACCGAGGTTGCGTCTGGCAGCATAAACTTTAACACAATGTAACAGGCAATCAATCTGGGCTGGCAACAGCATGGTCCAGAAACATGGCCGAAGTCAGGGATATAAAGGTCAGAATAGAAAGACTCAGGCCAGGAATCCGGAACTATAAAAACACAGTAACAAGGGCTTTGTCATAAGAGAAATGGAACCAATTGCTTAGGCATCCACCCTTAGGTGGACAGAATTGAAAGGGAAACTGTTTGAGGAGCATACACTGGCTTTTTAAGTCAGGGGGCAGGAGCGTGCATGAGTCCTACGGTCTAAAGCCTGATGCTGCATTGCAGTGAGGACGCGGCATGCAGCACGGAAGTGAGGACAATGACCAACTCCGCCCTAGTAACAGGTAACCGGAGTTTATTGCAGCAGCTCTCCATAACACTAGTGAGGCTATTTCATGCTGATTTTATGTTGTGATTTTGGCTCTGGTGATGTATTTATGAAGTGAGTTTGGTTCTGGTACTGTATTTATGTTATGAGCTTAGTTCTGGTATAGTATTTATTCAATGAGCTATTCTGGTGTGGGTATTCTACATAAGCAGAATACAAGCTGACTTCCTATCAGTGCAATATATAGATTTCTTTTCTTTTGACAGGGGTAATAAAAGAATTCTGCACAAGGGACTATGGAACCTAAAACCAACAATGGCGCCAATAGCAGGAATGGAAACACAATATTAAAGATAGTAGATGAATAAAGACACACAGCTTAGCACTGTTGCCATTCTTTATTAAAGCTGGCCATAGACATGGGACTTGTGGTAGCAGATCCCACCTCTTTCTACATGTCTATGTGGACAGTCTTGAATCAGGAGAAACTGATCGGACAGGTTATATCTATTTATTTAAGACAATTTTTCCATGATTCTAAAAATCATGGCAAAACTACAACAAAAAAAAGTCTGCAAGGCTTTCATTGCATACACTTTTTGATGGTGTTTTTTGACCCTAAAAAACACACGTAAAAACAAATCAATGACTTTTCCAACTGGTACGTGTATTTTAGAGGTATTATTCTAGGAGGCATTTTATATGCACTTTTTTATGGTGTTTTTTTTTCCTCTTACAAATAGGCCTATGCAAAATGGCAGAAAACACGATAAACCTAAAAATTGACCGAAACAATGTAAAAGACACAAAAAAAACACTGTTAGCAGTACATTTCATATTTAACTATCGACCTACAGTTAACATTTGGCTAAAACGTAACTTGTGCCTTCTCTTAGAATGCTTTCACACAGCCCTTTTAGGAAAAATACCATATCTATAGGGACAAGTATTTTAGGCAATATGCTTCAATCTTAAAATTAGGTCAATAGGGAAATTTTACACCTGCTACAGACAGTGCATTGTTGTATTTGTGGCATTTTTGTTTCATGTGTTTCTTTTTGGATCGGTCTTTTTTTTTTTTTCAAATGTAGAAGGCTGTAGATTTAGTGTCTTTTCTGTCGTTTTCCATATGCTTCACTATAGAAATAAAAACTCAAAACACATGTGTGAACAGAAAACTTTCATGTTGTTTTTTACATGCCCAACAAACTTGCACAAAAAAGTGTGTAACAGAAGCATAAGAGGTATCTGGTAGCCACTTTTCTTCCATTCATAGAAAACAATGATAAAACATCAGTCTTGCAATGTATTGAGTTCTTCTAATTTTGCCAAAATTCATATTTGTCTTCTGATTTGTTGACTTCCAAAACACAAACGATATTAAAAGCTAAATGACGATAATGACTTTGTACGTATGATGACAATATGGATTTGTACTACGGTATATGAATCTTTAATACAGCTCCTATAGAGATATACTGTATACTGTTCCTCTTCGTGCCTTTGATGCTACACAGAGGCTTTAAGCATTTTCTTTCTCAATGATTCATACAGATTCTGTGAGGAGGAAGAAAGTTAGCATGCCTCCTTAGATACTATACATTGTGGAGATATTTGCAGTAGAGGCATCTGAGAAAGGCACCATACAGTGGAACACAGAGTATGTCAAGGCGCCGACTGTGCTGTGACCTCAGGGTTTGTGATGCACCTGCCGCCATATGCAAATTTAGCTCAGCCTTGGCAGTCAAGGGTTATTCATCCATTCTGCTGTTTAGTTGTTGGGTTGCGTCAGCTTGCCAGTCAGTAATTTCAGGAGTTTCGTTTAGTTATTGGAATGACTGCATGCTCAGTCAATTCGGTTCTTTCCTGTGCAATTTAGTCTAGCTCCTCTGAACAGAGGTTGCTGGTTATACTACTTGTGTACAGGCCACACTGTGCCACAGAGTTCTTAGTGAAGTTCCTGGCAGATTAGTGCTTTGTATTAGTATTTTAGTCAGCTTTGTGTCTTTTTCAGCGTATTGGATTCCGTCTTCAGTGTACTTGCTGCCAGTAGTCTCAGACTGGGCTCCAGTTTCTCTCTCATGGAGGGGTCGCCCTTTTTGGGGAAAGTTCTCCGCTTGAGGGATTGGTCTGGTTCTAGTGGTTCTGGCTATTTAGTCCATGAAATCCTTCATACCATATACTCAGTTCCGCTGTACTAGTTTCTCCTGAAAGACCCATATTATTACTCACTGGTTACACTCCATCTGTGAATTCTAAATTTGTTGCCTCAGGTTGTGTATACTAGTCAATCCAGACATGAGGAAGTGTCTACAGCTCCACAGTAAGCGCAGAACTCACAGCTTTGCAAAAGGCAAATTGATATTGTATATGCCCATTCTATTAGGATGGTTTCACATCTGCTTTGGAACCTTTCTAAGGAAGCTTTCACATTTGCATCAGGGGTCAAGGTTTCCTGCTGCATTCAGGGAGCAAGAAAGGGGAATTCCCTGGCTGAATGTGTCTTTCTTATGATGGATCTGAACAGCGCCGAATGGACCCCACTGACTATAATGGGGTCCATTCGCTTTCCGCTCAGACTTACGACTCTACTGTATATATACTTTATAGAAACTAAATGGTCAAAACAGGTAGTTGACACAGTGACCAAGCATTCTAGTGCTTTTAAAACAGTGTGTCAACAGTGAATTTTATGAGACTGGGATACCAGTCAGTATGGGAAATTTGAATGTAAAAGGAATTGTACAAAATCTACTTTTTAGATAATGAAGGTACAATTAACAATTTTACACTTCTAATTTAATAATTGAAAAATCCTCTACTGTACTTAATATTTATAACATCTTCTGATTTGCAGTCAAATTTTTAATGGTCTTTTAAGATTTGTAGTCAAAATAATTAAGCTAAGTCTAGAATTAAATTAATCACAGTATTTAGTATTTTTGCGGAATCTCCTATACAAAATTGAAATTCCCATTCGCAGCAATAACACAGCTTGCCTGGTATTGCAAGGCATAAGTATGGACATGTTGAATTTGCATTTCCTTGTGAGGACCGTTTTACTCATTCTCTAAACAAAACACAAATTGCTGGTGCCACATATTGCCAGCTGTGTGTCAGGGAATATTTTGTAAAATATGTATATTTTGTTCTATATTTTTTATAGATACCTACAATGATTGGGAGGGAGTTGCGGCAGGGGAAACATCATCTCGCTGACGCAGGATTTCTTTAATACAACATTATTCTAAGTCAACATCATTAAATCGCAAATCTGAAACCTAACAGAACATAACATGTAGAAAGTAGTATAACCGTGTATATCTAGATTTGCTTGACTAGGTCTTCGGGAAATTGCAAAAAAAACCTAGGGACCGTATTTATACTGTATTTGTGGTGAGGGCTCTCAGTGACGTTGGAGTGAGTTGGTAGCGGTGGTGTTTTGTCTATAACATAGTAAGGAATGGATAAAAGCAAGCTCTGAAACTACATTATATCATATCTGAATGCATAAAGGGCTTGTCCAGGATGCAAATCGTAAAGAATTAGAAGTGGTCTGCTTTTTTTAGTTGCTTTAGGAGATACTAGTCATAGACAAGTATTGAGCTGTTTCCCAAAAAGAAATTCTGGATCCTGTTTGCTGTAGGTTCAAGAGTAAACAAACTCTATAGGATTATAGGCTTAAAGGTTAGGGTTTACCTCTGTTAAAGGTAAACCCTAACCTTTAAACCTATGAACCTATAGAGTTTGTTCTAGTCGAATCTCAGGTCATCAGTAGCAAATCAGCAAGGGTCTGCCTGGGATCCCACTGATCAGTTGATGTGACATAGCTTGCAGCCAACCAGAAGTCTCAAAACGTCATCTATTCTGCAGTGGCCCAGTTCAATGGGAGAGAACTGCACTACTGTACCAGGCTGCTAAAAACAGAAGGCATTTTGAGACATTCATCTGGTCGTATGCTCCTTCAACTGATTTGTCTATCCTGAGGATACATCATCAGTAGTTTTGGACCAGAAAACCCCTTTAAAACCTATTCTTTTGCAAGTCCCTTACAAACTAATATTGTCTATAAACGAAAAGATATACTTGTCGAGAATAGATACATACTGTCATGTCCAGGAAACCGACGAACAAATTCAAAAACAGGGGACAGTGACAGGTTAAATGATGTGTAGAATACAGGGTTACTAGATGGGCAAGACAATATAACTGTGTTTGGTAGAAATAGAGACGAGGCCTAAGATCTTTCCCTAATCTGCCCCCAACTGGACCTGCCAATAAAGTAGAGCACTCACCTCAAAAAGGACATCCCCCGCTTTTGTAACATAGAGTGGTAGAGTTGGAAGGGACCTCCAGGGTCATCTGGTCCAACCTCCTGCTAAATGCAGGATTTAGTAAATCATCCCAGACAGATATTTGTCCAGCCTTTCTTTGAACACTTCCATTGAAGGAGAACTCACCACCTCCCGTGGCAATCTGTTCCACACATTGATCACCCTAACTGTCAGAAAGTTTTTTCTAATATCTAATTTCTGTCTTCTCTCTTTCAGTTTCATCCCATTGCTTATAGTCTTTCCTTGTGCAAATGAGAATAGGACTGATCACTCTGCACTGTGACAGCCCTTCAGATATTTGTAGGCAGCTATTAAGTCTCCTCTCAGCCTTCTTTTTTGCAAGTTACACATTCCAAGATCCTTTAACCGTTCCTCATAGGATATGATTTGCAGACCGCTCACCATTTTGATAACTCTTCTCTGAACTTGCTCCACTTTGCCTATGTTTTTTAAAGTGGGGTGCCCAGAACTGGACACAGTATTCCAGATTAAAGTTTTCTAAGAAAGAGTAGAGGGGGATAATTAGCTCACGTGATCTAGACTCTATCCTTCTCTTAATACATCCCAAAATTGTGTTTGCCTTTTTGGCTGCAGCATCACATTGTTGACTCATGTTCAGTCTATGATCTATTAGTATACCCAGGTCTTTTTCACATGTGCTCCTGCTTAGCCCAGTTCTTCCCATTCTATATGTTCTTTTTTCATTTTTCTTGCCCAAATGTAGAACTTTGCATTTCTCCATGTTAAATTATTATTCTGTTAGTCGCCGCCCACTGTTCAAACTTTTCTAGATTTTTTTGAATACTCTTCCTCTTTTACCTAGTGTTATCTATCCCTCCTAGCTTTGTGTCATCGGCAAATTTGATCAGTTTCCCATCAATTCCCTCCTCCAGATCATTAATAAGAATGTTGAACAACACTGGGCCTAGGACAGAGCCTTGTGGTATCCCACTTGATGCATTCTTCCACTTGGATGTGCAGCCATTTATGACCACTGTTTGAGTATGATCACTCAGCCAGTTGTGAATCCACCTAAGGGTTCAGTCACACGGGCACCGATCCGCCCGTGTTTCAGAACGGGAAAATGGCCGTACTTCAGGTTCGGACGAATCTCCACACCTGCCGGAAAAAGAACATATGGCTGGCAATGGAGCTGGTCATGCGGAGATTCGTCCGCACGTGGTACAGCCGTTTTCCCGTCCTGAAACACATCCGGATTGGCACCTGTGTGACTGAGCCCTTATAGTTGCCTTGACATTCCCAAATTTGGTCATCTTTTCAATAAGTATGGTATGAGATACTTTGTCAAATGCTTTACTAAAGTCAAGATATACTATATCCACCACATTCCGCTGATCAACCCAGTCGGTAATTCTGTCATAGAAGGAAATTAAATGAGTCTGGCATGATTTGTTTGTTATAAACCCATGCTGGCTCTGGTTAATTACTTCATTTTTATCCAAGTACTTGCATACATGCTGTTTAATAATTTGTTCAAAGATCTTTCCCGGTATAGAAGTCAGACTCACAGGCCTGTAGTTTCCTGGATCCACCTTCTTCCCTTTTTTGAAGATAGGGACAACAGTTGCCCTTTTCTCCTGTTCTCCAGGAATTTTCAAAGATTATGCCGAGTGTTTCAGCGATTACCTCCGCTCCTTCCTTTAGTATCCTAGGATGTAATTCATCTGGACCTGGAGACCTGAATTCATTTAAGTTAGCTAAGTGTTCCCTCACCATCTCTCTGCTTACAGATAGCCTGCATTCTTTTATTCCTCAATAGCACAGGAAAGACCAGTTGATGTTACATCTACTTTCTGAGAGAAAACAGATATAAAATAGGAATTTAAAAGTTAAGCTTTCTCAACATCATTCTTAACAAATTCATCATTTTCATCCTGTAAGCATCCAATAGAATCTTTGACTTTTCTTTTGCTTTTGACATACCCCCCAAATCCTTTTTTATTGCTTTTGGCCTCTGTTTCAAACCTCAATTCATTATTAGCTTTAGCTTTTCTGACACTTGCCCTACATTAGATTAGATTAACTTCACTAGATTAATTATACATCCCTAGATGTAAAATGAAGGAGAGGAAATCTATGAGGATAGAACAAGACACAAAAAACGAATGAACAAGACAAGATGAGAGTTCAAGAGTAACAATAGTCTGAACAACCACAGTCCAAAGTCTGCAAAAGGAAGCCACAAAATCAACACTCAGAAGCTCCAATGCAAAACCCCAAAGGACCAAGCAGGTCCAGTATCCAAAGGTATTACAGGCACATTCCGTGCAAAGAGGAACTGGAATAAATAGCCTAAGAAAGACACTGATAGGCTGACTGAGATAATAGATCTGCCAGCACTACAACAGAAGGGAGATGTTTTTCCCTCGGTATCGAATGCCAAATGCCACAGCGCATACACTGGAGTTGACACCGTGATTTCATACTGGACCAACAAACCTTGTCGGCACCTGGATGGAATGAAATAAAATTCTGCTTAAATCTACACCATTGATTATTCCACTACTTCTTATTTTTTGGATGTGACGTGGATCGTGGGATCGTGGTTCAGGATCCATCTATTCTGGCTTGTGCATAAGTATTTCCCTCGCTGGATACAGCTTGGATTGAATGCTGCTGATAACTTCTCTTTTTACTCCTGGCACCAACAGCACAGTCACAAGTACAACCTGGTAATACAGGAGCACACAGTTGTTCTAAGGTCATCATAGATGTAAGCCACTATTTGCGCTCACGTTTTAAAGAAAGAAGTTCCTCCTTCCACTGAGATATAGCTTTGTTTTAATTATGTCAAGAAATTAAAACTTTTTCATGCAAATGTTGCATCTCCCTTGAGTAATTGCTTAAGTCTGTTATTTCTAAGTCACTTTCAAACTCAGCACTTTACAAACCGGACAAAACGCACTGCAGCATTAACGAGATCTGGACATACATAAAAATAATCCGCCCACTTCATAAAGAGTTAGTATATTTAGATCAGTTCCAGCTGTAACAAATGTACTTCAATAATTGTTTTGCCTGAATAATGAAAACTTAATTTCTTCCATCTTAACTATGTAATTAACTTGATTTATGATTTCTTCCCAGCTAAGAATGTTTTAATATTTTCCAGTTTCTGGCTGTACACTTTTTATATCGCTAATAAAATTTGGATTGCTAATAGGGTGACCTTATAAAATGTTTCAATTTTAATGTATCTTTCCATAATTGTAAAAATATCTTACTGCATTACTGCCTGGTAAATTAAAAAAAAAAACTTACAGGGTTACCAACTTTTATACCATAACCTTAGTCTGATCTTCCAATTTACACAATGTAGTTAAAAATATTCATTTGATATAAAATTATCTAAAGATGTTTTACATATTCTCATTGATTCTGACTCTATGTCACAATAGAGTTGGTTTTAAAGAGTCATGATACCATTTATACCCATTCTGCACTGTGATACTTTATAGTGAGATGGTATATTCATTTTGGAAAAGCTCTTCTTGTGATTAAAAACCTTTAATTGTAAGCATCACTTGTTAGTGAAACTCAAAAATATTATTTTCTAGCTAATCTCCTAACTTAAAGGGGTTGTCCCGCGAAAGCAAGTGGGGTTCAGCACTTCTGTATGGCCATATTAATGCACTTTGTAATGTACATCGTGCATTAATTATGAGCCATACAGAAGTTATTCACTTACCTGCTCCGTTGCTAGCGTCCTCGTCTCCATGGAGCCGTCTAATTTCAGCGTCTAATCGCCCGATTAGACGCGCTTGCGCAGTCCGGTCTTCTCCCTGCTGAATGGGGCCGCTCGTGCCAGAGAGCGGCTCCTCGTAGCTCCGCCCCGTCACGTGTGCCGATTCCAGCCAATCATCGGGTTTGTCTCGCGCCGAACGGGGGGCTATTGAAAAAAAAAAACAACCAGTTTCGGCGCGTGACAACCCCTTTAATAATTGGCAGATTTATGTAGACTGGTATTTTATATACCGGTCTAAGTAAAGGTTTCTCTGGCAAGAAATGCACAGACTGTATTAAAAAGCGCTGTCACAGCTCGCCGGCCATGTCGGATCGTGACTGGGGTGACGTCAGCATTTGTCTGCATACATTTAGTCCATCGGTTATTCATCTAGTCTGAGGTTGTATGTGGTGAAGTCGGTGGCTCTAGTTGGGTCCATCTGTCAGATAAATCTATTTGGTGTTTAGGATATTTGGGGTCTTGTAACATCTGTCTCCTGACTTATTGCTATTTCTGCATTAGCATTTAATCTGGTTCATTGCATGCTTGTTTAAGATCATATCACATATATTGTTATTTATGGTAGCAAACATTATTCTTGTTTCCAACTAAGGAGACTCAGGGTTATCCTGTTTCTGAGTTAAATTACAGTAAATGTGATGGGCCACAAACAGCAATACCACATAATTCTAATCCCCTCCGAGTTTTTATATAAGGTATTGAGCCTGGCATAAAATTGAAAAAAGTTGCACATTCTGTCATGAAATGATCTCCTGCACCGAAATTTGTGACTTTTTTATTACAATTTTCTTGTGTATAGTGTAAAGTAATCTTGTAGGTTCAAACACTAGTTCCAAGCAGGACACAGACATGTAGTCCACCATACAGGCTTAGAGCCTATAACATGACTCATACTACTAGATCAACTACGCTGCTCAGCACATTTAAAGAGGGAACTGGAGTTAAGCCGTTGCCTTATATCATGTATGACAATTTTTGTAACTTCAAGCAAATTTGAACCAATTTTTTGTGATTGTTGTTGTTGTCTGCCGTTTAGTCCTTCACGACCCTCAGTGACCCTAAAGGCGAGCTCCCTCCATGTTTTTCAGTTTTGCATTGCTTCTTTCAGTAGGTTGATATCTAGGCCACTATCCGCTTTGACAGTATGACTAGTGATTAGTGTATACAAAATACGAATCCCAGCTAAAATTTACGAATTGACTAAAATTTACAGCATGAAAGTGGTGGTGAAGATGTGATGGTAAAGAAGTAAGGAAAATTGGAGATTACTGAGGAGCTGGAGGTGAAGGGTACATTAAAGTGGTTGACCCACTTATAGCTGTTTTGCTGCAAGAAGCAGACAGTTTTGTACATTGCATTGTGTCCTGGGTTGGTATTCACTTCAGTAGGACTCATCCTTCAGTACCAACCTGGGGCGCTGCACAATTGTTAAAAAAAAAAAGAAAAGTTCAGTTGCACCAAATAGAATCATTATTGGGAAAACTCAATTCCACCTATCCGATTATTCCTAAGCGGTGAGTATTCTGTAGGTGTATATCTATGGCCATGGAGCAGAGGGTACTGTTGTATTGCCTCCACTGGATGTATGAGTGGAGATATGGGTTGGCCACTGTCAGTTACACAGAATGCCCAGCCCACGTCCACCTCAGCTGCATCCGTGGATGCTGCGTGGATTCTGTGGTTATTTATTCCTTTGGTCCCAGTGAGTCGGAGAAGCTGTGATGAGCTGCGAGATGCAGGGTGAGAGCAGTGTTTGTGCTAGCGGTGGCAGTGCAGAAGGTGTCATCAGTGGCACGATGGAGGGTGCCTGTGACCACAGCAAGGACACTGACAGCACAGCCAGGGGCACAAGGCTGGACTTATCGATGTCTGACATCGACACCATGTAGGGTGCCACAGCGACTGCAGGACTAGGACCGGAGGACACACTTTCCAGAGATGATGGGATGGCAACGGAAGGGAGAGCGGAGCACACCCATTGCAGCGGTGATGGGACGCCAGCGAGGACAGTGAGAGCGCAGTAGCTGGGAGGGGACAAGCACCAGCGGTGGGGTGAGTAACACCAGGCGGTATGGCAACACAGCAGAGAGCACACACATACTGCAGGACTTTGCTGCCCACTGCAGGGAAAGTCACTGCTGTGGGCAGAAGTGCATAGCCGTTTCAGAAGTGCACGTCAGACCGCCGCGGGACACACAGTGATGGCCAGATGCTCAGATCAATGGAGATGCAACAGAAGGCCAAGGATCAGCCAATCTGCTGCTGTGGGTGTAACCGGGCCCTCCCCTAGAACTCAAGCAGGACAACCCAAGTCTCCACCCATTCTTCTGGTGGGGACAAGATACAACAGTACCGCTGCTGAGTCCAGGCACATGACTCTTATACTCAGCTTCCTCCCTGTGCACCTGATGTCTGCCGCCACTCCTTGTATACACTGGACTACTTATGTGCACGTTCATAATGATGAGGTCTAGTCCAGATGAGCAGAACTTTGTAACTTTCTAAAGCATATATAAATAATATATCCTTTGGGACACATGCTTTTTGCATTATTAGTTTTATTTATTATTGGTGAAAAATGTGGTAAAAATGTTATAAAAACAAGTTAATTTTATAATAAAAACGAGTGCATGTAAATACTGTGTGCGTTAGAGGTGTACTATGTGATATTGGGGAAATGGATTTTATTCTACTTGTTAAAATATATTTGGCTTAACATAATCTGTATTTATAATGTCTCTCTCTAGAAAGTGATCACCGCAGGACTACCAATGGTAATGATATTACTGAAGAGCTCTACAAAAAAAAAAAAAAATAATCACAAGTAAATATCTCTGACCTTGAGTTTACCTCTTCTGCCAAGTTGTAAGTTATATGTGTTATATGTGTTGCTAGTCATCTGTATGGCAACTATACCTACATATTTAATGATATGTCTACTGACGACACCCACAGGTCCTGTTATTATAGCATTGGCATGCTGTAGTCCTTTCCAGAAACAAATGGAAGTTGAGCACAATTTTTCAGTTGACTAATACAGTGTCTAGATGACTTTGTTGGGAACAATTCAACTGTCGAAGTCTGCATAATAAAGTAGATCCAACACTCTTCTGGTGCCATCCGAGGCCTGTCTATCCCCCACAAATCTGACCTGATCTCCATGATTTAGGAATGGGATTATTGGGAGTAATCTCTTAGTGTTGCTATGCAGCAGCGAAATAGGCCTAAAGTTGGCTGGTATGGTACTAGGTTTACCCGGTTTAGGTATTGTTGCTATGGTGGCTTGAAGCATTTCCCGTAAGAGGGTACCCTGCAACATTGCTAGGTTAAAGAGTTTTGTCAGCTGTGGGGTCAGCTGTGGACCAAATATGTAATTCTATTCATTATAATACCTGTCTGGGCGTGGGGCTTTATTCTGTTTCAAGCTTTGAGTTATGTCCAGGATCTCTTTGTCCATTATAGAGGTGTTTAGTATGTTCAACTGGTCTACATTTAGTGAGGGGAGGGTCATTTTAGAGGGGAAAGCTTTGATCAATTCTTCAAAGGGTATGGTGATTTGAACGACGTCTAACAGGTTATGGAGTTTTTCGTAGAATCGTCTAAAGTTTTCGGCTATCTCTTTTAAATGACAAATTTTGGAGTTTGTTTTTGGATCCAAAAATGATGGAACCCTGGATTTAATCTGTTTTTTTAATTCTGTTAGTCATAAATTTTGCCAAATGAATTATTAGTCATATAGTAGGTTGCATTTAGGTATTTTGCATATTTGTTGTGCTCCGCTACCAGCAGATCTCTAAGTTGGTATCTCTTTCTGAAAAGTTCAGAGTGTAATGACTCGGAAGGGCCAGAACTAAGTTTTTTTTTTCTAGTTCACCTTTTATTTCTAGTAGTAAGGATTGGCAGGCCCTCTCCTCCTTTTTATATTGAGACCCCAGTTAGATTAAGGTACCTCTGTTCACACATTTGTGGGCATTCCAAAGAGTGAAGAGGCTCAGATCCAGAGTATTTTTTATAGAGCAATATTCTTTGATAGCTATTAGAATTGTCTCCTTGTATTTTAGGAATTTTCATTGATAGCGTGTTATTTCGCCAAACACTTGGCGTGTGGGTCAAAGATGAGAAAGATAGGGTCAAGAGTACTTGAGCATGGTCCGACCATGATACCACTCCTATCTCTACTCTTTGGACTTTTGGCAGCAGGAAGAAATCAGTGAAAAACATATCTATTCTAGAAAAGGATTTGTATCTAGGAGAATAGTAGGAATATTCTTTTGAGTTAAAGTTTAAACATCTAAATGTAACATAAAGAGCCACGAGGAGAGGGAAAGAACTGAGGCCCTGACAGTGTTGCTCGTATCAATAGAGGGGTCTGATACAATGTTAAATTCCCCGCCTATTACTAATTGACCCTTTTTGATTTTTTTAGTAATTCTTATGATCTTATTGAGGAAGCTCATTTGAGAGGCATTGGGCGCACATATGTTAACCAGTCTTAATTTTATAAACTAATGTAGTGTATCTGCCTCCTTCGTCTACCCGAGACTCGATTAGGGAAAAGTCCAGAGTGTCTCTGATTGCTATCAAGACTCTCATCTTTTCCTTCTGTGAGTTTGCCAGGAAGACATTGGAGAATTTGGGATGGGAAATCTTCGGACTTCCAGTGTTCACTAGGTGAGAATCCTGGATGAAAAGGATGTCTGCTTTTGAAGAAATGGCTTTCTTCTACATGGAATGACTTTTGAAAGGCGAGTTGAGGTCTCTCACATTTATTGCTAGAAAGTTAATAGCAATTTTTCTTTTCTTGGATGCGGACATCAACGTGCTCCTGGAGACTGCAGAAGCCTCAGCCATCAGTTCAGAAGTGCCCTCGGATGGCAGCTGTGGGTATGGATCTTTTCTCTATTAGTAGTATGCGCAAAAACATTACGTAGTGGGGGATGGGGCAGGTACCGGTGGAACTCCCAAATAGGAACAAAAGAAAACATGGGAGTTATGAATCAGTGCCTCTGTTGGTCAGGTACCTATGGTGGATACCTTATGGATGAACTCTGGGGGGCGTAGTCAGCCATTTTGGGTGTATGAAGTCTCTTTAATCCTTTACTTTGAGACCGGGGCCTCAGTACTCTAAGAATTATATAAAGAAAGATTTCAGGATGGGAGATTGTTGGGGTTGACAGGTGAATTGTCTGCATGAGGTGGTGATTTGGAGGACATTTCTTGTGGGAGACGCTCAGGCAGGGTCGCTCCAGTCACTTGTAGGCCCCACTTTTGTAGGAGTTTCAGGCCATCTTCTGGTTTATGTATGATGTGATTGGAGCCGTTTTTCACTATTACTATTTTAGTCAGATGACCCCATTTATATACAATTTCCTTTTCTTTTAGGGTGGCAGTGATGGGGAAAAAATTTCCTTCTGGTTTGCATTGTTGCTTGGGAGAGTTCGGAGAATAATTCTACTTTTACTTGATAAATGTGAATTCTCACTATTACATCTCAGATATCAATTTTGAGCATGGCTATCTCTGTACTCTGTCTAAAATTCTTTCTTCTGGGGAGGTATTTGGGAGAAGGCTAGCTATCAAATTTTTCACAAATGCCCGCAGTTCCGGCTGTAAAACAGATTCCGTCACCCCTCTAAATTTTGATATTGTTATGGTGATTTCTATCCTTCAAATCTGCAAGCTTGCTTTTAATGAATTCTAGGTCTTCCGCAAGCAAATAATGGGCATCTACTAGCTTCTTATGCGATCCCATTACTTCCTCCATTTTATTTTCTAGGTGGTTAATTCTCCCAGTTCCAAAATACAGGAGTTTACTGAGGAGTTAAATTTTACCAAATTGTTTTGGATTGACCCTCTCTAGACCACAATCATTTCTTTTGTAAAGTGTTCAGATGCTGCATGATCACTACTTGCAATACTTAGGATGGGATCGCGGTATTCTTTTTGTGACGCATCTTGTGATGTATGGGGAGGAGGTGTCAATGAGTGCAGACTCTTTCTGTGGCTGCTGCTGTCATGGCTGCTACACCTTCACAGAGCTCTGACATTATGACTAGGGGGGTCAGCGTCCTCCCGGTCTGTCGCCCCATCTGCTGCTCTGTATTAGCGTCTGGCGCTGTCATCTTTACAGCCTGCGATGTCCACTTGGCCTCTAATTCCCGCACACGCCAGAACTGGAACACCCGTTGGAGTGGAGAGGTGCAGGGAGACACTCTCTTACCCGCTCTGTGCTGCTGGGGATGTTGGCGTTTTGGCATCTCCCTTTCCGTCTTCTGTGCAGTGGCACCTATGATCTCCACCATGCCTCCTGGTCTGTCTTTCTCCTCTCCTCTCACCTCCCACACCAGGTAGAAGTAGGTAAGTCACTTTGGCGCCGTCAGCACTCAACTTCTCCTGGTCATCTTGAGGTAAAAAGCTACTTTACTGGTCCTCCCTGTGGTTTCAATACTATTGCTTGGACTTTTTCTTGCACAGCTCAGAGCAGTGCATCCACTCTCTCCACCATCCAGGCAACACGTCCCTTATAGCTATTTTCTTGAATGCATGTGCATCTAGATATCTGATGTCATCTCATCAAAGCCTAACCTGGAGATCTCTCTCCCAAGCAGAGATAAAGAGCAGGCCATTCCTGGTCAGGGTGCTCCTTAGAAGGAGTATTTTGTATATAGTTGAGATTGTCTTCTTAGGCGGCTTATTTTGAAGGATTATTTTCTCAAACCAGGTTGACATTGAGAGCAAATGCTAGCTTATTGTAGATGACAAAATTAAGGATATCAAAGTTTAGAATTGCTCTGACCTTAGACAAGGTAGGAGTGAGACCATTATCTTATAGTTTGAGATAAGTGATGTAGGAATAGTATCATTAATGGTGCAGTCTGTAGTTAGCAGAAGGTCTCTCGGCTCAGAGATCAAGTATAGAGATTCATCAAACACAAGGGTTTATTAATAGAGTGCCAAATCTCAAAAGTAATTTTTGAAAATAATTCGGGTAGTTTGGCTAGGTAATTTGCACTTTCACAATTAAGTATAAGTTGCCTCAGTGGGACAAGGGAGATAGCATTTTTCTTTATCAATGCAGTGCTTATGTTTTAGTTGCCTAAGCCAGTCAATAACTCTACTGATATGTATAGCTTCGTAATACAGTATAGGGTCTGGTAGGCCAATCCCCCCTATGTTTCTGATCTGATAAAAACTGTGTTTGCTATTCTAGGGCGAGATGATTTCCAAATGAATTTTACAAAGTATTTTTTTGAACATTCGGTTTTTATTGATGTATTTTTTAAGTGTTTTTAAAAAGGCAGTCAGTAGGTGAATGTGTAAAGTTTGAAATAAATAAAACTTTGGGAACAATTAGAGATTTAATGAGGTTCTTACATCTAATCCAGAATGTGAAGGGTATTGGCCAAGGGCTGAGTGTTTAGGGAAGCTAATTCAGTAAATACCCATTTACACACAACGATTATCGCTTAAAATTCATTTAACCCCTTGAGTGGCGGGTTTCCTACCACCCTGTCGTGCCCACCAGGGTAGGTTTTTTAAAATGGTCTAATCGTTGAATTTCAACTAATTTTGCCGTTGCGTCTCAAGAGCCATAACTTTTTCATTTTTCCATTGACATGGCCATATAAGGGCTTGTTTTTTGCGAGACAAGTTGTGATTTTTTAAACAGGGGGGAGGAAAAAAAGAAATGGGGAAAAAAGAAAAAAAGGGGCCATGTCATTAAGGGGTTAAATGTATTAACTTCCTTCTCTGGGTCATTACGACGCACACGGATACCACATGTGTGATTTTATTTATTTATTTATTTTTTGTCCCTTTAGGGGACTTCCACAGGGACCCATCAGGACCCCTGATCACATTCCGGGGGTCCGATGGTGACAGCCCTTTACATGCTGCAGTGACAGCCCTTTACATGCTGCAGTCACATAGACTGCAGCATGTAAAGGGTTAACACAGCAGAGATCAGAGGTTTTCTCTGATCTCTGCTGTAAGAGCTGGTACCTAGCTGTCCTCTGACAGCTAACAACCAGCTCTCCCTGCCACAGAGACCATCGGCTTGCTTCTGACAAGCCGATGGTCTCTATGGCAACCTGTAAACAAAGCAGGAGATTGCCGGCATATCGGCAATATCTTCTGCTGGTTTTTCAAAGCCCTTGCACTGCTCTGTGTGGGTCTGTGCAGGCAGAGCACACTGCCACAGCTTGTGGCATTGTGCTCTGCAGCTCCCATAGTGATACATAGCCCGGAAATCTTCCGGGCTATGTTGCTATGAGCAGTGGAGCTCGTCCCGGAAAATTTCCAGGCGTGCCACTCAAGGGTTTAAATTATGTCTTTTGAGCGATAATCATTGCGTGTAAATGATACCATCGTTACCTTTTCAGCCGCAAGATGATTTTTAGTTCAGCATAAAAACCATTGTTTGGTCGACCAGCCGGTAGCAGGGACCACACGCTAAAGAAGACAGTTTAGTTAACAAAGAGAGGACAGATCAGAAGAAATATTTATTCCTAGATACCCTAAAGATTTTTTGGACTTGGGAAAGTCTTACTAAGAGAGTCCAAATGTTTTTGGGTAGATTTATATTAAAAATCCAAGTGTTTGTTGTAGGTGTCGCAGTGCCTGCTGGAGGCTAGTGATTGTCAATAGTAAATCATCAGCAAGTGCCGCTATTTTGTATTCTTTTCCCCCACATACTGTATCCCAAGAATATTACTGTCTTCATGCATCTTCTGTAGAAAGGGTTCAATAGTAAGTACATACAGGGGTGACAAAGGGCATCCCCGTCTTGTACCAATACTGATGGGAAAAGTCCGGGAAAAATAATTATTTATTCCTATTTTGCCCATGGAAGTTGATACACAAAACAAAAACAGCTTCTTCAAACTTGGTAGGGATATTGAATTTTTTTTAGTGCTTCCCTCATGAAAGACTATCAAATGCCTTCTTGGCTTTGGTACAGAGAAGAGCAGTTAGAATGTTTTTCGCCTTTGAGTAATGACTAAGCTGCAGGACTTTATAGGTGTTTTCTTGTCCCTCTTGTTGGGGGACAAGGCTCAACCGTTCTGAGTTAATAGACTTAGGCATTGGTGGGATTTTCAAGTAAAGTTCATGTGCCACAGGTCAGAACTCTATATAACATTGTATGTTGAGATTGGTTCCAAGTTAAGATGACCAAGGCTCAAGTTACAATGACCTCAGGATACAATATTTTCAGCATACAACAGTTTTATTGTGTGTTGAAAATTTTATAACCTGAGGCCATTCTAACTTGAGGGATCACTGTACTGAAATAGGGAAAAATACTCTGTTTATATTCGCTACATTTAGCTATAAAATGATGATTAGCTTCCTATTGCTGCATTATTGCATCCTGTAAGCAAATGGAACATTTTTGGAATAATTCATTTTATTTGATTATTTCTATATTGAGTTTACTTTGTCCTTTTTGTCTCCTAATTATTGTCAGCGCTGATATTACCTAGGTGATGTACTGATGCAATATTAGCACTAAACACTGCAAACTTTGAGGTTAATAAGACAAAATATACAAGTCTAATAATTCACATAGATTTTTTTTTTTCTAAAAGATTGACTTATAAAAATATTTCACAATAAAGTTACAAGTCTAGAAGTTTTGCCATAAGAAAACACGTATTTGTTTTCATGAAATGGGTGAAGCCTATAGTGGAAGAAAATATAGTTCAATTTAGCAGTAAATTGCTTCTATAACAATAGTGCAATTAGCCGTTATGAAACAAGTACTAATGTCGATTACAAAAATGTAATAACCTTTGCAGTTGTTTAACCGTTTCACTGAACTTTTGGTCCTCCAGAGTAAACTTCTCTATGTAGTGGCTCTCTGCTGTGTCTTAGATGCTTGAAAAGGGCTCCACTGGTAAGAGTCGAAACGCATTGCATGATTGGGGCCTCACCATATAGTTGTTTACTCTTCCTATTAGAAACTGGTTATCTATCCTTTGAAGAAGACGTAGACTCCATGCATCACTTCTGCTGATAGGCAATCCTGGATGTCTAGAGGGGAGTGCATATTCAGCTACGCTGTCTATTCTCCCTTCTCCTGAGTAAGTTGCTTCTGATCCCCTTGACTGTTAGTTTGAGCGCATTGTCGTTTTTTCTGCTTTCTCCTTGTTTTACCCCCACCTCTGGATGGGGGGTTCTTTTTGTTATATGCGGCTCTCCACCATGATGGATTAAGGGAGGATCTGAAGACACCACTCAAGTTGTCTTGCGATCTTAAGGCGCTGTCCTCACCATTTCTGCCTGTGTCCTATACAGATGGAGTCAAGCTTGGACTGGCCCACAGGGGAACGGTTGAATCCCCCAGAGGGTCCTGAGCCAAATTTGGCTCCCAACCACCATCCAAGCTGCACATAGTGTCTGCATATATTGGGTGAATGGAAATCTACCAATTTCAGCCTGTTGCATACTTCATATACTTTAGTGGAAACATAGCAGCACACAAATGCAGAGAATGTAGCAGCAAGGAATTAGTGAATAGGAATTGGGTAATATTTGTATGCAGCTGTATAGGGGGTCACCAGAATAAACTTTACTGGTGGGCCCTGGGCCCGCCATTGCAACAAAAGGATCAGGTTTTGAAATTCAATCCCCACCCCTCCCTTTTCTCAACATCATAATCAGATTTTCTTGGAGTTTCTTCAATTTGCACTTTGTGAGGTTGAGTCTGTGGAATATCCCAGCAGCCTTGTCTGTTTACTGGATTATGGTACTGTACCGTAGTCAGCAAGTCTGGAATAAATGCTCATCTGCCACTTTTTTGCTCCCCGTTCTCTGTACACTCTCTAATGCCTTGGGCATTACTACTAATATATATACAGTAATGGCATGCCACCATTCTTAGCATCCTACGTCCCGGCCTAGATGACTCACATTATCCGTCGATAACAACAGAAAAAACTACGTAAAATAAAAACTGTAATTCCCTTAATAGCCACTAGAGGTGAGGCTCATCTTTCATATACTTACTTAACACAATAATAATAAAGAACAACCAAGGAAATATAAACCAACCAAAGAAAATAGGAGGAAGGTAGACGGGCACTATTGCTCTATCTGGTCACAGAGTGGTGCTAATACTTTGTGAAAGCACAGAGGGAAACTTTGTGTTGGCACAATTACTTTGAGGAGTAACAGAAGGGTACAATTATTTTGGGTGCACAGGATTTATCTATTGTACTGGGCACCACGGGCAAATTATTCCTGTGTGGAAGCACTATTTTGGGGGCATAAAAAGGCACTATTGCTATGGGGCACTGAGAGGTGTATTGGTAGTAGTGACAGGATGGGGAGGTACAGAGAGACACTTTGTGTGGGCACAATTTCTTTGAGGGGTCACTGAAGAGGGGGTAGTGGCACTTTGTGAAGGCACAGAAGGACACTTTGAGCGGTCACAGAAAAGGGGTAGCAGGATAGTGGCACTTTGTGAAGGCATAGGGAACACTTTGTGTTGGCGCAATTACTTTGAGGGATCATAGAAAAGCACAATTACTTTGGGTGCACAGAGAAGGATTTCTTTATTGTTATGGGCACTACAGGCAAATTATTCTTGTGTAGAAGCACTATTTTTGGAGCACTATTGCTATGGGGCCACTGAGAGGGGCATTGAAAGTAGTAACAGAATGGGGAGTGTGTGCAAAGATGAGTCATGTCTTGAAAAATTTCCTGGAGATCTGGACCCAGAGAGAAAAGTAAAGAGAAAAGTGAACAATACCAGTCAGAAAAGATGTGTTAGGTCTGTTACCTGTGTCTGCTGCCCTCTTACTGTTTCGGGCAGACTCGAGTGTCACTTTGCTCCTTCTGTATAAATATACTTGTTTCTTCTTTTTTCTATCATAACTGCACTAGTTAACCCTGCTTAGTGCTCAAAGCATAGCTGCAGCTTAAATGGCAATTACCTTCCAATTTAAAGAAGGCTGAGAATCCTCCCTCTTTGCCTCAGTTTTGATGTGTGTTTGTCTCAGACACCCAGCATATTTAGGTCGCCTGTCTCAGGACTGTTTTGTCTGTTTGATCCTGTATCTGTATCTGCTTTAGCCTGTGTTCATTTGTCCATTTTCTCCCAGTCTTTGCATTTTTTCCGTCTCTGTGGTAAATCAGCCCTGTTCTATGTTTTGTGTTCAGTACATCAAACCCCGGGATAGTGGGCCCCAAGGTGAAGCCAGTGGGCCATTCTTATCAGAACGCCTACCCTTCTTCTAGGCAGTGGTCTTCCTATATTTCTAATTAGCTAAGGGAAAGATATCCCATCTGATATTTTTTTGCTACAATACCTCTAACAACTGTGGTCAGCTGCCAAACACACCAGGTCTAGTCTAAAAGCCAGGCTGGTTAGCACAGTGGGTCTACACTCATAGTCCCTAACAAGACGCCACCTGTGATCACTGGAGGTAGCTGCACCATAATCACTGTTATGGTGTAGTACTGATATCTATTATGTGATTAGTATATTATTTAGAGATATACTAGAGCTGAGCCACTATATCTGAGCCTGCCATGTTATAAAATTGTATTATCCTGTCTCTGAAGCCAAGAAAACATGTATATGCAAACAGCCGAGTTTGGGCTGTTACCCTGATGATCGCTCTCCGGTGAAACCGGATAGGGAATCCCAGGAACCACTATAAGCAAACAAGGATACAGGTGCCGGTGGACCCTCTAGGCAGGGGGTCATACCGAGCACCAGGTGAGTACTTGAGTATTCACGTTAAATTTTTAAAATCCATTATGAATGAGTAGGCGCTGATTTTGTTCTTCTATTATCCTGTCTCTGATATGTATACAGTAAAACCTCTACTAGCATTAACATCTACTAAGGCCGATTTCGAGTAAGGCCAGTTTTTTTTAAAGCAAAATTTTGTCTCTAGTAACATTGTTTGCCTCTAATAACACTGGCATGTGCCGGCCCATGTGACCTTGCTGCTGAACCCATGTGATCTCCTGCACGCCGTCTCTTCCTCCTGCTGCTAATGCAACCCACCCTTCTCCATCATCGGTGACGGGTAATACACGAGTACAGTACTGTACAATTACACTCCAATGTAACAGCACAGTGATTACAGTGATAACGCTGAGAACAGATGTCACCTGCAGTCCTATGTAACACTACAGTGAACACAGTGATAACGCTGAGGACAGATGATGTACTGTAGTACAGCAGATGTCACATGCAGTCCTATGTAACACCACAGAGAACACAGTGATAACGCTGAGGACAAATGATGTAGTAGATGTCACCTGCAGTCCCATGTAACATCACAGAGAACACAGTGATAATGCTGAAGACAGATGATGTAGTAGATGTGACCTGCAGCCCTACATAACACCACAGATAGCGCACAGTAACATGTTCAATAACATGTTAAATGTTCATTTATTTTTTACAGTAGTCTTTTATATTCATTTAGTATTGTTTTGGTATTAAAGACCATATTCTTCATTAAATGTGGTTTGGTGTGTTTTTTGGAATGTCTAGAACGAATAAATTGGATTTATATTGATTCCTATCGAAATAATTACCTTGAGTAGAAACAGTTTCAGGTGAAGCCGGTTGCTTTCAGATGGATTACCATTGTTAGTAGAGGTTTTACTGTATATATATTTAAGGAGGGTTGGGGGCAAAACATATGTCCCGGGGTTTGTGTCCCGGATTTTGGCTGCTAGTGTTGCATCAACGGGTCACTTAACTGACCCGGCAAAGCAGTGCAAAGTTCCAGACTGGTCATGGCCAAAATGAAGGGCAAGAGGCCAAGGCTGAATGTTTACACCAGGGCCCATGAGCCTTTTAATTATGCGCCTGTTCCTAAGTTTTGCAATGTGGAGTTGCTTTATTCATAGAGCAAACGGTGCAGCTGCATTTCCCCCTTTCTATCAGGAAGACGGAAGTAAGCTGCTCAGAGGAGGAGCCAACAATCGATCCTAGATACTTTGGACCAATTTGTATGGATTAGAAGTATTTTCACATATCTAGGGGCAGATAATACTGCACAGTAGAGCTCATCCCCTCAGATCCAGGCAGGTACAGTGGGGAAAAAAAGCATTTAGTCAGATACCAATTGTACAAGTTCTCCCACTTACAAAGATGAGAGAGGCCTGTAATTGACATAATAGGTAGACCTCAACTATCAGAGACAACATGAGAAAACACATCCAGAAAATCACATTGTCTGATTTTTAACGAATTTATTTGCAAATTATGGCGGAAAATAAGTATTTGATCACCTACAAACAAGCAAGATTTTTAGGTCTCACAGACCTGTAACAACTTCTTTAAGAGGCTCCTCTGTCCTCCACTCATTACCTATAGTAATGGCACCTGTTTGAACTTGTTATCCGTATAAAAGACTGTGTCCACAACCTCAAGCAGTCACACTCCAAACTCCACTATGGTGAAGACCAAAGACATGTCAAAGGACACCAGAAACAAAACTGTAGCCCTGCACCAGACTGGGAAGACTGAATCTGCAATAGGCCAGCAGCTTGGTGTGAAGAAATCAACTGTGGGAGCAATAATTAGAGAATGGAAGAGATACAAGACCACTGATAATCTCCCTCGATCTGGGGCTCCACGCAAGATCTCACCCCATGGGGTCAAAATAATCACAAGAACGGTAAGCAAAAATGCCAGAACCACACGGGGGAACCTAGAGAATGACCTGCAGAGAGCTGGGACCAACATAAGAAAGGGTACCATCAGTAACACACTACGCTGCCAGGGACTCAGATCCTGCAGTGCCAGACGTGTCCCCCTGCTTAAGCCAGTACATGTCCAGGGCCGACTGAAGTTTGCTAGATAGCATTTGGATGATCCAGAAGAGTATTGGGAGAATGTCATATGGTCAGATGAAACTAAAGTAGAACTGTTTGGCAGAAACACAACTCGTCGTGTTTGGAGGAGAAAGAATGCTGAGTTGCAACCAAAGAACACCATACCTACTGTGAAGCATGGGGGTGCCAACATCATGCTTTGGGGCTGCTTCTCTGCAAAGGGACCAGGGTGACTGATCCGTATACATGAAAGAATGAATGGGGCTATGTATCGTGAGATTTTGAGTGCAAACCTCCTTCCATCAGCAAGGGCACTGAAGATGAAACGTGGCTGGGTCTTTCAGCATGACAGTAATCCCAAGCACACTGCCAGGGCAACGAAGGAGGGGCTTCGTAAGAAGCATTTCAAGCTCCTGGAGTGGCCTAGCCAGTCTCCAGATCTCAACCCTATAGAAAACCTTTGGAGGAAATTGAAAGTCTGTGTTGCCCAGCGACAGCCCCAAAACATCATTGCTCTTGAGGAGATCTGCATGGAGGAATGGGCCAACATACCAGCCACAGTGTGTGCCAACCTTGTGAGGACTTACAGAAAATGTTTGACCTCTATCATTGCCAATAAAGGATGTATAACAAAGTATTGAGATGAACGTTTGTTATTTACCAAATACTTATTTTCCACCATAATTTGCAAATAAATTTGTTAAAAATGTGACTTTCTGGATGTGTTTTCTCATGTTGTCTCTCATAGTTGAGGTCTACCTAGGATGTCAATTACAGGCCTATTTCATCTTTTTAAGTCGGAGAACCTGTACAATTGGTATTTGACTATATACTTTTTTTCCCCACTGTATATAGAAAGCCAATTTCAGGTATTCAATGGTCTTCCCCAAATCCAAGCGCTAAAGCTCCACTCATATAACAAAGTGATTTATTGAGATAAAAGTGAAACTCCAAGTGAATAAACTAAACTCATTGCATTTCGGGAGTAGTAAACAGTCCCCACTTCACCAGGAGCGTAGCAACAATACTACAGCACAAATGCACTTGCATTTATAGTATCAATTAAAGGGAACTTGTCAGACGTTTTTAGCAATGCATACCAATAACCATGCTAGAATGATGTACGATCTCTCTTTCCAACACTTATTTTGCTAGGACTGTGGATAAAAGCATACATCAGTATTAGCACTTTGAATGTCTTCCACACCACATATAAATGAGACATAGCGGTTCACTGAGCAGGTTGGGCTGTCACTGCCAGCTGCATGTTTTGCCCCAAAGTCTACCCCTCTCGCCTCCTCTGATGTGGATGACGTTACGCTTATCATGTTGGTGTTTTGAAATACCAGAAGTCCCTTCAACCAGGAAGCAGCAGGGCTGAAAGTGACCAATGCGCTCCAAAACTGGAACGCAATGCAGCACACCCGTTTCTCCTCTCCAATGAGTCGAAAGTGGAAGCATTCCAGTGATGAAACACATCAAAGCAATACAACCAGCTCTATCTAGAAACTACCAGAGGCCAACAAAAATATGTCAGATTGTTTCTCTGCTCTTCTTGTTCATAACAGCCATTTTTCTACTTTGATTATTATGCCATTGGAGGCTGTGTAGGGGACGATTAAGCAGCTCTGAAGGAAAGAAATGTTCTGGATTTTCCGTTTCAACTCTCTTTCACCAAATGGGTTAAATTAAACACTTGACTACACAATAACTGATATCCTTTTCCTTTCCTTTTTGTCTTTCTCCCATCTTGTTCCTTGTTCTTTTATGGTTGAAAACTAATTATATACATACATGTTGATTAATTATTTTTTTACTATGAATGAATTTAGACTATAATCCACTCCGGTTTTAATGCAGTACATCTTTTCATACAATGGGCTATACAAAGAGGTTTAATTATTAGGCCAGATTATTTAGACTATAGTAGTAGAAAGCCCATCCGAGGACTAAGGCTGGCTGTCCACGGGCGATATTTCATAGCGTGATCCGCGGCGGCAATGAACCTATCATTATGACTTTAGTGTTCTCCCATGGTGGAAATCCTCGGCATTAAGGCACAATGTCCGTGGACAGGCAGCCTTAGACTGCTACATGTATATATGTTTATTTGAAAACACGAAACTTTTAGGGCAAACCAACATGAAGGTCCCTTCGTTGTCTCATTCTCTGTGCTGCCTTTGGTAAACATGGTTTTCAGATGGGTCCAAACTCGAAGGCGACCCTTATGAAGCCAAGATATTGTACATCCATACAGAAAAGTCATGAATATCCAAACATGTGCTAGTGCAGTTTCCTTCAGGATAGTATCATGTCCCTTTACCCTCCCTACAGCTATTTATTCTTCCTTTTTAACTGTAATATTACATTAACCATCAATCTTTATTTCCATGCATGGAAATCACAAGATTAGATGTCAAGACAACTGTTTGCAAGACTTTTAACCCGGTACCAAGAACAAAGGGTTCTCCCCTACAGTAGGCCTACAGTCTACATCATCAATAAAACACCCATTTACTTTGCTGCGTATTAGTGTCTCAGTGTAATTTATGAACCCATTCACTTTCCTTGTGCTTTGCAATGTCATAGTGTCACCATGATTTTAAGCTTGTACAGAGAGTAAAACCTGCAGTTTACATCTATAAAAAGCAATTACTCTTCATGAAGATCGCTATGTTGATTAATGTTTCCGCACGCTTAGCACGGAGAGCTTACCCAGATTGCCTGATAAATAGATTGCGGTTTACGATTATAAAACTCTTGAGTACTGCACTTTATTCTAATGAATCCTTAGGCCAAGGCTGTACAGCATACCTGGAGCATGTAGCGTTGTCAGAAGACACATTTTTATAGACCTATACCCTGCCCCTTGATAGGAAATACACCTGGTAAAAGCCCCTAATGTAATGCCCTTAAATCAAAATTGAAAGGGTTCATTTTTAGAGATGAGCGAGCGTACTCGCTAAGGCAAACTACTCGAGCGAGTAGTGCCTTATTCGAGTACCTGCCCGCTCGTCTCTAAAGATTCGTCTGCCACCGGGGAGCGGCGGGGGAGAGCGGGGAGGAACGGAGGGGAGATCTCTCTCTCTCTCACTCTCTCCCCCCTGCTCCCTTCTGCTCACCACCACAACTCACCTGTCACCCGCAGCCGAATCTTTAGAGACGGGCGGGCAGGTACTCGAATAAGGCACTACTCGCTCGAGTAGTTTGCCTTAGCAAGTATGCTCGCTTATCTCTATTCCTTTTGTTTTGGATGTGCTGTCTAGCTTTGTTAGTCCATTTTGGCCATGTGCTTCACCCATCGACAACCTCGGTAAAATTCTATAAGCTTCAACAAAAAAGGGAAAAAAGTAAGAAAATAACAGCAGAAGTGCATAAAAAAATAACTGTGTTGTGCTACATGTCTCTCCAAACTTATATAACTCCCTAACCTATTCAAGTTCCATAAATCTTTAACCTCTTAAGGACCACCCCTTTTTTTCATTTTCGGTTCTTCCCACTTTCAAAAAATCCTAACTCTTATTGATCCATCGACGTAGCTATCTGATGGCTTGCTTTTTTTCGCAGCATGAGTTGCATTTTTCAAATAATTAAATGTATCATATAATGTACTAAAAACATTTAAAAATTGCAAATTAAATTGGAAAACAATTAAATTCTGCCATTTTTGGGTGGGCCTTGTTTTTATATTATACATATTGTGGCAAAAATGGCATGATTGCTTTTTTTTTTACGCGTTTGCATCACCAAAAAGAGCACAATTCTGGTGTTGTGCATTTTTTTCGCAGCTGACATTCACTGTGCAGCATAAATAAATGTGTTACTTTGACAGATTGGACTGTTATGGATGCAGTCTGAACCAAATAGATTTTTTTGTTGTTTTGATTTTTTATTATAAATATAGAAGGGGTTTTATTTAGCCCCTTAATGACCAAGCCAAATTTTGGAAATCTGACGTGTCATTTTAACATAGAATAACTCCGTGAAGGTTTCGCATATCCATTTAGATGGTAAAAATAGACCAATAGAATTTGTGTATATTTATTAAAAGCGCCAAAATTTGGAAAATTCTGAAAAAATTTTCACATTTTCAACTGCAAAATCTCAAATTTGTGCAAACATAATGTCCAAATTTTTTGATAAGATATATATTTCCATCTGTTTACTTTATTCTGGAAATACATTTGAGAAACTTTAGTTTTTTTTAACAACTTAGGAGCCGTACAAATGTAACATTAATTAATATTTTGAGGAAATTTTTGTTTTCCTACACCAAGCCAAGATTGCAAAGGCTCATAGGTGTCAGAATGATAGGTACCTCCACAAATGACCCCATTTAAAAAAATATACCCCTCAATGTATTCACTGAGGGGGGTCATGAGTATTTTGACCCCGCAGTTTTTTTCAGGAGTTGATCCAATTTAGAGGAGAAAAAAATAGCATTTCATATTTTTGCAAATATGTAAATTTAAGGACAGTTTTTTTTTCTATAGTGCACATGAAAATGAGGATTTGCACCCCATAATGGATACCCGGGTTTGTTCTGTATTTAGAAACATACCCATTGTGGCCCTAATCTTATGTCTGGATGCACAACGGGGCCCAAACCGAAAGGAGCAGCCGATGGCTTTTAGAACAGAAATTTTGCTTGAAGGCGTTTTAGAACCCATTGCCCACTTGTAGAACCCTTTAGCGGCCAAAACAATAGAGAACCCACACAAATGACCCCATTTTGAAAACTAGACCCTTTAACGAATTCATCTAGGGCTATACTGCGTATTTTGACCCCACAGTTTTTGAATAAACCTTAAGAAAGCAGAAAGAAAAAAATTACAATTTTAATTTTTGGGGGCAATTGTGTCATTTTAAAAACAGTTTTTTTTTGTACAGCACAGATATAAATGAAGACTTGCATCCCAAAATAGATACCTCTGTTTTTCCTGTGTTCAGAAACATGCCCATTGTGGCCCTAATCTTCTGTCTGTGTGCACAACCGGGCCCAAAACTAAAGGAGCAGCCGGTGGCTTTCAGAACAGAAATTTAGCTTGAAGGTGTTTTAGGTCCCATAGCACATTTGTAGAGCCCTTGAGCAGCCAAAACAATAGAGAACCCTCACAAATGACCCCATTTTGACAACTAGACCCCTTTACAAATTTATCTAGGGGCGTCCTGTTTGTCCTGTGCTCAGAAACATACCCATTGTGGCTCGAATCTCCTTATAAGGGTGACTACCCACTAAAGTTTTTTTCTGCTGCGAATTTGCTACTATTTTTTCCTCCAGTTGTCAATGGGACTTCCTAATGTTAAAACCGCAATGCAACACAACGTGACGCAACGCAACTTTGCGTTTTTTAACATTAGAAAGTCCCATTGACAATTGAAGAAAAAATAGCAGCAAATTCGCAGCAGAAAAAAAACGCTAGTGGGTAGTCACCCTAAGACACATGGCTAGACCTAAAATGGAAGGAACACTCATTGGATTTTAGGGCACAACTGAAATTCCAGGCCCCATTGCTCACTTGTGCAGAAAAAAAATTGACTTCCTAAAAATAATTCCCCCCCCCCTTTTTGACATGCCCTAAATTTTAGATAAACGGAATAATGTTAACTGTGTGGTATGTTTGAAAACAGAGGTAATTACGGAGGCCTGGTTAGGGTGGGCACATAGGGCAATAAAACCGGGTATCCATCCTCCTCCCATGCTTGCTGCAAACCCAATTTTTTTGGGGGTGTATTTTTTTACCTCAGCGGCAGGGATGGAGAAAGTGGTGCTCTGTGAGGCTTCGTAAGCTTACTGAGGTGCGGCGGTCTCACACAGAAGGTGTTCAACAAGCTGCTCCTGGAACTGCAGGAAGGTGAGTGTTCCCGGGACTTCATGTAAATTACGTATTACAGGTAGCAATCTGAATAATGCTGGGCTCACACGGCCGTATATGGAATGCGCTTGCAGAGGTCTGCAGCAGATCCAAGCTGTGAGCACGGCCGTAATGTACTGCACATAAGTACATACTCACACAGGCGGTCATACGCAGTACACCTTTTTTTGTTTAGACTTCCCGCACATTGCTTAGCAATGATGCGGCTACCCGCAGCCCGTACACAATGTAGGTGCATATGGGCTGCGGGTATATCCGCGAACATGGAGCACAATGGGTTCTATCTTGCGGATATCCGCGGTAAAATAGAACATGCTGCGTTCTGTTTTCTGTGAATGGATTACATAATTCTGAGCTGCTAATGTAAGTGGAATTGTGTAATCCAAAGCATTTGACTGATCCGTGTATTACCATGGATCATACACATGCGGAATCCACAATTCTTGTGGTGTGAGACCGGCCTAAGGTAGATCGCTACCTTTTTATCACGTGACTGGGGACCACTAGGCGAGGCCAGCAGTCACTACTCCAGGCTCTCGGCTACCTTTAGTAGCCGGGAGCAAGGAGTTTTTAAATTTCCCAAGCATAGTATTGTGAGGATATATATATATATTGCCATATGTTTTTTATGCTTTATACCTATATGCAAGTTCTATTCAATTCCAAATGAAAAAAAACTTAATCTGTCGCCTTAACATCAGATATTCCAAGGCCTTGCCAGGCGAAGACAAAATGTATCTTTAAACACGGCAAAGGAGAGCCATGTCCCGTGTGAGGAATGATACCAGACCTCTGTGTGGTGTTTTTTTCTTTACCGCCGGCAACGGGGCAAGTGGGGTGGGCCTGATTGGTGCTGTACTTAGAATTTTACCCTGACAAATGGTGCCTGAACGTGGGGCGACAAAGCCAGAGCCTACAACGCATTCCACCCGGATCCACGCCGCTGAGAAGCCGTCCTGCTGCAAACCGAGCCTGATCAACTCACAAAACTCCAAGGTAAGACCAGCATATATTTATGTTGTGTTTTACGCTGAGAGTCTTGCAGCAGGACTGACTATCTGTGGTTTGTGACCGGATGGGTTGGGTTAAGAGTTCTACACAGTAACTCGTGTGGGCTCCGGGTTTGCCGTCATGGACCACTGACCGTGATATGCGCACCAATAGGTCACCCAGAAACTAGTCTGTAGTTTATTTGTACTTTGAAGTCCGTAGTGTTTTAGCAATAGTGAAGGTTGTTTGTTGTATCTGCAGAATTTTTTTTTCCTCTTTTTCTTTTCATTTTGTCTCATAGAAGAAGGGACCCTCGGTTTTAGTTTAGTTAGTTAATGGTTTAGCTGAGGAGGAGATGCACTCTATGAGATAGGTCTCATAGAAAAAGGGACTCTCGGTTGTTTTGCCTTATATATGGGGCTAACGATTTGATTTCAGAGAGATGCATTTTATGAGGCTGGTTCCATAAGAGAAGGGACCCTCGGTTGTTTTGCCGGTATATAAGGGGCTGACAATTTGGAATTAAGAGGGATGCACTCTATGGAGCGTGTTATTATTATTATTGTTGTTGTTGTTGTAATATGCGTAAGATCTTATTAAAGAAGATAGAGCCCCTCAAGGGCTGCCGCCGTGTGGATGAATCTGTAAAATGTAACAAAACTTATGAAAATGTGTGACATCGACCCGCACGGTAGATTACAAAATGGTGTCTGGGGGGAGGTGTTTAGGACCGAGAGGCGCCTTGAAAGACCAAGGTTTGCTAGAAGCAGAGAGATAGTCAGAGAAAGTTAGGTATGTACACATTATTTGTTTAAGAAAGTATCCGTAAGTGAAATGTTGAAAAGTACAGTAAGTGATCAAGAGGCCGTCAGGAGAGTGTCTATTGAAGGTTATATTGGCAGTTAGGTAGGGGAGAGAAATAAGGGGAGCAGGCAAAGTCGAGAAGAAAGTTACAATGCATGTGATTTGTTGGCAGAGAGAAAGAAGAAAATGTGTATAATACAAGATAGATAATAGATATGGATATATATATGTGTATATATGTATATACTGTATGTGCAAATAGTTAACTGAGCTTGCTTTTAGGGGAGAAGGGTTTGTTGACATGTAGCTGCGAGCTTGTGTTCAGTCTTCAAGGTCAAGAGATAACGAAGCGAGAGAAAATGCAATAATAACCCTGGATAATATCTCTGCTTGCTGTAAAGGAATGAAGGCTTGAAATGAATTTAATTAATTATACTGTCTTAGTAGGCAGGAAATATAGCAATTTCTAAGGTATATTCTTACTTATACAGGGGTTGAAAATGAATGTTGCAAGGTCCCAGCATATGTGTTAATTATGAGTTCAAATGCAGGCAATAGTTTAAGCTAAAACAATTCAGTCTGTGTTTCATATTCGTAGAGAGATAAGACATGTTTTAAAAAGGTGGGGGCTTTCAGAATTCACTCCAAATTCAGGGTCACAGAAACTAAAACACTTCAGCGTTTAATACAGCATATAATAGCTTCAGTAAATAAGAAAGATAGAATGTCTCAGTCACTCAGCAAATTTTTTCACATAATTTGTTATAAATAGCGCTCATTCACAATCTCATCTCAATAGAATCATGTACATTATAGCACTCACCTCAATGTTTTTAAACTGATGTATGTATGTTTGTCACACTTTTTTGTCTGTGCATCTGTATGTACTGGTACACCTCCAAGGGGGGTGACGGAGCAGACTTGAGAGCATGGATGGATGAGAGTTAGTGACCCGTGTTCGGGCTGTGTGGAATGTGTGATGCAGGTAATGACTGGGGATAAAAGTCCTCCCCATGCATGGGACTTTGCTTGGTTGAGATGTGGACGTGTAGACTGTTAAGCTGAAATGAGCTGAGAAGAAAGACGCACGGAGCCAATATCGAAGGGGTGGAGCTAGATTATGTAATAGTACGTAATGTTTCATCCCTCTTCTCGACAAGGGAGGGGGTGAGGAGCTTGAGTAGCTAGTAAAAGTTTTTGTTTTGTTTTTTCTCCTGTCTCAGATTTGATAAGACATTGCAGGCAGGAACAGACTAATAATGAATTCACTTAAAGGGATCTCACATTTCCAATATTAATAGGTGTTTGTAGATTATTCTGCCCTGATGTAACTCATGTCTCTGTTTGGTGCTAACATCTTACAGGCCTTATCTGCATCCATCAAATCTTTTTACAATGTTGTACTAACTTAAACCCGGCTACTATTCTTCCAATTGCGTACCCGGGTTCAAAGGGGGGGGGGGGGGGGGAGAAGGCATAGGTAATCCAGGTATTGCAAATCAGCCATTTTTAATTTTTTGCAAGCCATTTTTAAATTTTTTGCAACAAGATTCTGATCTATTTGAAATAGAATATCAGCATGATTGTCTAGCAGTGATGCAACAAGAAAATTTAAGTTTTAAAAAAAGTTACTGAAAGCCCTTGTTAATAATGCATATTTTGAGTTGTTTTTTTATAGATGGTACCCAGGGTGATTGACGACTCCACACTGGATATGCAATGGTTACACAACAAGATGTCCTAAAGGCAGAATGTCTCCGCATGTCGCAGTACAAGAAGCGGAACTAAAGGCCCTCGCTGAGGCATGTAGAGTGGCCACAGGTAAGACGGTAAACATTTACACTGACTCCCGGTATGCATTTGGCATAGCTCATGATTACGGCCCAATATGGAAGGCCAGACAGTTTTTTACCTCAGCAGGACAGCCAATTAAGAATGATGCAGCGGTGCAGAGCCTCACGGAGGCTCTACTTCTACCTGACAAGGTGGAAAGCTCACACCAATTCCTACACCGGAGAAACAAGAGGCAATGCCATCACAGACCACACAGCAAAAGCAGCGGCCCTCAAGCCGTGGAAGAAAAGAAGAAAAGAAGAATTTGATAAAAACTTGGACTTTGACTAAACCTTGGACTTTGACAATAAAAACTTGGACTTTGATAAAAACTTGGACTTTGATATGCTAATGACTTTACAGTTACAAGCCAGCAAGGAAGAAAAAGACAAATGGACTAAAAAGGGACGGCATATGGTGAACAGTCAACAGAACTTGCTTACCACAGTCCCTGTGCCCCATGATGGCCCAGCTGATGCACGGAAAGACACACCTCTCAAAGCAGTAATGATGTCGACGCTTGAACGAGGACGGGTGGCTCCTTGGTTTTCTGTAGCTGCTGCATCATTTGTCCAGTTTTGCATGATCTTTGCCGTAAGCAACAGGGCAGAAGTAAATTTGCCACATAACACTTGCCAGGGCCACTCTACCCATTTCAGGGATTGCAAATTGGCTACACTCAGCTCCCACTTGTTGGAAAGCTTGAATATGTGCTTGTTGTTGTTGATGTTTTTCAGGTTGGAGACCTACTCTGTTACCAAAGTAAATAAGCAGGTAATCGCACAGGAGCTTAATGAATGAGGTAGTCTGCAGATATGGGATACCGGAAGTAATTGAGTCAAACAAAGGTACACACTTCACAGGTGAAATAATGCAACACATCATGTCTGTTTTGGGTATATTCCAGGCTTTTCACACACCCTACCATCCGCGGAGTAGTGGGAAAGTAGATACAAAAGGCAATGAAGAAAATGGGTAAATCTTGAATTGAGTGTCTTCTATTAGTTTTTCTTTTTCTTAGGAGGATACATGCCACAGTATCAGAGTTTGGGGAATGATTTTCTTGTTAATTTTGTCATAGGTCTCTCCAAGGAATTGTCAATAATGCATTCTGCAGTCTCTGCTTTTCTCCCAGGTCCTACAGATGAGTGTCACAATCTTAAACCAGGTGACAGGGTCTATGTGAAAAAGTTTGAGCAAGAAACCCGGTTTAAAAGGTCCCTACCAGATGTTGTTCACCACCCCAACTGCAGTCAAGCTTGAAGGAAAGCCCACTTGGATCCACACTTCGCACTGCAAAAACTCATGATCCTGTATATCCTTTACATGCTATAATGTGGTACAATTCCTCTAACACACACCTTTGACTACTGTACACTAGCCCCCTGTTTCAGAACAAATTAATACAATCAAATGTGCAATCAATAAGAGTACACTGAGGGTGAGAATCCAATACCGCATCGTGCTAAGAGATAAGTTGATGCTCCAGGTGGTAACTTTGATCCACATGTATACATAGATGTAATAGGAGTGCCAAGGGGGGTGCTAGATGAATTTAATTCTAGAGATCAGGTTAAAGCAGGTTTTGAGTCCTTATTTGCTTTTGTCACTGTTAATAATAATGTAGATTGGATGAATTATATCTATTACAATCGGCAGAGGTTTGTAAACTACACCAGAGATGCTTCGCAAGGGTTAGCTGACCAGTTAGGGCCCACTGCATCCATGGCGTTCCAAAATAGAGTGGCCCTGGATATGATTTTAGCAGAAAGAGGTGGGGTATGTAACTTCCTGTATGTGTATTATCCCTTTGATCAAAAAGAGTATGAGTAAGGGACTGGATAATGTGACCAAAATTTCCCTTGTTTGAAAAAGATGAAGAGCCAGTTCCGATAATGCCAACCAGGTACGTTACCAGAAGAATGGAGAAATGTACTAGTACTACGCCGCCCCGGTCTCATAAGATGAACTGTCAGTGGAATTCCCATTTGCCTAGGGACAGTGCAGAAGACCTTAGGTTCCGGCGAGGGCACACCCTGTGGGGTGTTAACTCGTACAGATAGAGGGTATGGATGCCCGGAAATAAGCCCAGGGAATCCATGGCCTCCTTCTGAGGTTAGGTAGGGATCCCTCCCTTTTAGGAGTAGGGACTTACGGGCAGTGGAGAAACCCTGACGCAAGGGAGAGACGACCGAGGAAGAGTGCAAGGTCTGGTACTTGATCTCCATATTAAGTTTTTTAGGGGGGTTTGTGAGGATATATATATATATTGCCATATGTTTTTTATGCTTTATACCTATATGCAAGTTCTATTCAATTCCAAATGAGAAAAAACTTAATCTGTCGCCTTAACATCAGATATTCCAAGGCCTTGCCAGGCGAAGACAAAATGTATCTTTAAACACGGCAAAGGAGAGCCATGTCCCGTGTGAGGAATGATACCAGACCTCTGTGTGGTGTTTTTTTCTTTACCGCCGGCAACGGGGCAAGTGGGGTGGGCCTGATTGGTGCTGTACTTAGAATTTTACCCTGACAGTATGTTCTGTTTGAACAGGTCCTTGCAATAATTACTCACAATACTGGCCTCAGTTGAGACCTGATGATCCCCTCTTTCTCTTTCTTAACCCAAAGATACTGTACATGCCCCGCGGTAATGTCTAGATATAGCAGATTGTTAATGCATATGTTTATCCTTGTCTACAGTTCTACATATGTACAGTACGCTGTAAAATTCTCTTTTGTCTTTTATTGTGAAAATTTCAATAAAAATTGATTTAAAAAAAAAAATAAAAATCCCCAAGCCTGCATGTGTCCGTCTTTTTGCCGACGCGTGCATGCACAGAAACTGGGTAAAGTCCATGGAGAAGGATCCCGTCGGGGCTTAAAAGTGGAGGCCTCCGGTAAGAAGTTTCATCTCCCTTCATTGATTGCATCAGTGAGGGGAGATTAAACTTCAACTGTTTTTTAACTTTTACGTGATCGCCATTATCCATTGGATAACTGCGATCACGTGACCGAGGACCGCTCGCCGTGGCCCTCAGTCACTGCTCCGGGTGCTCTGCTACCTTTAGTAGCCAGGAGAAAGGACAGTTTAAATTTCCCAGGCCCTCCCCATCCGCTATTTTGCTGATAGCCACATGCACAGAAACCGGGGAAAAGGTCTGCGGATAAATATCCCATCGGGAAACATCACTGAAGGCCTTAGGTAAGTAATTTCACCTTCCCCGACACATCAGATCCGTGATTGGAGGTGAAACTTGAATTTTTTTTAACTTTTCCATGATCGCCATTATCCATTGGATAACGACGATCATGTAACCAGGGACCACATACCGTGGCTCCCTGTGAAATCTCCAGTCACTCGGCTACATTTGGTAGCCAGGAGCAAGAATATTTTAAATTATCCCGGCAATCCTCAGCTTTTGCGCATACGTCCGCCATTTTGCACAGAAGACAGGTTAAGGATAAATCCGGGGGCATTAGGTATGTAATTTCATCTCCGCTCATGGATATGATCTGTGAGGGGAGGAGAAACTTAAACTTTTAAAACTTTTTTTTTTGTTTACATGATCCAACAGTGATCTTGTGACCGAGGACTACATGCAGCAGTCCCCGGGGACATCTCCCTGCTCTCTGCTACTCATGCTAGCCGGGAGCAGGGGGATTCTAAATCTGCCGGGCTCCTCAGCCTTCTGCGCATGCGCCAAACACTTTACGTCTGGCACGCATACGCAAAAAACGGCCTTAGGTCCTGGAAGGACCAGAACACCGCAGGACATTGCTAAGGACAGAGGTAAATTTTTTTTCAGCCTCCTTCATGGATCCGACTTTTTCTTTTCTTTTATGCAATCGCCATTATCCATTGAATAATTACAATCGTATGATCGGGGGTCGCTCACCACAGCCCCCCATAACAGATCCATGCTCTCAGCTACCTCCAGCAGCCAAGAGCCGGAAGTTGTCACATGCACAGACCCCAGGGCTTTAATCCCCAGGGCAAGCGTGATTTTACGGCCCTGGGGTTTAAAGCCCAGACACCCAAGATGCGAAAACCCGTATGGGGTTAAACTTTAATATATTTAATCATTTTTAATAGTTAATAAAACTTTTTAAAATTCTTTTCAACTTTTTTTAGTTCCCATAGGGGACTTGAAGATGCAATTGTTTGATTGTTCCTGCAGTATAATGTCATTCCACAGCATTACATTATACCGTAATCTGACAGGCAGCCTGTCAAGCCACGCCACAGGCATGGCTTAATAGGAAATTAGCCATGGCAGCACTGGGATCCTTTAGTGCTGGACTGCTATGGGAACTAAACGGCACCTCATGATCTCATCATGCAGAACCGATAGGGAATTTAAATGCCATTGTCAGAACTGACAGTGACATTTACAGGGTTAACAGCTGTGATCAGCATTCATGCTTATTGCGGCTGTTGCTGGCTGGTGTCAGCTATGAAAAACTGCCAGCACCCGCATTGTATGGAGTGGGATTAACTCCCAATCCCCCTCCATACAAACCCCGAAAGCACAGGAGGTAACTGTACATCCTGTGCCGTTAAGGGATTACCTACGCAACAACCTCTTTGTATATATAGTCAGAAGTTTCTCTCATAGCGCACTGTTTGGCCACACCCAACCTTGCACCACCTTCACATGCTTGCTGCTCACTCGAACCACCCAGCCCAACACAACAACCACTTGCATGCTACACCCTGCCTTTTATACCTACACGGGTAACACCCTGCGGAGCAAGATGTGCTTGCCGTTTGTCCATTTTATGCACATTATGGGCACTTACCCCAGCCAACCTATTACGCCGTGGTGTACACCTTCCAATTGGCATAGTGTCTGTGATCAGCACCCTGTGATCAGCTTAAATGGAATGTATCATCAGAAAATAACTTATTCTTATCGCAAAGTGCCAACGCATCAGTGGGTGGGGCTGATCACGATGTATGATTGTTATCGCCGTCATTATAAAAAGTACAGGGCCATTTCAAAAGAGACAGGGAGAAACGCCCAGTGTTTTTTTTTCCTAGCTGGAGCACTGGAGTATCATTGGTGTGGATTTTGACTGTAAATACCATACAGCAACTCCCTCACCTCTTCTAAAGACTTCTCGCTGTCAGTGCTCCCCGACTTCTGGTTCCCAGGGCCTGAAGTGGCTGCAGCTGACCAGCAGCGCCACACTTGACCAGGCCACTGGGAACCAGAAGCTGGGGAGTGCTGACTGCGGGAAGCCTAGGGAGGAGGTGAGGGGGAGCACCACATAGTTTTGAATTAGCTGCGGATGCGAGGCTGATTTCCAGTCAAAATCTGCACCCATGGTGCAGATCTTGATGGGGTTTTTTGGATATGGAATTGCTGCGTAATTTGCCACGTAAATTTCCGCTGAGGACAGTCTGCAACATTTCTGCCAAGTGTAAACATACCCTAAGTCAGTTAAAGGTATGCTGCCACATGCAGAGTGGCCTCAGTAGTAATAGTGTACCCTATATCAGCCCCAGTAGTAATAGTGACCCCCACAGTGGCCCCGGTAATAATAGTGTTCCCTATATCGACCATGGTAGTAACGGTGACCCCCACAGTGGCCTCAGTAGTAAGTGTCCCTTATATTGGCCCCAGTAGTAATAGTAACCATCGCAGTGGCCTCAGTAGTAATAGTGTTCCTTATATCAGCCCTAGTAGTAATAGCGACCCCCGCAGTGGCCTTAGTAGTAATAGTGTCCCCTATATCAGCCCCAGTAGTAATAGTGTCCTCCACAGTGGCCACAGTAGTAATAGTGTTCCCTATATTGACCATGGCAGTATTAGTTACCCCCACAGTGGCCTCAGTAGTAAATGTCCCTTATATTGGCCCCAGTAGTAATAGTGACCCCCATAGTGGCCTCAGTAGTAAGTGTCCCTTATATTGTCCCCAGTAGTAATAGTAACCACCACAGTGGCCTCAGTAGTAATAGTGTTCCTTATATCAGCCCTAGTAGTAATAGTGACCCCAACAGTGGCCTCAGTTGTAATAGTGTCCCTTATATCGGCCCCAGTAGTAATAGTGAAAACAGAATTCCTGTACATAATGGCAGCGGAGAATTTAATTGGGATTGGCTTGTTCTGAACACAACCACATCCCCAAATATAACAGTGTTCACACTTATGCAACCACATTATTTTAGCTTTAGAAAATGTGAGATTAGCGCTCCAATAGGGGGTGGAGAGAATGGCAATATACTATGGAAGGAGAGAAAAGGATGGAACTCACCCCAGACGTAACCGGACCCTACAGGGAAGGTCACGATTCGTCTAATGGTCCTAGATGGCAGGTTATGTCAAATGCTGGTCCAAATGCTGTCTATACCCACTTACTGGAGCACCAGGGTTTTTTTTTCTATTATTTTAGCTTTGTTATTTTTATTTTCCCATTCTAAAACATTTCAGTTAGTTTTTCAATGGAATAGTCCAGATAACGGGTCACATTGAAGGTGGAAATGAATCTGAAATGATTCATCTTGGCCCGATGTTTTTAACATTATAAAACGTCTACACACCCCTGTTGAAATGCCAAGTTTTCATCTCCATTGTGTATGTATATGTAAATATAATATATTATGATTCCTGGTGTTATTTATTGCAGAGCTGATTTAAATTCGAAACCTTTTCTGCAATTACATTGTTATGGGCAGTACACTGTGACACTGGTTTATGAGATACAAAGAATATTTGATAGGCTTTTATGGGATTGCTGAGCAGCAAAGTGTTCTTAGAACATGTTGTAAACAGTATGATCTGTAAATGGCAACCGAATCGTGCAATCTCCAAAGTTCAATAAACTTGTAAAAGACTTAGATGTGTCCTGAAAATGATTTTTTTTCTTTTTCTACACTCTTAAACAATATATTGGAAACTTAGTGACTTGCCCCTACTGTGATCTGAATTGTTGCTGCCTACTACAAGACACTCTGTAGAGGAGCCTGCAGAGTCCAGTGTTCCTTCTGAGCCTGGTAGGAGGCAAATGTATCTAAAAATGGATTTAGTGTATATAATAGAAAGCAGTGAAATCAAAAAGTGAAGTTTGGCCTCCAAAGGATTCAATATAGATGCTTTCTTATGTATCCATCACAGGTGTCTTTGCTTCTCTTATGTGTTATATTCAAGTAAGAAAAATGGAGCCAGCTTTGCAAACCACCAAATGTTTGTTTCCTTGTAAGTAACATACTTTTTAACCTTATATGACTTCCAAAGAATTGTTACTTAATCAGAAGAGAATTAAAAGGGTCTGGGGGATAAAAAAAGGTCTTGAAACAGTGCTACTCTTGGCCATGGCATTGTTTTGCAGCTTATCTTCAAAGTTAAAGGGGTTGTCCCGAGGCAGCAAGTGGGTCTGTACACTTCTGCATGGCCATAATAATGCACTTTGTAATGTACATTGTGCATTAATTATGAGCCATGCAGAAGTTATAAAAAGTTTTATACTTACCTGTTCCGTTGCTGGCGTCCTCGTCTCCATGGTGCCGACTAATTTTCGCCCTCCGATGGCCAAATTAGCCGCGCTTGCGCAGTCCGGGTCTTCTGCAGTCTTCTATGGGGCTCCGTGTAGCTCCGTGTAGCTCCGCCCCGTCACGTGCCGATTCCAGCCAATCAGGAGGCTGGAATCGGCAGTGGACCGCACAGAAGAGCTGCGGTCCACGGAGGAAGAGGCCATCTTCAGCGGTGAGTAGAGAAGTCACCGGAGCGCGGGGATTCAGGTAAGCGCTCCGGTGAGCTTTCTTTACCTCCCTGCATCGGGGTTGTCTCGCGCCGAACGGGGGGGGGGTTGAAAAAAAAAAAAACCCGTTTCGGCGCGGGACAACCCCTTTAAAGGTGGAGGACTGAGCTAAAATAGACTCAGGCTATGGAAAAAAGAAGACCATTTTTTCTAATCTCTTTAACTTCATTGATATTCTGCATACAAAATTGAGCTCAGATGGTTTAACAGCTCCAGGACCCCCACTGATCAGCACAATGAAGGGAACACCTCATTTCCACAAACACCACATTTTCTCTGTTGCTTAAAGGGGTTGTCCCGCACCGAAATCCAAAAATTTTTTTTCAACAGACCCCCACATTGTGCACAGTTAAAAAGAATCCATTTGTTTTTTGTTTTTTTAAAAAATTCGCTTACCTGCATCCCCATTCTGCAGCTTTGAAGATTCTTCTTTTCTTCTTTCAAAGATGGCGCCGCTGGTCTTCTCCCACGGTGCACCGCGGGTCTTCTCCCATGGTGAACCGTGGATTTTCTTCTCCAGTCTTGCGTTCCACTGCCGATTACAGCCACTTCATTGGCTGATCGGCACCACGTGACGGAGGCAGAGCTACGATGACGTGGAGAAGAGGGAGGAGCCAGGACGCAGCTCATGAGCCCAGAGGGAGACAGAAGAGGAATCCTTCAGTGCGCAAGCGCGACTGTTCGTGCGACCAGAGAAGAGGCTTCATCGTCGCCATGGAGACGGGGACGCCAGCGCCGGAGGGGGTAAGTGTATAACTTCTGTATGGCCAATATTTAATGCACGATGTATATTACAAAGTGCATCAATATGGCCATACAGAAGTGCATAACCCCACTTGCTGTCGCGGGACAACCCCTTTAAGGCCACTTCACAGGGGCCAACTGTCAAGGGTACAAGTGCTCCACAGCCGTCCCACCAACTACTGCTCCAGTGTTCTCAACACAATATAGATAGCCATTCAAAGAAAGTACGGGGAGCGGGCAGAGATCTCTTCTGGACACCCCTCTCCGTGCACTGCAAACACGCAGTCGTTTGTATGTGAACGACTGTCTGTTAATAAAGAAGATGGAACAATACCTCTGCAGCGCCACTTATTGGATAGCAGCATTCCTTCAAATCAATGCTTGACTCTTTATACTGGTCTGTAGAGCAATGATTGGGAATTGAAAACCAAGCCAGAATCCATACAGAGACAGCCGTTTCAGGTGCTTTTGCCCTTCATCAGTGTGCAGTAGGATCCTGGCTTGGCTAGTGAGAGGCCTGTGACGTGGGTTGGGAGGGGTAACATCTCTCCTTAGGGAGAGCACCTAGACGGTGAGTGTGGAGACTTATAAGGCCATCCATGCTCCTCTGGGTAATATGCAAATATGGAGGATGGAGCAATGCCTCTGCAGCTCCACCTATTTGATTGCAGCATTCCTTCAGATCAATGCTTGTACCTTTATACAGGTCTGTAGAGCAATGATTAGGAATTGAAAACCAAGCCAGAACCCATACACAGACATCTGCTTTGGGGTTTTTGCCCCTCGTTAATGGGCAATAGGATTCTGGCTTGGCTAGTGAGAGGCTTGTGACATTGGTCGGAGGGATAGAATTTCTGCTTAGGGAGAGCACCAAGAAGGTGAGTGAGGAGTCTTATAAGGCCATCCTCTGGGTAATACGCAAATAAGGAGGATGTAACAATACCTCTGCAGTGCCCCTATTGGATGGCAGCATTCCTTCATATAAATGCTTGGCCCTATATGTACAGGTTTGTGAAGCAAAGGGCTTGGTTTTCAATTCCCAATCATTGCTCTTCAGACCCGTATAAAGGGTCAAGAATTGATTTAAAGGAATGCCGCCATCCAATAGTTGGCACTGCAGAGGTATTGTTCCATCATCTTATTTGCATTTTACACAGAGAAACATGGATGGCCCTATAAGTCTCCTCACTCACCTCCTTGGTGCTCTCCCTAAGAAGAGATGTTACCCCTCCCAATTGCCTGTTTACATGGGCTGATGGTTCACTTGCTTTTTAAGTGAGCTATGTGACTTTGAGAAGTGAGTGATTTCTCACTGTCGGTGGCCACATGTATACGGGACAACTGATGCCCAAATTTACTGTTTCTAGTGATTAGCCCCTGTAAAAGTACCTTTACACAGAGGCTTATCTCTACAAGTGGCTGTGTCTTGTACTGCAGTTTATCCAATTAACTTGAATAGCACCGGATAAGCTGCAGTACGAGGCACATTTTCATTGTGCTGGTCCACCTGGGCTCCATCAAATGGACCACTACTAATCATACCTTGATAGGTCATCCTAAGGGCTTACTCTAAGGAGCGTACTTCACATCTGTGTGCTGTCAATGTATCCACAGACAGAACAGGTACCCATAGTAGTAGATGGTGCTACTCAATTAGACTGATGGTCAGGGGTCCCTGGCAATAGACCCTCAGTGATCTACAGTTGATGGATTATCCCACGACTAGGTCATCAATAGTTTCCAACTAGACAACCCTTTGTAGATGCTGGTAGGTTGACTGTCAGAGAAGAGAAAAAAAGAGAAGGGTGGAGCAACCTCAAGTAAGAGGCAAGCAGGTTTTTTGTGGGGAAAAAAATGTATATGTATATTTATATTTTTTTTCCCCAAAAAATATGTTAAAAATACCTCGCCAGGTGCAGCTAACCCAAATACCCTGTCTTACATGGGGGGACGAGTTTACGGTTTGATTACTCAGTGAAGAACATGAGTATAGGTGCAACCTTTTTTTTAAAGAGGACAAGATTTCAGACATCAGGCTATTAGATCAACTTCTCTGTTTTATTAAAACCACCATGAATTGACGTAAGGGTCCTCTCCACTGAAAACATGATTAGCAAAGAAACAAAGCACCAATCAACATGAGCTGACAATGAAGTATCAATTTTCAATGTCCCATATATAGCACATATATACATACAGTGCATTTAAAAAGTCTTCAGACCCTTTCACTTTTTTACATTCATGTGGCCTTGGGAAATTAAAAAAAGATGTCAAGGGTTTCCCGTCATGTCGCACTTAATTCCCCATAATGACAGAAATCTTTGTAATTTAAAGAAAAAATATTTGCATTGACATAAGTATTCCCACTCTTTGGTTTGACACATGAAAATTAGCTCTGGGGCTTCCCATTTCTCATCATCTTTGAGATGTTTCTCCACCTTGATTGGAGTCCACCTCTGGTAAATTCAGTTGATTGTACATAATTTTAAAGTATACACTCCTGTCTATATAAGGTCACTCAATGTATATCAGAACCAAACCAAGCCATGAGGCGGATAGAAATGCCTGTAAAGCTCAAAGACAGGATTGTGTGGAGGCACAGATCTGTATAAGCTACAAAAAAGATTGTGCTGCATTGAAAATTCCCAAGAGCCCAGCGGCCTCCATAATTTTTAAATGGAAGAAGCTTGGAACAACCAGGACTTTTCTTTGAGCTGGCTGACCCATCAAACTAAGTAATCAGGGGAGAAAAACTATATCCACCGCATTTCCCTGATCAACCCATCACTGACTGGGTTGATCAGGGAAATGCGGTGGATATAGTTTTTCTTGACCTTAGTAAAACATTTGACAAAGTATCTCATACTATACTTATTAAAAAAAATGACCAAAAATGGGATTGACAAGGCAATTGTTAGTTAGATTCAGAATTGGCTGAGTGTTCATACTCAAAGAATGGTCATAAATGGCTGCACATCCAAGTGGAAGAATATATCAAGTGGGGTACCACAAGGCTCTGTCCTAGGCCCCGTTTTGTTCAACATTTTTATAAATGATCTGGAGGAGGGAATTGATGGGAAACTGATCAAATTTGCTGATGACACAAAGCTAGGAGGATTAGCTAACACTAGGGAAGAGAGAGAGAGTATTCAAAAAGATCTAGAAAAGCTTGCACAGTGGGCAGCGACTAACAGAATGGTATTTAACAAGGAGAAATGCAAAGTCCTACATCTGGGCAAGAAAAATGAAGAAAGCACATACAAAATGGGAGGAATTGAGCTAAGCAGCAAATGCGAAAAAGACTTGGGTATAATAATAGATCATAGACTGAACATGGGTCAACAATGTGATGCAGCAGACAAAAAGGCAAACATAATTCTGGGATGTATTAAGAGAAGCATAGAGTCTATATCACATGAGGTCATTATCCCCCCTTTACTCTTCCTTAGTCAGATCTCATCTGAAATACTGTGTCCAGTTCTGGGCACCCCACTTTAAAAAAAAGACATAGACAAACTGGAGCAAGTTCAGAGAAGAGTTAGAAGATGGTAAGCAGTCTGCAAATCATGTCCTATGAAGAATGGTTAAAGGATCTGGGAATGTTTAGCTTGCAAAAAAGAAGGCTGAGAGGAGACTTAATAGTGGTCTACAAATCTCTGAAGGGCTGTCACAGTGCAGAAGTATTCTCATTTGCAGAATGAAATACTAGAAGCAATGGGATGAAACTGAAAGGGAGGAGACACAAATTAGATATTAGAAAAAACTTTCTGATCGTGAGGGTGATCGATGAGTGGAACAGTTTACCACGGGAGGTGGCGAGTTCTCCTTCAATGGAAGTGTTCAAACAAAGGCTGGACAAACATCTGTCTGGGATGATTTAGTGAATCCTGCACTGAGCAGGGGGTTGCACCCGATGACCCTGTAGGTCCCTTCCAACTCTACCATTCTATGATTCTATGAAGGGCCTTGGTAAGAGAGGTGACCAAAAACCCAATGATTACTCTGACTGAGCTCCAAAGAGCCTGTGTGTAGATGGGAGAAACTTCAAGAAGGTCAATCATCACTGCAGCACTCCATCAATCTTAGCTTTAGGGCACCCACCCACTGGCGTTTGCGATTTTCGTGCGTGAAAAACGCAGCGTTTTTGGCGCGTTTTCCGCGGCGTTTTTCGCGGCATTTTCGCGGCTTTTTCCGTTAATTTACATTGACATTTATGGGTGCATTAAGAGAAAAATAAGGACTCATATGCAACTGACAGTTCCTATGTTAAAAATTGCAACGGACTGAAAAAAAAAACGCCAGTGGACAGGAGTACATTCAAAACTAATTGCTCTTGAGAAAAAACGCAAAGGAAAAAAAATCGCCAGTGGGTGGGCGCCCTTATAGTGGAGTAGCCACAAAGAAGCCTCTTCTCAGTAAAAGACACATGGAAACCTGGCTGGAATTTGCCAAAAAAGCCCCTAGAGGATTCTTAGATTGGGGAAAACATGATTCTATGGGTTAATGAAACCAAGATTGAATTTTTTCGGTTCAGTTTTAAGCGTTATGTCTGGAGGAAACCAGGCACCAGGTATTGGGCACCGCTCATCAGCTGCCCAATACCATCCTTATAGTGAAGAATGGCGGTGGCAGCATCATGTTATAGGTGTGTTTTTTAGTGGCTGGGACAGGGAGACTGGTCAGGGTTGATGGAAAGTTGAAAGAAGCAAAGTACAGAGATATTCTTAAATGGGTTTTCCACATAATAATCAATACTAGGTCATCAATAGAAGATCAGCTAGGGTCTGCTGCACAGGACTCTGTGCGATCAGCTGATTGGCCGCCCACTGTCAGTGTTGCGATACACAGGGGTCAGAGTGGAGGCCACTGCTTCGAGCTTTGGTACAGCTCCCATTAATGTTAATGAGACTGCAGCCTGCAGTTACAAACATTGGCCACTACACAGAGGTTTGAGCAGTGACTTCCACTCTGACCCCTGTGTATCCCCAGCACTTACAACAGGACCCGGTCAGCGGACCCCAGTCAATAAACTACAGATAGCCTACCAGGAGAATAGGTCATCAATAGTATTTTGCTTGGAAAAGCCCTTTAGTGAAAGTCTGATCCAGAGAGCAAGGAGCCTCAGACTGCGCAGAAGGTTCACCTTCCAACAGGACAATAGACCTAAGCACACAGCTAAAGGCTCATGTAGACAGGACGAATGTTGGGCAAACGATGTCCAACACTTGTACGCGCACACACTTGCTCTCATGCTGCTACACAGGAGCTAGTATCACTGGCTCTCAGTGGGGGAGCTGGAGGAGATTTCACGCTTTACTCTTCCCCGCTCCTCTCCACTGACTTAACATAGCGGCGGTTTAATACTGAACGGCTGCTGTTTACACTAAACGATCATCATTCAGCTCATCGTCCATCATTTATGCTGCATAAATGATGGACGATGAGCTGAACAATGATCGTTCATTGTAAATAGCAGCTGTTCAGTATTGAACGGCCGCTATGTTAAGTCAAATAGGGAGAGCCAGAGGAGAGCAAGGAGTAAAATCTCCTGCAGCCTCCCCGCCCCCCTGCTGGCTGCTCTGTGAGTGAGCCAGCGATACTAGCCCCCGTGCCCGACATTCGTCCCATCTAAGTGGGCCTTAAGACAACACAAGAGTCGTTTAGAGACAGCTTTGTGAATGTCCTTGAGTGGCTCAGCTAGAGCCCTGACTTGAACTCAATCAAACATCTCTGGAGAGACCTGAAAATGGCTGTCCACAGACGCCCCCATCCACCCTGACAAAGCTTGAGAGGACCTGCAGAGAATGGCACAAAATCCCCAAATCCAGGTGTGCAAACCTTGTGACTGGAGGCTGTAATCGCTGCGAAAGGTCCTTCAACTAAATATTGAGTACAGGGTGTGAATACTTATGTCAATGCAAAATGTTATTTTTTTATTTTTTTTAAACTTTACAAAGATGTCTAACATTCTGTTTTTACTTTGTCATTATGGGGTATTGAGTGAAGGATGATGAGGGAAAACTTGAACTTTTTTACAATTTGTACAAGGCTATAACATAAAATGTAAAAAAGTGAGAGTCTAAAGACTTTCTGAATGCATTGCATGCAGCAAAAATTGTTTCTAGTTTCTCTACTGTTGGAAAATGTTGCATACACAATATCACATATTTATATAACAGCACTTTAGTTCCGAACCTCTTTGTGGTTTTTGTGCACTGCTAAAAACCTCTTCTTCTTGATGAGTTCACCATTGGGCAGGTTAGTGTCCCAGAGGTATTCAGGCGAAAGCACCTTGGTAGGCTTATTGTACACTAGATACCTATTGAGATGAGATTCCTCTTGCCACACAGCCTCAATATTCTTTTTCTTGTCCTCCACTATACCCTTTCGGCATGCCATACTGAGTTTGTAAATCTCATCCACTTTTCCACCATACAGGGCAGCCATATAATAGAAGTCTCCATGTCCATGAGGTATGTACGCTGTAGAAATTGGTCTACGCTCATAAGTGAAAGTCCCTTTTTCAGAAAGGAAGTATGCAGGGTGGATCGTAGCTACCAGGTCTCCAAGTATTTCGACTCCTACATGATCATTAAATACCATATCTACATCAGCACACACCAGGTAGTCTATCTCATTTGCCATATGCTCCTTAGTAAAGACTGTGAGGATTTCCATTCTTCTCATTGACACATCCTGCCAGCGTTGGTCAGAAACCACATAATGAAGTTGCAAGATGCGACCATCAGCCATTTTGGGTTTAACTACTTCATTGACTTTGTCAGTGAATACATAGTATATAACATTGTGACCAACCATAAAGTAACGCTCTGCAGACTCCAGAAACGGCAGAAGAAACCGGATATACCTGAAAGGAATACATTTACTTCATTATTATAAGATTATGTCATGTTTCTCATTATGATCTGTGTTGGAGCAATCATCTGCAATCCTCTTGACGTTTACGAAGTCACGAAAGCATTGTTTGTATACAGTATTTTTAACATTAGAGTTATGTTTTATGCTAATGCATTTTTTTACTTTGTTAGTGGAATGACCCCATTAATATTACTATTTAATAATCAGTTTTGTCTTCAAGAGAATTTTTCTCAACAGCAATTATATACCTACATTAATGTGACAGGTTATTATATTCTGATTCATTTGTTTAGTGGGTCACTTTAAAATTCTGCATTTTCTTTTAGTTTTTGTCCAACCTATTAAGAGCAAATTAAGCAGGCCTGTCTTCTATATTGAACTTTTAATGGTGTTTTCACATGGGCCAGAATATGTTGAGTAGGGGGGAGCTAGGGGAGAGAGAGTTAGAGAGAGAGTTCTCCCCCCAGTTGCTCCCCGCTCTTCCCCGTCGCTTTCCGCCCCTCACCGGCACCTGAATATTTTGAGACGAGCGGGCAGGTATTCGCATAAGGCACTACTCGCTCGAGTAGTTTGCCTTAGCAAGTACGCTCGCTCATTTCTAAACGTGACCCATTATCTGTGCAATTCCATTGAAAAACAAACCAAAATCAATTAGGGTAGAAAAATAAAAATAACAAAGCTATAATAATGTATAATAAGTGTAAAAACCGTTTTATATCTCGGGGTTGTGGTTGTATTTAGAATTAGCCAATCACATTTAAACTCATGATAAATAGTAGTCAATACACAGCTGCCATTATTTAAAGTGATTCTGATTTGCCCCCTATAAAGTTCAGCTCTTCTAGTAGGATTTTCCTGCATTTTTCAGCAAAAGCCGTAAAGAGCTTACAGCACGTCGAAGGGATCTGATTGTTGGAAGGTGTCAGTCTGAAGAAGGATGCTAAACAATTTCCAAGGCATTATTTATAACATGGTATACAGTGAAGATGGTCATCAAGAAGTAGATTAAATTTGGCACAACAGTGACTTTACCAAGAACTGGACGTCTCTCAAAAATTGATGAAAAGGCTAGAAGAAAATTGGTCCAGGAGGCTGATAAGAGGCCTACTGCAATATTAATGGAGCTGCAAGGGATTCTGGCAAGTACTGGTTGTGTAGTGCATCTGACAACCATCTCCCGTATTCTTCATATGTCTGGGATGCTGGGTAGGGTAGCAAGACGGAAGCCTTTTCTAACAAAGAAAAATATCCAAGCCCGGCTATGTTTTGCCAAAACATACATTAAGTCTGCCAAAAGTCTGTGGGAGAACGTGTTATGGTCTGATGAGACCAAGGGTGAACTTTTTGGCCATAATTCCAAAAGGCATGTTTGGCGCAAATCCAGCACTGCCCGCCAGCAGAAGAACACCATACCCACAGTGAAGATGGTGGAGGCAGCATTATCCTTTGGAATTGTTTTCTGCTGCTGGAATTGGGATGTTAATCAAGATGTAGGGAATCATGAACAGTTCCAAATATCAGTCCATTATGGCACAAAACCTTCGAGCCTCTGCTAAAAAGCTGAAGAGGAATACTGCAAAGTGATCGAGGACAGAGGCGGGATCAATAAGTATCGTCCCCTCTCTTTCTTTCCTGTGTCCGGTGCGGGACAAATTGGTTTGCAGTGCAGGGCCAGGTGGATTGCTGTAGAATTATGACCGTAGGTGATGGTCGCTCGCCCAGTAGACTTGCAGTCTCAGAGAGTTGGGTACCAGTCTTTCCATAATCTAAGCCTCCTCCTTGCCTGTACATCACAGACACTTACCCAAAATGACTAAATGCTGTCATAAAGTCAAAGGGTACATCAACACAGTATACAGTATTAGTTCTAGGGTGTGTATATTTATGCAACCACATTAGTTTAGTTTTTTTTTCTTCATTTTTCCTCCCTAAAAAATATCAGTTTGTTTTTCAATGGAATTCTAGTAGGATTTTAGTAGGATTATTTCCTATCTAGTAGGAATTATCTAGTAGATTATCTAGTAGGATTATTTCCACTTTGAAGGTGGAAATAAATCTGAAATGACTCATTTTGTCGATTTTTTTCTTTTTCTCTCAATAAGTTTTTCTTGAAAAAGATACATATGAATCTTTCCAATTTTTTCTTTATATTGCATACAGTTAACTTTAACATGAACATGAGTTAACATGGGGATGGGTGAGAGTGAGGGGGAGTCGGGAGGTAAGTGTAGGAGGGGGGTGGAAGGGGTCTGGAAGGGGTGGGAAGAGAGGGAACGTTAGAGCCACATTTTCAGTTGAGAAATTGTCTTTTTCAGATCCCAAAATATAGAAGTACCAGTTTGGCCAGCTTTCAGGTGTTGGATGACCCCCGATCAAACCCATCTATATATCATTCGCTTGTATAAAGTGGAGCCAAGGATTCCACACTGATTTATAAGCCTCCAATGTATCATTTTTAATTGCAAGCAGTTTTTCATAGGAGCAGTGCTTGGATACCATTTTTGTAATAGCTTGTAGGGATAAAATGGCAGGAGATCTCCAACACCTGGCTCTGGAAAGTTTTACTGAAAGTAGAATATGAGAGGTGATTTTCCTATGCTTTGCATGCACTTTTTCAATTCCCCAATGGCTGCAAGTATGGACAACTCCCAAAAATTTGGATCAGGGAACCCATTTCCCCACACTCCTTCCAACAGAGCATAGATGCTCCTGGGTCTATTCTGTTTATTTTAGTGGGAGGATAGTACCATCTGGATATTAGCTTGTAGTGAGTCTCCAAAAGGTTAGCGCTCAGGGAGCTCTTGTGGGCCCATGCAAAGGCATTCGACCACTGTTGGGGGAGAAAGAGGAATTCCTGTCTCTTTCCCAGTTAAGAAGGTGGACAATCTTTCCTCTAATTCCCTTTTCCCCACAAGTATTTCATAGAAAAAGCACATACTCAACTTGAAGGGGAATGGTTTAAATAGAAAGTTATAAAGATATATTGGAAGTGAGAGAGTCAGAGGAAGGTGGTTTTCAATATAATTTTTGATCTGGAGTAGAGTTGAGCGAACATACTCTGCCGAGCTTGATGCTCGTTCGAGTATTAGCGTATTCGATGGTGCTCGTTACTCGAACGAGCATCAAATCATGGGAGAGAGAGATTAGGTTAGGTACTCCAGTCCCCCTCTCTCGTTCATTGAGTACAAAATAGAAGCCACTACCCTGAGTCTTTTCATATTCTAGATGAACGCCATCTTTGCCTCTGTAGTTGGGTGAGGTATTTCATCGGGACAAGGATAATCATTGTGCGAAAGTCTTACAGGATTTTAGACAGAATCATCGTTTTATAAACAACCACTCTGCCTAACCATGACGATTCCACCCTAGCATAAGTACTTAGGTTGTCTCCAAGTTCTGCATACAATGGTTCAAAAATAAGAGATAGGATTCTTTTAATAGGATAGGAAATATTGATTCCCAGATAGGGGATGGTATTCTTTTCCCATGAATAGGGGGATTCCAGTCTTATAGCCTCCTTGAGCTGAGAGGGAATGTTAATGTTTAGGATTTGGGACTTAGTAAAGTTGACTTTATAATAAGACATCTGGCCAAAAGCTTCCACAACATTTAAGACCGCACGAAGGGAGCTAAGGGGATGGGGGAGTAGAAAAATGATGTTGTCAGCGAAGAGCCCCAATTTATGCTGTCGGAGTGGCAAGGGGATACCCCTAATATTCATATCTATGTGAATAGACTCTTCCAAGGGTTCCATAATTAAGATAAATAGAATGGGAGAAAGGGCACAGCTCTGACGGGTTGGTGATGTTAAAGGTATTGGAGAGTGTTCCGTTTGCTAGAACTCTAGCTGAGGGTGCGGAGTACAGGGCCTGGATAGCATTTATAATATTGCCAGAAAATCCAAATTTTTGTAGAGCAGAAAAAGCGTAACCCCAATGGATCCTATTATTCTGAACCAGTGTTAAGCCAGGATCTTTGCATAGATTTTGGTTTGACTCTTTATTAGAGATATAGAGCGAAAGTTTGCTGGTGTGGTGGTGGCTTTCCCTTGCTTAGGAATCGTCACTATGGTGGCTTGTAACATTTCAGCTGTAAGGGACCCCCGGAACATCGCTGCATCAAAAACCCTCCTCATTTGTGAGGCTAAGGTTTGGCAAAAATTTTGATAACATTCATTAGAGTAACCATCTGGGCCCGGGGCTTTATTTTTCTTTGATTTCTGGATTTTATCTGTGATTTCCTTTACCGTGATGGGTTTATTTAAACTATCTAGTTGGTCTTCACTCAGTAAGGGAAGGTTTATGCTAGATAGAAATGACTCAATCTTCTCTCCGGAATGTTGGGGAGTTGAGGAGTTGTCCCTAAAGTTGTAAAGCCTTTCATAATATTGTTTAAACTTTTCTACAATTTCTTTGGGGTGGAAAATTTTGTGGTTCGTTGATGGGTATAGGAGATCAGATGCATCTTTGTTTGATTCTGTTCGCCATTAGCTTACTAAATTTCTTGTTGGCCACATAATATGTTGCTTTTAAATGTTTAACATGTTTGTCGTGTTCTGCCAGCATCATATCTTTAAAGGGGTTGTCCCGCGGCAGCAAGTGGATCTATACACTTCTGTATGGCCATATTAATGCACTTTGTAATGTACATTGTGCATTAATTATGAGCCATACAGAAGTTATAAGAAGTTTTTCACTTACCTGCTCCGTTGCTGGCGTCCTCGTTTCCATGGAGCCCGCCTAATTTTCGGCGTCTAATGGCCAAATTAGCCGCGCTTGCGCAGTCCGGGTCTTCTTCTTTTCTGAATGGGGCCGCTCGTGCAGGATGCTGGCTCTGTGTAGCTCCGCCCCGTCACGTGCCGATTCCAGCCAATCAGGAGGCTGGAATCGGCAATGGACCGCACAGAAGCCCTGCGGTCCACCGAGGGAGAAGATCCTGGCGGCCATCTTTAGCCGGTAAGTAAGAAGTCACCGGAGCGCGGGGATTCAGGTAAGCGCTGTGCGGATTTTTCTTTAGGTCCCTGCATCGGGGTTGTCTCGCGCCGAACGGGGGGGGGGGGGGGTTGAAAAAAAAAAAAAACGTTTCGGCGCGGGACAACCCCTTTAAGTTTGTGCCTTGCTCTGAGCAGTTCCAAATATAAAGTCGTACAGGGGCCCAAGCTTAGTTTATGTTCTATTTTTTCTATTGATAAGAGAAGGGAACGAAGTTCACTTTCTTTTTCTTTTTTGTATCGGGAACCTTGCTGGATTATAATTCCTCTGATTAACAATTTATGGGCGTTCCATAAAGTGAAGGGGCCAATATCCGGGGAGTCATTGAGAGAGAGATAGTCTCGGATGGCTGGGTGAAAAATTTCCATATATTTGGGGAGTTTTATCAAAAGTGAATTGTTACAACAAATTCTAGAGGGGGAGGGATTGGAGGAGGTCACCAATGTCAGGAACACAGGAACATGGTCGAACCAAGATGACGTCCCTATCGAGGCTTTTTGAATCTTAGGGAGGAGATAGAAATTGGTCAACAACATGTCAATCCTGGAAAAGGTCTTGTGCCTTGGAGAATAGAAAGAGAATTCCCTTGATCCCGCATTTATGCATCTAAATACATCGTATAATTCTTCCTTGGTAAGCCAAGGGTAAAGGGAAGAAGCAGAAGACCTGCAACGGCTTCTTGTGTCAAATTCTGGGTCGGCTATAATATTAAAAGCCCCACATATCAACAGTTGGCCCATCATCACTTTTTTGGTGATTATCATGACTTTGTTCAAGAAATTAAAGGAGATGTCTCGAGGAAGCAGTGAATTTTTTTTTTTGCCCAGTCCCCCTAATTAAACATACATTACTAATTACCCCTGTAAATGACTTTTCTAGCTGGTTTCTACTTACCGTTCCAGCGTTTCAGCAACTTATAAAACTTTTTCCCAAGATGGCCGCCAGCTCTTTTCGCATCGCTTGCTGTAGCCCGACGTGCGCGCTCCCGAGACGCTACCAGCTGTGTCTCCATGGCAACCAGATGCCCCGCAGCCGCCGACCGGACCCCTGGAGTGAACACGGCCGACCTGTCACCCACCGCCAGGCAGAAGGTAACCGGCACAGCCCCCCCCCCATCACAGCGGCAGCCCCCCCGGCCCAGCGCTAGTTCCCCCGGCGCAGCGACAGCCCCCCCCCCCCCGGCCCAGCGCTAGTTCCCCCGGCGCAGCGACAGCCCCCCCCCCGGCCCAGCGCTAGTTCCCCCGGCGCAGCGACAGCCCCCCCCGGCCCAGCGCTAGTTCCCCCGGCGCAGCGACAGCCCCCCCCCCCCGACCCAGCGCTATTTCCCCCGGCGCAGCGACAGCCCCCCCCCGGCCCACCGCTAGTTCCCCCGGCGCAGCGACAGCCCCCCCCGGCCCAGCGCTAGTTCCCCCGGCGCAGCGACAGCCCCCCCTGGACCAGCGACAGTCCCCCCCGGACCAGCGCTAGTTCCCCCGGCGCAGCGACAGCCCCCCCATCGCAGCGACAGCCCCCCCATCGCAGCGGCAGCCCCCCCCCGGCGCAGCCCGGCGCAGCCCGGCGCAGCGGCAGCCCCCCCGGCCCATCACTTACCAGGACAGCTGGACGGCGGGACAGCTCAGCGGCTTCTCCGGACAGCTCGGCAGCTCTGCACCTTCCTCTAACAGAGGAAGGTACAGAATGGCCGCTCCAGCGCGCTCCCGAGCAGTGACAGCTCGTCTGCGCATGCGCAGAAGAGCTGTAGCGGGGAGCACACTGAAGCGGCTCGTGCTGAAAGGAGAAGACCGGACTGCGCAAGCGCGTCTAAAAAAGCAAGCTGCCAGCGAATTTAGACGGAACCATGGAGACGAGGACGCTAGCAACGGAGCAGGTAAGTGGAATAACTTCTGTATGGCTCATATTTAATGCACGATGTATATTACAAAGTGCATTAATATGGCCATAATAACCCCACTTGGTTTCGCGAGACCACCCCTTTAACTTAGGAGGAGTTGGGCGCATACACATTAACTAACGTCATTAACATTCTGTTTATCTTACATACCATTACAATTTATCTGCCGCCTTCATCGACTACCAATTCAATCAGACTAAAGTCCAGGGTGTCCCTAATAGCCACCATGACGCCTGCTTTTTTTTGTCTGTAATAGACAAAAAAATGGAGGGGAACTTAGGGTGGGAGATCTTAGGACCCTTTCCTTCTGCCGAATGAGTCTTCTGCATGCAGACGACATCTGCATTTGCTGATATTGCTTCTTTCCATAGGGTGTGCCTTTTAAATCGGCCATTGAGGCCTTTCACATTGATGGATAGAAAATTTACTGCAATTGCGAAACTTCTGAGATGTGGAGTCATCCTTTTATACTTGTAACCACTATGTAGTAGATCTTGGGGAACTGAATGGATGTTTGGGAAGGAACCAGAAGTGTTGGTCATCTTTCTTTTTTTTTAATGCGGATGGTTTTATTTCTCTGGCAGGGAGAGGAAAAGGGAGAACTTTTGAGCTCTGATGGTTAGGCACCTGCTGTGACCACCACTTAGGTAAACCCATGGGGGAGAAAAATGTTTAGCCATCTGGAGAGAAAGCCACTAAGCCTTTTTGCTCGGGGATCCTGAAGCGTTGATTTCTGTAGGTAAGTCTGGAGAATGATGACCATCACGGGCGTGTCGTCGACTTGGTAGACCAAACTTGGGGTAGACGGTTTGGTGGAGCCACTGCCCAGTCCAGAAGGTCCCACTTGTGTTAAAGCTTTTGACCCTCCTCCGACTTGGGAATATTATAGGTGAAATTCTTCCACGAGACAAGCAATCTTCTCAGGAAGCCCCATTTGTAGGGAAATTTCTTTTCTCAGAGGATTGTGGTTATGAGGAAAAACTTCCTTCTACTCTGCATTGTTGCTTGATCAGCAAATATTTTGGTCTTGTCGAAAGGTCCAGGCAGAATTTGTAGCTTTTTTTGCTGTGAACATCACCACGTCTTTGATATGGTAATAGTGTATTAGCACTATGATATCTCTGGGAAGATTCTCAGAGATTGTTTTTGGACAGGGTAGCCTATGTGCCCTGTCTATAGTTCTTTCCTCTGCTTTGATTTTAACATTATTGCAGTGGTTCCTATCTTCTAGGTCCACCAATTTATGTTTGATAGCTTCAAGATCTTCAGCTTGCGAGAGGTGGGCATCTATTAGTTAATAATGTGAACCAGTCACCTCCCCTATCTTGTGTTCCAAGTGGTTTACTCTGCCTCCAAGCTCTGTGATGTTAGAGTTGACTGATGCATTAAATTTAGTCACGTCATTCTGTATAGACCCTCTCAAAGCTAAGATCATTTCCTTAACAAAATGCTCTGAAGCAGCTTGATTGTTGCACACTATGTTTAGAAGGGGATCTTCAGCAGCCTCATGGTTATTTTGTAAGGACAGGGGGTCTTTACATTGCTCCTCATTCTGCCTCTGCAGTTTCTGCATCTCCCTGGCACTGGTCTCTATCATTGGTCTGCTTTTGTCATGGCTCCCACTCTGGGGCTTACATTGCTGCCCTGTAAATGTTAAAGGGGTTGTCTCGCGAAAGCAAGTGGGGTTAAGTACTTCTGTATGGCCATATTAATGCACTTTGTAATATACATCGTGCATTAAATATGAGCCATACAGAAGTTATTCACTTACCTTCCCTGCGCTGGCGTCCCCGTCTCCATGGCTCCGTCTAATTTCAGCGTCTGATTTCCTGATTAGACGCACTTGCGCAGAAGGGTCTTCTCCCATCTCTTCGCTCCGGCAGCATATTAGCACTAACTGCTTAGGTTAAGCAGCGCTGCTGATTAGAGCCACCTGATTGGCTCTTCGGCACCACGTGACTACACAGCGTGCACGCGCATTGCCTTCAGCAGCCGTGCACTACACACTACAGTTAAGCAGACGTGCACTACACACTACACTTAAACAGCACGGGGTTAGGGTTAGGGTTACGGTTTATGGTTAGGCTTAAGGGTTAGATTTAGGGTTAGGTGTAGGGTTAGTTTGAGGGTTTAGGGTTAGGTTAAGGGTTAGTTTTAGGATTGGGGTTTAGGGTTAGGTTTAGCTAACCCTAACCCTAACCCTAAACCTAACCCCGTGTTGCTTAAGTGTAGTGTGTAGTGCACGTCTGCTTAACTGTAGTGTGTAGTGCACGGCTGCTGAAGGCAATGCGCGTGCACGCTGTGTAGTCACGTGGTGCCGAAGAGCCAATCAGGTGGCTCTAATCAGCAGCGCTGCTTAACCTAAGCAGTTAGTGCTAATATGCGCTCCGGCACGAGCCGGCATTCTGGCTCCGCCCCCTTGTACGCGTCATCGCGTAGCTCCGTCCCGTCACATGTGCCGATTCCAGCCTCCTGATTGGCTGGAATCGGCACATGTGATGGCGGCGGAGCCACGCGATGACGCGTACAAGGGGGCGGAGCCAGAATGCCGGCTCGTGCCGGAGCGAAGAGATGGGAGAAGACCCTTCTGCGCAAGCGCGTCTAATCAGGAGATTAGACGCTGAAATTAGACGGAGCCATGGAGACGGGGACGCCAGCGCAGGAAAGGTAAGTGAATAACTTCTGTATGGCTCATATTTAATGCACGATGTATATTACAAAGTGCATTAATATGGCCATACAGAAGTACTTAACCCCACTTGCTTTCGCGAGACAACCCCTTTAATTCCTCCACTGAGGATTGTGAGGCCTCTTCCGCGCTTCTGGGAGATGCTGCAGGGCTCCCTGGATATATGCTGGCGGTGGTATTCTCGGCAGGTGAGGGACAGGGAGAAGATCCTTTACCCAATCCATGGGGTCTGGTGTCCTCCCGGCCCGCTGCTCCCTTCTGCTGCTCCATATCACTGACAGCAGCGCTCGGTGCCACCATGAGTGTGGCTTGTGCTTCCTCCTCCTCCCCCTGCTCCCCTGCAGGGAAGAAGTCAGTTAGCCACTTGAATGCCGGCTTTGCCGCTCTCCTGCTTGTCATCCCGGCAGGGTAAGTCTCTAACTTTGCTCACTGGGGTCCCTCCAATGAAGCAGGATGTAGTTGCTTGTCGACTTTCTTAGCAGAGCTCACGGCTATGCTACCGTTCTATCTGCCATCAGGCCCCGCCCCCATCACATTTTTTTAACATGACAAAAACCTGGGATTTTAACAAGGGTATGTAGACTTTTTAGATCCATTGTATATGTCCGTGATCTTCGATTTGTGTTGGTAAAACTATTCAACAATTTAGACTATGTGTCATTTAGCATATGAAACTGAATAATTTCATGTATGATACCCCAATTTTATCACAGTGCCCAATAGTATCTAACACTGCACACTGGTCTCAGGGAAAAACAACTAGGAATCAATATTGTTAAAAGAGAAGGCAAAATGGATTTTTAAACTGAAATCCCTGAGCCCAAATAGTTTTAATGAGGGCCTTACATGTAGTGCATTCATATACAGTACTTGTAAATTCTCTGGTTACAAATACATTCAATGTCACATGTATATTGTATAAAGGACCACACATTTGAAATGGTCGTCATGATTGTATTTAGATACTAGAGATGAGCGAGTATACTCGCTAAGGCACTTTACTCAAGCGAGTAGTGCCTTAACCGAGTATCTCCCCACTCGCCTCTAAAGATTTGGGGGCTGGCGGGGGGCGGGGAACGGCGAGGGAGAGCGGGGAGGAACGGAGGGGAGATCTCTCTCTCCCCCCCCCCCCCCCCGCTCCACCCTGCTCCCAGCCGCAACTCACCTGTCACCCGCGGCGGCCCCCGAATCTTTAGAGACGAGCGGGGAGATACTCGGCTAAGGCACTACTCGCTCGAGTAAAGTGCCTTAGCGAGTATACTCGCTCATTTCTATTAGATACACATTATTTCCTATGAGCTAGTTTGATGTAATCAGAATAGTAGGGTAGTATTTACATAGTTCAAAGATCAAAGAGGTTCCTGCACTCAGTCATGGATAAAGTTAAAAGTCTTTAAGATTCTTTATTCTGTCATCCAAAGCATTAAAAGTATGCATGCATGTCCGGATTTAACCTACGCGTTTCAGACAGCACTTCGATCTTCAGTTATGGCTGAAAAGATACACATCTGACGCACATTAAAGGCAAGACATGGACCAATAGCTGCATACAAAAACAGCATACAAAAACGTTCGCTCATCTCTACAGGTGGACCATATTATCAAAGTTCAACCTCAAGCTTTTGTCTGAGCTTTATCACACCTCCTGCCTCTAAACACATCCCATGGAGGTTTAATTGACATCTCCAGCTCTGGATGCTGGAGATGTCTTGCATTTCAAGTATCTTGGCCCGTTACATCAGGAATGATGTCACTGCACATGCACAAGTCTCTCAGAATATTAGAAATGCAAAATGTCCTTAGCAGCCAGAGCTGGAAGTGTCAGTCAAGACTCTAGGGGCATGTTTAGGAGCTGAAGGTGGGAGATAGCCCGGACCAGAATGGGAGGTGAACCACCCATCGGATGATCCACCTATCATTTGCATACCACATGAGAAGCATACTAACATTCATATGTCTGGATTGGAGCATCTGCTGAAGATAATAAAGTTGCTGTTATCATCATCCACAAGTCCCACATCTTAAAATACAGTTGGTCTGCAGTGCAACTTCTTTAGTTGGAGAGAAAAGCACAAAGGCAAAATGTTGAACTTAAAGGGGTTGTCCCGAGGCAGCAAGTGGGTCTATACACTTCTGCATGGCCATAATAATGCACTTTGTAATGTACATTGTGCATTAATTATGAGCCATACAGAAGTTATAAAAAGTTTTATACTTACCTGCTCCGTTGCTGGCGTCCTCGTCTCCATGGTGCCGACTAATTTTCGCCCTCCGATGGCCAAATTAGCCGCGCTTGCGCAGTCCGGGTCTTCTCCTCTTCTCTATGGGGCTCCGTGTAGCTCCGCCCCGTCACGTGCCGATTCCAGCCAATCAGGAGGCTGGAATCGGCAATGGACCGCACAGAAGCCCTGCGGTCCATGAAGACAGAGGATCCCGGCGGCCATCTTCAGCAGGTGAGTATGAAGACGCCGGACCGCCGGGATTCAGGTAAGCGCTGTGCGGGTGGTTTTTTTAACCCCTGCATCGGGATTGTCTCGCGCCGAACGGGGGGGGGGGGGGGGGTTTAAAAAAAAAAAAAAAACCCGTTTCGGCGCGGGACATCTCCTTTAAAGGAATTTTCCAGGGAAATACTATCGATGACCTATCATCAGAATAGGACATCAATGGTTGATCGGCCGGGGTCCATTGCTCAGGACCCTAACCGATCAGCTGAGCGGGCGCATGCTGTCAGCACCGTAAATACACAGAAATCAATGAGAGCCGTGCCTGCAGTTACAAGCGCCGGCCACTATATGGAGGTTGGCATTGAGGCTTCCACTCTGACCTCTGTGTTATTGCGGTGCTTACAGCATAAGCCCGCTCAGCTGATTGGTCGGGTTCCCAAGCGACGGATCCCGAACGATCAACTATTGATGACCTATCCTGATGATAGGTCATCGATAGTATTTCCCTGGAAAACCCCTTTAACTTCTCTTTTAATTAGTAAAAAGACATGTTTCAAGGCAATAAGTTTCTTCTTCAGTTATGCTGGAGGGTACACACTTAGTTGTGCGCCCACTGTTTGAGAGAAGCAGGAGATAAAGAAGTTAGGTTCCCCATTTCACCTTTGTGCTTCCATCTACGACTTAAAGGGGTTGTCCCGCGCCGAAACGGGTTTTTTTTTTTTTCAACCCCCCCCCCCGTTCGGCGCGAGACAACCCTGATGCAGGGACTTAAAAAAAAAAACCGCTCAGCGCTTACCTGAATCCCCGCGCTCCGGTGACTTCTATACTTACCGGTGAAGATGGCCGCCGGGATCTTCTTCCTCCGTGGACCGCAGCTCTTCTGTGCGGTCCATTGCCGATTCCAGCCTCCTGATTGGCTGGAATTGGCACGTGATGGGGCGGAGCTACACGGAGCTACACATAGTAACATAGTAACATAGTATGTAAGGCCGAATGAAGACATTGTCCATCTAGTCCAGCCTGTCTATCCTACTGTGTTGATCCAGAGGAAGGCAAAAAACCCCAGGGCCAGAAGCCAATTAGCCCTTTTGGGGGAAAAATTCCTTCCCGACTCCCTAATGGCAATCAGACTGTTCCCTGGATCAACCCCTAATAGTTCCTACCTGCCTGTATACCAGGATTGACCCTTAACCTAATATTTATATCCTGTACTATACTTCTTCTCCAGAAAGACATCAAGTCCCCTTTTAAACTCCTCTATTGGTTTTGCCATCACCACTTCCTCCGGTAGAGAGTTCCACAGTCTAACTGCTCTTACAGTAAAGAACCCCTTTCTATGTTGGTGATGAAACCTACTTTCCTCTAATCGTAGCGGATGTCCTCTTGTTACCGTCGTGGTCCTGGGTGTAAACAGATCGCGGGAGAGATCCATGTGTTGTCCCCTCATGTACTTATACATGGTTATTTGGTCGCCTCTTAACCTTCTTTTTTCTAGAGTAAATAGTCCCAATTTGGATAGCCTCTCTGGGTATTCCAGTCCCGTCATTCCATGTATTAGTTTAGTTGCCCTTCTTTGAACCCCTTCAAGCACTGTGACATCTTTCCTGAGCACCGGTGTCCAGAATTGTACGCAGTATTCCATGTGAGGCCTGACAAGTGCCTTATATAATGGAAGGATGATGTTCTCGTCCTTCGCCCCTATACCTCTTTTAATGCACCCCAAGACTTTATTTGCCTTTGCAGCAGCTGACTGGCATTGGTTACTCCAGTTTAGTCTATTATCCACTAATACCCCTAGATCCTTTTCCATATCACTTTTCCCCAGCGGTACCCCATTAAGTGAATATTTGTGACATCCGTTCCTCCTGCCCATGTGCATAGTCTTACATTTTTCAACATTGAACTTCATTTGCCATTTTTCTGCCCAAGCCCCCATCTTATCCAGGTCCGTTTGTAGCCGCACATTGTCCTCCGTTGCATTAATTATATTGTATAATTTTGTGTCATCTGCAAATATTGATATTTTGCTGTGCAGCCCCTCTATCAGGTCATTAATAAATATGTTGAACAGAGTGGGGCCTAATACTGAACCCTGTGGCACCCCGCTAGCGACTGTGGTCCAATCAGAGTACGAACCATTTATTACCACCCTCTGCTTTCTATCGTTGAGCCAATTTTTTACCCACTTACACACGTTTTCGCCCAGTCCGAGCTGCCTCATTTTGTATATTAGCCTATTATGTGGCACGGTGTCAAAGGCTTTAGAGAAGTCCAGATATACAAGATCAATAGATTCTCCCTGGTCCAGCTTAGAGCTTACTTCATTGTAGAAACTGATCAGATTTGTCTGACATGAGCGACCCTTCATGAATCCATGCTGGTGAGGAGTTATTCCCTTAATCTCCTTGAGGTACTCATCGATGGCGTCTCTCAGAATCCCCTCGAAAATTTTTCCCGTTACTGAAGTGAGACTTACTGGCCTGTAGTTACCAGGCTCACTTTTGCTCCCTTTTTTGTAAATTGGAACCACGTTGGCAATGCGCCAGTCCAATGGTACTACTCCGGTCTTGATAGTGTCTAGAAATATTAGGTATAGCGGCCTAGCTATCTCGTCACTTAGTTCCTTTAGTATCCTTGGGTGTAATCCATCTGGGCCCGGTGATTTATCAATTTTAGTTTTCTTTAGACGCTTCCGCACCTCCTCCTGCGTTAGGTATGAGATATTTTGTAAGGGGTTCGTTTTATTCCCCTGCATCTCGTGTGGCATTTCCTTTTCTTTGGTGAACACACTTGAGAAGAAGCTGTTTAGTAGATTTGCTTTCCCTTCGTCATCATCAATGATTTCTCCTGCATTGTTTTTTAAAGGGCCAGCGCTCTCCCTGCAAATCCTTTTGCTGTTTATGTAGTTGAAAAATAGCTTCGGGTTGTTTCTGCTCTCTTTTGCGATCCGTCTTTCTGCTTCCTCCTTGGCAGTTTTGATCGTATCTTTGCATATTTTGTTTTTTTCCCTGTATGATTTTAGCGCTTCTTCGCTGCCTTCTTGCTTTAGTAGTTTGAACGCTTTCTTCTTTTCGTTTATTGCCCCTCGTACAGTCTTGTCGAGCCACATTGGTTTCCTTTTAGTTGAGTTTCTTTTATTTTTAAAGGGAATGAACTGCTCACATGAGGTGATTAGGATCCTTTTGAACTTTTCCCATTTTTCCTCCGTACTGATATTTTTGAGGATGTTGTCCCAATTAATGTTACCGATAGCAGTTCTAAGCTCATCAAATTTTGCTTTACTAAAATTTAGTTTCTTTGTCTCTCCCTGATAAGGCTTCCTATTGATTGACAGCTGGAAGTTGATTATATTGTGGTCGCTGTTCCCCAAGTGCCCCTCAACCTGAACCCCCTTTATTCGGTCCGGTTTGTTAGTTAGCACTAGGTCCAGAATGGCCCTCCCTCTTGTTGGTTCCTGCACAAGTTGGTTCAGGTAATTGTCTTTAATTACTCTCAAGAACTTATCACCCCTGTGAGATTTGCAGGTTTCGTTCTCCCATGTTATATCTGGGTAATTAAAGTCCCCCATGATAATTACTTCGTTTCGTTTTGACACCTCTTCTATCTGCCTTAGTAGTAGGTCTTCAGTTTCTTCTGTTGCTTTTGGTGGTCGATAGAAGACCCCTATCAGGATTTTGTTATTTTTTCCTCCCTGTATTTCTACCCACAGAGATTCCACCTGTTCGTCTCCTACCCCTATATCCTCCCGTAGCCTCGGCTTCAAGTTCGATTTAACGTACAGACATACCCCTCCCCCTTTCTGGTTCCTTCGGTCTCTTCTGAAGAGATTGTACCCCTGCAAATTCACCGCCCAATCGCACTTATCATCAAGCCATGTTTCAGTAATTCCGACTATGTCATAACTTTCATCAGTCATTCTTGCTTCAAGCTCGCCCACTTTACTGATCAGACTTCGTGCATTCGTGGTCATACAATTTATATCATTTTTTTTGTTTTTTAAATTTGTTTTGTTGCTATTCGTACTTATGGCTGATCTATCAGTTCTAACTGTACTAACCCCACCCCCTGCTCGTCCCCCATTCCCTTTGCTTGGACCCAGATCGCTAATTACACTGGCTACCCCACTATTTCTCATTTTGCCCTCCCCCCCAGTCCCTAGTTTAAACACTCCTCCAGCCTTCTAGCCATCTTTTCCCCCAGTACAGCTGCACCCTCCCCATTTAGATGCAGCCCGTCCCTACGGTAGAGCCTGTAGCCGACCGCAAAGTCAGCCCAGTTCTCCAGGAACCCAAATCCCTCCTTCTTACACCAACTCCGGAGCCACTTGTTTACCTCCCTAAGATCCTGCTGCCTTTCTAGTGTGGCTTTAGGTACAGGTAGTATTTCCGAGAAAACTACCCTGGAGGTCCTTGCCCTGAGCTTGGACCCTAAGTCCCTGAAATCATTTTTGAGGGCCCTCCATTGACCTCTAACTTGTTCATTGGTGCCAACGTGCACCATGACTGCTGGATCCTCACCAGCCCCTCCCAGTAATCTGTCAATCCGATCCGCGATGTGTCGAACTCGAGCGCCAGGAAGACAACACACCGTTCGACGATCCCGGTCTTTATGGCAGATTGCCCTCTCTGTCCCCCTAATAATTGAGTCCCCCACCACTAGAACCTGTCTAGCCTGCCCTGCGCTCCCCGTCCCCGTCTCACTGGAGCAGTCATCCCCCTGGCGTTCAGAGGGCGTGTCGTGCTGCAGCGGTGCTGGCTCTGTAATGGCATCCCCCTCATCTGCCAATCGTGCAAACTTGTTGGGTTGTGCCAGTTCAGGACTAGCCTCCCTGGTTCTCTTCCCTCTATCCCTCCTTCTTTCTGTCACCCAGCTGACTGCCTGCTCCCCCTGCACTTCCGTACTACCGTCCGCCCCCTCCTCTGCCCCAGCGAGTGCCTGCTCAGTGAGCACCAAACTCCTTTCCATGATGTCAATGGCTCTCAGTGTTGCCAGTTGCCCATTTAGATCCAGAATTTGGGCTTCTAAATGTTCGACGTGCACGCATCTTGCGCAACAGTATGCACCCTCGATCGGCTGATCAAGGACCGCATACATTGCACAAGTAGCACACTGGATGACATTGCCAGGCATGGAGCTCATCCTAATGGGGATCTACAATTTACTTGTGGAAGTAGTGAAGATAGACTTGTTCACACTCCGCTCACGCGCTGCTGCAACCGCTCAACCGCTGACCTGCTGCTGCAACCGCTGACCCACTGCTGCAACCGCTGACCCGCTGCTGCAACCTCTCACACCCTGCTGCAACCTCTCACACCCTGCTGCAACCGCTCACCCGCTGCTGCAACCGCTGCCGCAACCGCTGACCCGCTGCCGCAACCGCTGCCGCAACCGCTGACCCGCTGCCGCAACCGCTGACCCGCTGCCGCAACCGCTGACCCGCTGCCGCAACCGCTGACCCGCTGCTGCAACCCCTCACCCGCTGCTGCAACCCCTCACCCGCTGCTGCAACCCCTCACCCGCTGCACCCGCTACTGCGACCACTCACCCGCTGCTGCGACCACTCAACTGCTCACACTCTGCTGCAACCGCTCACTCGCTGCCGCTCTCGCGCAAACGCTTACCCGCTGACACGCGCTCACAAAAATTTTTTTTTTTTTTTTTTTTCTTCTTTCCCCCTCTCACAAACACTTAAACCCCCAGACACACACACACACACACAGAAGACACAACTAACCAGATACACAGAAGACACAACTAACCAGATACACAGAAGACACACAGCTCACAAACACACACAGAGGTAGAGGTAGATACTTATCAGCACACTCTGCCCTCCTGTCTCAGTTGCTTCGTTCTGGTCCCCTCCGCTACTGCCGGTCTCTGATTGCTGCCCCCGCACCTGCACCTGCTTCTGCTCCGGCGGCCGCTCACTCCACCTGTCACTCTGCCCTCCTGCTGCTGCTCCGAGACCCGCTGCTGCTCCGCTCCGCTCCGCTTCTGCACTCCTCCTGCCGGCTCCTGTCACCTTGGGGCGCCGGTATCGGCTGGTCCGTTGTCTCCCTCAGACCCCCCGCTCGTGCCTCTGCCTCGGCGCGCTGCTACTGGCGTCTGACGTCACTTCCGGAGCCCCATTCAGAAAAGCAGAAGACCCGGACTGCGCAAGCGCGTCTAATTTGGCCATTCGACCATTTTAGACGGCGAAAATTAGACGGCAACCATGGAGACGAGGACGCCAGCAGCGGAGCAGGTAAGTGAAAAACTTTTTATAACTTCTGTATGGCTCATAATTAATGCACAATGTACATTACAAAGTGCATTAATATGCCCATACAGAAGTGTATAGACCCACTTGCTGCCACGGGACAACCCCTTTAAGAAGGTTGCACCAGAGACCAGTTTGCTTTCACCTCATTCTTTAGTTTACATGAAACCCATTTTCACCATTTGGGATGAATTTTCTGGGCTCAACTCTATTGAGGAGACTTTATAGTGAACAACTTTTACTGTATTTTTTGTATGGGTCGTGAATAAATTTGTACAAATTAATCAATTTCCCTTTCTCTTTTAATCTCAAAGTGGAAAACATTTCATTATGTTAATTTATTATTGTTGTTGCTCTTCTGTGGATCTTTTCCAACTTCAGGGCATCTATTTTCTGAGCCGCACAAATGCTTTATAAAGTGCTAATAATATATTTGTGTCTCATGATAATAAATAGGAAAAGTTCGGGTGGTATCATTTCTTTTATTCCAACAGTATGTGTCTATAGAGCATTTTGTGATAGCAAATGAAAGAAGAAACACTTACCTTAGGGTCATTTTATATAGGACAACTTTCAGGTTCTTAATGGGACTATATCATCAAAATTTGTTTGTAATAATTAAAACCAGATAGAGAAACATACTACTTCCTGTTTTTATTTTCTGATACAATTCTTTATTCTGCTGTCTATATATGACTGTGGGGGCGGCCATCTTTCCTGAGCTACATTTAACAGCAAGCAGAGAATTTAGAGAGATGCTTTACAGCAGCTTCATGGGCTGTTCACACAATGGACTTGTATGAGAGACTGTTTTAGACATGCTCTGGCTGTGCAGAGGTTTTTTTGTAGGGAGACCAACTAGATAGTCACCGTTGATCACCTATTGTGACTGCCGGATCCTGTGTTATCTACATATAGGTGTTACCTCTCAGTGTAATCCTGCCTGTGATGTCAGTGAGACGACGGCTGCAAAGTTCTCTCCACAGATTTTGTACAAATATTGTGAAGTTTTTGCTGCCATCACACCTGCCGCCCATTTACCTTCTGTCCCTCCTACTGGAGCATATCAATGGTATCCTACCTTCCCTGGTTTTATTTATAGGCTTAAGTCTCAAGAAAGGAGCATTCTGAGAGGTAGGAACCCAACTTTCCTAGGTTGAGATTTACCACCTAATATTAGTGTTAGGACTAGAGTTGAGCGAACATACTCTGCCGAGCTTGATGCTCGTTCGAATATTAGCGTACTCGATGGTGCTTGTTACTTGAACGAGCATCAAATCCTGTTCGACCCGGCCCCAGCTTTTGGCTCCTCTTGGCAAATTTTTTGTCTGGCAGGAAGGAGGAGAGAGAGAGAGAGAGAGAGAGAGAACACGAACCAAGAAAAAAAGAAAAAAAAGCTTGGGACCCGGTGTCCCACATACAAAAATGCTTGAGTCTCCCATTGTAGTCAATGGGATTCGTTAATCGAGTAGAGCTCTTGAATTTTACAAAAAGCCCGACTCAAATAACGTGGACCTGAGCATTTGGGTGCTCGCTCATCTCTAGTTAGCACCCATCTGAGAGCTTGGTCACCTGGATCTTGGTAGATGGGCCAATGTAATTTCATCAAATTATATACCAAGAACCTTGCATTATTTAATGTGGTTGGAGTATTGATTATAGGTACGTACACCTCTGATAGTAAATTTATTTTGCGTGCTGTTGCCATTTTTGGTTTTGGCTTCTACACATCAGAAAGTATCCGCCTATTATTAAGCTCCGTGCTCAGTGTTAAAAATGAACTTTTTTAGAATTTAAAAAAAAAAAACAGATTGTGACTGAAAATGTTTTGTAAAAAAAAATCACCAAAAATTCTTTAAAAATATGTTTAACACAAAAATAGGACTTATATAATGGATAATTTCCTGGTGACACACTATCTTTAAGAGCTCGACAGTCGTCCCAGCAATTATTGCTCCTGTGCGTTCACACAAGGGCGAAAAATGCTCCTTAAATGGAGGTGGAGCGGGCTGGTAATGTTCTGGAGAGAGATTACTCATTTGTTTTTTTATCTCCATTCACATCCTTTAAGGGTTTTCCAGTTCTGTTGTATGATCTTAACGTCCTAACAACTTGACTCAAAAATGAAAGAAACACTATGAAAAGAATTTCAAGCAGCTCTGTTCTTCCTTACCCTCAGTTAATATTCATTATATACTTACTTTTTGACAGCAAACACAAACAGTCCAATTCTTGTACTATTGTGTTGGTTATCTAAAATGTTAATGTCATATGTTCCATCCCAGATGATTGGGGCAAGCCAGGGAGTGAGAACATTGAGGGCCATTTTCCTAGTGAAAACAAGCAAAAAAAAACACAAGAATGATGTCAAAATAACTAGATATGTCACATTTGCCGCAAAAATATATACGTAATATGTGTGTCCACTTCAATTTTCTTACTTAAAGAGATTGTATTGCTGGAGAAATTACCTCTTATAAATATAGGTTAAGTTTTTGATGGATACTTTTTCCACTAATAAAGCTATAATAAGTTGACCAGACATCCCGATTTAGGCGGGACAGCCCGGCTTTGGGACCCCGTCTCCCACTTTCCGGCGGGACAGCCATTTGTCCTACTTTCGGGATGCCTGGTCACCATTATAGTGATTATCAGCCAAGGTGCTGTGGCTCCCTGTTTTCTTTGATTCCGCAAGACAGGAGAGGAGAGGGGAGGAGGCACTTCCTCCCACAGCAGCAGCCCCGAGAAGAGAAAGAGCAATGGCGCTTAGAAGACCGGGAGGAGAAGGTAAGTATATGGATTTCATGGGGGCTCTACTACTACTGGGGGTAATGTGGGGTTGACTGTTACAACTAGGGTCGATACTGTCCCCTATATCAGCCCCAATAGTAATAGTATTATCACTGAGGCCACTGTGAAGGTCACTATCACTACTGGGCCACTGTGGAAGCAATATTACTACTGGGGTCACTGTGGGGGTCACTATTACTACTGGAGCCACTGTGGGGGTCACTGTTACTACTGTGGTCAATATAAGGGACACTATTAGTAATACTGTTCCCTATATCAGCCTCAGTAGTAATAGTATTAGCACTGAGGCCACTGTGGGGGTCACTATTACTACTGTGGCCACTGTGCAGGCATTATTAATACTGAGGTCACTATGGGGGCACTATTACTACTGGGGCCACTGTGGGGGTCACTTTTAGTACTGGAGCCACTGTGGGGCCACTGCTGGGGGGTCAGTATTACTACTGGGGCCACTGTGGGGGGCACTATTACTACAGGGGCTACTGTGGTGGGTCACTGTTACTACTGGGGTCGATTTACTACTGGGGTCGACATAAATATTAGTAATAGTGTCCCCTATATCAGCTTCAGTAGTAATAGTATTAGAGCACTGAGGCCACTCAGACCATAGAGGTCACTGTTACTAGTGAGGCCACTGTGGGGGATACTATTACTAGTGAGGCCGCTGTGGGGGACACTATTACTATTGAGGCAGATATAGGGAACGCTTTTACTGCTGAGGCCCCTCTGCATGTGGCAGCATACCTCAAGCTGACAGGGTATGTTTACACGTGGTGAAAATGCTGCAGAATATCTACAGCAGAAATTTCCGTGGCAAATTCCGTAGCATTTTTGTATCCAAAAAAAGTCAAAATCAATGTCATTGGTGCAAATTTTGACTGAAAATCAGCGTGCGTATATACAGCTGATTTCATATTTCCCGACTTCCGCTTCCGGTACCAGTTGCTGTTATGCAGCTGATTTTCAGTCAAAATTCGCACCATTGGTACAGATTTTGACTGTTTATTTGGATGCAGAAATGCTGCAGAATTTGCTCCCTGTCGTTTTTGAAACGGCCCTGTACTTTTTTATGACGACAGAGGTAAAATCATACGTTGTGATAAGCCCCGCCCCTTAACCACCCCGCTTTATTATTATTTATAATGATAAACTAAACATACAATTACAGTTCAGAATGAAGAATACGTAGTGTCTGTTTATACTATTTGCAGGTATGCTTGTAATAGTTCTCCCCTCCTTCCATTAATTTGCTTGAGAAATGTTCTAAGGAACTGAAATGTTCCAAAGGGTGAAATAAAAAGGTTTTTTTTATGTGCATGTGCTGTCTTCTCCATGGTCTTCTAAGAGTTTGGACTGTTTTGGAGCTTCTGGATTAGCCCCTTCAGGAGACTTGCACTAATATGGATTTGACTACAGTGCTGCTATGTTCCTATGCTGGTACTCTGCATTGTAGATAATGCGATGGTATTATTGATGTACAAGTGATCCCTTATCAGGAAAATATGACCATCAACCACTGGGATGTCCTTGAATTAAGTGGCACAAAAACCAGAATGTGCAGCAGTGGGAACTTAGCCAATGAAGGCCATGCCACTAAATTGCAGGGTCCCAGTTTAATTAAAGGGGTTGTCCCGCGAAACAAAGTGGGTCTATACACTTCTGTATGGCCATATTAATGCACTTTGTAATGTACATTGTGCATTAATTATGAGCCATACAGAAGTTATTCACTTACCTGTTCCGTTGCTGGCGTCCCCGTCTCCATGGTGCCGTCTAATTTTCAGCGTCTAATCGCCCGATTAGACGCGCTTGCGCAGTCCGGTCTTCTCCGTGTTGAATGGGGCTGCTCGTGCTGGAGAGCTGCTCCTCGTAGCTCCGCCCCGTCACGTGTGCCGATTCCAGCCAATCAGGAGGCTGGAATCGGCAATGGACCGCACAGAAGACCTGCGGTCCACCGAGGGTGAAGATCCCGGCGGCCATCTTCGCAAGGTAAGTAAGAAGTCACCGGAGCGTGGGGATTCGGGTAAGTACTATCCGGTTTTTTTTTTCAACACATGCATCGGGTTTGTCTCGCGCCGAACGGGGGGGCTATTGAAAAAAAAAAAAAACGTTTCGGCGCGGGACAACCCCTTTAATGGCCTAAGGTTTTAATTGGTCACCGTTATCCCATAGCTGCTCACTGCTTTTTCCTCTATAATTACTGGGCAATGGAAGCCTGTCTTAATTAGCTCTAAATGGGTTTCCTGTGGCCTGACTTCTGTTCCTCCCCATTTCTCTGATTGGGGTTTTTTTGCATCTCACTCTATATGATCCATTGAACTATAATCGGGTCTGTTGGGTCACATTGAGTTGTACATCATCTAAAGGGAAAAATAAGTGCAGCATGCAGCGCAATTTTTTTGTCAAAATGACAAAAACCATGACAGAGACTCCAATGCAGATGTAAACAGAGTGTAACAGATGCAGATTTTGCAATGGATTTGTAAGATTTTTCCCAGCAGAATATTCCTGCTGTGTGTGAACCCAGCCTTATAGTTGTTGCGGCAACCACAATCAGGAAGTGGAGCTGCGGTGAAGTCATGACATCAGCACGACTCACATTTACGACAGACATTTGTGCTGCCCTCTTTCTGATTGGCTGACAAGGTCTTGCATCACCCAGCTGGCCAATCAGCCACAAGTGTATTTATTTTGGACCCGCCTCTACATGGGCGCTGGTTATTGTCCTGATTGCGGTGTTTGGTAAGACAGCAGATTCCTCTTAGCCAAGTACCTGTGGTTATTTGTTCTGTGGGGGGGCCTATTCACTTCTACCTTATTCTGTGTTATATATATATATATATATATATATATATATATATATATATATATATATATATATATATATTGCACTTTCCATATGTATTAAACATCTTACCTATTCTCCATCTAGGAACAGACTGGGCCCCCTAAATTCCTAATGTGGGGTCACCCGTAAAGGGGCAATCACCCTGCTTCAAGGCAGAGTCTGCCACACCAAAGTTGGTAAGGGATAGTGTTCCCATCCCCGTATTTTTGTTACCTTTACTTGCCCTATTGTGTGTTCCCCGTGTTCTAGTGATGTCATACAGGTCTATATTGGGGACATTAATTACATCTTGGTCTAAGATGTTAGTGACGTCCAGGGATTGCGCTGTACTTGCGCCATGCACAAATGTAACAATAGTACTTTATTTATTGATGTTAATTTCCTGTCTACGATCTTTTTTGGATCTCTGATAAAATAATAGGAACTTTATACCTAAATAGAAACTACATGGACTTTACCTACAATAGTTCATTACCTGACAGATAATTAGGGGGGAATTACCATGACAACACACCACTCATTACTAGTCCTAAGTTATATGTCAGTTTTCTGTGAATGCAATTACATTTGTGCTCTCCAATTAGGGTCCATACATAGCTACATACTTGCTAATCATTTGTGGCAAGTGTTTGTACAAATGGGATTCCTTAAGGACTACTAACTAAACAACGTCAATCCATTTCTATTAATAATGAACAGAAAATTCCTCCTGCTCACGTTAAATATCAATAACATCAATCTTTTAATAATTACCGTAAGTACATTTATCAGGAAAGACTATGCGGATGAGGCAATCGAATTTCTCGTATGGATCAAAGCAGCGCTCGAAAATTATGGAGTTAAAAACAGGTCTGCAATGCCCCATTGAAATTAATGAGAGCGTTGTACTTCAATTACCATGGCATTCTGAACACCACGCTAATCGCGGTGGAAAGTGTTCGTTGTGAGAGCGTCCTCAGGTCTAAAAGAGAGCGTATTAGCACATAAACCAGATAAAATTCTTTTTTTTTCATACCGTTCAAATTTTGCACTATTGCATGCGGGTTAAAAAAAAAGCAGGAAGATAGGCCTTGCCCTTTTTTTTCTCGCACGTAGAAAAACTATATGCAAGAAAGATTTGTTTATCCAAAGAAAGCAATAAATATCTCCATCCCCCTATCCTGTTCATTAGCCTTGTGAGGATGGGGCCAGCTGGTTGACTAGTGTAATCTAACTAGCCACTCCCAGCTGTAGTCTTGAACTACAAATCTAGTGGTAGCCTTATTGCCACGCATGTGGCTGGCGTGCATCGGTATGCTGTGTGAAGTGTCCGGGATCAAGTGCCTCATGCAGTCGAATGATGCAGTTAAGCAGAGCAGTTCGACAGAGCAGGAGACAGGTAAACTCCACATTCTCCCATACTCTGGACATTAATACCCTCCACCTCTATTCTCATTTCAAGCCTTAACACTTTCTTCCTATGCCCAGCCCCAACACACTCCATCCACATCAGCTCCCATGCACTTTTCACCATCCTCAGGCACCTCCACCCCCCCCCCCCACCCACACCACCAAGAAACACCTTAGCCACCCTCATAAATCCCCCAACCACCAGCTCACCCTCGCTACACTACTACTCCTAGCCACAGGGGACATATTCCCTAAAGCCTAGCCTATCCCGTACTGCTCTCTACCAAAATTCCCCCCAATCATACAAAACCTCCCCACTAGCCCATGTGCCCCCCCACCTGCTCCATTCAAATGCACCCTATGGAGCTACCAATCCATGTGCAACAAGCTCCCAACTATTCACGACCTCTTCACCACTTCAACCTGCTCGCCCTCACCAAAATGTGAATATAGCAGTCCGATTTTTATCTCCCCCACTGCATTGTCCTATAATAGCCTGCAGTTCTCCCACACCCCCAGATTGGGTGACAGGCACAGCGGAGGAGTAGGCGTCGTACTCTCGCTGAACTGTACCTTCCAGGTCATTCCCTCGGCTCCCTCGCGCACCATTATTCGAAGTCCACACCCTACGACTCTTCCGCCTACTGTCCCAGCGCAACGCAGTTATCTACCAGCCCTCAGGTCCAACCCACCTGTTTCTAGACCACTTCGCCGCCTGGCTCCCCTACTTCCTATCCTGTGAAATCCCAACCCTCATCTTTGGCGATTTCAATATCCCTACTAACAACCACAGCTCCTCATCTGCCTCCCATCTCTTAACGCTCACCTCCTCCTTCGGCGTATCACAACTCTCAGACTTCCCCACTCACAGAAACAGCAACACTCTTGATTTAATCTTCCTCCACCTCTGCTCTGCCTCCCACTTTACTAACTCCCTTCCCGTTCCACATTTGGATCACAACCTTCTCTCTTTCTCCATCACGCACCCTTGTATTTCCCATGACCCTCCTATCTATCACACCTCTAGGAACCTCCAGACTGTGTACACCCATCATTTCACCGAGACCATGCAGTACTCCCTGTCCCCTATCTCTCTCCACTCCTGCCCTAATCTGGCTGCCAAACACTACCACACCACCCTCAGACAGGCCCTGGATGAAGCGGCACAACCCTTGACCCGAGCCGTCCACCGCAGACCACGGCAACCTTGGCTCACGTCTCAAATGTGCTTTATCTGGTGGTGCTCTAGGTGCGCCGAATGGCTGTGGAGAAAATCAAAGCAGCCCACAGACTTTCTGCACTTCAAATTCATGCTTAAAACCTATAACTTCGCGCTTTACCTTGCCAAACAAGTTTATTTCACCACCCTCGTCTCCTCACTATCCCACAACCTCAAACGACTCTTTGACACTTTCCACTCCCTTCTCAGCCCCAAAGAACAGGTCCCTGTGACCGATCTCAGTACTGGAGAACTAGCTGCCTATTTCAAAGAAAAAAATCGACAACATCCAAAAATAAAACTCTGAAAACTGCACAGCTAACCCGGGCCCAGTTCTCTTCAGCACTGCATCCATCACCCACTAATTTTCTATGTTAGAACCAATGACAGAGGATGAAGTCTCCAGACTGCGTTTGCTGCTCGCCCCACCACCTGCGCTAGTGATTCTCTTTCCTCTCACCTCCTCCGGTCGCTTTCCCCACCTGTCATTACTCACCTCACCACCATCTGCAACCTCTCCCTATCTTCTGGCACCTTCCCCTCCTCATTCAAACACTTCTTTCTATTCCCCCTGCAAAAAAAAACAACCCTTGACCTGACTGACGCTGCCAACTACAGACGCATCTCAAACCCCCCTTCATCTCCAAATTATTAGAACTCCTGGTCTACTCTCGCCTCACATGCTTTCGTTCTGACAACTCACTCCTCGACCCCCTCCAGCCCGGTTTACGTCCCTTACACTCGACCAAAATCGCCCTTACAAAAGTATCAAATGACCTGATGATGGCAAAGTCGAGAGGCGACTACTCCCTACTAATCCTCCTTGACCTCTTCACTGCATTTCACACTGTTGACCATGACCTCCTTCTCACTATGTTGCACTCTACTGGCCTAAAGGACACTGCTCTCTCCTGGTTCTCCTCCTACCTCTATGACCGCTCTTTCAGCGTCTCATTCGCTGGCTCTATCTCCTTGCCACTTCCTCTCACTGTCGGAGTCCCCCAGGGCTCATTCCTTGGTCCCCTTCTCATCTCTATCTACACAGCCCCAATTGGACAAACCATCCACAAATTTGGTCTCCAATACCGTCTCTACGCTGACGACACCCAGCTATACACCTCTTCCCCTGACATCTCAGCACCATTACTCCAAAATCTCACTGACTGTCTGTCTGTTGTCTCTAACACCATGTCCTCCCTGTTTCTCAAACTTAACCTCTCAAAAATTGATCTCCTCGTCTTTCCGCCCTCAACCAGCCAACCTCCCCCCAACATCCCCATATCAGTATCTGGAACCACCATAACCCCTATACAGCACGCCCACTGCCTAGGAGTCACACTGGACTCTGACCTCTCCTTTACACCGCATAACCAATCTCTGGCCCGAACATGCCACCTGCACCTCAGAAATATTGCTAAAATCCATCCGTTCCTCTCCATGGACACGCTAAAGACTCTCGTCTCCGTCATCCACTCCCAACTCGACTACTGCAACCCGCTGTTCATTGGCCTACCCCGCACCAGACTCTCCCCTCTCCAATCCATATTAAAAGTGGCAACTAGGCTCATTTTTCTATCCAGCTGTTTCTCAGGTGCCTCTGCGTCATTGCTTTGGCTGCCCATCCACTGCAGAACTAAATTTAAACACCTCACCTTCACCCACAAAGCTCTCCATGGTGCTGCGTCACCGTACATTGCTTCCCTCCTGTCTATACACCACCCAGCCCGCACACTCCGATTCGCTAACACACTCAGACTAAACACGGACCTCACATGCTCGCCTCCAGGACTTCACCAAAGAGGCTCCGAACCTCTGGAATGCTCTACCCTAAGGCATCCAAATAATACCTGATGCATGAAATTTCAGGCGCACTTTAAAAATGCACCTTTTCAGGGAGGCATAGCAAATCTCCTGACCTATTCCCCCTGGCCCTCCCTATGGCTCCCCACACCTTCCACCCTGCCTATCGCATAGGACCTCTACCTCTTCACCTCCATACCGCCCTTACCATGTTTACTTCCTAAAAATTGATTTCCACAGGTAATTCCCGTACTGCCTGTGTTCCCCCATGCCTCATCCCTCCCCCCTCGAAAGCTTTCATTTTATCTCAACAGTATAAGAAATGAAAGCTGCGCTGTGATTGGTCACTATGGGAAAGAAATACAGATTTTCTTTTAGTAAGCATTCATAAGAGTATGGTGTCGGCTGCTTTTTAGATGCTATGGTGAGGATAAGTGAGTGTGACTGAGGCATAGCATATAGTTACTTAATACATACACATTGGGGTGCAGATTGAATGTGATGACAATACACCATAAGGGCGCCCACCCACTGGCGTTTGCGATTTTCGTGCGTGAAAAATGCAGCGTTTTCACGGCGTTTTTCCCGCGCGTTTTTTGCCGCGTTTTCGCTGCGTTTTCGCGGCTTTTCCATTAATTTCCATTGACTTTCATGGGTGCATTAGGAGAAAAATAAGGACACATATGCAACTGACAGTTCCTATGTTAAAAATCGCAACGCAACGCAAAAAAAAACGCCAGTGGACAGGAGTACATTCAATTCTAATTGCTCTTGAGAAAAAACGCAAAACGCAAAGAAAAAAAAATCGCCAGTGGGTGGGCGCCCTTACTGTGGCAAAAGTTTGGCTCAACAGGTGGTATAAAGTTGAACAAAAGTGTCTAAAGATGCTCAAAAGTTAATGGGAAGCTTTCACTATGTGCATGCAGTTCATTCTGCAAGCCTGATGCTATGGAGCAAGAGGAGCTGAGCAGATTGATGTATAGTTTTATGGTAAAAGAGTCAGTATAAACTTGTCGTTTATTTACATTTCTGCTCATTCTGAGCTTATTGGTCTAGTGGGCGGTCCTAATCAGTGACTGACAGCTATTTGTGTATGGAGTCATGTGTGGAAAGCTGTAAATCACTGATAGAGCTGCTCATTGGACCTTTAACACCTTAGAGATCAGTCTATTTTGTATGTTAACCCCTAAGTGACTAAGCCTGTTTGCACCTTAGTGACCAGGCCAAATTTTGGAAATCTGACACGTGTCACTTTAACATAGAATAACTCTGTTAAAGGGGTTGTCCCGAGGCAGCAAGTGGGTCTATACACTTCTGTATGGCCATAATAATGCACTTTGTAATGTACATTGTGCATTAATTATGAGCCATACAGAAGTTATAAAAAGTTTTTTACTTACCTGCTCCGTTGCTAGCGTCCTCGTCTCCATGGTGCCGACTAATTTTTGGCCTCCGATGGCCAAATTAGCCGCGCTTGCGCAGTCCGGGTCTTCAGCAGTCTTCTATGGAGCCGCTCGTGCCAGAGAGCGGCTCCGTGTAGCTCCGCCCCGTCACGTGCCGATTCCAGCCAATCAGGAGGCTGGAATCGGCAGTGGACCGCACAGAAGAGCTGCGGTCCACGAAGACAGAGGATCCCGGCGGCCATCTTCAGCGGTAAGTATTGAAGTCACCGGAGCGCGGGGATTCAGGTAAGCGCTCCGGTAAACTTTCTTTACTTCCCTGCATCGGGGTTGTCTCGCGCCGAACGGGGGGGGGGTTGAAAAAAAAAAAAACCCGTTTCGGCGCGGGACAACCCCTTTAAGGTTTTGCATAACCAAGTGATTCTGACATTGTTTTTTTGCCACATTTTGTACTTTAGTTAGGTGGTAAAATAGACCAATAGAATTTGTGTATTCTTATTAAAAGTGCCAAAATTGGGAAAATTTGTGATTTTTTTTTAATTTTTTCACATTTTCAACTGTAATATCTTAAATATGTGCAAAAATACTGTGCAAGTTTTTGCTAAGATATATATTTCCATCTGTTTACCTTATTCTGGGCGCACATTTGAAAAACGTTGGTCTTTTTAACCATTTAGGAAACGTACAAATTTAACATTACTTATCAACATTTTGAGGAACACTTTGTTTTCCTACACCAAGCCAAGATTGCAAAGGCTCATAGGTGTCAGAATCATAGATATCCCCACAAATGACCCCATTTTAAAAACTACACACCTTAATGTATTCACTGAGGGGGGGGGGGGGGGGTCTGGAGTATTTTGACCCAACAGTTTTTTTTCAGGAGTTAATGCAATTTAGAGGAGAAAAAATAAAATTTCATATTTTTACAAATATGTCATTTTAAAGACATATTTTTTTCTATAGTGCACAAGAAAATGGGGATTTACACCCCAAAATGGATACCCCTGTTTGTCCTATGTTCAGAAACTTACCCATTGTGGCCCTAATAATATGTCCGTATGTACAACGGGGCCCAAACTGAAAGGAGCAGCTGATGGCTTTCACAACAGAGCTTTTGCTTGAAGGTGATTTGGGCCTCATTGCACACTTTTAGAGCCTTTGAGCGGCCAAAACCACAGAGAACCCCCACAAATGACCCCATTTCACAACTAGACCCCTTAACGAATTCATCTAGTGGTGTACTGCGAGTTTTGACCCCGCCGTTTTTGAAAGAATAAGGAAAGAAAAAAAATACGATTTACATTTTTTTGCGGACATTGCCAGAGGCCTTAGGTAAGTAATTTCACCTCCCCTAATGGATCTGATCCGTGACGGGAGGTGAAAATTCAACTTTTTTTTACTTCATCACGTGACCAGGGAACGCATACCGTGCCAGCCCATGAAATCTCCAGCCTCTCAGCTACGTTTGGTATCCAGGAGCAGGGAGATTTTAAATTACCTGGGCAATCTGTGGCTGTTGCGCATGTGTCCGCCACTTCGGCGAAGGGCGTGTGCGCAGAAGCCGGGGTAAGGTTCACGGATAAATCCGGAGGCCTTAGGTACGTAATTTCATCCTCCATCATGGATATGATCCGTGAGGGGAAATGAAACTTAAACTTTTTAAACTTTTTTTTTCACTTTACATGATCACTGTTATCCATTGGACCGGGAACCGCATACAGCGGTCCCCGGTGATATCTCTGCTCCTGGCTACTGATGCTAGCCCAGAGCAGAGGAATTTTAAATTTCCTGGGGCACAAGCCCTTCTGTGCATGCACCCAACATTTCTGTCAGGTGCGCATGTGCAGAAGGCGACTTAAGGTCCTGGAAGGACCATATCGCCGCAGAACATTGCGGAGGACGGGGGTGAGTATTTTCACCTCCCCCATGGATCCGAACCATGAGGTGAGGTGAAACTTTACCTTTATTTTACTTTTTTTAACTGTTTTTGATCACCGTTAAAGCCTGAAGTTAGGGTACATTTTGCACAGTCACTCAGAGTTAGCTTACACAAACACCCATTACGTCCGCTCAGCGCACTAAAGCACCACGCCTCCATGCGGATATAAGATTGTGTCCATTTAAAACTGCAAACACACAGCATTTGCACTGACAAAATACACATCTCCAGGCAAGATGGAAGGACCCCTGTCCTTTACTAATCAGGGTAATTGTCCTGATAAGGTTGGCCCCACTGTCTTCATCTGGGACTTGACTATCCCTGATAAGGAACCTATAGAGAGATGCACAAAACACACACAGGACACAACACTGTTCACAAACATTAAACACAGACAGTTCACACCCCATGTCTAGCCACCTGCACAGACATACAGAACAAGTCGCTGTTCACACCAACACACACTGAACACGGAACAGGAACCCCGCCCAGAGCTCACATGCATACAGATGGTAAACTATAGCTAATCCAAGTGTCCTCACACCAGGGAAATAGAGAGTCAGCCACCGTGCTGACATAGGGAACAGTGTCAGATATCACCCATCTGACACACACACAAGACATAAGACATCTGGAGGCCGCACCTGTCCAAGGGAAAGAAAGAGGGGGTTTACAGACAAGAACTACAGGTGTCCAGACCGTCTTCAGGGAAGGAGCGAGACACTTCAGAAAAGCATGTGAATTTTTCCACATATAGCTATATATGAATCTGACCAGCTCCTCCTGCTCTATGACACACTGCCTTTAAGGATAGGTTGACGCAGTTGATTTTTGCAATGAATTTGACAAGGAATCCTTGCCGATTCTGTGTCAAATCCATGGTGGCCTGCATTTCCTTACCGTAAATGGGAATCCACGCCGTGGAAAAAAGAGTGACATGTCATTCATAAGGCAGATTCTGCTCTATATAGTAACATCCAGTTGTTTATTTATTCATACCTTTCCAGGAGGTATAATAGGATAACGACACAGCGCAACAATTAAAAGGGAACTTGCTTCAGAATTGTTACTTTATAGGGAATAAACCTATTTTCTACCTCTTATTTTGAGTGTTTAAAAGCAGCTTCCTCTCACAGTGTGCCAGCTCTATAGACTTCTCTACCAATTTCTGTGACCAGTTAATGGGATGTTCTTCTTTAGGCCGAAACACTGGAACTTTGTACTGCATGCTGTGAATGACAGACAGAATTAAAGGAAAAGTTTAAGTTTTTTTCTGTTATCCACCCCTTTCACATATACCTGAATACTATGGTATTATCATTTTATATTAGTTTTTTCATAAGAACATGCACGTAGAAGTAAAAAAGCATGTGTAGTTTGGTGGACACTTTGCTGCTGCGAGCAAAGGTACTTATAAAAAGATGCTGACACTAATAATACTGTCTCCCTTTCTCTCCCTGTTCTGTGCATAAAAATGAGCAAAAACATTTTCATTCACTGGCCATTACGGTGCATTGGGTAAATTGCTGCTCAGGTCCTTTGACAAAAGAGAATATGCACATCTATTCTCCTAATCTATTCTACAATCTGGTGAATCTGCAAATTGGTCAATTTGGCAAATTAATTTGCCAATATAAAAGGGTTTGGCATGCTATCAAGAAAAGTATAACCCTGGTTGCTGACATTCAGGAATAAGGTATGTGTGTGTGGTGGGGGTGGTGGTGGTGTGGAAGGGGGGATAGCGGCACCGATTAGCGCTCTCCTTAACATGGGGCAATGTCAAGGAGTCATTTGGAAGCGCCAGATGGCGCCATGTTGTCAAGGCCTCATGGAGGTTCCTCTCCCACCAGTGACATAGCAATGATGCAGAGAGTGCATATTTGCAACCAGAAAGTGGAGGACAAGTGCCCGCTTTCTCCCTGGACATGGGTGACTTGAGTGTCTTTAACGCGAGTGCTGCAAGAGAGAGAGAAACTGCAACACAGCCAAGGAAGAGAAACAGCAATTCCGTGACCTTGTGTGAGTCAGCTGAAGGAGTTCCAGAGGACAATCCTCCAGGGGCCCTCTGTCTGTTGGAGTGACACAGATATATAGGAGGAAAATGACAGACTGTGTCTGAGGGTAGTGGTCGCTGTTTCCTATATTACTGCTGCATCCAGAGCTCCATCGATGGAAAAATAAAAAAGTTATGGGACCTTGAACACAACGATGTAAAAAAAAAATTTAAAAAAAGGGGTCTTATTGTGCAAAAGTGGAAAAACCTAAAAAAATTATAATTTTGGTGTAATCATACCAATCGGTAGAAAATATTTATCATGCTATTTTTGCTGTATGAATAATGCTGTAAAATAAAACAATGGCAGGATTGGTGTTTTCTCTTCCTGCCCTAAAAAAATAAAAAAATAAAGTAATAGTACACAAAAATAGTACCCATAAAAACTACAGTTTGCTTCAGAAAAACAAGCCATGCGGTCATGTCAACGGAAAAATATAAAAAGTTATGGCTTTTGAAATGTGGAGATGAAAATCCCTTCCAAATTATTGTGTCATTATGTTCAAAGTAGGCAATGTCGGAATTTACTTTGGGTACTTCGGGGTATGCATTGAGGGTAAAATAAACTCTTAGGTTTCTTTTTTTAAGGGTATTTATGTGTCCTGATAGAGATAACAAAAAGTCATTACTGTGCCAAAGATATGTTGGCGTTACATTATATTGTTTAGCTATGGTCAGAACAGGTGATTGTCTTGATCGTTACATTCTGGGACAGCAATAGTAAGAATCTATTAGTTATAAACATGTTGATTCGTGAGTTGTTATTGTATACATGTGCATAGAATGAATAGTCCTTCCTGTAGCTTGTCACATATCAAATAGTTCCTCTTTCCACCATATCGCTCAGAGACTGAGCATGTCTATATGGGTTAGAGGTTGTGTCCATGCAGGTATCTAAGACTGCATTAAAATCAGCTGTATCATGTATCACGGTGGCGTTGAACCCTCTATGGTGACATGTTTGCACAACAGCGACAGTTTGTTTCAACACTGGACAACAGTTAGATGAAGGCTGGACTGGTATTGGCGGCATTAGCATTTGAGATGACATGATATCATGTTCAGCAGATGTGAAGATGATGGTGATGGACTATGCTTCAAAGTTGGTCAATATGCACTGCCAGCTATGTATGTGTAAATTTGTAAGTTGTCATTTATTGGAATCTCTACACAGGTGTCCAGCTACAATCTGCCAGACTGAGTACTGCTGTATCCATAGCAACTGAGGCCACAGGGGTTTGTGGGGGATGTAGTCCATCCATAATCCCGCATTTAGCTCAGAGACCATGTGACTGATCACATGACCGTGACATCATCACAGGTCCTGTCAGCACACGAGCTATGTATGTAAAAATTTGTGAGGTGTAATTTATTGGAGTCTCCACACAGGTGTCCAGCTGTGTCACAACCAAGTACAAACTTCCAGACTGAGTACTGCTGTATCCATAGCAACTGATGCCACAGGGGTTTGTGTGGGGATGTAGTCCGCCCATAATCCCTCATTCTGTACACAAGAAGGATAAAGAAACTGTGATGATGTCATCGTTATGTGATCAGGGGATGGAGCTAAGAGCCAGTAACTGACATCACAGGTGCTGATTCACTCACTCACTAAATGACTCATCACTAAGGGCTTCTTCACATTAACTCGGGTGATGATGGGTATGCCATCTGGCGTGTATATATATATATATATATATATATATATATATATAATTTATTTATTATATAAGTACAAAAATTAGTGCAATGAATAAATGTAAATAATGTAAACTGCAAGAGCGTATAGTAGAAAGAAGGAAAACCCACCAACCCAAGCCACATTCATCGATGAGCCACCACCGAAAAACAGATCTAAGCGGAAAGCTTTACAGATCTTCTCCATTTCACTTCCGTTTTTAATAAAACTTGGATCGGTCAATAAAACTCTAGTGTGAACACAGACCAGTCTTGTTCTCAAAAATGTGCTCTCTGAGCCACATTAATTAGCTATAAATTCTTGTTTTTTATTTATCATACTATGTGTGGCGTAGGTTTTCCAATAGAAACCTCCAGTATATGAACAGTTTGCAAGTCTGGCTCCTCAACTGTGTCAGCTGAATGTGATCAAGAGAGGTTTTTAGCCCTTAGATGTTAATATAGAGGTTTCAATTCACTGACAGCAATGAGAAATCTTTTTAAAAAATCAACACATTGAAATACTAAGTATATGAGATAGTTAGACGATTTTATATACAATAATTAAGCTTCATTTAGACGGGGCTCACTCCAGCGTATTGTCACAGAGCATTACACTGTACCAATTTCCCATAGGCTCCCATGTTGCGAATTGTGCGAAATTCACATGCAAAAAAAAAAAATCGCAGCATGTTCTATATGGGCGCGTACTGTGCGCACATACCGGCCAAGATAGTGCATGACAATTGGCGACACGCGAGAAGAATGCATGTCATGTCACGAAGTACAGCCGCCTGAACCCGGCTTTATATAGACTTAAAGAAATTCTTTAGGAATTTTTAAAAAAAAGTCAATATTTTTAGACAGGACCCAATGATTCCATTGAGAAGAATAACTGAAATAAGTATTTTAGCATTAAACTGAATCCAATCAGTATTTTATTATTGTTTTCCATTATCATATGCCTGTAACAAAATATACGCACGCCACAAATATAGCAAAGTTTTAACTTGACTGTAATGCATTTCTGCAATACGCTATCTTAAGCCATTCAAAAGCTGCTGCTCTCTTAACTTAACACAACAAAACCTATTGCAAAGTGATTGAAAGGGTAATTAAACATTGGCACAGAAAGGTATCACAGCAGGTTAACCCTTTCCAATCCACTGTCTGACGTCTTAAGACATTATGATTTAAGGCTGTACAGCTCAGATGCTGGAAGAAGTCCTTCAGGGTTCTCTTACTGTATATTCCCAGCCTCTCTGCTGTCGGAGCCTATCCAATGTGTCACCTAATGCAGTACTGGCTTTAGCCAGCATATAGCGCCGTTGTACAATGGCAGAAAAAGAGTTAGCCCCCCTAGGAAAACCAGGATACAAATTGGATTGGAAAGGGTTAAAGGTCAAGTTAAACTTTGCAGCATCTGTAACTGCAAAAATGCAATATGCAGAATCACTTACCAGAATCCCACTATAAAGAGTATGGCCAAAACCAGTAGTCTGATGCCATAAGACCTGGCAGGCAGCATGCTCTTCCATTTTCCAGGCATGTTGTCTGTGTGAGAGTCACAGTTACCACTTCCTATACAGAGAAAAAAAAAGTTTTGCTTCTAAGAAAGTTAATAGAAGTTATGATTGGGGCAGGTAAGCCTAAGGCCCAATGTCTACGGGAAAATAGAATTTTAAAAACCGTGCGGGTCTCCCGCACGCATGATTCGCACCCATAGGGAATCATTAAATAATTAAATACCTGCGGATGTCATTTATCGCCGATGCGTGGATTGCACATGCAGAGAAACACCCGGAGCCTGCTCCATTTTGTGCAGGTTTCCTGCACGGATGCCTTCCACGGTTTCTATTGAAGTTAGTGGAAGCCATCCGTCCTGTGACACGAATGCAGCTGACACCGCGTCCATGCCGCAAGAAAGCAGGAGCTTAAAAAAAAAAAAGATAGCACGGCGCATGCCGTCAGCGTCCCGAGCGCATCCGCCAGGCAGAAGAAAGAAGATCCGGCTGGTGGACCATGGGGATGAAAAAATCCTGTGCCATAGCTGTCACAGCTGTTGCAGAAGTCCGCAATGTACTCCCTATGTTTTCAATAGGGCTGCCGCCGGCCCCATTGAAGACAATGATGAGCGATGTCACCGGTGCTCAGGAAAGGTGTTACAGCACTTGAGAGGGTTCAAAGAAGGGCAACTAAACTAATACATGAAATGACGGGACTGGAATACCCAGAGAGGCTATCCAAATTGGGATTATTTACTCTAGAAAAAAGACTGCTAAGGGGCGACCAAATAACTATGTATAAATACATGAGGGGACAATACAAGGATGTCTCCCATGATCTGTTTATACCCAGGGCTGTGACGGTAACAAGATGGCATCCGCTACATCTAGAAGAAAGCAGGTTTTATCGCCAACACAGAAAAGGGTTCTTTACTGTAAGAGCAGTTAGACTGTGGAACTCTCTGCCTGAGGATGTGGTGATGGCAAAATCCATAGAGGAGTTTAAAAGGGGACTTGATGTCTTTCTGCAGCGGAAGGATATTACAGGATATAAATCTTAGGTTAATTGTTAATCCTGGTATACAGGCAGGTAGGAACTATTAGGGGTTGATCCAGGGATTAGTCTGATTGCCATTAGGGAGTCGGGAAGGAATTTTTCCCCCAAAAGGGCTAATTGGCTCCTGCCTCTTGTTTTTTTTTGCCTTCCTCTGGATCAACAAAACAGGAGGATAAAACAGGCTGGACTAGATGGACATTGTCTTCATTCAGCCTTACGAACTATGTTACTATGTTGCATTTTTCTCTGCGCTGCACGGCACACGCTCTCGCATCGCTAGAAAAAATATCGCTAGTGGGTAGGCACCCAAAAGATGGCTTTTGAGTGAATTTTGAGCAATAATTGTTATGTATAAAAGGGCCTTCAGATAGGTAAATCCTAAACAAATAAGTAACAAAGGAAATAACACTGACATAAAGACAATAGAAAAATACATCTCCTTAGTGAACAATGTAGCATTTTCAAACATAACTGAGCTTAGAATTATAAGGGGTTTTCCAGGAGTTGGATATTGATGATCAATCCCGTGGACGGGTTGTCGATATCAAATTAATGGGGAGCTCTTCCTAAATCTAATAAGGATATTATGTTTTCAGCAAATATAGGATATTCATTGTATAATGACCATTTATATACTTGTTCAATATACTTTATGAATGCATTCTTCATGTCTCTTCATCTAATAGGAACTTTAATTGATTATTTGCAATGGAATGAGATGTCCCGGTTATGTGATGGACGCCCAGGTGTCTGGAAAACCGGAAAAATGTAGAACTTTTCATAACGCAAAGAATAACCTTTCTTTGCTGAAACAATAATAATGTCATGTTTGCATTAACAAACCGAAGAACTAAAAGATGTTTTACTAATGTCAGAACCTGCAGATGTGGATCTGTTGTGCTACAGACTGGTTTGGCTTTGGGCTAAATCTAGAAGCAATGGCTGAGGAACACACGATCTTTACCGTTTTACCCCACCAATCAGGATCTGGGCTTCTCTTAGGGGTCTCCAGGCCATCACGCTAAAAGGGGTGCCGGTAATGAGGCTGCTGACTCAACTACAGACAATTTATCATTTTATTTTATTTTTAATAAGTTTGTTTATTTACATGCTTTTAGGCAAGGCTCACACGAGTACAACGCAGCATTCTACTGCTGTGTGACCCGGGGGGATTGCTGCGTATGGCCTTAGTCAGACGGGCGTTTTTTTGCGCGATATGCGCATGCGTCCGGCGATTTTTTAAAACCATTGCTTTGCAATGGTATCGGACACATGAGCACTTTTTATGCGCTCGTCCGATAAATTATAGAATAGAAATCGCAGATCGCACCTATCTGCGATCTGCGATTCCTGTTCTCTTCTCTATATGCGCTCAATGGGGCCGGCGGCAGCAGCGCCGACCCCATTGAGAACATATAGAAGACAAATCATTCTTCTCTGCCACAGCTGTAACAGCTGTGGCAGAGAAGAACGATGTTTGCCCATTGAATTCAATGGAGCCGGCAATACAGCCGACTCCATTGAAAGCAATGGGCTGCCGGCGTGCGCGGGATGAATTGTCGGGAAGGGCTTAGATATATAAGCCCTTCCCTGCAATTCATCCAGAAAAGTGTTAAAATAAAAAATATATACATACTCACCTGCTCCCGGCAGCCGGAGTTCCGCGCGGCCGGCCTGCAGTGGGTGTGAAGGGGGTGTGAGTCAGACCTGCCCCCTGATTGGCTCAGCGCTGAGCCAATCAGGGGGCAGGTCTGACTCACACCCCCTTCACACCCACTGCAGGCCGGCTGCGCGGAACTCCAGCTGCCGGGAGCAGGTGAGTATGTATATATTTTTTATTTTAACACTTTTCTGGATGAATTGCAGGGAAGGGCTTATATATTTAAGCCCTTCCCGACAATTCATCCCACACTCGCCCGCAGCGCATTGCTTTCAATAACATAGTAACATAGTATGTAAGGCCGAATGAAGACATTGTCCATCTAGTCCAGCCTGTCTATCCTACTGTGTTGATCCAGAGGAAGGCAAAAAACCCCAAGGCCAGAAGCCAATTAGCCCTTTTGGGAGAAAAATTCCTTCCCGACTCCCTAATGGCAATCAGACTGTTCCCTGGATCAACCCCTAATAGTTCCTACCTGCCTATATAACAGGATTGATACTTAACCTAATATTTGTATTGCCGGCTCCATTGAATGCAATGCGCTGGACAGCTCCAGCCCGTTTCTAATGAAACGCGGCTAGGAGCAGATTTTCGGGCGATTTTCGGGCACCGGTCACGCGATTTGCGGATGCGCATCCGTCATGCGATCCGCAAATTGCGCGAAAAAACGCCCGTCTGACTAAGGCCTATGGCAGCACTTTTTCAATGCGCATAACAACGTATCCCACATACTCTGTTATACGCAGTCTGACTTATTTATTTCATTCGCCGTTGCATATAAATGCCACACATATGCAATGTAATTGTGTATGTACAGCGATTTTTACGTACTCGTAGAGAACAGTAGGGCTCTATCATGTGTAATACGCTGTAGAATAGAACGCGCTGTGTTCTTTTTTACATGTGTACGAGTTATTCGCAATGAATATATGCAAGTGTGAATGGATCAATGAAAATCAATATATTGTGCATGTAATACGCAATTAAATTACGCTCGTGTAAGCCTTCCATTCTGCATATGACATATGGCTTACTTGTTTAAGAACAATGGACTTTTTCTTTGTGGTTTGAACATTGTAAATATTTGTAAGGCAGCTATTGGGTTTTAACCCCTTAGTGACGAAGCCTGTTTGCGCCTTAGTGACGGAGCCAAATTTTGGAAATCTGACATGTGTCACTTAACATATCATAACTCCGTGAAGGCTTTACATATCCAAGTGATTCTGACATTCTTTTTTCGCCACATGTTGTACTTCATTTAGGTGGTAAAAATAGACCCATAGAATTTGTGTATATTTATTAAAACCCCCAAAAATGGGTAAATTTTGAAAAAATTGTCATTTTTTTTACGTTTTCAACTGTAATATCTCAAATATGTGCAAACATACTGTACAAATTTTTGCTCAGATATATATTTCCATCTGTTCACTTTATTCTGGATGCACGTTTGAAAAACTTTTGTTTTTTTTAACCATTTAGGAGACGTACAAATTTAACATTACATATCAACATTTTGAGGAACGTTTTATTTTCCAGCACCAAGCCAAGGTTGTAAAGGCTCATAGGTGTCAGAATTATAGATAACCCCACAAATGACCCCATTTTAAAAACTACACCCCTTAGTGTATTCACTGAGGGGGTCATGAGTATTTTGACCCCACAGTTTCTTTTCAGGAATTAATGCAATTTTTGCAAATACGTAATTTTTAACACAGAATTTTTTTCTATAGTGCACATGAAAACGAGGATTTACACCTCAAAATGCATACCCCCGTTTGTCCCGTGTTCAGAAGCATACCCATTGCGGCCCTAATCTCCTGTCCGTATGTACAACGGGGCCAAAACCGAAAGTAGCAGTCAGTGGCTTTCAGATCAGACATTTTGCTTGAAGGCATTTTAGGCCCCATTGCTCACTTGTAGACACCTTGAGCGGCCAAAACGCGGAGGACCCCCACAAATGACCTCATTTTGGAAACTAGACCTCTTAGCGCATTAATCTAGGGATGTACTGCATATTTTGACCCAACAGTTTTTGAATGAAGCAAAGCAAAGCAGAAGGAAAAAAATTACGATTTTTTTTTTTTTAATCAATTATGTGATTTTAAAAACATTTTTTTTTGGACAGCAGACATATGGCTTTCACCCCAAAATGGATACCCCCGTTTGTCCCGTGTTCAGAAACATACCCATTGTGGCCCTAATCTTCTGTCCATATGCACAACGGGGCCCAAACTGGAAGGAGCAGCGGGTGGTTTTCAGAACAGACATTTTGGTTGAAGGTGTTTCAGGCCCCATTACCCACTTATAGAACCCGTGAGCGACCAAAACGACAGAGGACCCCCGCTAATGACCCCATTTTAAAAACTAGACTCCTTAATGCATTCATCTAGGGGTGTACTGCGTATTTTCACCCCACAGTTTTTAAATGAATCGAAGCAAAGCAGAAGGAAAAAATTACGATTTTTGTTTTTTTGTCAATTATGTAATTTTAAAAATAGTTTTTTTTGTACAGCATACATAGGAATGAAGACGTTCACCCCAAAATATATACCCCCATTTGTCCCGTGTTCAGAAACATATGCATTGTGGCCCTAATCTTCTGTCTGGATGCACAAAGGGGCCCAAACTGAACGGAGCGTCAAACTTTAACTGTCTTTTGACTTTTACGTGACCGCCATTATCCATTGGATAATGGCGATCACGTGACCGAAGACCGCTCACCGCGGCCCCCCGTGACATCTCTAAGCTCTTGGCTACCTTTAGTAGCCAGGAGCAAGGAGATTTTAAATTTTCTCTTGCCCTCCCCAGCTTCTGCGCTTGCGTCCGCCATTTTGGCGACAGGCGCATGCGCCAAAACTGGGGAAATGTCCGCGGATAAGGATCCCATCAGGGAACCTCGCTGGTGGCCTTATTTAAGGATCCGATCCGTGATGGGAGGTGAAAATTGAGCTTTTTTTTACTTTTACGTGATCGCCGTTATCCAATGGATAACGGTGATCACGTGACTGGGAAACGCGTACTGTGGCTGCCCATGAAATCTCCAGGCTCTTGGCTACGTTTAGTAGCCAGGTGCGGGGAGATTTTAAATTACCGCGCCAATCTGCGGCTTTTGCGCCTGCGTCCGCCATTTTGGCGACGGACGCGTGCACAAAAGCGAGGCAAGGTCCGCGGATAAATCTGGGGGCTTAAGGTACCTAATTTCATCTTCCCTCATGGATATGATCCATGAGGGGAGATGAAACAAACTTTTTATCTTTTTTTTTTACACTTTAACTTTTTTTAAAACTTTTACATGATCGCTGCTATCCATTGGATAGCAGCGATCATGTGACCGGGAACCGCATACAGCGGCTCCTGGTGACAGCTCCCTGCTCTCGGCTACTCATTCTAGCCAGGAGCAGGGAGTTTTAAAATTTCCCAGGCCTCCCGGCTCTCTGCGCATGCGCGTGACGTAATGCGTCTGGCACGCATGCGCAGACACCGGAGGCAATGCCAGGGAGAACAGTGAAGATGCCAGACGCTGCGGAGGACCGGGAGTGAGTACTCTCAGCTCCCCTTACGGATCCGATCCGTAAGGGGAGCTGAAACTTTAATTGTTTTTAACTCTGCATTGACTTTAACGCGATCGCCGGTATTTGGTGGATACCGGCGATCGCGTTACCGGGGGTGGGGTCCCGCAGCCCGGGATGACAGCTCCATGCTGTCGGCAACCTCCGGTAACCGGCAGCATGGAGCTATCACGTCCTGAGCCTGCAGTGCTGTCATTCCTAGAGGATGCATAAAACTACGTCCTCTAGGAATAAAGCCCAGCCGGCCAGGACGTAGAATCTCGATGGGGCCATCGTTAAGGGGTTAATTGCTATCATTTTAAAAGATATAACACAGTTTTCTTTATCAAATTTGTACCCTCAGGTTGCAGCTGTGGAGCCGTTCAGGTGTGCAAGACCTGTCATGGGGCATGTCATGTGTAGCAGTGCTAATCCTGTAATGGCATCCCCCTCTTCTGCCAACTTTGCAAACTTGTTGGGTTGTGCCAGTTCAGGACCAGCTTCCCTGGATGTCTTCCCTCTATTCCTCCTTCTAACTGTCACCCAGCTAGCTGCCTGATCATTCTGCTCCCCCGGACTACCGTCCGCACCCGCATCTACCCCATTACTTTCCATGGGGCCAATGGATATCTGTGTTGCAAGCAGCTCATTTAGATCCAGGATCTGGGCTTCCAAATGTGCAACACGCTCACATCTCATACAGCAATATGCACACTCAAACGGCTGTTTAAGGCCCACATGCATGGCAGAAAATGTACACTGGATGGCATTGTCAATCATGGAGTATATTCTAAATGGCGATCGTACAGATAGATTAGATAAAAAATTATATATTTTGCTGCTATATATATGGTGGACAAAAATATGGAAACATCTTATGAAATGCATGCGTTAAATTACATGGAATTATAAATCATATATCAATAAGACATGTAAGGCATGTAAAGACAGATTTTAAGTGGAGGTAATATGACACAGATACTGCAGGGAAGAAGTGAACATTCATCGGTCAGGGGTTTGAGCCACTCAACTGCTGTTACCAGCTGGCTCCCAAACCACCCAGAGCAGGGCAAGAGGTGGAGCAAACACAAATTTGGCAGGAAAGCTCTCAGCCAAGCAGGAATCAAAAGGGAAGCTCAGTGCTAATTATTAAAATCCCATGCATTTCATACGGAGTTTCCATATTTCTGTCCAATATATATATATATATATATATATATATATATATATATATATATATGTGTGTGTGTGTGTGTGTGTGTGTGTATGTGTATGTGTGGTAAGTTGGGGCCACTCGGCTCTTGGATCACCAACCACTCCATCAGGAATGGGCACCACACATGTAGAAACAGTCCAGAAACTTGTCCTTCTTCAACCCCTTAAGGACATGGCCCTTTTTTTTCCATTTTCGGTTTTTAGAAGATCGCGGCAGGGAAATGGTTCACAGAGGGAGCACGCTCCCTCTGTGACTTCAGCCGGCTCTCGCGATTACATTGCGAGAGCCCAACTGGTTGCTATTGCAACAGAATGCCAGATACCGGCGACCTGTATTGCCATTGCCTAAGATCGCTGTAATAAGCGATAAGGTATGGCAGGAGAGAAGTCCTGCCATGCCTTATCATAGTGATCTTCAGTCCTGCAGTGTAAGTCCCTCAGAGGGACACAGATTGTGTAAAAAGAAAAGAAAAATAAAGTACAAAAAATAAAAATGTTTAAAAAAAACTTACCTTTATGCTTTTTCTCATATTAGCATAAAAAACCCAACAAATTTTGTATCGACGTGTCCATAACGACACGTACAATGTATTGAACACGCTTCTTATCCTGCACAGCAAAAAGCGTTAAAAAAAAACGCTGAAAAACTGAGGCAAAATGCTAATTTTTAGCATTTTGCCTCCCAAAAAATACAATAAAAGTGATAAAAAAACGTATGTACCCCAAGATGGTACCAATAAAAACTACAGCTCATCTCACAAAAAATAAGCCCCCATATAGCTCCGTCCATGGAAAAATGAAAAACTTATAGAACTTTGAATGCAGCGATTTAGAAAAAAAATTTTTTTTTAAAAAAGGAGTTTTATTGAGGAAGAGTGGAAAAACCTAAAAAAATATAAGAATTTTGGTATCGTTGTAACCGTACCGACCCACAGAAAAAAAATGTAGTGTATCATTTATGCTGCATAATTAGCACTTAAAAAAAAAAATCTATGGCAGAATTGAGTTTTCTCTCCCTACGATCATAAACTATATTGTAAAACTTTTACTATATGTTTTATGTACCCAAAAATGGTACCAATAAAAACTACAGTTTGACACGCAAAAAACAAGCCCTTATACGGCCGCGTCAATGGAAAAATAAAAAAGTTATGGCTTTTAAAAAATGGAGATGAAAAAATGCCAAAAATCGTTTGGTCCTCAACGCCAAAATAGGCCGTGTCATTAAGGGGTTAAAGAAGGACAAATGAGTTAATACAACACAATTTATTAATACATATAAATAAATGATAAAAATAAAACAAAATGACATAAAATAGGTGATATTGTGTATATCTTTTGTAATAATTCTTAAACAATGGTTACATCGATACTCACATCATCAAGAGCCTTAGGTATACTTCATCTGCTTTGTGCATCAACTGAACCAGCAGCGGTGAAAGGTCAGAGAACAGGGGGCTTCTTGGGAACCACACTGTGAGAGGGCATTCCCCATCACAGGTCCAAAATGCTTCTAATTCTCCAAAACCCTCTCCTGTCTTTTATTCGTAGTATGATCTATTGTTTAAATATTTGCATTGCAAATATCAATGCATAGAGTTGTTCATCTGAAAAGGTCACAACTAGAGATGAGCGAGCACCCAAATGCACGAGTCCGCGTTATTCGAGTCGAGCTTTTCATAAAATTCGAAAGCTCTACTCGAGTAACAAACCCCATTGACTACAATGGGAGGCTCGAGCATTTTTGTATGTGGGACGCCGGGACCTGAGCTTTTTTTTCCTAGGTCTCTCTCGGGGAGGGGCCAAAACAGGCACATCACAGCAGGGAGGAGCCAAAAACTGGGGCGGGGTCGAACACGGCTTGATGCTCCTTCGAGTAACAGGCACGATCGAGTACACTAATACTCGAACGAGCATCAAGCTCGGCAGAGTATGTTCGCTCAATTCTAGTCACAAACCAAAGTGGCCATTCCTCAAATGGAATAAGATCAGACAAACGAAAATAATTCTTAAAACAATGACAACACTGGGCTCCAAATATACATTAGGTAGTTCAGCATTAAGACAATGGTGATAGATTTGCATGATTAATTAGACAATAGAATCACAAGACTCTATAGACAATGGTGGTAGAATTACAAGACAATGGTGATACTATGTCCAGATATTAACATGGTTCCAGCAAGCCTATAAGACTCAGTTATACAACCCTAATAATTTATACATTGAACATTCATGGCTGTTTGAATACAAGATGGAGGGCTACACATAGCCAATTACATATCCACCACAACAGGTCCACACTGGACCTCAAGCTTGCAGCACTTCCAGCTCCACTGAGCTATCAAATTCCCCCTGAGTGTGGCAGGAACTGATCCTTTTATTTTTAGTTATTGCTACACCCACAGGGCGTTTTCTCTCTCTGACACAAGAATGCCTGTAGCCCTCTGCAAGCCATTCTGTGTATTGCACTCCTAATATATATATATATATATATATATATATATAAATATATGTGTGTGTGTGTGTATATATATATGTAAAAATTTCAAATTTAAAATAAGCAGTAATTATATTAGTGACTTTCAAAGTCCCTGACTCCAAAATCACTGATCTCAAGTCACACACTTACGACACAATACACTTAGAACACAGTACAGTTACAAGACAGCCACGGACTCTCACTTAGGTTCTGACTATATAGCTCTTATCTGTAGCGCTGCTGTTCCTCCTTATTCCTTATATGGGATGAATTGTAATTGGTGTACAACCCTTTTAAACTGCTCATTAGAGACCACCCCTTACAAAATGCAGCCCCGATCCCAGCACTCTTGACAAACTACTGATTTTGCTGGGGAATCCGCAGTTTGCCAAGCTTTTGCCCATTTTAATGATACAATTCTGGTTGCCTGAATAAACCACTACAGGGAATTTACTGAATGTATTAAAACTTGGCCGGATTAGTGAGTTATAAAAATAGTAGCCATCATGAGCTTTCTCTAACACAGAAATAATGAGCGAATAGGGGGAGAGATCATGTTGGTATGAGGGCTGATCACTATGACAGGCTGTCACAGTGATAAACTACATGGATACCACTTTGATTGGCCTCTGGGATCTTTACTGTAACCTCTGCTGTATAGAAACAGCGCAATCACATTGCTCAGTAGCGCCATCAGGTGCCTGCGAGAGCTTTAATGCAGCTGCCGAATTTAAAAAAACTGTGCTACATAGTTAGGAGCCTACTGCTACAATTATATTAGCTTTTATTAAATTTTTGGAGAATATTGGAGGGAAAAAAAAGAAATTCCGTTATTGTTTTTTCGTTTTCATTGGTCGAGAGGAGTAACTTCTCTCCTTAGGGAGAGCAGAGCACCAAGAAGGAGAGTGAGGACTTATAAGGCCATCCATGCTCCTCTGGGTAATATGCAATTAAGGAACATAAAATAATGCCTTTGCAGTGACACCCATTGGATGGCAGCATTCCTTCAAATCTATGCTTGACCTTTTATACAGGTCTGTAGAGCAATGATTGGGAATTGAAAACCAAAAGCAGAATCCATACACAGACAGCTGTTTCAGTGTTTTTGCCCCTCATCAGTGTGCAGTAGGATCCTGTCTTGGCTAGTGAGAGGCCTATTTCGTAAATCGGGAGGGGTAACATCACTCCTTAGGTAAAGCACCAAGAAGGTGAGTGAGGAGGTTTGTAGAGCAATGATTGGGTGTTAGGTTGGCCTGTTAGAACCTGCAGCTGGCAAAGCCTAATAGGCCACTACAGATGGAAGATCTGAAGGCCATTGTCATGTCACTAGGTGGCATAGTGTAGACGGGGTTAGAGTGAAGTAAGAGCTATCCTATGTTTTTCTGTGGGTGTTAGGAATGTTTTTTAATGTTTGTATTTTTATTAGAGATGAGCGACCATGCTTGTCCAAGCTTCATGCTCGTTTGAGCAGCAGCATACGCGAAGGTGCTCGTTACTCGAGCGAGCACCATGTGGTGCTTGAGAAAATTTCATCTCCCCTCCCCGCATGTTTAGCGCCATTTTTTAGCCAATAAACATGCAGGGAAGGCTTTACCACTTCCTGCTGTGACGTGCCAACCCTTTGCACATCTATAGCAGTGACTGGCTGGGCTGATCAGGTGACTTCCGAGTATTAAAACTCTGGTCACCTGAGGCTCGCCTCATACACATGCTGCATGAGCTGAGGGATAGAGCTGCTGCTATAGGGAAAGCGATAGTGTAGGGTACAGGTTGCGCTTTGACAGGAATCTTTGCTCCAAAAACCCAACAGTCCTTTCTAGGACTACAACTCCTCTCATTGTGTGCATCAGCATTTTGGCTGGCTGGGACTAGTAGTGCGCACAAATTTTTCTCAAGCATCCCGGCTGTATACTGTTACCGGTTTTATGCAGTATACTGCTAGTGGTGTACACAGAGTAGATAGGAAGTAACAAAACTCCTATCATTTTTCATTTTTTAAGTTTTTTTGCCTGCTGAAAGCGTACGCTATATGCCCGTGTGTTGGTGCTGTCAATCTACACTATCTAACAACAGCTTACACACTTAAAAAAATGTTTTTGCCTGCTGAAAGCGTACGCTTTATACCCGTGTGTGGGTGCTCTCAATCTACGCTATCTAACAACAGTATACACTGTTTACATTTTTTGGGGGCCTGCTGATAGTGTACAGTATATAACCGGGTCTGGGTGCTGTCAATCTCCGCTATCTAACAACAGTATACACTGTTTATTGTGTCTATTTTGGCCTATAAGCGTACGCAAAATAACTTGTATTTTGCATAGTATTTTGTCCAAGTGCACTATCCAACATGATGAAGACTAGGGGTAAGGGGTCCATGTGGACGTGGTCATCCGATTGAGGGTATGGGCAGAGGCCGAGGTCCTGGGTGGGGTTAAACTGTGCCTGCTGTTGAGGGATTAGTAGAGCGCCGCATATCTCCGCTCCCCAGCTTCATCTCGCATTTTGCAGGTCCGCGTGGTAGACCATTATTAAAAGCACAACAGTGCGATCAGGTGATGACGTGGATAGCGGATAACGCATCCAGTAATTTATCCCAGTCTTCCACGCAGTCCACTCACGCTAGCCAAGGGACTGCACCTCTGAATCGTCAGGCTGCTTCTGCTTCCTCCCAGCCTGGTCACTCCAGGAAAAGGAGAAATTCAGAACAGGCATACTCACAGGAACTGCTCTCAGGTCTCTGCCCTGAGTTTGAAAAAACTGTTCATAAACCACCTATTGAGTTTGTCATGCCCGATGCCCAAAATTTGGACCTTTCACAGACTTAGAGTGATGAGGCTGAGGACTTCGAAATAGTGTCTCAAGAGCTATTTGTGGATGATGAGGATGAGACACAGTTGTCTGTCAGTGAGGCTGCTGTTAGGGCAGTAAGTCTGAGGGAGGAGCAGACTGAGGAGTCAGAGGAAGAGCAGCTGGACGATGAGGTGACTGACCCCACCTGGGTTGCTAAGCCTACTGAAGACAGGGCTTCAGAGGAGGAGGCAAGTGAAGTAGCAGAACAGGTTGGAAGAGGCAGTGGGGTGGCCAGGGGGAGAAGCAGGGCCAGAGCAAATAATCTGCCAATTGTTAATCCCCCAATTGTTCCCCACAGCATCTCCTCGCGGCAAGCCTCCGTGCAGAGGGCTAAGTGTTCGTAGGTCTGGAGGTTTTTTATTGAGAGCGTGGACAACCGACACACAGTGGTGTGCAAGCTGTCCTGGACCAAGATCAGAAGGGGAGCCACCACTACCAGCCTGACCACCATCAGCATGCGCAGGCATACGATGGCTAAGCACTAGAGATGAGCGAACGTACTCGTCCGAGCTTGATACTCGTTCGAGTATTAGCGTGTTCGAGATGCTCGTTACTCGAGACGAGTACCACGCGATGTTCGAGTTACTTTCACTTTCATCTCTGAGACGTTAGCGCGCTTTTCTGGCCAATAGAAAGACAGGGAAGGCATTACAACTTCCCCCTGCGAAGTTCAAGCCCTATACCACCCCCCTGCAGTGAGTGACTGGCGAGATCAGGTTTCACCCGAGTATATAAATCGGCCCCTCCCGCGGCTCGCCACAGATGCATTCTGACATTGTTCAGGGAAAGTGCTGTCTTGCTGGAGTTGCTATAGGGAGAGCGTTAGGAGTTATTTTAGGCTTTAAGAACCCCAACGGTCCTTCTGAGGGCCACATCTAACCATGTGCAGTAGTGTGGAGGCTGCTTTTTGCAGTGTTGCACTTTTTTTTTTTCTTCTATATCGGCCGTGCAGAGCATTGCGTCCTGCAGTAATTTTACATTGTCCAGGGCCAGTAGTGGTGAGGCAGGGACAGAAGACATATTTAGTGTATATGGGCAGTGGGCCTTTCCAAAAACATTTGGGAAAAAAAATCTATTTGGGCTGCCTGTGACCGTCCTCAGTGTACTGGGTCTCTGCTGGGGGTAGTTGTCCTAATTCATACGCAGCCAGCTAAGTGTTACAGCAGGCTTGCGCAAAATTCTTTTCTGCCTCTGTGTTGCCTCTTACATCACTGCTGTATTCCTGTCCACAAGTGTACTGGGTCTCTGCTGGGGGTAGTTGTCCTAATTCATACGCAGCCAGCTAAGTGTTACAACAGGCTTGCGCAAAATTCTTTCCTGCCTCTGTGTTGCCTCTTACATCACCGCTGTATTCCTGTCCACAAGTGTACTGGGTCTCTGCTGGGGGTAGTTGTCCTAATTCATACACAGCCAGCTAAGTGTTACAGCAGGCTTGCGCAAAATTATTTCCTGGCTCTGTGTTGGCTGTTACATCACCGCTGTATTCCAGTCCACAGTGCAACAGTCTGCAGTTATTTTACATACTCCAGGGCCAGTAGTGGTGACACAGAGAGAGAAGACATATACAGTGTATATAGGCAGTGGGCCTTTCCAAAAACATTTGGGAAAAAAAATCTATTTGGGCTGCCTGTGACTGTCCTCAGTGTACTGGGTCTGTGCTGGGGGTGGTTGTCCTAATTCATACGCAACCAGCTAAGTGTTACAGCAGGCTTGCGCAAAATTATTTCCTGGCTCGGTGTTGCCTGTTACATCACCGCTGTATTCCAGTCCACAGTGCAACAGTCTGCAGTTATTTTACATACTCCAGGGCCAGTAGTGGTGACGCAGAGAGAGAAGACATATACAGTGTATATAGGCAGTGGGCCTTTCCAAAAACATTTGGGGGAAAAAATCTATTTGGGCTGCCTGTGACTGTCCTCAGTGTACTGGGTCTGTGCTGGGGGTAGTTGTCCTAATTCATACGCAGCCAGCTAAGTGTTACAGCAGGCTTGCGCAAAATTATTTCCTAGCTCTGCTGTGCGTTCCGTAAGCGAAGTCAGCCTCCAACCACAGGCCAATAAGCGGCACATTTAATTACAGCGTTCTGTTTCTGCACTACTGGTAATACACCATGCTGAGGGATAGGGGTAGGCCGAGAGGACGTGGACGCGGGCGAGGACACGGAGGCCCAAATCAGGGTGTGGGCACAGGCCGAGCTCCTGATCCAGGTGTATCGCATCCGACTGCTGCGGGATTAGGAGAGAGGCACGTTTCTGGCGTCCCCACATTCATCTCACAATTAATGGGTCCACGCGGTAGACCTTTATTAGAAAATGAGCAGTGTGAGCAGGTCCTGTCGTGGATGGCAGAAAGTGCATCCAGCAATCTATCGAACACCCAGAGTTCTGCGCCGTCCACTGCTGCAACTCTGAATCCTCTGGCTGCTGCTCCTCCTTCCTCCCAGCCTCCTCACTCCATTACAATGACACATTCTGAGGAGCAGGCAGACTCCCAGGAACTGTTCCCGGGCCCCTGCCCAGAATGGGCAGCAAGGGTTCCGAATCCTCTCCCACTGGAGGAGTTTGTCATGACCGATGCCCAACCTTTGGAAAGTTCCCGGGGTCCGGGGGATGAGGCTGGGGACTTCCGGCAACTGTCTCAAGACCTTTCAGTGGGTGAGGAGGACGAGGACGATGAGACACAGTTGTCTATCAGTGAGGTAGTAGTAAGGGCAGTAAGTCCGAGGGAGGAGCGCACAGAGGATTCGGAGGAAGAGCAGCAGGACGATGAGGTGACTGACCCCACCTGGTTTGCTACGCCTACTGAGGACAGGTCTTCAGAGGGGGAGGCAAGGGCAGCAGCAGGGCAGGTTGCAAGAGGCAGTGCGGTGTCCAGGGGTAGAGGCAGGGCCAGACCGAATAATCCACCAACTGTTTCCCAAAGCGCCCCCTCGCGCCATGCCACCCTGCAGAGGCCAAGGTGCTCAAAGGTCTGGCAGTTTTTCACTGAGAGTGCAGACGACCGACGAACAGTGGTGTGCAACCTTTGTCGCGCCAAGATCAGCCGGGGAGCCACCACCACCAGCCTCACCACCACCAGCATGCGCAGACATATGATGGCCAAGCACCCCACAAGGTGGGACGAAGGCCGTTCACCACCTCCAGTTTGCACCGCTGCCTCTCCAACTGTGCCCCAACCTGCCACTGAGATCCAACTCCCCTCTCAGGACACAGGCACTACCGTCTCCTGGCCTGCACCCACACCCTCACCTCCGGCCCCATCCACCAATGTCTGTCAGTGCACCGTCCAGCCGTCGCTAGCGCAAGTGTTGGCGCGCAAGCGCAAGTACGCCGCCACGCACCCGCACGCTCAAGCGTTAAACGTGCACATAGCCAAATTTATCAGCCTGGAGATGCTGCCGTATAGGGTTGTGGAAACGGAGGCTTTCAAAAGTATGATGGCGGCGGCCCCACGCTACTCAGTTCCCAGTCGCCACTACTTTTCCCGATGTGCCGTCCCAGCCCTGCACGACCACGTCTCCCACAACATTGTACGCGCCCTCACCAACGTGGTTACTGCCAAGGTACACTTAACAACAGACACGTGGACAAGCACAGGCGGGCAGGGCCACTATATCTCCCTGACGGCACATTGGGTGAATTTAGTGGAGGCTGGGACAGAGTCAGAGCCTGGGACCGCTCACGTCCTACCCACCCCCAGAATTGCGGGCCCCAGCTCGGTGGTGGTATCTGTGGCGGTGTATGCTTCCTCCACTAAACCACCCTCCTCCTCCGCAACCTCTGTCTCGCAATCAAGATGTGTCAGCAGCAGCACGTCGGCAGCAGTCGGTGTCGCGCGGCGTGGCAGCACAGCGGTGGGCAAGCGTCAGCAGGCCGTGCTGAAACTACTCAGCTTAGGAGAGAAGAGGCACACGGCCCACGAACTGCTGCAGGGTCTGACAGAGCAGACCGACCACTGGCTTGCGCCGCTGAGCCTCCAACCGGGCATGGTCGTGTGTGACAACGGCCGTAACCTGGTGGCGGCTCTGCAGCTCGGCAGCCTCACGCACGTGCCATGCCTGGCCCACGTCTTTAATTTGGTGGTTCAGCGCTTTCTGAAAAGCTACCCACGCTTGTCAGACCTGCTCGTAAAGGTGCGCCGGCTCTGCGCACATTTCCGCAAGTCCCACACGGACGCTGCCACCCTGCGCAGCCTGCAACATCGGTTTCATCTGCCAGTGCACCGACTGCTGTGCGACGTGCCCACACGGTGGAACTCTACGCTCCACATGTTGGCCAGGCTCTATGAGCAGCGTAGAGCTATAGTGGAATACCAACTCCAACATGGGCGGCGCAGTGGGAGTCAGCCTCCTCAATTCTTTACAGAAGAGTGGGGCCTGGTTGGCAGACATCTGCCAGGTCCTTGGAAACTTTGAGGAGTCTACCCAGATGGTGAACGGCGATGCTGCAATCATTAGCGTCACCATTCCTCTGCTATGCCTCTTGAGAAGTTCCCTGCAAAGCATAAAGGCAGACGCTTTGCGCTCGGAAACAGAGGAGGGGGAAGACACTATGTCACTGGATAGTCAGAGCACCCTCCTGTCTATATCTCAGCGTGTTGAGGAGGAGGAGGAGGAGCATGAGGAGGATGAGGAGGAGGGGGAAGAGACAGCTTGGCCCACTGCTGAGGATACCCATGCTGCTTGCCTGTCATCCTTTCAGCGTGTATGGCCTGAGGAGGAGGAGGAGGAGGATCCTGAAAGTGATCTTCCTAGTGAGGACAGCCATGTGTTGCGTACAGGTACCCTGGCACACATGGCTGACTTCATGTTAGGATGCCTTTCTCGTGACCCTCGCGTTACACGCATTCTGGCCACTACGGATTACTGGGTGTACACACTGCTCGACCCACGGTATAAGGAGAACCTTTCCACTCTCATACCCGAAGAGGAAAGGGGTTCGAGAGTGATGCTATACCACAGGACCCTGGCGGACAAACTGATGGTAAAATTCCCATCCGACAGCGCTAGTGGCAGAAGGCGCAGTTCCGAGGGCCAGGTAGCAGGGGAGGCGCAGAGATAAGGCAGCATGTACAGCACAGGCAGGGGAACACCTTCTAAGGCCTTTGACAGCTTTCTGGCTCCCCAGCAAGACTGTGTCACCGCTCCCCAGTCAAGGCTGAGTCGGCGGGAGCACTGTAAAAGGATGGTGAGGGAGTACGTAGCCGATCGCACGACCGTCCTCCGTGACGCCTCTGCCCCCTACAACTACTGGGTGTCAAAGCTGGACACGTGGCCTGAACTCGCGCTGTATGCCCTGGAGGTGCTTGCTTGTCCTGCGGCTAGCGTCTTGTCAGAGAGGGTGTTTAGTGCGGCTGGGGGAATCATCACAGATAAGCGTACCCGCCTGTCAACCGACAGTGCCGACAGGCTCACACTCATCAAGATGAACAAAGCCTGGATTTCCCCAGATTTCTCTTCTCCACCAGCGGACAGCAGCGATACCTAAACAATACGTAGGCTGCACCCGCGGATGGAAGCATTATTTTTTTATCACCATCAAAAACGTGGACCTTTTAGCTTCATCAATCTGTGTATAATATTCATCCTCCTCCTCCTGCTCCTCCTCCTGAAACCTGACGTAATCACGCCGAACGGGCAATTTTTCTTAGGGCCACAAGGCTCAGTTATACAATTTTTGTAAACAATTTTTATACGTTTCAATGCTCATTAAAGCGTTGCAACTTTCACCTGAACCCAATTTTTATTTTAACTGGGCTGCCTCCAGGCCTAGTTACAAATTAAGCCACATTAACCAAAGCGATTAATGGGTTTCACCTGCCCTCTTGGTTGGGCATGGGCAATTTTTCTGATGTACATTAGTACTGTTGGTACACCAATTTTTTGGGGCCCTCGCCTACAGTGTAATCCAATTAATTTTTTGCCCAACTGCATTAAAGCTGATGTTACATCAGCTGTGTTGGGCACTGCAATGGGATATATTTATGTACCGCCGGTGGGTTCCAGGGAGCCACCCATGCTGTGGGTCCACAGGGAGTTGTAACTGCATGTGTCTACTTCTAAAGAACCCCAGTCTGACTGGGGCATGCAGTGTGGGCCGAAGCCCACCTGCATTGAATCGGACGTTACCTCAGCTGTGATGGGCACTGCAATGGGATACATTTATGTACAGCCGGTGGGTTCCAGGGAGCCACCCATGCTGTGGGTGCACACGGAATTCCCATTGCGGAGTTGTACCTGCCTGTGACTATTTCTCAAAAACTGCGGTCTGACTGGGGCATGCAGACACCTTGACAGAATGAATAGTGTGTGGCACATAGGTTCCCCATTGCTATGCCCATGTGTGCAGCTCCTGATGGAGGTGGCACAGGATTGGATTTCTCATTGCTTCTGTACAGCATTGTGGGCTATCGCCCCACCCCTTTTAAAGAGGGTCGCTGCCTAGCCGTGCCAACCTCTGCAGTGTGTGCCTGCGGTTCCTCCTCATGGCAGACGCACTTATAAATAGACATGAGGGTGGTGTGGCATGAGTGCAGCTGAAGGCTGCGCAGGGACACTTTGGTGTGCGCTGTGGACACTGCGTCGTGCGGGGGGGGTTGGGCAGCATGTAACCCAGGAGAAGTGGCAGCGGAGTGTCATGCAGGCAGTGATTGTGCTTTGTTGGAGGTAGTGTGGTGCTTAGCTAAGGTATGCCATGCTAATGAGGGCTTTTCAGAAGTAAAAGTTGTTGGGAGGGGGGGCCCACTCTTGCCACTATTGTGGCTTAATAGTGGGACCTGGGAACTTGAGATGCAGCCCAACATGTAGCCCCTCGCCTGCCCTATCCGTTGCTGTGTCGTTCCCATCACTTTCTTGAATTGCCCAGATTTTCACAAATGAAAACCTTAGCGAGCATCGGCGATATACAAAAATGCTCGGGTCGCCCATTGACTTCAATGGGGTTCGTTACTCGAAACGAACCCTCGAGCATCGCGATAATTTCGTCCCGAGTAACGAGCACCCGAACATTTTGGTGCTCGCTCATCTCTACTAAGCACCTGACGAGGTGGAACGAAGGCCATTCACCGCCTGCGGGTCACACCACTGCCTGTTCCCCTGTGTCAAATACTGGCACTGAGATGCAATTCCTCTCCCAGGACGCAGGCACGAGCGTCTTCCGGCCGGCACCCACACCTTCACCTCCACGGTCCTCCACTGCCTCCACCAATGGGTCCCAGTGTAACGTTCAGCTGTCGATAACCCAAGCATTAGAACGTAAGCAGAAATATGCTGCCAGCCACGAGCATGCACAATCACTAAACGTGCATATTTCAAAGTACTCAGCCTATGGGCTAGTAGAAATGTAGGCTTTCTGCAACCTGATGCCGATGGCCGTCCCTCGGTACTCAGTTCCCAGTCACCACCATTTTTCCCACTGCGCCATCCCCGCCCTACACCAGCACGTGTCACGGAATATAAACCATGCCCTCACCAATGCGGTTACTGGGAAGGTGCGCTTAACCACTGACACGTGGACAAGTGCTGGTGGGCAGGGACACTACTTCTCCCTGACGGCACATTGGGTTAACCTGGTGGAGGCTGGGACCGAGTCTGACCCTGGGTCCCTCACGTGCTACCCTCACCGAGAATTGCAGGTCCTACCTACCTCAGCAATGGTTTCTCTGGCTTATTATGCCCCCTCTCCCAACCCCCCCACCTCTTCCCTCTCTCAATTACCACATGTGAGCACGTCGCCTTCAGTCGGTAGCTCGAGGAGCTGCAGCACTGCTGTGGGAAAGCGTCAGCAGACCGTGCTGAAACTCCTGAGCTTAGATGACAAGAGGCACACCGCCCAAGAGCTGTTACAGGGTTTGACGGAGCAGATAGGTCTGTGGCTTTCGCTGCTGAACCTCCAACCAGGCATGGTGGTGTGTGACAATGGGCGTATCCTGGTGGCGGCTCTACAGCTTGGCAGACTAACACACATGCCATGCCTGGCCCACGTGTTCAATCTGGTGTTTCAGCGTTTTCTTAAAAACTACCCCAATTTGTCTTAGCGGCTCAGCAAGGTGCGTCGCATGTGCGCACTCTTCCGAAAGTCTACCACAGATGCTGCCATCCTCAGGACACTGCAACATTGCTTCCAGCTGCCAGTGCACCGACTGTTGTGCGATGTGCCTATGTGCTGGAATTCAAAATTGCACATGTTGGCCAGCGTTTACGAGCAGCATAGAGCTATTGTTAAATACCAGCTGCAACATGGCCATCTGAGTTGTAGTCAGCCTCCGCAATTCTTCACAGAGGAGTGGGCATGGATGTCTGAAATCTGTCAGGTCTTAGGAAACTTTGAGGAGTCTGCACAAATAGTGAGCAGCGATGCGGCCATTATCAGCGTAAACCATCACGCTGCTTTGCCTGCTGAGAAGGTCGCTGCTAAGCATTAAGGCCGATGCTTTACGGATAGAACAGGAGATAGGGGATGACAATACTTCGCTTGATAGCCAAACCACCCTCATGTCTGTATCTCAGCGCGTATTGGAGGAGGAGGAGGAGGTGGGGCAAGAGACTGCTACCCACACTGCAGAGTTTACCCATGCTACTTCCTTCACATCTGTTCAGCGTGCTTGGGCTAAAGAGGAGGAGGAGACTGAGAGTCATCCTCCTAGTGAGGACAGCGATGTGTTGCGTACTGGGACTCTGTCACACATGACTGACTTCATGTTAAGTTGCCTTTCCCGTGACCCTCGTGGTAAATGCATTCTGGCCAACACGGATTACTGGGTGTTCAGCCTTCTTGACCCACGGTATAAAGAGAACCTTTCCCCTCTCATTCCTGAAGAGGAAAGGAGTATGAGAGTGATGCAATACCACAAGGCCCTGGTGGAAAAGCTGATGCTAAAGTTCCCATCTGACAACGCTAGTGGTAGAGGACGTGTTTCAGTGGGCCAACTAGCAGGGGGACGCGGGGAACAGGCAGCATGTCCAGCGCAGGCATGGGAACACTCTCCAAGGCCTTTTCCAGTTTTATGGCTGCCCAGCCAGACTGTGTCCCCACTCCCCAGTCTAGGCTGAGTAGGAGGGAACACTGTAAAAAGGTGGTGAGGGAGTACATAGCCGACCAGACCAACATCCTCCGGGATCCCTCTGCTCCATACAACTATTCTGTGTCAAAGCTGGACACGTGGCACGAACTTGCGCTGTACGCCCTGGAGGTGCTGGCCTGCCCTGCCACTAGCGTCTTATCAGAGAGGGTGTTTAGTGCTGCTTGGGGGATTATCATGAATAAGCGTACCCGCCTGTCAACTGATAGCACCAACAGGCTTGCACTTATTAAGATGAATAAACCCTGGATTTCCCCTGACTTCTCTTCTCTACTGGTGGAAAGCAGCGTAACCTAAAGATTCTTTAAGCTGGAACAGCCAATTCTTCAGAGGGCCAAAAGGCTCTTTAAAAACTAATTTTTTTCGGAGGGCTGCTTCCAGGCTCTGTTAGCAAATTAAGCAAGTACGAGCTGTATGTAAAAAAAAAATTTCTGGGTTTCACCTGCACTCTGGATAAACAAATTTTTCAGGGGTACACCTATACGGTTGGTACACAAATTTTTCCGGGCTTCACCTATACTCTTAGCAAACACATTTTTCAGGGGTTTGCCTATACTCTTGGAACACAGATGTTTCAGGGGTTCGCCTATACTCTTGGTACACAAATGTTTCAGGGGTTCGCCTATACTCTTGGTACACAAATGTTTCAGGGGTTCGCCTATACTATTGGTACACAAATGTTTCAGGGGTTCACCTATACTCTTGGTACACAAATGTTTCAGGGGTTCACCTATACTCTTGGTACACAAATTTTTAAGTGGTTTGCATATACTCTTGGTATACAAATTTTTCACGGGTTCGCCTATACTCTTGGTACACAAATGTTTCAGGGGTTCACCTGCACTCTGGGTACAAAAATCTTTGGTTGTAGAATGCATTGCTGAATTGCGCAGATGGTTAGAAGTACTAGCACCTGAGTCCCCTTTGTGGCTCCTGACAATTTTGTGACAGAGGTGGCTTGGGATTGCAATTCTGATCAGCACTGTATAACAAGACGGAACTCATTGTGCACTGTCTATTTTTGGATTTAAGCGGACGTAAAATACCCTGAGTGGTAAACAGGCGGTTTGGTTTGGTAAACAGGCTGATAAACGCACGCATCCCTGGGGTCAGCGCTGGTCGGCATGTACAATCTGCTCCAGATCTGTTGCGCAGCACGGGGTCCTTCTTTGGCCACTCAAATTTCTTCATGTGTCTCACTGTCCTCGTAGCAATCAAAGGAAGCATAACTGATTTCATGAGACATTGACAGTTTCACTGTATGCCTGTGGTGGCAACTTTTGAGACACCTCCTGCTTCAAACCAATCTTTGGTTTTAGAATGCATTGCTGAATTGTGCAGATGGTTAGAATTACTGGCATCTGAGTCCCCTTTATGGCCACATTTGTGGCTCTTGACAATTTTGTGATGGAGGTCGCATGGGATTGGAATTATTGGAACCCAACAGTCCTTTCTAGGTCTACAAATTCTCTCATTGTGTGCATCATCAGTTTGACTGCCTGGGACCATTAGTGCGCACAAAGCATTGCAAGCATCCCGGCTGTATATTGCATACTGTTACCGCTTCTATACAGTATACTGCTACTGGTGTACACAGACTATATAGGAACTAACAAAACTCTGCTAATTTTTCATTGTTTTATTTGTTTTGTGCTGAAAGCATCTGCATAATAGGCCCAAGTGTGTGTGTCCCGTTGATAGAAGTAGCTTGGTCTTTTCTTCTCTGATCTTCCTCCTCCTTCTTTTCCTAAACCAGCATGTCAGCATGCTGAACAGCCAATTCTTCAGAGGGCTGCATAGGCTCTTTAAAAACAATTTTTTATCAGGGCTGCCTCCAGCCTCTGTCAAAATTTTTTTTCGGAAGGCCACCTCCAGGTTCTTGCCAACAATTTTAAAGAGGTTCACCACTACAGTTCAGCAAACGTGCTGGTTCCAGCATCATACGCCCACAGAGTCCACAAAGGTTTCCCAGCGCAGTGTCCAGCTATCTGACACCTAGACAGAATGAATTGTTCTGATTTGGCCACTCAAATTTCTTCATGTGTCCCACTGTTTTTGTACCGATCAAAGCAAGTGTAACTGATTTCATGAGACATTGACAGTTTCACTGTAGACTTGTGGTGGCAACTTTTGTGACACCTCCTGCTTAAAAGAAATTTTTTGTTTTAGAATGTGTTGTTAAATTGTGCAGATGTGTAGAAGTACTAGCATCCGAGTCCGCTTTATGGCCACATTTGTGGCTCCTGACAATTTTGTGACGGAGGTGGCATAGGCATTGGAATTCTGATCAGCACTGTATAGCAAGACAGAACTCATTGCACACTGTCAATTTTTGGATTTAAAGGGGTTGTCCCGCGCCGAAACGGGTTTTGTTTTTTTTCAATAGCCCCCCTGTTCGGCGCGAGACAAACCCGATGCAGGGGTTTAAAAAAAAAAAAACGGATAGTACTTACCCGAATCCCCGCGCTCCGGTGACTTCTTACTTACCTTGCGAAGATGGCCGCCGGGATCTTCACCCACGGTGGACCGCAGGTCTTCTCCCATGGTGCACCGTGGGCTCTGTGCGTTCCATTGCCGATTCCAGCCTCCTGATTGGCTGGAATCGGCACACGTGACGGGGCGGAGCTACGAGGAGCAGCTCTCCGGCACGAGCGGCCCCATTCAGAAGGGAGAAGACCGGACTGCGCAAGCACGTCTAATCGGGAGATTAGACGCTGAAATTAGACGGCACCATGGAAACGAGGACGCTAGCAACGGAACAGGTAAGTGAATAACTTCTGTTTGGCTCATATTTAATGCACGATGTATATTACAAAGTGCATTAATATGGCCATACAGAAGTGTATACCCCCACTTGCTTTCGCAAGACAGCCCCTTTAAGGGGATGTAAAATACCCTGAGTGGTAAACAGCCGGTTTGGTTTGGGTCTGATAAATGCACGCATCTCTGGGGGTCAGCGCTAGTCAGCATGTATCAGCTCTTGTGTTACCACAGTTATCCGAGATACTGGATTGGAGCATTCACATGAAGCGTAACTGATTTAATGAGACTTTCACAGTTTCACTGTATACCTGTGGTGGCTACTTTTGCGACACCTCCTGCTTCAAACCAATCTTTTGTTTTAGAATGGGTTGTTGAATTGTGGAGATGTGTAGAAGTGCTGGCACCTGAGTCCCCTTTATGCCTACGTATGTGACTCATGAAATTTTGTGACGGAGGTGGCATGGGATTGGAATTATGATCGGACGTTAATTTATCAGCAATTCTCATCAGCATTGTGGGCTATCGCCCACACATTCAAAGAGAGTCGCTGCCTGGCCCTGCCAACCCTCTGCAGTGTGTGCCTCCGGTTCCTCCTCATCCAAGACGCACTTATAAATAGACATGAGGGTGGTGTTGCTATGAAGCGAGCGTGTGGCATGAGGCCAGCTGAACGCTGTGCTGGGAAAAATTTGAGTACGCTGTGGACGCAGGCTTGTGCGGGGGTGGGGGGTGGGGGGGTGGGACAGCAATGCCAGCATGTAACACAGGAGAAGAGGCAGTGGTGTCACCCGCAGGAGGTGATTGTCCTTGGTTGCACCTAGTGTGGTGCTTAGCTAAGATGTGCCAGCGCGTGTGCCTTGCTGATTATGGTCTATCCCAACTAAATTGTTAGGGGGGTGGCCACCAGGCTCCTGCCCCCATTTTGGCTTAATAGTGGGACCTGGGAGCCTCAGGTGCAGCGATGCATGCTGCCCCTGCCCTTCCCTATCCGTTTCTGTGGTGTTTCCATGACTCTGATGTTTTCAGGTGATTCACACAACCTCCCCTATGCGGAGCATGGGTCACCTTGAAAAATGCTTGAGTCTCCCATTGACTTCAATGGGGTTCGTTACTCAAAACGAGCTCTGGAGCATTACGAAAACTTGAGCAACGAGCACCCGAGCATTTTGGTGCTCGCTCATCTCTAATTTTTATATATTGAGGTCGAATGCTGACCCCTGGTGGTCAAACAGTAGATTCAGTCACAGAGAATCCATATTACTACTGTTTAATATTGTTGTTATTTTATCGGTTTACAGGGATCATGTGGCAGGGCGTCAGCAAGCTGGGAACAGATGTATTGCATGCTATGATTTGAAAAGTATGTAAGATGCCTCAGGCATGAGTGTGAGCCTGCATGCAGAGAGTGACAGGAGTTTTGCCGTTCCAGCTCTCCTGATCACCAGACTGCTCCAGCTCTCGGTTTCCAGGACTGGATTTAAACATATTGAGAGAGCAGCTCTACTTCTTCTTTGCAAACCTTCGCAAGACGAATTGTGCGACCTGGTCACTGGACACTTGTCGAATGCAGCCCTAGTTTCAAGCAGTTCTGCACTGCCATATGGTCCTACGCCTGCCAAAGTGTTGTTGAAGTGGCCCTACACAGACAGGACTCAAGTTGTCAGCATCTTGCTACTCTACAAGAAACTATTGAGCACCATCAGGGACTGCTAAACGGTGAGGCCTATCCGTATGTTTGTGGAACCCTGTTATTTGCTACCTGTCCCTGCTAGTAAAAAGGTAACAAGCATCATGGCCGAGTCCACATTGCCTTTATGACAAAAGCCCATGGTTGCCATCTTTCTTTACTATAATTTAGAAAGCAGAAAAGCAAAGGGGCATCGACAGCACAGCCTGGTGCTAAATTTCTTCGGACTGATGTATGCACAAGTCACATGTGCAGATCCGATCCAAAGAGATCCATATAGCAGACATAAATGTGAAGATAAACGTGACAGCATCCAAGGTGAAGTATAAGAAGGTTTCCTTTATTCCTCCCAACGACAGATAAATGACGTTTCGACTCCTTGGAGTTTTTTTTAAATATAAAAGCATTCCACACAAACATACATTTATATAGAAAAGCAGTAGATATAATCAACGAATCATTATGCAGAGCGTTGGCGGCAAATTACTACCTGTATAGGGAAACCCCATGGCATCCAACCATTCAACCTGGCCTCCGTGCTTCTAGCCATTGCGCATGCGCCACATACCATATTGCATTGCGGGAGTCACGTGTAGTTGTCATGTGATTACGTATCATCAATTCAGATGCGCATGCGCAAAGGCCATCTGTCAGCCCTTGCGTTCCAAGCCGGAGCGCATAGTTCTTTATCAAAGTAATACCTCGCAAAGCAGCGCGCACATGCATAAAATTAGAGAGGCACACAAGAAAGCATAAACAAATGAAGATATGCACCCACCGACCACCATCAAGACAGGTCTCTAATACTGGCACCTAATAAAGTACCCAATGGCGGGAAGCAATGTGGTTTAAAATCTATGGATCAATACACAGTATCAAATTCCATAAACATTAGTATTAGAGATGAGCGAACACCAAAATGTTCGGGTGTTCGTTATCCGGAACGAACTTCCCGCGATGTCCGGGTGTTCGTTTCGAATAACGAACCCCATTGAAGTCAATGGGCGACCCGAACATTTTTGTATTTCGCCGATGCTCGCTAAGGTTTTCATGTGTGAAAATCTGGGCAATTCAAGAAAGTGATGGGAATGACACAGTGACGGATAGGGCAGGCGAGGGGCTACATGGTGGGCTGCATCTCAAGTTCACAGGTCCCACTATTAAGCCACAATAGCGGCAAGAGTGCCCCCCCCCCACTGTCAGCATAAAGATCGTTCTCCTCTGCCACAGCTGTAACAGCTGTAGCAGAGAAGAACGATGTTTGCCCATTGAATTCAATGGAGCGGCAATACAGCAGGTTCCACTGAATGCAATGGGCTGCCCGCGATCGCAGGATGAATGGTCGGAAAGGGGTTAAATATATAACCCCTTTCCTGCAATTCATCCAGAAATGTGTTACACTAAAAATATATACCGGCGTATAAGGCGACCGGGCGTATAAGACGACCCCCCAACTGTCACCTTATACGCCGGTAATACAGTGGAGCAAAGAATAAAAAGCATTACTTACGTTTTTAGATGATCTGCGGCACTCCTGCAGGCTGTCACTCCCTCCTAATCCACGGCAGACAAGCTTTCTCTATGAAAGGCTTTAAATCCCTGCCTCCAGAAAGACACGTGCCTTCAGCCAATCACAGCCAATGACAATGATGTCATTGAATGGCTGTGATTGGCTGTGTTTCTGGAGGCGGGGATTTCAAGCCTTTCGTGGAGAAAGGAATACTTTGCCGTGGATTAGGAGGGAGCGACAGCCTGCAGGAGCGCCGCAGATCATCTAAAAACGTAAGTAATGATTTTTATTCTTTGCTCCACTGTATTACCGGCGTATAAGGTGACAGTTGGGGGGTCGTCTTATACGCCCGGTCGCCTTATACGCCGGTATATATTTTTAGTGTAACACATTTCTGGATGAATTGCAGGAAAGGGGTTATATATTTAACCCCTTTCCGACCATTCATCCTGCGATCGCCGGCAGCCCATTGCATTCAGTGGAACATGCTGTATTGCCGCTCCATTGAATTCAATGGGCAAACATCATTCTTCTCTGCTACAGCTGTTACAGCTGTGCCAGAGAAGAAGGATTTGTCTTCTATATGTTCTCAATGGGGTCAGCGCTGCTGCCGCTGGCCCCATTGAGCGCATATAGAATGCATCCATAGCGAACCGCGGGAGGGGCAGACTTTTATATCAGGCGGACACCTTATCTCCCCAGCCACTCACAACAGGGGGGTGGTATAGGGCTTAAACGTTGCAGGGGGAAGTTGTAATGCCTTCCCTGTCTTTATATTGGCCAAAAAAAAGCGCTAACGTCTCAGGGAAGAAAGTTAAAGTAACCCGGACACCGCATGGTGTTCGTTACGGATAACGAACATACCGAACACCCTAATATTCGCACGAATATCAAGCTCGGACGAACGCGTTCGCTCATCTCTAATTAGTATATTAATATCATTCCAAAGGTAAGTATAACTGGTTAATAAGCACATCTATATATACTGCAATTATATGATCCACAAGGCAAAACAACACACCACTAGTAATATCAGTTCCAACATATTTTTAATATTTGTTTATATCATTTAAAGAAAAAAAGAAAAAGGAATCCAATGAGACTTTAACTTTATCAAATTGATGGTGGGGGTCAACAAGCTGGTGCATAAGTTCATGTGCCGTTCAAAGAATGAAATCACCGTTCCAAGATCTCTGATCGTGATCTACAACAAAATACACAAACATATAATAAAAATGTGCAAAGACTGATGTAGAACAATGCGTACAAGCAGGTTTACGGAAACTGTGAGGCATTATCTTCATGGTTTAACCCCTTAGGGGCCAATGTATCCAACAGATAGATCCAACGAAGCTCCTTCTTCATGAGGGTCCTCAATCAATCACCCCCTCTTGTGGAAGGGGGCACGCCTTCAATCACCTGGCTGATGGAGTGCCCACTATCAACAAAATGTCGGGAAACCAGCAAGTCCATATTTCTTGTACGGATAGTACTTTTGTGCTTCACTATCCTGCTCCTCACCTCCTTGGTTGTCTTGCCCACGTACTGTAACCCATATGGGCACGTTATTAAGTACACCGCATAGGATGAGGAGCAGGTATAGTGGCCATTAATCCTATATGGGGCACCTGCCTGAGAATGGTAGAATTTATCGCCCTTTACTAGGTTCCCGCAACACGAGCAGCTTATACAAGGGTAGCTGCCCATCCTGCATGGGGCCAGTGTTGTATGTTTAGGGCCAGTCTTTTTCTCATATAATGAATGTACCAATTTATCCCTAAGATTATGATAGCATCTATAGGACATTATAGGTAGACTCGCGAATTCCTCCACATGCTTCGTTAGATTCGAAAGAGGCCAATGCTTCTTCAAAATGTCCGCTACATGCAAACTACAGGTGATTGACGGCGGGCCCCCTCCCGCCAGAGGGGGTGATCGATGGAGGACCCTTATGAAGAAGGAGCTTCGTTGGATCTATCTGTTGGATACATTGGCCCCCGAAGAGGTTAAACCATGAATATAATGCCTCACAGTTTCTGTAAACCTGCTTGTACGCATTGTTCTACATCAGTCTTTGCACATTTTTATTATATGTTTGTGTATTTTGTTGTAGATCACGATCAGAGATCTTGGAACGGCGATTTCATCCTTTGAACGGCACATGAACTTATGCACCAGCTTATTCACCCCCACCATCAATTTTAAAAAAAAAGTCTCATTTGATTCCTTTTTTTTCTTTAAATGATATAAACATATATTAAAAATATGTTGGAACTGAGATAAGTAGTGGTGTGTTGTTTTGTCTTGTGGATCATATAATTGCAGTATAGATAGATGTGCTTATTAACCAGTTATAATATTGAAATACTTACTAGTGTTTATGGAATTTGGGTTGAATCTTTAAATCTCCAATATTTGATACTGTATATTGATCCATAGGTTTTAAACCACATTGCTTCCCGCAACTGGGTACTTTATTAGGTGCCAGTATTAGAGACCTGTCTTGATGGTGGTCAGTGGGTGCATGTCTTCATTTGTTTATGCTTTCTTGTGTGCCTCTCTAATTTTATGCATGTGCGCGATGCTTTGTGAGGTATTATTTTGATAAAGAACTATGCGTCCCGGCTTGGAACGCAATACCTGACAGATGGCCTTTGCACATGCGCATCTGAATTGATGATGTGTAATCACATGATAACTAGTCACATAACTATTATCAGTAACATTAATTGGGACAACATCCTCAAAAATATCAGTACAGAGGACAAATGGGAAAAGTTCAAAAGGATTCTTATCACCTCATCTGAGCAGTTCATTCCCTTTAAAAATAAAAGAACTTCAAGTAAAAGAAAACCAATGTGGTTCAACAAAACTGTAAGGAAGGCAAGAAAAAAAAAAGTGTTCAAACTACTGAAGCAAGAAGGCAGTGAAGAAGCGCTAAACTCGTACAGGGAAAAAAATAAAATATGCAAAGATAAGATCAAAACTGCTAAGGAGGAGGCAGAAAGACTGATCGCCAAAGAGAGCAAAAACAAACCGAAACTATTTTTTAACTATATTAACAGCAAAAGAATTTGCACCGAGAGCGCTGGCCCTTTAACAAATAATGGGGCTCAGTATTAGGCCCCATTCTGTTCAATATATTTATCAACCACCTGATAGAGGGACTGCACAGTAAAGTATCAATATTTGCAGATGAAACAAAATTATACAATATAATCAATGCAAAGGAGGACAATGTGCGGCTACAAATGGACCTAGATAAGCTGGGGGCTTGGGCGGAAAAAATGGCAAATGAAGTTCAATGTTGATAAATGTAAAGTTATGTACATGGGCAGGAGAAACGGATGTCACCAATATACACTAAATGGGGTAGTGCTAGGGAAAAGTGATATGGAAAAAGACCTGGATGTACTAGTGGATTGTACATTAAACTGGAGTAACCAATGCCAAACAGCTGCTGCAAAAGCTAATAAAGTCTTGGAGTGCATTAAAGAAGGTATAGGGGCGAAGGACGAGAACGTTATCCTCCCACTATATAAGGCACTTGTCAGGCCTCACATGGAATACTGCGCACAGTTCTGGTCACCGGTGGTGTTCAGAAAAGATGTTACAGTGCTTGAGGGGGTTCAAAGAAGGGCAACTAAACTAATACATGGAATGAAGGGACTGGAATACCCAGAGAGCCTATCAAAATTGGGATTATTTACCCTGGAAAAAAGATGGCTAAGAGGCGATCAAATAACTATGTATAAATACATGAGGGGACAATACAAGGATCTGTTTATACCCAGGACTGCGGCTATAACAAGTGGGCATCCGCTACGTCTAGAAGAAAGCAGGTTCTTTACTGTAAGAGCAGTGAGACTGTGGAACTCTCTGCCTGAGGATGTGGTGATGGCAAAATCCATAGAGGAGTTTAAAAGGGGATTTGATGTCTTTCTAGAGCGGAAGGATATTACAGGATATAAATCTTAGTTTAATTGTTAATCGGGGTATACAGGCAGGTAGGAACTATTAGGGGTTGATCCAGGGATTAGTCTGACTGCCATTAGGGAGTTGGGAAGGAATTTTCCCCCAAATGGGCTAATTGGCTTCTGCCTCTTGTTTTTTTTTGCCTTCCTCTGGATCAACAACATAGGAGGATAAACAGGCTGAACTAGATGGACATTGTCTTCATTCGGCCTTACATGCTATGATACTATGTAACTACACGTGACTCTAGCAATGCATTACGGTATATGGCGCATGCGCAATGGCTAGAAGCAAGGACGCCAGGTTGAATGGTTGGATGCCATGGTGTTTCCCTATAGAGATAGTAATTTGCAGCCAACGCTCTGCATAATGATTCGTTGATTGTATCTACTGCTTTTCTATATAAATGTATGTTTGTGTGGAATGCTTTTATAATTGAAAAAGACTCCAAGGAGTCGAAACTTCATTTATTTGTCGTTGGGAGGAATAAAGGAAACCTTCTTATACTGCACCTTGGATGCTGTCACTTTTATCTTTACATTAATAACTTAGAAAGCAATGACCGCATTGATGCGCTACTGACAACCCCCTGGGCCGAATGGTGCCTAACACCACCCTTAATGGCACCAGCTGATGCTTACCGAGTGTTCGACGTAGTCCTGTAGATGTGAACCTATCTGAGGGCCCCATCCCCACCCAGGGGCCAGTTTCAATAGTAACCAATGGCCACCCTATAACCACATTGTAGTGGGATGGTAGATGACAGAGAGAGCCCTCTCTATCAATCTCTTTCATGCCACGGTTGCATCAGTATTTGTAAGCCAAAACCTAAAATTGAGTTTAGAGATAAAAAGTATGCTAAAAAGATTTGCATCTCTTACATATTTTGGACTCACTCCTGGCTTTGACTTACAAATATTTAGGCAAAATGCTGACGAAATACTTCAGTGTAACTGGAGCCTTGTTCTAAAACATTGCAGTGTTTTAGAAATACATTTTCTGAATATCTGCCGAAATGGAGGAATGGAGCTCCGAGTTATGGGTGGCCTACCATCACCCACATCGCCTAGTGCATCATCTTTACATCGATCTTTGGCTGGGAACAAACTTACTTACCTATCAACCTATATCTCTATTATCTCTAACTTTCTTTCTACACTCTTTGTCATAAAAATCAAGCACCTAGAAGAAGTTGTAGTTTTGCTGCAAAACTCGGAATGCAGTTACATCGCAGGCAGATATACACATGATTAGAGTTGTGGTGCGATTAGATGAACAGTCTTGTCACCTGAGGCCCTAAAAGTGGTTGCACTCTTGGCCTATAAAGAGACTCTCAGAGGCTCCTTGTGTGTAGTGACTTCTTTTTCTGCTTGTGTAGAGCTTGTGGACCTCTAAACGCCCCTATAACACAATCCAAGAGATTTCACCCAGTTAACGTAGTTTGACAGGGAGCAGATTATTGGATTGCCAGAAGCTCGATTGTCATATTAACCAATTGCCCACCAGCTCGTCCATTCTGATTAGACTGTTAAGAGGTATTGGAACTAATGGATATGTGAGGGCAGGCAAACAAGGCAATTGGGCTCAGGACACCATCAACAGACCACCAGTAAAGAAGATCGTCTGATCGTTCGCCAAACTCTAGCAGCTTCAACTGTGTGTGTCTGAACCATTTCCAGGCACTTGGCCGAAGGATATTTGGTCTCACGGCGCCCATTATATGTCTTGCCTTTGACATCCACTTACTGTCTCCTCTATTTGCAGTGATGTCATGCACAAGAAACTGGACAGAGTGGCGGCCATCGCATACAACAGTCGGTCCCTGCTAGTAGTGGTACGAGGCACAATGACAGCTCAGCAATATCTTTAGGACATCCTGCAGTCACACGTGTTGTCTCCCATGGCAGGACTTCCAAGAGGCAGCAGGATAATGCTTAGCCTGTGACAAAGGGGTCACGGGAATGTCACAACATTGCCACACGTCTGTGGCTGCCCGGTCGCCAAATTTATCACCATCAGAACATGTATGGGACCATCTGGGATGCCAACTTTGACAGCCTACGAATTTGCACAATCTAGAGGCTCAGTAACAGCTAATGTGGACCAAAATGCCGCACAATATCATATGGAACCTGTATACCTCCATGCCTGCCTGTATCACATCTAGTATCCAAGCTAGAGGCGGTACAACAGGGTACTCGAGCCTTCCTTCAAGTGGTCAGTTTTCCACCATAAATTATCCTTTTGCTCTGATATTGTAATCACTTACTTATATCAACGTTACAATCACACATATAAAGTTTCATTTGATTCCGACAACTCCTTCTAGGGGATGGATTTTTTTTTTTACAAATCTGTCGCATCGCTTTTTTCTTTTTCACAGTCTTTTAGGCTCTAATTCATTGGATGTCTTCCAGGCTGCCTTGTAACATTTTCTAGTAGTTGATCTTGGTCATAAGAAACTCATTACATTTATTAAAATTGGGTTTCAAGCCAGAGTCAATTGTAACATTTATGTCACCGTCTTCGTGCTTGAAATTCTGTGCAGCGCCCATTAGTTACACTCATTAACCTCTAATGATTAACAGGTGATAAAAGAGACAGGAACATCTAGAAATGAAAAGCACTCATATATATTAGACACTACTAATCTTTAGAAAGATTTTCTTTGGACTAGAATATTTAACTCCTTCCCACCACAGGACATAAGTTTTTATTTTGGCTGGAAAGGTGTGAATCAAGAGCCTGCACCATGGGCAACAGGAGCCACCTGTGATTGACAACCGGCCTACTGTTACAACAGCAGGGATTGGTGAGAGTACCGATTAGTGAGACACTGATCGCCACTGTTAACCACCTAAATGCTGCAATAAATGTTGATCAAGGCATGCAAAGGGTTCACAGATGATGGGCGCTCCCTATGTGATGTCATCAACCTGCTGCGATATAATCAAGAAGGAACAATTTTTATTGTTCATTTTGCCCCCTCAAAAAAGCCAGTGCAGTGGGCCGGACATTGGCATAAGTGGACAGGATAGGAAGGGCCAGTGCCGGCTTCACTCCCATTGAAATCAATGGGAGAGCCATGCTGCTACAGCACTACCTGCTCATCTTCTGGTCAGAACTGGATATGGCTTCCTGACCAGCAGAGAAGCAAAAAGTGCCGTAGCACTGCAGCTCTTCTATTGATTTCAATGGGACTGAAGTCAGAACTTCCCCCCCTGTCCACTTATGACAACGTCTGGCCCGCTTATAATGGGCTAAATGATAATCTGATTAATGGGGCTCCTGAGCAGCAGATACCCATCCATGAACCAATGATGACCTATCCATCTATCCTTCTTCTATCGATGGACCTGATCAAGTGTTCATTTCTTCTGCTACTGCAACCGTTGGGCTTCCCGCTCTTGGCAGATGCTGCAAAGGACATGTTGCTTCATTCCATATGTCAATGTGGATGCAACATCATCTGGTAGACATACTTCGAACTAATTTTATAATTTTTTGAACATCTTAAGGCTTTATACCTAGGTTGCCAAAGACCAACAGGTCAAAATGTAGCTGCCATTTTTGCTATGGGAGAATAACATTTTTAACAACTTTTTGCACTTACTGATGCTGCCGTGTTATCTTTGCTTTGGATTGATCCTGTGGACATTGTTCATGTTCTGCTGTGGTTAATGCACACCTGTATTCCTACCCCAATTGGGGATTAAAGTGTGCTGCTGGGAACAATTTTTTTCTAGTGCCTCCTTGGTTGACGTCACACTGTGACATTTTCTTGGCACACTATTTTTGCAGGGTGGTTTGCCATGTCTTAGCCAGTCAATTTTACCCACCCATTCCAGCAAGCTGGGTACTTATTTTATTTACCTTGGAAGGATGAAAGGCTGAGTCAACCTCGAGCCGGCTATCTGAATCACACAGGGATTGAACCCATAACCTTCAGGTTGTGAGCGAGAGCTTAGGACTGCATTTCTGCTGCCTTAACACTCTGAGCCCACACTAGGCTCTTTTTGGGCAAAACCACTTTAAATCAAACCTGACATTATGTATATCAAGGGTGCCTGAGCTTATTCCGTTACCATACCGTTATTCACTGAAATATAGATTTTTTTTTAAATGTTTACTGACTTTTGAATCATCCTGTAAAAAGTGTATCAGTCTGACAACATTTGTTATCATCAGACATCTTGCCCATTTTTACATGCCTGGAGAATCTTTGACCATTATGGAAATAATTCTGGCAAACATATTCCTTTTCTCCCGACTTCATTAACATTGTGCCTCGGGTTCTAAGTTTTAAAAGTTATATTTTAAGGACAGTTTGCAGTAAAACTTGGAATCTCTTTTTCATTTAAGCTGAGGATCTATTTTTTTAAATGCGCTGCATAATGTAGTAGCAAGATCAATGCTTCTCGTAGGCATCAAGCAATATTTAACATGTATATCTCTGCAGAGAACAGAGCTGGCAAAGTGCCCGAATGCACAGCTGTTTTTCAAAGATAGTGTTGCTTTAATATCGATGCTACTTTGAATTCATCAATATACAATTTGGCCACTTTCCATCTAATGTACCTAATAATGATATCCATGTAAGTTAATCATTTTAATTAGTCACAATTTATTACTTTGATATAAACTACTGAAGAACTTACTCTAATCGAAGTGCAAGGATTTAAAGAGAAGACCAAGAAGGCAAACTCTAAATTGGTGAATAAGATATGTTATAGCGTTTGGTCGCCGACAGCATTTTCCTTTACCTCTTTCTGCTGGTCGTTGCCATTAGCGGTTTCCCTGTTTTCTGGGTGGCAGACACAGTACTATCCCTCCTCGTTTGTTAAAAAGTTTTATCATCATCCAATTAAAAACTATTCTAACTTTTGAACTCAATGTTGTGTTTTTTATGTAACTTGCTTAATGTTCACCGCTCATACATATGGCAATGGTAATGCCATCATACTTCGTCAATTCATAAGTTCTTTAAGTCTCCCAACCCAGGGTAACCCATAGTTTTTCTAATTGAGAAAAAAGTATGTTATAAATGCACCGACCCAACATGTTTCCACTATAAATATAGTTTCATCAGGAATCAGTTATTTAATGATAGTAGCAATTGGGTTGTGTTGTTTTTACAACTCTTATACCAAAGAGAGGTTTTTAGGGTGTCATGGTTTTACGGGACCTCGTGTGGCGACCTCAGAAATAATCTACAGTTCTAATCACAACCCCAATCCTCCAGAAACTCATAAACCCTTTAATCCACTTTCTGGGTATTAGTATATTCACTGTACTAACAGACTATCCTGACTGTGGCTGCTTGTTTGACCATTTTTTGCCCAATTGCCATCTGCCTTAACTTTCTGCCTATCTCCTCATTTATATAAGAACTCTGCCTACCCTGAGCTCGGCCTGTGTATCGATTACATCTCTGCATGTTCCTACAGTGCTTCTGAGCTGTTCATGTCAGCTGCCACTGTACCAAGACTAATCTTGGGGTAACGGCCTTGGGACCCCTGCAGCTAAGACTAGATCCTGCTTTGGAGGGGTTAAAGAGGCCCCTTAGGTGCTGCCCTCCAAAGTAGCCCAAAGTCAAATTGGTCAGTTTTACTATGCTCTAGTAGAAAAATAGAAGATATACATTGTTAAAAAAATAATCCCTTATTTTGGTGACGCTCAAGGGGTATCGTAGCCTTATTAATCAGGTATGAGGAGAAGGGTCAATGAGAAACACTTAAGTGTTGTTTCCAATCTCTTCTGTTTTATTGTTACAATGCAAGAGATTTTATACTGTGGTTTCCCCCACAGTCAACAATTCAAGGTCTACAGCATGTGTGATACTTCTCTCTTAGTAAAATATTACAAAGGTTGACGTCTATCTTAGTAAAAAATTACAAAAGGTTAGTACGACACAGCTGGATGCTCAGTGTCTGGGACTCTGTTAGTAAAATGTAACTACAATGTATCTTTAGCTCATGTATTTTTTGCTATGCCCCGGCACAAATATTATGCACATGACACCAGGGGCATAACTAAAGACTCAGGGGCCTGGGTGCAAAAGTTCAGCTTGGGCTCCCCCTCCTCCGTTACCATGCCTAAATCATGCTGCCTGTTCTGTTTTTGCCTTTTTTAACGCACCTCCTCACCCATCACAATGATGGGGTGCATTAAAAAGCACTGTACCATGCGCACAAAAACGCAGCTTGAAATTGCAGTAAAAATGCACAAATTTCGAGCTGCGTTTTCTGAATGCATGTGTGAGAGTGGCCTTAGGGCATGTTCATGTTTTTTGTTGTACTTTTAAACCACGATTAAGAAAAACACATTTAAAAAACCCGCATGCGGTATTCAAAGACCACAAACATTTTTAAGAAATTCCATACACTATTAAAAACAGTGTTTTTGATGCATTTTTAATTCCGTGTAAAGTGTGCAATTATATACAGTATTACACAGGGAGATGTATAACTTATGTGATAGATAGATGGATGGATGGATGGATAGATAGATAGATAGATAGATAGATAGATAGATAGATAGATAGATAGATAGATAGATAGATAGATAGATAGATAGATAGATAGATAGATATGAGTTAGACTGATAGATAGATTGAGAGATAGAAGAGAGATAGAGGGATAGATATGAGGTAGATAGATAAATACTAGGATAGATAGATATAAGATAGATAGGTAGAAGGATATATAGAAGAGAGATAGATATAAGATAGATAGAAGAATAGATAGATAGATACCCCGAGGCCCGGACAACTTCTCTGGGTAAGGAGAGCAAAAGGACACATAGACCAGGCCGCCGTACAGCAGGAGGCGGAAGCAGCAGGATGATGAGTCATCATTGATGACATCATCACCTTGCTCAAGTCTGCTTCAGCTTCCTCTCCGGCCGGCCGCACTGCCGGCCGCTTGAATGGTGCAGTGCGGCCGACAGTGCGACCAGCCATTAATGCACTGAATGTGCATTTGTATATGGCGACGGGCGGCCTCTGGGCCTCCTCAGCGCAGGGGCCCGATCGCCATTGTGACATGGGTGACCCCTGATGGTACGCCAATGCCTGACACTACTACATAAAATATAATCCAATGTTTTCATATACATACCTGTCTCCAACCTTCACCTTGTTGTTCTGCCTCTATAAAGTTGAGTGAACACACATTGGCTTAAAGTTCATTTTGTAAAGTGTGTCAATTGCAGCATGTAAATCAGGAAACTTCCGTTCTATCTGGGTAAACGTTTATTGTCCCTTCACTTCCAGCACACTTTTGCTTCTGTGGGTTTTATCCTGTTTCGTTAAAGTTAATCAGTTCTGCATCTGTTAGCTGAAGTAGCGGCTGGTGATTGACAGCTCTGTCAGCCAATTAGTTTCTTCCTACTCCCTATATAACCCGGCTCTTCCTGACTGGGAGTTGCAGGTTATATTTCAGTGTTCCTGATCAAGTAAAGTTGCTCAGTGCTCCTGTCTGTTGTTTGGCTCCTGTGTTCTGGATTGTCCCCTGTGCTTCTATTTCTTTTCCCCTCTGACCATGGACTTGTCTTCACGGAAGTAGTGGGGTTGTCCCTTTTGGGTCGGGTGCTCCTCTGCAAGGTGGGTTCTGTCAGAAGGGGTTCAGGGTGCCCTGCTCTGATCGTTACCTCTTGTTTCTGTCTGCTCCTGTATCTAGACACCTGTGTAGCAAGCAAACACGTGTGTCCTGACTGCTGCAGTACCAAATCATCTCAGGGTTTTGTTAGCAGTCCAGGACAAACATAACACTTAGAAGTAATATGGCATGTTATCAAATGGACACGTTATGAGCAAGCAATAGTGAATTATATTACCTCCTTTTAAAAAAGTCATACATATCACAGGCCACAAAACTTAATCAACTTTCCCAGAGCCCTAGCCAAGTAAAACATAGCATTTAACGAATACAGAGATTGCTGTAAGATATAGGCCCACAAATTCATATGTAACAATGGCAATAGAACTACATTGCTGTGTCCTTTAAAACCAAATTAATGTAATTCAGAAAGAAGGCTAGGATGGTGCAGGGCAAATAAAAATCACAATGATGTCCAGTTGCCACCCGTATCAATATGTGGTCATAAACGCCTCATTAACTCCTTAACGCCACAAGACGTAAGTTTACGTCCTCACAGGGTGGCATATAATGCAACAGGACATTAACTTATATCCTGTGAATGGCATAGGCTCAGATGTGGGCCCATGCCACCTTACAGCGGGTGCCAGCTGTGACTGACAGCTGACCTCCCACTGCAACAGCGGGGATCAGTGATAACAACAATCCCTGTTGTTAACCCCTTACATGCCATGATCAATGTAGATTGCGGCATGTAAAGAATACACAGAGGGATTGCGCTGCCTCTGTGACATCATTGGCATTCTGCTATGTAATCACCGAGGGCTGATGAGTTGCTATGGCAATTGGACACCAAACAATGGCCTTCCATGGCCTATGATCGCTATAGTAGGCAATAATGCACTGCAATACAGAAGTACTACAATGCATTATGATAGTGAGCATAGTTTTTCTGGTTCAAGTTTTCTGCAGGGGGCATGTAAAAAAAAAAAATAGTAAAAAAAAAAAAAGTAAAAAAATTAACAAAAAGAAAACCATTTTGCACACTTCCCACCCCCTTTATAGAAAGAAAGCTGTATTAAAAAGAGAAGCATATTTGTTATCATATCCGTAACGACATGTACAATAAATTGAGCACATTATTTTTCCCACACAGCAAAAACTGTAAATAAAACTAAAAAACTGAATCAAAATGCTTATTTTCTTCATTTTGCCTTCTAAAGACAAGCAATGAAAGTGATTTAAAAAAAAGCCGTATGTACCCTAATATGGTACCAATAAAACTACAGCGCATCACCCGAAAAACAAGCCTTCACAAAGCTCTGTGCGTCCCTATGGACAAAACAGGCCATGTCCACTGGCGTACCACTAGGGGTCACAATTGCAACCTGGCCCCTTAGCTAGGCGAGCCAATAGGGCCCCTGCCATATACTGTTCTACTACCGCAGCCCACGGGGTGACTGTTGGTTGTGCACAGGGAGGGCAGGGCCGTTAACAGGGCAGCCCGCAGACTCCTATGGCGTGCAGTCCTCCTTTCCATAGAGAGACTGCAGTTGTGATTCGTCACAATTGTAGGCTATCAATTTATGGCTGGCCGCGTGATTGGTTGGGCTGGCTGTATAATTATATATGTACAGCTGGTATGAGTTAGGGTCCATTTAGACAGAAAAAATGTAGGGAAAACGATGCCCAACACTCATCCCTGTGTGTCCTTGCTCCCATGCTCCTGCACAGGAGCTAGTAGTGCTGGCTTGCTCACAGAGCGGCCAGCAGGGGGGCGGGGTGGCTGCGGGAGATTTCTCTCTCTAACTCCCCCACCCATCTCCATTGACTTAAAAGGGGTTGTCCCGCGCCGAAACTGGTTTTTTTTTTTTTTTTTTAACCCCCCCCCCCCGTTCGGCGCGAGACAACCCCGATGCAGGGGTTAAAAAAACAAACCGGGTAGTACTTACCCGAATCCCGGCGGTCCGGCGTCTTCATACTCACCTGCTGAAGATGGCCGCCGGGATCCTCTCTCTCTGTGGACCGCAGGGCTTCTGTGCGGTCCATTGCCGATTCCAGCCTCCTGATTGGCTGCAATCGGCACGTGACGGGGCGGAGCTACACGGAGCCGGCATTCTGCACGAGCGGCCCCATTGAAGACAGCAGAAGACCCGGACTGCGCAAGCGCGGCTAATTTGGCCATTAGAGGCCGAAAATTAGTCGGCACCATGGAGACGAGGACGCCAGCAACGGAGCAGGTAAGTGAAAAACTTCTTATAACTTCTGTATGGCTCATAATTAATGCACAATGTACATTACAAAGTGCATTAATATGGCCATACAGAAGTGTATAGACCCACTTGCTGCCGCGGGACAACCCCTTTAACATAGCGGCCATTCAGTACTGAACGGCTACTATTTACACTGAACGATCATTGTCCATCCTTTATGCTGCATAAACGATGGACGATGAGCTAAACAATGAGCGTTCAGTGTAAATAGCAGCCGTTTAGTACTGAACTGCTGCTATGTTAAGTGAATGGAGAGGGGCTGGAGGGAGCGAGGAGTGAAATCTCCTGCAGCCGCCCTGCTGAGAGCTAATGATACTAGCTCCCATGCAGGTACACAGAAGCTTGTATTTGCGGAAAGGAGTGTCAGGCATCGTTTGCCCGACATTCGTCCCATCTAAAACGGCGTTTATACATCCTGTGATATAGATCATGCTGGTATACCCTGGATATCTCCTGTATATATATATATATATATATATATATATATATATATATATATATATATATAGCTGGTGTAAGCTATACTGTATGACTTATATCAGTTGCACATATCTAATTATATACAGAAGATACCCAGGTTATATCAGCATGGTCTATATCACTATAAACAAGAAATATACATTCCCCGGTATATAGTGATATGGAGCATGCTGGTGTAACATGGATAACTCCTATATAATTATATACTGTACTAGCTGATATACCCGGCTTCGCCCGAGTTAATTTGGTACTGGTGTTTATCTGGTGTTCACACGGAAAATCTTATGAAGTCGTGCTTACTTTAGAGATACCGGAAAAACATATGTTCACCATTTTGCATAATTCTCTGCGTTACCCAGGAAACACCACGTGGAGGTAACCATGTGACGTTTACTTTATATAAAATGACATCAGGAAGTGAGAGAATTAGATTACGTACATAAAATTTGGACACTAATTCTTTTGCGCATAGAATTGAATAATCAAGTTGAGACCCATTAACTTTTCCTATTTATGACATAATCAATGCTCGTGCCAAATTTCACGTTTCTATGACACCGGAAAGTGAGAAAATTAGATTCCATACGTAAAATTTTGGATTCTAATTATTTTGCGCATAGAATTGAATAATCGAGTTGGGACACATTAACTTTTCCTATTTATGACATAATCAATGCCCGTGCCAAATTTCATGTTTCTATTACATTGGGAAGTGAGAGATTTAGATTATGTACGTAAAATTTGGATGCTAATTCTTTTGCGCATAGAATTGAATAATGGAGTTGGGACCCATTAGCGTTTCCTAATTATGACATAATCAATGCTCGTGCCAAATTTCCTGCTTCTATGACACCGGAAAGTGAAGAAATTACATTCCGTACGTAAAATTTGGACGCTAATTCTTTTGCGCATAGAATTGAATAATGGAGTTGGGACCCATTAGCTTTTCCTATTTATGACATAATCAATGCTCGTGCCAAATCTCCCGTTTCTATGACACCGGAAAGTGAAAAAATTACATTCCGCATGTAAAATTTGGACGCTAATTCTTTTGCACATAGAATTAAATAATCGAGTTGGGACCCATTAGCTTTTCCTATTTATGACATAATCAATGCTCGTGCCAAATTTCCTGTTTCTATGACATCGGGAAGTGAGAAAATTAGATTCCGTACGTAAAATTTGGACGCTAATTCTTTTGCGCAAAGAATTGAATAATCGAGTTGGGACCCATTAGCGTTTCCTATTTATGACATAATCAATGCTCGTGCCAAATTTCACGTTTCTATGACACCAGAAAGTGAGATAATTAGATTCCGTACGTAAAATTTGGACGCTAATTCTTACGCGCATAGAATTGAATAATCGTGTTGGGACCCATTAACTTTTCCCATTTCTGACATAATCAATGCTCGGGCCAAATTTTAAGTTTCTATGACATTGGAAAGTGACAGATTTAGATTACGTACGTAAAATTTCGACGCCAATTCTTTTGCGCTAGAATTGAATAATCGAGTTGGGACCCATTAGCTTTTCCTCTTTATGACATAATCAATGCTCCTGCCAAATTTCACGTTTCTATGACACCAGAAAGTGAGAAAATTAGATTCCGTACGTAAAATTTCGACACTAATTCTTTTGCGCATAGAATTGAATAATCAAGTTGAGACCCATTAACTTTTCCTATTTATGACATAATCAATGCTCGTGCCAAATTTCACGTTTCTATGACACCGGAAAGTGAGAAAATTAGATTCCATACGTAAAATTTTGGATTCTAATTATTTTGCGCATAGAATTGAATAATCGAGTTGGGACACATTAACTTTTCCTATTTATGACATAATCAATGCCCGTGCCAAATTTCATGTTTCTATTACATTGGGAAGTGAGAGATTTAGATTATGTACGTAAAATTTGGATGCTAATTCTTTTGCGCATAGAATTGAATAATGGAGTTGGGACCCATTAGCGTTTCCTAATTATGACATAATCAATGCTCGTGCCAAATTTCCTGCTTCTATGACACCGGAAAGTGAAGAAATTACATTCCGTACGTAAAATTTGGACGCTAATTCTTTTGCGCATAGAATTGAATAATGGAGTTGGGACCCATTAGCTTTTCCTATTTATGACATAATCAATGCTCGTGCCAAATCTCCCGTTTCTATGACACCGGAAAGTGAAAAAATTACATTCCGCATGTAAAATTTGGACGCTAATTCTTTTGCACATAGAATTAAATAATCGAGTTGGGACCCATTAGCTTTTCCTATTTATGACATAATCAATGCTCGTGCCAAATTTCCTGTTTCTATGACATCGGGAAGTGAGAAAATTAGATTCCGTACGTAAAATTTGGACGCTAATTCTTTTGCGCAAAGAATTGAATAATCGAGTTGGGACCCATTAGCGTTTCCTATTTATGACATAATCAATGCTCGTGCCAAATTTCACGTTTCTATGACACCAGAAAGTGAGATAATTAGATTCCGTACGTAAAATTTGGACGCTAATTCTTACGCGCATAGAATTGAATAATCGTGTTGGGACCCATTAACTTTTCCCATTTCTGACATAATCAATGCTCGGGCCAAATTTTAAGTTTCTATGACATTGGAAAGTGACAGATTTAGATTACGTACGTAAAATTTCGACGCCAATTCTTTTGCGCTAGAATTGAATAATCGAGTTGGGACCCATTAGCTTTTCCTCTTTATGACATAATCAATGCTCCTGCCAAATTTCACGTTTCTATGACACCAGAAAGTGAGAAAATTAGATTCCGTACGTAAAATTTCGACGCCAATTCTTTTGCGCTTAGAATTGAATAATCGAGTTGGGACCCATTAGCTTTTCCTATTTATGACATAATCAATGCTCGTGCCAAATTTCCTGTTTCTATGACACCGGAAAGTGAAAAAATTACATTCCGTATGTAAAATTTGGACGCTAATTCTTTTGCGCATAGAATTGAATAATCGAGCTAGGACCCATTAGCTTTTCCTATTTATGACATAATCAATGCTCGTGCCAAATTTCCCGTTTCTATGACACCGGAAAGTGAAAAAATTACATTCCGCACGTAAAATTTTGACGCCAATTCTTTTGTGCTAGAATTGAATAATCGAGTTGGGACCCATTAGCTTTTCCTATTTATGACATAATCAATGCTCGTGCCAAATTTTAAGTTTCTATGTGAGAAAATTACATTCTGTACGTAAAATTTGGACGCTAATTCTTTTGCGCATAGAATTGAATAATCGACTTGGGACCCATTAGCTTTTCCTATTTATGACATAATCAATGCCCGTGCCAAATTTTAAGTTTCTATAACATTGGGAAGTGAGAGATTTAGATTACGTACGTAAAATTTCGACGCTAATTCTTTTGCGCTAGAATTGAATAATGGAGTTGGAACCCAATTACTTTTCCTATTTTGGAGATAATCTATGCTTCTGCCAAAATTCATGTTTCTACGACATCGGGAAGTTGGAGAACTTTTGGCGAGTCAGTGAGTCAGTGAGTCAGTGAGTCAGTGAGGGCTTTCAAATTTATATATATAGATGTACAGCTGGTATAAGTTATATATCTCCCTTTATATAGTGATATGAAGCATGCTAGTATAACCAGGGTATCTTCGTATCTTCTGTATATAATAATATATGTACAGCTGATATAAATCATACTGCATAAGTTATACCAGCTATACACTCGTATAATTATACACAGGAGAAACCCAGAGTATACCAGCATGCTTCATATCACAATATACAGTGAGATGTATATGCATCTCATTGACAATGCTGGTGTAACCTGGGTATCTTCTGTATACAATTATATATGTATAGCTGGTATAAGTTGTACATCCTGTATATAATGATATGGACCATGCTGGTATAACCTGGATACATGTTTAGAAGATGTAAGCTATACTGTATAACTTATACTAGCTGCACATATCTAATCCTGTATGTAAATATCTTTTGCAGCATGGTTTAGTTATGGGTATGTGCAGAGGCATAACTTGAAGCTCCTGGGCCCCAATGCAAAACCTGTAACTGGGCCCCCAACTATAATGCATTACTCATAGTACTGGACTCCTTATATGGAGAGGAGAGGTCTAAGGGGCCCTCTAAGGCTCCTGGGCCGGGGTGCAACCACATCCCCTGCATCCCCTATAGTTACACCAATGGGTATGGGTACAGGTACAGGTGTGTGTTGGGGGTGGGGGGTGGAGAAGGCGAGCTGAACTTTTGCACCTGGGTGCCTGAGCCTTTAGCCACGCCCCTGGCCAAGTCCTTAAGGGGTTAAAGACTATCAAAGGGCTGGTTATGAGCAAACAATAATACATTTTCTTAACTCTTTTCATATCACTGATCAAACAATCAGTATTGCAATGTGTAACAGGCCACGTAACTCAACCAACTATCCCATGGCCCTTGCGAAGTACAATGTAGTAGTTAATGAGTACTCAATAAAATTGTGATAAGATATAGGCAAACAAAATCATGTGTATAAAACACAAAAAAACTACATTGCTGTGTCCTTAAAATCAAACTGATGTAATGCAGCAAGAACACCTGGTGGTGCAGCAGAGATAAAAAAACACATTGATGCCATCCATACCAACATGTGGTCAGAGTCACTGCGTCTATTATGGGCCTGTGGGGGCCCCCAAATACAGGTGAATTAAAAAATGAAGTACAGAATCCAGTAAACTACAATAAGCTTCCCTTAACTGCTGAATCAGTAGTACTTTCACTTACTCGACACAGTTTCAGAACACCGAGACACAGATTCGAACAGTCTGGCAGTACTGACTTTGCTCTTTGGCAACACTATTTGGTTTGAAGGCCTTTGCAGAAACAAGTCACAGTCTCTAACAAAGTGAGGCCTCATGTCTACAGGCGGGTTGGATTCCACCAGCGGGGGCATGCAGCAGGATCCGACCCTGCCCATGGCCATGGACATCTTCTTACCTGTCCAGATCTTGTGTGGGTCTTCTCTGTCTCGGCTGGATCTTCTTTCTTCTGCATGGTGGATGCGCATGGGTGCGCCGACCGGCATGTATGCGCAGTACTTTTTTTTGTAATCTCCTGCATTCCCTGCAGATCCACAGCACGTCCCCAGTTTCAGCTGTGGGAGTGCCGCGGATCGGACGGCTTCCATTGACTTCAATGGAAGCTGTCTGTGTGGGATCTGTAGAAAAATGGAGTATGTTGTGATTTGTTTTCCAGACCAAAAGGTCTGCAAATCAAATCTTTAATGCTTTAATCTATTGCAGATGCCTGTGCATCCCTATGGGCGGCCTGATATGTGTATCTTTCGCAAGGGTGACGCGCACGGATTCCGCAAATCAGATCTGCCCATGGACATGAGGCCTTACGGGCCCATTGCAAAAAAATGAAGCTTCTCATATAGGCACAGTCACTTAGTAAGGTTGCAGGCCACGTTAGTTACATAAAGTCTCTTAGCATCAATCAGACATCTTTTGGGTCCATGGTAAGTCAACACGTTACACAGCATTGAATACTCACTGTCCTTTTGGTGGAGGCTCTCTATTGTTCAGCATCATAGTGGAATATGGCCAGAGCTGCCACAGCTTCTATAGTCTGACTGTCCTGGCACTCAATCTTCTGAACAGGAGGTTCAAGGTAATTAACACAGCTCTAACAATTCGGCTGTTTCCAACCTCTTGACACAGGCAGCCAGGGGTCTCACAAGGCACTAGGCTAGACCACATCAGTCTTGCACTGCCCACTAACTCATATTTCTGCTCCTTACAATACAACAGCTTGCATGCCACTTCCCACCTTTTATAACTCACTTTGCAATATTCTGCAGGGCACAACATGTCCGGTGATTGATCCATTGAAGCACAGGTCCCACATAGCATGGTGTCCTAGTGCTTTACACCTTTTAATGGTCACTGAGTCTGGGTTCAAGGCCATACACACAGACATTCACACGGGCCATGACAGAGACAGTCACAATTATTTAACTGCACAGTTCAGCAGAAACATCATAAGCCATACTTTAACTATCAGTTATTCAATACTAGAGATGAGCGAGCACCAAAATGCTCGGGTGCTCGTTACTCGGGACGAAATTATCGCGATGCTCGAGGGTTCGTTTCGAGTAACGAACCCCATTGAAGTCAATGGGCGACCCGAGCATTTTTGTATATCGCCGATGCTCGCTAAGGTTTTCATTTGTGAAAATCTGGGCAATTCAAGAAAGTGATGGGAACGACACAGCAACGGATAGGGCAGGCGAGGGGCTACATGTTGGGCTGCATCTCAAGTTCCCAGGTCCCACTATTAAGCCACAATAGCGGCAACAGTGCCCCCCCCCCCCTCCCAACAATTTTTACTTCTGAAAAGCCCTCATTAGCAATGCATACCTTAGCTAAGCACCACACTACCTCCAACAAAGCACAATCACTGCCTGCATGACACTCCGCTGCCACTTCTCCTGGGTTACATGCTGCCCAACCCCCCCCCCCCCCCCGCACGACCCAGTGTCCACAGCGCACACCAAACTGTCCCTGCCCAGCCTTCAGCTGCCCTCATGCCACGCCACACTCATGTCTATTTATAAGTGCGTCTGCCATGAGGAGGAACCGCAGGCACACACTGCAGAGGGTTGGCACGGCTAGGCAGCGACCCTCTTTAAAAGGGGCGGGGCGATAGCCCACAATGCTGTACAGAAGCAATGAGAAATATAATCCTGTGCCACCGCCATCATGAGCTGCACACGTGGGCATAGCAATGGGGAACCTATGTGCAACACACTATTCATTCTGTCAAGGTGTCTGCATGCCCCAGTCAGACCGCGGTTTTTTATAAATAGTCACAGGCAGGTACAACTCCGCAATGGGAAATCCGTGTGCACCCACGGCATGGGTGGCTCCCTGGAACCCACCGGCGGTACATAAATATATCCCATTGCAGTGCCCAACACAGCTGATGTAACGTCAGCTGTAATGCAGGTGGGCTAAAAATTAATTTGATTACACTGTAGGCGAGGGCCCCCAAAAATTGGTGTACCAACAGTACTAATGTACCTCAGAAAAATTGCCCATGCCCAACCAAGAGGGCAGGTGAAACCCATTAATCGCTTTGGTTAATGTGGCTTAATTGGTAACTAGGCCTGGAGGCAGCCCAGTTAAAATAAAAATTGGTTCAGGTGAAAGTTTCAACGCTTTAATGAGCATTGAAACGTATAAAAATTGTTTACAAAACTTATATGACTGAGCCTTGTGGGCCTAAGAAAAATTGCCCGTTCGGCGTGATTACGTCAGGTTTCAGGAGGAGGAGCAGGAGGAGGAGGATGAATATTATACACAGATTGATGAAGCTAAAAGGTCCACGTTTTGGATGGTGATAGAGAACGATGCTTCCATCCGCGGGTGCAGCCTACGTATTGTTTAGGTATCGCTGCTGTCCGCTGGTGGAGAAGAGAAGTCTGGGGAAATCCAGGCTTTGTTCATCTTGATGAGTGTAAGCCTGTCGGCACTGTCGGTTGACAGGCGGGTACGCTTATCTGTGATGATTCCCCCAGCCGCACTAAACACCCTCTCTGACAAGACGCTAGCCGCAGGACAAGCAAGCACCTCCAGGGCATACAGCGCGAGTTCAGGCCACGTGTCCAGCTTCGACACCCAGTAGTTGTAGGGGGCAGAGGCGTCATGGAGGACGGTCGTGCGATTGGCTACGTACTCCCTCACCATCCTTTTACAGTGCTCCCGCCGACTCAGGCTTGACTGGGGAGCGGTGGCACAGTCTTGCTGGGGAGCCAGAAAGCTGTCAAAGGCCTTAGAGAGTGTTCCCCTGCCTGTGCTGTACATGCTGCCTGATCTCTGCGCCTCCCCTGCTACCTGGCCCTCGGAACTGCGCCTTAGGCCACTAGCGCTGTCGGATGGGAATTTTACCATCAGTTTGTCCGCCAGGGTCCTGTGGTATAGCATCACTCTCGAACCCCTTTCCTCTTCGGGTATGAGAGTGGAAAGGTTCTCCTTATACCGTGGGTCGAGCAGTGTGTACACCCAGTAATCCGTAGTGGCCAGAATGAGTGTAACACGAGGGTCACGAGAAAGGCATCCTAACATGAAGTCAGCCATGTGTGCCAGGGTACCTGTACGCAACACATGGCTGTCCTCACTAGGAAGATCACTTTCAGGATCCTCCTCCTCCTCAGGCCATACACGCTGAAAGGATGACTGGCAAGCAGCATGTGTACCCTCAGCAGTGGACCAAGCTGTCTCTTCCCCCTCCTCCTCATCCTCCTCATGCTCCTCCTCCTCCTCCTCCTCAATGCGCTGAGATATGGACAGGAGGGTGCTCTGACTATCCAGCGACATACTGTCTTCCCCCTCCTCTGTTTCCGAGCGCAAAGCGTCTGCCTTTATGCTTTGCAGGGAACTTCTCAAGAGGCATAGCAGAGGAATGGTGACGCTAATGATTGCAGCATCGCCGCTCACCATCTGGGTAGACTCCTCAAAGTTTCCAAGGACCTGGCAGATGTCTGCCAACCAGGCCCACTCTTCTGTAAAGAATTGAGGAGGCTGACTCCCACTGCGCCGCCCATGTTGGAGTTGGTATTCCACTATAGCTCTACGCTGCTCATAGAGCCTGGCCAACATGTGGAGCGTAGAGTTCCACCGTGTGGGCACGTCGCACAGCAGTCGGTGCACTGGCAGATGAAACCGATGTTGCAGGGTGCGCAGGGTGGCAGCGTCCGTGTGGGACTTGCGGAAATGTGCGCAGAGCCGGCACACCTTTCCGAGCAGGTCTGACAAGCGTGGGTAGCTTTTCAGGAAGCGCTGAACCACCAAATTAAAGACGTGGGCCAGGCATGGCACGTGCGTGAGGCTGCTGAGCTGCAGAGCCACCACCAGGTTACGGCCGTTGTCACACACGACCATGCCCGGTTTGAGGCTCAGCGGCGCAAGCCAGCGGTCGGTCTACTGTGTCAGACCCTGCAGCAGTTCGTGGGCCGTGTGCCTCTTCTCTCCTAAGCTGAGTAGTTTCAGCACGGCCTGCTGATGCTTGCCCACCGCTGTGCTGCCATGCCGCGCGACACCGACTGCTGGAGACTTGCTGCTGCTGACACATCTTGATTGCGAGGCAGAGGTTGCGGAGGAGGAGGAGGAGGAGGGTGGTTTAGTGGAGGAAGCATACACCGCCGCAGATACCACCACCGAGCTGGGGCCTGCAATTCTGGGGGTGGGTAGGACGTGAGCGGTCCCAGGCTCTGACTCTGTCCCAGCCTCCACTACATTCACCCAATGTGCCGTCAGGGAGATATAGTGGCCCTGCCCGCCTGTGCTTGTCCACGTGTCCGTTGATAAGTGGACCTTGCCAGTAACCGCGTTGGTGAGGGCGCGTACCATGTTGCGGGAGACGTGGTCGTGCAGGGCTGGGACAGCACATCGGGAAAAGTAGTGGCGCCTGGGAACTGAGTAGCGCGGGGCCGCCGCCGCCATCATACTTTTAAAAGACTCCGTTTACACAACCCTATACGGCAGCATCTCCAGGCTGATAAATTTGGCTATGTGCACGTTTAATGTTTGAGCGTGCGGGTGCGTGGCGGCGTACTTGCGCTTGCGCTCCAACACTTGCGCTAGCGACGGCTGGACAGTGCGCTGACAGACATTGGTGGATGGGGCCGAGGACAGCGGAGGTGAGGGTGTGGGTGCAGGCCAGGAGACGGTAGTGCCTGTGTCCTGAGAGGGGGGTTGGATCTCAGTGGCAGGTTGGGGCACAGGGGGAGAGGCAGTGGTGCAAACCGGAGGCGGTGAACGGCCTTCGTCCCACCTTGTGGGGTGCTTGGCCATCATATGTCTGCGCATGCTGGTGGTGGTGAGGCTGGTGGTGGTGGCTCCCCGGCTGATCTTGGCGCGACAAAGGTTGCACACCACTGTTCGTCGGTTGTCTGCACTCTCAGTGAAAAACTGCCAGACCTTTGAGCACCTCGGCCTCTGCAGGGTGGCATGGCGCGAGGGGGTGCTTTGGGAAACAGTTGGTGGATTCTTCGTTCTGGCCCTTCCTCTACCCCTGGACACCGCACTGCCTCTTGCAACCTGCCCTGCTGCTGCCCTTGCCTCCCCCTCTGAAGACCTGTCCTCAGTAGGCATAGCAAACCAGGTGGGGTCAGTCACCTCATTGTCCTGCTGCTCTTCCTCCGAATCCTCTGTGCGCTCCTCCCTCGGACTTACTGCCCTTACTACTACCTCACTGATAGACAACTGTGTCTCATCGTCATCGTCCTCCTCACCCACTGAAAGGTCTTGAGACAGTTGCCGGAAGTCCCCAGCCTCATCCCCCGGACCCCGGGAACTTTCCAAAGGTTGGGCATCAGTCACGATAAACTCCTCTGGTGGGAGAGGAACCATTGCTGCCCAATCTGAGCAGGGGCCCGAGAACAGTTCCTGGGAGTCTGCCTGCTCCTCAGAATGTGTCATTGTAATGGAGTGAGGAGGCTGGGAGGAAGGAGGAGCAGCAGTCAGAGGATTCAGAGTTGCAGCAGTGGACAGCGCAGAACTCTGGGTGGACGATAGATTGCTGGATGCACTTTCTGCCATCCACGACAGGACCTGCTCACACTGCTCATTTTCTAATAAAGGTCTACCGCGTGGACCCATTAATTGTGAGATGAATGTGGGGATGCCAGAAACGTGCCTCTCTCCGAATCCCGCAGCAGTCTGCTGCGATACACCTGAATCAGGAGCTCGGCCTGTGCCCACACCCTGACTTGGGCCTCCGCGTCCTCGCCTGTGTCCATGTCCTCTAGGCCTACCCCTACCCCTCAGCATGCTGTATTACCAGTAATGCAGAAACAGAACGCTGTAATTAAATGTGCCGCTTATTGGCCTGTGGTTGGAGGCTGACTTCGCTTACGGAACGCCAGGAAATAATTTTGCGCAAGCCTGCTGTAACACTTAGCTGGCTGCGTATGAATTAGGAGGACTACTACACCCAGCACAGACCCAGAACACTGAGGACAGTCACAGGCAGCCCAAATAGATTTTTTTCCCCAAATGTTTTTGCAAAGGCCCACTGCCTATATTCAATAAATATATCTCTTCTCTCTCTGCGTCACCGCTACTGGCCCTGGAGTATGTCAAATAACTGCAGAGTGTTGCACTGTGGACTGGAATACAGCGGTGATTTAACAGCCAACACAGAGCCAGGAAATAATTTTGCGCAAGCCTGCTGTAACACTTAGCTGGCTGCGTATGAATTAGGAGGACTACTACACCCAGCACAGACCCAGAACACTGAGGACAGTCACAGGCAGCCCAAATAGATTTTTTTCCCCAAATGTTTTTGCAAAGGCCCACTGCCTATATTCTATAAATATGTCTTCTGTCCCTGCCTCACAGTATATGTGTTCTGTCCCTGCCTCACAATATGTCTTCTGTCCCTGCCTCACCACCACTTCTGGCCCTGGAGTATTACTGCAGGGCACAATGCTCTGCACGGCCGATATACCAAAAAAAAAAAATGTGCAACACTGCAAAAAGCAGCCTCCACAGTACTGCACACGGTTAGATGTGGCCCTAAGAAGGACCTTTGGGGTTCTTGAAGCCTAAAATACTCCTAACGCTCTCCCTATAGCAACTCCACCAAGACAGCACTTTCCCTAAAGTATGTCAGAACGCATCTGTGGCGAGCCGCGGGAGGGGCCGATTTTTATACTCGGGTGACACCTGATCTCGCCAGCCACTCACTGCAGGGGGGTGGTATAGGGCTTGAACGTCGCAGGGGGAAGTTGTAATGCCTTCCCTGTCTTTCTATTGGCCAGAAAAGCGCGCTAACGTCTCAGAGATGAAAGTGAAAGTAACTCGAACATCGCGTGGTACTCGTCACGAGTAACGAGCATCTCGAACACGCTAATACTCGAACGAGTATCAAGCTCGGACAAGTACGTTCGCTCATCTCTATTCAATACGCATCTCTGCAATACCTATCCTATTATGCTATGGCATTTTCATAAAAAAATATTTTTCATTAAAAGACATTTTCCTGATAATGCTAGTGTCTATAACACTTTTCTACAGCACACTGGCATGCTACTTTACCTCAGTAGCTAACTCCAACATACATATAACAGTTTTATGGGTATACACACAGTGTAGTGGCCCAGATTTAACGGGGCCCCTCTAAAGTGTTAATTGCTTGCTTTGTACATTTGTATTGTCAGTGTCTTCTATGTGAGTGAACTTGATGTGTGTTGCATAGCTGCAGCACTGAATGGGTTACTGTCTGGGTTATGTCTGGAAAATGTATCTTGTTGTGTGTCACGTGATCATGTTGTGTATAAGTGTATGCAAGGTGTAGTGCAGGGGCTTTTGGGCTTGTCCTGTCTTCTGGATTTCTTGCGAAGTCTAGTCTTGCAGAGAGGAGAGAACTTCTATTGAGTAGAAGAAACTGTGCCTTGTCCTATGAGGATCCCCAGGATGTAAGAGGGTGAGTGATGGCCTGATGTGTACCCTGGGCCCTGTTCACCCAGGACTCCCTGCTTTTAATATGGAGGACTAAGAGAGTGAGAGGAAGTGCCATGCTGTGCTGAGTGCTGTCCCTAAGGCTTAATGCCCACGGACAGATTATCACTGTGGAATTCGCGGTCAGACACCTGCCGCGAATTCTGCAGCAATGTCCATCCATAGACATGCTATGTTAAATGATTCTCCCCTGCCCATGAGCGGAAATCAACTGCAGTTTTCCGCTCCCAGGGGAGAATCGCAGCATGTTCTATTTTGTGCGGAAAATCGCACGGACAGCTTCCATTGCAGTCAATGGAAGCTGTCCATCCCGTGATAATTCCACAGTGAGCACTGCGGAAGTACCGCAAGAATCTGCATCACAGCCCAGTGCCGGTGCATCATGCACACGCACGCTGGCTCACCGGGTGAGACACTAGTGGCAGATCGAGACAGTTGAGTATAGGGTCTCTAGAGGGCACCGGGTCTGATTCCGCTGCGATATTTTACAGTCAGAATCTGACCCGGGCGGGGGCATGAAGCCTAAATGTGAGTGTTGACCTGTAGAGAGCTGGAGAGAGAAGGAAAGTGGCCAGGAGCATAATTCCACAGATAACCAAGACTGTGGACTCATCTGATATCCTGTGAATCCTCCCTGTCACATCACTATTCTGTGTGCACCAGTGATATGCTGGCATGTGTAAAGCTTATTAACTATAAATAATTTTCATTACAAGTAAACAAGGTCAACCGATCGTTCCCGGTTTTGTTCTGAAACGTTTCCGTGTGTGTGGACTACTTTATTCAATCATCCAGATTCACCACAGAGGATGGAACGGTGGTGTCACGATTGACAAAATGACTTTAGGTAAATCGCATCTTGGGTTACCCTATGAAACTCCCCCAGCAGTAACTTGGTTGGGTCCCGTGCTACGTCCAGGGGAGGAGATGGCAGAGCCCCATGACAAGGCCTCAATCAACCCCACTATCTCCTCGACCTTGGAAGGAAAAAAATAAAAATAAAAAAAATAAAAAAATAAAATAAAAAAAAAAATAAAAAAAATAAAATAAAAAAAAAAAAAAAAAAAAAAAAAAAAAATCGAAGAGACAAATCCGTGTCACCTGCAAACATGCAGAGCAAAAGTAAGGACTCTTTATTTGACCCAAAGCTATATGTGTCCCAGATGCATTATTGCCTGTTACCACTCCACAAGGTGGAACTGTCCCATGTGCATTTTGTGACAGAAGATGCAGAACCACCTATAGACGGTTAAAATGGTGCGAAGCCTTATTCCTCGAAGGAGACAGAAAGACCCATTAAACTTTCCTGCCACAAAGTTCCCTCCATGGTTGTGGGAGCAGCAGCAGAGTGCTGAAGACCGCCCAGGGGAGGAGCTACTTGGACTGGTGGGTGAGACGCCAGAAACCACCCAACAGACCAGTGAGAGCACCCCTGCAGGTGAGATGGTGACAAAAGTACTGAAGGGAATTCCTGCTGGATACCCGCCGCCAAGGCCCAGAATCTGCTGAGGTGACAAGCCAGAGTTCATAGACATGTTGCCACAGATTTCTCTCACTTCAGCCCCACCTGAAGAGATAATTGAGAAGCCAAGGAACCCAGATTTTAGCAGGGTTTCGTTGCTTCTCAATTTAGTCATGGGGGAGCAGTGCTACACCCACAGGCTACACCACGGACTCTGAAACAGAAGAGCCAACCCTTTCATCTGTAAAGAAGGTGACTTGGTGTTAGAGAGACTTTATGTATCCTTGTTTTTGAGACTTTATTTTCTTTTTTTATTGCCCACAAGGACTTTAAAGTTATTTGATTCCCTGCATTGAAAGTTAATGTAAATGATTATAATGGCTCATTTAATAGTAACAATGTTAAAGTAATGATATAATGTTCAAGGTATTGTGCAGGAGGGCATATGAAAAGTAAAATTGATTTCATTTTAGTAAATGTGTGCACGTGCATGATATGATAGAGTGAGACAGGAAGTCTAAACGCTACACCCTACCATCCACTAAGTGCGCCAGCATCTGTCTGTCATCTTATATGTTGCAGGGAGACGCAGCCTAATTATCATTTTTCCAGTCAGCTCGGATGGTGGTATAGACTGAATGCTACGGCCCATTACGAGATTCAGAGGAGTGATGCTCATGCCACTTCCCTCATTTTTCAAAGTCTACCAGTCACACTTTTCTGTTTACATGTTTAGCTACAGTGTTGTATCTTTCTTTAAGCTTTAGGGAGAAGAATTATGGAAGAGCCCCATAGCCGTTTTAGTGTATCCTGTCCAGTGGATTCTGTCCAGCCTAACTGTAATTTTTCTCAAAAGGTATGGCTATACCACTTCTTTACACACTGTCATGTATTACAGCTTTGCATCAAAAGTGACATCCCAGGTAGTCTAAGTACACTGAGATGGGTTAACTCTGAGTAGTAACCAAAGGGGGGAATTTCTGTAAGGGTTTTGCCTTACACTATCCTTGACTGTGGTAGATAGTTTTCAAAGTAATAATGGAGAGCACACTGAGGAATTCCAATCCCAGACTTATGCTCTGTTTCAAAAAAAGAGTCGCCGTGGTCGGCCTTTCTCAACTAGGGGGTAACTATAGTGGCCCAGAGTTAGTGGGGCCTCTCCAGAATGTTCTATGTCTGCCTCGTGTCAGTGACTTTTTTGTGGAGTGCATTTGATTTATGTATATTGGATGCTTGCAGGACTGAAAGAGGTAATGTCTGGATAATTCTGTCCTCTCTGGAAAATGTATCGTTTGTGGTCACGTGATGTTGTATGATATATGTGTTTGCAAGAAGGCAATGGGAGGGACACAGACACTACAGAGATAGTAAATAGTGAAAAAAAAGAATATTGCTCACCATTACACTCCCCAAGACAACCAGATCAATGGCAAGACTCCTTCATTGTTGCAGCTCCACCACTCAGTCTTCAGCGGTGATAAATGAAGTACGATTAGAGATGAGCGAGCACACTCGTCCGAGCTTAATGCCTGTTCGAGTATTAGGGTACTCAAGATGCTCGGTACTCGAGACGAACACCACGCGGTACTCAAGTCAATTTCATTTCCCTTCCCTGCATGTTTAGCTCCATTCTTTAGCCAATAAACATGCGGGAAGGCATTACCACTTCCTGCTGTGACGTGCCAGCCTTGTGCACGTCTACAGCAGTGAGTGGCTGGGCCGATCAGGTTACCGCTGAGTACTTAAACTGGGGCCACCCACGGCTCGCCTCAGACGCATGCTGGCAGAGCTTAGGGAAAGAGCTGCAGCTGAGATAGGGAAAGTATTAGAGCAGGGATCCTCTCTTCAAGAACCCCAACAGTTCTTCTTAGGGCTACTCCTCAATGTGTGCATTACTTTTGTGGCTAGCTGGGAGCAGTAGTGCACCATTTTTTTCTAAAGCATCTAGGCCTGCGCAGAGCATTTCACCTGTAGCATTCTCTGTGTGCAGTGCATTAGGGAGAGTTCTCATTGCTAAACAGTACGCTAATATTTTCTGGGCTCCTGCAGAGCATTTCAGCTATACCGTTCTCTGTATGCAGTGCGTTCGGCAAAGTTCTCATCGCTAAACGGTACGCTAATATTTCCTGGGCCACTGCAGAGCATTTCAACTATACCATTCTCTGTGTGCAGTGCATTAGGTAGAGTTCTCATCGCTAAACAGTACGCTAATATTTCCTGGGACTCTGCCGAGCATTTCAACTATACCGTTCTCTGTGTGCAGTGCATGAGGCAGAGTTCTCATCACTAAACAGTACGCTAATATTTCCTGGGCCACTGCAGAGCATTTTAGCTTTACCATTCTCTGTGTTGGGTGAAGTAGCCGCAGTTATTAGCACTATCCACTGACTTTCTAGTTTTCTGACCCTGTGCAGAGTGTCTCACAATACTCTTTCCTTGGGTGCAGTGAAGTAGCTGCAGTTATTAGCACTATCCACTGGCTTTCTAGTTTTCTGCTCCTGTGCAGAGCGTCTCACAATAACCTTTCCTTGGGGGGGGGGGTTGAGGTACCCGCAGTTACCAGCACTATCCACTGACTTTCTAGTTTTCTGCCCCTGTGCAGAGCTTCTCACAATACCCTTTCCTTGGTTGCGGTGAAGTAGCTGCAGTTATTAGCACTATCCACTGGCTTTCTAGTTTTCTGCCCCTGTGCAGAGCATCTCACAATACCCTTTTCTTGGGTGCGGTGAAGTAGCTGCAATTATTAGCACTATCCACTGACTTTCTAGTTTTCTACCCTTGTGCAGAGTGTCTCCCAATACCCTTTCCTTAGGGGCATTGAGGTAGCCGCAGTTATCAGCACTATCCACTGGCTTTATAGTTTTCTGCCCCTGTGCAGAGCGTCTCACAATACCCTTTCCTTGAGGGCGGGGAAGTAGCCGCAGTTATTAGCACTATCCCCTGGCTTTATAGTTTTCTGCCCCTGTGCAGAGCGTCTCACAATACCCTTTCCTTGGGGGGGTTGAGGTAGCCGCAGTTATTAGCACTATCCATTTGCTTTCTAGTTTTCTGCCCCTGTGCAGAGCATCTCACAATGCCCTTTCCTTGGGGGGGGGGGGGGTTGAGGTAGCCACAGTTATTAGCACTGTCCCCTTGCTTTCTAGTTATCTGCCCCTGTGCAGAGGGTCTCACAATACCCTTTCCTTGGGGGGTTAAGGTAGCCACAGTTACCAGAACTATCCAATGGCTTTATAATTTTCTCCCACTCCATACGGGCTCTCTTATCTACAAGTCTCTGAGCGGTAAATGACCCCTAGATTTCAGCACAAGACAGCGGTTTAATTTTTTCAAGTCACAGAATAGAGCCTCCGGTATCTACAAGTCTCTGTGTGCGGTGAATTAGCCACAGTTCTCAGCGCTATACAGTGGGGTAATTTATTTGGGCCCTGCGCTATCTTTAATCTGACATCATGAGGAGTAAGGGTAAGGGTCGAGGACGTGGACGCGGGTGTCCAAGTGAGGGTGTGGGCACAGGCTGAGGTTCTGGGCGGGGTGAGTCACAGCCGACTGCTGAGGGATTAGGAGAGTACCAAGTCTCTACGCTCCCCAGCTTCATATCACAATTTGGGGGTCGACGTGGTAGACCTTTATTACAAGCAGAGCAGTGCAAGTAGGTCTTGTCGTGGATCGCAGATAACGTGTCCAGCAATGTATTGAACCCCCAGTCTTCTATGCAGTACACTTCTCCCGGCCTAGGGACTGCACCTCTGAATCCTCAGGCTGCTCCCCCTTCCTCCCAGCCTCCTCGCTCCATGAAAATGACAGATTCTGAGCAGGCAGACTCCCAGGAACTGTTCTCGGGTCCCTGCCCTGAGTGAGAAAAAACGGTTCCTCTCTCACCTGAGGTGTTTGTCGTGACCAATGCCCGACATTTGAAAAGTTCCCGACAACTGTCTCAACAGCTTTTTGTGGATGAGGATGATGAGACAGAGTTGTCTCTCAGTGAGGTTGTTGTAAGGGCAGGAAGTCTGAGGGAGGAGCGCTCAGAGGATTCGGAGGAAGAGCTGCAGAACGATGTGGTGACTGACCCCACCTGGCTTGCTAGGCCTACTGAAGACAGGGCTTCAGAGGGGAAGGCAAGTGCAGCAGCAAGACAGGTTGGAAGAGCCAGTGGGGTGGCCAGAGGGAGAGGCAGGGCCAGAGCAAAGAATCCCCCAACTGTTTCCCGCAGCACCCCCTCGCGGCAAGCCTCTGTGCAGAAGGCTAGGTGTTCAAAAGTGTGGATGTTTTTAGTGAGAGCGCGGACGACCGACGAACAATGGTGTGCAACCTGTGCCGCACCAAGATCAGCTGGGGAGCCACTACTACCAGCCTCACCACCACCAGCATGCGCAGGCATATGATGGCGTAGCACCCCACAAGGTGGGACAAATGCCATTCACAGCCTTCGGGTCACACCACTGCCTCTTCCCCTGTGCCACAACCTGCCACACAGATCCAATCCCCCTCCCAGAACACAGGAACGAGTGCCTCCCGGCTTGCACCGGCACCCTTACCTTCACGGTCCTCCACTCCATCCAGCAATGTCTCTCAGCGCAGCGTTCAGCTGTCGCTAACACAAGCGTTGGAGCGAAAGGTGAAATACGCTGCCACCCACCCGCAGGCACAAGCTTTAAACGTGTACATTGCCAAATTGATCAGCCTGGAGATGCTGCCGACGGCCCTGCCCTACTCACTCCCCAGTCGCCACTATTTTTCCTGGTGTGCCGTCCCAGCCCTACACCAGCATGTCTCCCGCAACATAAACCGTGCCCTCACCAACGCGGTTAGTGGGAAGGTCCACTTAACCACGAACACGTGGACAAGTACTGGCGGGCAGGGACACTATATCTCCCTGACTGCACATTAGGTGAACTTGGTGGAGGCTGGGACCGAGTCAGAGCCTGGGACCGCTCACATGCTACCCACACCGAGGATAGCAGGGGCTACCTCGGTGCTGGCTTCCACAGTGTATTATGCCACCCCCTCAGCACAGCGGTGGGCAAGCGTCAGCAAGCCGTGCTGAAACTAATCAGCTTAGATGACAAGAGGCACACGGCCCCAGAGCTGTTTCAGGGTCTGATGGAGCAGACCGACCACTGGCTTTTGTCGCTGAGCCTTCAACCGGGCATGGTCATGTGTAACAACGGCCGTAACCTGGTGGCGGCTCTGCAGCTTGGCAGCCTGGCCCACATCTTCACTCTCGTGGTTCAGCGGTTTTTATAAAACTACCCCCACTTGTCTGACCTGCTCGGTAAGGTGCGCCGCGTCTGCGCACATTTCCACAAGTCCACCACGGATGCTGCCACCCTCAGGACACTGCAACATCAGTTGCTGGCCACACTGCAGAGGTTACTCATGCTGCTTCCCTCTCATCTGTTCAGCGTGTATGGGCTGAAGAGAAGGAGGAGCATCCTCATAGGGAGGACAGCGATGTGTTGCATACTGAGACTTTGGCACACATGGCTGACTTCATATTAGGCTGCCTTTCCCGTGACCCTCGCATTAGATGCATTCTGGCCAACACGGATTACTGGGTGTACACCCTTCTCGACCTACGGTATAAGGAGAACCTTTCCACTCTCATTCCCGAAGAGGAAAGGGGTATGAGAGTGATGCAATACCACATGGCCCTGGTGGAAAAACTGATGCTAAAGTTCCCATCTGACAGCGCTAGCGGTAGAAGATGCAGTTTAGAGGGCCAACTAGCAGGGGAGGCGTGGGGATCAGGCAGCATGTCCAGCGCAGGCAGGGGAACACTCTTCAAGGACTCTGCCAGTTTTATGGCTCCCTAGCAAGACTGTGTCACCACTCCCCAGTCAAGTGTAAGTCGGAGGGAGCACTGTAAACAGATGGTGAGGGAGTACATAGCCGATTGTACCACCGTCTTTTGTGATCCCTCTGCTCCATACAACTATTGGGTGTCGAAGCGGGACATGTGGCATGAACTTGCGCTGTACGCCCTGGAGGTGCTGGCCTGCCCTGCTGCTAGCGTCTTGTCAGAGAGGAGGTTTAGTGCAGCTGGGATGATCATCATGGATAAGTGTACCCACCTGTCAACTGACAGCGCCGACATGCTTACACTCATCAAGATGAACAAAGGCTGGTTGAACCCAGACTTCTTTTCTCTACCGATGGAAAGCAGCGGATCCTCAAGATTCTTTTCGCTGCAACAGGAGAAAAATGCATCCTATATCACCCCAAAAAAGGGGAGAATTAGCTTTGTCTATCCCTCTCAAATAATATTACTTCTCCTCCTCCTAAAACAGCATATCACCACGCTGAACTGCCAATTTTTCTGCGGCCCAAAAAGCTCTGTTAAAAGTTTTAAAAGTTTTATGTTGCAGCCGTTCTGAAGTCTTCACCTTGCTTTCAGGCTGGACCAGGGTTTAGCAGTGTCACTACCTTTCCTGGAGCTGAGGGGTGTGGTGGTTGGATGAGTGATGTCAGTCCTCACCTGTTTCTGAGTGGCCCTGCTCCTATATAAGCTATGCTAGAATTGACCTTAGTGCTGGTCAATTTTCAGTTGCTGCCTGGATTGCTGCTGAAGAGCACAGCCTGCCACTGGAGCTCCTCCACCTTGCTGCAGTTGCTGCCTGGATTGCTGCTGAGGAGCACAGCCTGCCACTGGAACTCCCCCCCCCCCCCCTTGCTGCATTGCTGCTTCAGTTAGGTTTCATTGCAGTTATGGTGTACTGTTCCCTTTTTGTATCAGGGTTCCCTGGTAAGGGAATTATTAGTGGCCTAGGTACGAGTTGTGGGTCCGCACCTGTTGGAAGCTATCAGCCCACCGAGTAGGCAGGGCTTCCTCCCGGGATAGGGGTTTGCAGGGAAGGGATTTCCCTTAGTTTTGTATTTACGTTGCACAGTTGCGCCTTTTCTTTTGTTTATGAATATTGCATGTCTGGTAAGGACGCAACATTTTAAAAGTTTAACTGAAAACCAATTTCTTCAGAGGGCTGCCTCCAGGCTCTGTTACAAATTAAGCAACAACGAGCTGTATCTTTAAAAAATGTTTATGGGTTTCACCTGCCCTCGGGGTTCAGCAATTTTTCACGGGTACACTTGTACTCTTGGTACACCAATTTTTCAGGCCCTCGCCTATACTGTTGACAAACTAATTTTTCCAGGCTTCGCCTATACTCTTGGTACACCAATGTTTCAGGGGTTCGCCTATACTCTCGCTACAGAAATGTTACAGGGGTTTGTCTATACACTTGCTACTGAAAGGTTTGAGAGGTTCGCCTATGCTCTTGCTACAGAAATGTTTGAGGGGTCCGCCTATACACTTGCTACTGAAAGGTTTGAGGGGTTCACCTATACTCTTGCTACAGAAATGTTTGAGGGGTCCGCATATACTCTTGCTACTGAAAGGTTTGAGGGGTTCGCCTACACTCTTGCCACTGAACGGTTTGAGGGGTTCGCCTACACTCTTGCTACAGAAATGTTTCAGGGGTTCGCCTATACACTTACTACAGGAAGGTTTGAGGGGTTCGCCTATACTCTTGCTACTGAACGGTTTGAGGGGTTCGCCTACACTCTTGCTGCAGAAATGTTTCAGGTGTCCGCCTACACTCTTGCTACAGAAATGTTTCAGAGGTCCGCCTACACTCTTGCTACAGAAATGTTTCAGAGGTCCGCCTACACTCTTGCTACATGAAGGTTTGACAAGTCCGCCTATACTCTTGCTACAGACATGTTTCAGGGGTCTGCCTATACTCTTGCTACAGAAATGTTTAAGGGGTTCGCCTATGCTCTTGCTACAGAAATATTTCACTGGTCCGCCTATACACTTGCTACTGAAAGGTTTGAGGGGTTCACCTATACTTCTGCTATAGAAATGTTTCAGGGGTCTGCCTATACTCTTGCAACAGAAATGTTTGAGGGGTTCGCCTATACTCTTGCTACAGAAATTGTTCAGGGGTCCACCCTCTACTGTGGGTGCACAAAGGTTTCCCATAGCAGTGTTCAGCTGTCTGGCACAAATACAGTGAATGACTTGGGTAGAAGTGTGGGGACACATGGATTTCCTATAGCTATGTAACTCACGGCACATTGGGTCAAGCAGGTGGAGGCTGGGACCAAGCCTGACCTTGGGCCCGCTCACGTGCTTCCCACACAGAGCATTGCGGGTCCTACCTTGGTCACAGTTTCTCGGGCTTATTATGCCACCTCCTCCTCCTCCTTGGGGTCTGGGGATCAGCGCTGGTCAACATGTATTTGCTCTTGTGTAAGCATAGTTATCAGAGACACTGGTTTGGACCAAAGTTATCAGAGACACTTCTTTTTGGATCAAAAGAAGTGTAATTGAATTAATGAGACGTTCACAGCTGTACTAGCATTTGAGTCCGCTTTATGCCCATGATTGCTGAGGGTGTGGGCAGAGGCCAAGGTCCTGGGGGGATGCAACTGCGCCAGGTTTGGCCTGTGGAACTTCTTGGTGGTTCATCCAGTCTTTGGAGCGATGAAAGCAACCGTAACTGATTTAATGAGATGTTCACAGCTGTACTAGCATCCGAGTCCGCTTTAGGCCCACAATTGCTGAGGGTGTGGGCAGAGGCCAAGGTACTTGGCAGGGTGAAACTCTGCCATGTGTGGGCACTTAGATTTTTTCATATTTCATACTGTCCCTGAGTTGCAGGGGCTCACCTATGCTGAGCGTTTGATGCGTTTTGATGTGTGTGTGCATGTCTATGTGTATGTGTATCTATCTATCTCTTATCTATAACTTATCTATCTCTTATTTATCACATAACTATCTCCTGTCTATCCTCTCTCTCTCTCTCTCGTCCAAATTCGTTGGCTGCTTGTGTGTACATGTAACGATTATTGGTCACTTCTGCCCGTTTGAAGGAATTTTGGCCCTTTAACACACAACGATTATCGCTCAAAATTCGTTCAAATGTCCGAAAGTGAGCCATAATTGTTACATGTAAAGGCAAGAAGCCAACGAATTTGGACGATCTAGAGGCTCAGTAACAGCAAATATGGAGTGATATGTGACAGGATACTAGATGGAAGCTGTATTCCTCTATGCCCAACTGTATCAAATCTTGTATCCAAGCTAGAGGTGGTACAACAGGGTACTAGAGCCTTCATGCCCACCCGTATCACATCTTGTATCCAAGCTAGAGGCGGTACAACAGGATACTAGAGCCTCCCTATGAGGGGTTAGTTCTCCATGATAAATTTTCCTTTTGCTCTGATATTGTAATCACTTATATCAACGTTACAATCACACAGACAGTTTCATCCGATTCCAACAACTACTTCTATGGGAGGGATTCTTTTACAATGAGTATTTATATGGAAGGGGTTTTTTTTTAGCTGTCTCATTGTTTTTTTCTGAAGTAAATATCCCCAATTTTGATAATTTCTTTCTGTATTGTGGTGCACCCATTCCATTTATTACTTTTGTTGCCCGCCTTTGTACCTGCTCAGGTTCTGATATAACCTTTGTAGCAACGCGGGGGTTAATGAGTACGCCAATGGTCACTTTCACTCCTCTGTTAGTTTATTCAACATAAGTTTTAGCAGAACAGAAACGACTGGGTCTCCAGAAAAATAACGTTTGCAAAGTCCATCAATTGAAAGGGGTTGTCCTGCGCCGAAACATAAAAATTTTTTTTGCACAGACCCCCACTTAGTACACAGTAATACCGCATCCATTTGTTATTTAAAAAAAAAAATCTCTTACCTGGATCCCCGTTCTGCAGCTTTGAAGATTCTTCTTTCCAAGATGGCGCCGCTGGTCTTCTCCCATGGTGCACCGTGGATGTTCTTCTCCAGTCTGCACTCCACTGCCGATTCCAGCCACCTCATTGGCTGATCGGCACGACGTGACGGAGGCGGAGCTACGCGATGATGCGGAGAAGAGGGAGGAGCCAGGACGCAGCTCGTGAGCCCGGACCATCCAGAAGAGGAATCTTCAGTGCGCAAGCGCGACTGTTCCTGCGACCAGAGGAGAAGTTTGGTCGGCGCCATGGAAACGGGGACGCCAGCACCGGAAAGGGTAAGTATATAACTTCTGTATGGCCAATATTTAATGCACGATGTATATTACAAAGTGCATTTATATGGCCATACAGAAGTGCTTAACCCCACTTGCTTTTGCGGGACAACCCCTTTAAGCCTCCAACAGTTCACAGGAGGAGCAATGAAGTCCACAACTCAGCCAAACAGTAACAAGTCCGTCACCTTCACAGACCTGTAGTAGTCCAGAAGCACAGCTTATCGCCATGCCGTAGCATCTCCAGACCTCAATCCTAGGGCCAGAGTTCCCCAAGCGTCCTGCCGGAACAACGCAACTCTCCACCTAGTCTCAGCGTCTCTCTCTGCTTACAACAGGAATCTGTTTAACCAGAAGTCTGGTCCCAACACAAATCTGGTTCTTCCAGACACACACACACCTCCTTCTCACTTCCACCTGACTCTTTACATAGCTTGCAGGTTCAGGTATAAGATCTGGCCTGGAGTAAAATTGGACCGATCTATATCACAGAAGCTAACAACCTCTGTGACATATATCTTCCATTCCATACCATACCTGTGGGTGTTTTTCCTTTTTCTCCAGCACCAGAATGCCTGTGTGTTGCCCCCTACAGGCCATTCTCTACAGTGCACCTCTACACTTTATTGTGTATCGCTGCCCAAAACTCTCCCCAATATCCCTTGTATGGTCTGAATGTGTGTAGGATTGTGTTAGTGTGATTAACAGTACTTGATTGACTCATCACTACGTGAACATAAATATCTGGGAAAAATTGTTGTAAATATTTTAAGAACTGTTGAGCCAAGGATTTGGTTTGAACTGTTCGCTCTCCAATGCTTGGTCTTCCACGTTTTGGGGACATGGAAACAGTCAATTAGTGTATATTACATGTTAGTATATTACACTACTTAGTCAAACTACTAACGAACACTTGTCTATAGTATGTGAGTGAGTGCTTCTGATACTCCGCCCCTGGTAGTCATTGCTCCGCCTCCTGGTGATATCATCAAAGGTCCTTCAACATACATAAAACACAGAGTCTGACCAACAGAAGAACAACACAGTTAGGGCTCTTGAAAGGGGAGGATACAAATAACACACTGAGAACACAACTAAGCCATTATTATCCCAGAAGACACAAATCAGCAGTCCTGACAGAACACACTGACGTACCTCCACCACAGAGATCCAGTGGGCTGAAGGACCTGTGATGATGTCACTTCTGTGGGAGGAACCAAGCTGTGTTTGTCTTTTCGTGTTAAGATACTGTGATTGTGATGTGCCACCAGAAACATTGCTACTATAATGTCCTAATAATTACTAGTATAGTATGTTACTGTGGAGCCTCCTGTATATTCGTTGTATCCTGTGGTAATTTTTTTGTATCTCTGGTATACTCTACAGATTGGATCTACTACACAGAGAGAACACAATCACTGAGCGTAGACCACTATATACCTTTGTGTAGCAGAGCAGAGTGTGTATAGCTGAGTGTAGCAGAACGGCACGTGTGTACCTGCGTATAGCTGAGCTGAGTGTGTGTACCTGTGTGTAGCAGTGCTGAATGTGTGTAGCTGCATGTAGCAGTGCTGTGTGTGTATCAGTGCTGAGTGTGTGCAGCAATGTGTATCAGTGCTGAGTGTGTGCAGCAATGTGTATCAGTGCTGAGTGTGTGCAGCAATGTGTATCAGTGCTGAGTGTGCCAGCAGCATGTATCAGTGCTGAGTGTGTGCAGGAGTGTGTATCAGTACTGAGTGTATGCAGCAGCATGTAGCGAAGCAGAGTGTGTGGAGCTGCATGTAGCAGTGCTGAGTGTGTGGAGCTGCATGTAGCAGTGCTGAGTGTGTGCAGCAGCGTGTAGCAAAGCAGAGTGTGTGCAGCAGCGTGTAGCAAAGCAGAGTGTGTGCAGCAGCATGTATCAAAGCAGAGTGTGTGGAGCTGCATGTAGCAAAGCAGAGTGTGTGCAGGATCGTGTAGCAAAGCTGAGTGTGTGCAGGAGCGTGTAGCAAAGCTGAGTGTGTGCAGGAGCGTGTAGCAAAGCTGAGTGTGTGCAGGAGCGTGTAGCAAAGCTGAGTGTGTGCAGGAGCGTGTAGCAAAGCTGAGTGTGTACAGCAGCGTGTAGCAAAGCTGAGTGTGTGTAGCAAAGCTGAGTGTGTACAGCAGCATATAGCAAAGCTGAGTGTGTACAGCAGCATATAGCAAAGCTGAGTGTGTACAGCAGCGTGTAGCAAAGCTGAGTGTGTACAGCAGCGTGTAGCAAAGCTGAGTGTGTGCAGCAGCGTGTAGCAAAGCTGAGTGTGTGCAGCAGCGTGTAGCAAAGCTGAGTGTGTGCAGCAGCGTGTAGCAAAGCTGAGTGTGTGCAGCAGCGTGTAGCAAAGCTGAGTGTGTGCAGCAGCGTGTAGCAAAGCTGAGTGTGTGCAGCAGCGTGTAGCAAAGCAGAGTGTGTGCAGCAGCGTGTAGCAAAGCTGAGTGTGTACAGCAGCGTGTAGCAAAGCTGAGTGTGTACAGCAGCGTGTAGCAAAGCTGAGTGTGTACAGCAGCGTGTAGCAAAGCTGAGTGTGTACAGCAGCGTGTAGCACAGCTGAGTGTGTGCAGCAGCGTGTAGCACAGCTGAGTGTGTGCAGCAGCGTGTAGCACAGCTGAGTGTGTGCAGCAGCGTGTAGCAAAGCTGAGTGTGTGCAGCAGCGTGTAGCAAAGCTGAGTGTGTGCAGCAGCGTGTAGCAAAGCTGAGTGTGTGCAGCAGCGTGTAGCAAAGCTGAGTGTGTGCAGCAGCGTGTAGCAAAGCTGAGTGTGTGCAGCAGCGTGTAGCAAAGCTGAGTGTGTGCAGCAGCGTGTAGCAAAGCTGAGTGTGTGCAGCAGCGTGTAGCAAAGCTGAGTGTGTGCAGCAGCGTGTAGCAGTGCTGAATGTGTGTAGCAGAGCTGAGTATATGTAGCAGCATGTAGCAGAGCTGAGTGTGTGTATAGGAGATAACCTGTAGTAAAACTACTAGAGATGAGCGAGTATACTCGGTAAAGGCAATTGCTGGAACGAGCATTGCCTTTACCGAGTACCTGCCCGCTCGAGATGAAACGTTCGGGTGGCGGCGTGGGGGAGCGGTGAGTAGCGGCTGTCAGCAGGAGGGAGCAGGGGGGGGGAGAGAGGGAGAGAGAGATCTTCCCATCTGTTCCGCTCTCCCCCGCAGCTCCCTGCCCGCCGCCGGCACCCGGACGTTTCATCTCGAGCGGGCAGGTACTCGGTAAAGGCAATGCTCGCTCGAGCAATTGCCTTTACCAAGTATACTCGCTCATCTCCAAAAACTACACCTCTCTGAATATTAGCCATGGGGAAGGGGTTGATTTTTTTTTTTTCTCATAACATAAACATAGGGCAGTCAGACTAGAACTACTAGGGACCACCACACTACACCAGAAATAGCAGCTGTAACTCCGAAACCAGATCACTGCTCTTTACTCTTCCAGCAGACAGCCGCAGTGTGAGGAGAGCAGAGTGCGCAGACGCTGGGTGCAGGAGCAGAAGGATGATGACGTCATCATCTGGCTTCACTACGTACACTGCGTCTGCTCTCCTCCCCCCCTCTCACTTCCTCCCACAACACATAGCCAGCACTGCAACCAGCTGGTAATGCACTTAATGTGTATTCTGTAAATGACAGGCGCCCACTCAGCGCAGGGGCCGAGTCGCAATTGCGACCCCCTGTTGGTACGCCTTTGCCCACTAGTAACAATGACTCAGAGTATGTACCATTTATAACCAACCTCTGCTTTCTATGACTGAGCCAGTTACTTACCCACTTACACACATTCTCACCCAGACCAAGCATTCTCATCTTATATGCCAAAATCAACCACTTTGGAAACGTCCAGATACACAAGATCCAGTGACTCTCTACATTCCAGTCTAGAACTTACCTGCTAATAGAAGCTTATCAGGTTGGTTTGACAGAAGCGAACTCTCATAAATCCATGCTGATCCAGAATTATACAGCTATTTTGCTTGATGTACTCCAGGATGGCATCTCTTGGAAACCCTTTAAACATTTCATTCACAATAGAAGTAAGACTTATGGCCTGTAACTTCCAGGTTCACTTTTTGAATATCGCCACCACATTGGCTACACGCCAATTGTATGGAACAGACCCTGTCACTATAGAGTCCTTAGATATAAGAGACAAGGGTCTGTGTATCACATTACTTAATTCCCTTTAAACCCAGGCGTATTTTAATCTTTTTAAGATGGCTCTGCATTTCTACCTGGGTTAGACTGGTGACATTTAGTGGAGAGTTTACTTAATCATTCTTCATCTCATCTGACATTTCATTTTCCTTTGTAAATACACTGGAGAAAAAACTATTTAATAGATTTGCTTTCTCCTCATCACCCTCTACAATTTCTCCTACTTTATTTATTAAAGTGACAAAAATTTCAGTATTTATCTTTTACTATTTATACAGTTGAAGAACAGTTTAGGGTGCGGGCAGACGAGCGTAGGAGTATTTACGTTCGCACGAGCGCAACGTATAATCGCCCGAGCGATCGTTTTTCACCGATCTCGACCAGAGCTAGAAAGCGTATTTTCGTTTGTTCCTACTTTGCAAACGGTCTTTTCGGCGATCGAATATGCGTTGGCGCGTATTTCGGTCGCATATGTTCCGTTTTTTTTTGAATTGCCGTTTTTACGCGCCGTAAAATCGCCCATGTGAACGAATACATTCGAAACCATTGCCTCAGATGGTCACATATATACGTTTGGTCGCAAAAACGCGCCGTTTATGCGCTCGTCTGCCCGCACCCTCAGGGTTAGTTTTACTCTCCTAGGCAATGTCTCTCCATCTTTGCTGCTTTTATCTGATTTTTACATAATTAATTTTTAATTCATACGGTTTTAGTGCTTCTTTGCTCCCTTCTTGTTTTAGTAGTTTAAACACTTTATTTTTGCTGTTATTTGCCCCCTTTACATCTTTATTAAGCAGCATTGGTTTTCTCCTATTACTAAGTATTTTATTCCTTTAAGGTATGAACCTCTCACAGTAAGTAATTAAAATGTTTTTAAACATTTCCTATCACTGAGTAAGGGCAAATTTGACTTTAATATACTTGGTCATTTATGTTGTGCAGCAATCTGTTCAATGTATTTCCAAATTTTATGAAGTCATATATGAAAAAACTTCATTCTTCAGTAATCTGCAACCCGCAAGATAACAAACAGCAGTGTTGTCAGTTCTCGGGTCAAGAAAAGTCAAGCAGAAATTGTTATAGTGTTCAGGGGGTGTGATTTTTAGACAGCAATTTGGAAAAGGGCTTAGGTTATACAAGCCAGTTCCACTTCATTTCCATGTACACAAGGAAGACATTTTTGCGACTCTTAACTGATCAAAGAAAGTTTCAGTTGGCACTAAAGTCGTCTAAAACTGAAATGATACAGTGCTTTTAATAACTCTTTGTTCTTCTTCCAAAGGCTTGGTGGTGAGCAGATTGGGAAAGTTCATCTCTCCAGTCAGTGTGGACATAGTAGTTTTCTATGATAAATCTGTACTATGGTCTGTATTATGAGGTTTCAATGCTAAAACCCACATTTTTAGTGTCCCCTAATAGATGATAATGCCCAGTAGTTGAACACTCTAATAGATGATAATGTCCAGTAATAGTGTTTCCTAATAGGTATCTATACTTAGTAATAGTGCACCCTAATAGGTAGTACTACTTGGTAATAGTGCCTCCTAATAAAAATGCCCAGAAGTAATGCCCCCTAATTGCTAAAAATATCTGGTAATAGTGCCTCCTAATAAAAATGCCCAGAAGTAATGACCCCTAATAATAGGTAAAAACGCCCAGATAGTACCCCATAAAGGGGTTGTCCCGCGCCGAAATGGGGTTTTTCTTTTTTTCAATAGCCCCCCCCGTTCGGCGCGAGACAAACCCGATGCAGGGGTTTAAAAGAAAAAACGGATAGTACTTACCCGAATCCCCGCGCTCCAGTGACTTCTTACTTACCTTGCGAAGATGGCCGCCGGGATCTTCACCCTCGGTGGACCGCAGGTCTTCTGTGCGGTCCATTGCCGATTCCAGCCTCCTGATTGGCTGGAATCGGCACACGTGACGGGGCGGAGCTACGAGGAGCAGCTCTCTGGCACGAGCGGCCCCATTCAGAAGGGAGAAGACCGGACTGCGCAAGCGCGTCTAATCGGGCGATTAGACGCTGAAAATTAGACGGCACCATGGAGACGAGGACACTAGCAATGGAACAGGTAAGTGAATAACTTCTGTATGGCTCATAATTAATGCACGATGTACATTACAAAGTGTATTAATATGGCCATACAGAAGTGTATACCCCAACTTTGTTTCGCGGGACAACCCCTTTAAGGCTCTATTTACATGGGCGAGCGCGATCTCAGTTCCAGTAACTCAATCACTCCTAAACCTGAGATTTTTCCTACAAGTGTGATGCATTTGCAAGAAATACTCATTGCTAGACCTGTGATTTTTATGTGCGTGAAAATTGCATTTTGTTTCAATAGAAAAAAACTGAAAAATTGCTGCGCACTCACATGCACATTGCATGGAACGTGAGTATGCTCCTGTAGAAAATAATGTTCAATATCACCCCAAAATAGGACATGCTGCAATATGTCTATCTCAGACTCTTGGTCCAAGAGAATGGTTGCCCATGTGTATTTTCCTGTATCACTTTCATCCATATCGCAATCAGACAGAAATTGCACAAGGAAATCGCCCGTGTAAATATGGCCTAATAGGTAATAATACCTGCTAATAGGACCTCCAAAAAATAATAATGCCTGGTAATTCTACACCCTTATAGACAGTAATGCCCAGTGACACTGCCCCCTAATTGGTATTAATGCTGGTAATTGAAAAGGACCTGGAATATTTGATCTGAAGAGTTAAAGAATAGAGATGAGCAAACCTACTCGGCCACGCCCCCTTTTTCACCCGAGCGCCGCGATTTTCGAGTACTTCTGTACTCGGGTGAAAAGATTTGGGGGGCGCCGTGGGTGAGTGGGGGGTTGCAGCGGGTAGTGGGGGGGAGAGGGAGAGAGAGAGGGCTCCCCCCTGTTCCCCGCTGCTACCCCGGGCTCCGCCACGCCTCCGCCCGCCGCCCAGCACCCCCTGAATCTTTTCACCCGAGTACGGAAGTACTCAAAAATCGCGGTGCTCGATCGAGTAATTACTCGAAACAAGTATATTCGCTCATCTCTATTAAAGAAGTAATCGAGCGCATGGGGCTGTACCTCAACATAAAGAAAACAAGGTAATGATGACATTAGTAACAGGACAGTTCATGTAAAAATCAACAATGAGGAAATTGAATTGGTTAAAGATTTTCTCTTCCTCGGATCCAAGATTGACAGCAATGGAGAATCAGAACCAGAAATCTAACGAAGAATTGCACTTGGCCGTAGCGCAATGCAAAGAATGGCAAGGATATGGAAGAGCAAAGATATTAGCATTGCTACAAAGATCCGAAATACAATCGTTCTCCCGATCTCCAGTTACGCATGAGTAAGTTGAACACTCAGGAAGGCAGATAAAAGGAAAATTGATGCTTTCGAACTATGGTACTGGAAAAGAATACTGCATATAGCATGGTCAGCAATAGTCACCAAGATGGTCCTAGAGCACATCAAACTAAAAATATCGCTAGAGGGCAAAATCACCAAACAGCGTCTCTCATACCTTAGACATATCATGCAAACCAATTCTCTGGAAACACTGATGTTCAGCACAGTTGGTGGGTTGTGAAGAAAAGGACGACAAAGAACACACTGGTGTTACGATTGTGTGGGCAAACTAAGCACGGGGCCCACACAATCGTGACCAAGGAGGAAGGACACAAGTTTCAGGCAACTGGCCCTGGCTATAGGGAGGTTGACCTGGTTCTACTTAAGTGGGGACATTGCCCCAATAAGGGCAGCCCAGTGGTTTTCGGATCTGGGCCCTAGCTGATCCTAGGAGCCATGCACCAGAACAAGACACATTCACATGCCACATGACAGGGACTGAACAGGACACACAGAGCCAGAATACACAGCATACAGCAGCCAAAATGCAACCACTAGTAACAGATAGGAAGCTGAATATAAATACCAAGTATTAGTTGACATTTTGTACAAAACGTGGAAGCTAGCGGGCCAAACTTCACGGCTCCTGGTTATACCGCTAGTCCCTACACTAACCAGGAGTCCAGCAGAACCAGACAGAGTTCCCACAGAACGCTGCAACAGGACAGGACACAGATAGCAGGTCACACAGCAAGCTAACACAAAACTGACAGAATATCAATGAACAAACGGACATGAACCAGCAAGACACAGATCACACAGCAAACTTCAACAGACAAGGATTCATGACTGCTCACCCCGAACACCAGACAGAGACTGACCAGGAGCTGGGTTTATATGTGAGCACAGACCCAGGAGATTGGCTAGCAGGAAGTACCACACCCAGCCAGCTCAATCAATTAACCCAGTGAGGGCTGTGCTGCTAGGAAGCTTAGAACTACAGATCCCAGCAGCACACGTAACAGTACTTCTCCTTTACAAAAGGGGCCTCCGGACCCTTTAAACATAACAACAAAAATTATGCAACTCCTCCAAACCGCGCAAGTGTACAGGATTTATCTGAAAAGGACCTGACACCAAGGCAAAAATGGCAAAATGGGAGAGAGTAAGGAAATTACTAAGCAGGACCACTGCGCCTTATGCAAAAGGCCACCGAACAGTAGCATGCATAGAACATGCACAACCCAGAGTGGAAAGATAGCTACCCTCCCTACTGACATAGCGTGAACAGGAAGCTTAGAAATACAGATCCCAGAAGCACATGTAACAGCTGGCTGGACACAATCAAGGTAGATACAAACATCTCTTGTCTGGACTCCGACACTATCCCAGTCGGCACAGTTAGCGCTAACTACGCACGCTGGCATACACCTGCTCCGTAGTCATATCAGCCAGTTAACTTCCCATTCGCCTAGGGATAGTATAGGCGGCTATAGGAACCAGCGAGGGGACACTTCACGAAGTGCCACCTCGTACAGGTGAGGGGTGTGGATTTCTCGGAAAAAAACACACGGGAGGCCCATGCCCCCCTCCTGAGATAGGCAGGGATTTCACCTCCTTGTTGTAGGGTATTGTGGGCGACGGAAGTTGATAGACGGGGGGAGCAGGTTAGTTGTATTGTCACTGAAAGAGAAGATATCCTCCTGCTAGAGAGAGGGGGGGGGGGAACTCTGCGGAGGCCGAAAAAGAGGAAGTGTTAGTTTAGAATCCATTAGTACTACAGGTTCCAGCCAGACGCCTAAAATTACGGACTTAAGAATGGGGAATAAATCAAGCAGTAATAACGGGCGGCGGGCACGTGATTTAGTGGCCGAGAGAGAAGGCAAACACTGCTCAGATAAGTGGCCACAGATAAGGAAAATTGCGGGCTGGGATCCAGATCCAAATGGACGACTTCAGCCGGAACCCTGGAGAGTCTTGATAAGAGATAGGCGCGGCATGTTGCAGGATAAAAATTTACTCACAGCTGCAGAAGCGTGGTATCGAGTCGCAAAAACACTGAATAGAGACGGGTGGAGGGAGACGGAGCAGGAAGGGGGGGGGAAATACAAACGTTATGTGTATCATGCAAATTCTGTGAACCCACTTCTTACACATCCGTCAGCACCTCCCATGCATTCAGGTAACTTACCATATTGGATGTGCCTAGTCTGTGGAATGCAGAACCCAAGGCAGCGAGAAACCTGTCTGGGATGTGGCTCCCCGCGCCCAGATGGAAGTGTGAATGAGTCCACACTTCCTGTATTCAACGCTGAGCAGGCGGTTCCTGCATCCGGAGCTGCCGTGCGTTTCAACACTGCAGTTTCCTGTGATGATGTCGCAGGAAATACTGGGCATTCCAATATGCGTTCCACAGCCACTTCCTCTGGCAGCCATCTTAAGACACCTCAGAGGCCTAGGGCACGGCCACCCACTCCATACGGTGGCCATCTTGGTACACCCCAGAGGCCTAGTACCCAGCTGTCCACCCATGAAGGCAGCCATATTGCTACACCTCAGAGACGCAAAACACCTACCATGTCTCCACTCTATCCAGTGATAGATCCTCAAGCATTACAAGCACAAAGACAAGCTGTCCCTCTGTTCCCAGACCAGCCAATTACAGATGACCAAGCAAGCACAGAGGATCAGCTGATCGCAGGACCTGTTGCAAGTGAAGGTGGAGCTCAGGGAGGCTTTGATCTACCCCCACCCAGGGAGGAAGATGGAGATCAATGGACAGACAGTGAGGAGGATGGGGAAACAGGAGTCACCAGGTCTGGAGAGAAGTTCCGAGGCCGACCCCCTCCTGTGAAAATGGTGCGCCCCCGGGACGGCATATTGGCAAACAAGGGATATGGTGCAAGACCAAAGCATCGGCCAGCGAGGACGACTTCAGGGGGAGCAGAAGAACAATTCTCGCTAACAAAGCCCAGCTTACAAAAAAGCCCAGCAGCTCGCACGAGTATACAAGAACAACTCAACTTTGCACCCCCCAATACATCTACGCCTAAGGTCCATTTCATGTCTCCACAGGGAGATGACCCTTATGGATCGCAAGACTCCCTCACGCAAGATGAACATCAATCTCTGGCACCACAGATCACGCCTCAGCTGGCACCACACAGGATGCCCTTCGTACCGGCAGACGCCCCACTCCTATACGTCAGCTTCACGCCAAGCCAAGCCACTACCCTCCAGGCGGGATTACCAGATCCAGAAAAGCAACCCATGCCTTTCTTCAGGAAGCTGGTCCTGTACCAACGTAATTATTCAGCCACCTGGAAGGATCTACAGGCCTTGACGGAAGTAAAGGCTGGGGACACATATTGGCCAGTCATCCAGAAATCCCTTGATCCGACAAGTGAGAATGCTACTCCAGAGACAACATATGTTTCCGGAAGGGAATTCTGCAAGCAAGTGAAGGCCTGGGCGCAAGACAGGTTGGCGGATCAAGCTATCACACTGCAGAACGTGACCCAAGAAAAAGGGGAATCTGTGGACAAGTTTTATGGTCGCCTCATTCAACTCTTTGACGATCTCGGATTCTCATCACAAATCAGAACACACCAATTGATGCTTTCCACTGCTTTTGTTTCTGGTTTACGAGACCCGATCAGGAAGGGACTGATGGCAGCAAAACCGGAATACAAAATCCTGGCTATCGATGTCTTACTACCAGTCGCAAAGGGAGTAGCAGGGAATGGACCTACCCCTGTGATGGTGGCGATGGGAGCTCCACACAATCGTAGTCAGGATGGGCAAAGAAGATGTTATAGATGTGGCAAAACAGGGCATTTCAAGAGAGACTGCCGCGCACCACCAGGACAACATGGACAAACGAATCAGGCCAGAAGACAGGCTGGACCAACATCTTCTGACGACCTTCCGCCTCCACCACCACCCCCACCACCGGTATCCTACCATGGCCCGTCCCAATAGGACGCAGGCAAGCCAGTCTCCAGTATGGCCTCTTTCCAGAACCCTGCAGTAGATAATACCGGACCCCAAGCCCAAGTGACTCTCTCTATTGCAGGGAATCCAATTACTTTCCTACTGGACACTGGTGCAGCCAGGAGCATCATTCGTGCTGACGATTTCCCCTTCAAGCACCTGCTGGATGACAAGACCATACTGACCGTAGGAGTAGGAGGAAGGCCGTCTGAAAACCCACTAAGCAAGCCACTTCCTGTCGGCATACAGAACATCCTGGCTAGATTTGTGGTCCACAAGACCTCACCGCTCAACCTACTGGGAGCTGACCTTCTATCCAGACTTCAAGCTACAATTGCCTACACTGAAGACGGTGGCATAACGGTTACCTCCCCTCTATCTGAAGATGACCAGATGACACTTGCCTCAGAACCATTCCTCATGACCTGTCAAGAAGTTCGAAAGACAATACCAGATGAGGTGAAAGCAAGAATCCCTGATACACTGTGGTCAAAAGGACCTGAGGACATTGGTCGTCTGAGTTCCACCAGTGATGGTGAGGATGAAGCCCGGAATGCATTCCCAAGAAGACCACAATACCCACTGAAGCACTCAGTGTCGCTAGCCATCGACGAACAGATTAAGATGCTGATCCAGAAGGGAGCCCTTGTGCCATGTGAGTCGCCATGCAACACCCCGTTGTTCCCGGTGAAAAAAAAGACACCGAAGGGCGAACCAACCAAATACCGTATGGTTCAAGATCTACGGGCAGTGAACCAGGCGACCATATTGGAAACTCCTTTGGTGCCGAATCCACACACGCTACTGTCTGGAATTCCGCCAACAGCGAAGTACTTCACAGCGATAGATATGACAAGCGCATTTTTTAGCGTCCCATTAGACGCATCATGCCAATATCTATTCGCCTTCACGCACAACGGAGGCCAACTTACATGGACTGTAATGCCTCAGGGTGCACAGAATTCACCCAGCCAATTTGCCAAAGCAATGTCTCTGATTCTAAACCCATGGATGGAGGGACACCCCACAGTGGTCTTACTCCAATATGTGGACGACCTGTTACTTTGCGCAGACGATCTGGACACGGCCTCCTCCTCCTCTGAAAATCTTCTGTGCTATCTGGCATATCAGGGATGTAAAGTGTCAGAATCCAAGTTACAGTGGTGCTGCACAACCGTCATCTTCCTTGGCCACTGCATTTCCCAAGGAGTACGACACTTGACAGAAGACCGGATCGCCGCCATTCAACAAGTGCTGCTTCCCCGATCTGAAAAGGCTCTTCAAGCTTTCCTGGGACTGATCTCGTACTGCAGAGCCTGGATTCCAGAGGCCTCTTTGCTGATGCAACCCCTGTACGAAGATGTCAGAAGGATCGGTGAAGAAGGAGGAAAGGCCAAGGCCCCGTGTACACTCTCTGAAGACTCGACAAGAAATTTCAGCACACTTAAGGACCTGATCTCTAAAGCACCTGCATTGGGACTACCGGACTACGACAAACCATTTGCTCTGTTTGTGTCCGAGAATCAAGGACACGCATCAGGTGTCCTTACTCAGAAACATGCTGGAAAATCGCGACCCATCGGCTACTTCTCAGCCAGACTCGACCCAGTGGCAAGAGCAGGACCTTCCTGCCTGCGGGCAGTCTTTGCAGCCCATGTCTTGCTGGACAAGACCTCAGATCTCGTGTTGGGTTACCCTCTGACTGTCCTGGCTCCACATGACATTGCCGCCGTACTCAACCAGACACAGCCGAAGCATCTATCAGCAGCAAGGCATCTACGCTTGCAATGCTCACTGTTGATTCCGGAGAATGTCACGTTACAGCGTTGTAATGTCCTCAACCCTTCCACACTCCTTCCAATTCTTCAGGGGGAAGGCGATGAAGAGGAGAATGGGAACGATGGTGAGGAAAAACCGAATGGTTCCGTCTCCTACTACGACATTCCACGTCCTTCACATGACTGCGTCAGGATGATGCAACAGGAAATCTCTCATCTACCATCAGTCTATGACAAACCACTGGAACCCGTAGACTACACACTCTTCGTGGACGGCTCCAGATTCGCCGATGAGATGGGTCGATACCATACCGGTTACGCAGTTACCACCACCACGAAAATAATCCAAGCCCAACAAATCCCTCCTACCGTATCAGCACAAGAAGCCGAACTACAGGCCCTCACACGGGCGTGTGAGGTGGCCCAGGATCATACAGCCAACATCTACACAGATTCACGGTACGCTCATGGAGTGGCACACGACTTCGGGATGATCTGGAAAGTTAGAGGATTCCTCACAGCTGCAGGCATCCCAGTCAAGCATCATCAAGCCATCAGGCACCTGCTGGATGCCCTCCAACTGCCACGGAAGGTGGCCGTACTGAAAGTGAAAGCTCACAGCAAGAAGAACACTGAAGAGGCCGTTGGTAATCATACAGCGGATCAAGCAGCAAAAAGAGCTGCAAGGGGGGAGTTTGGAAGAATTGGAATTCAGGTGGAAGCACTACCGGTAGGGGTGGAATCAACGGAGGAACCAGACCCGTCCATGATGGTCAGTGTGGATGAGAAGATACGACCAGACTACCTTACGGAAGCACAAAAGAGAGCGAGCAAGGAAGAAAAAGAAGAATGGACGAAGAAAGGAGCGAAAAAGGACGAACAAGGACTGTTTGCGCTGGCAGGCCGCCCATGTTTGCCTAGAAGCTTCTACCCAGCAGTGGTACAGTGGGCGCATGGCCCAACCCATTTGTCCAAAATGCTCATGAACTCATTGATCCAGAAATATTACCTGGCGCCTGGCATCACAACGTTGGTAGACAAGTACTGCAAATCTTGCACCATTTGCGCCCAATGTAATCCAGGAAAAATGGAAGAGACACCTAGAAAACACCTGGCCAGGCCACTGTATCCATTCCAACGGATCCAGATTGACCACATCCAAATGCCGAAATCAGGACGCTTTGAATACGCCCTAATAGTGGTGGATATTTTCTCTGGGTGGGCAGAGGGATACGCAAGTACGAATATGACTGCCAAAACTACTGCTAAGAAACTCATAACTGAGTTAATTTGCCGTTTCGGAATACCTGAAGTCATCGAAAGTGATCAAGGTCCAGCATTTACCGCCAACGTCACCAAGGAGATATGGCAGGCGTTGGGCAGCAGTCTTTTGTTTCACACACCCTATCACCCTCAGAGTAGTGGTAAGGTAGAAAGACTAAACGGTACCTTGAAAACAAAAATACTTAAAATGTCACGAGAAACTGGCATGCCCTGGCCAGAAATCCTCCCCATAGCACTGTATAGCGTGAGGTACACACCAAGGGGAAAACATAAGTTATCACCTTATGAAATTCTTTTCGGGACCGTCCCCAGACTAGGGTGTTATTTCCCTCAGCAGTTACAATTGCACTCCGATGTTCTGACTAAGTATGTTATATCACTCGCCAAAGAAATAACTAAAGTCCATGCACGAGTTTTCTCTTTCATTCCAGACCCAGACCAGGACACAGGCACCCATTCCATACAGCCCGGGGATTGGGTGTACGTAAAGAAGTTTCTGAGGAAAAACTCTCTTGAGCCCAGATTCGACGGTCCGTTCCAGGTGTTGTTGACCACTGCCACCTCGGTGAAACTAGAGGGGAAGCCTACCTGGATCCACGCAAGCCACTGCAAGAAAGCTCCATCCCAGAAGGACGACTCATCATGAAATATTTAGGTCAAGTTATCATAATACTTCTCCTATGTGGGGTTCTGGTAATGTGGGACGAAAAGGGTACCTCAGTGAAGAACCAGAAGCAGCAGGCTAAACGGGTGAGGGAAAGCCATATCAATATGTGGGAGTATTTAGCCAGAGATGTTATCAATATAACTAACATGTGCATGCCTAAATTAAGGAGCGGGGAAGATATTCTACGAGCTTGCTTACTGGCCATTCCCACTCCAGTAAATGTATTGACATCAATTTATGCAATGGTACATGATGATGATGATGTGGGGGAAGGCGATGTGATACAAGATAACACCTTCATTAACATATATGAGTATTGTCCCTACTGTGAGGCTGTAGAACACGCTGACTGGTCCAATATGACTGAGTTCCAGGTCAGAAATGTCTCACAGGCTGAGGTATGTTACAACTTTACATGTAATCCACGGTACATTGGGAAATGTGAGAGGGGCCAAGTGGTCACTAGTGATTCCCGAATACTTTGCTCCCGTACTGAAGAACAATGTCAAAAGATAGTGACTACCATGTCTTGTGGAAAAGTAGTTCGGAGTCCCAGCCACACCAGACATGTCAAACTGCCAGTAGGATGGGTCCTGTCCTGTGGCAATTTGACATACACATATATCCCCGCCAACATTACAGGAGGACCGTGTGCATTGTCCCGTCTAAGTATCCTTATGTATCAGAAGCCAGACCCCCCGGCACCCACACCCTCACTTAGGGATCGGAGGGACATCCACGGCCTGGCCGATAACTGTGTAGGACCACCTACTCTACTGAGTTTCTCAGAGCACACCGCACTAGCTCTCAGCATCCTAGGCACCCCGGCATTGGCCCAGCATAACACAAGAGTAATTAACGGCTTAGCTTGTGACATGGTAAAGGGCCTAAATGCCACATCCCAGGCACTGGACTTACTACTCTTAGATGTACAAAACATACGAAGAGCCGCCCTACAGAACAGAGCCACCATTGATTACATCCTTATGACCATGAACCACGGGTGCGAAGAGTTTGAAGGGATGTGTTGTTTTAATCTCTCTGACAACTCTGCGTCAATCCACCAACAGATCAACCGCCTGAGAGATCTAGCCACCAGTATCAAACAAGGAACGGATCAAGGGTGGTTTGACTGGTTGACAGGGTCCTGGTTTGGGCTTACTCTGATGAAGAAAATACTAACTGTTTTTGTTGCCACTGTAATGGTTCTAATTTCTGTTTGTTGTTGCATACAGTGTATCCCGGCCCTGGTGTCTACCTGGTCCACCTGTTTCTCTATGATGTCCGGCGGTAGGCCCACTGTCAATGCCAATGTCGTCATCACAGATCCAGAATACGATGATGTTGACCCATCCTATACCCCCATGAGAGCAATGGCTCCAGTCTACAACACATTACAAGTCTAGAGTCAGCGGTGGGAGTGGGATGGAGCAGGGCGAGTTTGGTGAAACAGATAGTTTCAAGGGGGGTCTGTGGTGGCAATCCCAATATATAAATCTTTGTGTATTGGGATTTGGTGGGCCTTACGGGGAAACTTGTTAATTCAAATGCTTTAATTCTGTTTTGATTCAACTATAGAAGTGTACGTACAATTATGCAATAATAATATTATGCAATGCTTATATGAAATATCTGTTTTTCATAACTCTGCTGACAAAGATGGAATTTAGCACGTAACCAACATGTATAAATATATTTGACCGTCCAGCTGCATAGATTAATACGGAAGTAGGAATTAGACAATCAACCGCATCTGAGACGGACTACCGTTTTCAGATGACCGCGAAAATCCCCCAGCGATTTTACTGGAAACAGACGCAAATAACATGGGCGGTCTATGCTATTACTAACTCATGACGACACAGCCAATGATTTCGGTGGAAATACACGTGGGATACGAATTAGTATCTGCCCCATCTTATCTGCTATCACGTGATGGGCCATACCAGATGACCGGATGAAGGAAGACGGCTTATCCAATAATCAACCAACACGTTGTGTCTATGTAATTCTTGCCTGCCCCAAAAGGGCTGTTTTGATGTGCCTTATAAAACCTTGTTACGCGCCAAGAATAAACAGGAAGTTACTTTTTCTTTGAACTTGTGTCAGACTAAGTGATTTCTAGGAGACAGTGCGCACTGTCCGATACCTTTGATCAATCAATCTGGAAGGGTGTGATCATTCCTAATTGAGTAAGGCGTGGTTCCACAAAGGAAGGTTCCAGGACAAGAGAGTCTTAAAGGAGAAGATAACTGAGATTGAGCACCTGAAAAGATTGGCCAAACAGGAAGCTGATCTAAGAAAAGTACTGGAAGAGCAAACTGCTCAATATAAGCAAGATTGTGAAGAAAAAGTCCTGCTGTTGAAACAAACCTCTGAGATTGAGAGGGAAAACGCAAAAGAAGATGCTGGATGGGTCCCTGGTAGAGATGAGCAAGCAAACTCGCTAAGGGCAATTACTCGAAGGAGCATTGTCCTTAGCGAGTACCTGCCCGCTCGGAAGAATATATTCGGGTGCCGGCGGGGGGCGAGGAGCGGTGGGGGAGAGCAGGGGGAAATGGAGGGGAGATCTCTCTCTCTCTTCCCCCCGCTCACCCCTGCTCACTGCCGCAACTCACCACTCACCATCGCCGGCATCCAAATCTTTTCTCCCGAGTGGCAGGTACTCGCTAAGGACAATACTCGCTCGAGTAATTGCCCTTAGCAAGTATGCTCGCTCATCTCTAGTCCCTAGCAAAACAAACTGAAGAAAGATGAGTTTTTCCAAGGGAGAATAAAAAATAAACAGGCCCTCGAAGAAAATACTGAATTAGAACAGCTCAACTAGTGGTTGCGCACTGAATTGGAAGACTTGCTTACCACCAAGAATGGGGCTGGAAGGAATGTTCAGGAATTAGAAAAGTTTGAGAAAGCATTCAAACAGCAATTAGAAAAAAATGAACTCAGTTGGAGGAATCTGAAGATACGTTACAAGCCACGGAGGATGCCAAGTTGTGCTTAGAAGGTAATCTGCCAACTATGGGGGAGAGTTGGGGATGAATCAAAGAGACTTAAAGGGACATATTGCCTCTGCAAGCAAAAATAGAAAAGAAGCCATCCAACAATTGCACAAACTGCAGATGCAGATTAAGGATTGCCCAAAGAAAGTTGGAAGACATCAAAGCATCCAAGAAAGACACTTTGGTTTGGTTTAAAGAAATCAGAAGAAACTGAGAAGTCTGGAAGCATAGATAATCCATATCTAAATGGGAAACCACTGGGTAACACTACATGGAAAAAGACTTGGGGATTTTAGTTAGCTGTAAGCTTAACTGGAGCAACCAATGTCAGGCAGCTGCTGCCAAGGCAAAAATGATAATGGGGTGCATCAAAAAAGGTCTAGGGGCACATGATGAGAACAGTATTCTTCCTCTTTACAAGTCACTGGTCGGGCCACACATGGAATATGGTACACAGTTTTGGGCTCCGGTACTCAAGAAGGGCAAAACAGAGTTTGAGCGGGTTCAAAGATGGGTAAGTAAAGTAATAAATAGAATGGGTGGACTACAATACCCAGAGAGGTTATCAAACTTGGGATTATTTAGTATAGAGAAACGATGGCTGATAAATATCATCTATTTATACCCAGGACGGTGACAGTAATAAGCAAGTGTCCTCTGCATCCAGAGAAAAGAAGGTTTCTACACCAACATAGAAGGGGGTTCTTTACTGTAAGAGCAGTGAGACCATGGACGTGGTGATGACGAATTCACTGGGAAAAGCCCATTAATTTACTGTTAATGCAATATGTTGTTGTCAATTGCTGTGATGGAACTTTGCTGCGGAGAAGTATAATAAAGCTGGCAGAAGCCAGATTAAAAGAAACTTTGGTATAGAAGTAGATTTTACCCTATGTGCCAACTGTCTCATGAAAAAGATAGAAATTCTAAGTGAGCGACTAATCCCCAGATGTCACAAGTCATATAGTTACATACACTTGGGGCATACATTTGACACCACATTTCAAGCATAAATGCCCCAAATACAGTTTAAATGGAGTCTTTCTGTTATGTATTTAAAACTGAGAGATGTTCTATAAATGTCAGTATTATTATAATGATGATATATCTGTATTTGTTTGTACAAATGGAACGCCAACTGCTGAGAAATCTCTATGGCAACTAACTATCAAGTGGCGTTCTGCGTACAGAGAAAACAAAAAACTTGTGTATCGAACCCTTTAAATAGCACAAAATCCTTGGAAGCCATGTAACCCCCATTAAATAAATCAGATGTAGCATTTGTGGCTTCACAATTAACTCACTAGAAGCTGCTATTAATTTTAATGATATTACTGAAGAACTAACTGGAAAACCATTAACGAATAAAAGTCAGTAAATAAACACATAGAGAACGACTCATTTTAAATTTCTAATTTCATTTTTTATCACCTGCAGACAGGGAAATGTATCCATATTCTTAATGTTGCTTTTTTGTTTACTAGAATGCCAATGCTTTTCCTTTTTATATTGTGTTTTTGAACTATTGCATAAAATATACTGGAATGCACAGTGGCAAAGAACATGGTTTGAGGGCTCATGAAGTTCATGTGGTTGTATTTTGCGTACCTAGACTACTACTCATTTCCAGAATGAAGGGGCTACTGGACTTTATAGATCCCCCAACTACAAAGTTCTCAGGATATAGAACATTTCTGATGCAACAACAATGGTGGAAGGTGATGCTAATTTGAATGGCTTTTAGTTCAGAAGATTGAAGCAGAAATGTGCAGAGATGAATGGCCAAAAAGTTTAGTTTCAATGGAAGTCCAAGCTCACTTCCTCCATTACATTTGATTTCTGACATGTCCATACAATGCCGGATGTCTTTTCCGCTGATTCCCAGTGGTGTATTTATAGGGCCTGTAGAGGCAAATTTTGCACCCAATCCCCTCTAAGAAAAATTAAGAAAAGTTATGCAATATATTATATATACCCCCAAAAGTACCATTAAAAAAATACAACTTGTAACGCCCAAAGAACTTACTGTACACGTATGGCCAGAGGCCTAGCTGTGTCACGGTGATGCCACACTCCAATTGGACCCTCAGGTGGTATGCTGAAGAAATAACAGAGTCAAGTCCAGCAATAGTTTAGAAATCTGGGAGTGTGCAGATTTACTAACTTTGGTATTTGAAGTACAACTTAAATTTACAGTTTTTCCGTAGCAGCAATTGTAGCCGGTACACGGAGATGCAAAGCTGAGCAGACAATTATACACGAAGAGAAATACAATGATGTTGACTTGATAAAGACCTGACTTCAATGCGCTTTTTCTCTAGTGTAAATGAAGCAGAGGGACAAGTGGCTGAAAGGCTAATCCTGGCTTTGAGTTCACCGGGTAGCTATGACTCACTGTTTGTAGAAGATGGACCTCAGAAAGTCTCTTCTTTTACTCTGCTGTGGGGTGCCAAGGGGACGGGTTCACACCTCACTCGACCTTGGAAGATAAATGTCTTGAAAACTGCTGGCTTGCACTCGCACGGGTACCTCTTCCCTTCCAACACGACTGAATTGCAACCTTTCCTCTCTCACACCTGGCTGACTAACTGCTCTTTGTCACTTCCTTTTATTACCTATCTTTCCTTCCTGCACTTTCTGGACTCCTCCCCCTATTGCATAGGGACTTGTATATTTGTTTCCCACCCTTGGAACTCTGCACCAGTGAAATTGAACCTGACTGTCAGCCAATTAGTCACCAGCTGACATCAATGTTTAGCTCTAGGCTTGGAGAAGAAGGAGAGACACAGGGTCTCTCCGACAGAGATCACCTTCCACATCCATGGACGGCATGCAGACAGATGTGACAGGACACGTATGCTGTGAGTGTTCTGTAGGATCCACTGGGCTACTACACAACTTGTCCCACAAAAACAAGCCTTCATATGACTATGTCGAAGTAAAAATTAAAACGTTATGGCTCTTGAAATGAGAAAATGAAAACAAACTGATGAAATCATTTATGATTACAAGTATACAAAGACATAACATTGATTCTTGGGGTAACAATCTTCAGTTTTCACACTAAAACTGTCCTTATGTCAGGATTAGCGGAAGTGAATCCACTATAAACTGGTTTGGCTTTGGGCCTGAGATTGAACACCAAAGTGGTGTCTATTTCACAGTACAAGTGAATGGCGCCATTAGTTTCCATTCAAGGGTTCCGTCACAGCGCTGCTTACTGCAGCGATCACAAAACCCCTAAAGAGAATCACACAGTGTATTAAATACTGCTGTATGAATGCTCACTTATGATGGGCCCTCTGTGCGCCAACTCCCTCCCCAAATAATGCTGGTTCCTTTGTGGCATCCTTTACTGTTATTTTTTATTTTTTGACCAATTTTTTTTCCTTTTGTTTTAACCCCTAGCAAAACTGCCAACGGAGTGGGGGGAGGAAGCACTCACTGCTGCATTTACAAACTCTTTCTGTACCTCTTCTGATCATTTCTTGTATATAGAGCTGGTTGCTGCCGCAGAGACCTGCAGAAGGCAGTGTGTGCACCTGCATTACTCCACCCCCGAGCACTCCTCCTTGGTTCCTCAACTACTCAGAGGAGCACCAGAGTGGAGAAATATCTGGGACCACTACTATCGGCCAGAATAATTGTATTTTGACCTTAAAAGCTTCAAATTTGGCCATTTTCTATTGTTGTGAACTTTTTGTTGTTAATCTTGGTGGTAATATGTATCAACAAACCGCGTAAAGAGAAAGTTACAAAAGTTACACTGAATCTTTTCTTACAATACTATACACCACTCTGCTCAGCTCCCCCTACTCTATTACATGCTGCCTACAAAATGGACTGCATGCACATGGGAACAAGTTCCTTTTAGAGATGAGCAAGCACCCAAATGCTCAGGTCCTCGTTATTCGAGTCAAACTTTTCGTAAAATTCGAGAACTCTACTCGAGTAACGAACCCCATTGACTACAATGGGAGACTCGAACATTTTTGTATGTGGGCCGCCAGGTGCCGAGCTTTTTTTTTGGTTTGTGTATTTCTCTCTCTCCCTCTCCCCCTGCCTACCAGCCAAAAAATTAGCTGTTGACGCGCGCGCTGCGTCACAGCGGGGAGGGGCAAAAAACTGGGGCGGGGTCAAACACGGCGTGATGCTCGTTCGAGTAGCGAGCACTATCGAGTATGCTAATACTCAAATGAGCATCAAGCTCGGAAGAGTACGTTTGCTCAACTCTAGTTCCCTTAACAAAAAAAAAAAACAGCATTGAACAATACTTATTAAGGAAATTGGTATACACCATCTTCTGTATGCAGCTTTAATTGATTACCGGTAATTCAATTTGACTTTAGTAAACTGTGAAATGAGACCTTCTATATTAAATTAGGACTTTGATGCCATCTACTATCACATGTATTGTATATGTTCTTGTATAATAATAGAATTTGTGGTAAAAAAATAACAGGTTACACAATTTAGTACAATATACACTATAAATGCAGGCTGGGACCATACATTTCAAATGCTAGAAGAAACAATTTTTACAGATCAGCAAACATAATTTTATGGTTCAGAGACAACCAAGTGTACAATATATTGTCAAGATTTATAGCGCTATTAAAGAGCAGCTTGTGAAACCGTATAAGGTACTTATAGGCAAAGAACCCACAAACACTTAGAAATATTTTGAAAGAAAATCTATTAAATAGTTTTTTTTATCTCTGGTGTATTCACAGAGGAAAATGAAATGTTAGATGAGATGCAGAAAGATAAAGTTATTTCTCCACTAAGAACCACCAGTTTAACTCAGGAAGAAGCCACTTAAAAAAGATTAAAATAGACAAATCACCGGCTTCCAATGGCATACACCCGTGGGTTTTGAGGGAATTAAGTAATGCGATATACAACCCCTTGTTTCTTATATTTAAGCACTCTACAGTGATGGGGTGTGTCCCACTGGATTGGCGCATAGCCAATGTGATGCCAATATTCAAAAAGGGGTCAAAAAGTGAAGCTGGAAATTACAGGCTGGTAAGTCTTATCTCTATTGTGGGTAAAATGATTGAAGGGTATCTTATAGATGATATCCTGGAGGACCCCAAGGAAAATAGCTGTATAACTCCATATCAACACAGGTTTATGGGGGATCACTCCCACCAAACCAAACTGATCAGCTTCTACAAGGAGTTAAATTTTAGACTGGACTGGGGAGTCATTGGATCTTGTGTATCTGGACTTTTCAAAAGGGGAGAGCGGGTGGGAATGGGGGTGGAGGGAATCTCTCTCTCTCTCTCTCTCCCCACCTCTCCCTCCTGCAACACAGCGCTCACCCCCGCCGGCACCCGAATCTTTTCTCACGAGCGGGCAGGTACTCAAAAAGGACAATACTCACTCAAGTATTTCTCCTTAACGAGTATGCTCGCTCATCTCTAGTTATAGCTATAAAAGTACAAGGTATTGGTTCGTATATTGGCCAAAATACTTAAGCCCGCAAGCCACGATCAAGGCTTCTGCACTAGCAAGACAACTGACCCCAAGCTGCAGGGAGAATGGCAGGACCCTATCAAATAAGCAAGGTGATCGCCTTGACAGAGGCAGCCCCATGCTGGAACCTCGGTCCTGACTATTCCTCAAGAGTTAATACACGGAACCAGAACAGACCGGCACACAGAACACAAATCACACAGCAACAGACTAAGGTTAGCATGCCAGACATACAACAACCTAGAATAGGACAGTTCACTCCTCATGTCTAGCCACGAGCACAGACATACAGAACATGACACTGTTTACACCATATACACAAAACAGAGCTATTGAACACCTAATGTCTGGCTACCTGCACAAACACTGGACTAGCCATTGTTCACACTATCCACAGAACAGGACTGTTCACTCCTCATGTGAGTAAAAGAAATGAAAAAGGAGGGTGGAGCAAGACCCAGTGAGGGTGGTGGAATATTTATGGAGTACAAGGAGCTTTCAATGATTGAGTATTTTGAATGGTGGAGGTGCTGCCAACCAGATGACGCTCCACCAGTGTGGGCATGAGTGTAGCGAAAAAGGATGTGAAAAGAACTGGTACTCCTCATGTCTAGCCACCTGCACGGACATACAGAACATGACATTGTTCATGCCATATACACAAAACAGGGCTATCCACACCTAATGTCTGGCCACCTGCACAAACACTGGACAAGCCCCTATACAACACATAACACATGTACAGACATGCAAAACCAAACAACCCTAGCGTGAGGGGATACCAGCTTCCTCTTGCAGACGGAAGATATTTATCTGCAACCAGACTGGTGGTGATTGGCTAGCAGGAGTACACCACACCCAGCCAGCTCAATCATTCCACACCTGTGAGGCTGTGCTGCTAGAAACTTATGTGGTAAAACAGATCCCAGCAAGTACAACCCTCACACAGCCCCATTGAAAGCAATAGGCTGCCTGCAAGCCCTGCAGGATTTTCGGGGTAGGGCTTTAAATATAAACCCTTCCCTGAAAATCATTCCTAAAATGTGTTAAAAATAAAACAATATATACTCACCTCTCTGCAGCTGCCGGGGCTTAGGCGCATCCAGCTGCATCTTCTCCCTGCAGATTTTATTGTTGCAGAATATTCCGTCTCTTGTGGAAGGTCACTAATATGAAACAGCCACTCCAATCCAATATGTAGTCATTTTCGTTTCAAAATTATTTTATTGAATTATTCACTTTTTAACAAACTGAGAAGCTTTATTAAGTTCCCCTGCAGGGTGTATCTTAGAAATTGAATTAAGGTAAACTTTTGAAAACCACACATATAATCAGCTGATGCGGTGCAGAACAAACCTCTTTTTCCCTTTTCTTCCCTCAACTCTTCAATCCCTCCGTCCGTAGACAACTCTAGAACATCTAATAGCCTTTATTGATTCTCCCTTTACATATTGTGTTTTGTTAATATAAATTCTTATTACTTATTTCTCCACCCGCCCATTTAATATTATAAAATCGATTCTGCTCTGGCTCTGACTCCTCATGTGCTAAGAAGTCTGTTTCTGCCAAGTATTTCTAGAAAAGATGCCCATGGCTGCCATGTTTTGAAAAATAGGACCATTTTATCTTCCCTCATGGCTGACAGCTTTTCGTACAGCATCTTTCTAGAGACTCTTGTAATAACCGGATTAAGTGTAAGAGTGGGTGGTAGCCTTTGGAAAGCTATGTAGATTCTGGCAGCCATGCAGATGTGCTGTGAAAGCTTATGCTGTTGATTATTATAGCCAAGAAGTCTGTCCGCCAGGAGGCAGGTGTTACGGCACTCTGCCCCCCGAGCGCCAGTTGGGGTGCCCTGATCTCCCGCACCCCCACTGTCCCTGCCTACTTGCCTCGGCCCTGGCTAACCCCAGGCGGACAACTGGACGGCGGTCCCTGCCCTGGCTAGGGACCTGGCGACTGACAAGCAGGAAACTACATAATGGGGGAACAGAGTGCCGACGAAGGAGGCAGCAGAATCAGACCAACAAAACTTACAAGGCTGGAGATGGAGCTCACAGGCAAACTGGCAGGGTGCTGGATAGCAACTAGTGCTGACTGGGCCAGACTAGATTAGAGGCAGACAGAACCAACACAAACAGAGAGAGTAATAGGGGACCAGAGGGAGCTGACCGACAACTAGGGACTGGCTGAGGAGAACCGCAGACAGACTGGCTAGGTGCATGCAGAACCAATAACTGGCAATGAGCTCAGTTCACTGCCAGTCTTTTAACCACAAGGTTCCGCCCAGGGGCGGAGAGTGGGAGGAGGCAACTCCACCCACTGCTGTATAAGAAGCACAGAGGAGTGCGGGCGGCACCCTACGGGCGGGCACGCCCACGCCGCCACCCACTGGCCAACCCAAGCTGCTGGGATGACCTCGACACAGGGCTCCAGGCTGCTGGAGCCGACGCCGGAGCGACGCGCGCCGACCGCGGGACCCCATGCCGCACTGTATGGTAACATTACCCCCCCTCTGACGGGGGACCTCCGGGCCCCCGGAAACTCGACCAGGCTTATCCAGGCAAAGGCTGTGAAAACGCTGTACCAACCCGAGAATGTGACCCTCCTGAGCGGACACCATGGACTGATCCTCAGGTCCATGACTTCGGTAGTCTGTGGCTGCCCCATTTCCTTCCGGGCCAACCGTTGACATATCGTCATGTTTCAGGTCGTCTTCCGAGTCAATGTCCAACCATTCGCCACTGTCTTTTGACCCATCCTCGCTACCAATGACGCTGCCTTCAAAATCTGAGGCATCTCTAACTTTAAAATCACTGTCATCTGAGCTATCATACTCCAAAAAACTCTTCCGGGCCCCCAAACATTGTACGGTTCCTGGACCCCGGCAAGTATCCAGGACCTCCTGGGCCTTGTGTTCAACTTCATCACAGACCAGGGTGGGCGGCGGGGGACCGGAGGTGGGCATCACCGAAGAGACAACAGGTTTCGACAAAGACTTATGGCACCCCGTGCGACCCCTCCTTTTGCGATTTCCCGAGGACTGGTACCCCTTCTGTTCGACTGAGCAGGGGGGAGGGGGAGCACGATGGCTATGGCAGGACGGCCCCCACTGGGTTAGCTCCCCAGTGGCCCAATCGAATTGGGGGTTGTGCAACGCCAGCCACGGCATCCCTAGTACCATGTCTACCGACATTTTCTCCATCACCAGGAATGATAGACCTTCCGAATGGCGACCCCCCACCATGAGTTGTAACACTGGGGTCCTCCATCGTACCAAGCCCGAAGCAAGAGGAGTAGCATCAATGCTAGCAAAACGAATTGGCGTCTTCAGCGCCACAAATTCAGCCCTCAGGGGCTCAACGAGACGCATGCTTATCAGGTTAGCAGCTGCTCCGGAATCAATAAACGCCTGCCCTAGGCGGGAGAAGTTCCGGAATCTAACCCGGCAGGGTATCAGAAGTCTAGGACGTACCTGAGGTCCTAGGCGACTCTCCCTGCAGTCGCCTAGGACTGGAAGTCTTTCTGCCGATTCAGACTGTGGACGCTGAGGCCTCCAGGGGCAAGTTATCACCCGATGTCCAGCTTTCCCGCAGTAGAGACAGAGATTATGTAATAACCGAATCCGGCGTCGCTCCTTGGGGTCCAGCGGGTCCAGTTCCATAGGTTCGGGAACAGAGACTGGTACGGACGGGGAGGGAACAGGACAAATGACCTCCCTGACTCTATGGGTCGGTCTATCTTGCTTCCCAGCCCTGAGCCTCCTATCTGCCTTCACTGCTAACTCCATAGCCTCCTTTAAGGACCCGGGAACGGGATGGGAGATCAACAGTTCTTTGACCGCGTCTGAGAGACCTTGCATAAAAACGTCTTTCAGGGCACTATCGTTCCATGCAGTATCACCCGCATAGCATCTGAAATTGGAGCAATAATCCTCCACACAAAGCGACCCCTGATGCAGCGCCAGCAACCGCGCAACCGCCAACCCCACTCGGTCCGGTTCATCGAAGATACCCCCGAGTTCCTGAAAAAAGGAGTCCACCGACTGCAGGGAGGGGGAACCCTCGGGAATGGAAAAGGCCCAAGTCTGGGCAGAGCCCCGCAGCAGGGACATTATAAGCCCGACCCTCTGGACCTCCGCCGGAAGAACGGGGACGCATCCGAAAAAACAGGCGACACGCCTGTTGGAAAACGCAAAACTTGTTCCTCTCCCCAGAGAACACCTCGGGAAGAGGGCACTTGGGTTCGGGACAGGTAGCGGCGTTCTGCTCCTGCGACAACGCCCACTGCTCCTGGGCCACCATGCGAGCTGACAAATCCCGGATCACCGGCACCAGGTCTTGCAGCTGGTTTGCAAGGGCGCTGATCGCCGCCATGAAAAGAAAAACAATATTTTAAGGGCCAGTTATTATGTTACGGCACTCTGCCCCCCGAGCGCCAGTTGGGGTGCCCTGATCTCCCGCACCCCCACTGTCCCTGCCTACTTGCCTCGGCCCTGGCTAACCCCAGGCGGACAACTGGACGGCGGTCCCTGCCCTGGCTAGGGACCTGGCGACTGACAAGCAGGAAACTACCTAATGGGGGGAACAGAGTGCCGACGAAGGAGGCAGCAGAATCAGACCAACAAAACTTACAAGGCTGGAGATGGAGCTCACAGGCAAACTGGCAGGGTGCTGGATAGCAACTAGTGCTGACTGGGCCAGACTAGATTAGAGGCAGACAGAACCAACACAAACAGAGAGAGTAATAGGGGACCAGAGGGAGCTGACCGACAACTAGGGACTGGCTGAGGAGAACCACAGACTGGCTAGGTGCATGCAGAACCAATAACTGGCAATGAGCTCAGTTCACTGCCAGTCTTTTAACCACAAGGTTCCGCCCAGGGGCGGAGAGTGGGAGGAGGCAACTCCACCCACTGCTGTATAAGAAGCACAGAGGAGTGCGGGCGGCACCCTACAGGCGGGCACGCCCACGCCGCCACCCACTGGCCAACCCAAGCTGCTGGGATGACCTCGACACAGGGCTCCAGGCTGCTGGAGCCGACGCCGGAGCGACGCGCGCCGAACGCGGGACCCCATGCCGCACTGTATGGTAACAGCAGGTTGACGAAGGAAGGGAGAAGGATCAACCCAGGACTTTAGATATCACGTTGGCCACCTGCCTCCAGAAAGACCTTACCAACGAGCATGACCACCATGTGTGGGATGTTGATCCCAAAGTGTTACATCTCCTGAAGCATTTTCAAGGGGTTCTTGGCAAGTATTTATGCATTATTGAGAGAACTAGATAGGATCTGTGTAATATTTTAAGAGATGATTCGGCCAGCGTTACTTGATGGCTGCCCTTTGAAATGAAAGTACAGCAATAAAGCCATTGGGGTAAAGAGAGGGTGATGTTAAGATCTGATTCCCAGCGTTGCATGAATGGAAGCTTGGCTCCCAGCGGGGACTGGTTCATGTTGGCATACAATAGGGATATCATGCCTATTTGCAGTGGGGACCACATACAGGTTCTCTTGAACGCTGTGGGAGTGAAAGTAGTATACAATCAATACGTGAGTAAGATTTATGTGGGGCCGAGTAAAAGGTGTAACCCCTGCTTGACCCATGGGCCTCCCTCCAGCTGTCCGTCAGTGCCAGGTCTTTCAATGTAGCGTTTAGCAAAGTTCTCTGCTTTGAGCTAATTTTATCTGCGCTATGAGACGAGCGGTCCAAGGAGGGTGATAGGGCCATATTGAAATCTCCCATTCAATAGATGGAGGCCTTGTGCAGATTCCTAAGCTTATTAGCAATCGGGGAAAATAAATTCATAAGGATTATTGACGGGCATATGAGTTGACCAACACTATATTTTGTTCGTGTAGAGTACCTTAAAGTATAATGAATCTTCCATATGGGTCTATTTCAGTTTTATTGACGACGAGGGAGAGTGAGTTATTTAGAAGGATAGAAACTCCCTGGTGTTTTTGTACAGCTACGGAGGGAAAAAAAACATGAATATTGAGAATTGAGATATTTGGGGGCAGAGGTAGAGGAAAAATGAGTCTCCGGAAGGCAGATGACATCGGGCTTGGTTTTGAGATACTGTATGAAGGCCTTCCTTCTTTTAATTGGGGAGTTAAAATCCCTTGATGTTATGTGAGATGATTACAACCATTGTAGAAATGGTGGGAGAGCTGATGAGATCTAAGTTTCTGCAGGGGGGTTTGAGGGCATTCCGAAGCCAAGGCTAGATGCTTAATACGTGTGGGAACGACTTGGAACTTAAACAAAAGTATAAAAGATAAATTAACAAACATATTGACTTCTTGTGTTGGGTTTGGGGACCCAAAAGAGCCCAGACTGAGCACGTCCCTAAATATATATAATATGTGGTCATTTTGAGTGGCTGCTCATCGGTATTTTGCACCCGTAGCAAACGCCTCCATATAGGAATCTTCTTGCTGTTGTTTATACCTACCCTTGTATCTCTTTATGAGTAAGCAGTAAGTATGACCGTCCTCGGTGATTTATTTATTAAAAAGTAGCAAGTCATCAAACAGCTACATCAACGGAAAAAAAAAGTTATACATTTTTTGGAAATGGGGTTACACTTTGCTACATCTCTACAGCGAGTCTGAGATCCCATTGGTTGGGAAATGCACCTTGACTTTTATCTTGAAGGAAAAGGAATGTTGAACCAGCATGAAGTAGTATATGGAAAGGACAGTCCTCTCTGAGGTGCCCAACCATGATGGGACTAATAACGATTTATAAGCAGCAGAGGAGTCGCAGTTAACCATTAAAAAGAAAAAAAAAATGCTAAACCAGTTGTACAAGTTAAACACAGGTATGAGTTGGAAGACTAAAAGGCGAACTAAATGTTAGTGAACCCTCAGCTTGGATCAGTGCCGTCTTAACAGCATTATGGGCCCCCGGGCAAAGCAGGGTACTGGGGCCCTACAACAACTACTCACAGGAATAAAAATGTAAATTGTCGATAAAATTAAACATATATTTATTTTATTGGCACTTCCAACAACATCAGTGTTGAAACATTAAAAACATGCTGTGCAGCAACAACTAATCAACATGATAAACATTTGAATATACTATATATATTGCGGGGATGCGGCAGGCACGGGACGACGTCAAGAAAAATCGGGAGGATGAGTGAGTTAGTAACCGGTGAGTCTAAGCCTCTAGGGTCCATTTTCCTCTTGCATTGTAGATGTCTCTTTGTTCATAGTGCCGGGCTACTTTACACTAGAAAGTAACGAGATGATGTACTACACTTCACAAGATGATCCACATATCCACTCCGTGGGAAATCTCTCTTTTTATTATAGATTATGGATAATTTACCAAAGGAATTATGGGTAATTTGAAAGTGAAACAGAAAGTGACAAAATTAAAGTTTTCACACATGGCATGGACAGATTGGAGCCAAGTTCATATCCTGCCACACAACATTATCATTTATGATACAAGGTGCATTGAAATGTTAACATACATAGAGTAGTATTGGGGCGCATATATCTATATTACTCCCTAAATGCATACCATTCGCAACCTGATTGGTTGTTTGGATTCACTCATTCCCGGTGATAGGTTATTTGGGTTGCCTGAATAACAGTGATTGGTTATTTGGTTTGGCTGCTTCATCGTCATTGGTTGTTTAGGTTGACTCGTGTAGAAGTGAGGAGTAAGAGGCTAATATGCGTATGGGGCCCCTATGCTTGTGGGGCCCCCGGGCAAATGCCCATCAGGCCCATGCATTAAGATGGCACTGGCTTGGATATATTCCTTATTCTGGAGAAACAGATGGTTCTTACAGTTGGGTTTAGATCCCAAGGAATTAAATGAAAGCATGACGACAGAACACGTTCAGAGTCCTCCTGCTCATAATGAAATTATAGGTGAAATGGTAAATGTGAAGAACAACTTTCGACTAGGTTCGAGCACTTTCTCTGTTTGCGCCCAACCTTTGTGTCCTGGGGTCCTGTCTGAATCCCCGAAAATGGATGGAACCACAGACTTTCATTAGTCAACAGGTTTCTGTTCCTTTAAGGCATTTTTGTTGGACAGACTTATCTTAGTCGATTACATTATTGTGTCTGGAGAAAATGGCAGAACGGAACGTAAACCTAGTGTCATGTCTTTCCAGTCCGGTAGAGCAAACTCACCAACAGATTCAGAGACATGCTCCAAATTCTCAATGAGGATGAAACAGTGCTGCACATATGTGACCACTAGTCCATTCACCTCTATGGGTGATGCATTCTCCTGTCCTAGGATGGGTTTTCACAGCTCATGTATTGCTTTATCTTCAGCAAAGACTTTATATAGTTTACCCTTTCGGCCTCGTGTGTGTGCCTTCAAATCTCTCAGTGGCTATTTTTAAAGAACCTCCCCGTATGCGTCTTCAAATTTCTCCATGGCTATCCTTAAAGAACCTGGTTACACCTCTGGTATATAACAATTAGAGATGAGCGAGCATGCTCGGTAAGGACAGTTACTCGAGAGAGCAATGCTATTTTCGAGTAACTGCATGCTTGTTGGCGAACATGTAGTTACTCGAAAATAGTGTTGCTCTCTCAAGTAACTGCTCACTTGATAGCAATGCTCAATAGCGTTGCTCACTCGAGAGAGCAACGCTATTTTCGAGTAACTGCCCTTACCGAGCATGCTCGATCATCTCTAATTACAATCCCATTGAAGAGTACTACAAACAACTTCTCTATATAATATAACTGTTCATAGGGAACAATTTACTGTATTCAACTGGAAGGCAAATGAAGGGTTCATGCCTGGAAAAAATATATATCCCTTCTGCTAAGGAACAAAAAGCAAAAGATGATAGAATGTAAAGAGGTCTGTGCCGTAGTTGCTGCATAGCCTGTGGCTATGCATAACATTGGTTCACTTGTTGACTGCTGCCTACACAACATGCACAGACTTTTGATATGACCAGCATGACAATTTATTGGAAAGGGAAAAAAATCTACCCATATACAATTCTCGAATGTCATTGCTTACGGGGTAGACGTTTACTATTGTTTATTGAAGTTCTGTGCTGCAGAAATGATAGACGATTAGCTTATTGCTCATTGTTCAGTGTAAATGGCAGCCATTCAGTACTGAACGACCGCTATGTTATGTCAATGGAAAGGGTCCGGGGAACGAAAGGAGAGAAATCTCCTGCACTGCCCCGCCCCCCTGCTGGCCACTCTGTGAACAAGCCAGCACTACTAGCTCCAGTGCAGAAGCACGGGAGCGAGGACACACAGGAACGAATGTCGGGCACCCGACATTTGTCACGTGTAAACGCAGTTTTAAATATTATTCTATCATGGTACTGCATCTTTTAGAGTGGTTAGGAAAGTAGCAGGAAGAAATAGCCAAAGAGAGTGAAGCATCTCCTGAAAATGCTATGTATATGTAGTACCCCAGAGTTGGGTTCCCACAGCATGTTTTTCACAGTTTCAGATTGAATGTGTGTAATAATGGAAAATGTAGAAAAGGACACGTGATATGTGTTTATTGTGTAACAACAGTCATGTCCAGGTTGTTATGAGTTAATCTCTAATGTTCACATTTGCTAACTCCCTTTCACTTTTGTTAATCATCTACTTAGTTAGCCTGGGATGGGCCCTAGTTGGAACTTGAGAGGTTTATCTAACATTTGAGTTTTATATATAAAAAATATATAATCTCTCCCTTGGGGCATTTTCTTCAAGGTTAATCTACCTCTTTATGGGATTGGATGGACATTTGGTTCCTAGCGACTTAGTGGCCTATTGGTGCTCCAATCGCTATCATATGGACCTTCATCTTGTCCGCTGATCTAACATATTAGGACATTGCCTAGGAGATACCTCTGTCTAATGCGTGACTTATAATCACGGATAGATTCTCCTGATTAACCGGCTCCAATAATAGACGAAAGTGGGCATTGGTACCCACACCTATACTGTATTATAACTTTGGTTGATCCACATTTGTTTAAGGTTCCTGAGGAGTCACCTACATGACTGAAATGCGTCTAACCAATATAGTCATCTTTATTTTCATAAATCTAAAGTGGGAGTCATCTTTTCTATGATGTTATGACTCAGACCAGCCACTATTTATTTTCACATCCATAAGTGGGAATATTTTTCACTCGAGTGTGGCCATTTGCTGAAATTAATTTGAAGAACAATACTTTATCATTCCTTTCCAGTATTCTTGATATAGTTGGATCTAACCCTGATCTCCTATTCCAATGGGGGGGGGGGGTCAATACTATTTACGTAGGTCCATCATTTACAGTAACGGACCATTATTGACATCCTCTATCTACGCCATCTTAGACGGAGATCTTTTTGGGCCGCTATTTTTTAAAAAATAAAATAGGGGTGAACCTGTATGTCATGGTCTATCCCTTCCTTTTTGGTTTGTTATGTGTGTCGGCCTGTTAATTCACATGTCTGTTTCTTTTTGTCTTATATGTTGGTGAGGCGTGTTAGTTTTAAATTAAATTATTAATAAAAGTAAAATTTTAATAGGGTCAATACAGTGATTATACTTTGATTTTTCGTTGAGCCCTCTGCCTCAGTGATATTTGAATCTGCACTGTGGTTCATTCAATGTAAGGAAGCTGCTTTTCTTTGCTTACTCATAATAAACAATTGAAAGCTGATTTCATTCAAAGACTGTCTCCCGATTCCTTCCCGTCATCTGACAACCGAGGTTCAGCGGTATCCCACCATTCTCCAGAAACGTAAAGTCTACTACTACCATTCTTTCATATTTTTGTCTGTTTGTATTCTAGTGTTTTCCTTTAGTAATTTTTCTGTTATATTTTTATTTTTTGATTGTGATGGATCTCGATTCTCGATCCATACACTGACTGACGTAACGACTTATAACATCTTCCCCTACCTGACATGGGTTAGCCAAGATAACATTGTTAATGGTTGCAACATATCTTGAGACACCATCTTTAGGTATTGTTCATTATTATTTCTACATAATGAGTGGCATGTGAACAGGCTCCTAATTCATTCTCCTAAGCAGGGAGATACCCCAGATCGGCAGCATGGGAATCACCGTTGACAGTTACATCGTTAGCAAAGTTCTGGTGGCAACAGGCCGTTGGAATGCTATGGTGTGGCACCCCAGAGACACCTGCAACCAAGGTACTGCCTGAGACTCCTGCAAGTGGTGATTCGTCATCTAATAATGCTTGTGCTTCTTTGAATTTTTCTTGTGAGTCAGATTTCATGCCAGTTTTGAAGCCTAAGGGTGGCTTCATACGAGCATGTTGTTGTGCGTGCATATGCACGCACAAAAACACGCTTGTATTTGCAACATTGCATTCCCTATGGTGCATGCACATGTCCGTGCTTTACAGGCGTGTGCCTGCAAAGATATGAATGACGGGCGAGAGCTGCCTGTGATTGGTTAAGCACCTCAGCCAATCACATTCAGCTCTTTTAGCAGGCGGGGATTTTAAATCCCCGTCTGCTGATAGATCAGCACCACAGTGCAGGGGACAGCAGGAAAAGATGCGGCTGTGCCCCCATAGCTGAAGGGAGTTGGGTATCTATTTTTTTTAAACCACTTTTACTTGATTTACAGGGAAGGGCTCTGACGTGTCACAGCTGCGGTAGAGAATTAAAGAATTCCTCTGCTGCAGATGTGGCAGATGTAGCAGCAGGGAATTCTTTTTAACTAGCGGGAATGAAGGAAACATCTTCTGCATGCAGATGTGTTCTTCATCCCAGCGGGGAACACAGCAGCGGCCGACAGATAAGGGATTTTAAATCCCCAGCTGCTGATAGCTCAGAACTGCAGAGACAGCAGCAGGAGCCGCAGCAGAGCCCTGGCAGGTGAGTATTCACATTTCTTTTGTACACTATTTTAAAAGGCTTCTGCCACTGTCCCCGACTCTGTAGTGCTGCTGTGGCACTGCTGAGCTATCAGCAGCCGGGGATTTAAAATCCCGGCCTGCTGGTAGCACTGATTGTGAGTGGCTGAAGCGCTCAGCCAATCACAATTAGAGCTACCAGCAGGCAGGGATTTTAAATTCCCGGCTGCTGATAGCTACAGAACCAGGGACAGCTGCAGAAGCCGCAGCTGAGCCCCGGCAGGTGAGTATTATTTTTCTTTTGTTTTTCACACTATTTTGAAAGGCTTTTTGAAAGGCGCTGTCCCCAGCTTGGTAGCACTGCTGAGGTATCAGCAGCCCGGGAATTAAAATCCCCGCCTGCTGGTAGCTCTGATTGTAATTGGTTGAACTGCTCAGCCAATCACAATCAGAGCTACCAGTAGGCGGGGATTTTAAATCCCCAGCTGCTGACAGCTCAGTACTACAGAGCCAGGGATAGCGGCAGAAGTCACGGCTGAGCCCCAGCAGGTAAGTATAGTTTTTCTTTTTCACTCTCTATTAAAAGGCTTTTCAGGGAAGGGCTGCTAAAAGTGAGGTGCTTAGCCAATCACAGGCAGCTCCCGCCCGTCATTCATATCTTTGCAGGGCTCGGTCACACGGGCGTTTCATGCTCAAGAACAGCGCTGCCCGCTGCTGTGGCAGAGGAGAAATGTTACCATGCAGCGCGGCGCGGGGTCCCGCGGTCAGCGCGCGCCGCTCCGGCGTCCCAAAGCTGTGACGTCAGGGCTCTCCCGCCGACGTGGGGCGGCCGGTGTGCAGCAGCGGGGGCGGGCCCGCCCGTAGGGCGCCACCCGCACCACTTCCTCTCTCTTGTATTGTGACTGGAGGAGTTGGCTCCTCCCACTCGCCACCCATGGGCGGAGTTTTGCAATTATAAGGCTGGCAGCGACCTGAGCTCACGGCCAGTTATTGGTTCTGTCAGCTCCTAGTTAGTTCTGTCTGCAGTTCCCTCAAGTCAGTCTGCGAGTCTGCGAGTCCGCTCGTCAGCTTCCTTTCCCTAGCTCTGTCTAGTGCTCAGCATTTTCCTGTTTGGTAGTTCCATCTGCCCTCCTTGTCAGCACTCTGTCCCCCGGTAGTTAGTTCCATCTAGGTAGTCGCCAGGTCCCTAACCAGAGTAGGGACCGCCGCCCAGTTGTCCGCCTGGGGTTAGCCAGGTCGAGGCAAGTAGGCAGGGACAGTGGGGTGCGGTAAGTTCAGGGCACCCCATCTGGCGCTCGGGGGTCAGAGTGCGGTAATAAGAACGATGTTCTCTCATTGAATTCAATGGAGTCAGCAATACAGCCTGCTCCATTGAAAGCAAATGGGCTGCCAGCAAGCGCTGTAGTATTTTCGGGGAAGGGCTTGAAATATAGGCTCTTCCCTGAAAAGCATCCGAAAAAGTGTAAAAAAAAATATATACTCACCTTTTTGCAGCTGCCGGGGATCAGCCGCGTCCATCTAGCTCTTCTCCTGAACTGCTTTCTGTAGTATTCAGCAGGCGGGTATTTAAAATCCCCGCCTGCTGAATGGGCTGCCTCCGATTGGTCCCAGCCCTCAGCCAATCAGACGAGCGAAAAGGAAGTGAAAAGAACTGGTATGGAGGCGCAACACTCTAAGCTACTGGAAGATGTAGATCAAAGTCCAATGTGTGATGGTGAAAGCACTTCTTTTTTATTATTTTTTCAGAAATTAAAAACCAGCAATGGAATACGCGTTTCGGGGAAGAACCCCTTCGTCAGTTCGGCTGGATAGGACTGTGTGATAAGTACAAATAGATAATGGAGGAGTGATTAACAAAGAAAGGGGAGGAGAGGGGGAAAAAAAAAAAGAACAAAATTCATATACATAATGAAGTCTCACAAATGTGTCAATAAGAACAATAAATATATGATGAAAACATCGATCTAAACAGTGATAAAATATATATGAGACAAAAAACATAAAAGAATATGAGCATCCGTACATGTAAATTAACATGAGATTTATACAAAACAAATATCTGTTAAAATAGGATGAAGACAATCCTGAGTAAAATACCAATCTTAAAAGTACCAATATGAGAGCGGATGGACTCAAAATCGTGTGGTTGCTTTCAGCTGAATGGGATGACTACAGAATTAAAATGCATGTACAGCCTATTGGGAAATATGAAATGATTGCTACACCCAAGGGGGTGCATAAATAAATGTGTATATGTATGTAAAAATGAGAAGAAAAAAAAAAAAAAAAAAAAAAAAGAGAAAAAAAAAAAAAAAAAAAAATCTATTGGAAAGCTACTTCAGAATGGTGTGCATTGACAGCATTGGGTTCATGGTGTGGGATAAAGTTAGGAAGAGAAAAAAAAAAAAAAAAAAAGGGGGGGGGGGGGGAGAAGGGACACCTTTATGTAACCAACAAAAATGAGAATAAAACTAATTAGAAATTGAGATAAGGGGCTCACCAACAGGATGCCTAGGGGTGACACGATTCCAAAGATGTATAGAATGTGTCGGAGGTCCTGAAAATGAAGAATTGTCAGATTAGGGAAGATGTATGGATAATATATGGCAGAGGGTTCTAGCAGGGTAATTAAGTGCAGGGGGACAGTTAGAATGAACTGAGCACTGGAGGGATTTTTTTGCTCCTGATAAAGTCATACTAGGAAGGAAGGGGAAGGGGGGAGGGGGAGGGAAAGGAATTGATGTGTGAATCTATGTTATAGGATAAAAGAGAAGTTTGCTTACCTGTGTGCAGGAGGACAGGGGAGAAAAAAAAATGCTTTAACAAGGGAGCTGAGGACAAGACAGGGGTATAAATACCTGAGAGAGAGGGCGGGAAAAATAATTCAATGTTGATAGGCTTGACTAAAAAGGGGGCGTGGTTACAGGGTGCATGGATGGATTAGGGAGTTGGGAGGGGGATTCATGTACAAAGTAATTCCTATTGTTTGGTTAGTAAAGGGAGGGAGGTGTGGAGTAAGAAGAGGACTATGCTGGGGGTAAGGCAAATAAGGAAAAACTAAACAATGTCTCTACAGTGACACCTGTTGGAATGCAGCAATCCTGCAAATCAATGTTAATCTGGGGAAAGAAGGAAAGAGAGAGAGGGAAAAAAAATATAAATAAAAAAAAAAATAAAAAATAAAATATAAAATATAAAATATAAAAAATAAATTAAAAAAATAAATAAATAAAAAAAAAATAATAAAAAAAAAAATATATATATAAATAAAATAAAAGCTTTGCTGCATGTGTTGTGACAATATCTGCCACAAAAGATCTAGTTTTACGAGTTGTACGACAAAAGAGACATTTTCTATTAAATCATTTCTAAACTGCTCATCTACGTATGTAATCTATCTACTAGAATGTCCCTGCAAGCTTCAGTATATTGGACGCACCACCCAGACCTTGAGAAGTCGCATTAACAAGCATAGATCAAACACCAAGAATAGCTATCCAAACCATAGTGTTTCCAGGCATGGGACCGCAGTCCATAATAATGATTTTAAAGTATTTTCTGTAACAGTTTTAGAACAAATACCCGCCCATGTAAGGAATAGATTTGAAATTCTGAGAAAACGAGAAATATTTTGGATATTTAAACTGAACACGCTTATACCTATGGGCCTTAATGAGAGTTTGGAAAGCATTTTTGACAGTTGATTGGTTTTATTTTATTTATATATATATTTTTTTTTTTATTATTTTTTTTTTATTTATTTATTTTTTTAATTTATTTTTTATATTTTATATTTTATATTTTATTTTTTATTTTTTTTTTTTTATTTATATTTTTTTTCCCTCTCTCTCTTTCCTTCTTTCCCCAGATTAACATTGATTTGCAGGATTGCTGCATTCCAACAGGTGTCACTGTAGAGACATTGTTTAGTTTTTCCTTATTTGCCTTACCCCCAGCATAGTCCTCTTCTTACTCCACACCTCCCTCCCTTTACTAACCAAACAATAGGAATTACTTTGTACATGAATCCCCCTCCCAACTCCCTAATCCATCCATGCACCCTGTAACCACGCCCCCTTTTTAGTCAAGCCTATCAACATTGAATTATTTTTCCCGCCCTCTCTCTCAGGTATTTATACCCCTGTCTTGTCCTCAGCTCCCTTGTTAAAGCATTTTTTTTTCTCCCCTGTCCTCCTGCACACAGGTAAGCAAACTTCTCTTTTATCCTATAACATAGATTCACACATCAATTCCTTTCCCTCCCCCTCCCCCCTTCCCCTTCCTTCCTAGTATGACTTTATCAGGAGCAAAAAAATCCCTCCAGTGCTCAGTTCATTCTAACTGTCCCCCTGCACTTAATTACCCTGCTAGAACCCTCTGCCATATATTATCCATACATCTTCCCTAATCTGACAATTCTTCATTTTCAGGACCTCCGACACATTCTATACATCTTTGGAATCGTGTCACCCCTAGGCATCCTGTTGGTGAGCCCCTTATCTCAATTTCTAATTAGTTTTATTCTCATTTTTGTTGGTTACATAAAGGTGTCCCTTCTCCCCCCCCCCCCCCTTTTTTTTTTTTTTTTTTTTTTCTCTTCCTAACTTTATCCCACACCATGAACCCAATGCTGTCAATGCACACCATTCTGAAGTAGCTTTCCAATAGATTTTTTTTTTTTTTTTTTTTTTCTCTTTTTTTTTTTTTTTTCTTCTCATTTTTACATACATATACACATTTATTTATGCACCCCCTTGGGTGTAGCAATCATTTCATATTTCCCAATAGGCTGTACATGCATTTTAATTCTGTAGTCATCCCATTCAGCTGAAAGCAACCACACGATTTTGAGTCCATCCGCTCTCATATTGGTACTTTTAAGATTGGTATTTTACTCAGGATTGTCTTCATCCTATTTTAACAGATATTTGTTTTGTATAAATCTCATGTTAATTTACATGTACGGATGCTCATATTCTTTTATGTTTTTTGTCTCATATATATTTTATCACTGTTTAGATCGATGTTTTCATCATATATTTATTGTTCTTATTGACACATTTGTGAGACTTCATTATGTATATGAATTTTGTTCTTTTTTTTTTTTTCCCCCTCTCCTCCCCTTTCTTTGTTAATCACTCCTCCATTATCTATTTGTACTTATCACACAGTCCTATCCAGCCGAACTGACGAAGGGGTTCTTCCCCGAAACGCGTATTCCATTGCTGGTTTTTAATTTCTGAAAAAATAATAAAAAAGAAGTGCTTTCACCATCACACATTGGACTTTGATCTACATCTTCCAGTAGCTTAGAGTGTTGCGCCTCCATACCAGTTCTTTTCACTTCCTTTTCGCTACACTTACGCCCACACTGGTGGAGCGTCATCTGGTTGGCAGCACCTCCACCATTCAAAATACTCAATCATTGAAAACTCTTTGTACTCCATAAATATTCCACTACCCTCACTGGGTCTTGCTCCACCCTCCTTTTTCATTTCTTTTACTCACTCAGCCAATCAGAGGCAGCTCTCACTCACCCATTCATGAATTCATTGACGAAGCAAATGATCAGTCAACACAAGCTGACAATGAAGTTTTGAGTTTAATGTCCAATGTCCCTGTTCAGAAGGTGCCATATAGCACATAAATCTGCACGACAGCAAGAATTGTTTCTAATTTCCTTACTGGAGGAATAAGTTACACACGAAATATATCATATTTATATAACAGCACTTTAGTTCCGCACTTTGTCATGGTTTTTGTGCACTGCTATAAACCGCTTCTTCTTGATGAGTTCACCATTGGGCAGGTTAGTGTCCCAGAGGTATTCAGGCGAAAGCACCTTGGTAGGCTTATTGTACACTAGATACCTATTGAGATGAGATTCCTCTTGCCACACAGCCTCAATATTCTTTTTCTTGTCCTCCACTATACCCTTTCGGCATGCCATACTGAGTTTGTAAATCTCATCCACTCTTCCACTATACAGGGCAGCCATATAATAGAAGTCTCCATGTCCATGAGGTATGTACGCTGTAGAAATTGGTCTACGCTCATAAGTGAAAGCCCTTTTTTCAAAAAGGAAAAATACAGGGTGGATCGTAGCTACCAGGTCTCCAAGTATTTCGACTCCTACATGATCATTAAATACCATATCTACATCAGCACACACCAGGTAGTCTATCTCATTTGCCATATGCTCCTTAGTAAAGACTGTGAGGATTTCCATTCTTCTCATTGACACATCCTGCCAGCGTTCGTCAGCAACCACATCATGAAGTTGCAAGATGCGACCATCAGCCATTTTGGGTTTAACTACTTCGTTGACTTTGTCAGTGAATACATAGTATGTAACATTGTGACCAATCATAAAGTAACGCTCTGCAGACTCCAGAAACGGCAGAAGAAACCGGATATACCTGAAAGGAATACATTGGTTTCATTAATGCCAGAATAGACTTTAAAGGGGTTGTCCTACTTTTTACTATTAATGACCTATCCTCCGGATAGGTCATCAGTAGTAGATCCACAGGGATCCACTACTCAGGATCCTTGCCGATCAACTGAGCTTGTGTTGGTCACTGTCGGTACGGAGCTGTCTTTGTGCAGTGGCCCTGGCTGGTATTACATGTTGAGCCCTATTCATTCCAATGGGACTCAGGATATACTACCAGTGGCAGCTGTATACCAACAATAGCTGTATACCAACAGTGACCGCCCCAAGAATCAGCTGATCGGTAGGGGTGCCGAGCAGCAGATTCTTGACAATCTGCTATAGATGACCTACCCTAAGGATGTATGATCAATACTAAAAAGTGGGACAACCCTTTTAATATTCACCTACTTCAAAATTTTTTGTTCTTTAAGCTTAAACAAATGATACAGGATTTATAAGTGTATATTTCTCATTATCATTAGTGTTGATGCAGTTTTCTGTAGACCTAGTTACAGTTTTGGTATTACTTCAAGGCCTGGTATAATCAAACTAAGGCCCCCTTAACATGGAAATATTTGTGCGCGCAATACGCAGTGAATAGAACACATTGATTTCCATGGGTTCATTAACATGCAAATATTTTTTCTGCGCATTTCAGCTGTGCAAAACAAAAATCTGCAGCATTCTATATTTTCTGTGCCAAATGTCCCCACAATGCTCCCATTCATTTCAATGGGGCTGTTCAACGCTACTTTGACAGCGATGTATGTTCTACCTTTGCCCATTTTCAGCCCTGCGTCGCCCATTGAAATGAAAAGGCACATCTTGGTACCACGTTTTTGGCAGCGCCAAAGGCAAGCGCTAGCTGCACGACCTAAAAAAAAAAAAAGAAATACCCACCTAGCTGCCACGGTCAGGGTCTCCACCGCTGTTCTCCGGGGCTCCGGTCAGGCTGCTGGGCACTTGTCAAGCCGACAAAGCATCTGTTGCTAGTGAAAGGGATTGAAATCCCCGCCTCCCAGCGAGAGATTGCTCTGATTGGTTCAGGAGCACCGGCTCCGCCAATCAGAGCGGGCACTCGATGCATTAATCACAGCCATTCAATGAGTTAGTTGGCACCAAATCAATGGAGCAGAGTGGAGGTAGAGGCCAAATAATGTTACTTTTTTCAATCACTGTATATAATTATATTAATGTAACCCGTCATTATACTGTACATTTCTGGCTGTATTAATAGCACAAGTATGTTTTTGCAATAATTTTCTTATAATTTAAGCAGAAGTGAATTTTATTAAAAAAAAGGAACAGTTTGATCAGCAAAATATTGTAGACAAGCAAAAGCAAACAACATAAAACACAATCTAAAAAACACAGCTGTGTCTGTACCAAGAATTAGTACATTACTGCTATGGAACAAGAGGTGTCTACCAACCACTACAAAGGTGTGCGCCACAGCTGTGCAAACTAATTAAAAAGCTGTATTCAAAACAGTCAAACACAATAGAAAATAGGTCATTAAAACAGGCCTCCAACACTGGCCAAACAATGAACACCACAAAGTGGATTCCCATCATGAGTATCACCACAAGTATGTAGCGTGCCTCAGTCTCCATAGGTCCACCTGCGATGTTCACAGAGATACACCGGCAGGGAATGTTTGCTCCCATCGTGGTCAAATGTTCCCAGGGTTGGAGACTGCATACACATCAGGAACTCAAGCTGAATTGGATATTTCATTTAGACACCCTAGCCCCAAAGGGTTTGAACTGGTTTAAAAGTTTGCTTTTAATAGATGAAGGATGAATTAGTTGCACTGCACCATTTCCCTGAAAATAAGACCTACCCCTAAAACAAGCCCTAGCATGATTTTTCAGGATTTTTAAGGATGCAGAATGATTTTTCAGGATTTTTGAGGATGCTTGAACTTTAAGCCCTACTCGAAAATTAAGCCCTAGTTACAGTTAATAAAAAAGGGACTTTAAATAGTGACCAGGGAGCTATACATGTAAAAAAGTGAAATCTTTCGGAGAAAAAATTATTATGACACTGTCTTATTTTCAGGGAAACCGGGTATATATACATTTTGGTATAGCCATATTAATATAAATACAAAAGTAACTCTGTTTATCTGACTGTCTGTTTGTTACCTTTTCACGGCTAAAATGCCAAAGTGATTTTGATAAAATATGGCAAGGAGATAGCTTGTATCTTGAGGAAAGAATGTTTCATCCCAAATCTTTTTTATAGTTTTCAAAAACTCCCAATGAGGTAGAAGCCAATTACCCCACCCTCGGGGAAAACATTCCTTCACAACTCCATAATGGCAGTCAGAATAATCCCTGGATCAACACTCTTCAGAGAAGCTTCCCTCCTGACTCCTAACATCCCCCTATCAACAACCCATTCGGACTATTTAATGTCTATATTCTGTAATGTTGTAGTGCTCTTAAAACATGTCTAGTCCCCTCTTAAACTCCTCTATTGATTTTGCCATCATCACGTCCTCAGGCAGAGAGTTCCACAGTCTCACTGCTCCTACAGTAAAGAACCCCCTTGTATGTCAGTGATGAAACCTGCTTTCTTCTAAACTTAGAAGATGCCCTCTTGTTACCGTTACAGTCCTGGGTATAAACAGATCCTGGGAGAGATCCTTGTATTGTCCCCTAATGTATTTATACATAGTTGTTTGGTCGCCCCCCTTATTGAGCTGATTAAATAGGCGATTTTCAATCACATTCCAATGCTACTATGAACTGATACATCATTCCTTTTAATGCATGCAGACACCCTGGACCCTTCATCAAGATGACACCACAGATCATCAGTTTGTATGGAAGTGTAACATTTTGGACAATGCTGTCCTCTCCAAGTTCTTCTCTCGGCCTCCTCCTTAAATAAAAGCAATGACTGTCCATTGTATCGATCCTTGGCTCATTGGAAAAGTACACTCTTTCCCAGTCTACGGAACTCCAATTCACGTGTTCTGTTCTCTGCATGCAGCTCTTTTGATTTGCCGCACGACTGCAGCTGAAAACAATGTTATTATCGCTCCCATGGAGAAACACAGTGTGTTGTCGCTCAAAAGACATTGTTTGAGTGAATTTTAAGTGATAATTGTTGCATATAAATGGGGCTTTAACCCCTTAGTGACGAAGCCAAATTTTGGAAATCTGACATGTGTCACTTAGCATATCATAACTCCGTAAAGGCTTTGCATATCCAAGTGATTGTGACATTCTTTTTTCGCCGCATGTTGTACTTCATTTAGGTGGTAAAAATAGACCCATAGAATTTGTGTATATTTATTAAAATTGCCAATATTGGGAGAATTTTGAAAAAATTTTAATTTTTTCACATTTTCAACTTTAATATCTCAAATATGTACAAACATACTGTAGAAATTTTTGCTAAGCTATATATTTCCATCTGCTCACTTTATTCTGCATGCAAGTTTGAAAAACTTACGGTTTTATTTTCCCATTTAGGAGACGTACAAATTTAACATTAATTATCAACATTTTAAGGAACGCTTTATTTTCCGGCACCAAGCCAGGATTACAAAGGCTCATAGGTGTCAGAATTATAGTTAACCCCACAAATGACCCCATTTTTAAAACTACACTCCTTAGTATTTACACCTCAAAATGCATACCCCCATTTGCCCTGTGTTCAGAAACATACCCATTGTGGTCCTAATCTTCTGTCTGTATGTACAACGGGGCCAAAACCGAAAGGAGCAGCCGGAGGCTTTCAGATCAGACATTTTGCTTCAAGGCGTTTTAGGCCCCATTGCTCACTTGTAGACCCCTTGAGCGGCCAAAACGCGGAGGACCCCACAAATGACCTCATTTTGAAAACTAGACCTCTTAGCGCATTAATCTAGGGGTGTACTGCGTATTTTGACCCAACAGTTTTTGAATGACTCAAAGCAAAGCAGAAGTAAAAAATTAAATAAATAAGTAAATAATTAAAAAAATTTTTTTTATCAATTATGTGATTTTAAAAACAGTTTTTTTTGGACAGCAGACATATGAATGGAGGCTTTCACCCAAAAATGGATACCCCGTTTGTCCCATGTTCAGAAACATACCCATTGTGGCCCTAATCTTCTGTCCGTATGCACAACGGAGCCCTAACCGAAAGGAGCAGCGGGAGGTTTTCAGAACAGACATTTTGGTTGAAGGTGTTTCAGGCCCCATTGCCCACTTGTAGAACCCGTGAGCAACCAAAACGATAGAGAACCCCCACAAATGACCCCATTTTAAAAACTACACCCCTTAACGCATTAATCTAGGGATGTACTGCGGGGATTTTAAATCCCTGCCTGCTGATAGCTCAGAACTACGCCAGAAGTCGCCGCTGAGTCCCGGCAGCTGAAGGGAGCGGAGTATTGATTTTTTTTTTAATACACTTTTTTAAATCGCTTTTCAGGGAAGGGTTTATGAAGCCCTTCCCTGAAAAGCCATTGACGGGGATGCCGGCAGCAGGATTCTCTACCGCAGCTGTCACGTGTGACAGCTGCAGTTGAGAATTAAAGAATTCTTCTGCTGCATCTGCCACAGATGTGGCAGATGTAGCAGCAAGAAATTCTTTAAACTAGCGGGCGTGAAGGAAACATCTGCCGCAGATGTTTTTTTGCACTAAAATGTTTCTTTTTCAGAGAAGGGCTTATATGTAAAGCCCTTCCCTGAAAAAGAATGCAGTGGTCCGGCAGAGCATGGTTTTCAATGGAGCCGCTGGCAGCAGCCACGGCTCCATTGACAACAAGCACCCGGCTGTGTTCACGCGTGTTTTTGCTCGCACCTAAGTACGCACAAAAACACGCTCTTGTGCACCCATCCTAGGTGTGCACGTATGTACGCACCTAAGTACGCACAAAAACACGCTCGTGTTAACCCACCCTCAATCAGTATCATTGGCCCTTATGTATGAATATTTAGTGAGCCTCGTGTGGCGCAGAGTGTAAGCTCTCGCCTACGACCTGAAGGTTGCAAGTTCGATCCCCACATGCGTCAGGTAGCCGGCTCAAGGTTGACTCAGCCTTCCATCCTTCCTTCCGAGGTCGGTAAAATGAGAACCCAGCTTGGTGGGGGGTAACTAATAATTACCTGAAAGCGCTGCGTAATAAGTTGGCGCTATACAAATACCAAGATTTATTTATATATTTGCGTATATTGTGCCAATTCTTTTTAGAAATCAATAGGATTAAATTGAGCCAAATTTACAAACGTGGCACGTGGACTTGCAAATTTGGTATAATTTACACTGCGCCAAAAATAGGAAAGATGCACCAAAATTTTATATAACAGTGCTATGTGTGCCAAAATTGCCAATATTTACATAGCAGTGCTGCAGGCCTCAAAAATGCACCAATTTGTATTATCAAATATGTTTTGTACCACAAATTAAATTCTGCTTTATGTAATATAAAAAAATCAGTCAGTCTAATTACACAGGAGGTTACAAGCAGCACTTGGGAATCTTCTTTGTAGTAAAATTACATCCAAGGATGTATCTTTATTATGCCATTAAAAAGCGACGTTTCGGCCCATTTCAGGCCTTCCTCAAGCTCAGAAGATTCCCGAGTGCTGCTTGTAAACTCCTGTGTGTCTAGGACTGCTATTGGATCCTTTGGAGTCAGGATCTGGATAACGAGCGAGCACCTGGTGAGCTTCCCCACGGTGTGTGGTCTTTTGTTTGTGCTGCTGGATACTACTCGTGCCAGTCAGTCTAATTACAGTTTTGAAACATAAAATGGGGGCAAAAACATAAAAAAAACACCCACACTACTATGTGCAACAAAATTGTGCCAGTTTGCATTCAGAAATATGTTTCACTCCAAAAATGTAATTCTACATCATCTACTAAAATAAAATAATTAGCCAACAGTCAAAATAATGATAATAAAAACAAAAAAAACAAGGGTAAAATCAAGAAAAAAAACCCTATTCATGTAGTTGGATTTGCATCAAACAATGTACTCCAAAAATTTGCAACAAATTGCTCTTCATTTACACCAACTTTTATTGCATTTTATTAGTGCCACTTTTTACCGACACTTTCTTGTAGTAATGCTTCATAAGGGCTTAGTCACACGGGCATTTTTTCAAGCGATTTTTTTGTGCGCTAAACTGATGTGCACAAAAAATCGTGTCACCAAAGCCAGCGTCAAGGCTGAAAAAAATGCTGCTAGCAGCATTTATCAGCCCAAAGGGCTCGGTCACACGGGCGTTTCACGCTCAAAAAGAGCGCTGCACGCTATTCTGTGCCACAGCTGTGGCAGAGGAGAACGATATTCTCCCATTGAATTCAATGGAGCCGGCTATACTGCCTGCTCCATTGAAAGCAATGGGCTGCCAGCAAGCGCTGTAGTAATTTTCGGGGAAGGGTTTGAAATATAAGACCTTCCCTGAAAAGCATCCAAAAAGAGTGTCAAAAATTTAAAAATAAATATATACTCACCTTTTTGCAGCTGCCGGGAATCAGCCGTGTCCATCTAGCTCTTCTCCTGAACTGCTTTCTGTAGTATTCAGCAGGCAGGGATTTAAAATCCCCACCTGCTGAATGGGCTGCCTCCGATTGGTCCCAGCCCTCAGCCAATCAGAGGCAGCTCTCACTCACTCATTCATGAATTCATTAACGAGCTGTCGTATCTTTTTCTTCTTTTTGGTGTAAAACTCTGTGTGCCTTAATTCTGGTGCGGTTTTAGACACAAATCTTTAAAAAAAAATTCATAAGGTCCATTGCATGCACTTTGGGATGGTCCAAGCCATTGCAGGTATGAGCGGCAAAGAAGCAAATGATCAGTCAACACAAGCTGACAATGAAGTATTGAGTTTATTGTCCAATGTCCCTGTTCAGAAGGTGTCATATAGCACATAAATCTACGCGACTGCAAGAATTGTTTCTAATTTCCTTACTGGAGGAATAAGTTATACACAATATCACATATTTATATAACAGCACTTTAGTTCCGAACCTCTTTGTGGTTTTTGTGCACTGCTAAAAACCTCTTCTTCTTGATGAGCTCACCATTGGGCAGGTTAGTGTCCCAGAGGTATTCAGGTGAAAGCACCTTGGTAGGCTTATTGTACACTAGATACCTATTGAGATGAGATTCCTCTTGCCACACAGCCTCAATATTCTTTTTCTTGTCCTCCACTATACCCTTTCGGCATGCCATACTGAGTTTGTAAATCTCATCCACTTTTCCACCATACAGGGCAGCCATATAGTAGAAGTCTCCATGTCCATGAGGTATGTACGCTGTAGAAATTGGTCTACGCTCATAAGGGAAAGCCCCTTTTTCAGAAAGGAAAAATACAGGGTGGATCGTAGCTACCAGGTCTCCAAGTATTTCGACTCCTACATGATCATTAAATACCATATCTACATCAGCACACACCAGGTAGTCTATTTCATTTGCCATATGCTCCTTAGTAAAGACTGTGAGGATTTCCATTCTTCTCATTGACACATCCTGCCAGCGTTCGTCAGCAACCACATCATGAAGTTGCAAGATGCGACCATCAGCCATTTTAGGTTTAACTACTTCGTTGACTTTGTCAGTGAATACATAGTATGTAACATTGTGACCAACCATAAAGTAACGCTCTGCAGACTCCAGAAACGGCAGAAGAAACCGGATATATCTGAAAGGAATACATTGGTTTCATTAATGCCAGAATAGACTTTAAAGGGGTTATCCTACTTTTTACTATTAATGACCTATCCTCCGGATAGGTCATCAGTAGTAGATCCACAGGGATCCACTACTCAGGATCCTTGCCGATCAACTGAGCTTGTGTTGGTCACTGTCGGTACGGAGCTGTCTTTGTGCAGTGGCCCTGGCTGGTATTACATGTTGAGCCCTATTCATTCCAATGGGACTCAGGATATACTACCAGTGGCAGCTGTATACCAACAATAGCTGTATACCAACAGTGACCACCCCAAGAATCAGCTGATCGGTAGGGGTGCCGAGCAGCAGATTCTTGACAATCTGCTATAGATGACCTACCCTAAGGATGTATGATCAATACTAAAAAGTGGGACAACCCTTTTAATATTCACCTACTTCAAATTTTTTTGTTCTTTAAGCTTAAACAAATGATCCAGGATCTATAAGTGTATATTTCTCATTATCATTAGTGTTGATGCAGTTTTCTGTAGACCTAGTGACAGTTTTGGTATTACTTCAAGGCCTGGTATAATCAAACTAAGGCCCCCTTAACATGGAAATATTTGTGCACGCAATACGCAGTGAATAGAACACATTGATTTCAATGGGTTCATTAACATGCAAATATTTTTTCTGCGCATTTCAGCTGTGCAAAACAAAAATCTGCAGCATTCTATATTTTCTGTGCCAAATGTCCCCACAATGCTCCCATTCATTTCAATGGGGCTGTTCAACGCTACTTTGACAGCGATGTATGTTCTACCTTTGCCCATTTTCAGCCCTGCGTCGCCCATTGAAATGAAAAGGCACATCTTGGTACCACGTTTTTGGCAGCGCCAAAGGCAAGCGCTAGCTGCACGACCTAAAAAAAAAAAAAGAAATACCCACCTAGCTGCCACGGTCAGGGTCTCCACCGCTGTTCTCCGGGGCTCCGGTCAGGCTGCTGGGCACTTGTCAAGCCGACAAAGCATCTGTTGCTAGTGAAAGGGATTGAAATCCCCGCCTCCCAGCGAGAGATTGCTCTGATTGGTTCAGGAGCACCGGCTCCGCCAATCAGAGCGGGCACTCGATGCATTAATCACAGCCATTCAATGAGTTAGTTGGCACCAAATCAATGGAGCAGAGTGGAGGTAGAGGCCAAATAATGTTGCTTTTTTCAATCACTGTATATAATTATATTAATGTAACCCGTCATTATACTGTACATTTCTGGCTGTATTAATAGCACAAGTATGTTTTTGCAATAATTTTCTTATAATTTAAGCAGAAGTGAATTTTATTAAAAAAAAGGAACAGTTTGATCAGCAAAATATTGTAGACAAGCAAAAGCAAACAACATAAAACACAATCTAAAAAACACAGCTGTGTCTGTACCAAGAATTAGTACATTACTGCTATGGAACAAGAGGTGTCTACCAATCACTACAAAGGTGTGCACCACAGCTGTGCAAACTAATTAAAAAGCTGTATTCAAAACAGTCAAACACAATAGAAAATAGGTCATTAAAACAGGCCTCCAACACTGGCCAAACAATGTAACACCACGAAGTAGATTCCCATCATGAGTATCACCACAAGTATGCAGCGTGCCTCAGTCTCCATAGGTCCACCTGCGATGTTCACAGAGATACACCGGCAGGGAATGTTTGCTCCCATCATGGTCAAATGTTCCCAGGGTTGGAGACTGCATACAAACCGGGGACTCAAGCTGAATTGGATATTTAATTTAGACACCCTAGCCCCAAAGGGTTTGAACTGGTTTAAAAGTTTGCTTTTAATAGATGAAGGATGAATTAGTTGTACTGCACAGTTTCCCTGAAAATAAGACCTACCCCTAAAATAAGCCCTAGCATGATTTTTCAGGATTTTTAAGGATGCAGAATGATTTTTTAGGATTTTTGAGGATGCTTGAACTATAAGTCTGACTCCAAAATTAAGCCCTAGTTACAGTTAATAAAAAAAGTCACTTTAAATAGTGTCCAGGAAGCTATACATGTACAAAAGTGAAACGTCTAAAGCCTGTGGCTCTGATGGTGATCCACAGGTATATTTTACTAGGAAATCTATATGAATTCACCCCTGCATTTAAACATCGTTACTGCATGGTGAATGAATTCATAAGTCCTAGTACTGTTCTCAATAGCACTTAGTTATGATCAAGTCTCCTTCATATACCTATTAAAAAGTGGAGGCTACTGTCAAGGAAGGGTTATATGTTTATCCTTTGTCTTTTACGTTTTGTATGTAAGTCAGCCCATATATGTTTTTTAGAGCATCTTTAATAAAGAATCCTCAAGTTTTTAGTCTGTAACTGTGAAAGGGCTTTTCTAAATTATTATAGACTTTTCCATCTCTGTGAATAGAAACTATTTTTTATGCACGAGCATAATATGGAAAATGAGAACAAACCCATTGATATCAATGGATCCTATTCTCTGCGTATTGTGCGTGCAAATACGCACATAAATGCATTCATGTGAAGCTGTCCTTAGACACATATGTTCCGCAATGTATTTAGCAGCAGAGAGACAGCTGTCCGATATACACTACGATCTGGTGCATTGGATTCCAATGCATCACATCACATGGCCGTATTCCCGCTACGTAAACGCGGCCAGCTGGCCAATATAGCGCCGGGCATTTTTACGTCGGGCCCAAAAGATAGTCCCGTCGGCCACTGCGTGGTCTCCTATGGGAGCCAATGATAGTGGGCGGAAAAGGGAGGTGGGAGGGAGTTTAGCAGTGTGACTGCTAAACTCTTTCCCTCTTCGCTCCTCCCCTCCGGCTGATTGCAATGGGAGGTGGCAAAGCTAAGCACCACCCGACCCGCCTCCTCCTATCGCTGGCTGCAGACAAGGGGCATGATGGGGCGGAGCTAAGTTCCCGCTTCCTGCCCACCCCTTGTCCACAGCCAGCAATGGGAGGAGGAGGCATGAGGCAGTGCCTAGCTCTGCCTCCGTCCCACCCCCGCATTGCAATCAGCCATAGGCAAGGAGAAAGGAGGTAAGACGGTGAGGGGTAGGGAAGGGGAAAGGGCAACGACATGGCAATCTTAATTTGTGCGCCCGTTCACGAGTTTTTACAATGGTCTGCTGGCATACCTGAATTGTTTTTCAGGGAAGAGCTTTACATATAAGCTCTTCCCTAAAAAAGAAAAATTTTAGTGTAAAAAAAAAAATGCAGGCATTCTCTTCAATGGAGCCGCTGCTGCTGCCACTAGTGGAAAGAATTCCCTGCCGCTACATCTGCCACATCTGTGGCAGATGCAGCAGAGGGATTCTTCAATTCTCTACCGCATCTGTGACACGTCAGCTGCGGTAGACAATTCTGCTGCCGGCAATTGATTTCAGGGAAGGGCTTTAAATATAATGACGGGCGAGAGCTGCCTGTGATTGCCTGAGCACCTCAGCCAATCACATTCAGCTCCTTCAGCAGGTGGGGATTTGAAATCCCCGCCTGCTGATAGATCAGCACCACAGTGCAGGGGACAGCAGGAGAAGATACGGCTGTGCCCCGGCAGCTGAAGGGAGGCGAGTATCTATTTTTTTTTGTTTTTTTAAACCACTTTTACTTGATTTTCCCTTCCCTGAAAATCAAGTAAAAGTGGTTTAAAAAGCAAAAAAATAGATACTCACCTCCCTTCAGCTGCTGGGGCTCAGCCGTGTCTTCCCCTGCTGTCCCCTGCATTGTGGTGCTGATCTATCAGCAGGCGGGGATTTAAAATCCCCTCCTACTGAAAGAGCTGAATGTGATTGGCTGAGGTGCTCAGCCAATCATAGGCAGCTCTCCCCGAATGAATGGCGCTCAGCCAATCACACTTAGAGCTACCAGCAGGCGGGGATTTTAAATCCCCGGCTGCTGATAGCTAAGAGCTACAGAGCCAGGGACAGTTGCAGAAGTCACGGCTGAGCCCCGGCAGGTGAGTATTTTTTTTTTGTTTTCGCACTATTTTGAAAAGCTTTTCAGGGAATGGTTTATGAAGCCCTTACCTAAAAAAGCCATTGACAGCTGTTGGGGCTCAGTAGCACTGCTGAGCTATCTGCAGCCGGGGATTTAAAATCCACTTCTGCTGGTAGCTCTGATTGTAATTGGCTTAACTGCACAGCCGATCACAATCAGAGTTACCAGCAGCCGGGGATTTTAAATCCCCGGCTGCTGATAGCTCAGTACTAAAGAGCTGGGGACAGCGGCAGAAGTCGCGTCGGGCAGCAGCCCCGGCTCCATTGACAACAAGCACGCAGCTGTGTTCACGCGTGTTTTTTGTACCTAGGTGCGGACGTATGTCCAGGATTTTGCAGCGGCAAATCCGCTTGCAGCCGCTAATCCTAGAATTATCCAGCCATGTGGACGAGATTTCTCAGAAATCTTGTCCACACGGGACAGCCAATCCGCCAAAGCTAACCCGGCAGAAGCCAGCACTGCGGCACGGATTAGCCGGCCGCAGCATGCTCGTTCTTTTTCTACCTCCGCTGCGGCCGTGCTCTCCTTTATGGGAACACCATCCGCAGTGGAAGAGCGAACGGTCGGGCCGCTTCAAAACCCGCGGCTAAGTGCCGCGGGTTTTGAAGCAGCGCTTCTTCCGGTGAAAATCTCACGTTTTTTTGCTGCGGTCAAACCGCGAGATTTCTGCCGGGATTCCGCTGTGTGGGAACCCAGGCTAACAGTGCTATGTGTGCCAAAATATTGCCAATATTTACATAGCAGTGCTGCAGGCCTCAAAAATGCACCAATTTGTATTATCAAATATGTTTTGTACCACAAATTAAATTCTGCTTTATGTAATATAAAAAAAATTAGTCAGTCTAATTACACAGGAGTTTACAAGCAGCACTCAGGAATCTTCTTTGTAGTAAAATTACATCCAAGGATGTATCTTTATTATGCCATTAAAAAACGACGTTTCATCCCACGTCAGGCCTTTCTCAAGCTCAGAAGATTCCCGAGTGCTGCTTGTAAACTCCTGTGTGTCTAGGACTACTATTGGATCCTTTAGAGTCAGGATCTGGATAACGAGCGAGCACTTGGTGAGCTTCCCCACAGTGTGTGGTCTGTTGGTTGCACTGCTGGATACTACTTGTGTCAGTCAGTCTAATTATAATTTTAAAACATAAAATGGGGGCAAAAACATGAAACAACCAACCCACACTACTACGTGCAACAAAACTGTGCCAATTTGCATTCAGAAATATGTTTCACTCCAAAAATGTTATTCTACATCATATACTTAAGGCTGCATTTAGACGACCGTATATCGGCTGAGTTTTCACACTCAGCCGATATACGGCATCTCTCTCTGCAGGGGGGGGAGGCTGGAAGAGTCGGGAGCAGTGCTCTGAGCTCCCGCCCCCTCTCTGCCTCCTCTCCACCCCTCTGCACTATTTTCAATGAGGAGAGGCGGGACAGGGGCGGAGCTAAATCACGTGACCAAAGCCAGCCTCACGGCTGAAAAAACGCTGCTAGCAGCTTTTATCAGCCCGAAGGGCGCGGTCACACGGGCGTTTCATGCTCAAAAAGATCGCTGCCCGCTATTCTCTGCCACAGCTGTGGCAGAGAAGAACAATGTTCTCCCATTGAATTCAATGGAGTCGGCTATACAGCTGGCTCCATTGAAAGCAATGGGCTTCCGGCAAGCACTGTAGTAATTTCCGGGGAAGGGCTTAAAATTTAAGCCCTTCCCTGAAAAGCATCCAAAAAAGTGTAAAAAAATATATATACTCACCTTTTTGCAGCTGCCGTCTCTTCTCCTGAACCGCTTTCTGTAGTATTCAGCAGGCGGGGATTTAAAATCTCTGCCTGCTGAATGGGCTGCCTCCGATTGGTCACAGCCCTCAGCCAATCAGAGGCAGCACTCACTCACCCATTCATGAATTCATTGACGAGCTGTTGTATCTTTTTCTTCTTTTTGGTGTAAAACTCTGTGTGCCCTAATTCTTGTGCAGTTTTAGACACAAATCTGTCAAAAAAATTCATAAAGTCCATTGCGTGCACTTTACAATGGTCTAAGCCATTGCAGGTATGAGCGGCAAAGAACCAAATGATCAGTTAACACAAGCTGACAATGAAAAATTGAGTTTAATGTCCAATGTCTCTGCTCAGAAGGTGCCATATAGCACATAAATCTACGCGACAGCAAGAATTCTTTCTAATTTCCTTACTGGAGGAATAAGTTACACATACAATATATCATATTTATATAACAGCACTTTAGTACCGCACTTTGTCATTGTTTTTGCTCACTACTAAAAACCGCTTCTTCTTGATGAGTTGACCATTGCCAAATCTAGAGTCCCACAGATATTCGGGTGAAAGCACCTTGGTAGGCTTATTGTACACTAGATACCTATTGAGATGAGATTCCTCTTGCCACACAGCCTCAATATTCTTTTTCTTGTCCTCCACTATACCCTTTCGGCATGCCATACTGAGTTTGTAAATCTCATCCACTTTTCCACCATACAGGGCAGCCATATAATAGAAGTCTCCATGTCCATGAGGTATGTACGCTGTAGAAATTGGTCTACGCTCATAAGGGAAAGCCCCTTTTTCAGAAAGAAAAAATACAGGGTGGATCGTAGCTACCAGGTCTCCAAGTATTTCGACTCCTACATGATCATTAAATACCATATCTACATCAGCACACACCAGGTAGTCTATCTCATTTGCCATATGCTCCTTAGTAAAGACTGTGAGGATTTCCATTCTTCTCATTGACACATCCTGCCAGCGTTCGTCAGCAACCACATCATGAAGTTGCAAGGTGTGACCATCAGCCATTTTGGGTTTAACTACTTCTTTGACTTTGTCAGTGAATACATAGTATGTAACATTGTGACCAATCATAAAGTAACGCTCTGCAGACTCCAGAAGCGGCAGAAGAAACCGGATATACCTGAAAGGAATACATTGGTCTCTTTATTACCAGAATAGACTTTAAAGGGGTTGTCCTAATTTTTACTATTGATGACCTATCCTAGATGACCTATCCACTACTCAGGGTCCCCGCAAATCAACTAAGCTTGTGTTGGTCACTGTCGGTACGGAGCTGTCTTTGTGCAGTGGACCTGGCTGGTATTACATGTTGAGTCCTATTCATTCCAATGGGACTCAGGATATAGTACCAGTGGTAGCTCTATACCAACAGTAGCTCTATACCAACAGTAGCTCTATACCAACAGTGACCGCCACAAGAATCAGCTGATCGGAACGGGTGCCGAGCTACGGATTCCTGCCGATCTGCTATGGATGACCTACCTTTAGAATGTATGATCAATACTAAAAAGTGGGACAACCCTTTTAATATTCACCTACTTCTACATTTTTGTTCTTTAAGCTTAAACAAATGATCCAGGATCTATAAGTGTATATTTCTCATTATCATTAGTGTTGATGCAGTTTTCTGTAGACCTAGTGACAGTTTTGGTATTACTTCAAGGCCTGGTATAATCAAACTAAGGCCCCCTTCACATGGAAATATTTGTGCGCGCAATACGCAGTGAATAGAACACATTGATTTCCATGGGTTCATTAACATGCACATATTTTTGCTGCGCATTTCGGCTGTGCAAAAAAAAAAAAAATCTGCAGCATTCTTTATTTTCTGTGCCTAATGTCCCCACAATGCTCCCATTCATTTCAATGGGGCTGTTCACTCAAGTGTCAAATCGCGGCATCTTCAATGCTGCACTTTGACAGCGATGTATGTTCTATCTTTGCCCATTTTCCGCCCTGTGTCGCCCATTGAAATGAAAGGGCAGCAGTTTCAGCGCTGCCGAAAACATGGCACAACATGGTACCACGTTTCTGGCAGTGCTAAAGGCAAGCACTAGCTGCACGACCTAAAAAAAAAAGAAATACCCACCTAGCTGCCATGGTCGGGGTCTCCACCAGTGGCGTAACTATAGAGGATGCGGGGGATGCGGTTGCACCCGGGCCCAGGAGCCTTAGGGGGCACATAAGGCCTCTCTTCTCCATATAGGGAACCCAGTACTATGAGTAAAGCATTATAGTTGGGGGCCCTGTTACAAGTTTTGCACCGGGGCTTCAAGTTACGCCTCTGGTCTCCACCGCTGTTCTCCGGAGCTCCGGGCAGGCTGCTGGGCATTTGTCAAGCCGGCAAAGCATCTATTGCTAGTGAAAGGTTAAAATCCCCGCCTCCCAGTGAGAGATTGCTCTGATTGGTTCAGGAGCATTGGCTCCGCCAATCAGAGCTAGCACTCGATGCACTAATCACAGCCATTCAATGAGCTAGTTGGCACTAGAGATGAGCGAGCGTACTCGGTTCGGGTGTTTTTGCACTCGAGCACCGCTTTTTCCGAGTAACTGACTACTCAGACGAAAAGATTTGCGGGGGCGCCGGGGGGCGGTGTGGTGGAGTGGGGGGTAGCAGTGGGGAACAGGGGGGAGCTCTCTCTCCCCCCCCCCCCACTCCCATCTGCAACCCCCCGCTCACCCCCGGCGCCCCCCAAATCTTTTCGTCCGAGTAGTCAGTTACTCGGAAAAAGCGGTGCTCGAGTGCAAAAACACCCGAACCGAGTACGCTCGCTCATCTCTAGTTGTCACCAACTTAATCCAGCAGAGCAGAGGTAGAGGCCAAATAATGTTGCTTTTTTTCTCAGTACTGTAATTACCAATCTAGCCTTTAGGTTAATTTTTCTTGGCAGCAATCACTGTATATAATTATATTAATGTAACCCGTCATTATACTGTACATTTCTGGCTGTATTAATAGCACAAGTATGTTTTTGCAATAATTTTCTTATAATTTAAGCAGAAGTGAATTTTATAAAAGAAACAGTTTGATTAGCAAAATATTGTAGACAAGCAAAAGCAAACAACATAAAACACAATCTAAAAAACACAGCTGTGTCTGTACCAAGAATTAGTACATTACTGCTATGGAACAAGAGGTGTCTACCAACCACTACAAAGGTGTGCGCCACAGCTGTGCAAACTAATTAAAAAGCTCTATTCAAAACAGTCAAACACAATAGAAAATAGGTCATTAAAACAGGCCTCCAACACTGGCCAAACAATGTAACACCACAAAGTAGATTCCCATCATGAGTATCACCACAAGTATGCAGCGTGCCTCAGTCTCCATAGGTCCACCTGCGATGTTCACAGAGATACACCGGCAGGGAATGTTTGCTCCCATCGTGGTCAAATGTTCCCAGGGTTGGAGACTGCATACAAACCAGGGACTCAAGCTGAATTGGATATTTAATTTAGATACCCTAGCCCCAAAGGGTTTGAACTGGTTCAACCTACCCCTAAGATAAGCCCTAGCATGATTTTTCAGGATTTTTAAGGATGCAGAATGATTTTTCAGGATTTTTGAGGAGGCTTGAACTATAAGCTCCACTCCAAAATTAAGCCCTAGTTACAGTTAATAAAAAAAGTCCCTTTAAATAGTGTCCAGGCAGCTATACATGTAAAAACATTTTGGAGCAAAAATTTATATAAGACACTGTCTTATTTTCAGTGAAATCAGGTAAATAAACCTTTTTGTATATCCATACTAATATAAATACAAAAGTAACTCTGTTTATCTGTCTGTCTGTTTGCTACCTTTTCATGGCTAAACCGCCAAAGTGATTTTGATGAAATATGGCAAGGAGATAGCTTGTATCTTGAGGAAGGACATAGACTATGTTTCATCCCGAACCTTTTTTAAAGTTTTCTAGGTAGCGCGACAAAACAGATTTCTTGGGTGATGTGCAGGCGCTCTGCTGCTGGCACCACGCTGTGCAGCGAGTCAGTGGGCAAGGGGGTGCACATCATAAGCTAGGCCTACACAAATGGGCAGACACGTGAGGGCAGACATTATTGCCGCATGTATGCAATTATTTAGTGCGGCGGAGCGGAGCGAAAGGGGGTGCACATCATAAGCTAGGCCTGCTCAAACAGGCAGATTTTGCCTTGCAACTTGAACGAAGAACAAATTAACATTGGTATAAAATATACCAATAACAACCAATCACAGCGCAGCTTTTATTTTACCTTAGCTTTGTAAATAATGGTTTCCTTCTCATAATCGTATTTCCTATCCATTTTTTTGGTATTTTTTTTAATATGCAGTGCAAGTGCAAGTCAGATTTAGCACACAATTCTAGCAGAGCTCAAGCTGCAAAAATACAAATTACACACCTAGGGCGAAATACTATTAGAGCCATTACTATGACTGGAATAGCAGAAAGGAGAAAGGGTTTTAATCCCATGTATTTCAATAACGACGAATTGGCCTTTTCAATTCAAAAGGCTTCAATTCCCTCTAAAAATAGAATTTGCGATGACTATTAATAAGGTTGAAGGGCAAACACTTAAGGTAGCAGGTGTACATTTAGAAAAAACATGTTTTTCTCATGGGCAGCTGTATGTGGCGTGCTCACGTGCATACTGCCCACAAAACCTTTATATCCTAGCAGAAGATGACGAGGCCAAAAACGTACAGAACTGTGCTGACACGGCATATTGCATTTACATCCCTTTAACTATTTCAACTTTTTACATTTCAATATACAGCAACACACAGCTTAGATAAAATAATATAGATTCCACGAAGACGAAGTCCCGGATAGCAAGCTAGTGCTTTTATAATTTTTATCTCTTCCAATACTCATTTTTAAAAATCTTTTATATATAGGTTTCTATTATATCTATATATTTTATATTATTTATTTGTAGTAATAAAGTTTTTTTTTTACATTTTTTTATATGTTAAAAGCCTTTTTAATTACACTTGTATTAACAAATTTTTTAGCTTTATGATTGTATGCTAGGGATATTGTAGAAGATATATAGTTGGAAGAGTCCTCAGTAGGGATATCAAGCTAAAAGGGGTGGAAAGTCTATCAGTGCTCCTGGGTGGCCATTATATATAAGGATGCCTTCTAGCCAATCTATCCCCATCCCTGACGAAGGAATACAACTGTTCCAAAATGCATAGAACCTTTTTGGTTACAAGTGGCTTCTGTAGCCAGCTTAGTAACAGAGTAACATAGAATGTTAGGCTGAAGAAAAACAATGTCCGTCCAGTTCAGCCTGTTTTGAGCCCCCCATCTTGATCCAGAGGAAGGCAAAAAAATCCCAATGAGGTAGATGCCTATTACCCCACCCTGGGGGAAAACATTGCCATTATGGAGTTGTGAAGGAGTCAGAATAATCCCTGGATCAACACTCTTCAGAGAAGGTTCCCTTTTGACTCCTAACATCCCCCTATCAACAACCAATTCGGACTATTTAATGTCTATATTCTGTAATGTTGTAGTGCTTTTAAAAGATGTCTAGTTCCCTCTTAAACTGCTCTATTGATTTTGCCATCACCACGTCCTCAGGCAGAGAGTTCCACAGTTTCACTGCTCTTACAGTAAAGAATCCCCTTCTATGTCAGTGATAAACCTGCTTTCTTCTAAACTTAGAAGATGCCCTCTTGTTACCGTCACAGTCCTGGGTGTAACAGATTATGGGAGAGAGCCTTGTATAGTCCCCTAATGTATTTATACATAGTTATTTGGTCGCCCCCCTCATTGAGCTGATTAAACAGGTGATTTTCAATCACATTTCAATGCTACTATGAACTCATGCATCATTCCTTTTAATGCATGCAGACACCCTGGACCCTTCATCAAGATGACACCACAGATCATCAGTTTGTATGGAAGTGTAACATTTTGGACAATGCTGTCCTCTCCAAATTCTTCTCCCGGCCTCCTCCTTAAATAAAAGCAATGATTGTCCATTGTATCAATCATTGACTCTTTGGAAAAGTACTAGAGATGAGCGAACGTACTCGGTAAGGCCGATTTCGCAATTGAGCACCGCGATTTTCGAGTACTTCACTACTCGGGTGAAAAGTACTCGGGGGCGCTATGGGGCGGGGCGTGGCGTGGTGGAGCGGGGGTAGCAGCGCGGAACAGGTGGGAGCTCTCTCTCTCTCCCTCTCCCCCCCCCCACTCCCCTCTGCAACCCCCCGCTCACCCACAGCGCCCCCGAGTAGTGAAGTACTCGAAAATCGCTGTGCTCGATTGCGAAATCGGCCTTACCGAGTATGCTCGCTCATCTCTAAAAAGTACACTCTTTCCCAGTCTACGGAACTCCAATTCACGTGTTCTGTTCTCTGCATGCAGCTCTTTTGATCTGCCGCACGACTGCAGCTGAATACAATGTTATTATCGCTCCCATGGAGAAACACAGCGTGTTATCACTCAAAAGACATCGTTTGAGTGAATTTTGAGTGATAATTGTTGCATATAAATGGGGCTTTAAACTGCTTGGCCCAAGAAAAGCAATTAGCCTTTATTTGTGGAGTCAAAAACTGCTTATTATCTCACCAAGGACATGCACCTTCAAACAATTTACTTTGTCTTAAAGCCCATTTAGACACAACGATTATCGCTCAAAAGATGTCATTTGAGCGACTTTTGAGCTATAATCGTTGTGTCATTTACATCACAAGATGATCACTCAAACATTGAGCGATCACCTTGCGCTCCGGAGGAGGCAGAGAACAAGCGGGAAGCCATTTGTTCTCTGCATCCAGCTGTTCCCCGCTCCGAGCGCTCGGCTGTTATACAGCCAAGCGCTCTGAGCGGAGGATGCAGAAGACAAGCTGGGTGTCCCCACTTGTCTTCTGCATCCAGCTGTTCTCTGCCCGGCTGTTATACAAGAATCATTCCATTTTTTTCTCATCTCCATTGACATCCTTTCAAGGTTTTCCTGTTATGTTTTATGAACTTATTCCCCAACAACTTGGCTACAAATACAAAAATATTAAAAATTTCAAGCAGCTTGGCTCCTTCTCATCCTCAGTTAATATTCATTATATACTTACTTTTTGACAGCAAATACAAACAGTCCAATTCTTGTACTATTGTGTTGGTTATCTAAAATGTTAATGTCAAAAGTTCCGTCCCAGATGATTGGGGCAAGCCAGGGAGTGAGAACGTTGAGAGCCATTTTCCTATTGAAAAAATAGATGAATGATGTCAAAATAACCAGATAAACCATACTCTTCCCAAATATATATACTTATATATGAAAGAACTACTTCGGCAAAATAAGCCCCTGCATGGGATCTCCCATCGACAGATAGCTGAATCGGCTGACATTCGGAAACCCTACCAGTGGCTGGAGAAGACTGGACTCAAAGACAGCAAGGAGGCACTGATTACAGCAACACAAGAACAGCCACTAAGCACCAGATCCAAAAAAGCAGGGATCTACCACACTAGACAGGATCCAAGGTGCAGACTTTACACAGAGACCTTCGAGACAGTCCAACACATAGTGGGAGGATGCAAGATACAAGTAGGAACAACATACACTGAACAGCAAAAACAAGTAGCGGGAATTGTGTACAGGTACATCTGCACAATGTATGGAATTAACCCACCTAAATCCAGAAGGGAGACTCCATGAAACGTTGAGGAGAATAAGCCCTCATTCATACGGCTGCATGCGTGAAATGCGAGAGAGCGCTCCCCCGTTCCCCACTGTTGCCCCCCGCTCCACCACGCCGCCACCTGAATTTTTTCACCCGAGTAGTCAGTTACTCGAAAAAAGCGGTGCTCGATTGAGAAAATCGCCCTAAACGAGTAGGTTCGCTCATCTCTAATGGTGATGATAGATGTAGTAATACCAAGTGATAGCACCATCAGGAAGGAGTATGAGAAGCTGGAGAAGAACCCGGGCCTGAAAGAAGAACTAGAAAGGATGTGGAATGGGAGGGCCAAAGCAATCCCAGTAGTGGTAGGAGCACTTGGGGCTGTAACTCCAAAGCTGGGGGAACAGCTGATTGCAAACATTTGTGACTTTTTTACACCAGAAACTGGTGTAAAATATTTTACGAACGTCCCCCTATGTATCCCGGGCAGCTTGAATGAGTCTCATGGTTTTGCGGCTTTTCTCTGACTGTTGGCACTCTGTGACGCTGCTGGCATTATGTTTTTATATTTGTTTTTAATATGTTTTGTTTCATCCTCTTTTGAGTTTTTGGATTAATTCCTTTATTCATGTGAATGCTGGATTACCAGTGGACCTGGATTATAGATTATTGCGTCATCTCTGATCAATTTTGGATATATTTGAATGATGCATTATCATTTATAAGGCTTTGGATTGGTTCTTCTATGTGGGAGTCTGTAACCTGATAGGACTTGAATTCTTTGTCAACTATTACTATTTTTCAGTAGCTCAGATGGAAGGACTTGTGTCTATGGAATTGGACTGATTTTATGAAGACTGGGCTTATTTGGTTATATTATCAAGATGATGTCTGGCATGGATGTATTGATCATGGAGACTTATACTGTTGTGTATTGGTTAACCCTTTCCAATCCCCTGTCTGACATCTAAAGACAGACATTCTTATTGAAGGCTGTACAGCTCCGATGTTGGAAGACATCCAGCAGGGTATTCTTACTGTAAATTACTGGCCGCTCTGTTGTCAGGGGCCTCTCCAGCATGTCCTATATTGCAGTACTGGCTCTAGCCAGCAGATGGCGCCATTGTATAATGGCAAAAAGAGAAAGCCCCCTAGGAAACTCTGAATCCAAAATTGGATTGCAAAGGGTTAAACATATATGGGTTGTGAGATTTATTAAAAGTTGCAGTATATAGTATGATTACTATTTTCACATTAGTATTGTATATAATATTGCATACTTATCACATGACCTGTTTTGGTCATCTTAATCACTGTAGGAAGGCTGTATCACATATATTTTATGTTGGATATCTAGTTTTGCACTTTATTGACCTTTTGTGGTCATCGTAATCAGCATTACACGTTTTTAATTTTTACATGTATTTTTTGTTTTTCTAACGCTGAATAGAAAGGACACAAATTACAATGACTGCTTCCATAGCCTGTGGAAACATGTGCACAGTGATCGGGTGAGTATAGGCAAGGAAAACTTGGTAAAGGCAGAAGCACGTTTGAAGGATTTATCCTGGGAAATACTCTTGATTATGTATACTCAGGAAAGGTCATCAATAGTTGATCGACTGGCATCTGCCATTTGGGATCACCAGCTGATCACTTGGTTGGGTGCCTGCTGTCAGCGCCATAAGCACCCGATAGCCGTCCTACTGACTATCGGTCCTATACTTTCACACAGGAGCGATCGTTGTTCAGAGAATGGAGTGCATTAAAGATCTTCCCCTACCGCCTGCCTCCATTTACTGCAAACAGGAGGTCGTTCATAGATGAAAAACTGCCTGTTTACACGACCGATAGGCAAGCTAAAAACCAAGCAACTCCAACAAGCGGTGTCTTGCTAAATGCCTTGTCGATAGCTCTGTGTAGACGGGACGACTATCACCCAAATTTGCTGTTTCCAGCAATTATTCAGGCAATGATCTCTCCATGTATAGGTACCTTATGTGAATGCTAAAACCAATTAACCCTTCAACTAAATGACTCTAATCCATTTAACCCTACTATACAGGTTGTAACATTGTGACCAAATGTAAAAATTCTATTATACATTGATTGTTCATACAGAAGTATGAGAAAAAGCACATAGGAATATGTAGGTCCGGATAACATCTACTATGGACAGATCTGCTATGGAGTCCATAGCTTTTGAAAATAGACCTGTAGCTAAAAGGTAGATCATCTTCACTCAGGCTGATGTAATTGCACTTGCACATCTTTATTACTAAGTAAGGCTGGATTCGTACGGGCGATTTTCACACACGAGTTCCAGCCGATAGCGATATGGATAGAAATCGTGTGTGAAAATAACACATTGATTTCAATGTGTTCATTCACATGAGCGATTGTTCTCATGCGGCCATGCTGCAAAACAGAGAATTCGCTAACTCGATGATCAGTGGTGGCCTGACTACTAGAACACCGACCAGTCACCAGTATGGAGGTCTAGAGTCCCTTTAAGACACTAGCAAATCAATGGAGTGACAGCACGCATGCTTTGCCACCTCTCCATTCATTTCAACACGCACACCAGAGATTGCTGAGCCGCGCTTCAATTTAGCCGTTTTCAGCGCTCCAATCAACATGAATGGAGCAGTAGTCATACAAGCGCTCCCGCTCCACTCATTTCCCAGTCTCTCAGGGGCACATCACTACACCCCGTTCTGGGGATTGGTGAGGATTCTGGCAGCTGTACCCCTACTGATCATCTAGTTATTCCCTATGCCATAGATACTGGAATAGCCCTTTAAAGACATATAAGGAAAGTTAAAAGAAGTGACATGCCACCCACTACCTAAAGCAGACTTGTGTCAGAAATTCCCATCCGCATGAGATAAATGTGCACAAGTCTCCTAATACATTTCTTGCGTCAGACGGCACCTCCTGGAACCTCCTCCTGCTATGAGCTGGTGGAGGTTGCAGCTTTAATTTACACCAATTTCTAGCTTAAATTAAATTATAGTAAATCTAAAGGACTGCACAGCTACACTCCTTAGCCTTAGGAGTTTTTGAAAAAGTCTGGGGAGCCGGTGTAAAACTTCAAAAAGTTGCAGTTTTGTGGTGCCTGTGCCAAAACTGTAGCTTTTGCAGGCCAGAAATATGGAGTACAAAGCTTAATACATACATTCCATATTTTATTACATCGATTTGTCACTTACCTCCCATTTCCAGTGTTTATAAGCAACTTCCTCTCACAGTGCGCCAGCTCTATAGACTTCTCTACCGCCTTCAATGAGCAGTCAGTGGGTTTAGGCTGAAACATCAGATCTATGTACTTTATGCTGTGAATGAGAGACAGAATTAAAAGGGTTTTCCGAGATGTATAAGTTACATGGAATCCAGGCCCCTTGCCATAAAATAACAAATAAGCTTATACTCACCTCTCCCAGCACTGCTGCTCAGTCCCGCCCCCGCTGTTTGTACCCCCCCCCCCCCCCCCAGTTTACGGGACATCATAAGCACTGCAGCAGGAGCGCTGAGCTCTATAATTGGGTGCAGCGTGTGAGACTCCCCGTAAACTGTATGGGGAAGCCTGTAAATGTGACATCAGAGGGGAGACCCGGAGAGGAAGTACAGAACACAGCGGAAGCAGGGAGTATATGTCTATTTGTTATTTCATGGGAGGGAAGCTGAATTTCATGGTAATTATACATCTAGGGAAATGTTATCTTCTTAAGCTGAGGATTTTCAGCACAGAATTCACCTCTTCAAATGGGGGGGGGATATTCATAAAAATTTGCATTTTATATTTGGATTTTGACAGACTTATTTAGGTGAGTTAAATGTCACCAATCTGCAACAGTAGGGAACGTGATATTGCAACATTAATATAGAAAAGCAAATAGACAGATAACAAAAGAAAAATCACCCCTTCTCACTTATACACAGGTATCACTAATAAACAGAGGCGTAGCTGAAGGCCCAGGGGCCTGGATGCAAAAGTTCAGCAAGTGGGCTCCCCACAACTTTCCTCTGCATCATTGGGTCTCTTAACCCCTTAGTGACAGAGCTTTTTTGCTTTCTTCATTTTCGTTTTTTCCTCCTCACATTTAAAAAATCGTAACTCCTTTATTTATCCGTCCGCGTCGGCGTATGAGGGCTTATTTTTTGCAGCACAGATTGTATTTTTCATTGGTGCCATTTAATGTATCATGTAATGTACTGAGAAACTTTTTAAAAATTCTAAGCGGAATAAAATGAAGAAAAAACACATTCAACTATCTTTCAGTGCGTATTGTTTTTGCAGCGCAGAAATCGCAACAAAAATGACATGATAACTTTATTCTTCGGGTCAGTACAACTACTACGATACCAAACTTCTATAGTTTTTTTGTTTGCTGTACCACTTTTATTTTTTTTCCAAGACACAGGGGTCCACAGGGACTTCACATTAGGGATTTGTACCTGCCAGTGTCTATGTATTAAAAACCCCGGTCAGACTGGGGCATGCAGTGTGGGCCGAAGACCACCTGCATTTAATCGGATGTTACCTCAGCTGTGATGGGCAATGCAATGGGATACATTTATGTACAGCCGGTGGGTTCCAGGGAGCCAACCATGCTGTGGGTGCACACGGAATTCCCATTGCGGAGTTGTACCTGCCTGTGACTATTTATAAAAAACCCCGGTCTGACTGGGGCATGCAGACACCTTGACAGAATGAATAGTGTGTGGCACATGGGTTCCCCATTGCTATGCCCACGTTTGCAGCTCCTGATGGAGGTGGCACAGGATTGGATTTCTCATTGCTTCTGTACAGCATTATGAGCTATCGCCCCGCCCCTTTTAAAGAGGGTCGCTGCCTGGCCGTGCCAACCCTCTGCAGTGTGTGCCTGCGGTTCCTCCTCATGGCAGACGCACTTATAAATAGACATGAGGGTGGTGTGGCTATGAGGCCAGCGTGGGGCATGAGGGCAGCTGAAGGCTGCGCAGGGACCCTTTGGTGTGTGCTGTGGACACTGGGTCGTGCGGGGGGGTTGGGCAGCATGAAACCCAGGAGAAGTGGCAGCGGAGTGTCATGCAGGCAGTGATTGTGCTTTGTTGGAGGTAGTGTGGTGCTTACCGTATATACCGGCGTATAAGACGACTTTTGAACCCCGAAAAATCTGCTCTGAAGTCGGGGGTCGTCTTATGCGCCGGTAATACAAAAAAAAAAAGTGTAAAAAAAAAAAAATCATTACTCACCTCCCCCGGCGTTCTGTCGCGGTCCGGCAGGATGTCGCTCGCTCCTCGTCCCCGGCGCAGCATTGCTTTCTGAATGCGGGGCTTGAAATCCCCGCTTCCAGAAAGCTAATACACACGCCGTCAGCCAGTTACATCCATTCAATGACATCATTGAATGGCTGTGATTGGCTAAAACACACGTGGCTTCAGCCAATCACACTATTCAATGACATCATTGAATGGCTGTGATTGGCTGAAGGCGCACGTGTGTTAGCAATCACAGCCATTCAATGATGTCATTGAATAGTGTGATTGGCTGAAGCCACGTGTGTTTTAGCCAATCACAGCCATTCAATGATGTCATTGAATGGATGTAACTGGCTGACGGCGTGTGTATTAGCTTTCTGGAAGTGGGGATTTCAAGCCCCGCATTCAGAAAGCAATGCTGCGCCGGGGATGAGGAGCGAGCGACATCCTGCCGGAGCGCGACAGAACGCCGGGGGAGGTGAGTAATGATTTCTTTTTTCTCCACTGCAATACCGGCGTATAAGGTGAAAGTTGGGGGGTTGTCTTATACGCCCCGTCGCCTTATACGCCGGTATATACGGTAGCTAAGGTATGCATTGCTAATGAGGGTTTTTCAGAAGTAAAAATTGTTGGGAGGGGGGGGGCCCACTCTTGCCGCTATTGTGGCTTAATAGTGGGACCTGGGAACTTGAGATGCAGCCCAACATGTAGCCCCTCGCCTGCCCTATCCGTTGCTGTGTCGTTCCCATCACTTTCTTGAATTGCCCAGATTTTCACAAATGAAAACCTTAGCGAGCATCGGCGATATACAAAAATGCTCGAGTCGCCTATTGACTTCAATGGGGTTCGTTACTCGAAACGAACCCTTGAGCATCGCGAAAATTTCGTCCCGAGTAACGAGCACCCGAGCATTTTGGTGCTCGCTCATCTCTAGTTGATTGTATAAACTGCTGCTGCAGTGGGTATGCGATGTTAAACAACATAACACTGGATTACATAAAACCGTGCGCACATTTACAGGACTAGTAATGGCATAAAGGGCGAATGGATCACAATGTGCATGTGTATTAAAGAAATGAAATTTCACAATCCTGTAATTCAAGAACACTTCATAAATTATGCCAAATAATTTCTATCCCAAGGCTAGTTCATATTTACACTTTGTTATCTCACTGCTGGCACCATTCTAGGCACCGGATCAACCCCTTTTAACTATATATTTATTCCAACCCTGCCCAGTACTAGTATAATCATTTATAATTTACCTGTGATAATCAATGAAGTTATTAACTGCAACAAGGTAACAACTGACCTATACATAATTGTGCTATAAACGGGGACCGTGGAATCTACTTCAAAAGTAAGCCCTTATCCACAATATAGAAATCATTGAACAATAAACTATTTCTGATTACTTGGGCACCATTGTCTATTGTAACAAGGGGTTGTCATTTATTGTATCACTGAAATACAAAATTAAAAGGGGTATTCTAGGACTTTGATAACTTTTTCTATTGATGACCGGGTCGCTATGCTCCCGTTGATGGGAGCTGCTCCTGCAATATTAACAATAGTATTGTCACGTAGCCTGTGTTCCTGAACTCCTTTATACTTATGCATTGACGAAACCACTGGGACTGAGTGGTGAAGGGCGTGGATATACTCCTGCGAACAGAGGAAAACTAAGAGCACATACAACTTGCAGTAAGGTGAGGTGTTTTTCACTGTTTACATTAGGTAGTCTGAAGATTGCATTAGCCAGCTTGGGAGGGCGAAAACAACCATAAGGGCGCCTTCATCGAATCATAGAATGGTAGAGTTGGAAGGGACCTCCAGGGTCATTAGGTCCAACCCCCTACACATTGCAGGATCACTAAATCATCCCAGACAGATATTTGTCCAGCCTTTGTTTGAACACTTTCATAGAAGGAGAACTCACCACCTCCCGTGGTAACCTGTTCCACTCATTCATCACCCTCACTGTCAGAAAGTTTTTTTTAATATCTAATTTGTGTCCCCTCGCCTTTTAGTTTCATCCCATTGCATCTGGTCTTTCCTTGTGCAAATTATAAGACCAGGAACCAACAGATTGGAGGGTCGACAGAGAACAACTGCAGGTGAAATACCTCCCCCTTCTAATCCAGGGCAGAATTTTGTCCCAAAACTGGAGGCTTGCTATAAGATTGGCATAAGAAATACTTGCCTTAGGCCGCCTGCAGACGAATGGGTCGGATCCGGCGGCGAGGATTCTCGCCGCGGGACCCGAACGCCTGCAGGGACCAGCGCGTACTAACCCGCGCCGACGGCTCCGGCTGTTTCTTAACGCAATCCTATGCAGGCTTCCAGCGGTGGAAATCTCGCCGCGAAATTTCCGCTCGTGTGCAGGCGCCGTTAATATAGTCTCCCCAAGGTATAATAGAAAGTTACAGAACTTTATATATACCTTATAACATAATGATTAAACATTATTTATAAAACAAATAGGGATTAAGAAAACCATACTACTAATAATAGCAGATCTATTTTCACAGCATCCAATGACTCTACTGAGCAGAATGGATAAAATAAGCATTTTCTCATCAGCTTATTGATATAATATATTATTGATATTATCTCTTTTCTTTTATAAAACACATATAAAATAATAAATACAGAACTGCAACAGTAAATATTTTGAATGACTTACCAGAATCCCATTATAAACAGCATGAACACCACCAGGATCCCAATGAAATAAGACCTGAGAGGCAGCATGTTCTTCCAGTTTCCATGCATTTATTCTGTACGAGTTGCAGCTTTCTACATGCAGACAGAGAGAAAAAAAAAACAACTTCTGTTCCTCAGAAACTTAGTCTAAACTGTGTTTGAGACAGGGACTCCTTAGGAATGGCTGTAAAATGTTTGGTATGTTCTTCTGAGTGAGTTTGTTGACATTTCCTAATATGATCTCAGAGGGGAATGATTTGTCTGCCGAGCTAGAAGTGGAGCCGCAGATGAAAACTCCTCCTAGTGTTTTACAGCCATATAAAAGCCACACGAATCTATAATTATTAAGTAACCCCTTGCCCTTAGAAACTTTATTCCATTGGGTTAAAAAATAGAGATGAGCGAGCATACTCGTTAAGGGCAGATACTCGAGGGAGTATCGTCCTTTTCGAGTACCTGCCTGTTCGTCAGAAAAGATTCGGGTGCCGGCGAGGGTGAGAGCGGTGGGTTGTGGGAGTGAGCAGGGGGCATTGGGGGTGGGGGAGAGAGAGAGATATCCCCCCCCCCCATTCCCTCCCACTCTCCCCCGCTGCCCCCCGTCGACACCCGAATCTTTTCTGACGAGCAGGCAGGTACTCGAAAAGGACGATACTCGCTCGAGTATCTGCCCTTAACGAGTATGCTTGCTCATCTCTAGTTATAAACCTTGATATTGCAGAACAGGGGAAGGTCTGTGTCATACCTTGTGAATAGCCTCATAGGCTACAATGGGTCCGTGAAATATACAGTCAGCACACAGACAGCAAATAAAATAGTCTGAATTAAGTTGTAGCTTGCGTTTACCCATTAACCCTTTCCAATCCAATGTCGGGCCTGCCCCGACATCATAATTTCCCTCCACAGCTCCAATGTCGGGGCAGGCCCGACACTGCAGTGCAGGAGTGCATCTGCACCCGATCATCAGACACATCGGGTGCAGATACACTTGTGCACTGGTCCTCATCGAGGACCCCCGAGGAGAAGGCAGAAAGGGTTTTTAACCCTTTTTGCCTTCTCCTTTACACATTACATAGCGCTCAATTAGCGCTATGTAATGCAGGAGATTTCAGCCGGCGATCATGTGACCGCCGGTATCACCTGACCCCCAGCGGTCACATTAAGCCTGCATCGGGGGGTCTGCTTACCTGTCCGTCGTCTTCCGCATTCTCCCTTCTGTCTCCCGGCTCGGCGATCATGTGACCCCTGGGTGCCACCTGACCGCCGAGCCGGGAGGCAGAGGGAGACTGCAGAAGACACCGGACAGGTAAGCAGACCCCCCCCCTCCCCCACAGTGCAGTGAGCACCTGCACGCTCCTGAACTCTGTCAGATCAGGAGGGTGCAGGGAAATGTATTTTTTCTCATCCATTCTCACCAGCTCCAATTTATTTGGATTGGAAAGGGTTAAAAACTGGTTCACTGCAAAATAGCACCTGCAGGACAGCATACTGGTGCGACGTGGACTCTTATTTCCAGTTCTGCACCTTCCCGGATATGTAGGTGTGACTGAATTGAAAGTAGTGACCTGGCTTAATTTGTAGACTATAATAAAGTACTAGGAAGCAGGTCTTACTACGGATTAGGGAGCGGAATTTACTGAATTTTGTGGTGAGTCTTGCAGGCTTATTCCGCTTGTGCGAAAGAACCCTACAAAAAAAAAATCTTTGTCCATAGCAACCAATCACAGCGCAGCTTTAACCCCTTAATGACGCGACCCCTTTTTATTCCATTTGCGTTTTTTTTCTCCCCACCTTAAAAAAAATCGTAACTCCTTTATTTATCCCTCGACGTAGCTGTATGAGGGCTTGTTTTTGCGCTACAAGTTGTATTTTTCAATGGTACTATTTAATGTACCATATAATTTGCAGAACAACTCGTTATTTGTATAGCACCAACTTATTCTGCGGCGCTTTTTAAGTAATTTTCATTTATTACCCCCCACCAAACTGGGTATTCATTCTACCAACCTCAAAAGGATTGAAGGCTGTGAGACGGCTACCTAAACTATGCAGGGATTGAAATTGCAACCTTCAGGTCGTGAGCAAGAGATTAGGACTGCATTTCTGCTGCCTTAACACTCTGCACCACACGAGGCTTGATTTTCATGTTACCTTAGCAGTATAAGAAATGAAAGCTGCACTGCAATTGGTTGCTATGGACAATAAAGACAGATTTTCTTTTCTTTTACACAGCTTTCATAAGAGTGTGGTGCCGGGCTATTTTTCAGTGGCTCCACCCTATAGATGCTATGGTGAGGATGAGCAAGTGTGAAACACAGCGTGTAGTTGAATAATAAATATGCATGAGGTCAGAGTTGTTTTAATAACAAACCGCACCACATCAGGCTATTGTATATTAGATAAATTGACAGAACTTGTCCTCAGCAACTTAAAGGGGTTTTCCAGGGAAATGCTATTGATGACCTCTGTGTATTTGGAGCAGAAGCCTCCGCGCCGACCTCTCTTGTAGTGGCCGGCGCTGGTAATTGCACGCATGGCTCTCATTGAAGTCAATAGGAGCCGTGCCTGCAGTTACAAGGGCCGACCACTACACAGAGGTCATAAAATAATACAATGCGTGGCAGAATACATATGGTGAGAGGCAAAATTGAATTCTTTATTCCCCTATATTTCAAATCCCCACCGCTTCCACCTCTGTGTATTTGTGGTGCTGATAGCATGTGCACGCTCGGCTGATCAGTCGTGGTCCTCAGTGACGGACCCCAAACGATCAACTATTGATGACCTATCCCAACTGAGAGACGTAAGTATAAGCCTATTTGTTATGTTACTGCATGGTGAATGCATTTTACAGAGGTACAACTCAGACAACCCCTTTGAATGGATTTTCCAAGCACCAATACTAGTGATGACCTGACCTATCAGTTAATTGGCCGTGGTCCACCAGTCTGGAACCTGGACAAACAGCTGAGCAGGCACATGCTATCAGCGCCGCTATATACAGGGGTCAGAGTGAAAGCTGCTGCTCCAATCCCTGTGTAGCTGCTGGTGCTTATAATTGCAGGCGCAGCTCCCATTGATTTCAATGAGAGCTGCGCCTGCAGTTTTCACTCCCACCCCTGTATACAGCAATACTGATAGCATGAGAGCTGCACCTGCAGTTATAAGTGCCAGCCACTACACAGGAGTTTGACCTTTAACCCCTTAATAACACAGCCCTTTTTTTTCCATTTTGTTTTTTCCTCCCCCCTTTTAAAAAAATCGCAACTCCTTTATTTATCCATCGACGTCGCTGTATGAGGGCTTGTTTTTTGCGGGACGAGTTGGTGCGATTTAATGTACCATATAATGTACTGAAAAACTTCTGAGTAGAGCTAAATGAAAAAAAAAACAACATGCCGCCATTTTTCGCTGCGCCTTGTTTCTACAGCGGACAAACGGCAACAAAAATGACCTGATAACTTTATTCTATGGGTCAGTACGATCACTACGATACCAAACTTATATAGTTTTTTTTTTGCTGTACTACTTGTATTTTTTTTAAAGACATTTAATTTTTTAAAATAATTTTCTGCTGCCATCTTCTGCCCGCAATAACTTTTTTTTATTTTTCCATTGACATAGTTTGCAAGAGCTCATTTTTTTGCAGGACATCCTGTAGTTTGCATTGGTACTATTCTTGAATACATATGAGTTTTTGGTTGCTTTTTATTGCATTTTTTCTGAGAGACAGGGTGACCAAAAAAAGTGCATTTCTTGCGTTTTTTTTTTTTTTTTTCGGAGGACGTTCACCGTGCGGGGTAAATAATGCGTTACTTTGATAGATCGAACTTTTACAGACGCAGTGATACCAAATATGTGTTTTTGTTTTATTATTTAGATGCTTTTATTATAAAATATGGCAAAAGGGTTTTTCTTTTCATTTTTATTGTTATTTTTTTTACATTTAGCAAAACTTTATTGTTCTGATTTTTACTTTTTTTTAGTCCCCACAGGGCACTACAACTAGCGATGCTTTGATCGCTCTTGCAGTATGATGTAACTTTAAGCTTTTATGCCCACGTATTTCCAAATTTATTAATAGCTAAAAAATGCCATTTTATTCACAGTTGTGTGCGCACTTGCAGACACCCCCCCCCCCCTAAACAGAGGGTCTAACTCAGGAACCATTAGCTATAGGAACCTAAAACTTTGGAAACTTTCTTTAGAATGGGCGGCCAATATAAAAATTTTGAACAAAATCTGAGATGTGAAGGTGGGGACTTTTTCTAGACCACTTGACATGGAATGACTCCTCTGGGGGGAGAGATGCTTTGTTCCTCCTTGGTGCTGGATGTAGGCTACTGCTGTGACATTGTTTGAAAGTATCTTCTGATGTTGATCTTTGGATATATTTCCCAATCTCCAAAGGGCTTCCAAGATTACAAAGAGCTCCCAGAAATTCAAGGATTAGATGCTAACCTTCTGGGACCAGGTTCCCTGAAAATATAGTTTCCTCTATATGAGCCTTCCAGCCTGGTAATCCCTGGTAATGCAAACCTGAGGAACTTATGGTAATCAGAGTGAATTGGTATGTGAAAGCAAGTGTCCTTTAGGTCTATGGATGACTTAAATGCACCCTTTTTATCAGCTTTACTGTGAAGTTTACTGTCTCCATTTTGAACCTCCTGTATTTTATTGAACTGCTTAGTGGGTTTTGGTTTATGATAACGCAGGTTTTTCCACTGGGCTTTTTGATTAGAAATGGCCTGGAATGATGGCCATTATTCTGCTCAACTAAGGGAACTGGAGTTACCGCCTGTAACTGCAATAAATCCTGCACCCCTTGGGTAGAAGAAGTAATTGGGGTTTCGTGCCCGAGGTTACCAGGAAGTTTTGTTTGGGGCAAGAGAGGAAATGTTACCCTTCTTTTAAAGTTTTGGGAATGCAGGTGCTCTTTCACAGTTGTGCCCATCTCTCCAAAAGGCCTGCAATGTCGCCCCCATTAGGATGGCATCTTGCTTTTTGAGGCTCCCCCTGATTGGGGTTAAAGAGACCCATCTTGATTTGTCTTTATATGCTTCTGTTTGTTGACCTGAGGCATGAAAAAATGTCTTTTTCTCTGTGGACCCTCTTCTAGAAAGCTCTTCTTTTTATCTGCGGCCAAGTCTTGACCGAACAAGAATTGTCCATAGAAGGGTAAAGAACACAATGCTTTCTTGGAGGCTAGGTCTCTTCACCAAAAGTTAAGCCATAGGACTCTCCAGGTGGAGTTAGACAGAGCTCCCGTGTGAGCAGATAGTCTAACCGACTGGGCTGAAGCATCCGCTAGGAAGCTTGTTGCCATATTGAGGGCCGGAAGTGAGGCTAGGCTTTCCTTGCGTGGAGTTTTGCATCTCCAGCTGGCACAGCCAGACATTCAGCATTCTGGCCATGCAAGTGACTGCCACACCAGGTCTAAGCAGGCTTGAGGTCCCCTCCCACGTTTTCTTCAGGAGGCCCTCTGCTTTCCGGTCCATAGGGTCTTTTAGCTGTGTGGCATCTTTTAAGGGTAAAAACATCCACTTAGTGACTTTTGCCACTGGGACATCTACCTTGGGCATGGCATCCTAGTCAGGGAAATATTCCTCCGAGGAGGGGTAGCGCCTTTTAATACCCCTGCAGACGAAGAAGCCTACTTCAGGTCTACTCCATTCCTTCTTGATTAATTTCTGGATGTTGCCATGGACCAGGAATGTACGTCTGTATCTCTCACCCATCTCTTTAAAAACCTCATCCTGCATGGTTCTCGGTCTCCTTGGCTTTTCCATACTAAGGGTAGCCCTCACTGCCTTTATTAGTTCACATTTGTCCTTAGGGTTAAAGAGGAATTTTTTATAATTCTCATTATCATCTGAGGACTTGTTTAAATTAGTGTCTTCTTTGACTTCTGAGAATGTTATACTCTTTTTGGAGTCGGAATAAATTTCCGATCTACTTGATCTCTTCACCTGTCTCGAAATGGAGGAAGTAGATGGTAAACCTCATCTCCGACTAATCGCCTAATATCCTCCATGTAGCCTCCAGATTCTTGCTTAATAATCTGGGCTATGCACAACTTGCATAGCGCCTTAGGATATGCTAGTGGTAACTTTTTTACACAAGCCATGCATTTTTTCATTGTGGGTTTTGTTCCCTTGGTAAAAAAAAAACAGCAGGGGAAAGGATATAAATGTATATATACAGGTACAATAGCATGTCTGAGGCACCCAATGGGCTACTTACAACACAAGAGGTAGCAGCCGCTTCAGGGATGTCTGAGACTGGAGAGCTCATACCTGTTAGCACTGCAGTTACATGGACCAAACTCCTGTTCTAAGACTAGGATGTATATATTTCATGCGGTCTTCTCTCGGATTCCTTTTTTGAATTTGTCACCATAGCCACACTTCCCCACCCTCACCGACGCAATCACATCATATCCAGTCACCAGTCACATGGGTTTACAGCCACCGCTACTAGCGTCAGCGGCGTATAGGAGCACATCAGAACTCCGCATCCTCTCCTACAGCAGGACGCATGAGACCCACAGATCAGCAGCGCTGGAGGAAAAGGAGAAGATGCTGCGCAGCCCTCACGTGGAACCCCCTTGGCCTCAGGGAGGCAAGCCTGGGGAAACTTTTCCTGCAGCGACCCAGGAGATGAGCCTCAGGTAGGGAGAACAGCCCCTGCTGCCTCCAATCCTGGTAAGTATGATGTATCTTCATGCTAGGATCTTCTGAGAGCACCCAGCACCTCACTGGATACATGCCTACAGCAAAGACACTGAGAAGGCTAGGAAAGGGGGAGAAGCTTTAGGGCTCCTGTCCACAGGCATTGCGGTATCCCGTGCAGATCTCCGACGCCCGGGAGCAGGAGCCGGCAGACAGATCTCCGCTGTCAGCCTATCTGACAGATAGGCTGACCACAGAGAATCACGGCAATTCGCAGCATGCCGGCGAGCGGAGAAATGCAATGATTCTCTGTGGTCAGCCTATCTGACAGATAGGCTGACCATTGAGAATCGCGGAAATTCGCAGCATGCCGGCGAGCGGAGAATCGCAATGATTCTCCGCTCATGGACAGGGGGCGGCGCTTTCTATAGCAATGCTATGGAAAGCTTTAGACAGCGTGATTCGCCAATGATTTACCGCCAGCGAATCATCGCCTGTGGACAGGAGCCCTTAAACTTCTCTGTGTATTCCTGTCCTATCAGGAGGAGGCGATCTCAGGTGTGCTGTCATGTGGACGACAGGGGAAAAATGCAATTCTGGTGTTATATTCGGTGAAGGCAGGGTTGATTTGCATCAAAAATAACAGTCCACTTTTCAATGTCTAATGCCAATAGCCACGTCTCTGGACAAATTTAAAGATGTGACAAAAAACAACCAAACAAAAAAAAAACGCTGCATCCTTCAAATTTTAACAATAATGACTCAGTGTAAACACAGCCAACGATGGAACGATAAGTAGCTCGCTTATCGCTTAATTTATGCGAGAATGAAAAACATTGTTGGCTCATTTGCCAATCCTTGGTTTAACCCCTTAATGACACGGCCTATTTTGGGCTTAAGAACGCAAGGATTTTTGGCGGATTTTCTTCTCCATTTATCAAAAGTCATAATTTTTTAATTTTTCCGTCGACGCGGCCAAATAAGGGCTTATTTTTTGCGTGGCAAACTGTAGTTTTTGATTATGCCATTTTTGGGTACATAGACTATATTGTAAAACTATTTTTTTTTTTATGATAGCAGGGAGAGAAAACGCATCAATTCTGCTATAGATTTTTATTTTATTTTTTTACAGTGTTAATCATGCAGCATTAATAAGACAATCCATTTTTTTTGCGGGCCGGTACGGTTACAGCGATACCAAAATTCATACATTTTTTTTAGGTTTTTCCACTTTTCTGCAATAAAAACCCTTTTATTGGAAAAAAAAAATTTTTCTAAATCGCTGCATTCAAAGTCCTGTAACTTTTTTATTTTTTGATGTACGGAGCTCTATGAGGGCTTATTTTTTGCAAAATGTGCTGTAGTTTTTATTGGTACCATTTTGGTGTACATGTGGCTTTTTTTATCACTTTTATTGCGTTTTTAGGGAGGCAAAATGCTAAAAATTAGCATTTTGCCTCAGTTTTTTAGCGTTTTTTTAAACGCTTTTTTCCGTGCACAGTCAAAAGCATGTGCAACTTATTGTACGCGTCGTTACGGAGCAACAGTACCAAATATGTGGGGTTTTAATTTTTTTTAACCTTTTTTTATGCTAATATGAGAAAAAGCATAAAAAAAGGGGGTTTTTAAACTTTTTTTTACATTTTTTAATTCATTTTTTAAATCGCTTTTTTTACAAAATTTGTGTCCCTCTGGGGGACTTAGAACACAGCCCTGATGATCGCTGTGATAAGGCATGACAGGGCTACTTTAATAGCAAACCATGTCTTCGTAAACTTTTCCTGAGAACCCGAGTGATGCTGTAAGGTCTTCCATCTCCATTATCCACTGTATTGTATTGACCCACATCACTACCGTGAGAGGGGCCGTCTGTCGCCAGAGTCTCGGAATGCAGGATCTCGCTGCCCCGACTAGGTGGTGCACCACTGATTTTTTTGTATACTGATAAAGGAATCTCACGTTGATGTAGAAGAAAGAAGGCCGGCATTTTAGGAAGCAAATATTCTGTAAATTTAGAGGTAATTTGCCGAACCTCCGTCCAGAAGATCGCCAGCACAGGACAGTCCCAAAAAACATGCAAAAGAGTCACTTGTTCAGATCCACATCTCCAACACAGAGGAGAGACCGAGGGGAGCATCTTGTATAGACAGGAGGGCACCCTATACCAGCATGAGAAGACCTTAAATCATGATTCCTGAACCTTACTAGATATTGAAGAGGAATGTGTGAGTGTGAAGATTTTTTCCCTTTCCTTCGGAGAGAGTGTAATTTTAAGATCCTCTTCCCATTTCTTCGGTCTGCTCAAAATGTTACGAGCTAAATGTGTCAGTTTATCTGCCCATACTAACTTGGACAGGAGAGAGAGAGAGGATTTCGGAAGATTGTCTAGGTACATGAATCTGAAGAGCTTGGAAGATACATAGCACTCTAGGGAGAATATTCATTTTAAATATAGCACACCTACTGAACCAAGAAAAGAGGCCCTTGGTCCAGGAGTTCAGGTCTGATCTAATCTTACTCAAGAGTATTGGGTAATTAGCTGAGTACAGGTACCCGACATCTGGAGTGAGACTAATGCCCAAGTATTGAATGTGGTCTCTTGTGAGAACCTTGAGAAAATTGAGACAATGTCCCAAAACTGTGTAGAAATCCGCAGACACTGGAAGCTAGACTGCGTCCTGGGGGCTGAGATCCTGGAACAAATCAAAACGTCACATATTTGGTGGGGCTACCTCCAGTGGTAAGGTCCAGTCTGGAACCGGTATCGCCAGGACTTCCAGAAAGTCGAATGCCCCCTCTAGGTCCGCAGGAGATCGTACCATAAAGAGGCAGCTGTGCTTTCGAAGAATCAGGTGGAAAAGGTGCCCCCATCTGTATGTTGCGTCGGCAATGCATGTTGCATCTAGTAAGGGACGGATCAGCCTCCAGCTGTTAAAGGGGTTGTCCCGCGGCAGCAAGTGGGTCTATACACTTCTGTATGGCCATATTAATGCACTTTGTAATGTACATTGTGCATTAATTATGAGCCATACAGAAGTTATAAAAAGTTTTATACTTACCTGCTCCGTTGCTGGCATCCTCGTTCCCATGGAGCCGACTAATTTTCGGCCTCCGATGGCCAAATTAGCCGCGCTTGCGCAGTCCGGGTCTTCTGCAGTCTTCTATGGGGCCGCTCGTGCAGAATGCCGGCTCCGTGTAGCTCCGCCCCGTCACGTGCCGATTCCAGCCAATCAGGAGGCTGGAATCGGCAATGGACCGCACAGAAGCCCTGCGGTCCACGGAGACAGAGGATCCCGGCGGCCATCTTCAGCAGGTGAGTATGAAGACGCCGGACCGCCGGGATTCAGGTAAGCGCTGTGCGGGTTGTTTTTTTAACCCCTGCATCGGGGTTGTCTCGCGCCGAACGGGGGGGGGGGTTAAAAAAAAAAAAAAACCCCGTTTCGGCGCGGGACAACCCCTTTAAGGGTCAGCCTAGACACATCGGGCAGAATTGTGATTTCAGCGCCGTTATACCCGATCAGGCCCTGCTCCCAAGCCATGAGCTGAATTTCTTCTTTCTGCCTGTAGAAATGGACCCAGCAGGTTATATCCTTCAGGAGATTAGGGTTCCAGGCTCTTCCGCCTTGTAGATGGTGGACTCTGTTTAGTTCTATCGCCCTGTCTTCTGGCCAGTGTAGTAGCTTATTAAAGATGGTGGTCACATGGTCGTATAAAGCCTCTGGCGGAATGTTCTTGGAGAGGCCCCTCTGATTAAGGTTATTGTGGCCTCTGTTTTCAATATCATCTAGGTGGAAAGTCGGTTCCCTAAGTTGTTTCTGCTGATTTTTGACCGTGAGAGCCATTTGTTGAAAGTCCATAGATGGGGCCTCAGCGTTCTGTTCAAGGGCTATGACCCGTTCAGTCAGGTCCTGCACAGACTGGTTAACCGCGGGGATTGCTGACGCATGTTTTTCATGCATTTTGAGATCCATTTTGGTAGGTAAGGCGCGAATCATGACCCAGAGAGCCTGCAAAGTTTGAGAGTCGTCTTGTGGTGGTTCAAGCATACTTGGCAGTGCTGCTGTGATAGGTGGTGTAGAAGTGCAGGTGCCTGGAGTGGAGGTGCTGTTGCTCATGTTTTCCGCTGGGATGATTGTGGTGGGGAGGATGGGATCAGTAGTCTCTGCACTTTCTATTCTGCCCAGGCTTGTCATGCCCTCCTGTGGCAGGTGCAGGGCTGCATCCTGTCTGCAGCAGCTGCTTCTCTCCAGGGGGCTGTGTCCATGTCTGGCAGCCATTACAGGTGTGTGGCTAGGCAGAGGAGTCTCTGAGGGAGATGGGAAGCTTAGTGGTGTCCCCTGCTGCAGAACCCTGTCCCCCTCACTGACCGTTTCTGAGTGCTGACAGTCCTGGTGTGAGAGCGGGGCTTCAGCGTTCCTGCTGCAGTGGGGAGCCCACTCCACGTGGAAGTCCGGAGCAATGTTGCAGGGCACTTTGGAGTGTCGGTAGTGCCCCTTCTATTCAGGTAGCGACTCAGCGGGGTGCCGCTGACTGGCGGTGGATCTAGCTTCCGTCCTCCCCGTCTCTTCGTAGCTGGGGAGCGTGGTGTCTGGCTGCAGGGACGGCTGTCTGAGAGGTAGTGGTGGCGGAGCTCCGGGCTGTGCGTCCCCACTCTTCCATGCTCAGGCCACGCCCCCATAAATAAAGACTTCACCCCAAAATGGATTCCCCTGTTTGTCCTGTGTTCAGAAACATACCCATTGTGGCCCTAAAGTTATGTCTGTATGCACAACGGGGCCCAAACCGAAAGAAGCATTAAACTGTGTTTTAACTTTTATGTAATTGCCATTATCCGTTAAATAACGGCAATCATGTGAATGAGGACCGCTTACTTTGGCCCTCAGTCACTGCTCCAGGCTCCTGGCTACCTTTAGTAACAAGAAGATTTTAAATTTCCCGGGCTCTCCCAAACTTCTGCGCTTATGTCCGCCAAAGTTAGGGAAAGGTCCGCGGATAAAGGGGACATTGCCTTTTCATTTACCTTACATGATCGCCGTTATCCATTGGATACCAGTGATCATGTGACTGGGAACCGCATACAGCGGTCCTGGTGATTTCCCCCTACTCCCGGCTACTCGTGCTAGCTGGGAACAGAGAGATTTTAAATTTTCTGAACTGCAAGCCCTTCTATGCACGCTGTGCAGACGTTTATGTCTGGCCCGTATGCACAGAAAGTGACGTAAGGTCCTGGACTGACCAGAAAGTTGCGGGACATTGTGGAGAATGGAGGTCAGTACTTTCAACTCCCCTCATGGATTCGATCTGTGAGGGAAGCTGAATCTTTAACTTTTTTTTTTACACTTTTATGCGATTACCTTTATCCATTGGATAATGGCAAAAGCGTGACCAGGGGTCGCTCCCCACGGACCCCATGGCAGCTCCAGGTTGTCGGCTACCTCCATTGGCCAACAGTAGGAGACTGTCACGTCCACAAGCCAGGCGGCTTTAAGGCTCAGAGCAAGCGTATTTTTATGGCCCGGAGGATTAAAGCCCAGCCAGGACGTAAAAAGGCAATGGGCGGTCACTAAGGGGTTAAAATAATTTGGAATACTAGCTGATAAGTAACGAGAACCATTGAGTATCACTTAAATTAAGGGATTGCTCCAAAATGCCCACTTAAATGATCCACTGCTAGCTCCACCTACATTGCCTACGGGTCCTTTTACATAGAGGAATTGTCGGACGCTTACCTGTCCAACAGTTGTCATATTAATTATTGCTCCGGCACTTCATAGTTGTGATATTTTCTCATTGAATGAAGTGGAGCTGACCGGAGATCTCTTCCGGGTGCGTGCATTCAGAGTAAACCAGAAATTCTTCGTAGATGAACGGCTGCCTGTTTACACAGGCCGATAGTCGTATGCCTGCATAAACTGAATGGCGAATGATAAGCTAACGATTTTTTTTTTAACACAAAGTGAATGAACCCATTGAAATCAATAGGTTCTATTTTCTGCAAAGACACCCGTGTAAAGCCGGCACTAGCATAATCGTTGTGGGCATTCCACAACAGAAAACCGCACAGCAATTATGTTACGTACCCCTCTGGTGAGCGTGATTACGTCACACTCGTATGAAGGTGGCCTAAAATACAGTGGCCAGATCTGCACCTCTGGCCTCCTTCACACGAGCGTGACATAATCACGCTTGCCAAAGGAGTACATGATTGCGCTTCTCTGGTGAGCAGATCCACGCTCCTTACTCTTCTTTACCCCGCGGCAGTCCCTGAACACATCACCGGTGGAGACACCCACGCCATGTTTGAACAGGCAGGACATTCTGATGAGTGGGCGGGCCAGCCTATTTAGTCCCCAGTGTTATCGATTAACACCTCGAAATTGCTCTATGAATAGGGCAATTTTGTTCGAGACAAGGACGCATTTGTGCGCACAATAAACTCCTATGGAGACTTGGGTGTGCAAATACAGCCCAAAATAGAGCTGGTTGCGAAAATTCACACAGAAAATCAGCCAATGTGAGTGCACCCATAGAAACCCATGGGTTTTAACCCCTTGAGTGGCACGCCCGGAAATTTTCTGTGACGAGCTCCACTGCTCATAGCGATACTGCCCGGAAGATTTCCGGGCTATGTATCACTATGGGAGCTGCAGAGCACAATGCCACAAGCTATGGCAGTGTGCTCTGCCTGCACAGACCCACAGAGAACAAAGCAAGGGCTTTGAAAAACCAGCAGAAGATATTGCAGATATGTCGGCAAACTCCTGCACTGGTTTGTTTACAGGTTGCCATAGAGACCATCGGCTTGTCAGAAGCAAGCCGATGGTCTCTGTGGCAGGGAGAGCTGGTTGTTAGCTGTCAGAGGTCAGCTAGGTACTAGCTCTTACAGCAGAGATCAGAGAAAACCTCCGATCTCTGCTGTGTTAACCCTTTACATGCTGCAGTCTATGTGACTGCAGCATGTAAAGGGCTGTCACTGCAGCATGTAAAGGGCTGTCACCATCGGACCCCCGGAATGTGATCAGGGGTCCTGATGGGTCCCTGTGGAAGTCCCCTAAAGGGACAAAAAAAAAATTTTAAAAAAAATAAAAAAATTATAAAAAATAATAAAAACACTTGTCTCCCTTTACTTTGTAAAAAATCAAAAATACAATCACACATGTGGTATCCGTGCGTCGTAATGACCCAGAGAAGGAAGTTAATACATTATTTAACCCCTTAATGACATGGCCCCTTTTTTTCTTTTTTCCCCATTTCTTTTTTTCCTCCCCCCTGTTTAAAAAATCACAACTTGTCCCGCAAAAAACAAGCCCTCACATGGCCATGTCAATGGAAAAATGAAAAAGTTATGGCTCTTGAGACGCAACTGCAAAATTAGTTGAAATTCAATGATTGAACCATTTTAAAAAACCTGCCCTGGTGGGCACGACAGGGTGGTAGGAAACCCGCCACTCAAGGGGTTAATGGTTGCGGTTCCCGCAGCCAAATTTTCTGTGCAATAGTGCTTGTGTGAGGGAGGCCTACGAACGGACAAAAACAGTCTTCTATTTGCAACAATGCATTCCCTATGGTGTGTTCCCATGTCCGTACTTTGCAGGTGCGTGCCTGCAAAGATAGGACATGCGTGCACCATAGGGAATGCACGCATTGTTTTCAACGGAGCCGCAGCTGCTGCCGGCGGCTCCATTGAAAACAATGGTCTGCCGGCTCCCTGCATTCTTTTTCAGAATATACATATAAGCTCTTTCCTGAAAAAGAAAAATGTTAGTGTAAAAAAAAATAAATAAATGCAGGCATTCTCTTAAATGGAGCCGCTGCTGCCGGCGGCCCCATTAAAGGCAATGGTCTGCTAGCACACCTGAATTATTTTTCAGGGAAGAGCCTTACATATAGGCTCTTCCCTGAAAAAGAAAAATGTTAGTGTTAAAAAAAAAAAAACTTACCTGTCCGCCACTGCTGTGTCCTCTTCATCCCCACTAGTTAAAAGAATTGCCTGCTGCAGAGGAATTCTTCAGTTCTCTACCGCAGCTGTCACACATGTCAGCTGCGGTAGAGGATTCAGCTGCCGCCAATTGATTTCAGGGAAGGGCTTTAAATATAATGACGGGCGAGAGCTGCCTGTGATTGCCTGAGCACCTCAGCCAATCACATTCAGCTCCTTCAGCAGGTGGGGATTTGAAATCCCCGCCTGCTGATAGATCAGCACCACAGTGCAGGGGACAGCAGGAGAAGATGCGGCTGTGCCCTGGCAGCTGAAGGGAGGCGAGTATCTATTTTTTTTTTTTTTTAAACCACTTTTACTTGATTTTTAGGGAAGGGCTTATATTTAAAGCCCTTCCCTGAAATCAATTGCCGCCAGCAGAATCCTCTACCGCAACTGGCATTTGTGACAGCTGCAGTAGAGAATTAAAGAATACCTCTGCTGCATCTGCCGCAGATGTGGCAGATGTAGCAGCAGATGTATTCTTCATCCCCGCGGGGGACACAGCAGCGGCGGACAGGTAAGTTTTTAATTTTTTTTTTACTCTCCTTTTTATTGGCTTTTCAGGGAAGGGCTTATGAAGCAGGCTTTGCTGCAGAAATTCTGCAGCATTTATACTGTATGTGAAGTTGTTCTTATTAGAGATGAGCGAGTATACTCACTAAGGCACATTACTCGAGCGAGAAGTGCCTTAGCCGAGTATCTCCCCGCTCGTCTCTAAAGATTCCGGGGCCGGCAGGGGGCTGGGAGCGGCGGGGGAGAGCGGGGAGGAACGGAGGGGAGATCTCCCTCTCTCCCGCCCGCTCCCAACCACAACTCACCTGTCACCCGCGCCGGTCCCCGAATCTTTAGAGACGAGCGGGGAGATACTCGGCTAAGGCACTACTCGATCGAGTAATGTGCTTTAGCGAGTATACTCGCTCATCTCTAGTCCTTATACCTTCCGCTTAAAATTTCCACTAAAAATGAAAAATCCCGGCCCAGTATTACATCATATAGGAGAGAACAATTTCTATGTGATGGATCACCCCATTAACCATGGTCCTTTATATTTGCAATGACTATAAGCAACTACTATGGCATGTGACTGTAAGCCATCAACCTTTACAAAACAGGCCTCTCTTACACGGTGCTAAAAGTCCATTGATTTTTACTAGGCCACTCACAGCTGCGTTTTTTTAATACAGAGTGTCCTATTTTGGTGCTTAATACGCATCAATATAGGCAATGGGGATTTATGATACACAGCAAATATGCATGTGATACGTGGGACACATATGCCCGTGTGACCAGGCGAGAGTCTGCACTTCCTTTCTTTTAACGCTTATCAACATTTTCAGTAGACACAGCAGAAAAAGCCATTTCAGCAGACGGAAAGTTAACATTTTGCAAGACACTCACAGTTCAGAGTTTAAAGGACAGTTAACAACAAGATGTCCTGGACCCTTAAGTCTCTTTTACACTAGACGACCTGTCCGGCGCAGATGCCCGAAAGGTCTTCCCAGTGATAATAGTTTTTGTGCATTTACACAGGAACGATCACCGCTAGTGAATGGAGGTGGAACAGGCAGGAGATCATTCAAGAACATTGTGCTGAGGACTTGGGGACTGTTTGCTGCAAGAAGGGAGAAAGAAGCTTGTTACAGCCATAACCTTGTGAGGACAGATGATTGCAACTTGGAACAGAGGAAAACATTGCGGTAGAGTTGCACTCCTGACATGGGACAAGCCTGAGTAAGGCAATTCCCATACAATGGAACTGTAAGTGAGGCCAGCCTCATTTTTTAAATCAGTTGAGCACATTATTATGAACAATATTGGGTAGTCAACAGGCTTTTTAATTAATCTACGAACTGTGTGGAGTAAATCATACAGTTCAGTGAACTGTCATGAAGCTCATTTTCACAGTTGGACTGGGATGTTATTCACAGGGCGGTGTGCCAATTAGGGATTGTAGAGATATTTGCAAATCAGTTAAGACACTGTTTCCAGGAGACCATTTCACAACAGTGTCAGATCCTTTAAAGACTAACCACATCACGGGATTTATATTCCTGTTCTTTAGGAACATTCTGTTTACAGCTTTAGGGCTTAGTCACACGGGCGTTTATTGCCGCGATTTGCGCATGCGCATGCGTCCGGCGATTTTTTAAAACCATTGCTTTGCAATGGTATCGGACACATGAGCGCTTTTTATGCGCTCGTCCGATAAATTAGAGAACAGAAATCGCAGATCGCACCTATCTGCGATCTGCGATTCCTGTTCTCTTCTCTATATGCGCTCAATGGGGCCGGCGGCAGCAGCGCCGACCCCAATGAGAACATATAGAAGATAAATCATTCTTCTCTGCCACAGCTGGAACAGCTGTGGCAGAGAAGAACGATGTTTGCCCATTGAATTCAATGGAGCGGCAATACAGCCGCTCCATTGAAAGCAATGGGCTGCCGGCGTGCGCGGGGTTAATTGTCGGGAAGGGGTTAAATATATAACCCCTTTCCTGCAATGCATCCTGAAAAGTGAAAAAATAAAAAAAATGTATGTACTTACCTGCTCCCGGCAGCTGGAGATCCCGGCGGCCGGCCTGCAGTGGGTGTGAAGGGGGTGTGACTCAGGCTTGCCCCTGATTGGCTCAGCCTGAGCCAATCAGAGGCTGATCTCAGTCACACCCATTCATGAATTCATGAATGGGTGTGACTGAGACTTGCTTCTGATTGGCTCAGCGCTGAGCCAATCAGGGGCAAGCCTGAGTCACACCCCCTTCACACCCACTGCAGGCCGACCGCCGGGATCTCCAGCTGCCGGGAGCAGGTAAGTACATACATTTTTTTTATTTTTTCACTTTTCAGGATGCATTGCAGGAAAGGGGTTATATATTTAACCCCTTCCCGACAATTCATCCCACACTCGCCCGCAGCGCTTGCATTCAATGGAGCCGCTGTATTGCCGTCTCCATTGAATGCAATGCGCTGGACAGCTCCGGCCCGTTTCTAATGAAACGCGGCTAGGAGCAGATTTTCGGGCGATTTTTAGGCCGATTTTTCGGCGCCGGTCACGCGATTTGCGCATGCGCATCTGTCATGCGATGCGCAAATCGCGTGAAAAAACGCCCGTGTGACTAAGGCCTTATTGATACTGTTTCTTCAGTACTGTTATTTTTTCACATTAACCATAAAGTAGTCCTAGGATTTAACTAGCGATAAACCCCTAAGATAAACTGCCTAATTGCCATTATAAACTCTGTTTGCTTTCATTTCGTCATTCCTCAAATAAATATTGTATATTTTGATTAGTCAATCTGCTGCCTATCCTGAATGTGCGTTGCGATACCATCCACCTGACAGTAAGCTCATTCATGCTATTACGCCCTAGAGGGCCAGGAAAGAAATGTCATCTATACAAAGAACCCGCACTTGGAAGCAAACTGTAGCCGGCTATCTACCTCCCTTTATCTCAATTATCTATCTCCCCATTACGTATCTTATAGCTGTCTACCTGCCTACTTATATCCCTCTTATCTATCTATCTAGTCACTTTTTTTCTTTTTTCACAGTCTTTTAGGCTCTAATTCATTGGATGTCTTCCAGGCTGACTTGTAACATTTTCTAGTAGCTGATCTTAGTCATAAGAAACTCATTACATTTATTAAAACTGGGCTACAAGCCAGAGTCAATTGTAACATTTATGTTATGATCCCGATTCTTGAATTTCTGTGCAGCGTCCATTAGTTACACTCATTAACCTCTAATCATAAGAAGGTTATAAAAGAGACAGAAACATTTAAAAATGAAAAGCACTGTATATACAATCTACTGTATTAGGCACGGATATTTGTAAGGAAGATTTTCGTTGGAGTAGAATATTTACAGGAGAACCAATATGAGGACAAAGACAGAACGCACCATTGGTGAAGTTAGTGGAGTCCTTCGTGGATGATTGGGGTCATGTGGCTATATCCCCTGCAACTTGGAAAAGGAGGTTACCGTGGATGTGGTCATGTAATCTGGCAGCCATTCAGTTGAGAGGGACATACATGTTACATCTAGTTTATACTGTAATTTAAAGAGGTCTGTCACCCTGAAAACCCTTAAAGGGGTTTTCCAGGGAAATAAGTCTCAGGATTAGTTGATCGGCTGGGGTTCTTGGCTGATCAGCTGATCGGATGTCCGCTGTCAGTGTCAAAACATACAGAGAAATGGAGCAGAAGCTGATGCTCCGACCCCTGTGTAGTGGCCAGTTCGGGTAATTGCAGGCACAGCTCCCATTGATTGTAATAAGAGCTTTACCTGAAATTACAAGCTCTGCACTATACAGGGGTCGGAGCTAAGTGCTTCCACTCCTTTCCCCATGTGTTGTGGTGCCGACAGCAGGATGGGTCATCAATAGTATTTCCCTGGAAAACCCCTTTAAAGCTTCATTTTGTCATCAGTATGATATCTGTTAGCTATTGCAAGCAATCAGTTAGATATTACTTCCATAAAGTGCATTGGATTATATGGCACTCTACACTGTAGTATTTGCAAATGGTATGGAATTGTTTGTGGGCAACATGTGGTGGTATTATATGTATATTGTTTGTGGGGAGGTAAGAATGATAGAAGAGGAAAAATAGGCCCTTGTAGATTTTAATTAAAGAAAGTAAAGAATGGGCACTGATTGAACTGAACAAGCAGAAGCTGCTTAAAGTGTAGCAAGAAAAACAAAAATATTGGAATGAAACCGGGAAAACTCATATTGCTGACTGAGTAATATGGCCCCGCCATAATTGTCTATAACCGTTGTAATAGTAAGGTCTTTAATGTGGATGCTCTGTGCAAACTGTCTTGTCATTAGTTATGTGTATTGCACAGCTGTAGCAAGTAAGAGGTTAATGTCTTTGAATGTCTGGGATATGTCTGGAAAATGTAGCAATTTGTGTTGTCACATGAGCATGATTGATATATGTGTATGCAAGGTGGAAAGAGTCGGAGAGGAAGAGAATCAGTAATCAGAGAGACTGCCAGCCACATGGGGGTACCATCCTATGCCTAGAACCCCTACCCCAAAAGCGAGAGCATGGAAAGAAATAAGAGAGATAGTGAGCCGTTCTTCGAGCACTGCATTGATTGGATGAGCAGCACTCGAAGAACTAATCAGATCCATTGCTTCGTGGAGGCGGGATAATTACCATGATCCATGCCACCTACTACCACTCTACAATCTGTAGTTCCCCCCAGCACACTGCATTTATACTACCCTATTCATTAACAATGTCTGGATCATTGAACAAAACAAGCAATTGTAGCTCTTCTGTCACCCCATATTAACTCTTATATTGTAAGCTTTAGCAAGGGTCCTCCCTCTTATCATTTGAATCAGTGGCGTACAAACAGGGATCACTACCAGGCCCCTAAGCCAGGGGGGGGCCCCAGAGGGCCTCCTTTCCACACTAATGCTGACGGGCTGAGTTACTTTCACTAGGTCCTCTGGGCCATGCGGGCAGCTTCTCCTGCATGGTGACGCTTCCTCCCGGACCTCCACTCAGGCTCCTCCCCTATCTTGTTCTCCTCCATTGAGATCATCAGAGGGGAGGAGTCTGAGCGGAGATCCGGGAGAAAGGGTCCGTGTGCAGGAGAAGCTCACCGCGGTGCACAGAGGACCTAAAGATAGTCAGAAGGCAGACTGAGATCAATCGAAATTGCAGCGTTTTCCCGAGCGCCTGTGTGAGAATTGCCTAAGGCCATTGCCACACACACCGTCTGTAAGACGCTGCGTTTCAAACACAGCGTTTTACCATGATTTTGATCAGTCTGTAATTACACATTGTACAGCGCTCCACGGGTTGTTTTTTTTTCACCCACCATCATTATAATGAGCGATGAGGTGCGTTAAAAAGTGCTTAAACAAATTAAAATAGAGCAGACAGCTCTCGATAATCGCAGTGTTAGAAACGCCGCATTCGAATGCTAGTCTGTGAAGCCCCATTAAAATCAATGGAGGCATTGTACAGCTCTTACCGTAGTGTTTGAAACGACCACGGTAAACGCTGTAAAAAATGTTGTGTGTGAGAGTGGTCTAAGGGTATGTTCCCAAGTACGGAAAATAGTGCAGATTGTCCGCAGCAGACAATTCGCACCAAGTACTGCGCCATTGGTGAAGATTCTGAGGCAGGTTTTTATGCGCATCCGCAGCAGATTTCACCTTTCCAATTTTCAGCGGAATTTGGTGCGGATCGTCCGCTGCAAACAGCAAGAGCTGTTTTCCACTACTTGGGAACATACTCTAAGGCCAGTTCCACACGGGCAATAAAACCGCGTGATGCAAGAGCGTGTGAAAACGCAGAATTACGCAGAATTCACATTTGCGATGTTTTCACTCATGCGATGTTGCTTGGAAAAAAATGCAGCATAAACTATTGTTTTGCTCTTTTTTATCCCCCGTGTTTCCCTATGGAGCCGTCGTTTTATCGCATCACGATGCACAAACTTTTTGCAATTTTAGTGCAATCCGATTTTAACATTAAAAACTCCTATTGTGTTTCTTGCGAGAAAACAGCAATGTTTTTGTGAAAAAAAGCATAGCTGACGCTCAGACATCTCATGAGCAAAATTGCAATATTGACATGATTTCCTCGTGGCGATATTGCGATCGCCCGTGTTAAACTAGCCTAAGGGGCATGGGAATGGGAGGGGCTCAAGCTGAACTTTTGCACCTGGGCTCATGAGCCTCTAGCTACGCCCTTGATTTCAATTATTATTTTAACACTATATTTAACGCCTGAGTCTGTAATGTGCTGCAAATTATGTTGTCACAAGTAAATGAAGATTATTGTTATTATACACATAATTATTACAACACAAGCAGAAGATCACAGCTTGTTTTTATAACGCATCGGGAACCACCGAAGAACCCACAACATTGTTATGTTTCAGCGTACAATGTGTGCAGAGCCCAAGAGTGTGGCTGCGATACCGAGTTGTTTGACGTGACGGTCAAGGTCTTTAGGCACGGCACTGAATATACTGATTACAACTGGGACCACCGCTGAGTGTATGGAACACCACTGGGACCACCACTGCTGACTTGTGTCAGAGACGCTGCATTTTGACCATTTTCTGTTGTTTCTCATTGACCCTGCCATCACCGGATATAGCAATGTCAACGAGTCATAGCCTTTCTCTTCAATGATTGTCAAACCAGGCGTCCTATGAGCCGAGACTTTGTCTGTTTGTATATTGAAATCCAACAGGATTTTAACAGCTTCAGTTTGAACCCTCTTTTTGTGCTCATTGTCCCACTACTGTGATCAGATAGTAGTTTTTGCAGAAGTTCTAAAGAATCATCTTTGCCACCAAATTGTTTTTTTTTTAAATCACATTAGTCCTGATCATCTGTTCTTGTAGTGGCCCAGAGTTTGGGGCCCCTCCAGCACTGTAGAATGCATGTCTTGTGCCAGAGTGGGTAACTTGAAGCTCCTGGGTCCCAATGCAAAAATCTGTAACAGGGCCTCCAACTATAATGCTTTATTCATACTACTAGGCTTACTATATGGAGAAGATGTGGCTTATGGGCTCCCTAAGGATCCTGGGAGCAACCGCATCCACTATAGTTAAGCCCCTTCTTGTGCTATTGTCATGAATGTGGTATGAGTCAGTATTATGTGTATTAGTACTTCCAGGCATGAAAGGGTTAACATCTGATAATGTCAGGTGATGTCTGGAAAATGTATCAATTTGTCTAGTCAGATATTGGTTGGTGCGTGTGTGAGGAGTCTGGAGTGAGGTGTTAAGGAAGAAGATTGTGGGGATTCGGAGTTGGTGGAGTGATGGAGATAGAGTAGAGATGAGCTGCTGCTCCTGTCGGAGCTCAGCCATGGCGGAGTCCCTCCTTATAGACTTTTGCTCTTTCGGGGTTTTGGAACCTAGGACATGCTGAGAATATGTGGGTGTGAGAGCGCAGAACCGCATGTTGCTATTCAGAAACCCCAAGTCATGTGAGAACAGTGAGTGACCGCCTGATGTTAACCGCAAGTGTGAAAGAGGTCTAGAGTCCATCCAGTTGAGAGAGTTTCGTCCAAGAGAGAGTGATCCAACAGATAACTGAGACTGTAGATGTATATACCTTGGGAGACCCAAACTGCACGAGTCAGAGGAAAACAGGCGAGGAATATAAGCCTAATCTAATACTGTACAAGTTGCTGCGTACAGGTTGTTCTTCTGTTGATTAAAAAAGACGTTGAAGCAAGAGAACAAGACCGAACGTTCCCGGTTCTTGTTGAAAAAGTATTTTCTGTGTGTGGACTACTATTTAATCCGCGGCTGATTCAGAAACGTTGGCGTCATGGTGAGAAAACAGGAACTTAAGGTAACCCAGGTTACTAAACGTCCCCCCCCCCCCCCCCCCCCCCGGTTAGTAACGAGGCTGAGCTCTTAGCCAGCCATTTGGAGGAGACAGAAGAGCCCTGTGACAAGGTTGTTTACCCCGCTGACTCCTCAGCTGAGGGCTTGCTCTTCGGGCGCTGCACAGTTTCATCCTTCTGGTATGTTTCAGAATTCCAGATGTTAACCATAGCCAGGTCTTCTGTTTATCCACTGTATCTTCAATTTTTTTCCAGACACCGGCCATATAATGCTTTACTCAGTCAGCAATACGCGTTTTCCCAGTTTCATTCCAATATTCTTGTTTTCTTTGCTGCACTTTAAGCAGCTTCTGTTTGTTCATTTCAGTCAGTGCCCATTCTCTACTTTTTTTGAACTCTGCAAGGGCCTGTTTTTCTTCCTCTACTATTCTTACCCCCCAAACAATATCCATATAATACCACTAAATGTTGCCCACATAACAATGCCATACTATCTGCAAATACTACTGTATAAAGTGCCATACAATACCATAACCTATTCTGAGGTCCGCTGCTAGGAACCCTAGCTGATCGGGGGCCTGCTGTCAGCACCACAACATATGGGAAAATAGTGGAAGCACTTGGCTCCGGCCCCTGCATAGTGGCTGGCGCTTGTAGTTTCAGGCACAGCTCTCTTTACAATCAATGACAGCTGCGCCCGCATCAGCACTGGTCACTACAGAGGGGTCAAGTACAAGCTTCTGCTCCATTTACTATTGATGACCTATCCTGTGGATTATTTCCCTGGAAAACCCCTCTAAGAGAGTTTTCAGGGTGACAGGCCTCTTTAAATTACAGTATAAACTAGATGCAATATGCATGTCCCACTCAACTAAATGGTTTGCCGGATAACATGACCACATCCATGGTCATTTCCTTTTTCAAGGCGCTGTGGATATAGCCACATGACCCCAATCATCCATAAATCCCACCTCCACAAAGTGATGGCTGTGATTGGCTGAGCAGAGCTCGAAGGACTAATCACAGCCAATGCTTCGTGGAGAAGGGATTTGTGAATTAGCTGAGCTCAGAGAATGGGCAGCCAATCAATGCGGTGCTCGAAGAACCAATCACAGCCATCACTTTGTGGAGGCGGTATTTATAGATCCCGTAACCAGGAAGTAATCCAGTGTTGGTGGCCGAGGACTGCGGGAACCACATCGGGGCTCTGGAAAGCAGAGGAAAGGACCTGGACTGAGCCTGCTGGGTAAAATAAGACATTTCCAGAAAATAAGCCCTAGCGCCTCTTTTGGGGCAAAAATTAATAGAAGACCCATTCTTCTTTTCTCAGAAACGCTCTTTTCTCCTTAGGGAGAGCAACTATATACTATAAATAAGTGAGGAGACTCAAATGGCCACGCACGCTCCTCTGGGTAATATGCAAATAAGGGAGATGGAATAAATCCTCCACAGTGCCACCTACTGAAAGGCAGCATTCCTTCGAGTCAAAGTGGGACTTTTTATACAAGTCTTGCTACAATGACTGGGAATCAAAAGCAAAGCCAGACCCCATGTACATACAGCTGTTTCCGGGTCCGGGACCCCTGTCCCTGGCCTCTCACTAGCAAAAGCCAGACTCCTACTGTACACTGATGATGGGCAATAACCCGGAAACAGCTGTATGTACATGGGGTCTGGCTTTGCTTTTGATTCCCAGTCATTGTAGCAAGACTTGTATAAAAAGTCCCACTTTGACTCGAAGGAATGCTGCCTTTCAGTAGGTGGCACTGTGGAGGATTTATTCCATCTCCCCTATTTGCATATTACCCAGAGGAGCGTGCGTGGCCATTTGAGTCTCCTCACTTATTTATAGTATATAGTTGCTCTCCCTAAGGAGAAAAGAGCGTTTCTGACCCCTGTCCCTGGCCTCTCACTAGCAAAAGCCAGACTCCTACTGTACACTGATGATGGGCAATAACCCGGAAACAGCTGTATGTACATGGGGTCTGGCTTTGCTTTTGATTCCCAGTCATTGTAGCAAGACTTGTATAAAAAGTCCCACTTTGACTCGAAGGAATGCTGCCTTTCAGTAGGTGGCACTGTGGAGGATTTATTCCATCTCTTTTCTCAGAAACACAGTGGCAATAATGCGGAAGGAGAGAGTATGGTTGATTCAGTAGAGTTCACTTTTACTAGAATTTGTAGATTTCCACTGATTTACTACTTTCACAATAATACACTGGCTGAACTGACTGTGAGACCAATTGGGTTTCTTAGAGAACATTGTTTAAACGTAGAAATGGCCTTAGTGCTTAGGACAGACTTGTGAGGTGCTTTCTATCCTTGTTATTCCTAGGCCAAACCTCAGGTGCTAAGTAGCACTTTCACTCATGGTTCCAGATTCAGATTTGCGTGATGCAGGTCCTAATGCTTGATTGGGGACTCCAGATACCTTTCTGTTCGACTTTATGCGCTTATCCTCTGCTTTTCCCACTTGAGTCTGGGTTTATGGCGTTTCCCACCAAAATTCTGCAATACTGCAGACTAGCGGATACGATGCCTTATGGAATCTTCTATCGCCGCTCTTTGCAATCACTTGTTTGTAGCCTAGCCTGCTCACAGGATTCACTTTTAAGTCTCATTACTTGGCTGTTCTGCTTTTTGAATCATTTAGGAACTCCGTTCCAAAATAACCCTCACACACATCCTACCCATATGAGACTCTCTCAACAGGCTCTCACATCACTTAGGCAACTGATCCTCTAATCCCAGGCGCTGTATTAATCTCACACCATTGTCTTCTGGCCAATCACAAAATTTCTCTCCAGAAAAGTCTGGCCAATGAGAAAAGGACTTGCCGGCAACCAATGGAAAGGGCTTCTTCAAGCCTGTTGGTGCCGGAAGGCACCAATTTAACCCATTCCTGGCTCTGGTTCTTGCCAAAACTACTTCAGTTTCTCATTAGAGATTTTTAGTATCCTTTTGGGTCACTACATAAATATAACTGTGTGTGCCGGAGCCAGTCTCCAGCTAATATCTGTATATTTACAAATATGAAGGGCATTAGCATGTATGGAGTGAGGGGAATACTGTGACCAGGTTATGAGGAGAAATGGGATAACTGGGGAAGAGTTAGATTTGGAATATGATAGGTCTCCCTAAAGAAATACTTTGAAGGGCGTACTTAAAACTATGGGTTTGGGGATCAACTTGATTTTGTGTGGTAGAGCATCCCAGAAAGTTGGAGTGACTCAGAAAAAGTCTTGGAGGGGGGAGTGGGAATTTCAGGTAATGGTGGAACTTACGCTGCGTTTAGACAGAATAATTATCGCTCAAAAAAATCGTTCAAACAAGCGAAAGCGATTGATAACCGTTCAGTCTAAACGCAGGCCAATCACTGAACGACGAATGAGAGTTGTTCACAAAAGCACAAAAATCATCTTTGGCTCGTTTGCTTACTGTTCGGGTTAAACAGCAGTCATTCAGTCCCTCTTTTTCGCTTGTACAGGGAATGAATCATTCTCGTTTGAACTAACCAACAAGTTATCTGCCTGTCTAAATAGGCTGCACGAGAGCGAACGAGAGCGAATCGGCTCGTCTAAAAGGACCCTTTTAGTCTAAGGTAATAAGCAAAATAGAAAAGCGCAGGTTGGGTGTTAGACAGAGATGAGATATTGGGTGGTTTAGCATTGGCACATGGCAGAGGCGTCAGTGCGGCGAGCAGCACACGGCCGAGGCACCATTGCGGCAAACGGCACACAGACGCTTCTACAATATAACTTCCTGTTTACGGGATTTATAAATCCAGCCTCCAGGAACATAGTAACATAGTAACATAGTATGTAAGGCCGAATGAAGACATTGTCCATCTAGTCCAGCCTGTCTATCCTACTGTGTTGATCCAGAGGAAGGCAAAAAACCCCAAGGCCAGAAGTCAATTGGCTCTTTTGGGGAAAAAATTCCTTCCCGACTCCCTAATGGCAATCAGACTGTTCCCTGGATCAACCCCTAATAGTTCCTACCTGCCTATATACCAGGATTGACACTTAAACTAAAATTTATATCCTGTAATATCCTTCTCCAGAAAGACATCAAGTCCCCTTTTAAACTCCTCTATGGATTTTGCCATCACCACTTCCTCCGGTAGAGAGTTCCACAGTCTAACTGCTCTTACAGTAAAGAACCCCTTTCTGTGTTGGTGATGAAACCTACTTTCCTCTAATCGTAGCGGATGTCCTCTTGTTACCGTCGTGGTCCTGGGTGTAAACAGATCGTGGGAGAGATCCATGTGTTGTCCCCTCATGTACTTATACATGGTTATTTGGTCGCCTCTTAACCTTCTTTTTTCTAGAGTAAATAGTCCCAATTTGGACAGCCTCTCTGGGTATTCCAGTCCCGTCATTCCATGTATTAGTTTAGTCGCTCTTCTTTGAACCCCCTCAAGCACTGTGACATCTTTCCTGAGCACCGGTGTCCAGAATTGTACGCAGTACTCCATGTGAGGCCTGACAAGTGCCTTATATAATGGAAGGATAATGTTCTCGTCCTTCGCCCCTATACCTCTTTTAATGCACCCCAAGACTTTATTTGCCTTTGCAGCGGCTGACTTGCATTGGTTACTCCAGTTTAGTCTATTATCCACTAGTACCCCCAGATCCTTTTCCATATCACTTTTCCCTAGTGGTACCCCATTAAGTGAATATTGGTGACATCCGTTCCTCCTGCCCATGTGCATAGTCTTACATTTTTCAACATTGAACTTCATTTGCCATTTTTCTGCCCAAGCCCCCAGCTTGTCCAGGTCCGTTTGTAGCCACACATTGTCCTCCGTTGCATTAATTACATTGTATAATTTTGTGTCATCTGCAAATATTGATATTTTGCTGTGCAGCCCCTCTATCAGGTCATTGATAAATATATTGAACAGAATGGGGCCTATTACTGAACCCTGTGGCACCCCGCTAGCGACTGTGGTCCAATCAGAGTACGAACCATTTATTACCACCCTCTGCTTTCTATCGTTGAGCCAATTTTTTACCCACTTACACACGTTTTCGCCCAATCCGAGCTGCCTCATTTTGTATATTAGCCTATTATGAGGCACGGTGTCAAAGGCTTTAGAGAAGTCCAGATATACAAGATCAATAGATTCTCCCTGGTCCAGCTTAGAGCTTACTTCATCGTAGAAACTGATCAGATTTGTCTGACATGAGCGACCCTTCATGAATCCATGTTGGTGAGGAGTTATTCCCTTAATCTCCTTGAGGTACTCATCGATTGCGTCTCTCAGAATCCCCTCGAAAATTTTTCCCGTTACTGAAGTGAGACTTACTGGCCTGTAGTTACCAGGCTCACTTTTGCTCCCTTTTTTGTAAATTGGGACCACGTTGGCAATGCGCCAGTCCAATGGTACTACTCCGGTCTTAATAGTGTCTAGAAATATTAGGTATAGCGGCCTAGCTATCTCGTCACTTAGTTCCTTTAGTATCCTTGGGTGTAATCCATCTGGGCCCGGTGATTTATCAATTTTAGTTTTCTTTAGACGCTTCCGCACCTCCTCCTGCGTTAGGTATGAGATATTTTGTGAGGGGTTCGTTTTATTCCCCTGCATCTCGTATGGCATTTCCTTTTCTTTGGTGAACACACTTGAGAAGAAACTGTTTAGTAGATTTGCTTTCCCTTCGTCATCATCAATGATTTCTCCTGCATTGTTTTTTAAAGGGCCAGCGCTCTCCCTGCAAATCCTTTTGCTGTTTATGTAGTTGAAAAATAGCTTCGGGTTGTTTCTGCTCTCTTTTGCGATCCGTCTTTCTGCTTCCTCCTTGGCAGTTTTGATCGTATCTTTGCATATTTTGTTTTTTTCCCTGTATGATTTTAGCGCTTCTTCGCTGCCTTGTTGCTTTAGTAGTTTGAACGCTTTCTTTTTTTCGTTTATTGCCCCTCTTACCGTCTTGTCGAGCCACATTGGTTTCCTTTTAGTTGAGTTTCTTTTATTTTTAAAGGGAATGAACTGCTCACATGAGGCGATTAGGATCCTTTTGAACTTTTCCCATTTGTCCTCCGTACTGATATTTTTGAGGATGTTGTCCCAATTAATGTTACCGATAGTAGTTCTAAGCTCATCAAATTTTGCTTTACTAAAGTTTAGTTTCTTTGTCACTCCCTGATAAGGCTTCCTATTGATTGACAGCTGGAAGTTGATTATATTGTGGTCACTGTTCCCCAAGTGCCCCTCAACCTGCACCCCCTTTATACGTTCCGGTTTGTTGGTTAGTACTAGGTCCAGAATGGCCCTCCCTCTTGTTGGTTCCTGCACAAGTTGGTTCAGGTAATTGTCTTTAATTACTCTCAAGAACTTATCACCCCTGTGAGATTTGCAGGTTTCGTTCTCCCATGTTATATCTGGGTAATTAAAGTCCCCCATGATAATTACTTCGTTTCGTTTTGACACCTCTTCTATCTGCCTTAGTAGTAAGTCTTCAGTTTCTTCTGTTGCTTTTGGTGGTCTATAGAAGACCCCTATCAGGATTTTGTTATTTTTTCCTCCCTGTATTTCTACCCACAGAGATTCCACCTGTTCGTCTCCTTCCCCTATATCCTCCCGTAGCCTCGGCTTCAAGTTCGATTTGACGTACAGACATACCCCTCCCCCTTTCTGGTTCCTTCGGTCTCTTCTGAAGAGATTGTACCCCTGCAAATTCACCGCCCAATCGCACTTATCATCAAGCCATGTTTCCGTAATTCCGACTATATCATAACTTTCATCAGTCATTCTTGCTTCAAGCTCACCCACTTTACCGATCAGACTTCGTGCATTCGTGATCATACAATTTATTTCATTTTTTTTGTTTTTTAAATTTGTTTTGTTGCTATTCGTACTATTGGCTGATCTATCAGTTCTAACTGTACTAACCCCACCCCCTGCTCGTCCCCCATTCCCTTTGCTTGGACCCAGATCGCTAATTACACTGGCTACCCCACTATTTCTCATTTTACCCTCCCCCCCAGTCCCTAGTTTAAACAATCCTCCAGCCTTCTAGCCATCTTTTCCCCCAGCACAGCTGCACCCTCCCCATTTAGATGCAGCCCGTCCCTACGGTAGAGCCTGTAGCCGACCGCAAAGTCAGCCCAGTTCTCCAGGAACCCAAATCCCTCCTTCTTGCACCAACTCCGGAGCCACTTGTTTACCTCCCTAAGATCCTGCTGCCTTTCTAGTGTGGCATTAGGTACAGGTAGTATTTCCGAGAAAACTACCCTGGAGGTCCGTGCCCTGAGCTTGGACCCTAAGTCCCTGAAATCATTTTTGAGGGCCCTCCATTGACCTCTAATTTGTTCATTGGTGCCAACGTGCACCATGACCGCTGGATCCTCACCAGCCCCTCCCAGTAATCTGTCAATCCGATCCGCGATGTGTCGAACTCGAGCGCCAGGAAGACAACACACCGTTCGACGATCCCGGTCTTTATGGCAGATTGCCCTCTCTGTCCCCCTAATAATTGAGTCCCCCACCACTAGAACCTGTCTAGCCTGCCCTGCGCTCCCCGTCCCCGTCTCACTGGAGCAGTCATCCCCCTGGCGTTCAGAGGGCGTGTCGTGCTGCAGCGGTGCTGGCTCTGTAATGGCATCCCCCTCATCTGCCAATCGTGCAAACTTGTTGGGTTGTGCCAGTTCAGGACCAGCCTCCCTGGTTCTCTTCCCTCTAACCCTCCTTCTTTCTGTCACCCAGCTGACTGCCTGCTCCCCCTGCACTTCCGTACTACCATTCGCCCCCGCCTCTACCCCAGCGAGTGCCTGCTCAGTGAGCACCAAACTCCTTTCCATGATGTCAATGGCTCTCAGTGTTGCCAGTTGCCCATTTAGATCCAGAATTTGGGCTTCTAAATTTGCAACGTGCATGCATCTTGCGCAACAGTATGCACCCTCGATCGGCTGATCAAGGACCGCATACATTGCACAAGTAGCACACTGGATGACATTGCCAGGCATGGAGCTCATCCTAATGGGGATCTACAATTTACTTGTGGAAGTAGTGAAGATAAACTTGCTCACACTCCGCTGACCCGCTGCCGCAACCGCTGACTCGCTGCCGCAACCGCTGACCCGCTGCCGCAACCGCTGACCCGCTGCCGCAACCGCTGACCCGCTGCCGCAACCGCTGACCCGCTGCTGCAACCGCTGACCCGCTGCCGCAACCGCTGCCGCAACTGCTGACCCGCTGCCGCAACCCCTCACCCGCTGCCGCAACCCCTCTCCCGCTGCTGCAACCCCTCACCCGCTGCCTCTCTCACGCAACCTCTTACCCGCTGACAATTATGCGCAAGCAGTCAAAAATTTTTTTTTTTTTTTTTTTTTTTTTTTTTTCCCCCTCCTCACAAACACTTAGACCCCCAGACACACACACACACAGAAGACACAACTAACCAGATACACAGAAGACACACAACTCACAAACACACACAGAGGTAGATACTCAGCTCCTCCGCTCCTCCTGGTGACGTCACCCGATGTCCCGGCGGCCGCTCACTCTGCCCTCCTGTCTCAGCTGCTCCGCTGAACTCCTGGTGACCGCTTGGCGCCGGCTGCTGCGCTCCGGTCCCACTGGTCTCTCCTGTCCCCGCACCTGCTTCGGCTTCAGCTGCCGCTGCCCCCGCACCTGCTTCGGCTGCTGAGCTGCTCCGCTGTCCCCTTCAGCTCCCCGCTCGCTCGTGCCTCCGTGCCTCCGTCTCGTGCCGCTACTCCTGGCGTCTGACGTCACTTCCGTTCAGCACATCTGAGAAGAGACCTCAGTTTTCGCTGAGGTGATGCTCTGCAGAGTGTGATCAATGTTATTGGTTCTTCGACCGCTGCTCAGCTGATCACAGCCATCTCATTGGTTCATCGACCACTGCATTGATTGGCTGAGCAGAGGTCAAAAAAACCAATCAACAGCCGTCATGTTGTGGAGGCGGGATTTATAAATTGGTTGGCCGCGGCTCAGCCAATTCATAAATCTCGCCTCCACAATGCAACAGCTGTGATTGGTTCTTGATTGGCTGAGGCAAAAAATTAATATAAGACAGTGTCTTATTTTCGGGAAACACGGTACAATACCAACAACCAATCTCACGTTAATTAAATATTGAAGTAGGCCCTTTTTAGCAGGTGTTCTGCGTATGAGAGATAGAAGAGCAGCCTTCAGGTAATTATGAAAGGAGGATTGCAGGAGTACAACGTAGGAAGGCGCATTGGGTTATGACTAGAGATGAGCGAGCACCAAAATGCTCGGGTGCTCGTTACTCGGACGAAATTTTCGCAATGCTCGAGGGTTCATTTCGAGTAACGAACTCCATTGAAGTCAATGGGCGACCCGAGCATTTTTGTATATCGCCGATGCTCGCTAAGGTTTTCGTTTGTGAAAATCTGGGCAATTCAAGAAAGTGATGGGAACGACACAGCAACGGATAGGGCAGGCGAGGGGCTACATGTTGGGCTGCATCTCAAGTTCCCAGGTCCCACTATTAAGCCACAATAGCGGCAAGAGTGCCCCCCCCCCCGCACTGTCAGCGTAAAGATCGTTCTTCTCTGCCATAGCTGTAACAGCTGTGGCAGAGAAGAACGATGTTTGCCCATTGAATTCAATGGAGCCAGCAATACAGCAGGTTCCACTGAAAGCAATGGGCTGCCGGCGATCGCAGGATGAATTGTCGGGAAGGGCTTAAATATATAAGCCCTTCCTTGCAATTCATCCAGAAATGTGTTACAATAAAAATATATACCGGCGTATAAGGCGACGGGGCGTATAAGACGACCCCCCAACTGTCACCTTATACGCCGGCAATACAGTGGAGCAAAGAATAAAAATCATTACTCACTTCTTCTGACGTTCTGCGGTGCTGCTGCAGGCTGTCGCTCCCTCCTGGTCCATGGCAGAGCATTGCTTTCTGGACGCAGGGCATGAAATCCCCGCCTCCAGAAACACAGCCAATCACAGCCATTCAATGACATCATTGTCATTGGCTGTGATTGGCTGAAGGCACGTGTGTTTCTGGAGGCGGGGATTTAAAGCCCTTCGTAGAGAAAGCAATGATCTGCCGGGAACCAGGAGGGAGCGACAGCCTGCAGCAGCGGCGCAGAACACCAGAAGAAGTGAGTAATGATTTTTATTCTTTGCTCCACTGTATTACCGGCGTATAAGGTGACAGTTGGGGGGTCGTCTTATACGCCCCGTCGCCTTATACGCCGGTATATATTTTTATTGTAACACATTTCTGGATGAATTGCAGGGAAGGGCTTATATATTTAAGCCCTTCCCGACAATTCATCCCCGCGCTCGCCGGCAGCCCATTGCTTTCAGTGGAACCTGCTGTATTGCTGGCTCCATTGAATTCAATGGGCAAACATCGTTCTTCTCTGCCACAGCTGTTACAGCTGTCGCAGAGAAGAATGATTCGTCTTCTATATGTTCTCAATGGGGTCGGCGCTGCTGTCGCTGGCCCCATTGAGCGCATATAGAGAAGAGAACAGAAATCACAGATCGCACATAGGTGCGATCTGCGATTTCTATGGCCTAAGAAGGACCGTTGGGGTTCTTGAAACCTAAAATACTCCTAACACTCTCCCTATAGCAGCTCCACCAAGATACCACTTTCCCTGAACTAATGTCAGAATGCATCTGTGGCGAGCCGCGGGAGGGGCAGATTTTAATACTCGGGTGATACCTGATCTCGCCAGCCACTCACTGCAGGGGGGTGGTATAGGACTTGAACGTTGCAGGGGGAAGTTGTAATGCCTTCCCTGTCTTTCTATTGGCCAGAAAAGCGCGCAAATTTCTCAGGGAAGAAAATGAAAGTAACCCGAACACCGCGTGGTACTCGTTACGAGTAACGAGCATCTCGAACACCCTAATACTCGAACGAGTATCAAGCTCGGACAAGTATGCTCGCTCATCTCTAGTTATGACACTAACCATGTCACCTTTTCTTACTATTTCTACATGCCAGAAACATGGACCCTCAACACTTACACCAGCTTTATTAAATATTATTTTCTAGGATCCCTACCAGCAGCTCTGACATTATAGTATTTTGTTGCTAGACAGGGAATAGACTAGATCGTCACATTTAATGCAAAGTAGCTACCAAATGGATATACCACTGTGTATATGAAGGAAGGAGCACATTCCAACAACAAGCTAGATTTATCCTAGTCATATTATACTGTGCGCCGAGTATAATATATTCTGTACGTGACACTGAGTATCGTGCAATGTCTTTGAGGAATACAGCACACGGAATAGCAATAAATGAAAAAGCCTGAAATAGTTCTAATTCATAGATGCACTTTTATAATATGCCCCAGCGGTGCCGACAGCCTGGAAAAAGTTATTTACAGCATGCATTTTCCTGTTTGTCATTGGGAAAACAAAGCCAAGACCTTCTATCTTTGTATCTGGTTTGGGTTGTTAGGTTTTCTTTTATAGAATTTGTATAATTACAGATTTTATTGGGACATATTTTACTGCGTTTGTAAAATGAGTCAACGCTATTCTGCCTTATGCCAGAGTCTGTTTTGCCTAAGGGCTCAGTCATACGGGCGCCAATTCGCCCGTGTTTCTGTACGATAAAACGGCCACACTGCAGGTTCGGCCGTCTCTCCGCACTGCCCGGAAGATAGAACACATGGCCGGCAATGGAGCCGGTCATGCAGAGAGACGTCCGCACGCGGTGCGGCCGTCTTATCGTGCAGAAACACAGGAGGATCGGCGCCCGTGTGACTGAGCCCTAATAGTATGAGGCTGCTTTCACATCTGCGTAAGGGTCAGTTCAGGGTTTCTGTCTCCTTGCTTTATCTTACAGATAGGCTATAAAGTGTGAGTTGAGAATACGCCTTTATCTGTATACAAGAAAGAAGTACATCCTGATAATAAGTTTAGCCCCTTCCCGCTCCAGGGCATAAGTTTACGTCCTGGGAGTGGGGTACTTCCCGCAACAGGGCGTAAACTTACGTCCTGGGGATAGCGCGAGATCACATATGATACCGCGCTATCCCGCAGCGGGAGCCGGCTGTCAGTCACAGCCGGCGTCCCGCTGCAACAGCGGGGGGGGGGCATCGGAGATGCGCCCCCCGCTGTTAACCTCTTCCCTGCAGCGATCTAAGTAGATCGCGGCAGGGAAAGAGTTCACAGAGGGAGCGCGCTCCGACTGTGTCTTCGGCCGGCTCTCGCGATGTGATCGCGAGAGTCCGGCCTGTCGCCATGGCAACAGGACGCCAGACACTATATAGTCAATGTACCCAAAAATGACGCCGATAAAAACTACAGTTCGCCACGCAAAAAACAAGCCCTTATTTGGCCGCGTCGGCGGAAAAATAAAAAAATTGTGACTTTTGATAAATGGAGAAGAAAATCCGCCAAAAATCGTTGCATCTTTAAGCCCAAAATAGGCCATGTCATTAAGGGGTTAATGTTGCCCGCTGGATGCTAAACAGTCGACCTCGGCTTCACTTTTAGCAGTAACCTTTACTGGTTACTAATTGTGTCCTCCAGTACTCACATTCCCCCAGTACTTACAGTAGAGCAAACATAGATATGAGGAATGTATCAACACAGTTAAATAGACAAATGCAATTAAGGACTTTATTAGATAACAAGAGCAGTGGATGATGATGAAACTGACAGTGGGGACTGAAACTAATGGTATGGAATTGAGACAATTAGAAAAATGGTAACCCAAGCATTAATTCTTCCTGATCTCTTCCTTACACTGTCCCTTGACAACAGACCCCATTGTCCTTAAATAGCCCTCAGTTGTCCATACGGATGACCCTGTCTAAAACACTATCCCTAAGAACAGGACGGCACTAGGACCCAGAGAAAAGGTTAAAGAAGTAAATGTTCAAGTTACCCAAAGCAGACAGAAACAAGGAAGGATTAGATAAACCTTGAACTAGGAAACGTAGACTGGACTAAAAAACCAAGAAGTAAAATACACTGACTGGACAGACTTGAAAGTCTGGACTAGAATTAGCAACTTGTGATTAGGACAATGAATACTGGCTACAACACATGTTGCCACAGCTATAAACCACATCATACAGCAGAAGCCAAATGTATTTATAGAGAGGCTAGTCAATCAGGCACTCCTCTTTATAACAAGGCTGAGCAGTGTGGTATGCTGCTCCCATCTAATGAGTGGGATCAGTATATGGCCATTGCTCCATAATCAACTTAGAAAGCAAGAGCTAAAGATGCAGCAAGATTTCTCCTGCTGATAACAATAGCCAATAACTAGGCTTCTTTAACCCCCTCAAGGACGCAGCCCTTTTTTCCCCAATTTTCAGTTTTTCCACCCCACTTTAAAAAATCATAACCCACGTAGATGTCTGAGGTTTTTTTTTTTTGCAGGACAAGTTGTATTTTTCAACGGTACAATTTAATATACCATATAATGTACTCAAAAACTTTTTAAAATTGTAAGTGGAGTGAAATGCGAAAAAAAATGAAATTCTGAAAGTACCCAGTTAGAAACGTCAGATTGCTGCAGAACGAGGTATACAGTTGTATCTCAAGAAGATATGTAAATGATTATAGTTGTGGTCGGACTAGACACTCAGTCTCGGCACCAAAGGCCATAAAAGCGCTTCCCTCCTTGCCCTATAAATAGGCTCTCAGAGACTGCTTTTGTGTAGTGTTCCCCTTGTTGAGAGATTGTTGACCACTAGACGCCTCTATGATGCACTCAAAGACATTGTTCCCAGTTAACAGACTTTGAGGGAGGCGCATCATTGGAGTAAGAGAAACAAAATGGTCGTTTTGACGAATTGCCCGCCATGTAGGGCGTTGGGAGGTGTTGGAAGCCGTAGTTATACGAGGGCATGCACACATGGTGAACAGGCTCTGGCCAGCCCAGAAAGACCAGTAAGGAGGATTTTTGATCCGCCGACAAACATGAGCAGCTGCAACTGTTTCATTATCCACCATTATTTCCAATTTGGTGTCATGGTGTCCATTACGTGTGCTGTGATTAACATCCCAACACGGTTGCCTTTGTTTGCCGTGGTGTCATGAACAAGAAACTTGGACTGCTATGGACTGGAATTGTATCGTCTTTAGCAACAAATCCAGGTTCTGTTTGAGAGCCGACGATGGTTGGGTTTGAGTATGGAGGCCTCGTGATGAGCACCTCAATCCCGCCTTTGTTGTGAATCGACACACTGCCCCAAATGCTGGTCAGGGGGGCCATCGCATACAACAGTTGGTTACTCCTAGTAGTGATCGAGAAACATCAACAGGGCTTCTAGTAGGCATTTTTTAGCAGGATCATGCGTATCTGCGTACAGCAAGGCTTTTTTCAGGAATGCCTACTCCAAGTTGCCCCATTTCCGTGGCCTGCCCATTTGGCAGATTTATCACCGATCAAGCATTTAAGGGACTAGCGGTGATGCCTGGCTTTAGCAGCCTACGAGTGTGCATGATCAAGAGGCCCAATTGCAGCATCTGTTGACAAATGTACTGCAGGATAACATATGGAACCAGCATGCCTCAACGCCAGGCCGTGTTTCATCTTGAATCTAGGCTAGAGGTGGCCCAACAGGGTACTAGGGTCTTCTTTGAATTGCATGGTTCTCCCCAATAAACTTATCCTTTCACTCTAATATTGTAATCACTTACTTATATCATTATTACTTTCACACATTAAAAAGCTTCAACAAATTCTTCTTGGCGCATTATTAATTTTTTGTCAATGAGTGTATTTGTGCCTTCCTTGCAAGTGCAAGCATAATACATCCCTTAGTAAAGGACGGGTTACTCATCGTTGATCAGCAGTTGTCCACTGCTTGGGACCCCCCCGCGGTCAGCTGTTATCAGGTCTGCTGTCAGTGTGAACATAGCTTGAGACACGTAGCGTTGTGTTGGTAATGCAGCAGCCCTGGTTGGTAATGTAGGCACAAGCTCCCATTGAATTCAATGCCTGCATTACCAACTCGGGCTACTGCAATGCGTACGAAGCCATCAGCTTCAAGCTCTCTGCGCACTGACAGCAGGCCCCAAATGGTGGCTCCGCCGATCAACTATTCCAAGGATAGGTCATCAATAGTTAAGTCCTGGAAAACTCATTTAATAACAATAGAGTGGTCCTGGATCATGATTTTAAGTTGAAACCATTGTAACTTGAAAAACTAACTTTACTGGCACTCTCAAGGTCATTTTAATGGCTCGAAGAATTGTTGCGTATTTTTTTTGCATGCGCAAAAACTACAGTACAAAACGCACTTATGCATGCAAATAGGTAACACCCATTCGGCAAAAATACTGTGTAAATACAAACACGATTGTGTGAGTCCTGCCTACATATTTGCGCACTGGTGCTGCGGATTTCCTTATTGAATGATGTTTTTTTGAACGCGCATCGGTGTCTTTTATTGTACTTTTTGCGCCCACAAGGCAAGTTCATATGCAAGCAGCAAAGACACACCGATTGAAATGGTTAATTAGTTCCAGATGTGGTTTTTTTGCCGCGTAGTGATGCAGTCTTTCATGCATCTCCATGCCCAAGATGCATAAATCTAAGCAAACCCATTGCAATCAATGGGTTCTATTTTCTGTATATTGCATACACAAATACACCGCCGGCCTAAAAGTGTGGTGCCGGGCTACTTTTCCGTGACCCATCCTGTATAGTAAAAATAACTGCTGAATACTATAAATCATTTTCTATAGCTACAAATCTCACAAGAAAAGCTTTTCTCACCACTTGCAGTTGTAAGTGATCAAGATGTAATCCAGGCGATGCACAGGAACTCCCACGACTGTCATAGACATAATCTCAACACTACGGCTGAGAGCTCCGGCACTCAATCCGTGTAAAAATAGCAGCTTTATCTGTCCTCGATTACAAAAAACAATATAACAAGATGTCCAAAACACACCACTCTAGATTACAGACAAGCCTTTGCTATAGCGCATGCAGACCGGAAAAAGAACACACCCGCCATACGTCACGATTATCATCATCAGCCTAATTTAATTTGTAGCTCTAGGCTTCACTCCAAAAAGTAACAGGATGTACAGATGTAGCGGATTTTAACTGGACTGTGAAACTTTTTGCAACAAGTTATCTTAAGCCATTAAATTTGTATTTTTTCTCTTATGTTACAACAAGAACGCCCATTGTAAAGTAACTGAAGGATAAACAGACCGTGACACAGAAAGTTATCACAACACCCTAAAAATCATGTTGATATTTGCTGCAGCAGTACAAAGCCATTTTTTATATGTATTTGAAATATAAAAGAACAATACACACACACATACTCCATATATATATACACACACACACACACACAACAAATGGGATCTGTAATTCAAGCCATACGGATATCTGGTGTCTAATTTCAATATCCGATGCGCTTCTTTCCTTAATAATTCATACTTCCAGTTATCTCCTCTCTGCGGTCTGGAAACACTTTTAACAGTATTGACATTAACCCCTTCATGATTTCAATATGTCCATTCACATGCTTATTTTGCAAGCGTATTTCACTCACACAAAAAATGCGCACCATGTTCTATTTGCTTGCACAGGGTAATAGAACATATGGAAGTGATTACACCAATAAGCCATTTCAATGGCTGGGACGTGGTTTTTGCGCATGCAAATGTAGGCGATTGTTGTGTACTAAAAGTACAGTAAAAAAAATTGCAGAGGGTCACACAAAAACGCAAGCACCAATGGCAGCACTTTGGGGTACATTTAACCCTTTGCAATCCAATTTTGGATTCCTGGATTCCTAGGGGGTTTTCTCTTTCTGCCATTATACAATGGCACCATCTGCTGGTTAGAGCCAGTACTGCGGTATGGGACATGCTGGAGAGGCTCACCCAACAACAGAGCGGCCAGTAATATACAGTAAGACTACGCTGCTGGATGTTTTCCGACATCGGAGCTGTATAGCCTTCAATCAGAATGTCTTTAGACGTCAGATAGTGAATTGGAAAGGGTTAATATGTTGTATAATTTTTATGACTTTTTTTTTTTAGGGAGAGGGGGTTGATGGAAAACACTTCCACAAATTCTGCCATTCTTTTTGGCGTTCACCAATCCGTAAAAATAACATCATAATTTGCTTATCTGGATCAGCACAATTACTGCAATACCAAGTTTATTAAGTTTTTTTACGACTTTTGCGCAATAAAAAAAACCACTTTTTTTTTTTAAACTCAAAGTTTTTTATTGAATTTTTCATGTTTACATACACAATAGCCACATTACTCAAGAATTACAAATAAGAATTATTGGCATTGTCCATGTACCACAACTGTTTTTGAAAGATAAGTTCCATCCTTCCTCAGACCACCCACGATGTCGGGGGCGGAACCGAGGGAGGGGATCAACAGAAAACACTGTGAAGGATCCCTTTCGGGAGTAGGATGCGGGGGAGAGTAGTCCTAGGACTGGATATGTGGCTCAAAATTGTAAAGTTATGATTATAGAAGAGGAGGGAGGGGGAGGGTAGGTCAATTGGATTAGGAGGGGAAATTGGGGGAGGAGAGGATGGATCGGGGTCAGTGGGCTAGGCCGGGAGCCCAAGGCGACTTGCTTCAGGACCCTCTCTCCCTTACCTTCCGCTCGTCGGAGATCCATGTTCCAAGGTAGGTGCGTCGTCGCTCAACGCCCGAGGCCAGCCCCCTCGCTCTGAGATTCCGTATTGTCGCCCGTCTCCTCCACGACCGGCAGGTGTCGGGGCGGGGAAGTCACCCCGCCTCCCCTGTCTAGGTCCAAGGCCAGGTGTTGATGATCAGTGGCTTTCCTTCTCAGGTCTCTCCAGGGGTACCAGGTAGTGATAAAGTCCTCCTGGTTGCCCTTTGACCAGCTCGTGATCTCCTCAAGGTTGCATATTAGGTCGGCCTTTTCTCTCCACTTGTTTACTGAGGGCGGGGTTTGTTGGAGCCAGTTCAGTGGTATTAATGCTTTGGCCGCATCAATCAATTGTGCGATTAGTTTGTTTTTGCATCGGTGATTTCTTATGATAGAGATTTTCTTTGAGCCCGTTGAATTTGTTTTCAGAGCGTTTTCAAATTGTGTCTTGGGTCTGGTTGATGTAAACTTACCCTGGAAGTCGCTAAGTACTTTTCTCGCATGTGCCTTTTGCAGGAAGGAGAGGGAGTTATTGGGGGCTAGAGTGGTCATGATCTCCTCTGATGACTTATGTGCTAAATTCTGGATGTCTTCCAGTTTGCTATTTGCAAATTGTTTCCAGATGCTCATGGAGCCTGAGTCTTGATGGATCCCTAATAATCTGCCCAATCCTCTAATGGGTAGCAATGGCAAAGGATCTGGCGCGAGCAATTGCTTGAATTTATCTCATGTTTCACAAGGGCCTCTAAGTAAGGGATTGAATCCTTTTGCCCTATATTGCTGTTTTATCGGAAACCACAGGTCTTCCAATAGAGTATCGTTCTGGGAGGCCTTCGCCAGGTTTTGAAATATTGGGTCTCTCGCCAGGTGTGTCAGGTCTACCCAGTAGCTAATTTGGATAGCCTGGTAGTAGTCCTGGATGTTCAGCAAATCCATCCCCCCTTCTGTTCTCCGTCTTGTCATTAAGCTGAATGCAAGTCTGGGTCTTTTTTGTCTCCAGACAAAGCTTGTGAAAAGCGATTTAAGCAATTTAAAGAAAGAGGGGGGTAGGCGAATCGGGATCATGCGCAGTTTGTAAATAATTACAGGGAGCACATAGGACTTTAGAATGTTTTTCCTCCCGAACCAGGAAAGTAGCGGGAGATCATATTGCCTCAATAAGGATTTTATTTGAACGATAAGTGGTTGGAAGTTATGAAGGTATAAGTCCTCTATCTTTTTAGGAAGCTTCACTCCTAAATAGTCTACCATCGTCTCTGACCATTTGAAGGGTGAACTGGATCTCAGGGAATCGCTTTGTGCCTTCGGGATTGAGATGTTAAGTATAATGGACTGGGCAAAGTTTACCTTGAAGTTTGAAAGAACTCCAAAGTCTTTTAGTATTGAAGTGAGTCTGGGTAGGCTCCTTTCTGGTTTGGTGACCACGATCATTATATCGTCCGCAAATGCCGCCGTCGACAAGGTGTGTGAGTGAACCTTCAGTCCCCTAATAACTGGATCCTGTCTTATCCATTGGAGGAGTGGCTCTATGGTGAGAATAAAGAGCGTGGGGGACAGAGGGCAACCTTGCCTTGTCCCGTTACGAATATCAAATGGTGGCGATAGGGATTCGTTAACTTTAAGCCTGGCATGCGGTTTTGAGTAGAGGGAGAAGATAGCTGCGACAAGGGAAGGAGGGAACTTAAATCTAAGCAGCACTCTTTCCATGACGATCCAATTCACCCTATCAAACGCCTTCTCAGCGTCAGTGCTGACGAAGGCAGCCGGTATTCTACGTGTTTGTGTGTATTTTGCAGCATGGAGGAGTCTTAGGCAATTTTCTCTTCCCTCTCTTCCCTGGACGAAGCCCGCCTGTTCCGGTGTTATCAATGCAGGGATAAATTCTCCCATTCTCTTAGCCAGGAGTTTGGCCCAAATCTTTACGTCTTGGTTTATAAGCGAGATGGGCCTGTAGCTGCTATACTGCTCGGGGTCTTTGCTGTCCTTTAAAATGAGGGTGATGGGAGTTCAGCTCCGCTCAGAAGGGCGTTGAACGTTTCAGCTAATCTGGGAATTAATTGTTTCATAAAGGCCTTATAGTAGGTTAGCGAGAGGCCATCTGGCCCTGGACTTTTGCCGAGAGGGAAAGATTTGAGGACGTCTTCTATTTCTTTTTCCGTGATCGGGGCTGTTAGTGATGAGACTTCTGCTGCTTTTAGTTCAGGGAGGTTTAGGGACCTGAGGAACACGTCGATATTTTCTGTCATATTCTGCCCCATTAGGGGGGTCTCGCTCTCCTCCAGGTTATAGAGCTTCGTGTAGAAGAGCTGGAATTCTTTCGCAATTTCATGTGTGGAGGAGACCGAGGTCCCCGACTGCGTTTTTATGGAGTGGATCGCGTTCCTAGTTCTAGCCTTCTTTAGTAGGGCTGTCGTGAGTTTGCTGCCTCTATTGCCGTGGGCGTAGTATGCCTGTTTGCGGTACATATGTTTTTTGTTGTACTTGTCTGTGAGGAGACAGCGAAGTTGGTGTCTTTGAGAAGTTAGTGTGTCCAGATTGTTTTTTGTTTGGGAGTGTTTAGCAACCTGTTCGGTTGTAGCTATTAGTGATAACAGGTTATCTATTTGTTTTTGTTTTTGCTTTTTTACCTTGGAGCCAAGCGCTATCAGTAACCCCCTTACATAGGCCTTGTGGGCTTCCCAGACTACAGGCTTTTCAACACTTCCCTCTGAGTTGATACTGAAGTATTCCTCCAGAAGAGTTTCTATCTTAGATCTATCCTCCAAGGAATCTAGAAGGGAGTCATTGAGGCGCCACCTCCATTCGCTGGGGACTGGCTGTGGTATAGAGACGTCTAGGTGGATAGGGGCATGGTCAGAGACAGTGATAGAGTCAATACAGGCATTTCTGATGTAGGATAGTAAGCCTGGGGAGGCGCAAAGGTAGTAGAGCCTTTGGAAAGAAGCATGTACCTGGGAGAAGAAGGAGTAATCCCTAGTGGAGGGGTGACGGAGGCGCCAAACATCCAAGACCCCCACCTCTCGCATAGCTCTATGCAGCCTTCTTGATTTTGTTTGCGGGATTTGGGATCTGCTTGTTGAGGAATCTAAAAGCGGATTCAGTGTAACATTTAGGTCCCCCCCTAGGATGATATGACCTACTGCGAATTGTTTTAGAGTCTCTAGTTGTCTAATTAACCAGGGAATTTGGTCTACATTTGGTGCGTAGATGTTAGCTAGCGTTAATTTTGTGTTGTTGATCGAGCCTTTTAGAAATATCGCTCTACCCTCTCCGTCCTGCAAAAGGGAGTCTAGTTTAAAGGGAACCGACTTGTGTATCATAATAGCAACCCCCTTGGAGGCCGAGACTGGGTTGGTGCTATTGAAGTGTTGTTGAAATCCTTACTCTGGGAGGGTAAAGTGTTTATCTTTTTTGTAGTGTGTTTCTTGTAGCATTAGGATTTTTGTCTTACATTTTTTGAGGAGATGGACGACGTTATGCCTCTTGCCTGGCAAATTCAGACCTCGAGCATTGAGCTACGTGATACGCACAGGAGACATGGTGAATCCGAATTCCTAGGAGAGGGTCAAGACCTGCAAGTTCAAAAGATGAGAGAGAGAGAATAAGACTTTGATACGTGCTGTCTGCCTCGGCGATCCCTCGGCTTTATAAAATGTGGGCAATAGAGCAAGTGTGCCCGAGGGGACCTCGGTAAGATTGGAGGGGGGAGTAGAGGTAAGAGTGGGGGAGGAAGAGAGGGGGGGAAAGGAGAGGTAAGGGATTTAAAGAACAGACTGATTAGAAAGCCCGTTAGGAACAATTAGACGCAGGGGGGATTGAGAGTGAGACTGCAGTATTAGAGGACTTCTCGGGCAAGTGCCGAGTATTAGGTACGGTGTCCCGTTGTCAGGAACGGCACTCGTCCAACTGGGAGTCCCACCAATCTGCAACCTGATGGAAAGAGAGGGGTGAGGAACAGTTAACAGTTTAACAACAGTTAGGCTAGGCCTGGGCTCAGGTGGGGCAGACCTCGCCACTACCAACAAGTCGTAATATCCAAGAATATATAAATGCAAATGTTATCAACTCTAATGGGGGACTGTTAGTCAGAAGGAGAGTAAGCATCTCCTTTGTCTAAATTCCCAAAATTAAATTAGCCATGGGTTTCGGCTTGACAGTTACTCAGGTGGTTTCCTGCAGGGAACCCTCTTTCTATTTCTTTTTCTTTCCTCTAGGGGATCTGGTGTCTCCTGAATTCTGGTCGACCTCCACCGGGAGTAGAGAGGGGAGCGTGGGGAACTCCGGAAGTGGGAGCCATGAGGGGATGTCAATAGGTTCCATCTCTAGGATGGGCCAGCATTTCTGCAGATCTTCCGGTGTGCGAATGTTAAACTGGCGACCCTTAATGTTAAGTCCCAGTCCAAAGGGAAAAAGCCAGGAATACCTGATGTCCCTGGCTCTCAGTGCCTCTAGTAAGGGTCTCAGTAGGCGCCGTTTGTCTAAGGTTGATGGGGAAAGGTCTTGGAAGAACTGTATTGGCGCTCCATCATACAATGTGTCCTTATTGCGCCTTGCAGAATCCAATACGGCCTGAGTATCTGTGAACGTTAGTAACTTACAGATTACATCCCTAGGTGGGTCCGAGCCACCAGGGGGGGGGGGGGGTCGCAGTGATCTGTGGATTCGCTCTATTGTACTTTTGGCGGCTCTTTCTTGCCCCAAGAGTGATGCAAACAGTTCAGTCGCGATCTTGGGAAGGGCCTCCGCAGCCCATGTTTCCGGGATGCCTTTCATTCTAATGTTATTTCGCCTATTGCGGTTTTCTAGGTCTTCTTGGAGCAATAAGGCTCGGTTTAGCTGGTGGTGATGTTCTCTGATCGTTTGCTCGAGCTCTGTTGAATGTGAAATTATTGAGGTTGAGGAGGCTCCCAGGGCCTCTACTCTTCTATTTGTGTGCTTGACTTCTTCTTTGATCTCTGCGAGATCCGAGACAATTGGTTGTAAGGCTTTAGTGATTAGGTCTCTCATGAAGCTTCTGGATACTTGCTCCGTTTCCTCACCTTCTGATGACGCTTCTCCGTCTCTTTCTACGTTGGACGGCGGTGGTGCAGATAGATTCAAGGCTTTTTTGCTAGAGGAATGTGGGGATCTGGAGGATCTCTCCTTAAGGAACTTCTGCATATCTGACTGGCCTTTTGCTGGCCGGGGTGTACCCAGAGAATCGCTGCTTTTATCTCTGTTGTTTTTCCCCATGTTAAGTTAGAGTTGATTCAGGCTTGCTCGTGCGACGAGGTCCACCCCCTGGAGTGGTTTTATTCTCTATTCATCCGGTGGGCCCTACTGCCCAATATCGCTCTGAAATGGATCCTGGCGGAGATGGTTTGTTTCAAGGTTGAACTGTACAGACAGCGCAATCTAAATGGCACGCCGTGGGCTAAGAGGCCTCTGCTAGTGCGTCCGGGCAGGGCAACAATCGCACCAGGTGGGGGCCTTGTGTAGCAAGGTTCACACGGGGTCCGTGGCCGGGGTCCCCTAAAAAATTCAGGCAGAGCCTGTGTACGTTCTTCTAGATGAGCTGGTATCTGATGTCCTTGCGTCTGCTCTAAGTAGCAAGGGTAGGGCAAGGTAGTGGGAGGCCGGAGGAAGGGAGGGGGGGGGTCGTAGATAAGTGACCCAGTATGGAGGGAGTAGGCAGGGGGGGGGAGAGTCTCTGAGGGCCTGTGATTCAGATGGATTCACTCTAAGGCTTGCTTTCAGGTATTTATCAGGAGGCAGTCCTGCAGTTAGAGACGGGGGCTTCCCCAGAAGGGATGCAGAGGCTCCTTTAAGGATGAGAAGCAGAGGAGTAGTGAGGGGGGGTCGCCCTGCAGACAGTGGGGACGAAGCAACGCCGCCTGGTAAGCTTAATCTTTGGCCTCCTTTGTTTCTCCCTGGTGGTGAGGGGAACTGCTTTTAGTCCTCCCTTCTGATCTGGCTGTGCTTTCACCCCCTCAGCGTTAATCGCAGGCTGCCGGCCGACCTAATCCTCCCCCCCCTCAAACCTTCTGTCCGGGAAGCCCCTCTGAGGGCTGCCGGACCTTGCCGCTTGTAGATGTAGCCGCGGGGGCTTCCGCCCGTCTCTTCCCGCCGCGCGCCTCCGGAGCGATGCGAAAATTTAGTCCCCGGCTTCCCTCTGCTCACTAGGCCCGAGAGAGTTCTTTGGCTGTATGAGGCCCGGAGCGGCTTGTTTTGTTCCTCGGCCCGCGGAGCAGCTTGTGCTGATGCTTGGCAGAGTAGACCGGTGTCGGGAGCGCCGGTAAAATCGGTTTTCCCGGTGTTGTAGCAGGAGCTGAAGTCCCACACGTCTGCACTCTCCGCTGGCTAGGCCACGCCCCCCAAAATCACCTTTTTAGAGAAAAACTATTGTATTTGCATCACTTCTTATTCATACTTGCTGACATCTTTATCTTCCAAAAGGTAGAAGAAAAAACAAGGGGATTGGTTATCTTGGACCTAATTCTTACCAACAGGGAGGGAATGGTTGAGGAAGTAAGAGTTGCTGGAACCTTAGGAGGCAGGGATCATGCTACCCTTGAATTTTGGATAAAAAGGAGAGGAAAACCTGAGAAAACTCAGACCTCAAGGTTGGATCTCAGAAAGGCAGATTTTAATGAACTCAGAAAGAGGGTAGGAAGAATCCAATGGCTGGAGGTTCTTAAGGACAGAAATGTCCAAGAATGTTGGGAAATATTGTGAAATGAGATTCTCAAAGTACAATCATTAACAATTCCTAAAAGAAGGAAGAATGGGAAGCATTTAAAGAGACCAGAATGGATGAACACATAACTTGTACAGATGTTATAAAGGAAGAAAAATATGTTTATCAAATGGAAAGAGGCAGTGAAAATCTAAAGAAGAATATAATGTGGTCTGCAGAAACTGTAGGGCAAGTGTCAGAAAAGCTAAAGCTAATAATGAATTGAGGCTTGCAACAGAGGCCAAAAGCAATAAAAAAGGATTTGGGGTTTATGTCAAAAGCAAAAAAAAGTCAAAGATGCTATAGGATGTTTACAGGATGAAAATGGTGAATTGGTTAAAAGTGATCTTGAGAAGGGCGTACTTTTAAATTCCTATTTTGTATCTTTCTCTCAGAAAGTAGATGTAACATCAACTGATCTTCTCTGTGCTATTGGGAGAATTAAAAAATGCAGGCTATTTACAGAGAGATGGTAGGAACAACATAAGGCCCATTTAGACGGGACGAATGTCGGGCAAGCGATGCCCGACACTTGTCCCCGCATGTACTCGCTCCTGTGCTATTGCATGGGAGCTAGATCGCTGGCTCGCTCACAGAGTGGCAGCAGGGAAGTGGGGAGGCTGCAGGGTGGTGAGTGGTGAGTGGTATTTAACAAGGAGAAATGCAAAGTTCTACATCTGGGCAAAAAAATGAAAGCTCATACAGAATGAGAGGAATTATAATATCAGAGCAAAAGTATAAATTATTGGGGAAAACTGAACACTTGAACGGAAGCTCTGGTACCCTGTTGGCCACCTCTGGCTTGGGTACAAGATGTTCTACAGGCACGCATGGGTATGGTATCCTGCGGCATATAGCTCCACATTTGCTGTAGCTGAGCCTCTAGATCCCAGATTTTCCCATACATGTTCTATTGGTGATAAATCTAGTGACCAGGTCACAGCAGTGTGACAATGTTGTGGAGGCATTCCTGTGACACCTTTGCTGTGTGCAAGTAAGCATTATCTTGCTGAAAAATGCCTTTAGGAAGCCTTGTCATGAGAGGAACACATGTTGCTGTAGGTTGTCCTGAACATATCGCTGAGATGTCATTGTACCTCATACTACAACTAGGGATGACCGACTGCTGTATGCGATGGCCACTCCCCCAGACCATCACACTAGTATTGGAGGCAGTATGCCGCTTTACAGCAAAAACACCTGGAAATGGGTGCCGACAAACACAGTGGCCTGTAACGATGGTGCCACCTGTCTCCAGATGGTGGACAATGAATCAGTTGAAGCTTATTGGACAATCAGACAATCTTCTCTACTGGTGCTCTGCCAAGGGCATACTGATCATAGTTGTCTTGTATGCATGTCCTCACACATCCACTGGTCCCAACACCTCCTAATAGTCTGGATGGAATGGCCCAGTTGGTGGATAATTCGTCGATATGACCATCCAGCTTCTCGCATTCCAATAATGTATCCCCTCTCAAACTCTATTAACTGGGCGAAATCTCTTCGATCATGTCATAGAGGGGTCTAATGGTCAATAAGCTCTATGCAAGTGGAAAAAGTGGTAATTACATATAAGTAGCTTCTGAGAGCCTTTTTACAGGCCAAGGGTGGAACCACTTTTAGGGCCTCAGGTGGAAAGACCGTTCATCTAATCACACCACAAGGCTAAAATTCTCCGTACCTCGCTAAATTCAGTCCTGTTATCTTTATTAAGCTTGAAGAGACCCATATTCCCAGTCACCGGTTTTATCCAAAACTTGAACCTCTAGTTGTGAAAACTAGTCCGTCTAGACAAGATATCCTCATTGCAGAAGATGATTCTTCATTTTCAGACATTCTTGTGAATAGGAGCTAATAGTACTGCAAGTTCTTTTTGCTGTTATATATTCTTCTACAGGCAAATTCTTAATATGCTGTGGATCACAATCTGTCACATGGACTCGCCCCATATAGCTTTCAATATAATTTAGTGTTATTAGATTGACTCTCTACATTCCCCTCCAACAATATGTCCAAAAAAGGAATAAACATATTAGTTTGCTCAGAATTAAATGTCAAATTATCATCATTAGTGTTTATATAGTCTAATTGGGAGGCAGGGGGTGTTTGAAGCAGAAAAAACTCAGATTCTGGACATTTAACCACTTGCATGCTGCAAACACTAGCAATGGCTGCATGTAAGCAGTTGACAGGGAGAGGGGGCTTTATGCGACCAGGAGGTGCCAGTGGGTTCTCATGGCAACCTGAAACCTCATTAAGGTCTCCAGATTTGCCCTGCATGCCAGCCTCTGGCAATATCTAATAAGAGAGCTGTTGACATAAATAGACATACAGTGTATAAGTAGTGCAGTGTCATATACTACCAATCGAATAACTGCATCTTCAAGTCCCCTTGAGGGACAGAGAAAATTTCTAAAAAAATGTGTCATTAGGATTTGCTGTATTCATAATGACCCATACTATAAAACTATTATGTTCATCATCGTGCATTCTGAATGGCATTATAAAAAGAATTAAGAAAAGCAAAGCTTAAAACTGCTATTTTTAATACATCTTCCTCCCAGAAAATGCAATAAAAAGTGTTCAAAAAGTCAAATGCACCATAGAAAAGTACAAGTAGATATTAAACCTCATCCCGCAGAAAAAAGCAAGAGCTTACACAGCTCCAATGGAAGAACAATAAAAAGGTTATGGGCCTTAGAATGTGTCAATGCAAATAAGAAATAAATATTACAATCTGACTAATATTTACGGATTGATTTACATACACTCATAAAAAGGTCAAGGAAAGAAAATAAGAAGAGCATTCAGAAATACTTTGGGAACTTTCTCATGAAATGGAATTAGTCCGCTCTGACATTTCCCCATCACAATGTTATCACTATGGAGCTTGAATTCTGCACCTACTAAAATCCGGAACCGCGGAATTGAATATTGCAGCGAAAAAGCCTTCTGCTGCGGAATTAATAATTAATAATATCATACAATAGATATAATTCCGCTATTAAAGTCTACATAAAAAAGAAATTCTGCAAGTCATTCCGCAGTTAAAAACACAACACAATACACACTGATTAACAGAATCCGTATATACTCTGCGTCCTGCAGACAATTCCATCCCGTGTGAAAGGTCCCTTGAACAAATGGTGACACATAACAGAGCTTGAGTGGGTTCAAAGATGGACAACTAAATTAAAGGGTTTTTCCAGGGAAATACTATTGATGATTTATCATAAGGATAGGTCATCAATAGTTGATTGGCTAGGGTTCGTTGCTCGTAAGCCCGACCGATCAGCTTAGCGAACGCATTCTGTCAGCGCAAATACACATAGGTCTGAGCGGAAGCCTCCGCACCGACCTCCTTATAGTGACATCGCTTGTAACTGCAGGCACGGCTCCCATTAATTTTACTGATAGCTGTGCCTGCAGTTACAAGCACCAGCCACTACACGTAGGTCGGCGCAGAGCTGATCGGTCGGGGTCCCAAACGATGGACCTCAGCCGATCAACTATTGATGACCTATCCTAAGGATAGGTCACCAATAGTATTTCCCTGGAAAACGCCTTTAAGAACTAGAATGCATTGACTACAATGCCCCGGCAGATAATCAAAATTGGAATTATTTTGTTTTAAAATATGACAACTGAGTGTCGACTTGATAACTATGTATAAATATATCAGGCGACAATACAGAGATCTCTCCCATCATCTATTTATACCCAGGACTGTGACTGTAACAAGAGGGCGCCCTCTACATCTAGAGGAAAGAAGGTATCTACACCGACATAGAAGGGGATTCTTTACTGTAAGAGCAGTGAGACTATCGACCTCCCTGCCTGAGGAGGTGGTGATGACAAATTCAATAAAACAGTTCAAGAGGGGCCTGGATGCATTTCTAGAGCATTACAATATTACATGTTACAGTCACTACTTTCTTCAGAAGGGTTGTTAATCCACAGATTATTCCAATTGCCAGTTTTGGGTGCCGCAAGGAATTTATTTACCTTCAATTAGTAAAATTGCCACCTTCCTCATTGGCATTTTTTGCACTTTTCTAGATCAACATTGGGAAAGAAGGTGGGGGTGTTAACAGGCTGAACTGGATAGACATATGTCTTTTTTCAACCCAACATACTATGTTATTTGAAGAATTAGACTTCCATTGCCCATAAGATAGGAATATGCTTCACTAGGGAGTATATGGTGTCCGGAGTTTAATAGCAAACCTCAAGCTTTCTCAACTTTTTCGAGTTTGCAATGATTGGTTAAATTCTCAGCATAACAATTATTTTTTGTAACGCTGCAATAATATTGACAGACTGAAGTAGCATGTGATTTATAATGTATGACGAATCCTGTAAAAATTAAAAACGAAAACTGTGTAATTTCAGGATTGTTTTCCCATTCCCCTCCCCCTAAGGGCTTATTTACATGAGAGTATATCAGCCGGCGTTTTCACGGCCGGCCGATCTACGCTTCCCTCCCACTCACCGGCTCTCTGCCTCTCTCCTTCACTCCTGTGTTTGCAATGAGAGGGGTAGGGACGGGGGCTTTGCTCTGTCCCATCCACCACCATTGCTGGCTATGGACAAGGGGCGGGAGCTTAGCTCCACCCCCGTCCCGCCCACTCCCATTGCAAACCGCTCAGAGGGGAGGAGAGAATCAGAGAGGCGGTGAATGGGACAGCGTATATCGGCCGGGCGTATACCCGGCCCTAAAAGTGAATAAAGTTACAAACAGAGCATTATATGTGCCCCAAAGTGGTACAATTAAAATACAACTTGTTCAGCAAAATACAAGCCCTCATACGGCTATGTCGAAGAAAAATTAAAAAGGTTACGGTTCTTGAAACACGATGATGAAAAAAATGAACAAATTGCCTGGTTATTAGCCCCTTGAAGCTCCATCATGTACAGTTACATAGCGCTCCATACAATGCAGGTGCTGGCTGTTTCTGTAATCCTGCTCATCTCAGCTGTTAACTAGAGATGAGCGAACGTACTCGTCCGAGCTTGATGCTCGGGCGAATATTAGGGTGTTCGGGATGCTCGTTACTCGTAACGAGTACCACGCGATGTTTGGGTTACTTTCACTTTCCTCTCTGAGACGTTAGCGCGCTTTTCTGGCCAATTGAAAGACAGGGAAGGCATTACAACTTCCCCCTGCATCGTTCAAGCCCTATACCACCCCCCTGCTGTGAGTGGCTGGGGAGATCAGATGTCACCCGAGTATAAAAATCGGCCCCTCCCGCGGCTCGCCTCAAATGCGTTGTGACAGAGATCAGGGACAGTGCTGCTGGTGCCGGAGCTGCTATAGGGAGAGCGTTAGGAGTTAGTGTAGGCTTCAAGAACCCCAACGGTCCTTCTTAGGGCCATATCTAACAGTGTGCAGTACTGTGGAGGCTGCCTTTTGCAGTGGTGCACATTTTTTTTTTTTTTGCTATATCGGCCGTGCAGAGCATTGCGCCCTGCAGTAATACTACAGGGACAGAAGTGGTGGTAAGGCAGGGAGAGTGTTAGGAGTTAGTGTAGGCTTCAAGAACCCCAACGGTCCTTCTTAGGGCCACATCTAACCGTGTGCAGTAAAATTGTAGATATGCTGTAGCAGCAATAATGATGCAGGAGTTATGCCAAAATAGTCTTTATTCCTCTGTGGAGTCTATTGATCCAGACTCCTGCTGTAGCTGGCAGCTCTGTATCTGTGGGTCCTACCTTATTGGTTCTGTGGAGGAGTGCTGTTCCCGTATTACTTGTAACCGTGTGCAGTAGTGTGGAGGCTGCTGTTAGCAGTGTTGCACTTTTTTTTTTTTTCAAATCGGCCGTGCAGAGCATTGCGCCCTGCAGTAATACTACAGGGAAAGAATTGTGTAGGCAGGGCCAGAAGACATATTTTATTGATTGAATATACGCAGTGGGCCTTTCCTTTAAAAAAAAAAGGGAAAAAATTCTATTTGGCCTGCAGGCTTGCGCCAATTTATTTCCTGGCTGGGAAATCACCGCTCTGCTGCAGTTCATAACAGTGCAAGACTGCAGTTCTGTGACACACTGCAGGGCCACAACACATTTATTATTGATTGAATATAGTCAGTGGGCCTTTCCTTTAAAAAAAAAGGGAAAAAATTCTATTTGGCCTGCAGGCTTGCGCCAATTTATTTCCTGGCTGGGAAATCACCGCTCTGCTGCAGTTCATAACAGTGCAAGACTGCAGTTCTGTGACACACTGCAGGGCCACACAACACATTTATTATTGATTGAATATAGTCAGTGGGCCTTTCCTTTAAAAAAAAAGGGAAAAAATTCTATTTGGCCTGCAGGCTTGCGCCAATTTATTTCCTGGCTGGGAAATCAAATCACTGGTAATACAGCATGCTGAGGGGTAGGGGTAGGCCTAGAGGACGTGGACGCGGCCGAGGACGCAGAGGGCCAAGTGAGGGTGTGGGCACAGGCCGAACTCCTGATCCAGGTGTATCGCAGCCGACTGCTGCGCGATTAGGAGATAGGCACGTTTCTGGCGTCCCCACATTCATCGCACAATTAATGGGTCCACGCGGGAGACCTTTATTAGAAAATGAGCAGTGTGAGCAGGTCCTGTCGTGGATGGCAGAAAGTGCTTCGAGCAACCTATCGTCCACCCACAGTTCTGCGCCGTCCACTGCTGCAAATCCGAATCCTCTGTCTGCTGCTCCTCCTTCCTCCCAGCCTCCTCACTCCACTACAATGACACATGCTCAGGAGCGGGAAGACTCCCAGGAACTGTTCTCGGGCCCCTGCTCAGATTGGGCAGCAGTGGTTCCTCTCCCACCAGAGGAGTTTATCGTCACTGATGCCCAACCATTGGAAAGTTCCCGGGGTCCGGGGGATGAGGCTGGGGACTTCCGGCAACTGTCTCAAGACCTTTCAGTGGGTGAGGAGGACGATGACGATGAGACACAGTTGTCTATCGGTGAGGTAGTAGTTAGGGCAGTAAGTCCGAGGGAGGAGCGCACAGAGGATTCGGAGGAAGAGCAGCAGGACGATGAGGTGACTGACCCCACCTGGTTTGCAACGCCTACTCAGGACAGGTCTTCAGAGGGGGAGGCAAGGGCAGCAGCAGGGCAGGTTGCAAGAGGCAGTGCGGTGGCCAGGGGTAGAGGCAGGGCCAGACCGAATAATCCACCAACTGTTTCCCAAAGCGCACCCTCGCGCCATGCCACCCTGCAGAGGCCAAGGTGCTCTAAGGTCTGGCAGTTTTTCACAGAGACGCCTGACGACCGACGAACAGTGGTGTGCAACCTTTGTCGCGCCAAGATCAGCCGGGGAGCCACCACCAACAGCCTCACCACCACCAGCATGCGCAGACATATGATGGCCAAGCACCCCACAAGGTGGGACGAAGGCCGTTCACCGCCTCCGGTTTGCACCGCTGCCTCTCCCCCTGTGCCCCAACCTGCCACTGAGATCCAACCCCCCTCTCAGGACACAGGCACTACCGTCTCCTGGCCTGCACCCACACCCTCACCTCCGCTGTTCTCGGCCTCATCCACCAATGTCTCGCACCGCACCGTCCAGCCGTCGCTAGCGCAAGTGTTTGAGCGCAAGCGCAAGTACGCCGCCACGCACCCGCACGCTCAAGCGTTAACCGTCCACATAGTCAAATTTATCAGCCTTGAGATGCTGCCGTATAGGGTTGTGGAAACGGAGTCCTTCAAAAGTATGATGGCGGTGGCGGCCCCGCGCTACTCAGTTCCCAGTCGCCACTACTTTTCCCGATGTGCCATCCCAGCCCTACACGACCACGTCTCCCGCAACATTGTACGCGCCCTCACCAACGCGGTTACTGCCAAGGTCCACTTAACAACGGACACGTGGACAAGCACAGGCGGGCAGGGCCACTACATCTCCCTGACGGCACATTGGGTGAATTTAGTGGAGGCTGGGACAGAGTCAGAGCCTGGGACCGCTCACGTCCTACCCACCCCCAGAATTGCGGGCCCCAGCTCGGTGGTGGTATCTTTGGCGGTGTATGCTTCCTCCACTAAAGCACCCTCCTCCTCCTCCTCCGCAACCTCTGTCTCGCAATCTAGATGTGTCAGCAGCAGCAGGACGTCGCCAGCAGTCGGTGTCGCGCGGCGTGGCAGCACAGCAGTGGGCAAGCGTCAGCAGGCCGTGCTGAAACTACTCAGCTTAGGAGATAAGAGGCACACGGCCCACGAACTGCTGCGGGGTCTAACAGAGCAGACCGACCGTTGGCTTGCGCCGCTGAGCCTCCAACCGGGCATGGTCGTGTGTGACAACGGGCGTAACCTGGTGGCGGCTCTGCAGCTCGGCAGCCTCACGCATGTGCCATGCCTGGCCCACGTCTTTAATTTGGTGGTTCAGCGCTTTCTGAAAAGCTACCCACGCTTGTCAGACCTGCTCGGAAAGGTGCGCCGGCTCTGCGCACATTTCCGCAAGTCCCACACGGACGCTGCCACCCTGCGCACCCTGCAACATCGGTTTAATCTGCCAGTGCACCGACTGCTGTGCGACGTGCCCACACGGTGGAACTCTACGCTCCACATGTTGGCCAGGCTCTATGAGCAGCGTAGAGCTATAGTGGAATACCAACTCCAACATGGGCGGCGCAGTGGGAGTCAGCCTCCTCAATTATTTTCAGAAGAGTGGGCCTGGTTGGCAGACATCTGCCAGGTCCTTGGAAAGTTTGAGGAGTCTACCCAGGTGGTGAGCGGCGATGCTGCAATCATTAGCGTCACCATTCCTCTGCTATGCCTCTTGAGAAGTTCCCTGCAAAGCATAAAGGCAGATGCTTTGCGCTCGGAAATGGAGGCGGGGGAAGACAGTATGTCGCTTGATAGTCAGAGCACCCTCCTGTCTATATCTCAGCGCGTTGAGGAGGAGCAGCATGAGGAGGATGAGGAGGAGGGGGAAGAGACAGCTTGGCCCACTGCTGACGGTACCCATGCTGCTTGCCTGTCATCCTTTCAGCGTGTATGGCCTGAAGAGGAGGAGGAGGAGGAGGAGGATCCTGAAAGTGATCTTCCTAGTGAAGACAGCCATGTGTTGCGTACAGGTACCCTGGCACACATGGCTGACTTCATGTTAGGATGCCTTTCTCATGACCCTCGCGTTGCACGCATTCTGGCCACTACGGATTACTGGGTGTACACACTGCTCGACCCACGGTATAAGGAGAACCTTTCCACTCTCATTCCCGAAGAGGAAAGGGGTTCGAGAGTGTTGCTATACCACAGGACGCTGGCGGACAAGCTGATGGTAAAATTCCCATCCGACAGCGCTAGTGGCAGAAGGCGCAGTTCCGAGGGCCAGGTAGCAGGGGAGGTGCGGAGATCGAGCAGTATGTAAAGCACAGGCAGTGCAACACTCTTTAAGGCCCTGGACAGCTTTATGGCTCCCCACCAAGACTGTGTCACCGCTCCCCAGTCAAGGCTGAGTCGGCGGGAGCACTGTAAAAGGATGGTGAGAGAGTACGTAGCCGATCGCACGACCGTCCTCCGTGACGCCTCTGCCACCTACAACTACTGGGTGTCGAAGCTGGACACGTGGCCTGAACTCGCGCTGTATGCCCTGGAGGTGCTTGCTTGTCCTGCGGCTAGCGTCCTGTCAGAGAGGGTGTTTAGTGCGGCTGGGGGAATCATCACAGATAAGCGTACCCGCCTGTCAACCGACAGTGCCGACAGGCTTACACTCATCAAGATGAACAAAGCCTGGATTTCCCCAGACTTCTCTTCTCCACCAGCGGACAGCAGCGATACCTAAGCAATACGTAGGCTGCACCCGCGGATGGAAGCATCGTTCTCTCTCACCATCCAAAACAGGGGCATTTCTGCTTCATCAATCTGTGTATAATATTCCTCTTCCTCCTCCTGCTCCTCCTCCTGAAACCTCACGTAATCACGCCGAACGGGCAATTTTTCTTAGGGCCACAAGGCTCACTCATATAATTTTTCTAAACAATTTTTATACGTTTCAATGCTCTTAAAAGCGTTGAAACTTTAACTTGAACCAATTTTTCGTTAAACTGGGCTGCCTCCAGGCCTAGTTACCACTTAAGCCACATTAACCAAAGCGATTAATGGGTTTCACCTGCCATCTTGGTTGGGCATGGCCAATTTTTTCTGAGGTATATTAGTATGGTGGTACACCAATTTTTTGGGGCCCTCACCTACAGTGTAATCATAGTAATTTCTATGTTCTTCGCCTGCACTCATGGTACAGAAAGGTGTGTGGGGTTGGCCTACACTTTAGCTACATAAATGTAACTGGGGCCTTGTCTATACTGCAGCTACTGAAATGTGAAAGAGACTGTTATCTCCCTAAACTGCTGCAATGGGAATGTTACTGGAGCCTGTCTTGAGTGCTACTATTACTGAAATGGAACTAAGACTGCGATCCCCCTATACTGCTGCTAGTGATATGTTAGTGGGGCCTGTCCCTAATGCTACCGCTGAAATGTTAATAATTCTGGGCTCTGCCTATACCGCTGCTAATGGTATGTCACTGGGGTGTGGAAACAGAGGCTTCACAAAGACATGATGGCGGCGAGGCCATTTCCCACCAACGCTGTTACTATTAAGGTGCATATAACCATGGACACGTGTAGAGGACACATAGTGCCTCCAAAACATCCCCCTCCTCCTCCAACAATGAAAACATTCTTGGCAAATACCTTTGCATTGGTCCGTCTGGTGGCAGTCCAAGAATTTCACCTTTAACGACACAACAAGAGAGCACCACCACCATCCCCCCGCCACGGCCCACTTAATCCTGGCCACATTCCGAAAACCAACTACATAAAACCGCGCTACCAGGTCCGCAGTCACCACCACATTACCACCAACGAGGTTACTGTTAAGGTACATATTACCAGTCTGACTGGGGCATGCAGTGTGGGCCGAAGCCCACCTGTATTGTATCTGACGTTAGCTCTGCTGAGTAGGGCACTGCAATGGGATATATTTATGTACCACCGGTGGGTTCCAGGGAGCCACCCATGCTGTAGGTGCACACGGAGTTGTAACTGCATCTGTCCACTTGTAAAGAACCCCAGTCTGACTGGGGCATGCAGTGTGGGCCGAAGCCCACCTGCATTAACCACGACATTACCTCAGCTGTGATGGGCAATGCAATGGGATTTATTTATCTACCGCCGGTGGCTTCCTGGCACCCACCCATGCTGTGGGTCCACAGGGAGTTGTTACTACATCTGTCCACTTGTAAAGAACCCCAGTCTGACTGGGGCATGCAGTGTGGGCCGAAGCCCACCTGCATTAAGCACGACATTACTACCTCAGCTGTGATGGGCAATGCAATGGGATATTTTTATGTACCGCCGGTGGCTTCCTGGCACCCACCCATGCTGTGGGTGCACAGGGAGTTGTAAATGCATCTGTTTCCCCTTCTAAAGAACCCCAGTCTAACTGGGGCATGCAGTGTGGGCCGAAGCCCACCTGCATTAAGCACGACATTACTACCTCAGCTGTGTTGGGCAATGCAATGGGATATATTTATGTACAGCCGGTGGGTTCCAGGGAGCCACCCATGCTGTGGGTGCACACGGAATTACCATTGCGGAGTTGTACCTGCCTGTGACTATTTATAAAAAACCCCGGTCTGACTGGGGCATGCAGACACCTTGACAGAATGAATAGTGTGTGGCACATAGGTTCCCCATTGCTATGCCCACGTGTGCAGCTCCTGATGGCGGTGGCACAGAATTATATTTCTCATTGCTTCTGTACAGCATTGTGGGCTATCGTCCCGCCCCTTTTAAAGAGGGTCGCTGCCTAGCCGTGCCAACCCTCTGCAGTGTGTGCCTGCGGTTCCTCTGGCAGACGCACTTATAAATAGACATGAGTGTGCCGTGGCATGAGGGCAGCTGAACGCTGCGCAGGGACAGTTTGGTGTGCGCTGTGGACACTGCGTCGTGCAGGGGGGGGGGGTTGGGCAGCATGTAACCCAGGAGAAGTGGCAGCAGAGTGTCATGCAGGCAGTGATTGTGCTTTGTTGGAGGTAGTGTGGTGCTTAGCTAAGGTATGCCATGCTAATGAGGGCTTTTCAGAAGTAAAAGTTGTTGGGAGGGGGGGGGGCCCACTCTTGCCGCTATTGTGGCTTAATAGTGGGACCTGTGAACTTGAGATGCAGCCCAACATGTAGCCCCTCGCCTGCCCTATCCGTTGCTGTGTCGTTCCCATCACTTTCTTGAATTGCCCAGATTTTCACACATGAAAACCTTAGCGAGCATCGGCGAAATACAAAAATGCTCGGGTCGCCCATTGGCTTCAATGGGGTTCGTTACTCGAAACGAACCCTCGAGCATCGCGATAATTTCGTCCCGAGTAACGAGCACCCGAGCATTTTGGTGCTCGCTCATCTCTACTGTTAACCCTTAAAAAAATGAAAAAAATCAGTTTTAAAAAGTTATTAAAAAAAGAAGGCACTAAAAGTTATTTTTTTAAATTCCTTTCCCATATTTAGAATAAAAATAAACCTATTTGGGATCGCTGTGTCCATAGAAGTCGAATTTATCAAAATATCTCATTATTTACCCCACAATCGAATACTCATACGTACTCCAATATGGTACCAGTAGAAATTACAAGATGTCCTGCAAAAAGCGAGCCTCGCACAACTATGTAGGGAGAAAAATTAAAAAGTTATGGCTGTCAGAAGATGGCAGAGATTTGTGCAACAAAAAGAAAAAAAAAATATATATGTATAAATAAAGAGAGAGAGAGAGAGAGAGAGAGAGAAAGAAATTTGGTATCGTAGTAATCACACTGACTCATAGAATAAAGTTATCACATCATTTTTGCTGTACTGTAGAAACAAGACCTACTCAAAGATTGCGAAATTATTATTTTTTTGCCTTTCACTCCATTTATAATTATTTAAGAGTTTTTCAGTATATTATATGGTACATTAAATAGTACCATTGAAAAATATAACTCGTCCCAGAAAAAACAAGCCCTCAGACAGCTGCGTTGATGGTTAAATAAAAGTTATGATTTTTTTTTTTTTAAGTAGGAAGGAAAAAACGAAAATGAAATATGTATGAAGTGATCTTAGGTCACATTTGACCCATGTAAAATTATTACTCCATTTTAAATTATTTGTGATTTGAAGGACCCGTTTACTAGCTTTTAAAAGGCAGGTAGAGATGAGCGAGCATGCTCTTCCAAGCTTCGAGTATTAGAGTACTCAAGATGCTTGTTACTCGAGACGAACACCACCCGGTACTCAAGTCAATTTCATTTCCCTTCCCGCATGTTTAGCACCATTTTCTAACCAATAAACATGCGGGGAAGGCATTACCACTTTCTGTTGTGATGTTCCCTCCCCCCCCCGCCCCCCCACAGTAGTGAGTGGCTGGGCCAATCAGGTGACCACTGAGTACTTAAACTGGTCCCGCCGGCGGCTCACCTCAGACGCATGCTGGCAGAGGTTAGGGAAAGTACTGATGCTTATACAGGGAAAGTGTTAGAGTAGGATCCTCTCTTCAAGAACCCCAACGGTCCTTCTTAGGGCTACTCCTCATCGTGTGCATTACAGTTGTGGCTGGCTAGGAGCAGTAGTGCACCATTTGTTTTCTCTAAAGCATCTAGCCCTGTGCAGAGCATTACAGCTATAGCATTCTCAGTCTGCAGTGCATTAAGTAGAGGTCTCACTGCGAAGCAGTACTTTAAAGGGGTTGTCCCGCGCCGAAACGGTTTTTTTTTTTTTTAACCCCCCCCCCCCCGTTCGGCGCGAGACAACCCCGATGCAGGGATTAAAAAAACAAACCGGGTAGTACTTACCCGAATCCCGGCGGTCCGGCGTCTTCATACTCACCTGCTGAAGATGGCCGCCGGGATCCTCTCTCTCTGTGGACCGCAGGGCTTCTGTGCGGTCCATTGCCGATTCCAGCCTCCTGATTGGCTGGAATCGGCACGTGACGGGGCGGAGCTACACGGAGCCGGCATTCTGCACGAGCGGCCCCATTGAAGACAGCAGAAGACCCGGACTGCGCAAGCGTGGCTAATTTGGCCATTAGAGGCCGAAAATTAGTCGGCACCATGGAGACGAGGACGCCAGCAACGGAGCAGGTAAGTATAAAACTTTTGATAACTTCTGTATGGCTCATAATTAATGCACAATGTACATTACAAAGTGCATTAATATGGCCATACAGAAGTGTATAGACCCACTTGCTGCCGCGGGACAACCCCTTTAATATTTCCTAGGCCACTGCAAAGTATTTCAGTTATACCATTCTCAGTCTGCAGTGCATTACACCGAGGTCTCACCGCGAAACAGTACTCTAATATTTCCTAGGCCACTGCAAAGTATTTCAGCTCTGCCACTGTGTAGAGCATTGCACAATACCCTTTCCTTGGGGGGGGGTTGAGATAGCCTCAGATACCAGCACTATTCATTAGCTTTAGAGTCTTCTCCCACTCCATACAGCCTCTCTTATCTACAAGTCTCTGTGAGCAGTAAATTACCCCTAGGTATCAGCGCAAGACAGCGGTTTAATTTTTTCAAGTCACAGCATAGAGCCTCCACTATCTACAAGTCTCTGTGTTTGGTGAATTAGCCACAGTTGTCAGTGCTGTACAGTGGGGTAATTTATTTGGACCCTGCTCTATGCTTAATCCGCCATGATGAGGAGTAGGGGCAAGGGTCAAGGACGCGGGCGTCCAAGTGAGGGTGTGAGCACAGGCCGAGTTCCTGGGTGGGGTGAATCGCAGCCAGCTGCTGAGGGATTAGGAGAGAGACACGTTTCTGGGCTCCCCAGCTTCATATCACAATTTGCGGGTCCGCATGGTAAACCTTTATTACAAACAGAGCAGTGCAAGCAGGTCCTGTCCTGGATGGCAGAAAACGCGTCCAGCAATGTATCGACCACCCAGTCTTTTACGCAGTCCACAACTCCCGGCCAAAGACTGCACCTCTGAATCCTCTGGCTGCTCCCCCTTCCTCCCAGCCTCCTCACTCCATGAAAATGACATATTCTAAGCAGGCAGACTACCAGGAAATGTTCTCAGGTCCCTGCTTTGAGTGGGAAAAAACTGTTCCTCTCTCACCTGAGGAGTTTGTCGTGACCGATGCCCAACCTTTGGGAAGTTCCCAGAGTCCGGGTGATGAGGCTGTGAACTTCCGGCAACTGTCTCAAGAGCTTTTTGTGGATGAGGATGATGAGACACAGTTGTCTGTCAGTGAGGTAGTAGTAAGGGCAGTAAGTCCGAGGGAGGAGCACACAGAGGATTCTGGGGAAGAGTTGCTGGACGATGAGGTGACTGCCCCCACCTGGCTTGCTAAGCCTACTGAAGACAGGGCTTCAGAGGAGGAGGCAAGTGCAGCAGCAGGACAGGTTGGATGAGGCAGTGGGGTGACCAGGGGGAGAGGCAGGGCCAGAGCAAAGAATCCCCCAACTGTTTTCCAAAGCACCCCCTCACAGCAAGCCTCCGTGCAGAGGGTTAGGTGTTCAAAGGTGTGGATGTTTTTAGTGAGAGCGCGGACGACCAACGAACAGTGGTGTACAACCTGCGCCGCACCAAGATCAGCCGAGGAGCACCCACTACCAGCCTCATGACCACCAGCATGCGCAGGCATATGATGGCCAAGCGCCCCACAAGGTGGGACGAAGGCCATTCACTGCCTCCGGGTCACACCACTGCCTCTTCCCCTGTGCCACAACCTGCCACACAGATCCAATGCCCCTCCCAGGACGCAGGCACGAGCGCCTCCCGGCCTGCACCCACACCCTCACCTCCACGGTCCTCCACTCCATCCAGCAATTTCTCTCACCGCAGTGTTCAGCTGTCACTAACACAAGCGTTGGAGTGAAAGCGGAATACGCTGCCACGCACCCGCACGCACAAGCTTTAAATGTGCACATTGCCAAATTAATCAGCCTGGAGATGCTGCCGTACAGGCTTGTGGAAATGGAGGCTTTCAAAAACATGATGGTGGCGGTCCCCAGTCGCCACTCTTTTTTCCAGTGTGCCGTCCCCACCCTACACCAGCACATCTCCCACAACATAAACCGTTCCCTCACCAACGCAGTTACTGGGAAGGCCCACTTAACGACAGACACGTGTACAAGTACTGGCAGGCATGACTACTTTATTTAGAGCCTGGGACTGTTCACGTCCTACCCACACCCAGAATAGCAGGTCCTACCTTGGTGCTGGTATCTGCAGCATTTTGCCTGCGGAGAAGTTCGCTGCTAAGCATAAAGGCTGACATTTTGCGGTTAGAACAGGAGGCAGGGGATGACAGTATGTCACTTGATAGCCAGACCACCCTTATGTCTATATCTCAGCGCGTTTTGGAGGGGGAGGGAGAGGAGGAGGGGGAAGAGACTACTAGCCACACTGTAGAGGGTACCCATGCTGCTTGCCTCCCATCTGTTTAGCGTGTATGGGCTGAAGAAGAGGAGGATCCTGAAAGTCATGCTCCTAGTGAGGACAGCGATGTGTTGTGTACTGGGACCCTGGCACACATGGCTGACTTCATGTTAGGCCTTTCCCGTGACCCTCGCCTTAGACGCATTCTGGCCAACACGGATTACTGGGTGTACACCCTTCTAGACCCACGGTAAAAGGAGAACCTTTCCACTCTCATTTCCGAAGAGGAAAGGGGTTCGAGAGTGATGCAATACCACACGGCCCTGGTGGAAAAAGTGATGCTAAAGTTCCCATCTGACAGCGCTAGTGGCAGAAGACGCAGTTCCAAGGGCCAAGTAGCAGGGGAGGAGCGGAGATCAGGCAGCATGGCCAGCGCAGGCAGGGGAACACTCTCCAAGGCCTTTGCCAGTTTTATGCCTCCGCAGCAAGACTGTGTCACCACTCCCCAGTCAAGGCTGAGTCGGAGGCAGCAATGTAAAAAGATGGTGAGGGAGTACATAGCCGATTGTACCACCGTCCTCCGTGATCCCTCTGCTCCATACAACTATTGGGTTTCAAAGCTGGACACGTGGCACGAACTTGCGCTGTACGCCCTGGAGGTGCTGGCCTGCCCTGCCGCTAGCGTCTTGTCAGAGAGGGTGTTTAGTGTTGCTGGGGGAATCATCATGGATAAGCGCACCCGCTTGTCAAATGCCAGCACTGACATGCTTACACTCATAAAGATGAACAAAGGCTGGATTTCCCCAGACTTCTCTTCTCCACCGGTGGAAAGCAGTGGAACCTAATGATTCCTTTAGTTGCAACAGGAGAAATGTGCATCCTTCCTCTAACCCCAAAAAAGGGGAGAAGTAACTTGGTCTATCCCTTTCGGAACTTACTCCTCCTCCTCCTCCTCCTAAAAAAGCATATCATCACGGACATGGCAGATGTACGCTATGGGCAACTTACCCTTTAGGTCTACCTGGCCAGATGATCTTCTTTCTCTGTGTGGTAGTGTCTTGTGGAGCTACATGATTCAGCATCCATTTGGCTCTGTGTCCTCTTCTCTGATGTTCCAAGGCACTGTCTCTGTAAGCCCACTGGAGTATTTGCTACTCAATTGCTTAGTTTTGCTACTGTAGTTATGTTATGAGCTTGGTTGTGGTGCTGTAATTATGTGCTTAGCTTGGTCATTGTATTCTAATTACTGAGGTATTCATCAACATACATTTCAGTGAAGTTGAAAATAAGTAAAATTGACTGTATGAAAGTTAGGAGATCCCAATAAAAGTACACTTTTTTATGATGAGATTCAACAGGCAGACAGATACAACTTATGGGCATATAGTTTTATATACCTAGGGCAGGGTTTCTCAAAGTGGGCTTCGCGAGTGATCAGGGGACATTTTTCCTATCTGCAACCCCCTCAACAACCCTCCCCCCTTCCCGAAAAATGTTATTGAAATTCTACAAACACATTACATGTACCCTAGAGTAGTGCCAATAAAAAAATACAACTGCTCCCCCAAAATAGAAGTCCTCATAGGGCCATGTCAACGCATTATGGCTCTTGCAATGCAATGATGTAAATCGCTTAAACCTTGAGATACAAAATTGACTGATCACTTAGGGGTTAATAGTGCAAAATCCTTGGAAGCCATATAAGTATAGCCATTAAATAAATCAGATGTAGCATTTGTGACTGCACAATTAACTCCCTAGAACTGCTATTAATTTTAATGATATTACAGAAGAACTAACTGGAAAACCATTAACGGATAAGAGTCAGTAAATAAACACATAGAGAACGGCTATTTTTAATTTTGTAATCTCATTTTTTATCACCTCTCTTAATTTTATAATGAAGAAAGAAAAAAATTAAATCAAAGTATGATGCTTTTTTTTTACATTTAATACAATGTTGAAAACTGCTGATATTCTTCTTGTTTTTGGACTATTAGATGCATAAAATGTACAGAATGCAGGAGGAGGAGGAGAGCAGAGAGTTAGAGCTCATAAATACATGCCAGCGGTTCATGTTGGTGGAGTCGGTAAACTTGGACTACTAACTTCCAGAATGGAGCGACTTCTGGACTCTATAAATCTGCCGCCTATGAAGTTCTCAGAATGCAGAACATTTCTGACCCAACGACAATGGTGGAAGGTGAAGAAATCTGCAGGGATAAAAGTCTCTGTCCAATGCTCAAAAATGGAAGTCCAAGCTCTGTCACCCTAATCTTGTGACAGCTCTCTAATTTGGCTGTGTAATTAGGCCCCCGTCACATGGTCGTATTTGCGCACGCAAAGTTACTGCACGCAGAAAATAGAAACCACTGATTTCAATGGGTTCGTTCACATGTCTGTATTTTTCCTGCGCATTTCAGTTGCGCAAAAAAAAAGTAGCAAGCTCTATTTTCCTGTGCATTTGCGCACCCATAGAAGTCAATGTGGATACGCAATGTGCACGCAATACCCGAGATGCATGATATGCAGCATAATTCAGCTGGAAGAAGAACACAGCTGAAACTCCAACGGATTAGCCATTTTAATTGGTGCATCTTTGTTTGCCGCGCAAATGAACATGCCTTACGGGTGCAAAAAGTAAGTGTTACATGTGCTGTTGCGATCTGTAGTTGTAAGCTTCCTAGCAGCACAGCCCTCACAGGGTTAATTAATTGGCTAGCAAGAAGTACCACATCCAGCCAGCTCAATCAATTAACCCTGTGAGGGCTGTGCTGCTAGGAAGCTTAGAACTACAGATCCCAGAAGCACACGTAACAGTAGGGTTAAATATGCCAGTGCGCATGCAAAAAAGCATAATTCATTCTGCAAATACATGTCTCCTTGAGATTAACTTCACACAGGCGAGAGCAATATGGGGCCGTGAATCACAGCCAATATCGCACTCGCCAAAATGGGGATTCTCAGTTGCGCGATGCTGCCGCCGGCCCCATTGAGCACAATGGATGCTGTGATGTGAGAGCACACACAAAGATAGAACATGCAGTGCAATGCATCGTTCTTGGTATGACCCCCATTCAAAAAAAATGGGGTTCATATTTGTGCGTCTCACAATGCACAAATCTCACACAATAGGCAGGATTCACATGGGTGATAATTGTGCAAGATTTGTGAGTCATTAGACTTTTAGTATTAGTTTAGTATTCTTTTAAATGGGTTAATACACATAAGCGATGTTTTCCCTCATGGCACCGCGATGTGATGCTATGCGGGACACAAATCACAGCAGGTTCTATCTAACTGCGTGATCTCGCATCGCATCCCCATTGTCTCCAACAGGGCCGCCGGCAGCAGCACCGCCCCCATTGAAAGCAAAGGGAGAGCTCTGCAATCCTCTGCCGCGGTGGTGACAGCCACGACGGAGGTTCCCTGCATCCCTGAATGGGGGCGGGATTCATATCCATATATCGCACTCAGCCATGCGAAGTCAGCCTTACAATGTTTTTCAGAAATTTCCATGTTTTTAACCCTTTGCAATCCAATTTTGGATTCAGGGTTTCTTAGGGGGTTTTCTCTTTCTGCCACTTTAGACGTCAGACAGTGGATTGGAAAGGGTTAATATCGCTTTTCTTGGCATTTTTTGCAACTTTTTACTTTTTACAGAGCATATTAGCGAGCAAATCAGATTTTTTTTTTTACTATTCAAACTCCTTGTGAGTTTGTAAAAAAAAAGCAGGAGGATATGTCCAACCCTATCTTTTCTGGGGCGCAGTATTAGCGCTAGAATCCTGATAGTGGAAACGAAATCGGTGGTTTTGTTTCATCCTGTTATACAGCCGAAATTGTCACGGCTGTATAACAGGACAGAATCACGCCAATGTGAAGGAGCCCCTAGGCTGCAATCAAAAGGGAATTGGGACCCATATCTTAGCCGAGGAACTTGGCGCGGTATCATGCTTGCCAACATGGGTTTTTCATGCCGATGTTAGGAGTTTTTCATTCAAAAACACCTTGCAGCGCTGCTGTGAAATTGCAATCCTCATGTGCGGCAGAAGATTTCAATGGGAAACATCACATCGCACTGGCATGCACATCGCACGGTACGCGAGTGCAATGCGCGGTGTCTTTTAACCCCTTAATGACGCAGCCCTTTTTTTCCCATTTTCATTTTTTCCTCCCCCCTTTTTAAAAATCGTAACTCCTTCATTTATTCATCGATATCGCTGTATGAGGGCTTGTTTTTTGCGGGACGAGTTGTATTTTTCAATGGTGCTATGTAATGTACCATATAATGTACTAAAAAACGTTTAATAAATCCTAAGTGGCGCACAAACTACAACAAAAAGGACATGATAACTTTATTCTATGGGTCAGTACGATTACTGCGATACCAAATGTGTATAGGTTTTGTTTTTTTTTACTGTACTACTTTTTTGTTTTTCAAAGACACATTATATTACGCTCAAGCTTGGCCCTAACAACCAATCAGGTTGAATCAGGGAACCCAAACAACCAAGCAGGTTGAATCAGACTACCCAAAAAACCAATCACATTGCTGGAATTGTGAATCAGAACCAATGAAGTTGCTGGAATTGCTCCATAGTACTGAGCTTCAGAGTAAGAGGCTAATATGCCACCCCACCGGGACGGCTTGATAGGCAGTCTGCTAAGGCAGCGCTGGGGCCTTTTAGAAGGCCCCCGGCTGCCATGACACCCGCATGGCTCCCTGCGATCTCATGTGGGGGGGGGGCGTACAGGACATTGATTGACAGCAGCATTTAAAGGGTTAATAGCCGTGATTGGCTGCGCGGCTGATTGTAGCTATCGCCCGCGGGTGTCAGCTGCAATAAACAGCTGGCGCCCGCACTGTATGAAGAGAGGTCGCGCCGCGATCTCTCTTCATACATAGGCCACCGATACAGGCCGTCAAAAGGCGTATCGGCGGTCATTACGGGGTTAAGATCTAGCTAGCATGAGATTCTCACCTGTGTGAATGTAGCCCCAGGATGTTAGTACACGGGCGCTGCTGACGCTTTTGATTAAGCGTTAATCCTTGGGCTGCAGCCAGACTTGCAGGTTCAACTTGGCAAATATGGTGAAATCATGAGCGCTAGTGGCGGCTGTCACTATTCCTGCTCTACTCCCCTTAGGCCAGATTCACATGTGCATTTGCGTGCAAAAAAAGTGTTTGCGTGCGTATATTTTGCTGCGCATTCCGGTCACACAGAAAATATGCAGCATGCCCTATTTCCTTGCACATTTGCGCACTAAAAGTCCTTACTGAAGTCAATAGCAGGTGTGCAAATGAACGCACAATACGAAGAAGATGCCCAATAAGCTACGTAATTCTGCTGGATAAGAAACACATCTGGAACCCATTAGACTAATTAGCCGTTTTAATCAGCGCATCTTTGTTTGGTGCGCTCAAATGAACATACCTTACGGGCGGAAAAAGTTCCGCAAAATATTCAGATGCGCGCAAAAAAAAAGCATAATTTATTCTGCAACTGCAGCATAAATGCTGTGCAAATGCGTGCGAAAGTACGCAGACGCTGGCGTGAATCCAGACTTACTGTAGCTTTAAGAGTTTATAATTCTTTGATTATTACAGTTTTAGTAGTTATTTATTTAAACCCCTCGCACGGTTAGAAGTGTTATCACTACAAAGAACGCATTCTGCTGTTTCTGTGGACTGTAGTCGGAGCAGTTTGCATTAGGGCTCATGCTTACCGCCAGTGAGAACTAAACCATTGAAATCATGCGTTGTGCGGGCGTGATATCAGGACAAAATCCCGCCCATCTGTTTAAGCCCTCAGAGCGTTAATTTCACGATGTGATTTTTTTATTAAATGTTACTGTGGCTCCACCTACTGACACATTTCGGTAATACAGATCTTCTCTGAGGTCATTCAGTGATAAAACACAGCACATAGGGCAGCAGTCTTGTTTTTTTTTTAATAAATACATTTTTGTACAACTTTTACAACAACACCCTGCATTAACCCCTTAAGGACCCGGTTGTTTTGTACCTTAAGCGCCCGACACTTCTTAGGGATTTTACCCATGTGGCGGTTTTACTGCCCAATTTTTTTTTCCTTCAGCAACCAAAATTATTTTTGCTGCTTCTTTTTTTCCGTGACCTATTATTTTATTGGGCGATTATTTTAATATGTTTTTCACTTACTTTTTTTCCCCGTTTTTTAGTTTTATTAGGGGTAAAAAGATTTTTTTTTTACATTTCTAGTTTTTTGTTAATTAGTATATTTACACTAAAATAAAGTATGGGAATGGATTCCTCATTTTGTTTCGGACGTTTTGCTATATAATATGTATGGTTTTGGTTTACAGGTCACATATGGCGACGGTTTTGGTTGGCATCAGCTTTGGGTCATTTTCTCTTAGGCCTTATTCACATGAGCATAGGTGTATTTACGTTCGCATGTCTGCGGCGTATAATCGCCGGAAAGGACGTTTTCCAGCGATCACGGCCAGAGCTGGTTAGCATATTCTCACCTGTTCATACTTTCAGAACTATCTTTTTGGCCACCGTAATTATGGTTTTTTACCATCTATGTCCCCCATGACATCATATAAGACTTCTGGGGAACATCCACATGTTTTTTGTTTGACACTTTCCCACTGTAGCTGGGGCATCCTTAGTTACAGGGGGAAACATCCCCTGTAGTGACAATAATCACTGGCAGAGCTAGTCAGGGTCTGCTACGACCCTGCATCTCTGCTGTCCCAGGGGATCCCAGCTGTTATATGACTGCCGGCTCGTGTGGTGGAAGTTGTACTTCCACTTTCACTTTTTAGTACATAGTGCTTATTGAGCGCTGTGTACTAGTGAAAGGGGAAGACAAAAAGAGTTAAAAAAAACTTTACTGCCTACTTCTTTGGGTTATCAGCTGTGACCAACAGCTGACAACCCGACAGGCTTCTAATTGATTGCAGAAGCTTTAATCCCCACCCCTTTTTACTAGCAGCTGGGTTTAAAGCCCAGGACCAAGCACCATAAATTTACTGTGCTTGATCCTTAATGGGTTAATTAGGGCCCTTTTACAGGGGCATATTTTCTGTTTGTGTACTGTATATATATATATATATATATTTTACTGACTGAATTCACACTGCACACTTGTCTCCACCAGAAGCTAGAGGCTGACCAGCCTTTGTGGGAGTTTACGACAGCTGTCAGGCCCTAAGCTTCTGATTGGCTGCTGGTGTGTCTGCTGTCCCGTCCCCACAGTCACTTGCCAGACTCCATGGATTCTTGCTTCTCCAAGACAGCGGTGGCACCTGACACCGGCCACTTGCTGGACTCCATGGATTCTTGCCTCTCCAAGACAGCGGCGGCACCTGACACCGGCCACACAGCAGCCACTTGCTGGACTCCATGAATTCTAGCCTCTCCAAGACAGCGGCAGTACCTGACACCGGCCACACAGCAGCCACTTGCCAGACTCCATGGATTTTTGCCGCTCCAAGACAGCGGCGGCACCTGACACAGCAGCAATCGGGGTAGCAGAGGAAAGCGGGACTGGGAGGGGAGATGGTAGTGCAGCAGGGAGCACAGTCACAATGGAGGTGATAGGGCACCGGCAGGGAACACTCACAGCAGGGCCAGGAGCACAGCCTTCACTTATGGTGACACTGATAGCAGCAGTCTTCGCCAGTGCGGACGATAGGCCACACACACGTACAGCACCAGTTTCGGAAGCAGAGATGGAAGCCGCAGGGACGTGAGCAACTGAGTTTCCAAAGCAGATGCGAGTGGATATTTCCAGTATTTCAACCCACCTAACCCATGTCTCCACCCATACAGCCTCAAACAGCCAAGTAAATCTTTTGAGTGGAGTCATATATGAGCGTATTTCCTGCACTGCAGCGCGGTGCGGGAAAAGATCGTGCCAGACACTAACTTTTCGCCTTCTCTGGAACGTATCGCCCATTGATATCAATGTAACCTTTAATGCATTAATAAAATCAAAGGGAAACACTTCCGATCCTCTATCGCATGGGAAATCAACGGGAAACCTCGCATTGCACTTGCAAGCATCTCGCACACCGTGTGATGTTTCTTCCGGCCCCATTGAATGAGAGAAAGACATGAAAAAACAATCCAAAAATGAGAGGGTTATAGAAGTGGGAGAAAGAGAGAACACTCAGGTTTGATGACCTCTCTGCAACCGAGATACTACAATCCTCACTTTCAGAGACTCATTCCCTGACGAATGAGGTCTTTACCTAAAATATAGTTTACATGCATCCTGAAAAGAAAACTAAATTATTGCAGTTACCTGAAAACCAGTAAGAGGTTCCAGCCCAAGTTCAGCAGGACCCGCAGAAGCAGTGGAGGAGGAATGGAAGGCTTGGTGTTGCTGGGCTTGCTGCTTGATTTCAGGCAGCTGTAAGGTCAAAGACTGCATTTCCTTTACAAGAGCCTGGATTTGTTTCATGCTGAGGGCGGCTTCAAACTGGCGCCTGCGCAAATACGCTCGCCATAATGGAGCATATTAGTGCATGGAACAGTGTTTGCTTTTTTTGTGTATTCGAACTCTGCGCCATTGTTCGCGAGTTTGAAAAAAAAACATCTTCCTGCCCTATCTTTTCTCGCATGTAGTAATATTAATGGTTTTGTTGCGTCACAAGAATACGCCCATGTGCTTAAGCCCTCACTAACACGGAACATTGATTTCTATTGGGCCGCTCACACCGGCGTTTTTTTCACGAGCGTATTATGTGCATGAAAAAAAAGCAACATGTATATGGGGATTTAACATACGCAGCAAATATACATTCCATACGCATTTGCTGCAAACTTGATGTTGCACATGGGAAAAATATGCGCAGCTTCACATGAGCATATACGCTAAAACGTGCGCCGCGGCAATGCATTTGCACATAAACGACTCATTTTTTCACACATGTCCACGTAGATTTACTGATTTTTGCACGTTCAAACGAAGCTTTTGTGTGTGCAAAAAAGAAAAACAATGCACAAACAAGACGTGAACTTGTCATCATTGACCCCGCCCACTGCAACCATCCATAGGTAGGTCACAGGTGCGGCACTTCTTGTACTTTCTTGGTTTGCAAGAGTGATCTTGGGGACATGACTTCTTCGGAAGAGGACAGGCTTTTGCCTTGGTTGCTATCTCGCAAATTTGGGCAGAACGGCGCAGAAGGAGGAGTTTTGGGTTCATCCTCTGGTGTTGCAGCGTGTGTGTAAGGGACATTTCTACACTCTTTACTCTGATTTGAGGCGCCATTCGGACAAGTTCATCGCCTTCTGTCAGTCCAGCTGTTCAAAAAACTTCTGGAGAAGGTGCGATCTTGAACTACATGCGTCGGCGTATCTCACCTGAAAGAAGACTGCCGGTTCTGAGCAGCATTTAACTGAACACATGCGACAGTGGCCTATAGCTAACTTAACACGGGTGAGCACAATGTTGGGCCGTGAACCCACCGCCATCAACGTGAAATCCCTAGGGATGCAAGGCATTTTAAGGGCAAAACTGCTTCGCATCACTTCAGAGATGCAGGAAACCTCCACTGCAGCTATCAGCAGCGGCAGAGGATCGTGGAGTTCCTCACATTGTTTTCAATGGAAGACCTTGCATCGCGTGCAGCTAGCAAATGGTGCAATGCTGCCGCCGGCTCTATTGGAAACAATTGTCAGGGAGAAGCAAATGCACGTCCAAAGACATGGCGCAATTTCTTTCTCGCATTGCAGTGCAATGCGGAAGACCTTTGCTAATGTGTATGACGCCATTCAAAAGAATGGGGTTCATATTCGTGCGTCTGGCAACGCACCCATCTTGCTCGATTTTCCCACTCGTGCATAACTATTGCCAGGACAACGATGCAGGTTAGAATGCAGAATCAGAAGCTGCAACTCTGTTATCGGAAGTTGTGGATGACCCCAGGCTGCATGCCAGACCAGCAGCATCTGCTCTCCAAGCCAGGGACATCTTCACGGACTACTTTCTGAGTCGTTGGGGAGTAATTCCATGGCAGATGGACTATGTTCGAGGAAGCGGATGAACTGATCTCTCCGAACAGCTTTATTTTTATTTTTGTAAGCCGGTTGTGCTTCCATTTTTTGTTTAGCTATTTACTTAGGACTCATTCACACTGGCAACAAAGTCGCGCGATTTGTCGCGTTGCAACAATGCGATAAATCGCATGTATGTGAAGCCCATGTTTTCCTATGGGTTACTTCACACGTGCGATGTTTTGTAGCATGCAACAACCCGACACAAAAACCTTGCGGGTCCGGCAATATGCAGCGACTCATGAGGTTTTGTAGCCCCCGTTTCCTTATGTAGCCTTTATCTCTGTTACATCGCATCGCACGAAAACTCGATTTTCGTGCGGTGCGATGCAATGCAACTTTGACAGTAAGAAATCCTATTGTCAAAGCTATAATCTAAGCCCTAGCTGCAGGGAAGAAAAAACAGTATAAATCACCTTAGAAGCGCTGTCAGCTCGGCCGCGTTTTCTTCCCAGGTCCAAGCACTGCTTGTCTTCATCATCTTCTGGCCGGGAATTGAAAAAGCCCCGTCTCCTGGAAGCGCTGGCTGTGATTGGCTGACGCTTAGCCAATAACAGCCAGCGCTCGATCAAGCACTCGCAGCCATTCATTGAGTGCTGTCTGTGATTGGCTAAGCATCAGCCAATCACAGCCAGCGCTTCCAGTAGACGGGGATTTTTCAATCCCCGGCCACGAGAGAAGATGACGACTAGTGCCAGGGAGAAGCTGCAGCGGAGCCCCAGACAGTGCTTCTAGGTGATGTATATTTTTTTTTTCTTCAGCTACGGCTTATTTTTAGGATAGGGCTTATATTTCAAGCCCCAACGCTACCCCGAAAATCCTCGCATGTAGTGCTACAAAGTCGCGGTATTACCGCAAGAAACCGCAGCGATATCTCATGGACCAGAGATGTTATATCGGTGCAATTTTCTCGTGGTGATGCCGTGTCGCCCATGTGAATAAGGCCTTATTGGCATATGTTTGGTTAGGGACTTGCAAGACAAAGAAGACCTTTGATGTGGGTTGTGAACTTAAAGGGGTTGTCCCGCGGCAGCAAGTGGGTCTATACACTTCTGTATGGCCATATTAATGCACTTTGTAATGTACATTGTGCATTAATTATGAGCCATACAGAAGTTATAAAAAGTTTTTTACTTACCTGCTCCGTTGCTAGCGTCCTCGTTCCCATGGAGCCGACTAATTTTCGCCCTCCGATGGCCAAATTAGCCGCGCTTGCGCAGTCCGGGTCTTCTGCTCTCTTCAATGGAGCCGCTCGTGCAGAATGCCGGCTCCGTGTAGCTCCGCCCCGTCACGTGCCGATTCCAGCCAATCAGGAGGCTGGAATCGGCAATGGACCGCACAGAAGAGCTGCGGTCCACGGAGGGAGCAGACCCCGGCGGCCATCTTCAGCAGGTAAGTATGAAGACGCCGGACCGCCGGGATTCAGGTAAGCACTGTCCGTTTGTTTTTTTTAACCCCTGCATCGGGGTTGTCTCGCGCCGAACGGGGGGGGGGGGGTTAAAAAAAAAAAAAAAAACCCGTTTCGGCGCGGGACAACCCCTTTAAAAGAATTTGGCAAACTTGATACACATTTGATTTTATGTAAACAATATTTTCAGTTTAGCTATTTGGTCACTGGGTAGAAGCTTGCCAAATTAGTAACTAATACCTTGTAATTGTCTCGCCCCACCCCACAAAAATAAAGGCCGTGTTTAACAAGACTGTTTTTGTTTTTGCAAAGGAAACCTTGTGCTGTGTGTCAAAGAGATGCTTAGATATGCGTAGGACACTTGCGACTGTGTCGCTAACAGCTGTAGGGGGCAGTAGTATAATACTGTGTGCAGGGGCGCTATTGCTGGCAGGCATCCTGTTAAACCACATAGGAGCACACTGTATGAAAGCAACGTAATAGCAGCACCAACCATGTGTTGTTGTGCCTATGTTGTCAGAAAGCATACATTGGCACATAATGGGGCCACTGTATGATCAATGCCATAAAAGTTGCCTGTTTTAATGCTCTAAGGACATGGCCCTATTTTTTTTCTTTCTATTTTTGTTTTTCTCCCCCCCCCCCCCCCCCCCTCTATTAAAAAATCATACCTTTTATTTTTACATCAACATAGATGTCTGACGGCGTGTTTTTTGCTGGACGAGTTCTGTTCTTCTATGGTACTATATAACGTAATGAAACACTTAAAAAATATTCTACGTGGATTGAAATGGGGGAAAAAAGGAAATTCCGCCATCTCTTGTTGTTGTTAGCTGTTTAGTCGACCCGCGGTGACCCTAAAGGTGAGCTCCCTCTATGGTTTTGCACGGCTTCTTTCAGTTGGTTGATGTCCGTGCAAGTATCAGCTCTGACAGTATCAGCCATCGTGTTCTTTGGCGTCCGGGTCTTCTTTTGACGCTGATCTGTCCAAGCATTATAGATTTTTCTAGTGACTTTGCTCGCATTACATGGCCAAAATCTGTATGCAGGTGCGTTGTACATATATAATCTGTCGACAGGTGCATGGTACATATATAATCTGTATGCAGGTGTATTGTACCTATAATCTGTATGCAGGTGTGTTGTACATATAATCTGTATGCAGGTGTGTTGTACATATATAATCTGTATACAGGTGTATTGTACATATAGTCTGTATAAAGGATTTTGTACATGCAATCTGTACACAGGTGCATTGTACATATATAATCTGTAGGTAGGTGTGTTGTACATATAATCTGTATACAGGTGCGCTGTACATATAATTTGTATACAGGTGCGCTGTACATATAATTTGTATACAGGTGCGCTGTACATATAATTTGTATACAGGTGTGTTGTACAGATAATCTGTATACAGGTGTGTTGTACAGATAATCTGTATACAGGTGTGTTGTACCTATAATCTGTATACAGGTGTGTTGTACATATAATCTGTATACAGGTACATTGTACATATAATCTGTATACAGGTACATTGTACATATAATCTGTATACAGGTGTGTTGTCCATATAATCTGTATACAGGTGCGTTGTATATATATAATCTGTATGCAGGTGCGCTGTACATATATAATCTGTATACAGGTGCGTTGTATATATAATCTGTATACAGGTGCGCTGTACATATAAACTGTATACAGGTGCGTTGTACATATAATCTGTATACAGGTGCGTTGTATATATAATCTGTATACAGGTGCGTTGTACATATAAACTGTATACAGGTGCGCTGTACATATAATCTGTATACAGGTGCGTTGTACATATAAACTGTATACAGGTGCGCTGCACATATAATCTGTATACAGGTGCGCTGCACATATAATCTGTATACAGGTGCGCTGCACATATAATCTGTATACAGGTGCGTTGTACATATAATCCTGTATACAGGTCCGCTGTACATATAATCTCTATATAGGTGCATTGTACATATATAATCTGTATGCAGGTACATTGTCCATATAATCTGTATACAAGTGCGCTGTACATATAATCTGTATACAGGTGCGCTGTACATATAATCTCTATATAGGTGCATTGTACATATATAATCTGTATGCAGGTGCATTGTCCATATAATCTGTCCAGGATCGTGATGAGCGTGCACCACTTATGTGATGATATCCTTCCTTACAAGCTAAGGTGAAGTGTGTGCTGTGACTAATTGACTATTTGTGTATGCTCTGTATACAGGTGCGTTGTATATATAATCTGTATACATGTGCGTTGTCCATATAATCTGTATACAGGTGCGTTGTATATGTAATCTGTGTGTTAGTGCATTGTACACATACTCTGTATACAGGTGCGTTGTCTATATAATCTGTATACAGGTGACTTGTATATGTAATCTGTGTGTTAGTGTGTTTTCCATATAATCTGTATACAGGTGCATTGTATATATAATCTGTATACAGGTGCATTGTGTATATATAATCTGTATGCAGGTACGTTGTTCATATAATCTGTATACAGGTACGTTGTACATATAATCTGTATACAGGTGCATTGAACATATAATCTGTATACAGGTGCGTTGTCCATATAATCTGTATACAGGTGCGTTGTCCATATAATCTGTATACAGGGGCATTGTACATATAATCTGTATACAGGGGCATTGTACATATAATCTGTATACAGGAACATTGTCCATATAATCTGTATACAGGTGAGTTGTCTATATAATCTGTATACAGGTGAGTTGTATATGTAATCTGTGTGTTAGTGTGTTGTCCATATAATCTGTACACAGGTGCGTTGTACATATAACCTGTATACAGGTACATTGTCCATATAATCTGTATACAGGTGAGTTGTCTATATAATCTGTATACAGGTGAGTTGTATATGTAATCTGTGTGTTAGTGTGTTGTCCATATAATCTGTATACAGGTGCACTGTACATATAATCTGTTTGTAGGTACATTGTCCATATAATCTGTATACAGGTGCATTGTACATATAATCTGTATGCAGGTACATTGTACATATAATCTGTATACTGGTACATTGTATATATAATCTGTATACAGGTGCATTGTACATATAATCTGTATGCAGTTACATTGTCCATATAATCTGTATACAGGTGCGCTGTATATGTATTCTGTGTGTTAGTGTATTGTACATATAATCTGTATACAGGTGCATTGTACATATAATCTGTATGCAGGTACATTGTCCATATAATCTGTATACAGGTGCGCTGTATATGTATTCTGTGTGTTAGTGCATTGTACATATAATCTGTATACAGGTGCATTGTATATATAATCTGTATGCAAGTACATTGTCCATATAATCTGTATACAGGTACATTGTATATATAATCTGTATGTAGGTACATTGTCCATATAATCTGTATACAGGTGCATTGTACATATAATCTGTATGCAGGTGCGTAGGACATATATAATCTGTATGCAGGTGCGTAGGACATATATAATCTGTATACAGGTGCGTTGTACATATAATCTGTATACAAGTACGTTGTCCATATAATCTGTATACAGGTGCATTGTACATATAATCTGTATATAGGTGCGTTGTATATATAATCTGTATACAGGTGCATTGTCCATATTATCTGCATACAGGTACATTGTCCATATAATCTGTATACAGGTGTGTAGTCCATATAATCTGTATACAGGTGTGTAGTCCATATAATCTGTATACAGGTGTGTAGTCCATATAATCTGTATACAGGTGCATTGTACATATAATCTGTATACACGTGCGTTGTACATATAATCTGTATACAAGTACGTTGTCCATATAATCTGTATACAGGTGCGTTGTCCATATAATCTGTATACAGGTGCGTTGTCCATATAATCTGTATACAGGTGCGTTGTCCATATAATCTGTATACAAGTATGTTGTCCATATAATCTGTATACAGGTACATTGTACAGTTGTTTGTTAAAATTTTAAAATGCACACAAATAGTAGCCCAGTGAATATCTATAAAGCCGCCTCCAACACCACGGTGTCATGAAGCGTGCAGACTGGGCGTATAAACCAGTGTTTGCATTGCACATGTACTGCTGCGGGACAGAATTTACTGAAGATGATTCACAGACATTACATGGCAACAGAAATAAACTAAAAACTACTCACAGAATTGCTTGCATACTTGGGTAATGGCCGTGTCCCACCTTTCACCAAACCCCCCCGCGCCACCTCCTGCCAGCAGGACCCAGCTGGCGCTCCTTATAGTCGCTTACAAGTGAGACGAGGAGTTCCATCTCCACTCCGTGTAGTATTTTCAGGAGTAGTTTGTGAAGACGTATCCGCGTTGCTCAAATGTCTGTGGTGCCCGTCATGCAATCAGCTGCAGACGTTATAGTATCCAGATAGGTGGCTGCAAGTGGATGTAAAATTACGCCGTTTTTTACGCATCTCCGTGCACATTTCCACATCTACATAGACTTCTATGGGGGCCTTTGCTGCACAAAATGCAGGAAAATAGAGCAGGTGGAAATGCGCAAAACACGTTAATGAGAAATCAATGGGTTCTAATTAAGGATGAGCGAGTATACTCGCTAAGGCACTACTCGTCCGAGTAATGTGCCTTAGATCCCTGCTCGTTCTTAAAGATTCGGGGGCCGCCGCGGAGCGGGGAGAGCGGGGAGGAACGGAGGGGTGATCTCTCTGTCCCTCTCTCCCGCCCGCTCTCCCCTGCTCCCCGCCGCGACTCACCTGTCAGCCGCAGCGGCCCCCGAATCTTTATGGACAAGCAGGGAGATACTCGTCTAAGGCACATTACTCGAGCGAGTAGTGCCTTAGCGAGTATACTCGCTCATCCTTAGTTCTAATCTCTTTGTTTTGCCTACATATATTTTACATGCGCAAAATCATGGATAAATAAGGTTGCCTGAAACCGTCCTAATACGCAGTGACAATACGCGAGCGAGTCCTAAATGTGTGCATTCCCTTGGGAGAGTTCCGTCCGATAGCAATATGGAGAGAACTCGCTCATGAAAATAACACCTTGATTTCAATGTGCTAATTCACATGTACTAATCGCCTATTGCTTCTTATGGGATTTAAAAAAAATTAAAAAAAACAATCACATGGCACTCGCATGCAAATGAAATGCGATTTTGTACTATTGAAACTATAAGGCCTCATGTCCACGGGGAAAATCAGGCCTGCCGCTGATTCTTCATGGAGAATCCCGCAGCGGGTCCCTCCTGCCCCGCGGACATGATGCTAAAAAATAAGAATTTACTCACCTGCCCGACCTTGCGGACCTGCCCTCCGTCGCGGCCGGATCTTGTTTCTTCGGCCCGGCGGATGTACTCGGCACGCCGGTAGCGTGCCGCGCGCATGCGCCGGGCACTCCATTTTTTTAACTTCTGTTCCCCCGCGCTCCTGCACGCGGAGAGCAGAAATTCAGGCGCAGGTGTACCGTGGATCCGGACACCCGCACTAAAATGGAGCATGTCGCGTTTTTTTTCCCGCACACGCAATCCGTGCCTGAAGGGGAAAATGACATCCGCAGGTATTTAACTACCTGCGGGTGTCCAATGCATCCCTATGGGGCGCGGATCCGCGTGCGGGAAAAATGCTGCAGATTTAGGGCGTCTACCCACTGGCGTTTTTTTTCCTGCGATGCTAAATTGCGTTTTGCGTTTTTTCTGAAGAGCAATTAGTATAGAATGTGTTCTTGTCCATTGGGGGGGGGGGGGTTTCCGGTCCGTTGCAATTTTTAACATAGGAACTGCCAGTTGCATATGTCTCCTTATTTTTCTCTTAATGCACCCATGATTGTCAATGGAAATTAACGAAAAACGCCGCGAAAAACGCCGCGGAAAATGCTGCATTTTTCACGCACGAAAATCGGCAACGCCAGTGGGTAGGCGCCCTTAAAATGACAATTTACCTGTGGACATGAGGCTTTAGCAGCACTTGCAAAAATCACAAGCACATAGATGCAAAGCAAAAAAAGTATTGCGCGCACCCAGAATCGCACTTTTAAAAGTGTGATATTGGTCCAGGTTTCTCTGACCCATATCATACTCGCTCGTGTGAATGTACCCGAAGTCTGATTTGATTTTTAAAAGGCTGGTAATAATGCTATGTCTGCTCAGGCCTGTCTGCGCAACAGATGGCAAAAACCTAGTAAGACACTATGACAGCTTGAGTGACAAGTTCACGGAAAGGCTTTCACTAGATGTAGCAGACAAACACTTGTCGCGGGAGATGGTGGGCAACACAGGTATCGGGATACGAGGCAGACATCTAAGCGTCCAAAAATATAAATATTTCTTTTAAAGGGGTTGTCCCGCGCCGAAACGTCTTTTGTTTTTTTTTCAAACCCCCCCCCCCCCCCCCCTTCCCGTTCGGCGCGAGACAACCCCGATGCAGGGTTTAAAAAAGAACACCGGACAGCCCTTACCTGAATCCCCGCGCTCCGGTGACTTCTTACTTACCAGTTGAAGATGGCCGCCGGTATCTTCTTCCTCGGTGGACCACAGGGCTTCTGTGCGGTCCATTGCCGATTCCAGCCTCCTGATTGGCTGGAATCGGCACGTGATGGGGCGGAGCTACACGGAGCCCCATTGAGAAAACAAGAAGACCCGGACTGCGCAAGCGCGTCTAATTTGGCCATTAGACGCCGAAAATTAGACGGCCTCCATGGAAACGAGGACGCTAGCAACGGAGCAGGTAAGTGAAAAACTTCTTATAACTTCTGTATGGCTCATAATTAATGCACAATGTACATTACAAAGTGCATTAATATGGCCATACAGAAGTGTATAGACCCACTTGCTGCCGCGGGACAACCCCTTTAACTATTTAACTATCAAATAGTGAATAACAATGTAGCAACAATGAGTAATAGTTCAGAAATGGCAGATAACCACATTCAGTGCAACCAAGTTAAGTGTCCGAAGATTAGTCCACAGTGGGCAGAGGTCTACCATTAGAGTAGAGATGCTGTAAGGTCCTGACTAGAGATGAGCGAGCACCAAAATGCTCGGGTGCTCGTTGCTGGAGTCGAACTTTCCGCGATGCTCGAGGGTTCGTTTCGGATAATGAACCCCATTGAAGTCAATGGGCGACTCGAGCATTTTTGTATATCACCCATGCTCCGCTAAGGTTTTCATTGGTGAAAATCTGCAAAACCCAACAAAGTGATGGAAACGACACAGAAACGGATAGGGCAGGCGAGGGGCAACATGCTGGGCTGAATTTCAGGTTCCCAGGTCCCACTATTCAGCCACAATAGCGGCAAGAGTGGCCCCCCCCCTAACAATTTTTACTTTGGACAAACCCTCATTAGTAAGGCACACCTTAGCTAAGCACCACACTACCTCCAACAAAGCACAATCACTGCCTGCATGACACTCCGCTGCCACTTCTCCTGGGTTACATGCTGCCCAACACCCCCCCCCCCCCGCACGAACCAGCGTCCACATCGCTCACAAAAGTGTCCCTGCTCAGCCATCAGCTGCCCTCATGCCACACGCTGGCCCCATAGCCACACCACCCTCATGTCTATTTATAAGTGCGTCTGCCATGAGGAGGAACCGGAGGCACACACTGCAGAGGGTTGGCAGGGCCAGGCAGCGACCCTCTTTAAAAGGGACGGGGCGATAGCCCACAATGCTGTACAGAAGCAATGAAAAATCCAATCCTGTGCCACCTCCGTCAGGAGCTGCAAACGAGGGCATAGCAATGGGGAACCTATGTGCCGCACAGTATTCATTCTGGCAAGGTGTCACATAGCTCAATTCACACTGCAAGGGGAAAGCCATCAGCGCTCTGCCCTCTACCCAAGTCACTCAGTACCTTTGTGCCAGACAGGTCAACAACCGCGATGGGAACTAAGTGGGCACCAACAGCATAGGTGGGTCCTAGGAAACCCAAGACATGAACAAAAAATAAATCTGAGCAGCCAAACATGGCAGACTTACACCACGCCCACGACATAGGCCTCGGCCCACAGCTTCAGCAATCGTAGGCAGGAAGCGGACTTTCACTGCGCCCAGGACATAGGCCTCTGCACAAACCCTCAGCAATCGCAGGCCTACAGCGGACTCCAATGCTAGCGTAGCTGTGCACGTCTCATTAGCGCTGTATTGCTCCTGTAGTTTGTCCCAATGCAGTGCCCCGGATAGTAGAGCTAACATCAGATTAAATACAGGTCGGCTTCGTGCCACACTGCATGCCCCAGTCAGACTGGGGTTTTCTATAAGTAGTCACAGGCATGTACAACTCCGCAATGGGAATTCTGTGTGCACCCACAGCATGGGTGGGTCCCAGGAAGCCACCGGCGGTACATTAATAAATCCCATTGCATTGCCCTGCACAGCTGAGGCAGCGTCAGATAAAATACAGGTGGGCTTTGGCCCACACTGCATGCCCCAGTTAGACTGGGGTTTTTATAAGTAGACACAGGCAGGTACAACTCCCCTATGGACCCACAGCAGGGGTGGCTCCCTGGAACCCACCGGCGGCACAAAAATATATCCCATTGCAGTGCCCTGGACAGCAGAGCTAACGTCAGATAAAATGCAGGTGGGCTTCGGCCCACACTGCATGCCCAAGTCAGACTCGAGTTTTTTATAAGTATACACAGGCAGGTACATCTCCCTAATGTGAAGTCCGTGTGGACCGACAGCATGGGTGGGTCCCAGGAAGCCACCGGCGGTACATTAATAAATCCCATTGCATTGCCCTGCACAGCTGAGGTAACGTCAGATAAAATACAGGTGGGCTTTGGCCCACACTGCATGCCCCAGTCAGACCGGGGTTTTTAATACATAGACACAGGCAGGTACAACTCCCTAATGTGAAGTCCGTGTGGACTGACCGCATGGGTGGCTCCCTGGAACCCACTGGCGGTACAAAAATATATCCCATTGCAGTGTCCTGGACAGCAGAGCTAACCGCAGATAAAATGCAAGTGGGCTTCGTCCCATACTGCATGTCCCAGTCAGACTGGGTTTTTTTATAACAAGACACAGGCAGTTACAACTCCCTAATGTGAAGTCCGTGTGGATCGACAGCATGGGTGGGTCCCAGGAAGCCAATGGCGGTACATAAGTAAATCCCATTGCAGTGCCCTGCACAGCTGAGGTAATGTCAGATAAAATACAGGTGGGCTTCGGCCCACACGACATGCCCCAGTTAGACCGGGGTTTTTAATACATAGACACAGGCAGGAACAACTCCCTAATGTGAAGTCCCTGTGGACCCACAGCATGGGTGGCTCCCTGGAACCCACCGGCGGTACATAAATACATCCCATTGCAGTGCCCTGGACAGCAGTGGTAATGTCTGATTAAATACAGGTGGGCTTCGGCCAAGAATGTTTTCATTGTTGGGGGAGGAGGAGGGGGATGTTTTTGAAGCAGTACGTGTCCTGTCCCCGTGTCCGTGGTTATATGCACCTTACCAGTAACCGCTTTGGTGGGATAGTGGTCGCGACTGTGGACCTATTAGCGCGGTTTTATTTCGTTGGTTTTCGGAATGTGGCCAGGATTGAGTGGGCCGTGGTGGGGGGCTTTGTTATTGTGTCGTTTAAGGTGAAATTCTTGGACTGCCGCCATACGGACCACTGCGAAAGCATTTGCCAAGAATGTTTTCATTGTTGGAGGAGGAGCGGGATGTTTTTGAGGCAGTACGTGTCGTGTCCCCGTGTCCGTGGTTATTTGCACCTTAACAGTGACCGCGTCGCTGAAAAGTTGTCCCGCCTGGGGACCTAGCAGCGCAGCCTCGCCACCATCATGTCTTTGGGAAGCCTCCGTTTCCACAACCCTGTAACATAGCAGTAGCAGCAGTATAGGCAGAGCCGAGAATTAGTAACATTTCAGTGGTAAGAGTATGGACAGACCCCTGTAACATTTCATTGGCAGCAGTGAGGACAGACCCCACTAACATTTCATTTGCAGCAGTATAGACAGACCCCACTAACATTTCAGTAGTATAAGTATAGACAGACCCCGGTAACAGTTCAGTAGTATAAGTCTAGACAGACCCCAGTAACATTTCAGTTCCAGCAGTGTAGACAGACCCCAGTAACATTTCAGTAGTATCAGTTGCGACATGTCCCAGTCACATTTCAGTTCCAGCAGTGCAGACAGACCCCAGTAACATTAACGTAGAAGCAGTATGGGCAAAGCAGCAGATTCACATTTCCCTGGCAGTAGTGTAGGGAGAGCACAGCATTTGTAACATTTCAGTAGTAGCAGTATAGACAGGACCCAGTAACATTTACGTCAAAGCAGTATGGGCAAAGCAGCAGATAAACCTTTCCCTGGCAGCAGTGTAGGGAGAGCATAGTATTTGTAACATTTCAGTAGTAGCAGTATAGTCAGACCCCAGTAACATTTACGTAGCAGCAGTATGGGTAAAGCAGCAGATTCACATTTCCCTGACAGCAGTGTAGGGAGAGCACAGCATTTGTAACATTTCAGTAGTAGCGGTATAGACAGGCCCCAGTAACATTTACGTCGAAGCAGTATGGGCAAAGCAGCAGATAAACATTTCCCTGGCAGCAGTGTAGGGAGAGCATAGTATTTGTAACATTTCAGTAGTAGCAGTATAGTCAGATCCCAGTAACATTTACGTAGAAGCAGTATGGGCAAAGCAGCAGATTCACATTTCCCTTGCAGCAGTGTAAGGAGAGTACAGCATTTGTAACATTTCAGTAGTAGCTGTATAGACAGGCGTCAGTTACATTTACGTCGAAGCAGTATGGGCAAAGCAGCAGATAAACATTTCCCTGGCAGCAATGTAGGGAGAGCATAGTATTTGTTACAATTCAGTAGTAGCAGTATAGACAGGCCCCAGTAACATTAACGTAGAAGCAGTATGGGCAGAGCCCACTATTAATTACATTTCTGCTATTGCAGTATAGACATGCCCCAGTAACATTTCCGTTGAAGCATTATGGGCACAGCCCAGTATTAGTAGAATTACAGTAGTAGCAGTATACACCAACCAAGGTAACATTTCAGGAGCAGAAGTATCGGCAGCCCGAAGTAACATTTCTGTTGCAGAAGTCTAGTCAGACCCCTCTAGCGTTACAGTGGCAGAAGTATAGGTAGGCAGAACAGAGTTACATTTCTGTAGCACAAGTGTAGGCCAACCCCAGACACAGTGGTGCACCATGAGTGCAGGCGAAGCCCATAAAAATTACTTGGATTACATTGTAGGCGAGGGCCCGAAAAATTGGTATACCGACAGTACAAATGTACCCCAGAAAAATTGCCCATATCCAACCCAGAGGGCAGGTGAAACCCATTAATCGCTTAGCTTACTGTGGCTTAATTTGTAACCAGACCTGGAGGCAGCCCAGTCAAAATAAAAATTGGTTCAGGTGGAAGTTTCAATGCTTTAATGAGAATTGAAACAGATAAATATTACTTTGAAAAGTTATGAGCCTTTTGGCCCACAGAAAAATTGCCCGTTCGGGGTGATTATGTGAGGTTTCAGGGGGAGGAGCCGGAGGAAGAGGACGAATATCATACACAGATTGACAAAGGTCTTTAGGTAGTGCTGCTGTCTGCTGGTGGAGAAGAGAAGTCTGGGGAAATCCAGGCTTTGTTCATCTTTATGAGTGTAAGCCTGTCGGCACTGTCAGTTGACAGGTGGGTACGCTTGTCCGTGATGAGTCCCCCAGCTGCACTAAACACCCTCTCTGACAAGACGCTAGCCACAGGGCAAGCCAGCACCTCCAGGGCATACAGCACGAGTTCGGGCCACGTGTCCAGCTTTGACACCCAGTAGTTGTACGGAGCAGAGGCGTCACGGAGGACGGTGGTACGATCGGCTACATACTCCCTCACCATCTTCTTACAGTGCTCTCTCCGACTCAGCCTGGACTGGGGAGGTGTGACACAGTCTTCCTGGGGAGCCATAAAGCTGGCAAAGGCCTTGGAGAGTGTTCCCCTGCCTGCGCTGAACATGCTGCCTGATCTCCGCGCCTCCCCTTCTACTTGGCCCTCGGAACTGCGCCTTCTGCCACTAGCGCTGTCGGATGGGAGGTTTACCATCAGTTTGTCCACCAGGGCCCTGTGGTATTGCATCACTCTCAAACCCCTTTCCTCTTTGGGAATGAGAGTGGAAAGGTTCTCCTTTTACCGTGGGTCGAGCAGTGTGTACACCCAGTAGTCCGTAGTGGCCAGAATGCGTCTAACGCGAGGGTCACAAGAAAGGCATGCTAACATAAAGTCAGCCATGTGTGCAAGGGTACCTGTATGCAACATATGGCTGTCCTCACTAGGAAGATCACTTTGAGGATCCTCCTCCTCCTCCTTCTCAGGCCATACACGCTGAATGGATGAGAGGCAAGCAGCATGGGTACCCTTTGCAGTGGGCCCAGCTGTCTCTTCCTCCTCAGGCTCCTCCCCCTCCTCCTCCTCCACACACTAAGATATAAACATGAGGGTGCTCTGACTATCCAGCGACATACTGTCTTCCCCTGCCTCCGTTTCTGCCCGCAAAGCATCAGCCTTTATGCTTTGCAGGGAACTTCTCAACAGGCATAGCAGGGGAATGGTGACGCTAATGATTGCAGCATCGCCGCTCACCATCAGGGTGGACTCCTCAAAGTTTCCAAGGACCTGGCAGATATCTGCCATCCAGGCCCACTTCTCTGTAAAGAATTGAGGAGGCTGACTCCCACTTCGCCGCCCATGTTGGAGTTGGTATTCCACTATAGCTCTACGCTGCTCATACAGCCGGGACAACATGTGAAGCGTAGAGTTCCCCCATGTGGGCACGTCGCAAAGCAGTCGGTGCACTGGCAGATTAAACCGATGTTGCAGGGTGGCAGCGTCCTTGTTGGACTTGCGGAAATGTGCGCTGACCCGGCGCACCTTGCCGAGGAGGTCTGACAAGTGTGGGTAGCCTTTCAGAAACCGCTGAACCACCAAATTAAAGACGTGGGCCAGGCATGGCACGTGCGTGAGGCTGCCGAGCTGCAGAGCCGCCACCAGGTTACGGCCGTTGTCACACATGACCATGCCTGGTTGGAGGCTCCGTGGCGAAAGCCAGCGGTCGGCCTGCTCTGTCAGACCGTGCAACAGTTCGTGGGCCGTGTGCCTCTTCTCTCCTAAGCTGAGTAGTTTCAGCACGGCCTGCTGACGCTTGCCCACCGCTGTGCTGCCGCGCGACACCAACTGCTGGCGACGTGCTGCCGCTGACAAGTCTTGATTGCGAGGTAGAGGTTGCGTTGGAGGAGGAAGGTTTAGTGGAGGTGGCATACACCGCCGCAGATACCAGCACCGATCTGGGGCCCGCAATTCTGGGGGTGGGTAGTACATGAGCGGTCCCAGGCTCTGACTCGGTCCCAGCCTCCACTAAATTCACCCAATGTGCCGTCAGGGAGATGTAGTGGCCCTGCCCGCCTGTGCTTGTCCAAGTGTCCGTTGTTAAGTGGACCTTGCCAGTAACCGAGTTGGTGAGGGCGCGTACAATGTTGCGTGAGACGTGGTCGTGCAGGGCTGGGACAGCACACCGTGAAATATAGTGGCGACTGGGGACAGAGTAGCGCGGGGCTGCCGCCGCCATCATGTTTTTGAAAGCTTCAGTTTCCACAAGCTTGTAGGGAAGCATCTCCAGGCTGATCAATTTGGCTATGTGGACATTTAAAGCTTGAGCATGCGGGTGCGTGGTGGCGTATTTGCGCTTTCGCTCTAATGATTCTCTTAGCGACAGCTGGACGCTGCGCTGAGAGACATTGCTGGATGGGGCCGAGGACAGTGGAGGTGAGGGTGTGGGTCCAGGCCAGGAGACGGTCGTGCCTGTGTCGTGAGAGGTGGGTTGGATCTCAGTGGCAGGTTGGGGCCCAAAGGGAGAGGCAGTGGCGCAAGCCGGAGATGGTGAACGGCCTTCGTCCCACCTTGTGGGGTGCTTGGCCATCATATGCCTGCGCATGCTGGTGGTGGTGGCTCCCCGGCTGATCTTGGCGTGACAAAGGTTGCACACCACTGTTTGTCAGTCGGCTACCGTCTCAGTAAAAAACTGCCACACCTTAGAGCACCTTGGCCTCTGCACAGTGGCTTGGCGCGAGGGGGTGCTTTGGGAAACAGCTGGCGGATTATTCGCTCTTGCCCTGCCTCTACCCCTGGCCACCCCACTGCCTCTTCCAACCTGTCCTGCAATTGCCTCCCCCTCTGAAGACCTGTCCTTAGTTGGCTTAGCAAACCAGGTGGAGTCAGTCACCTCATCGTCCGGATCCTCTGTGCGCTCCTCCCTCGGACTTACTGCCCTTACTACTACCTCACTGATAGACAACTGTGTCTCATCATCGTCGTTCTCCTCACCCACTGAAAGCTCTTGAGACAGTTGCCAGAAGGCCCCAGCCTCATCCCCCGGACCTCGGGAACTTTCCAAAGGTTGGGCATCAGTCACGACAAACTCCTCCGGTGGGAGAGGAACCATTGTTGCCCAATCTGGGTAGGGGCCCGAGAACAGTTCCTGGGAGTCTGCCTGCTCCTCAGAATGTGTCATTTTCATGGAGTGAGGAGGCTGGGAGGAAGGAGGAGCAGCAGCCAGAGGATTCAGAGTTGCAGCAGTGGACGGCGTAGAAGACTGGGTGGTCGATAGATTGCTGGATGCACTTTCTGCCATCCACGACAGGACCTGCTCACACTGCTCATATTTTAATAAAGGTCTACGACGTGGACCCAAAAATTGCGATATGGAGCTGGGGACCCCAGAAACTGCCCTCTCTCCTACTCCCGCAGCAGCCGGCTGCGATTCACCTGGACCAGGAACTCGGCCTATCCCCACACCCTCACTTGGAACTCCGCATCCTCGACCGCGTCGACGTCCTCTACCCCTACCCCTCAGCATGGTGGATTAAGAATCGAGCAGAGACAGAGCGGTGTAAAAATGTTTGTGAATTATTGCCACGCAGTTGGTGGCTGCCAGCAGTAATATAACGCAGAATGAAGCCAGAGATAAATTATAAGGAAGGCTGCACGCAGGCCTTGCTGTGCACTATGCAGCTTGGATGGACGTGACGTCCCACAGGCCACGCAGGCAAATGCACTGGGTAACCGTTAGCTGTAAAAAAGATTTCATTTTTAAATTTCCTTTTTTTTCTATGCAATGCAGGCTGAGGCTATGCAGTGTGTATTGCACTTTCAATCTATGGGTGTCTGACACACCGTACACGTCTGAGGCAGCTGGCGTGCAAGACAGAGCAGTGTAAAAAATTTGTGGTTTCTTGGCATACACTTGGAGGCAGACAGCGCAGACGTTACACTAACTGCGGACAAAAAATATTTAAATGAAGGCTGCACGCAGGCTTTGCTGTGCAATACTGAGGTACTACAACTCCCAGCAACCACGGAGTTAAATGCACACGGTCACAGGTTGCCCTAAGAAGGACCGTTGGGGTTCTTGTAGACAGGATTCTACACTACCATGGTCCCTGCCTGACCAGTACTGCCCCTATACTCAAGTACAGACTGCAGCCTGAGAACGCTATAGCCTGCACGCCCTATATACATTAAAAAAAAAAGTGCAAAACTGCTCACAGCAGCCACAACAGTAATGCACTAGGTGAGCTGTGGCCCTAAGAAGGACCGTTGTGGTTCTTGAAGACGCTAAAACTCTCCCTACAGCAGCAGCAGCAGCAGCACTTTCCCTGATCTCTCTTAGCGTGTGTCTGTGGCGAGCCGCGGGCAGGGCTGATTTAAATACTCGGGAGTCACTTGATCTCGCCAGCCACTCACTGCAGGGGGGTGGGATAGGGCTGGAACGTCACAGGAGGAAGTTGTAATGCCTTCCCTGTGTTTCTATTGGCCAGAAAATGGCGCAATTTCTCAGGGAAGGAAATGGAATTGACCGAATACCACATGGTGCTCGGCTCGAGTAACGAGCATCTCGAACACCCTAATACTGGAACGAGCATCAAGCTCGGATGAGAACACTCGCTCATCTCTAGTCCTGACCTAACTTCAAAAATGCCTTTGTGCTCTCACTAAGTGTTATAAGTGATTTTTTTTTTTTTTTTTTTACAGAGGATTGACCTCACTTACAAAGCTCTAGGTGTCCACTGAACCGTACTGTGGATGATGAATCTTTCGGAATATATTGGTGACTCCAAATCCGTAGATCTCTATTATGGGGCATTACTTCTAGTAGCTAATTCTGTATCAGCTTTTCGAGCTGTCGCTCCTTGCAGATAGCTCTTTAGCTCTTTAGATCTGCAGCGTAGTCTTCTGTAGACTATCAACCCTAGAAATGCCTTCTGGGATCAGCAACAGATAAGCAGCAGTGGTACTGTTGTACCTTGATGCCACCAGAAGCTAGGGATTTGACAACCCGAAGGAGGGAACGTCCCTGTCCAGCCCCTAGCTGCTGATGGCTCATGGGCGAGCGTTGTAGCTGGACTGTAGCTCGGGTTCCCAGCTTCCCCAAACAGCATGTGAGGGGACACCGGTGGACGCAGAGAAAAGCAGCGTCTTAAGCGTTGCTGCAGGAGCAGCGCAACACAGCGGTAAGTGTTTCTACCGCTCCTGCCATCCTCTTCCCTTCGGCATGTAGCACTGGGCCCACCCTGCTCCTTAATCTCAGCTCCACCGTTCTCTCAGACATGCCACAGTTCAACCTCGCCTCTCCGCTCCGCCGCTCACACTTCCCCCAGCGTGTCTGCCTCCGCTGCTGACAGTTCCAGCTGCTCTACGTTCTCCCATCAGTGCTCTGGTGGTGTTCACTCTCCACTGTCAGTCTCAGCGGCTGGCTCACATCTGCGCTGGGGCATCTGTTTCTGGCCCGCCGGTGAACACGGGGCTGATGGCGCCGGTCACACTCACGGTGTGCTGCTATGCACGCTGCCCGTGCCACCGGGTACAAATCTCTGCAGCGAAGTCTGCTCTTCACGGCCGCCAGCGCTTCACAGGTTAGACCAGTGATGGGCAACCTTTTGAGCTCGGTGTGCGAAAATTTGCCAAAAAAACTAGCATAACTCAGCAGGACCCCAGCAGCGACAGCGCCCCCCACAGCGGCCCCCAGCAGCGACAGTTACCCCCACAGTGGCCCCCAGCAGCGACAGCGCCCCCCACTGGGGCCCCCCAGCAGCGACAGCGGCCTCCCCCAGTAGCGACACACCTCCCGCAGCAACAGCGGACCCCCAGCAGTGACAGTGCCCCCCAGCAGCAACAGCGGCCCCCGAGCAGCGTCAGCACCCCGCACAGCGGCCCCCTAGCAGTGACAATGTCCCCCACAGCGGCCCCCAGCAATGACAATGCCCCCCACAGTGGCCCCCCACAGTGCAAGTGGCCCCCCCAGCAGTAACAGGGCCCCCCACAGTGGCCCCCCACAGCAGCCCCCCCCCAGCAATGATAGTGCCCCCCGAGACCCACGTACTCACCCCATCCACGTCCTGGAAGCTCTGCTCCTCTGCTGCCCTCCACGCCGCTAGCAGAGATGATCTCCGGTGCACACTGACGTCAGTGTGCTGCTGGACGCCTCCTCCCCCAGAACCAAGTGGTAAGAGACATGGGGGGAGGGGGGAGGAGGATCCCGGCTGCACACTGACATCACAGTGTGCGCCGGGATCAGCGCTGCTACAGGTAGTAGCGCTGATTAGTGAATACCAACAGGGGAGCCACAGCCCCTGCTAGTATTCACTAATGGGGTGAACGGCCGACAGCGGCCGCATGTCAGCGACTATGGCTACACGTGTCAGTGCTGACACGTGTGTCATAGGTTCGCCATTACGGTGTTAGACACTAAAATAGCACGGCAGTGGAAACAGCCAATCAGAAGGTGGGGGCGTCACCAAATGTCAAGACTCCTGTATTATGTCTCCACACCTAACATCTGGTGGTGACATAATACAACAGTACCAGCAGCAGCACCTGATGTGTAGTTTCTCTGCTGCTTCTTCTCTCATGCAGCAGCGCTGTTTCAGCTGGCACACAGCCTCTCTCCACACTCTGTTGGCTTTGTGTGTTGTCTACACTGTCTTCTGCACAGCAGCCCACACTTTGCACTGTCGTTTCTCTGATATAAGGGTCCTACAAGCTTCTCTCTTAGCACACAGATTCCTGTTAAAGACTGCACTGCCCCTCTGCCTGTGATGCAGCAATAATCCTCCCTCTCAGTCTGGGGAGTCACCAATCACAGCCACTTCTTCCGGACATGATCCCAAGATCAACGTTTATCACCTAACCATAGGATGGGTGATACCTGTCTGAGCAGTGCGGTTCTTACTTCTAAGACCCCTGCCTATCTCAAGAATGGGGGTCCCACTTCTCCCAGTTTTCCTCACTGCAGGCTTACTGCATCCCCCTCGCACTAAGAGGAACTTGAATAGAACCGACCATGCACAGTGCCGCTCCATTAATTTTCAAAGGGACTTACAGAGACAGCCAAGTACAAGCACTCAACAATTTCTGCCAACCTCGCTAAAATCAGTGAAGTGGCACTGCGCTTGCTTGGATCCACTCCATTCAAGGTTCTCATCCGTTCGAAAGGATTCAGTGAGCCTGCAGTAAGGAGGATCAGTGGCGTCTCAGTGATGAGACCCCCACTGATCAGACCATAGGATAGGTCATAAAAGTTGATCCTGGGAATACCCCTTTAAATTAAGTCACAATCCTGTACACAGGAGAATGAAAGGGACGCTGCACTGGCTTTTTCTGCACAATGGGTAAAATGTTTGAAGGGTTTCTAAGAGATGCTATCCGGGAGGACCTCAAGGAAAATAGCTGTATAACACCATATCAGCACGGGTTTATGAGAGATCACCGCCCTCAAACTAATCTGATCTGCTTCTACGAGGAAGTAAGTTCTAGACTGGACTGGGGAGCCTCGGGATCTTCAAGTACCTGGACTTTTCCAAAGCGTTTGATACTGGGCCACATAAAATGAGAATGTTTGGTCTGGGCGAGAATGTGTGTAGTAAGTAGGCCAGTAACTGTCTCATTGTTAGAAAGCAGAGGGGGGTTAATAATGGTACATACTCTGATTAGGTCACCATTACTAGTGGGGTACTACAGGGGGAAGTATTGGGCCCTATTCTTTTTAATATATTAATGACCTGGTAGAGGGATTGTACAGTAAACTAGCAATATTTGCAGATGATACAAAATTTTGTAAAGAAATTAACACGAGAGGACAGAATACAGTTGAAAATGGATCTGGATAAATTGGGGGCAGAAAAGTGGTAAATGAGGTTTAAGGGTGACTACCCACTAGCGCTTTTTTTACTGCGAAATTCGCAGCATTTTTTTTTCCTGCAGTGGTCTATGGGCTATGGGGCTCGTAAAGCTAAAATCGCGATTTCGCGGTAAATCACGATTTTGCGCGATTGCGATTTTAACGTTACAAGTCCCATAGACCCCTGCAGAAAAAAAAACCGCTGCGAATTTCACAGTGAAAAAAAACGCTAGTGGGTAGTCACCCTAACACTGATAAATGTGCGGTTCTGCACATGGGCAGGGGAAATGCATGTCACCATTACACACTAAATGGGAAACCACTGGGTAACCCTGATATGGAAAAGAACTTGGAGTTTTTAGTTAGCTGTAAGCTTAAAGGGGTTGTCCCGCGGCAGCAAGTGGGTCTATACACTTCTGTATGGCCATATTAATGCACTTTGTAATGTACATTGTGCATTAATTATGAGCCATACAGAAGTTATAAAAAGTTTTTTACTTACCTACTCCGTTGCTAGCGTCCTCGTTCCCATGGAGCCGACTAATTTTCGCCCTCCGATGGCCAAATTAGCCGCGCTTGCGCAGTCCGGGTCTTCTGCTCTCTTCAATGGAGCCGCTCGTGTAGCTCCGCCCCGTCACGTGCCGATTCCAGCCAATCAGGAGGCTGGAATCGGCAATGGACCGCACAGAAGAGCTGCGGTCCACGGAGGAAGAGGATCCCGGCGGCCATCTTCACCGGTAAGTATAGAAGTCACCGGAGCGCGGGGATTAAGGTAAGCGCTCCGGTAAGCTTTCTTTAGGTCCCTGCATCGGGGTTGTCTCGCGCCGAACGGGGGGGGGGGGGTTGAAAAAAAAAAAACCGTTTCGGCGCGGGACAACCCCTTTAACTGGAGCAACCAGTGTCAGACAGCTGATGCTAAGGCAAATAGGATCATGAGATGCATGACAAGAAGTCTAGGGGCTCATGATGAGAACATTGTTCTTCCTCTTTACAAGGCACTAGTTAGACCACACATGGAATATTGTGGACAGTTTTGGGCACCGGTACTCAAGAAGGACATATCATAGCTTGAGTGGGTACAAAGGCAGGCAACTAAAGTAATAAATGGAATGGGCGGACTACAATACCCAGAGCGGTTATCAAAATAAGGGGTTATTTAGTTTAGAAACAGAGATGGATGACGGGCAACATAATAATTATGTATAAATATATTAGGGGACAATACAGAGATCTCTCCTATCATCTATTATACCCAGGACTGTGAAAGTAACAAAGTGGCGTCCTCTACGTCAAGCAAGAGGAAAGAAGGTTTATACATGTCTTACCTGCTCAAGATTAGACTGCTGCTTACCCTCATTAACATACTAGTTAAGCATACTGAGTCAGTTTTGAGGTAAGATAAGTATAATAAGTGTATTTATAGTATATGGATATACAGTATACCCTTGAGTGGCATTGCTCTTAAGTAACACTGTTTTCAACTTAGGTCGATGTGTCAGGGCAGCAGCGGTCCTTAAAGGGGTTGTCTCGTGAAATCAAGTGGGGTTCAGCACTTCTGTATGGCCATATTAATGCACTTTGTAATATACATCGTGCATTAAATATGAGCCATACAGAAGTTATTCACTTACCTTCTCCGTTGCTAGCATCCCCGTCGCCATGGATCCGTCTAAATTCGCTGTCTTCTGGCGTTTTTAGAGGGGCTTGCGCAGTCCTGTCTTCTCCCTGGTGAATGGGGCCGCTCGTGCCGGAGAGCTGGTCCTCGTAGCTCCGCCCCGTCACATGTGCCGATTCCAGCCAATCAGGAGGCTGGAATCGGCAATGGACCGCACAGAGCCCACGGTGCACCATGGGAGAAGACCCGCGGTGCATCGTGGGTGAAGATCCCGGCGGCCATCTTGGTAAAGGAAGAAAGAAGTCGCCGCAGCGCGGGGATTTGGGTAAGTAATAAACTTTTTTTTTTTTTAACCCATCCCTTGGGTTTGTCTCGCGCCGAACGGGGGGCCTATTGAATTAAAAAAAAACCCGTTTCGGCGTGAGACAACCCCTTTAAATAAAGTTGCATTCCTCAGATAAGGGCGCCGACCGCTCCATGACCCCGGGCGCCGCTCAGCGAGCCGGTGCACAGCTGACGCCAATCACTTCCTGCTTCTCCTGCATCAGCTTGCTACTCCTCCCCCTCCCCTTTCCACAGTGCACAGTGCCGGCTGAACGTTGCTGTGTCTGCCTGCCTCCTGACACAGTACAACAGCTGAGTCCCCAAAGTGCCGGCTGAACGCTGCATGCCTCCTGAATCCCCACTGTACTGCAAAATGTAAGTACTGTACAGATGAGTACAGTAAAGAAACATTTGTAAATAAATACTGCAGTCCTATGTCAAAGCATAGATAACACAGTGATACGTACTGCTATAATGTTGTCCCTGCAGTCCTATGTCAAAGCACTGTATGCTAAATGTCCCAAAACCTGTTAAATGTTAATTTATTCTTTACAGTTGTGTTTTATATTCATTCAGTATTGTTATTGTTTTTGGTATTAAAGACCAGAGTTATTCTCTATTAAATGGGGTTTGGTGTGTTTTTTGGAACCTCTAGAACCAATTAATTGGATTTACATTAATTCCTATGGAAATAATGTCCTCAACTAACATTGATTTCTACTAAAGTCCATTGCTTCCGAACGGATTAATGACGTTAGTTGAGGTTCTACTGTGTGTGTGTGTGTGTGTGTGTATGTAGATAGATAGATAGAAGAGAGATAAATATATGGTTTTCTATAATCTATGCATTACATAATCATGGGTAATCAAGAAGTAAGCATCAATACATCACCGGATTTTGTAGCATCACTTCTCAAACGGGGCATGTTGGTATCGATTGTGAGGAGGAATCCGGGAAATTACCGTCAGCACGTCTGCTTGACCGCTGCAAGAGTCCCAATTCCCTCTGAAGATCTCTGTCTTTTATATCATTTTCTATTACACAAATTTTTCCGGTCCTGCGCAGTACTCTTTCACAAATTATTATCATATAACTATCACTAGAGTTGAGCGAGCACGCTCGGATACAGCAGTTACTCGAGCGAGCATCGCTCTTCTCCAGTAACTGCTTACTGGTCCGAGCGAGCTCAGGGGGGAGCGGCGGGAGATAACGGGGGGAGAGTGAGAGCGATCTCTCCCCCGCGCCGCCCGCTGCCCCCCGAACCCGCACCGACCAGTAAGCAGTGACTCGAGAAGAGCAATGCTCGCTCAAGTAATTGCTGTATCCGAGCGTGCTCGCTCATCTCTAACTATCACGCTTACACAGCCGCAGTTCAACCTTCTAGAATATTTCAGCGCATGATCACCTTGTGCGATGATGTGCCGTGACTTGCTCTTTGTCCACGTTCAAGGATGCGACCATGAGTTATGATTCCAGCTCAAACCAGTATTCTCCTTCTGTAACAACAGCTCAATGAACTATAGTAGACTCACATTGGTTTTAGAAGCGAGAGTCCCGGCAAAGAATCATATTGATTACTATAAACTGGATACCTTCCTAATCCCTCAGCCATCAATCTCGTCACCCTCGTATCACAATACACAAACATAGAAGGGGTTGTTTACTGTAAGAGCAATGAGACCATGAAACTCTCTGCCTGAGGCTTCACAATGGCAAAAAAAATCGTGCGAGATTTGTGCGTTGCGAGACGCACAAATCTCGCACAGATATGAAACCCATTCTTTTGAATGGGTTTATTCACATTTGTGATGTTTTTCTGCATTGCAATGCTAAAAAAAATCACAGCATGTCCTACCTTTCGGTGATATCGCCCATTGTTTTCAAAGGGGTCCGTGGCAGCAGCGCTGGCCCAATTGAAAGCAATGGAGGAACTCTGCAATCCTCTGACAGCTACAGCGAGGAAATCCTTCAGCCCCACAGGGATACGAGGCTTTTTTCCACATGAACACGCCTGACATCCAGGGGTTTCGTATGGATTTTGAGGACGATATCGGGCCATGTGAAGCCGGCCTGAGGATGCGGTGATGGCAAATTCGATAAGCTTTTATCAAGAGGGGCCTGGATGCTTTTCTTGAGCAACAGAATATTATATGTAATAATAATTAATAAATTTGGAAGGGTCAGTGATCCAGGGATTATTCTGGCTGCCAGATTGGGCTTCCACCTCATTGGTTTTTTTTTTGCCTTTCTCTGGATCAACATTGGGAGGTAATAGGCTGAACCGGATGAGCATATGTAATTATTTGGCCTTACATACTATGTTACTATGACACTCATGGTGAATGGCTGTGCAGTTGATGGGGCATATCCTTGCACAGCGGGTGGCCAGGAGTACTGCTGTACAGGTAAAATTAGCAAAATGGACACAGTGCTAAACTAGTACTGTGGCTCACTCATTCTCAGGATGGATGGAAATCCCAGAGGTTGGGTCCCCACTAATCATAAAATGATGGCATATCCTAGTGATGTAAATGAGAGCAAACCCTTTAAAATATTAGCAATGCATACTGTCAGGCCTCAAACCCAGGACCTCTTGGGCTCCAATCAGTGGCTTTCTCCAAGGAGCTATCCAGGCCTTTGGACAAATTCCCCTGCAAACCCTAACCTTGTTTCTATGTTCCTGTCAACTTAGTTCCTGCCTCCTGATCCTGACCCCGCCTCTGCCTTGATTAGACTTCATATAAAAGCCAGGCCCTGCCACTCCCTCAGTCTGAGGTTATTCTGCTCCATAGTGTTTGAGCCAGCTCCCCTTCCGTCTGCTATTGCTACAAGATTACCCCTTGCTGATTCCTGGCTTTCCATCTAACTACTCTCCGGTCCTGCAGCTGATACACCTGACATTCCACCTTAGTTCCTGAACCGCTACACATACTATATACCATATATATATAATACATGCATACAAATATATGCATTACTTACTTTTGTTGCATGTCTGGGACTCTATGAAGTGGTGATCTACAAGTTGCAGGACAACATGTAGATGGGCACCTTGGCAAAGCTTTCTGTATTCTGCTTTCAGTCCTGCATGAGTTTACTGATACTCTACTCCACCAGCATGACTTTTGAGAAACTACTTCCACAGACAGCTCAAAGATGTGTCAGAGCACAGAAGACGGTTGCTCCATGTGAGGAGGAAGAGGTAGGTCTTAAAAGAGCAGTGCGCTGAAAACTTAAACTGGGAACTAATGTAGCCCCTTGGAAACAGTGGTATGGCCAGCAGCTATGCAGAGATGTTGCAGACAACCCACATGCTCACTTAATAGTGGGTGCACCCCTGAATGCCTCCAGACTCTCGTATTTAGCAGCAGCTGATACCTCCTCCTATGCCACAGGAGAGTAGCGCTGTACCACCTCCATCCTCCGACACACACTCAAACTAGCAGATCAGCGTTCCTGGCAGGTGACAAGCAGTAGGCGGTTGGGAGCCGCACACGGCGCCTCTCTGTGTACTGAAGTAGACAGCTGAGTGATTGCTTCTGGCAAAGGCTTTGTCTTTTGTCAGCAGCAATTAGCTGCTTACCTTTGTACAGAAAGAGGGTAGTGTACTGCCGGCGCCCCCCGCCTTCCCTCCATGTTGCGCCCGGGGCACTTGCTCCCCTCCAGCTATGCCCCTGTTGTGGGTGGTGGTACATCAACACGTTCATGATGGTGCAGCAGCTGACAGGCTGAAACAGAGGCCAAATGTATTTAATCAACCCAATGAATATTTCTGCTTCAAAGGAGGGCACGGTACCTGAATGTAACGTAAATTTAACCGGACTTTCGCATTTTAATATGTTTCTCAATACTGGACTGGCAACATGCTTCAATCCCTTATTAATCTGCCCATCTTCCTCCATTATACATCATACTCTTTTTCCGGAAGTCAGTGCACACAATTACATTGCAGCCTCAATGCACCATAGCTGCCAATGTCTGCATGGACTACAGATTGTAACTCTAATGTATTTTAGAGCTACGCCTGCTTGTGGACTCCTTGCACCATAGGTGCACAATGTATATCAAATACAGATAGTCCCCGACTTACGAACAGGTTCCGTTCCGGGAGCCTGTTCGCAAGTCCGTTTTGTTCGTATGTCGGATTCTATTACTTGAATGCACATTCAAGTAATAGAATCGTTGGGTGTAAAAAAGGGTCACAAAAATAGGATCTTACCTTGATAAGGTGACACAGCTGGAGTATGTGGACTGGCTTTCTGTGGGAAATTACTGACTGGAACTGGAGGAGACGTTGGGCGATGGTGGAGCAGCAGAAATGGGAGACACTGATGCATCAACAATTGGAGAGGATGAGTCATCAGCACTCAGTGGTAATGGGACATCAACATTAGAGGGAGGGTGAGAAGATGTTGGCGTGGATGCTGTAACACCTGACGTCGATGGCACTGGTTCAGTGTCATGATGAGACTCATCGCATCTTTCCATCCTCCTAAAGAACCGGTCTAAGGATGCCTGGGTGGTAGCCGCCTTTTTCTCATCGTATATGGCCCGGTAGCAATGAAGTGCATCGTGGACAGATGCTGCAACCTTGGTGTACCGTTCCACATTTGGGTCCTGTGATTCAAAGAGTGCCAGAGAGTCTTCAATCATTTGAAATGCCTTTGCCATCATCTTTGTCTGGAAATGCTTCGGTGCTGGTTCCACTTCCAGTTCGTCCTCTTTTTCTTCCTCCTTCCTCTGGTTTTCCAGTTCCATGAGATCTTCATTTGTCAGCTCCTGGTTGTGCACAGCAAAATATTCATGGAAGTCCTGTTCCTCAAGATGAAGGTCAAGCTTCTCGCTGATGCTCACTAAGTTGTTGACTACATTTTGTTCTTCTGCCTGTAGCTTCGCTAAACTAGGGGCATCATGGACAAACATGGGGCACAGTTTCTTCCAAACCCCATTCATGGTGGCCGTGGTAATTTCACGCCATGAAGCATCAATGTTCTTTATGGCATTATAGATAGTGAAGTTCTTCCAAAATTCACGCAATGTCATCCCAGACTCACCCTCAGTTGCCTTCAGTGCCTGACGAAACGTGCGACGGAGATAGTATTTCTTGAAGGTTGCAATGGCCCCCTGGTCCATTGGCTGGAGTAGGGAGGTAGTGTTGGGTGGTAGGAAAACTACCTTCATATTTGCATGGAAGTCATCTAGGAAAGTAGGGTGGCCCGGTGCATTATCTAAAAGGAGAAGAATGTTGAAGGGAATGTTCTTATCCCGGCAGTACCGTTCCACCTCGGGGATGAAATGGTGATAAAACCAGTCTTGAAACATAGCAAGAGTGACCCAGGCTTTTCGGTTACTCTTCCACACAACAGGAAGTGAGGCCTTAGCTATATTTTTCAGGGCTCTTGGGTTTTCAGCATGATAAACTAACAATGGCTTGATCTTCATATCTCCTGCAGTATTTCCGCCAAGCAGTAGCGTCAGTCTGTCCTTTGCGGGTTTGAAGCCAGGCATAGACTTCTCTTCCTTACTGATGTAGGTTCTGTCTGGCATCTTTTTCCAATAAAGGCCTGTTTCGTCAACATTAAATATTTGCTGAGGTGAAAACGCACCTTCTTGGATAATTTCCTTAAGTGTAGCGGGGAACTCCTGGGCTGCTACCGTATCTGCACTTGCCGCCTCTCCTGTCACTTTTATGTTATGGAGGTTATTACGTGCCTTGAAGCGGTTAAACCATCCATGACTTGCAGTAAAGGTCACATCTGCTTCTTCCCCATATTTTGTCTTTACATCTTCAAAAAGACTTAAAGCCTTCTCTTGAATCAGCATTAAGCTTAGTGGCTTTCTTTTCTGATGACAATCCTCCATCCAAATGCTCAGAAGATTTTCAAGTTCTTCTATCACTTTTCCACGTTTCTTACTAATAATAGTAGAATGCATAGGCACTGAACTTCTCACATGTTCCATGATCCTATCCTTGCTCTTCAGAATGGTACCGATGGTAGAACGATTCATCTGGTATGAGCGAGCAACATCAGACATCTTCTCACCGCGCTCCACTCTTTTTATGATGTCAGCCTTTGTTTGCATCGTGATGGCCTGGTGTTTCTTAGAAATTCCAGCATCACCACTTCCTTTGCGCTTGGCACTCGACATGTTTGGAGTTCACAACACTCGTTGTAGTGAAACCACGTGGGTACAGTAAGAGAGCTACTGTTTGCGGCAGGCGCGGCTCCTGCTCGCTGCTGCCACCACTCTGCCGCCATGTGAATTAGCCTTAGGCGCTTGAGGACGACCTTGTTCGTATGTACCGAAATTCGTAACTCGAATGTTCGTAAGTCGGGGACTATCTGTACAGCCAAAGTAAATGCGGTACATCACTTCCATCACATAACTTCTCCATGGCACGTAGCACCTCTGTGAAGCTGCCCTGCCAAACAGGTACATTCTACACAGCACATCATTAACCAGTGCATATCAGTATACATATCAACTAACCACGTACGTTCAACATAGACCAATAGTTCGTCAAACGTCAGTCAAGTGTTCGCACACTCAGTCAATGTAGGCTGGTCTCACATATCTGGCAACTTTCAACATTCCAGATCCATTTTGTTGTCCCCTACTTTAGGACCAAGCCCCTGCAGGAAGGATGCCTTCCTCTCTTTGCACAGGGACTGTGTTCTTCCAGTGTCCTCAGCATCTGCCCTCTGATCACCAGGGCTACTCTAGTGTCCTCCTACTGCATTGCTTCCCCAGCTGACCTGTGCCCCCCATTGTAAGCCCCCAGTTTGGTTTTGCTGGTTCACCAAATTTCAGTAAAAAGTGTGGATCAGTTCAAATTAGTTTGAACTGAAAGTTAATAAAAACACTTAAAACAATTCTTGAACACGTGGTCATGGTGACAGTGGCAGTTGTTCAATGTATGTATCTCGGTGGTTGGCACTCTTGCCTTGGAGTGCTGGGCTCCTAGGTTCAAATCTGACCAAGGACAACATCTGCATGGAATTGGACATAGGACCCTCTTAGTGCAAGTGTAAACCACCAGAGGAGAAGAAGAAACAGAAAGAGAATGCAGATGTTGTCCTTGGTTAGCTTTGAAACAAAGACTCCAGCATTGCAAGGCAACAGTATTAACCACTAACCCACCATTTTTAGCTACATTTGACTGAAATTCGGGTTCTACAGGTTCTTTCCATTCATCTCTATTTAAGGTCCCCTGTCCACGGCCGAGTTGGAATATCGCTAGCGATATTCCGCCGCGGAGGAGGAGGGGGGATCACTGACAGGTCTCTGCGATGAGCCTATCTAATAGATAGGCTCACCGCGGAGAATCGCAGCATGCCGCCATTTAAATCCCGCGAGTGGAGAATCGCTATGATTCTCCGCTCATGGACGCCGGCGCTGCACTTTCCATAGTAGTCCTATGGAAAGCATTACAGAGCATGATCCGCGGGCGATTTATCACAAGCATATCATCGCCCGTGGACAGGCAGCCTAAAAGTTAAGTGTGAACTTTTACATTTTGTTATCTCATTTGGAACTAACAGACTTTAAGTGCCTCTTATTTTTAACGATTACTGCACATAAAACAACACTTTGTTGGCAGGCTGCAATGCATAACGGAAATAGTTTGAAGAAATGAAACTATCACACATTTTGGATAATGAGGAGTTTCTTGTAAACGAGACGTCAAAACATTCTGGAGCTTATTTACCATTCAAATTATGACAATTTTCTGGCTCAAATTCCAGCAGAACACTGTCTTAGGCCGGCTGCACACGGCAGCGAAATTCACGGCGCCCCCCAGAGACCCCAAACTTATCTGTGGATCCGGCATCCTCGCTCCCGCATGACGCTTCGGCGTGACGCGCTGCAGCGTCATGTGACACGCCGGCCATGTTCATGACACGCCCACTGTGTCATATGACACGCCCACCGCGTCACATGATGCGGCGGCGGCGGTAGGCAGGGAAGCGGTTTCACGCTATCTTCCGCTGTGCTACAGCAGAAGATAGCGTGACGGACGGCTTCCATTGACTGCAATGGAAGCCATCCGCGCATACACCCACGGCAAATAGTGCATGCCGCGGGTGAGGACGGGAGATTTCACGGTGCGGAATTCCGCGGTGGAATTCCGCACCGTGAGCCCTGAGCTATTAGGCTCAATAGAACCTATTAGCTGCGGGCAACGCAGCGGATTTCCGCCGCGAATTATGAGGCGGAAATCCATCCATGGGAAGGAGGCCTTAGGCTGCGTTCACACTAGCGTTTTTTCAAATGATACAGTTTTATTAAAAAAGGAAATCAGAAAATGGAAGGTTCAAATCCCGTCAAGGACAACATCATCTTTGGAAAGCTCCTTAAGACGTCACCCTTGGTCAGATTAGAGCCTATAACTCCAGGACTGCAAGGCTGCGGTGCTAATGACTGAGCCAGCATGCTTCAGGAGAATGGACACAATGGGAACATACAACCTCCATGCAGATGTTGTCCATAGTCAGGCATCAACCTTGAAGTCCGGTGTTATAAGGCAACAGTGCTAGCCACGGGCGTAACTATAGGGGATGCAGTTGCACCCGGGCCCAGGAGCCTTAGGGACCCATAAGGCCTCTCTTCTCCATATAGGGAGCCCAGTACTATGAATAAAGGGTTATAGTTGGGGGCCCTGTTACAGGTTTTACATTAGGGCTCAGAAGCTTCAAGTTACACCTTTGCGTTAAAGGGCTCAGAGAAGTTTTGCACCTGGGCCCATGAGCCTTTAGCTACGCCCCACTGCTAGCCAGTGAACTATCAATATTTTCCTCCTTCTCCAGAGAAGGAGGAGATGCTCTTCTTGCTATCCTCCTTCTCCTCTGAAGGAGGAAGAAGAAGGAGAAAACAAAAAAGCATGGTGGTTCAGCCCTTACTAGAGATGAGCGAGCGTACTCACTAAGGCAAACTACTAGAGCGAGTAGTGCCTTATGCGAGTACCTGCCCGCTCGTCTCAAAAGATTCGGGGGGCCGGCGGGGGAGAGCGCTGAGTTACGGGAGTGAGCAGTAGGGAGCCGGAGTGAGAGAGAGATCTCCCCCCGTTCCTCCCTGCCCTCCCCCACCTCTTCCCGCCCCCCGAATCTTTTGAGACGAGCGGGCAGGTACTACTCGCTCGAGTAGTTTGCCTTAGCGAGTACGCTCGCTCATCTCTAGTCCTTACAGATAGCACACAGAGCATTTTTTGCAGATGCAACACAAACGAGTTTTCATACACTAGTGTGCACCTAGCCTTATATTGGGGCCACATATTCAAAATGTCTCTATCAGAGCGGTTTCAGGGGGACGTATGCACAACCACCCTCACTGGTACGGAGCATAGTTGCGCATGAACAAGGATTTTTTGTTTCTTCGCTGGCAGTTCAAACTCCACGCTGTAGCGCAGAGAGTTTGAAAAAAATAGTGGGAAAATAGGTGCTGCCCTAGTTTTATCTACGTGCGGGAAAGATAGGGCAGGTTCCACCTTTTCTTGCCGATACAATTAATTGTATCGCAATGCGATGCGGGAAAAAGATTGCTTATGTGTATAACCCCACATGTATCGCACGATTTTCTCGCCTGTGTGAAGCTGACCTAAGGGCTCCTTCACACAGGCGTATGCGTTTTTGCACACGCCGAAGCGCAATGAATGTGGTTAATTTGCCCACGTAGTTGTGCATGTTGGTGTACATTTTTGCACACACAGGGCATGTCCACATAGACGTGGGACACCCATCCCCCACCCTAATTTTGAAGACTATTTCGCATAATGAGTTCCAGATGTGTCCTTTTCTCGTTTTTTTTTTTGCGCTCGATTTGCACATCCCCTTGCGTATTGCGTGCATATTTGCACACCCCTATAGACCTCAATGGGTCCCTTTGGTGCACAAATGAGCACGAAATAGAGCAGGTTCTATTTTTTCTGCACACATAAGAATTGCGCACGCTAAAGAAGGAAATCTGAATGAACCCATTAAATGGATCTATTCTCTGCGTATTGCGCACACAACTTTACGCCCGTGTAAAAGGGTCCATTATCCATTGCATGGGGACTTATCTTAAAGCCTTCTTCAGATGAGTGTGTCCAATCTTAGTCCACAAGAAACTAACTGATTGTGTCCATGTGTTACCTGTGTCTGTTTTTACTTCCATGTATCCTTTTTTGAAGTGCGCAAAAAAACGGAAGGCGGCCCAGTTTTTTCCAACACCATTTAGCAATATTCCATGTAAATCGGAGTGCACATAGACATCCTGCGTGGGCTCTCTGCTTTTTTGTACACCCACTGTCATTCAAGAAATCAGAGAGGGTACGCTGCACATTTTTCATACTGGCTACAGTCCATATGAAGTAACGCTTGTCTGCCCCATTGACTGTATTGGGTCTGTGTATCATCAGCTGCACACACGGCCAGCACGTAGACGAGGATTATGCCATGTGAATACGCCCTCATTACAGCTGTACAGTACTACACTTTAGAGGGCTGGCCTTCTTCTCTGAATGCAGCAGGTGGCGCTATTGACTAAGCTAATGCTTATTTCCAGGCAGCGCTCTACATCGGCTCAGTGATATGCCGCGGTATATGGGTATACATTATTTTTTACCATGAAAGACTAAGACAGTCGCCTATGTTTTTTGTCGCACACAATTGTATGTTTTTATCTTGGAAGAATAAACCAGTGTCGCAACTACATTGGGGCTTCTTCACGCGGCCGTGTTTACGCAGGTATTTGCGCGGACAATCATGCACGCTAAACACAGAGAATAGAACCCATTCATTTCAATGGATTTGCTCTCATAAGCGCATTTTGCACTTGCATTTCACGCTCTTGGAAAAAAGTAAGATCTGACCTATTTTCCTGCATTTTACGCAGCAAAAGTCCCATAGAAGTCTATGGGGGGGGGGGGTGAAAATATGCAAAGGGAAGGGACAGAACACCGCGCAAAACACAGGGAAAAGGACACACTTGGAGAATTAAATAGCCATTAAAACCCACAGAAATGGTGTGTCTAGCCATTAGGCCTCGTTCACACGGGTGACATGGCATCGCCACAAGAGAATCGCAGCGATATCACATCACTGGTCCATGCGATATCACTGCATCTTCTCACAGCAATACCGCGATTTGGAGCACCATATGCGAGGATTTTCAGGGGGATGGAGGGGGCTTGAAATATAAGTTCTTCCCCGAAAATCAGCCATAGATGAAGAATTTTTTTTTTTTTTTAAAGTATACTTCACCTCTCCCGCGCTGTCTGGGACTCCGCCACATCTTTTCCTCAGGTCCCGGCACTGATCTTCTTCATCTCTTTTGGACAGGGATTGAAAAATCCTCGCCTCCTAGAAGCGCTGACTGTGATTGGTTGATGCTTAGCCAATCACAGCCAGCACTCGATTAATGGCTGTGATTGGTTCAATCGCCGCCCACTGTTCAAGCTTTTCTAGATCTTCTTGAATACTCTCTCTTCCCTAGTGTTAGCTCTCACTCTTAGTTTTGTGTTGTCGGTAAATGTCATCAGTCTCCCATCAATTCCCTCCTCCAGATCATTTATAAAAATGTTGAACAACACTGGGCCTAGGACTGAGCCTTGTGGTACCCCACTTGATGCATTCCTCCACTTGGGTGTGCAGCCATTTATGACCACTCTTTGAGTACGATCACTCAGCCAGTTGTGAATCCACCTGACAGTTGCCTTGTCAATCCCAGATTTGGTCATCTTTTCAATAAGTATGGCATGAGATACTTTGTCAAATGCTTTACTAAAGTCAAGATATACTATATCCACCGCATTTCCCTGATCAACCTAGACGATGATTCTGTCGTAGAAGCAAATTAGATTCTTCTGGCATGACTTGTTTGTTACAAACCCATGCTGGCTCTGGTTAATTACTCCAAGTATTTGCATACATGCTGTTTAATGATTTGTTCAAAGATCTTTCCCGGTAGAGAAGTCAGGCTCACAGGTCTGTAGTTTCCTGGATCACTGCAGTGATACGCCCGTGAGAATGGATGAAAAAACACAAATTAATCTCGGCTACTCCTCATTGATGCAATTTGTAAAAATGCATCGCCCATGTGAAGTCAATGGGGATGCGTAAATAAACACAAAATACACTAGAAGATGCGTGAAACACTGCGCAATTACACATGGAAAAGAACACATTAGACTAATTATGGCTGGAGGCATCGGTGCTTTTTTTTTTGTATGTACAATTGCACACAACTTGCTCACGCAAAAAGTAAAAAAAAAAAGTAAAATACAGCGATGCGCGCAAAAAAACAACAATCATTCCACGAAGATGTTGCGCTCATTTATTCGCAAATACATATACCCTCCTGTGAATCCAGCCTTAGACCAGGCCTCCATGCTTTTACGGCAGCCTAGCCTAAGGTCCCTTAAAGACCGCCACAACAACATGTATATGTCTGGTCCATAAAGTGTTAACGCACGCCAGTCTACGCTGCTGTATACCACACCAAAGGATGTAATCTGAGAGGCGCATTCTGACGGCGGCACGTATCAACAGTTTTTTTGTATGCCCTACAAATAAAAGTCAAATGTTATCACAAGTTGCTGGAATCTCATTTTGCTTCTGTACGGCAAAGGGAGGTTTTGTGTCTCTTGAAGAAACATGTATCCCTTCTGTCGGAGGAACAAAAAGGAGAAGCTGATGGAATGTGAGTTTTGCGGAGCCCTCTGTTCCTGAGCGGCTGCATGGCCTGTGGCGATGTATAACATTGCTCCACTTGTTTAGATTCCATATAATAAAAATTGCTTGCCTCCTCTGCTAACATTTTATCATCCTGCCATCCGCAGCGCACACTGAAGTCTTCATAGGACCAGAATGACAATTTCTCATAAGGAAGAAACCCCATCTGTCTGTACACAAGATCGGGATGAGAATGCGGGCAGCAGTCTAAAAGGCAAAGCTGCAGTTCTACTTGTTCCCACATCCCTCCGACATGGGGCACATGATTTGGGTTGTAATGGGATGCAGAGGACTCACCCACATGATGCGGGTTTGGATGCTCAAAACAATGAAGCGTTTAACCCTTTCCAATTCAATTTTGGATTCAGGGTTTCCTGAAAGGCTTTCTCTTTTTGCTGTTCTACAACGGTGCCATCTGATGGCTAAGGCCAGTGTGTGTGCGCCAGAGAGGCTCTGACAGTGGAGTGGCTGGCAATAGACGGTAAGAATACCCTGTCGTCTGTCATTGGAGCTGTACAAGCTTCAATCAGAATGTAGGAAGACGTCAGACAGCGGATTGGAAAGGGTTAACAGTCCAACCTTTTTGTGGCAAGTGTGACGAGATGCGGACTGCGTGATCAGTTTGAGCTGATCTCGGAGATCTCGTGGTCCATGGCATAGCCGCAATAATCAAGCGTCCGATGGACGGATCTCAGCAGTTTCAAGCATAGCCTCAGATTGCAGGACTCCAATGGCATCTCTGAGCAGCATTACTAACCTCACAGCAGCAATCCTCTGTCGTTTTTTCTTTCATTCCCTAAACGCACTACGACATAATATAAAATAAACTGCACATAAAGAAAGGTGATATATAGCGCAACTATCCTGCACCCCCTTACATGTATACAGAACTCTAGTGGCAGTACTCTTATTACCCACAAAGGAAATTATTAGCATGGGCATAGCTAAATTTCATAGGGCTCCATGTCTTAGGGTATGGTGGAAATGCTGCAGGTTTTCTGCAACGGACAAAGTCAAAATCCGCACCATCGGTGTGGAATTTGTTTTCTACTCTCTTGCGCAGTTGCAGGAAAAAAGCCCCATAGAAGTCAATGCGTGCAATTCACGGGAAGATGCATGAAACAACTGCGCAGGAAAAGGAACACATCTGGAACTTATTAGACTAAATAGCCATTTCAATTGGTGTGATTTTTTTTTCCTGTGTGCAAATGAACATGCCCTTGGGCGCAGAAAAAGGACAGTAAAATACGCCAAAGCACACGCGAAAAAACATTGTTTGTTCTGCAAAAATGCTATGCTCATGCATGCGCAAATATGCATACTCCCGTGTGACAGAAGCCTAAAGCTGTCTTCACACACAGCAGAAATGCCATGGAATTTCCACTGGCGAAATCCCAGCGTTTACAGCAGAAGGCGTGTGAGGGGGATTTCTAAAATATTCACATTCTGCAGGAAATTTGCGAAACGAAAAAACAACGATTTTAAAGAACTCCGAGGTCTCTAAATCCGATGCAATTTAAATGACAATGTGCAAATCCTAACCCTTTCCAATCCAATTTGTATCCTGGTTTTCCTAGGGCGCTTACTCTTTATCTACTGGTATCCAATGGCGCTATCTGCTGGCTAAAGCCAGTACTGCATGAGGTGACACGTTGGACAGGCTCCAACAGCAGAGAGTCTGGCAATATACAGTAAGAGAACCCCGACGGACGTCTTCCAACATCAGAGCTGTACAGCCTTAAATCATAATGTCTTCAGAGGTCAGACAGTGGATTGGAAAGGGTTAAGGGGGTTTTCCAGGGAAATACTATTGATGACCCATCATCAGCATAGGTCATTAATAGTTGATCATCCGGGGTCCGCTACTCAGGACCCCAACCGATCAGCTAAGCGTCACTGACAATATGCCCTTGCTTAGCTCATCAATCGGGATCCTGAGCGACAGACCCCGGCTGATCAACTATTGATAACCTATCCTGATGACGGGACATCAAAAGTATTTCCATGGAAAACCGCTTTAAGCTGTCTGGAACACAGTGGTGGCGCAAGTCGGCAAGAAAAGGTACTAGAGTCCAGTTTGATGACTTGGATGGGAATTTCGAATAATAGCAATAAGTGGAGATTTCCCCCCGTCTCTGGAATACCACTTTAAATCTTGCAGCAAATCTGCTGCAAAATCGTGGCGAAATCTGCACCGTTTAGCTGCGAAGTCTTCCATTGCGGAACGCCTGCAGTGATTACGATGTGAGGCCGCCTAATCCTCACAGTCAGTGGGAACTAAACTCCTCCAGGTCATTACTATATAGCAATGGCTTCTGTGAGGGTCTTCTGTAAATGTCTCTACATGCAGAATTTACCAATGAGGGCATAACTGGCCGGTGTAAATAGGCTTTTAGCAAGAAACTTTTTTAAAAATTTTGTACCACCGATGCAGAACACCATTTTTATGTGCCGCATCAGCTAAATGATCCTTGTTTCTATGGCAACGCTAAAGATAGTTATAATAGACATAATACATCAACTCAGGGACCTCCTAGTAGGATGAATGTCAATTTAAACATTTATGAGATCAGTGTTGAGTTTGATATAAGACATTTCTTTGCTTCTACATGTAGATACATATATGACGTGCCAAAAGTCATGGGATAGCAGTTAATTGATGATGAAGTGGCGGTACCTGAAGGGACAGCTTGAGAATGCCAACATCTATATGAGATATGTTACCTAGTGAGGCTGAACACTGGCCAGCGTGCTTATGGCAAGACGATGTGGATTATCGGAGTTTGAATGAGGCGTGACAGTGTGTGACAAGCGGATGAGACTTTCTAGTTGTGCGGGCATTTAACATTCCTCGATCCACCCACAATGGACAGCGCGGTGGCCACCTAAGGATTCTTAATGATCACGACCAGCGGCGACTGGCTAGAATTGTCCGTGTGAACACACAAACGACTCCGGCACAAACCAAATCCGTGGTTCGGCTTGCTGCCGCTGTGCCAGCATGACTATCGACCAGGAGTTCCGTCCCCGCCACCTCTGCTGGTGAATTTCGGTGAAGCCTCTTAGAAGCTGTGGGAGGTTCTGCCTTCAGTGATGACAGTCCTGATGTGGCTAGCGCTCCAGTACTGGGAAGACATGGCCCACAGTAGGAACAATATAGGGCCACGTTGGCCCACTATCATAGCCCAGGGCGTTTGGGCGTCACAAGCGCCTGGTATATAATGACTGGAGAAGCGTCCCAGTTCTAGTCCCTTGTGGCGAAGGCAGACAGACATAGCAGAACGTGGCAGCGGCTATTTCAGGGACAACAAGGTGGCACTGACCCTGTGCTATGGGCGTAGCAGTGAAGAAGGTGGTAGGTGTTATTTGGCGCGGCGGTGACAGACAGAGGTGGAGTCATTAAAAATAAACTTTTATTAAACTGAAACTTTCTGGGTGGCTCTCCGCTCCACAAGAGGGTAGTAATACATAAGGCACATCAAATGCAACTGCACTAAGGCTGGTCTCACACAACTGGATTTGAATTGCGGAATCCGTGATCGTCACCCATGCGGATGATCTGCGGTATTCTGCATTCATTCAAAAAAATAAGAACATTTGCCTGTCCGCTAATATGCCCAATCAGAGATTACGATTTCTGCTCAGAGAAATTAAATTGCAGCATTTTCTATTTTCTTGCGGATTTCGCACAGACAGCTTTCATTGAAGACAATGGAAGCCGTCCAACCCGCAGCCCATCAGCAACTAACATTGGGGATAGGTCGTGGGTACTCGTGTGATCGCCTAGCGATGGCGTCTTTGTTAACATCATGACACGGGATACAACGCCACATCTGGGACCTATAGGACTGGCAACGTTTAGCGTGGTCCGATGAGTCATGGTACCAATTGTTTCTTGCGTGGTGCAGACCCCATAAAAGCCATGGACCCCAGTAGCCAACAAGGCACAGTGCAGGCTACTGGTAGAAAATGTAAAAAATGGACACAAACGTATAGCTATCCACTTAATTCTAGGTGCACACTTGCGTTAAAACAAAACTGTCAGTGTTGCATCTGTAAAAACCCCATCCCATGTGCCATCTGTACGCAGCCCTCGTCTGCAGTTTTCTTTTTACCTCCGTATGCCATCCGTTTTTCATGTCCGAAAGAAAAACTAGACTGACAACCCTGACTGGTGGTGGACTGACACCAGGGCTGACATGCCGCCGTTTTTTTCATTTATTTTGTTTTCATTTTGGATCTAGCTTGCGCCGTTAGCTATTTAGCTGTACTAGAAGTTATTATCCAATTTGGGTTATATCTAGTTTCTGGCTGAGCTTTATTTCAGTGACCAGCTGGCATCATACTTACTCCAGATATCTTAGTGGAGGGTTCAGTTTGGATCACATGCGTTAGAATATAACGGCATGACTGAGATTAGGACTTCTTATTCTATCATACTAGTCCTTATCAACGAGGGGGATTGATTGCCTATCCTCTATTCCTTTCAGCGTTTAGCTGCACGAAATTGCGGTCTGTTTTAGGATCTACCAACTGATATATATATATATATATATATATATATATATATATATATTGTGAGGGATTAGCGTTTAGGATCGGTAGCAACCTGGGCATAAGCAGTCAGAGACAGTGACACTTGCGATAAAGTCTTTAGTCCAGGCTTCGCCTGGGTTTATTTCAGTGCAAACAAAACAAAATACAGGCCTTAACACCAGGCACACATAAAGTAAATCCTGCTCGTCCGAGCACTTACTAAACATGTAGCGTCCCTGTCTACCTACTGGTAACCAAATGGCTCCTGCACACAGCCAGCCAGGACTCTCAGACCTGCAAAGGTCTCAGCTCTCCTCTAGGCCCTGTAGGCCCAGGCTTTATAAGGCCTGGTACCAGCCTCACCTGGTACGTGGGAGTGACCATCCCACCCTTCACTTTGGTACTCCAGGAAAAGCCGGCCCGGATTATGCGGCTTGGAGCCACTTACTTACTACAACGTGTTAGTAGCTTAATGCTACTAACACTATACTGCCGGCTTCCTCCACCGAGCCCAGGCTGCTCTGTGGCACGTATCTGCCCAAGCGCTCCCCAAAGCAGCATAGGAGAGCATCCTAGGTGACACATACCTGCCCTCCAGCACCTTGCCGGTCACCGTCTCACAATATATATATATATCTATCTTTAACCATTGTCCAGTTCATCTGGACTTATATCTTTTGGATTGCTATTATCCTCTTACTCAGATATGCAACTTTTTTAGCCACTATCATTACTTTCATTACGACTGGAACCATCCAATTTTTCTTGCCCCTGAGGAACCCTTTAATGGGGGAAACGCGTAGGGATAAACTTACCGTCCAGGTCTCTTTGTAGTAGTCACCCAGCTATCGGGTAGATACCTGCGCTGTAATCACTGTAAACAACCAAGATATCTGTTACGTTCTGGACTGATTGAACTAGTTGGTTGAGCGCCCACCGTTGGAACTTAACCAAATCAGTCGTTATCTTAGTGCTTTAGTGGCTCTAAACGGATTCTTTTCAACAATCCTTTCTCTTTTTGTAAATACATGTATATGTTTGTCCTTCTATACCTTTTTAATTAATTAGAATAAAAGTTATATTTTAGGATTCTTTAAGGTCCAACCAAGTAACTTTCTTTTTTTCAGGCTTTAAGAAAACAAAAAATTGGAAGGCACACGGACGGCATGTGGGCAGCATCTGAGTGCGGTCCGTTTTTTTCTCTATGCCCATAGACTTGAAAGGGCGAGTCTCATCCATAAGTCAGACCAAAATAGTACATGCTATGAGGTATTTTCCACAATCTGTGTGTATGTGAAAAAACTGCTGCACGTTGCCACATTAAACAAAATGTTTTTTAAAGCGTTTTTTTCATCCGTGTGTAATCCGTCTGATAAAGAACTACATATGTACAGCGTACGCAGCCATGTTATTCAATGTGACGACACACACTAGCGAGTTTTTTCACTCAGGCACGGAATGCGAGAATAAACTCATCAACTGCACTATTCTGACCCATTTTATGGATGAGACTCACCCATTCCAGTTAATGGGGATAGAGAAAAAAACGGACAACGCACGGATGCCCTCTGCGGGCTGTCTGCTTTTTTTTTTTAAAGACGCAGAAAAAAAAGAATTCGGCTTGTTTTAGTTTTTTTTGTGAATGTGAAAAACAGCATACAAACTAAAAAAAATGGACACGGAGGTCACACAGAGCTGCACTCGGATCGAAAAATGAGTTTTTTTAACAGACATAGCACAGACTTTTCTTTTTTTAAAGCAAGTGATCACCTAGCCCCACATGGACGAAAAAAATAGCGCTATATGGCGCTGTCTTCAGCTGCTGAAAGGAGACAAAAATGGCAGATGCAGCAGCGCTCTGAAGTGAGATTGCAGGTACTCTTTAAGGTATGACTAGCAATTATTAGGAAATTGTAGTACCAGTGTTTCTGGTACTACATCCATCCTGACCCCACACATTACACACACAGCTCTACTACATCCATCTTGATTCCCACACATTACACACACAGCTCTACTACATATATCTTGACACCACACATTATACACACAGCCCATTACACACACAGCTCTACTAGATCCATCTTGATTCCCACACATTACACACAGTTCCACTGGATCCATCTTGATTCCCACACATTACACACAGTTCCACTGGATCCATATTGATTCCCACACATTACACACGCAGCTCTACTACATATATCTTGACCCCACACATTATACATATAGCACATTACACACACAGCTCTACTAGATAAATCTTGATTCCCACACATTACACACACAGCTCTACTACATATATCTTGACACCACACATTATACACACAGCCCATTACACACACAGCTCTACTAGATCCATCTTGATTCCCACACATTACACACAGTTCCACTGGATCCATCTTGATTCCCACACATTACACACAGTTCCACTGGATCCATCTTGATTCCCACACATTACACACGCAGCTCTACTACATATATCTTGACCCCACACATTATACATATAGCACATTACACACACAGCTCTACTAGATAAATCTTGATTCCCACACACACACAGCTCTCCTACATGCATGCTGACCCCACACATTACACACACAGCTCTACTACATACATCCTGACCCCACACATTACACACACAGCTCTACTACATACACCCTGACCCCACACATTACACACACAGCACATTACACACACAGCTCTACTACGTCCATCTTGATTTCCACACATCACACACACACAGCTCAGCTATATTGTACATCCATTTACATCCATCCTGACCCCACACATAACACACACAGCACATGACACACACAACTCTGCTACATCCTGATTCACACACACACACACAGCTTTGCTATTCCACACATCACCAGACTCCTGGATACAGTGATCACCCCTGTTCATGTGATTTCTGGCTCCACCCACACCGGTGATCACATGACAGTAACATCATCACAGGTCCTAGTGGCTGCTGTCGGCTTAGCCAGTATACTGTACTTTCTACCAAACTGCACAATGGCTCCTCCCACAGCAGTGACATGTCCTTCAGCCCACCGGATCTCTGTGGTGGAGGTAGGTCAGTGTGTTCTATTAGGACTGCTGAGCTGTGTCTGACATAATAGCAGTTTTGCTGTATTCTCATTTTGTTATTTTTGTCCTCCCCTTTCCAAGAGCCCTAACTGAGTTGTTCTTCTGTTGGTCAGGCTCTGTGTTTTATATATGTTGTAGGACCTGCGATGATATCACCAGGTGGGGGAGCAATGATGTTACCAGGGGCGGAGCCTAAGAACCACTCACATACTTACTGACAAGTTCTCGTTAGTAGTTTGATTACATGGGGCAGCAATGCTGTGGAATAGCCATAGCTGATTTCAGAAGATATAGCGCTCCCCTCCGAAGTTTTTGGCTGTCAGTGCTTCCTTCACCTGGTACCTGGCGGTCTGTACTGAGCGCAGCGCCGCTGGTCAGGTGATGCAGAAGTGACCAATGGTACGGATTTTGACTGTTTTGGATGCAGAAATGCTTCAGGATTTGCTGCTGAATTTCCGCAGCATCTCCACCCCATTTAGACAAGCCCTTAGGGTCCCTTCACACTTGCAATAAAATTCTGTGATTTTTGTGCAGTGCGAGAAAATGCAAAATTATGAAACCTGCGCTTTTCAATGATTTCATTCCCATTTGCAATATTTTCTGTCCTGCGATGTTGCCAGATTTGAAAATCGCGGCCAGACCTATCTTTCTGTATTATGCTTTTTTATCGCCCATGTTTCCCCACGGAGCCTCAGTTTTATCGCAATGCACAAAGTTGTGATTTTCATGCGATGTGATGCGTTTTTTACATTAAAAACTCCTATTATCAATAAAATTGCAAGCGGTAGCGATGGACTATTTTTTCAGGAAAAAGCACTGCCAACGCTCAAACTTCACATGAGCACACATGTAATTGTGCCGCGATTTTCTCGCAATCGCCGGTGTGAAGAAACCCTTAACAGGGTTTTTTTTTTTAGACCATTTTGTCCTTCCTGGTTGCTGCTTATCAGGACATGTGACTGCTGCAGCCAATCACTGGCTTTAGAAGGTCCCTGCTGTGCCCAGTGATTGGCTGTAACAGTCACATGACATGGTCAGCAGTAACCAGGCAGGACAAAGTGGCTGTGAGGCAATTTTAAGTCGTGGGGAAAACCCTTCAAAAGGGCAATGAAATCCTAATACGAACAACCTCGAAAGGACAGTAGAAATGTTCTTTTGTCTTAGCAGTGTACACACCTTACACAATAGTATATCCACCCCATAAGGGACTAACACATAGTACAACCTGTTCTGAGAGAGCTGTCATTCTCCAAAGCTGCCGCTAGGTGTCGCCTCCTAAATGCTTTCGCAATCCCTTATCGATGAGCTCGGTCTTCCTGTGTCTCCCAGTTGTTGCACGCGCTCGCAGCCTGTGGTCCCGCCCCCTCCCGCGGATAGGCGGGCGGCTGCTCCTGTCTATCTCCCAGGGATGCCGCTGATGCCGCTCGGCACAGTGGAGTCTCCGCCGTCGCTCCGGTCGGGCAGCGCTCTCCACCGTGTCACCCCGTGGCCGCCTGCGGCGCTGTAACTGCAGCAGCATGGATCTATCTCCCGGCGGGGACTCGTTATCCAGCGGACATGACTTGTTCCAGAGCTTCCAGGACTGCGAGGAGCTGGACTCTCCGTGCACCGGAGCGGCGGGAGGGGGGATGCTGGAGCGGATCCTCATGGAGTCGGTGTGTCAGCAGCAGGGCTGGCTGCGGGTCTATGGTAAGAGCGGGGACTACAAGCCCCAGCATGCTCGTAGTGCTCGTGCATCATGGGGGGGTGCTTGTGCTGCTGGTGCCAGGGGGGGCGAGCTGGTGCATTCTCCGGTCATTCTTGCAATTCTATTGGTCTGCCCACATTAAGGTGCCAGTCATGTTTGGGTGCCATGCAAAGTGCTGGCAGCCATAGAGATGCTGAGCAAGATGTGCCAGGACTTGGTGCCCCTGAATGTGGTGCCAGGACTTGGTGCCCCTGAATGTGGTGCCAGGACTTGGTGCCCCTGAATGTGGTGCCAGGACTTGGTGCCCCTGAATGTGGTGCCAGGACTTGGTGGCCCACGGTGTGGTGCCCCACAATGTGGTGCCAGGTGTTGGTGCCCCACAGTGTGGTGCCAGGTGTTGGTGCCCCACAGTGTGGTGCCAGGTGTTGGTGCCAGGTCTTGGTTCCTCATAATGTGATGCCAAGAGCCAGGATTTGGTGCCCCATAAAGGATTAATAGACAGGTCACCTGTAATCATAAGGGTTGTGCCAATGCTAGCAGGTATGCCCCCCATCTACTGTCAGGTTGAGGTGTGACCCCCAAGAATGGGGTCCTGTCTACCCATGCATGAATGGAGCAGCGGCGGAGCGTGCACACTGCCACTCTATTCATCCATAGGAGTGCCCGAGATGGCGTGCGCCAATGTTGATTGCAGTGAGAACATTACCCGTTATTTTGCACTTTTGCGGTTGGATCATTTTGGGGGATGTTTGCTTGTCTTGTAAATGCCAATTACATGTGGGATCAGTGTAAAGGGGCATAATGTTGGCATCCGTAGAGCAAGGTGTACAAGGGATGGCGCCTCATTGGGGTCAGTAGAAAGCTATAGGGGTAATGCCAATGTTAGTGCCCATCCAAGTGTGTGATAGGTGGTGGTCTGATTGTTGGGATTCCCTCTGATCATGAGAACAGGGGGGCTGTGTACCCCTGAATGAATGGCACAGCTGTCAAGCATGCATGATTGCCACTCTATTTATCTCAATAGGAGTGCCGGAGGTGGCACAGTACCAGTGCCAGTGTTGAAGTCTATGAGAAAATAGCCCGTTTTCTTGCACTTTTGAAGTTGGGGCATTTTGGCTCATGACCCGTCAGTGATATTGCTGTGCCCCATAGAGGGTGACGGATCTGCCGGCTGGGGTGGCACTAAGGGTGCGTTCACACGTTGCTGATTTGCTGCAGATCTGCACCAAAACCCGCAACGGATCAGCGCCATGTGAACGCACCCTAATGGTGCCACACAGTGTGGCATCCAGAGAGCTTGGGGATCTCCCAAAGGAGACCAAGGGGCAGCAATCCCGATCTGTTCACACACAGCAGATCGGCTGCAGATGTCGTCACGGAGTTTGGTGCAGATTTGCAGTAAATTTCACCCCTTCAGTCTGAATGCAATTGAAAATGTGCGATGTGCTGCAGATCCGCACTGAAATCTGCAGCAAATTGTACGTGTGAACGCATCCTTGGTCTCCCTCTTATATCCACGCTATGGTGACAAAGTACACAGCTGTGTTGCCACTCTGTGCTTGTGCCAGGCGTTGGATCAGATGCCATCCCATGAGATGAGGAAGAGCTGCTCCAAGCTTCTCCTGATCTCCCAGGACGGGTTCCCACCCGAAATGCGTCAGCCTTCACTTCTTGGCGTGTTTTCTTGTCTTTTATGTTCTAATCGCTGACCTGGTAGACGCGCCCCATCGTGCCACCTTCCATAAGTCGTTAAAGCGCTCCTTAGCGGTGGCATCGCCAGTCCTCAGAGCGTTCCCATTGGCGGTTCTGGAATGCTGACGACGCCACAAACGCCTCTCGCTTCCTTCTTAATTTGCGGTCGGAGGATTCTTTTGGTCCTTGTACTTTATTAAGAACAGTTCTGCCCCCAATGTTAGCGGAGAATCCCTTTATTCCCACTTGGCTGCCGTACACGCCAGTTATTAGGTGCACATGTGTTGGCGCTATATGTTCCCGTTTTCTGGAAATAGCAGCAGATTTGTGGCTGATCTAATGGGAGAAAAACCGCTCGTGTTTCCTCCAAAACCATCAAACTATAACTATATTTAGCTGCAAGTACAGAAGCACGATGGGCACTGGGGTGGGGGTGGGGGGCAGAGGGCCTGGAGGGTGGGCATGGCGGGGGGGGGGGGGGGCAGAGGCCTGGAGGATGGGCATGCCAGGCTTCTGTTGGTTCATGGGGAGCAGGTTTTGGTTTCTTCTCTGTTGTATTGTGTGCACAGTGAGTACGGTTAGTCGGCACAGTTTGCCATTTGCTGAGGTTGGAGACCGTATGCCTGTTATTGGGGGGGGGGGGGAATTCTAGTAGACACCGTTTTGTGTTACATTATCTGATACGTCGGATATGTCGCTACAAATGTGACGTTCCTGAGAGTTGTCTGCCGATAGACCCGGCCTGATATCGCGCTTCTCGATGTGCGTTTTACCCACGAATGTGAGGCATTTTTACTGCAAAAACGCCTCCCGTCTCTTTCTGTGAAGCTCTGATCCTCCAGCGCTTGTGTCACGCACGTTGGAGAATCGGCGAGTGCTTTCCGTTGATTTCAATGGGAAACATCATATCGTGCTCGCGTGCGCATTGACAATAATGGTCAATAATGGCTGATGCGTTCCGAGGGACGCAAAAAAATAGGACTGTGAGGCTCTGAGGGAAAACGCCCATTTAAACGGAGTGATAATCGCTCAAACGACAGTTTGAGTAACAGTTTTTAGTGGTCATCTTTGCATAACTCCAAGTAGCTAATTAGCAGAGGAGGAGTGGGACACTGCTGACAGCTCGGAGAACAATGCAGCTGTTTTGAATATGCAAACAGCTGCATTGTTCTCCATGCTTCCAGCTGGGGTCCCGCTGAGAACTGCCAGTGGGATTACAGCTGAAAGAATATCGGCACCGCCCACTGACATATCAGCATGCGGGGCTGATAAGGCTCATGGTAACTTCTAGATGACTAGAAATGAACAGTGCACGATGACCGCGCGTTTGGACGCAACAACTGCCGCTCAAAAGATGGCTTTTGAGCGATAATCGTTGTCTAAACGCCCCTTTAGATACTTGGGTTTGCACTGATGATGAATTTGAGATGATTCCGATCATTTACTACTGCAGGATCACGCATGATGCATGTTACATGTGCTGTTCATGGCTTCTCTCACACATGGGTGGTTCCTAGTTTGCTTTCAGCCCGGCGATTTTCTTATCGTTGGCGTCGGCTATCTAAGCCCGGCATTATCTATATATTGTTGAGCTTGGCCGTGTTGTGCGGCTTCTCTGTTCTGCGGCTTATCACATTACATTGATATTGAACTCTGCTCCTGGGCTATTTCTTTACTTACGTGAGCTTATTGTCAACATATTCTCCTGGGTAAACTTTATGTTCGCTATTGTCTGTCTCTCTGGGTTGCGGCATTAATACAACGTACTGAAGCTCAGCTGGAGGGATTTTTAAAGGGAACCTGTCAGTAATTTTGGGACCTCTAAATCACTAGGATGCCGTGATGCCACTAGATGAGTACCGGCCTCACTTACGGTAAGTTATAACTTCTTGTCCTAGCTAGAGCTGAATAGGGGCGTATTTAGAAAGCCAAATACCAGCTGCATGATGGTAGGCCAGGGGTTCAGTGGCCTTAGAGCTACTGATGGGTTCCCTTTAGGCGCGGTCGGCAGGGGCTGTGGGCATTTTACTGCAGATCAGTAGCGGAAAGCCTGCCCCAAGACCCGTACCATTTGGTGCAGGTTTTATAACCTATTTCTGTGCGGAATTCGCACCCTCATTGAGAAGAGGGTAAATAAAATAAGCACCCAGCCTGGTGGGGGGTAATAAATTACCTGGAAGCGCTGCGGAATAAGTTGGCGCTATACAAAAAACAAGACTTTATTTATGATTCCACAGCGGAAACGGCGATACAATTGACACGCCGCGGGATCGAATTCTACACCATCTGTTAATTTCGGCACAGGTTTTGCGCAAAATAAGTATCATTATTACTCCTGCATGGTGAACGCCGTCAGAAATGTTTAGAAACCCCACAAAGGCAGACTTGTGTTTTTTAGGTCATAGGAAAAAAAAATGAATAAAAAGTGATCAAAAAGTTGTATTTTCCCCAAAATGGTACCAATACAAACTACCGGCCGCCCCGCAAAAAGGCAGCCCTCACAGAGCCCCACCTAAAGAAAAAGAAAATAAATTATGGGGGTCAAAATATGGGGGCAGAAAGTAAAAATAATAACCTACCCCCTTCCAAAACAAAAGGTGCAATTGTCTTTTGCCGACTTTGCCCCACTGCGAATTTTTTTTAAAGTTTTCCAATACTTTAAATGGTACCATTGAAAAATTCAACCCGTCCCACAAAAAAAAATCCTCACGTGGATTTGTCTCCCAAATAATGAAAGTTATGATGTCTTTTGAGACTGGTAACACCAGACCTGCAGGCGGTGACCTGGAGGTAGGCGGAAAAATGAAGTCTTGGCCATGAAGGGGTTAATCGGCAGAGCCGCTACAACACCTTCTAGATGTCTGTTCTGAGAGTATTAGCCTGGGTTCACACGGGGCGGAATTGTCACGGAATTAGCCAGCAAAGCCGTCCACATGCAGCGACCAATCTGTTGCGGCCCGGCTGCACGGAAACTGATATGTGGCGCGGAAAACAAAGATGCAGCGTGCCAATTCTTTTTTCATTTCCGCAGCGCCCTCTCTAGGGGGACAGACGGCCACAGCGGAAATCCAGCTTTGAGCTGCAGGTTTTAAAGCTGCGCTTAGCTCGCGTTTTTTCGGTCATTCCGCGTGATTTCCGTCTCGTGTGACCCCGGCCTTAATGTCTCAAGAGCATCCACCCCAAATTCACCCAATCAGAACTGCCCCGCCTGATTAAAGGCCCCGCGTTCCTTGTGACAGCTAACGTCATTGGAAGTCAGGTGACCCCTGCAGCCAGTCAGAGGCTGTAGCGTCATGTGCCCGCTAGTTCTCCTGGCATCATGGCACTTGGGATGTGAGCGCCCATGCCAGGAGAACGAACCGTAATGCTGCAGCCTCTGATTGGCTGCGTCGGTCGCCTGACTTCTGGTGGCGTTAGCTGTCGCAACAAGCGCCGAGTCCTCAGTCACTGGACATCTCCTTTTCGGGTCTGTTTACATGTAGCGGAAATGTCGCAGAATTTCAGCACCCACAATTGTTAAAATCCACACCATCGGTGTGCGCAGCTGAATTGAGAACGGCGCTCGCCTCCGAAGTCTTCGGCACCCAACGTCCTGTAGTAAGTGCAGGGCTGCCGGTGAAGATTGCAAGAAAAAGGTCTGTATTTTTCGGCCTCAGAAACAGCGCCACACTTGCCTGTAGGCTACATCTGGTATTGCAGCTTATCCCTAAACTGAAACGCCCCTTTGATAACTATTTCTCTTTTAAAGCTCTAAGACTTTAGACCTATATAGGATACATCACGCTGCGTGACCTCGGCCTTATGTTACCTTTCAGCCCACCGTGCCAGGATACACAAGAGGGTCTCCTCAGGGGGTGAGGGGGACCAGTGGAGAGGAAGCTGGTAAGATCTGCAGTGTTGGGTGTTTGCCGGCCATGGCACACAGCTGGTTAACAGTCCTGGCCCGCCCCGCTTTATGACGGCCCGTCTGTCGGGAGCCCTGAGACTGTTTGCACAATGAAGTCAGTGGTTGGAGGAGACGATGTAAAACATAATCAAATGCTCTCACATTGTCCATGACGCCGAGGCACTCGGGATCCGCTGTCCCATCGGGGGCCGCGTGCTCCGGGATCACAGCGCAAGATTACGGCAGCGGTAAAAATCCGACACTGCTAGTGTAAGGACGCCTTCACACTGGCGAGAAAATCGCGCATTTTTTTTAAGCGAGGTGAGAGTGTAAAAACGTAGAATTATGAAACTCTTGATTTTTTTTTAATGCAATGCATGTTTAACATTAGAAAGTCCTGTTGACTTTTGCGCGAGAAAATCGCAAGTGGGAGCAAGCTTTTTTGCGAGAAAAAGCAGCGCCGATGCTCAAAAATCACGGGAAAGGTCACCTTTTTTTTTTTTTTTTTTTTCTCCCACGATGTTTCTCTTGGCGACGTTACCATGCTACTTATTCTCACAGTCCGGATAGCCCGTGTTGTGGCGCTGCAGAATGTGGGGCGCCTCAGATGGCTGCCGCAGATCCTCAGTAAATACGTGCAGATTTTTTTTTAATGCTAAATCCGCCACGTGAAAATACCGCTACGGGTTAAGAGAGTCGCAGGTGTTTCCCACTCACTTGCATGTCGCAGATATGTCTTAAGGTCCCACTAGAACATGCTGCCAGAACACCATCTTTACCCTCAGAGCATCGCTCATGTGTATAAGTCCATTCAGAAGAATGGGGTTCATATTTGCGCATCTTGCAACGCACAAAACTCGTGCGAGATTCTCACCCGGGTGAATAAGCCCCCATTGGACTTTTTATAAAACCCTAATCGCACTGCGCAGCCGAGAAGCATCTGACTTTAGCGGACTTTACATCTATTTCTTCCACATGCGGAGTTCCTTATAACTGCCCCCTTATAGGTGTATTAGATGTTGCACAAACATTTTTTTGCGTAAGCGGGTCTTGAAAAGCAGAAAAGACAATAAATGCACTAAAACCAAAATGTGCTAGCACAGATGGAAGTCTGCTACGGCCTTCTACAGGTATAGACCCGTTTCTGTAATCGGACTTTTCGATGGGTCTATCTTCCTCCGGTCTTAAGATATGCATGAAGAAATCTGTCCTTCCGCGCGGCGGATGTCTGAGCTGATCGCCGCCGACACCTGAAGTTGTTGCATTAAAAATGATCACAATGAACAGTGCCAAAACTGTGCACACGATCCCAGACCCAAAGTTCACCCCTCGTTGACTGGCCTCTCGCAGCCAGCTGGCGCCCTGCCACCGGCGGATTTCAGCGAGACGTTCATTGAGATTTGATAATGAATCCTAGTATCTGTCCAGATTACCGGCTCTTCAGCACATTAAGGGGGGGGGGGGGAGCTTCTCTTGTTCAGTACCTGGAAACAGATTTTTTTAGTGAAATTTTTGATTTTTCAGATTTTGCAAGAACAGACCCTGTAAGCGCTTTTTTTTTTGCCCAAGATTCAACGGTTACTATAGAAACCGTAACGAAAAAGCGGCGCCAGATTGCATGTGTCGTATCTGAATTCTCTCACTTGTGTGATGCCGCTACTCTCCACCGTCCGATGGGTCATGAATGGGGACTGTGCCGCTACCGTTGCCCGGAATGAATGGGGCTCTTTATACAAGGCTGCCGTGTGCATTCCTAAAGGGACGGCTGGGGAAGCGTGCAAGGAGATGCGAGGTGTGCAAATCTCCTTAAGAGGGGGAATAATGAGCAGAAGCTATTTCGGTAAGGCAGAAGCTCTTCCTAAGACTGCAAGAGGAGGTGGAGGAAGAAGCGTTTTATGTCTAAGGCTCCTCCACTTTCTCATCTCGGGGACAGCTCTGCCTTGAGATGTAAACCTGGAAGGTCTTGAGACGTCTTACGAGGGGCCCATAGAAAAGACTGTTGTTAGGCAGTTTAGCCTTTGCAATGAAACCGGATTGGTACTGTTACTGCGTAGGGGGCAGAGACGAGCGGTCACACTATGGGGCAGAGACGAGCGGTTACATACACCGTGTCGTCCTCCAAAGGGGGTATTTTCACACGCAGCAGGTTGGTTGCCGAATTTTCGGAGACGGTGCCATCCATCCGAATGGGTTCCTGCAGAACTGTGCTGGCTGCTGAAACTACCCCGTTTAGGTCAATGGAACGGATTTTCACAAATTTCTGCAACATGCATGCTGCACTTAGACTGGGTTCCCACCGAAAAGCTGCGAGATTTCCACGGGAGAGTCGTAGCTTCAAAACCCGCAACATTTCGCTGTTGTACCGCTAGAGGTGGTACAACAGAGTACTAGAGCCTCCATGTCCGCCGATATCACATCTTGTAAGCTAGAGGTGGTACCGGAGGTGTTCTTTAGCCTGGGGTCACACAGGGCAGATTTGCTGCGGTTTTGCCGCGGATTGCCGTTGTATATCCGCACTGCAGCAAAACCGCTGCGTTTGCAGTGCAATGCAGCACAAATGGGATTTGCCAAAAAGCTGTTCTCACAGGACAGATTTTTTCCGCACAGCCGCAGTGCGGAAATGCAACTGCGTCGCGGTTTTAAAAGATGCAGCATGTTCATTCTTTGGTCTTTTCAGCAGCGTTTTTTTGTCCATAGACCTCTATGGACGCAGCCAAAACCACACCAAATACGCGACAAAAAGTAAAAAAGCGCTGTGGAAAAAAACGCGTTTGTTTTTTTTTTGCGTAGCAATGGAAAAACTGCGGCAAAACCTCAGCAAATCTGCCCTGTGTGAACCCAGCCTTACTGTTGCAACGTTCTGCGCACTCCTGTGCTGATCAGTATTTCCAACAAAAATGAAAAGTGACCGGTCATTCTGCACAAATGATTGTATCTATTATCATTTCCAATCAACCCCTTTTTACAAGGATTTTTTTGCTTTCCTTTTGGGGGTTTCTGTCGTAAAGGTGGTAAGTTTTTCTGATTTATAAAAAAAACAAACAAAAAAACAAAATGTGCTCAAGGTTTCTGATAAGGACCCATACGCATGAAATTGTGAGGAGTATAGGCTCCATATGCCACTATATAGCACCTCCACGAGACTCTATTCTTCCCTGTTCGCCTCGACATTCTTCCTAAGTCATCTGGGGTAGAATCTGTGTGTAATAAGTACAGCACATCGTGGACTATACTGTGATGCCTTCACTAATGGATGCTGTATGAATCCATTAGTAAAATACTCTGCTCCTCTATGAAATTGGACGCAACCCAAATTTGTAATATGTCCATTTACGTAAGGCCTGAAACTGAATAGGAACTATTGCTGATTGCTCCTGCCTTAAAGGAATATTCCCATCTTGTAAAGGGATGACCTATCCGTAGGATATGCCATCGTTTTATATTTGGTGGGGTTCAGACTTGTGGGACTAACCCTGACAATGAAGAAGTGCGGTCCTAGTATGGCAAAGTCTCCTTAACTGTGTCTCCTGGTACATCATCTCACTGGCCACCTGCTGTGCGGGGAACGGCGACAGAGCTCTGTTCAGTTGAATGGCGTTCTAGTTCCCGCAGAGCTGGGTGGCTGGGAGCGCTGCTGTGCAGGGAAAACTTAAAAGGAAATGCAGTCAGCACTCTGGTCCCTTCATTCTCAGGAACAGTTGGAGTCCAATAGATCGACCTCCATTTGAGAGCAAAGAATGTATTTCGCTCTGCGGGTTCTGTTTTTAATCAGTTTGCTTCCATTTTTTAATTTTAAGAAGTTTAGATTTATATATAAAAATGATTTTCTCTTACTTTTTTTTCCGGTAGGTTTCTTAAAAAAAAAAATCCATTTTTGGAGGTGTGAAACGGCCATTGCGATTAGTAGTCATGGCGAATAAGGTTGCCATGGGAACTACAAATGACAGTTTGTGAGGATGAATGGGAAGTCTGCAGTAGTCTGGGTTCTCTTTTTCTGCAGATTATGATTTTATTTTATAATTAAATTATAAATTATAATTAGTAGGCTTTCACTTTTAGTTTTGTTCTCGTACGCCCCGCTGGAAACTGATCTTATAAGCATTGTTCTGCAACAGTCACATTAGTTGTCGTATGCAGGCAGGTCAATTTCTGTAACGTTACAAAGTAGTTAGCAAAATTCTGGGATCTTTAACCAGTTGAACGATGCACTGTTAGATGGGACTGAGCTGCAGTACCAGGCACGGCCACAGCAAAATGTACGGAGTTGTGTCTGGTAAAGGGGATGTGGTGCTGACCAGAGCGCCACAACCACTTTTGTTAAATGATTGATTGTGATAAGAGAAAGTCAGATCCATAGTGATCTGATGTTTATGGAAGGATAGGTCATCCATTTCAAAGTCCTAGAAAACTCCTTTAAATGTAGAGTTGGCCGGCTACTTGTACTTCCATGCATAGATTTACGTGGGTCACTTGAAGACTTGCTGTAAAGTAATGGGCAAGGTTAGGGAGCAGATGCTTTATTGGTGGCACCATAAATGCAGGGGAAAGTCAGCAATGCAGCAATAGTCATGGGCAGGATGTACTGAGCACAGTGTGACTAATAGGCATATGACTGCTGAATTAATTGGGTATTGAGTCTTCATCAACATGGATCACTTATGGGCTGATATTTAAAGAGGACCTCTTGTGGACTTGGATCTATAAGGCCCGCTGCATAGCTTTGCAGGTGCGGCCCCAATCAAAATAAGTTGTTTTTTTTTGTTGTTGTTTTTTTTTTCGATTCCCTTTTCTTTTAAGAAACTTGTTAGATTAGTCTGTCAGCACGTCTGTCAGGTAGGTGTCCCCACTGTCACTCAAACCTGACATCATCCTTTGACAGTGAGCTGTGCAGACCGCCCACTTGACAGATTCAAAGCGCTGGGAGCGCAATCTAAAGGGACTCTGAACAGGAGGAGTAGAGAGGAAAGCTAATAGTCAGCGGGGTCGCCGCTTCGAAGCTATGCAGCCGGCAGCACCGACCTGACGACGTGCCAGCTTCTCTTTAAATGGATATTCCCGATTCTGCAAGTTTATTACATAGCTATACAGATATTTTTTTGCTGTGAATATAAATTGGCCACATAGGCGCATGACTTGTAACAAGACACGTCGAGTCGTACCCCTATGTGACCATCACATGACCAGGACCGATCCTGTAGAAGGATTCTGCTGAACGACGGCAAGCAGAGACTTTAAAACTAGTGAATTGTTACAGTGAGGCTTATTTACTACTAATTTCTAAAAGTTAGGGTGCCTTTACACCTGCAATGGGAATTCTTCTTTCCTGCTCCGTTCGGGGAGCAGGAAAGGGGAATCCCCGCGGACGAACGGTTCAGTCTCTGCAGACTCCATCGACTAGAATGGGGGGTGCCTGCTTTCCACCCTGCTGGCCGGCTTTGGATGATGCTTTTTCTTCCGGATCTATGATGGAACTTCCGAGCAGAGGTTCTGGCGAGCTGTGAAACGACCCTTAGGCAGTATTTACACGGGCGAGTGTGATATACGTCATGGAAAATCAGGCCTACATTGTATTTGTTGCGTCTGCGGTTTTCATGCAATGTGTTTTGGCTTTAAAAATGTGCAATATGCATCGCTTTACACGTTTTTTATTTTTTCACGCTGAGGACACAATCGCCTATGCTACCAGTAGGTAAAATGACAAACTGCATCGCACTTGCATGTGAATTGCATAGTGTGCGAGTGCAATGTTTTTTTCCCACACTCCCATAGGAAATAAAGGCGATTTTTATTTTATTTTTTTTCACATTAGAACCGACCAAAAATCGGACATGCTGTGATTTTTTTATTTTTTTTTTTATTTTTTATTTTTCCAGTCTGGTAATATCAGTGCAAATGATCTTTTAAATTAACCCATTAAAAATAATGGTCCCTTTTCGCCTGTGAGCTTTGACCTTGCAGCATGAAAATCGTTTGCGTAAATGCTGCCTTAGCCGCTGCAAATTTAGACTAGACAGGCTTAATATTTACCGGATTTATCGCAGTAGCCCTGCTGTGCACGACGCATGTGTTGAATTTTAAGACTGTCTAGGCGAAGCTTAAGGGCCATGTACACGTAAAGATGATCGCTCAAAATTCGGCAGGAACTGACAGTTTGGAGGGATCCTTTTTTAAAGGCAGTAGTAGGGCTAATCGGCCCATTAGTATCTAACTAGCTTCATTTGCATGCATTTAGAGAACAGCGGGTGGTCTGTTCTCTAAATCAGTGTTCCCCAACTCCAGTCCTCAGGGACCCCCAACAGGTCAGGTCTTCAGGATATCCTCAGTGTTGCACAGGTGATGTAATTATTGTCGGTCCTCAGACATTGCCGCAGGTGTTCTTACCATAGGATATCCTGAAAACATGACCTGTTGGTGGTCCTTGAGGACTGGAGTTGGGGACCCCTGCTCTCAATACATCGCTGTTATTCTGCTGCGGGCAACAGCTGCATGCAATGCTATGAGCGCTGCCCGCGGAGAACACAGCCTGCCGTCCCTCTTATCAGGGACAACGGATTTCATGCGGAACTGAAGTCAGCGATGGACGAAGAGTGCACGATGGGCACACGTTTACACGCAACAGCCATCGCTCAAAAGCCGTCCTTTTGGCGAATCGGCCTTTTGACCACCTTTATAGTTGGCTTAGTTTAGGTTAAGAATGGCACAATTTGCACTAAAAACTGATTTTGAAAAGTAAGTTTTGCCCCATTCTATTTGAAAATTGTACTTTTTGAATTTCTACAATGAGTTTACTTATTTGTAGGATATTCTTTATGTCTCCAGCGATCCAGCATCCTGATCCTGCTAAGGTTTTCGGTCTGTTACAAATATTTGAGCTGTATCTTTCCATCTGTTACAATGTAGCGATGCACGCAGTGTAAGATATTCCTAATATCTATGGGTGACGTACGGCCCCAGTACAGTTCTGTTAATCAGCTGAGTGGTATACAAGGACGTGTTGTCTTTTTACAGTGTGCTATGCCCTTCAGTGTTTAGATTGGCATTGTACCCGGCGCACCAACGATCCGCGGTGTTCCTATTACCTCGATGTGCACAGGAACGTTCCCACAATTGTGGCGGTGTAATAGTTTCCAGCCAGCAGTGTGGGCAGCTTCCAAATGTTTCTTTGTCAAGTGTGAGGAGTGGGAGTCGGGGCGGTCATGCTTTGCCCCTCGCCAACCCTTGCTGAGTCTTTATTTCCAAATCCCTGCCTTTTGCATCATTCTGTGGAATAGCTATTGGCACCCTCTGAATCAGCGCTGCCTGCTCAAAGGGCTCCGCAGTAAAAATACATTTTTTTCCTTTGCCATATCCTGTCTTCTATCAGAAGTTATTTTTGTCTCCGGTGGAATGTGAATCACACAACGTTCATGTTATGCGATGTCATGTGGTGTGCGTATAGGAAGGGGAAAATGTCTGGTGCGCATTAGGACTTTATGAATTTAATCAGAAACTTGGCGGGGGGTTGGGGAGAGATCGAGAGTTATTTAGAGTGAACATCTCATTTAGAACTAATTTTATTAGGGATTTATTAGTAGTTCCTCTGTTCCACCAAACATATTCTCCGACCGGCCCTATATATCAGATAGCTCTGCGACCGACAGGCCCCATCACCCCCCCCCCCCTCCTCCTCAACATGCTCAGTGATGGCTTATCACCTCAAGAACAAAAGAATTGGGCAAGTTGAACTACCACTGCCTGATCATGTCCATATTGGGGTACTCTTACAGGGGTCATTTGTTACCTGAACAATCCCCCAAACGAGCGATTACAGGCAACTGTTGGCCCATGTAGACACGGGACCCAACAGGGTAGTGAGTGGGAATCACTTACTTGTCAGTTGCTCGGTTTTCAGCTCACCTAAAGACCAAACAACTGTCGCCTGTGTAAACAGGTAGTCTTTCTTTGATGGAGAACTGCCTATTTATTGTGAATGGAGGTGGCGTCCAGAAGATATCTCTGGCGAGCTCGCCTCAATCACTGAGCGATCATCTTTTTTTTTTTTTTTTAAAAGTTGGATAACCCCTTTAACCATTGAGTAGGGTACATAATTGTTTGGCTATAGTGGTTGAGGAAAGTTCATTTGTTAAAGGGGGGGGCGGCGGGAGAGAAAAGAAGCTTTTTTTTTTTCTGCAAATTGTCTACTAGACACATCCAATATAACAAAAAAGCCTGGAACTAAAGGCCTATTTAGACTCAACGATTCTCACTCAAAATTCACTCAAAGCCGCCTTTTAAGCGACAATCGTTGGGTCTAAACGCAGAGCCATCGTGCAGTTTTTGTTAACGATGAGTCTTATCCGGGCCGCGTGCTGAGTTCTCAGCGGGATACCACTGATACTATTGTTTTAGCTGGTATCCCGCTCAGAGAACACAGCAGACGTTTGCAGAAGACAGTGCTCCAGCTATCTTTCGTATACCCCGCTTGGAGCACTCAGCTGTGTACCAGCTGAGCGCTCCGTGAACACTGCAAGAGTATGCAGCAGTCAGCAACCGAGCTGTGTTCTGCATATTCTGATCGGAGTTTTCAGCTGTACAGCAGCCGAGTGCTCCGTGAAAACATTAGAAGTATGTAGAAGACAGCGCTCCAATCTGTCACTCAAACTGCCATTTGAGCGATCATCCTGCCGTGTAAATGCACACAACGATTATCACTCAAAAGATGTCTAAATGGGGCTTAAAGCCCAGTTATCACATTCCGTCATTTACATAACCAGATGAACCACCCAAAACGGGGAACTATAACGACCAAGGACGAAGTTAAGATTAGGGGAAAAAACTGGAATAGGAGAGAGACGAGGCAACGGAGGGAAAGGAAATACATTCGCAGGATTGACTGCAAGAACTATAGAAAAATACACTAGAAATACAGATTGTGACTGGTGATTCAGTACGCCTTACAAGAAGTCCAAGAGGTTCCTTTTTAAGATGCGGGTAACTACTCCAATTCTTCCCAACTCCATCAATTTTACAAGAATGCTTGTAGATGCATATTGATGATGTGCCACCGGCATTTCCAGGCCCAGCATCAGAGAGGTAGAGCAGTTAGTCCCCAGGGACCGGGCGGCCGACATCCCAGATAAGTTTGTTCTTAATACTCAGAATTTAATATTTTAGTGTTTCTTTTTAAGCGGGGAGGTGGGCCGGAGATCCCCCCACTCACCTCATTTGACCCGTTTCTATTATGTTCTGCATATATTTTCGGTGAGCGAGGCACATTGTACATAACGCAGATGAATACTTTCCACTAAACATGCCTCCGGTCGGATAAAGGCGTTTGTTGATGGCCGTTGCATTTAGGAACCTGTTGAGAGGGCAACGAAAAAAGAGAGTCCTGATAATAGTCCCTTTGAAACAGATTGGAAGCTCTCCTTGAGCCAAAGCGGGCTTGAATGCTGACCAGAGAACAGGAAAAAGTCTAGGACTTCGAAAACCCATTAGCATGTCAAAGCGGTTGCTTTTCCCAGCGTCTAATCAGGCTTTCTTCTTCTTTGTGTACGGGCAGGACGCTTTCATACAGAAGAGACATCTGTGTAATGCTTCAACCTTTTGGAGGGGAAGGAAAGACAGACAATACCTCCCGGCGTTGGGGATGTGGGCCGTGTCCCATAAACCCTTTTGAGCAACACAGTCTGCCCTGGCGCACTGCTGCTCAATGCCTTTGTGCTCGCAACAGGCAGCCGGAGGGTTAATGACGCCGAGCCTTCAACAGTCAGACCCCACATAGGAGAGCGGCTGCGGGAATATTCCCAGGATATTCCGTGTTCTCGGAGATTGTCATATCCTCACACTTCCATAATTTTATACTAATTGCGGCTGTATGTCACAAATGCGCCTCACACGGAGAAAACTCAGCGCGAATCTCCTGTACAAACGGCGCTTCATTGGATCAAAGTGTTCTCGCATTAAAAAAAGGCGATGGCATACCGTGAAAATTAATTATTTCTATTGTTTTGTGTTTTTGTTACATTTTTTTTTTGTAGATCTTCCGACTTGTCATGGGAAATAAACAGCATTTTTGGAATTCTTGCATGGGCCGTGCAGGAAGTTATTGGCTCTCACAGTCGGCTTTTGATGTTTCCGAATGACTTTTACTAAGTGTTCCAACTAAAATCCATGGCTGCCAGCACTGTAATGGAGAGAACGCTTGCACTAGGAAATGTGTTTACAGGATACGGCGGCCAGCCGCGGGCTTGAACTCATCGGGCATGGGGTTCAACTGTTCATGTTGTCTGGGGGTAGGAATGTTTTTAATGGGAAATCAGAATTTCCATGTAAGCCCCGTCCAAGTTCTATGAGCTCAGTAGGCTTAAAGGGGTTGTCCTGCGGCAGCAAGTGGGTCTATACACTTCTGTATGGCCATATTAATGCACTTTGTAATGTACATTGTGCATTAATTATGAGCCATACAGAAGTTATAAGAAGTTTTTTACTTACCTGCTCCGCTGCTGGTGTCCTCGTCTCCATGGAGCCCGCCTAATTTTCGCCGTCTAAAATGGTCGAATGGCCAAATTAGACGCGCTTGCGCAGTCCGGGTCTTCTGCTTTCTTCAATGGGGCTCCGTGTAGCTCCGCCCCGTCACGTGCCGATTCCAGCCAATCAGGAGGCTGGAATCGGCAATGGACCGCACAGAAGAGCTGCGGTCCACAGAGGAAGAGGATCCCGGCGGCCATCTTCAGCCGGTAAGTATAGAAGTCACCGGAGCGCGGGGATGAAAAAAAAAAAAACCCGTTTCGGCGCGGGACAACCCCTTTAAAGCAACTTTCCAGTTTCCCAACAGAATTCTGTCCCAGCCCCGGAGGGGGATATGTTACCCACAATTGTTCTTCTCTGCTGAGCCTCCAATCCGCTGATTCCATTTTTAGCCATCCAAGATGGCCGCCTTTGACTACCTAATATATATTGTGCACTGCTCTCTCATTGGCCAGCACTCAACTCTTGAGTAAGGCTGGTCTAACACAACTGGATAGTAATTGCGGACTCCACAAGAATTTGATCCGCGGTAATACGCATATCAAATGCATCGGATTATACAATTCCGCTCACTTGCACGGGTCAGAATTGCGTAATCCGCTCGTGGAAAATAGAACGCAGTCCAGCTTCTTCTCCAAAAATAGAACGCAGGAGGAGAATGAATGGAGCATTGGTTGCGTGAGTACACTGCTGCCCCATGCATTTTCAATGGGACTGTTGATGTAGCCAAGCGGCAAGCGGCAGCCCCAATTAGATGACTGATGTATGGATGCAAGCTGCACGGGAAAAAACGCGCAAGCATCAGAAGGGCAAGCAACACGCCGATGCACGTGCGTGTATAGCATTCAATATTTGCCTGTAAAGCCCTAATTTAGTGTGTTTCTCTCTGGCATTGATGTCGGGAGGACCTCATACACTTACGGCAGTTGGCTGGTCCCATCAAAATTGGCAGATTCGGACAACTCCTTACCAAGGTTGGTGACACGCTAGAGTATTATGGATGTATTTGTGTCCCTAATACAGATGACTGTTCCAGCCTGACCGCTGATGTTTCAGCAGGCAGCAAAAGTCATAATTGGAATGGGCGGACTACAATACCCAGAGAGGTTATCAAAATTAGGGTTATTTAGTTTAGAAAAAAGACAGCTGAGAGGTGACCTATTAACTATGTATAATATATCAGGGGACAATACAGAGCTCTCTCCCATCATCTATTTGTACCCAGGACTGTGACAGTAACAAGGGGGCACCCTCTACATCTAGAGGAAAGAAGGTTTATACACCAACATAGAAGGGGATTCTTTTCTGTAAGAGCAGTGAGACTGTGGAACTCTCTGCCTAAGGATGTGGTGATGGCGAACTCAATGAGAGTTTAAGAGGGTCCTGGACGTCTTTCTTGAGCGTTATAATATTACATGTTTATAGTCACTGACTACTACAGTTTGGAGTCGGGGAGGAATTTTTTCCCCCCATTAAATAAGGAAATTGGGGGGGGGGGGGGGGGGTTGATAATAGGCTGCATTAATTAGACATGTCTTTTTTTCAGCCTATGGTAGTCTGAATGCGTCCTTCATGCGTCCAGCGTGTGGCCAGTGATGGGTTCTCACGAGTATTACCGGATACAAAATGTGAAAAACTCAAGACGTCTCCTGGAGAACTCATCGGGACTGGTTGACCGCTCATAATGGCCGTTTGTGTCGGTTTGCGTTTTCTTTGTCTAGACATCATTTGGCCATTTATATTCTGCAGGCATTAATGCGAGGTGTTTGTGGGCTCATGGTTTCCATCTCTCAGCTCTCGCCAATCGTTTAGCGATTACGTTCTGTGCACTTTTCAAACCCTGTGAGTAATGAGTCTAGTTGTCCCGCTTCTTCACTTTTCTATTAGGCTTCCAGCCTGTCATTGATACCTGTAAGTGTTCTTCTGTTTGCTGTAGCTATGTACACATCTACAACTGGCGTAGGTCATGAGCTCCTCATCATCCCGCTCTTAAACTGTCTCTTTCCTTATCTACATATTGTGGAGGCAAATCTCTTTTGTGCCGGGGGCTGGACGACTTGACCTTAAAAAGCACAAGTGGTTAGTGAGCCTTATGCCTATAATATAGCAATTGGCTGCGCTGATCTTTTATATCCCTCTGTGGTTGGTTATTGTTATATGGGCCTTTTTCCAAAATGAGTCAAGTCCATTTTTAAAGATTTTTGTGCCTTCTGATACAATTTGAATCACTTTGCTTCCATTTTACAAGGCAACCACCTAAAATATGTCTCATGTGGTCCCAGTACAATTATACTTAATATAGTTTTTCGAAACTCCTTTACAATATTTCCTTTTTTTTTTATAGCTACCCAATAAATGAATAATTAAAAAAAAATCCCTGGAATGGCCCTTTATGAAGAATCGCACAAAAATTAGGATCTGCAATAATTTTTCAAGCTTAGGGCTATTTCAGACGACCGTATATCAGCTCGGTTTTCACGCCGAGCCGATATACGGTGTCCTTGTCTGCAGGGGGAGGAGGATGGAAGAGCCAGGAGCAGGAACTGAACTCCCGCCCCTCTCCACTATTTGCAATAGGAGGGGCGAGACGGGGGGGAGCTAAGTACCGGGAGTTAGCTCCACCTCGTCCCGCCCCTCCTATTGCAAATAGTGGCAAGGGGCGGGAGCTCAGTTCCTGCTCCTGGCTCTTCCATCCTCCCTCCCCACCTGCAGACAAGAACACCGTATATCGGCTCGGCGTTAAAACCGTGCCGATATACGTTCGTCTAAATAAGCCCTTAGACTGAGAAAAAAAATCACTCATGTGAATTAACCCATTCAAATAAATAATTTCTTTTCCACATGCAAATTCTGTCCATCTTTGAATCGGAGATGAAATCGCGTGGTGGGAAAATAGTCAATGTTGACACGGCCTCAGAAAAAAAAAATCAGCATTGTGACTTCTTTAAAGGTTCAAGTTGACACAGTGTTTTAGATTTTAAAAAAAAGTTCCTTTTTTTTTTTTCCCCTATGTACATTTTTGACTGCATGAATGGATCATGCAATGGAAAAGGTGATTGTGGTTCTTTTGGGATTTGGGTCTAAACGGACAGATTTCCTGCTGTGTGACCGGTATTATTGTATCTTGACTCCACCGGAAGCTAGTGGTTTGATAGGAGGAACGCCCTTATCACACCCTCAGCTCCCGATAGGGTCTAGGCTGGAAGTTCCTAGCTGCAGAGTGTGCATAGCTTGTTGCCGGCTATGGTGGCCTAGGGTGAGGAATACCTGTGTGGCCACCAACTTGTGATTTAATTCGGGAGGAAATTATATATTTTTTTCTTTTAAATTTTCATTAAATTGATGGGGAATAAAAATACATCCTAAAAAAAGTAGAATAAAAATGTTCTACGCTGATGCAGCATTTGACCTGTTATAAAGAGTCATTTTTCAGTCTGGCTTTACCAGTTGCGATCGCGCCTTTTTTGTAGTTTTTTTTATATTAATCCGTGCATGTTTTAAAGCCATTTGTGGAGAGCAGTTGGAAAGAATTGCCGATCATGTGGAAAATCTCCCATCTATCCATCTGTAACGGCAAGTAGACGGCTGAAGATAATGTGCTGTGTGCGCGGCAGGAATAATTGGGTGCAGATAAGGCATTTCCACTTGTTAGAACATCAGCATGAAACGTTGCTTTTGGCTGGGAGTAAGATGATGTGGCAGCTCTGGGACGTGATTGAATGGGAGTCGGTTGCTTCTCCCGAACCAGTAGCTCCTCATCGCTGTCATTTCATAAGACCTGCGGAGAAATGAACAGTGAATCGATTCTATGATGAAAGTCTTTCTGGGAGAATTCCAACAGGGTCCCTCCGTCTTCCTGTTATGCGCCTTCACCCAGACTTGGAAAATCTTTATTAGCCGTCCAAGACATGTTTTATGAAGTAGTAATATATGGGTCCTGGCGTACGGGGTGACAGGGGGGAACGCTTCCTGAGATGTCAGTGTCTTGGAGATTATTAGGATAGAAGTCTTATGTCCTGGAGACCTCCATGTGTGAATAAGCATAGAAATGGTAATCCTTCTGGCTGCCTTGAAGGTGGTGACGTAAATGAAGATGTAGCACAGGCAAGTCTATAAACCAGAATGGCTACTCTGTGTGTCAAATGGCTACTATCTCCGTTTTCTGCTGCGGAGGACATGGCATGTACAGGATGCATACATCTATATTACGCTCAAGCTCGGCACTAACAACCAATCAGGTGGAATCGGGGAACCCCAACAACCAATCAGGTGGAATCGGGGAACCCCAACAACCAATCAGGTGGAATCGGGGAACCCCAACAACCAATCGGGTGGAATCGGGGAACCCCAACAACCAATCGGGTGGAATCGGGGAACCCCAACAACCAATCGGGTGGAATCGGGGAACCCCAACAACCAATCAGGTGGAATCGGGGAACCCCAACAACCAATCAGGTGGAATCGGGGAACCCCAACAACCAATCAGGTGGAATCGGGGAACCCCCAACAACCAATCAGGTGGAATCGGGGAACCCCCAACAACCAATCAGGTGGAATCGGGGAACCCCCAACAACCAATCAGGTGGAATCGGGGAACCCCCAACAACCAATCAGGTGGAATCGGGGAACCCCCAACAACCAATCAGGTGGAATCGGGGAACCCCAACAACCAATCAGGTGGAATCGGGGAACCCCCAACAACCAATCAGGTGGAATCGGGGAACCCCAACAACCAATCAGGTGGAATCGGGGAACCCCAACAACCAATCAGGTGGAATCGGGGAACCCCAACAACCAATCAGGTGGAATCGGGGAACCCCCAACAACCAATCAGGTGGAATCGGGGAACCCCCAACAACCAATCAGGTGGAATCGGGGAACCCCCAACAACCAATCAGGTGGAATCGGGGAACCCCCAACAACCAATCAGGTGGAATCGGGGAACCCCCAACAACCAATCAGGTGGAATCGGGGAACCCCCAACAACCAATCAGGTGGAATCGGGGAACCCCCAACAACCAATCAGGTTGCTGATTCTGATTCACAGTTCCAATGAGGTTGCTGGAATTGCTCCCTAGTACTGAGCTTGAGCGTAATATAGATATATGCGTACAGGATGTGTATTACACAGACAACCCATTGATTTGGTTTGGAGCTTTAAGGGTATGTTCAGACGACGGAATCTAAATCTGCGTGGATTCCACCTCTAGCAACCATGGCAGAAATCCGCCGCTGTAGGCTGGGTTCACACGGGGCAGAATTGTCACGGAATTTCCGTGTGCAAAGTCTGCACGGCAATTCCGGCCGCTGCCCCTAATCCCGGGATTAGCCAGCAATCCGTCGCAGCCAACCCTCGAGGTACCCACTTTATCAAAAGAGATGTAAGACTTTCTCCGCCCCCTCCCCTCTGCCTCCTTACTGCCCTCTTCGCTCTCTCCTGGCAAGTTTGCATGTACCATTATTGCCAGCATGGGATTTTCAAGTTGTACAAACATGCACGTCGTCCCCTCTCCCATTACATAACTTTATTCTTTTTAGTAGAGTTTGTCGTGAACACTTGAAGTGGGTGGCCACTACTAGGAAATACGATGAGTGACATAGTATGTAAGGCCAAAAAAAGACACATGCCCATCCAGTTCAGCATATTACTCCCTATGATGATCCAGAGGAAGGCAAAGAACCCCAGAGGGGTAGAAGCACTTTTCCTCATTTTAAGAGAAACCATTCCCTCCCGACTCCAATCTGACAATCGGAATAATCCACAGATTAACAACCCTTCTCAAGTTATTAATGATTATAACATTGTATCACCCTAGAATGGCGTCCAGGCCCTTCTTGAATTCACCATCACCACATCCTCGGGCAGAGTGTTCCATAGTCTGACTGCTCTTACAGTAGAGAACTCCTTTCCCTGTTGTAGGTATTCTTATATTGTGACTCCACCGGAAGTGGTGGGTGGAGACAAGGCTGTAGCTGTTTGACAGGCTGGTCACGCCCCCAGTTGGTGATTGGCTGCAGGACCTTCTCACTGCATGCAGCCTCCAGAGTGTGTAGCGGACGCCGGACAGGTACGTGTGTGCTGTACCCCTGACTGTGCAGCCCAGCCTTGTCCCCTTTTCCAAGCTTGCCTCCCCCTTTAGTAGTGGCCTTTCCCTGGCCTAGGCTCCCCCGGAGCTGCACACTTGTGATCCGTTGTGTGAGAGTACGGACGGATTCCAAGGCACCGTGGAGGGGAGCGCACGCCGAGCAGCGGTGACAGTGGCTGCAGGTGTTCAAAGCAGGATGGGAGTGACAGCGCTGTATATTGCATAGAGCCCGATGCCGAGGGGAGTGCCTAGAGACCGCCAGGTGACACTGCACTCAAGTATACATGGCACCCCAGGGGGACAGTGGCAGCAGGGATCCATGGGACGCCGGAGGACAGTGGCCACAGCCATCCATGGCACGAGCGCTGTAACAGCGGTGGACCTAGCAGCGACAGACAGGCGCTACGGGGCAATTACTGTATTTCCTGGCAGTCGAACACCAACCCCGCTTGCCTCTCTGCAGCAACGTGGTAGCAGCAAGCCCACTTAGGTGTGCCTTGGAGGGCGGGAGGGTTACAGTTAGGGATAGTTTGTGTTAGCTAGCCCTCCCTGCAAGCCAAACCTCAGTACACATTCTGCTAGGACCTTGCTGTAGGCAGCCAATCAGGAGCTGATGGGCATACAGTGAGTGGATACAGCCCATCATTAGCGCTGCACCTTTTCTTCAGGTGGCGTCAAGATACAATAATACCGTTGGTGTATATAAACCCTAACTGCTGGGGCCTTCACAGAACACGGGGGTCCCGAGTCCCTCATTCCTCCACACTGCATGACTACAGGAAAAAGGGCTTTGAATAAAAGTGGCAATTGAGCTCCCATCAGTATCTATGGGACAGGGCTGTACTCGGTTGTCTACGGAACTAGCTGAATGAAGTAACGGCGCACAAGTAACACCGCCACCTTGTTCAAACCCCTTTTCATTGTTGACGTCTGGTAAGGAGGAACTGTGGACTTGGGACCACTGTTCTAGTGATTCTGAAGACCCCATTATTCGGGCATTTATCACCTAGCCTAAGGATAGGTGATTAAATGTAATTTTTGGGGAAAACCCATCTAAGTTGTGTAGTAGTGCCATGTTAATAGACTTCTTGTTTAGCTCCGCTTACCACGCGGGTTCCTTAAGACCTGATATTACGGCGCTGCTCCTCGTTACACTGTAATCTCAGCTGTTTCTCAGGAATCTCTGTTCCACGGGCCGCGTACCGCTTGTCAGATGTGTCCTCTTGACCCAACCTATCCTGGAAGTGATGGGAACAGACTGCAACAGCTGCTATTTCAACCTGTATTTCATCTAGCAGATGGGTTCTCCTGCCGGGAAAGCGAAATCTACACAGGCGGTAATATTTATACCCGGTGTCCCGACCTGTGAAAGCCTATAAAAGTGGTAGCGAGAAGTGGGGAGTGTGCTTTTTTTTTTTTTTTCTTCAAACCCTAGTCCTAATGAACAGTTTATATGCCTTTAGTCCTTCTATTGAATTTATGCACCAATAGGAGTAAAATACAGAATACTACATTACCAGAATGTAATTTATGCGACTGCAATACTGGGTTATACGCCAAAGGTGAAGGTTACACAACTATCAAGTGAACGGAGACCGTGGCCTGCACACAACCTTTAGCATTTACCTCTAATGAAGTTGGACAACTTGCAAACTGCATGAAAATCCCATCACCTGATTTATGTAACTTGACCGGTAATCGCCAGTGCTGGTTTTAATGCGAAATGACCAGAAATTGCAATTTTTGCTGTTCAGCATTTGGAATATTGGGTCTTAGTTGCGAATATTGTCTAAAATTTAAACCATGCAAACTTAGAATGGACTGTCTTAAAATTCGACAGATTTATCATACAGTGATTAATCTGCCACATTTTAAGGGCGGCTTCAGACAACTGTAGATCGGCTGGGTTTTCACGATTTTTTTTTTCCAGCCTCCTCCCCCTGCAGAGAGCGACACCGTCAGGGGCGTAACTATAGAGGATGCAAGGGATGCGTTTGCACCCGGGCCTAGAAGCCTTAGGGGACCCATAAGGCTTCTATTCTCCATTTAGGGAACCCAGTACTATGAATAAAGCATTATAGTTGGGCGCCCTGTTACGAGCTTTGCATCGGGGCCCGGAAGCTTCAAGTTGCGCCTCTGGACACTGTATATAGGCCGGACGTGAAAACCCGGTCGATATACGGTCGTCTAAATAGGCCCTAAGACTGTCTAGTCTAAGTTTCGATCAACTATTGGCTTAATTTATAAAAAAAAAAATTGCCACAATTTTGACGTTAATTCACAGCAAATCGGTGCAGCTTAGGCCTTTTTTAGACAAGTCAAGAATACAGTCCGAAAGTGTCTAAAAACACATGATAAATGGGGCGCAATCACGTAGAACTGTTTTTTGCTGTAATTTGCACCCAAAAACTTGTTTTTTGAATAGTAAATAACCCCTGTGTATTTTGTGTTGGCCGCTTTGCAGAGTTTCTATACGAGATGCATGACTATTCTACTTGCTCAGATTGATTCTGATTCAGGATTTAAGTAACAGACTTGGCAGCGGAGTATGAAGGTCTTTTAATCTTGTAGAATTAATCTCTAGGCTGACGGGGGAGCAGCGGTGGAGGTAAAGTCCTGAAAAAGAAAGTGGTATCGCTAAACAATGACATCCTACAAAGGAAGTTCTACTCCCTCCCAGGCTTCAGTTTTCCATGTTTGCAGACTTTGTAAAGAGATGACTGACTGCCTTGGCGTCCTCTGGGGAGCCGGCTGCGTGCTAACAACACTGCCTTTGAAGTGGATGAACGTGACCTCTTTGCATTGCCGTATCTCTTCTTTTTAACCTTGGGAAAAGTCACTTTTCTTAATGTTTGGAATATCTGTTGGAACTAAAGCAAAAGTGTACATTTTCTACAAGACTCGCGTTCTTCCCCAAACGGTTTTCTGATATTTATAATTTGATGTTTTATGCCTCAATTAATATGTCAACCTTTTAATTACACTATTTTATCTGAAGTAGTAGTTATTTACACATGTTAATACTTGGTGGGGCCTCCTTTGGTCCTCATGACATCGAATTCTCTCCATGGCATACTTTCTACTAACGTCTGATACACTTCAGCTGGTATTTCCCTCCATTCATCCTGCAAACATCTGGAAAGTTCTTTAAAAGAAAACGATCGCTGTTCAGATTTCCAGACCTATTGTTTTAGTTTGTCCCAAAGATGTTGAGTAGGTTTCAGGTCGGGACTTTGTGCGGGCCAGTCCAATTGTGGAACATCCATATCCTCAGCCAACGTAAAACAGGGTTGGATTTATGACGAAGCACATTGTTGACCATTTCCAGAGTATTGTCGGCCACGTTGTTAGCAGCACATTGTCTTAGAATGTCAAGGTACACCTCCATGTTCATGGTTCTTGCCTGTACAACCAACGCACCAAGACCGTGCCATGTAAGACATCCCCCGACCATAACAGAATCTCTGCCGTACTTAATGGTTGACACTCAAAAGACGTTCCCCAGGCATCATCCACATTCGTGTAAGTCCATATGATTTGAAGATGTAGTAGCATGCTTTGTCACTCTGTCATCTCATAGAATGTTCTTCCATTGCTCGACTATCCAATGACTATACACCATTGTAGGCAGGCTGATGAATCTTCTTTGGGAGAACTCGCCGGATGTTTGCAGGGTGAATAGAGGGAAATAGAAGCTAAACATAGTTAGTAGAAAGTATGCCACGGAGCGTATCCAATGTCATTAGGGCCAAAGGAGCTCCACTAAGTCTTAACATATGGAAATAAATACTACTTTAGAATCTTACTCCTGTGTCTTAATTACTTTTGGTAGAATAGTGCATGTTTTTGTTGTTTGCTCCTTGCAGCAAAAATGGATTTATGTTGGGTAGTCCCATTTCCCAGACTCTACATTTTTATATCACACTAAAGCTTCAGCTAAAAAGGACTATTTTAGGGAATTAATTATTTTTTTCATCTACTATGTTCTTTTTAAATTCGTTCCAAATATGGAGTGTCTCGTGAAATATAAAAATCTCTATTGCTGCAGATGATGTCATCAGACGGTCAGTTCTGTTTGGTGGTTATTTAACATTTCTGGCAATGTTTTGGGCAATGTTCAGTGAAGAACACCTAATCGACTTAGCCGTCATGCCTACAGTTTGATTGACATCTGAATGGGGATGAGATCATGGCGATGAAAATTGGATGACTGTCAGGGTCTGTGTGATCTCCTCATTCAGTGGAAATGCTGAACTGCCCAGTCTGTCCAGTCTAGGTACGTAGCACTGACTGAGAGGGGCCGAGCTCTACACCACAGCAGGATTTTGAGCCCAAAGCCAGAAGTGGATCTAACAAGGAGAACTGGAAATCCTTCCTTTTATATTTCCTTTTTTTTTTTTTATCCATTTCTGGCTTTGTCTCAAAAACTGCATAAAAACTGCCACAAAACCATCTTTCTTTCCTTTTTCTAAAAACTGCTGTGAGAAACTACCCTTAGTGTACTTAACTTTTCAGATGACTATTTAGAATATGCTCTTTGTGTGCATAAAGGATAACCATATATCTGGTTATCTTATGACTTGCGTTCTGATTTCCCCTTTCCATTTTTCCCCTAATGCAGGGTTTACATTTGATTCTCAGTTCTCTCAGGACTGGTGGAAGGTGCCTTGCTGCTGTGTTCTATAGACTGTATACAAAACTGCAGATTCTGCTTCCTGTCTGTAACACAGAGACACAGCATCGCGCTGGAGGACAGTGTACAGCAGAACTGAGCAGTGGAAATGTGATTTCAGTAGCTAACACAAAGCAAACAGTCACTTAAAATTTGCTGCAGGCAGCATCTGAGTGAGTCTCTTCTTATTCCCTCTCCTCTGCTCTCTATACATTTCATTAAGCATGATGACTTATCCCCTTTCCTCAACTTTTTGGTCTGCTGTCATACTGTCTCCAGTGAAACTTTTAACAGCAGGCTGTGGTAAGAATGGGGAGAAACCCTAGAAGCCAGAATTTCACAATAACTTTTCAGCACATAAATGTTTTTAGATAACTAGCAAAACTGTAATTTACTCCATTTATCACACGGGCTACCATATAGCTAGATGGTGACCATTTAAAGGGGTTGTGCAAAATGTGGTACAGAATGGGGTATAACTATCTGGTCGTTGGGGGAGGGGTGGGGGTGGGGTCCAACTGCTCAGACGCCTATCCCAAGAGGGTCCCGTGTCCCTCTGTGTGAAGGTAACAGTGGCTGAGTATGTATGCTGCTGCTTCTCCATTCATTTCAATGGCACTGCCAGATATAATGTGAGTTCTTGAACCCTGGTATCTCCAGTAGTTTAATGGAAATGAATGGACGGAAGTGCATATGCTCAACCACCAGCCCATTCATTCAGGGACCTTCAGGACCCTGTTGTGATCGTTGAGACCACTGATCGGATTCTTATGCTTTTATCCATAACTTTTAATTGTGGCGCAATCTGACACAAGAGGATGTATCCTTTATTAATCAGAGCCGGTTTTTGTATAATCCATTAAAGACATGGCATCTCCTTGAGTTTGTGCTTGGCTAGCCAATCATATAGCTATGTTTCAGGGTAAAATGAACTAATTACTCATGGCAATTTTAACCTGTCTGCATCTCTGTCCTTAGGGTGATGCTACATGTGGGCACTTAGACCTGTCATTGTTCTTAACCCTTCTAACGAATTCCTCTAATTCTATTCAGTATCTCCTGGAAGCATCTTATTGTCTCTCTCAATCAATATCAATTTGTGTGTGTTGTCAGCGCAGCTCGGGGTACTTCAGGGCTCAATTCCTGGACAAACCATTTAGAATGGATCAAGTCCTCCCCGTTAATTGGGTTTACAAAATGAAAGTGAGTATTTATAGAAGTGGAGGGTGAAGTACAGGAACGCTTTGGGCTCTACAGACCTATGAGCCACAAACGGGGTTAAGTGGGAAACAATATGCGCTTTGTGTTTTTGTCTTCTGGATGGAAGTGATGGTGATGTCATCACTCCGTCCATTCTGAATTTTAAGTGCGTGGAGACATTTTTTAATACTTGGTGTATTTTACCAAGCCAAGGGCTTTTTTTATATATCTTTGTTAGGGCTTTCTATGAGTTTCAGCTGGTCTGTTCCATTCGTGGAGCGGAAAAACAGAATTCAAGCGTTTCCATTTTTTCCCCATTGATTTCGATGGAAATTGACTTGTGGTGTAGAATTGTAATCCACAGCATGTTAATTATAGCGCCAGATACGCTATGGAATCCAACACCTTCTAATCAGTGGGTGAATTCCGCACTAAAATCTGCATCAAATTCCACTGACTTTTTTATATGTGGATTTTCTGCTGCAGAATGTCAATTGTGGACATTTCACAGCAAGTCCATCCCCCTGCGGCCTTATGGTTCTTTTTTTTTTTTTTTTAAATGAACAATTTAATGCACTATTTGTTCTCCTAATGAAAGACGGCCTTTCAAAGATAAAACTTAACACTTAATAATCAAGGTACAAAAGAAAAAACCCTTTTATGATATGATTATCCTGCTTCCTTAGCAGGGTAGTCACCCTGACAAGGGCGACCCCACTCTCCAACCTGTTTTTGGAGCATCCCACGGTAGAATTGAACAGGTAGTCTTTCAAAGCATAGTAGAAGATAAATCCAGGAGCTCTAGCCTCCTTTTTAAAACTGGATTATTAAAGGCTAAAGGGGTTTTCCCAGCAAAAAACTATTAATCTATTCTCAGGATAGGTTATCAATAGTAAAATGCTGGAGTCCTGCTGCATGGGATCCTCGGGGATGAGTGGATTGCTCAGCCCACAGTCAGTACAGTTGGTTGGACATGCGTCATAAGGAACAGGAGAGGAAGTACCTGAGCTGGCTTCAATCGATGAGCGCTGAAGCAGCTATGACTCTTATGCTTCCGCCCCCGGTATAGGTTTTGCCCAGAAAAATCCTTTAAGCCTTCCCCTTTGAAAGGATGTCCACTTATCTGTTTCATAAATAATTGTCTTTAGACCCCTAGATGTATCGAACGGATACAAACTCCAGTTATCAATTTGTGTACTTTCGGTTAAAAAAAAACAAAAAAAAACAAATCGAACGGAAGTAAACTGAACACATTCAGTTTTTTTGAAAACCCATTCAAATCAATGGGGGAAAAAATTTAAAATCACTTTCTCCCCCCCCCCCCCCCCCCCTGTTTTTCTGCTCCAAGCACAGCACAAACAGATGGAATTCATACGGAAAGTCCTAACGCAGATGTAAACGAGCCTTTTAACTCTAGTTTGACCACTTTATCTAGCAACCATGTCTCACCACTGAAATTTGCAGCGGTGATGGATGCAGAATCAGACAGAGCGGTCTGGTCTACATACAACGCCTGAGGTCACTTCTGGTTTAGATGACGCATTTACAATTTCTGGGTTAATAGACAAGAGTTGACCCCAACCCCCTGTTAAGAAGCTTCATCAGTTACCCAAAGTGAAGAGTGGCTACAAAGAGCTTCTCTGTCCGTGGAGCACCCAGCCCGCCGGTGCAACAATGTACTATCCAATCATTGCAATGGGAACTGTTTAATTCCGTATTTCTTCTCCGGTGGTGCCGCTGCTGGGAAATTAAACACTTCATGCTGAGTTCCCCAAGAGACTAGTTGATTCTGGGTTCCCGAAACCCCTTGAAGATATCTTTGTTTCTTAATGTGAAAATTACATATACAATATGTGAGAGTATCAAAACCAAGAATTCTGCAGCGATTGATCTTTCTTGATCCTGTAGATCCCTCCTGGCAATCTCTCATTATTACATCTTTGTGAACTCTGCCCCTCTCATCTTATAAGCTTTATGTACACACCGTGAAGATGCCTTTTGGCGTTTTGGAAACCCTCTCATGTGCCTATCACACCCACACTATGCATTACTGCCATATGTGAGCAGTCCTTGTTCTACTCTCTAGCAAGGCTGCAGTATTTGGCGGCGTGGCATTAGATTAGTCAGCACTGCACTACATCTGAGTTTTGCTGTCTTATTTGTATACTAGAGGTCACATCCATTGTTTCTAGGCTGTAGATTAATCCAAGTCCGTGAATGAGTTACTACTGTCTGCTCTCAAGTTTACTTTCTTGGGTGTGCTGGCGTAAACCACAATGCATCATCCTCGACATTGGCTGACCCCAGCTTGTGTTTCCCCATGTGTAATCTTATTGGTGAAACATTAGCGGGAAGTCTTGTTTTTAAACTGGAGTATAGGCAACCCCCAACACGGGGACCCAGGCTTTTAGGCCGCTTTCACACGGGCGACATAATTGCGCGTTTTTATTGCGATGTGACAGCGCTACAAATCGCATGTATGTGAGCCCTTGCTTTCCAATGGGTTCATTCACATGAGTGATGTTTTATAGGCTGCTACATTACTTGAATACAAAATCACGGCATGCTCTATACAGCCGCGATTTGCAATGTTTTGTAGCCCATGTTTCCCTATGGAGCCTTCCTTTCTGTTGCATCGCATGAAACGCTGTTTTCTTGCGTTGCAACTTTTACAGTGGGAAGTCCTACTGTTTGTCCCTAAAATAACCCCTATCTGCCTTTTTAAAACAAAAAAAACCCCAATACATCACCTAACAGGCGCTGTCTGCTTCAATGCACTTCTCGTGTGCAGTTCTGGCACACTTGTTTCTAGTCTTCAGCCAGCAATTCCTAGTAAGGGGTTTCAAAAACCCCACCTCCAGGAAGCGCTTGCTCTGGTTGGCTGAGCCGTGGCACTCGAGAACCAATCAGTGCAGCGCTCGATGAACCAATCACAGACATTCAATGCAATGGAGATCTTTAGCATATATTTGAACCTACCCTTGCAAGGCATCGGTGGACGCCTTAACTTTTACTTTAGGTTAGTGGCATACTCTCAGAAGCACAGATATGATTTCTGATTCAACATCAAAGGGGTTCTCCACACAAATGCAAAATGGTGCTTTTGTCATGTTCTCTGTGACCACTTACTGTCCTTTGACCAGAGTCTATGAATTTTTGGTAGACGTTTCTTCTTAAAGGGTCTCCCAAAATGGAGCTGATCATCAGTTGAGGACTGTATTCAATGTCCTTGACACCATGGAAAAGTAAGTCTATCAATTCTTTTCCTGGGTTGCCTTGAGGCTCTTTGTATCTACACTCTACTGTTTAAATACTGTAAGTCCTAAATGAAGGACTGGTTTTCGTTCTTCGGCCCCATTCTCAATGCTGAACAGAAGAAACTGACATTTCAGATCCGGCATGTTTGATCTGGGCGGCACGGATCAGAACCCATTTCTATCTGGCACGAGAGGAGACATTTTTCGCTATGAAATAGTGCAGCACGTCGCGCTACTTCACCTGGGATTTCATGCTGGTTCTGTGCCTCCAGCTCAGGTGTGAACCCAGTCTAACATATTGGGATTTTCAAAACCAGACCCCCCCCCCCCCTTTAAAGATCCATCATTACATGTAAAGTGTTGAGTTTTTGGATATTTTACTTTTAGATGACTTTCTCTCCTCTTGCATGTTTTTATGCATCTTTTCTAGCCACTTTATGTTTTCGCCTTTTTATATGTAGAAGTGATGATAATCTATAATATGACAATACTAAACCAGTTCTGCTCGGGTGAGAATGGATTGCGGCTGCCAAATATTATTGACTTTATTGCTCCTGAGATTTCCAGCATTAGAATGTGATTGTTCTGCGTCTATAAAGCCTTTATGGTTCTTCTCTCAGGTGGCCGTCTTTCTTATTTGTAGAGATGAGTGATTTAAAGCTTTTGCTTACTTAGCAATATGAAGGATGAAGCCAATTTCAATCCCTTGATTGTTCTTTTCTGCGTTTTCCTCTCAAGGAAGTTATACACGGCGGAGGATGATGTTGGGACAAAAAGCTCCTGTGGAAATCCAATTTAATTATCGGCCTGACCTTTGACCCCCTGGCCCCTTATTTCTGTTCTTGCTGAGATGAGCGGAGGGTTGACCCGCATTGTGATGAGTTGGACTGCACACAAAGACATTGTCCATCTTCATATAGGCTGGCATTGTAACAGAAGCCTCCTCCCATGTAGTCCTGGTCAAAGGGGACTACAGCGAATAACACGTCCATTGTGCGCGAGATATGGTCATGTGTTAATCACCTGAAGGTGGCATTAGAGCGGAATTCCTTTTTAGTCAATGGGGTTAGAGAGTAACGCTATGGCTTGTGCTGAGAGCTCATCCGAGCGGATAGGATACTTTTGGACTTGCAAGAAAATCGTATTACGCCATTAGGGCGTATTCACATGGGCGGTTCCGATTTTGGTCTGTGAAAAACAGCCAAATTTTTTTTTTCGGTTGTGGCTTTGTGGAGAGAGAAAATGGGCTTATGATAATATCACCATTCAAAACAATGTGTTCAATTTTCTGTGTGATTTTGGTCATATTTATTATTTTATTTATTTTTCCTTTGTCCGCGCGTCACACGGATAAATTGCCTGTGTGTATATAGCCTCAGGGTAATAGCGAGGGTATGCTGCTTTTAGACATAACGATTATCCTTCAAAAAAAATCGTTAAGAGCAAAGGTGAATGATCATTCATTTTTTTTCCCCCGCAGCTTAAATCCGCGGCAGAATTCCGCATGTGAGCATTGGCAGCAGGAAAGCTCAATAAAACCTAACGGCTGCGAGAAACGCAGCAGAAATCCGTCCGTGGGCAGCAAGGAGGATTTTACTTCTATTTATCAACTACTTGGTTTGGCGCAAACCACCTGCAACAGGATTCGGTCCGTTTACAAGGAAGGATTAGCGATCCGTTTATCAGTGGATCGTGTAGAACAGAACGTTAACCGTTCAGTATAAACACTGCCAGCATGCGGAACCCGGCCCTGCCAGCGGCGGCATCCGCGGGCACCAGCTGGCTTTGTTTCATCTGTACTACCGATGGCCCGCACAGCTCGCCGTTAGACATGCGCACTTCAGGTTTTTTCTTTTGGAAACGCCTGCTTCTCCTGCATAATACGCGACCTTTCCGCAATTCCATTGCTGAAGGGCCGCGGATCGGACGGCTTTCATTGACTTCAATGGAAGCCGTCCACGCAGAATCCGCGGAAGAATGGAGCATGCTGCGATATGTACTTATTTATTTGTTTCCTCTGCTTGCAGAGGCCGCAGTCGGTTTCCGCGAGTGTGGAGGAAGAACCAATTTCCCATAGCATACTATAAGAGCTATTTGCTGCGGATCCACTGTGCGGACGTCCTGCTGCGGATTCCTCAACGAATATCCGGCCGTACTGTGAGCGGAGGGTGGAAGAGATCTGCAGCTCCATTCCGTGAACAAGTATTGTTCCTCTGCGACAGTACAAGAGCGATAATTGCTGGGACAACTTCAGAGCGCTTGAGCGCCCGACAATCGTGTACGGACCCCTAAGGCCGCTCTTGTATGCCCGGATTTCAATTGAGGAATTCACAATCGTCACCCGAGCAGATGATCCACGGTATTCTGCATCCATTACAAGAATAGAACATTTGCATGTCCGCTCACATAAGCGGACAGAGATTGCGATTTCCGCTCGTGGAAATAAAGTCGCAGTATGTGCCATTCTTGTGCTGATTCCGCACGGACGGCTTGCATTGAAGGTAATGGAAGCCATCCGACCCACGACCCCTCCGCAATTGACATTGTGATAGGTCGCAGGTACCTGCGTCCTCGCATCTGTGAGGAGGTCGTATGCTGGCAAGCGCAATGTTGCGCCGTGATTCACGGACTGATATCGCACTCACCCGTGTAAAGTTAGCCTAAGAGCTTTTTCACGTGTGGTGTCTTTACCGAGCGGATCCTTGGCACGAAAAATCCACGACATTTACAATAGCAAAACCTATACGGAATTTAAATCTGCAGCCTGTCAATTTTAGGACCGGATACGCTGAAATGAGGGAGTGAAATCCATGCCAAAATCGGTGTTTAAAAACTGTTTGAAAATTCGCACTAAATGTTGCGGGTTTTGATGCACTTTTCCAGCTGCGCATCTGCGATGTGACGGCATCCTATAAATAAGGGACTGTATGGGAACTACATGCATCTCCTTCGGGAACTTGAAGTTGGCAGGTTTTGCATGAAGTTTTCTTAAGGTATATCGTATGAACTACTAGAGTGCGGCAGTTCCTGCGTTCCTCCCACTGCGCACGTTACGTAACCCGGGGCTCACTCTTCTGCAGAGTTCTGATTTTCTTGTGTGTAGTCCTCACTTGGCCTTATGGCTCATCCTTTAGGTTCCACCCTTCGTCGTCATGTGAGTGCTGCCGGCTTACTAATTGCTCTGAGTAATTGGTATTACATAAAGCTGTAGGTATTGTTGGCAGCTTCGCCATCCGCTGTTACTTGTAACACCTTAGTATGACTGAGGGAAACTAAAGCCAGATTTGTAACGCCAGTACTTCAATGGGGAATGCATTTTGCAAGCAGTAGATAACATGCGGTATTATACACCTCCAGACCTGAACTACAGGTTTGTAATATACAACGCCTCTCCTCGTAGCTGTTTACATGGGAAGACTGGATTAGGGAATTGTAAAAATTTAAAGGAACAATAAAAGGTGCAGAAGAACTTGTCCCAGTCCACTTGTCTCTCTTAGGGGTCATTCACAAGGGCAGAAGAGCTTTTCGGTCGCATGAATACACTGCATATTTGCACGCCCAAAATGTGCTTTTGCCCGCGTATCTCGCCTGCTCTGGTTTTTGTGTGTGCAAAACGATGGGGATTTGCGCGGTGCAAAAAAAATGCTCAAAATTGCATGGATTCTGTGCGTAAATGCGCAGATTTCCTGGGTATCTACACACGCCAATTGATTTCAGTGCATAATATACGTAAAGACTAGTAATTAGGAAATTATAGCACCAGTGTTTCTGGTGGCACAGTGTGCCACAAAGCTCTGCTACATGCACGTCACACACATACAGCTCTGTGACATGTATATCACATACAGCTCTGCTACATGCACGTCCTACACACACACAGCTCTGTGACTTGTATATCGCATACAGCTCTGCTACATGCACGTCACACACACATACAGCTCTGTGACATGTATATCACATACAGCTCTGCTACATGCACGTCATATACACACACAGCTCTGTGACTTGTATATCACATACAGCTCTGCTACATGCACGTCCTACACACACAGCTCTGTGACTTGTATATCACATACAGCTCTGCTACATGCACGTCCTACACACACAGCTCTGTGACTTGTATATCACATACAGCTCTGCTACATGCACGTCATATACACACACAGCTCTGTGACTTGTATATCACATACAGCTCTGCTACATGCACGTCCTACACACACAGCTCTGTGACTTGTATATCACATACAGCTCTGCTACATGCACGTCCTACACACACAGCTCTGTGACTTGTATATCACATACAGCTCTGCTACATGCACGTCATATACACACACAGCTCTGTGACTTGTATATCACATACAGCTCTGCTACATGCACGTCCTACACACACAGCTCTGTGACTTGTATATCACATACAGCTCTGCTACATGCACGTCACACACACATACAGCTCTGTGACATGTATATCACATACAGCTCTGCTACATGCACGTCATATACACACACAGCTCTGTGACTTGTATATCACATACAGCTCTGCTACATGCACGTCACACACAGCTCTGTGACATGTATATCACATACAGCTCTGCTACATGCACATCACACACACACAGCTCTGTGACATGTATATCACATACAGCTCTGCTACATGCACGTTACGCGCACAACTCTGCTACATGTACATCACTTACAGCTATGCTACATACATTTTTCATCCTCTACAACAGGGATCACAACTACGGTAGCACAGCAGAGTGCTGACCACACTGATCACCCCCTGGCCATGTGACCTTGGACTACTCCCACACAAGTGACTGATCACATGACGGTGATATCATCACAGGTGCTGTAAGCACATGGCTGTCTGGCTCTGCAGGTTTTTAATAAAGTGAAGGACCTGTGATGTCACTATCATGTGATTAGGGACGGATCTCAGAGCCCCGGTGACTGATCCCATCATGGTGACATCTTCACATGTAACTCATACTGACTTACAGACAGGTGGTCGTTAGTATTCCATAGGAACTGAGGTCGTGGGGGCTTGTAGGGTATGTAGTCCTCCCGTAATCTGCACAGGGATGAAGGACTTGTGATGACGTCACCGTCATGTGATCAGGATGGAGCATGTAACTCACGGACACAGAGCCCAGGTGACTGATCACTTTATGGTGATGACATCGCAGGTCCTGTAAGCACATGGCTGCAGTCAAGCTCTACATGTTTGTTTTAGGACCTTTGATGTCACTGTCATGTGATCAGGGGTGGAGCATGTAATTCACTCACGGACAGGTGGTCGTTAGTATTTTGATAGAACATGCATATTTGCTCAAATACACTCATGTGAGCAAACCAATGGGTTCTATTCGCTGCGTATTATGTGTGACAGAACGCTCGTGTGAACGAGCCCTTCGAGGAGTCCTGTTGGGTTTACTCTGCCTTTTAGTTAGAAATCCTACTCCAAATCGTATAAACCATATCATGCAGCTCAACTTCTCTCCCATTATATCACTTAGGGCAACATAGATCACCTGTCAGGTTTGTGTAAACGGTAACTGCGCCTTTAACAAACTTTTGATTATCTTTAAAAGTTTTTGTCAGTGGGGCTTCAGGTGCTGAGACCCCCACTGATCACTGAAATGAAGGGGCAGAAACACTCATCTGAGTGTTGTGCTCCTTTCGGCTCTGATCACAACTTGTTGGCTATTTTTGTTAATTGAACTTCTGTGTACATCTTCAGTATCCAAGAAGGGCCAATAAATAACAATTGCATCTGAATAGGCACAGAACTTGGTTGAGAATTTCTGCACCTTCATAGCAGCGAATAGTGAGTATTTCGGCACTCTGACCCCTCCTGATCAAAACTTTTGAGGTGTCACTATGGCATGTCAAAAGTGCAATTGCTCTTTAAAGTATCCCAGTGTTGAGATTTGGGTGCGGTAACACAGCAATATCTGTAATGTGTACTGCTGTGTGTTGTAGTCCTCAGCCCCTGGTACACAAGCTCAGTCATGAGTAACATTGTCTAATGGCAGTCATAGTGGTTGGTCATCCAACTTTTTGAGTAACTTGCCTCCAGCAAGCTCTCTTCCATTCTTCTCTATTGACTCCTATAGGCAGCATGAGAACAGCAAGCAAAAACCTACCCCTAAGTCCTGTAATCAGTCTGACTACTAGAGACAGATTTCACATGACAACAGGCAGTGGACAGTAAGTTAGCAGGAAGTGAGACCTCTAGTGGCCAGCACTTTATGCATCTGAAATGCTTTTTTTTGTGTTGAAGAATCTCTCTAAAGTGATTTGTTTGCAAACTATCAGATTGACTAGCACATAATAGGCATACGTTTATTGGAAGGTTAGTGAAATTCTTTGACTGTCTTAATCTAAATGGGACTTTCAGAAACCCATGGTGTCACAACAATCCCATTTACAGGGGAATGCAATGAATTTTTCAATCAAGAAATTCCTGCCACCTGTGAATATATTCTTAAGGAACGCTGCACGCTAAACTGATGTAATGTGTTGTATCTTGTGCAGGGCTTGAGGGGGGGGCGCCGAATAACTCAATGATCCAGGGCCTGAGGGGGCGCCGAATGACCCAAGGATCCAGGGCCTGAGGGGGGCGCCGAATGACCCAAGGATCCAGGGCCTGAGGGGGGCGCCGAATGACCCAAGGATCCAGGGCCTGAGGGGGGCGCCGAATGACCCAAGGATCCAGGGCCTGAGGGGGGCGCCGAATGACCCAAGGATCCAGGGCCTGAGGGGGGCGCCGAATGACCCAAGGATCCAGGGCCTGAGGGGGGCGCCGAATGACCCAAGGATCCAGGGCCTGAGGGGGGCGCCGAATGACCCAAGGATCCAGGGCCTGAGGGGGGCGCCGAATGACCCAAGGATCCAGGGCCTGAGGGGGGCGCCGAATGACCCAAGGATCCAGGGCCTGAGGGGGGCGCCGAATGACCCAAGGATCCAGGGCCTGAGGGGGGCGCCGAATGACCCAAGGATCCAAAGGACATCAGAATCCCTCCTGCCATGTCCTATTCAGTGCTTGGAGTGTGCCTTTACATGTGTGTCTTTCTACTCTAGTGTTAGTTGTAGCTTGTGACTCGGGCGATGTACTGCAGCACTGATGGAACATCTCTGGTTTTGTTGACGCTGCACAGCCCTACTCCTTCCCAGACGAATGTAGGGAGTTGTCCGCATCCCCTCGGCAGGACTTGGACTTGTGCTCGGTGATTAGATAGTTTGTTGGGAGTCACGGTGAGGGTTCTCCTGCAAGATTCCTCATCCCTTCTGAATAAATATTGACAAAGGAGGAATAATCTCTGCAAAATGCGATAGCGGCGACCTTGGCTGCTCCCTGCGAATTCCTTCTCCGGAGCAGAACAGCGCTTGCTCCCACCGCTTCTGTAATGTCTCTTTTTATGATAACTGCTTTGTGTTTTGATTGGATTTTCACGTTTAAATCACCTCACGCTGATCATCCCTTTTCACGTCTAATCTGCTTGTTATTAGGCCAGGAACGTCCTTTCTGGAACAATGCTGATATTTAAAGAGCATTTCCCCTAATAGAAAAGAAATGGAAGTTGTGACATTGACCTCTTCTGTTAAACATTCCGTCCATCTGTTGGATGACAACCAATATGTCTACCAATACGGCTCGCAGATGGGATCTTTCCAAGACTCCAGAATGCTAAATCATCTGTGATTTATAGCGATACATCTATTATCAAGTCACGTTAACCTTTCGGAGTTCTAGGAAAGAAGACTGAAAGTCCCCAAACTCTGTGCTATGTCATAGCGCTGGAATGGGGATCTGGGGAGTAGAAGAAGCCACTCTTCAGAACCCCTTAATGTAGTTTAATAATAATTCCCAATTCGTAAAGGGAACTTCCTTCCTTTTTCAGCAGGGTCTGTCTTTGCGCTCTCTGACATTGTCTAATCAGTAATGTCTGCCTATGGACCTTCTCCACCCGCTCCTTCATAGACGTTTGTCTCATGCATTTATGGTGGCAGACCGCTCTACCAATGGCTTATCTCTCGGAGAACAAAAGGCTTGGGCATTGAAATTCATTGTCCCCAATCCTTTTTTTCTTCTTCTCTGACATCATCTACCAGGGGGAAAGTTGAGCTGTCTCCATATACAGTTTTACCCCACCGACTCGAATATGTATTTGGGGATGTTACTACTAAGGGGCTTTGCATGCAGTACCAGTCAGGGTCGCTGCACAATGTACCAAACTGTCTGCTTCCAGCAGTAGGACAGCTCTGTGTATGCAGGGTTCTGCCCAGAGGAACAGCTGAGCAGCGGACCCTCTCCACCACTCTGCTATTAATGCCCTTTCCTGATAATAGGTCATCAATAGCCAGAAGTGGGACAACCCCTTTAAGAACACATTCCGTTGACACAGTGATTATGTATTCATGTGTTTCCAGGAGGAGTAACAAAGGAACGGTTCAGTGAAGCCATCTGCTTTGTTACAGTATTTACTAGAGCAAACATGTCAGCAGAGTTAGCAGGTCCTCATTAAAGGGAACTTGTCACCTCCCTACAGCGCCATATACTTAGTTATGGCGCTGTTAGGGGAGGTGACAGGCAGCCGGGTAATGTATTTTTTCATACTCGCCGATTCCATGGCTCCGGCAGTGTCCCGTTCTGAAGATCGCGTGGCGCATGAAAATCTAACTTTAGGTTGCCATGCGTGGGCTCTTCCATAGACTTGTCTTGGAGAACACGTACACGGCAATTTAAAGTGTCAGACTGTATAAAATATGCATTACCTGGCTGGCTGTCACCACCCCTAACAGCGCCATAACTGATAGGTTCCCTTTAAGTCTGCCGACACATTTGAATGAGTTTTCAGGGGTAAAACCTCTATGTGTATTAAGTTAAAGGGATGAGATATGCCAAAATACTCATTGGATTGGTGCTTAAAGGGGTTGTCCAGTTGTAAACGTTTGATGGTCTATCTTCAGGATAGGTTATTAATATTAGATCTGTAGGGCCCGCCGATCAGCTGTTTGCCAGGCCTCTATACTGAGCTGATTTCTGCAGGTAGCTCCATTACTTTCAATGCCTGTAATACTAAGCCTGGCCACTGCAGTGGGAACGGAGCTGTCTGCTTCCTACAGAAATCGGCTCAGTGCATGGGTTCACCGGCCCAGATAATCGCTTTTTGGTGAGGGTCCTTGTGCAGCAGACCCTCAAAAATCTGCCATTGATGACTCGTCCCGAGAATAGACCATCAATAGTTTACAAGGGGACAACTCCTTTCAAATCGTCACCTCTCCATGCAGCCATAGCCGTATCGTACGCGGTCTTCTTACCAATGAGCGGGTAGCATCTTAATTTTATCAGACAGACTTGTACAGAGAAAATAAGGTTTGATCCAGTGCCAAGAAAATATTTACTCTCTGGGTGCCGTTTTAGAAAATTGATTAAAGCGTCGAGTACATTATGTTGTATCGTTTTAATTAGTAATGAGCAGCTCTGCCGTAGCCGCTATTACTGACACGGCGCTGCCTTCACTGGAATGCTGGAAATTACATGATCCGATGTCAAAAGTTTCTTGCAGTCAGATGAGCATCACAGTAGTTGTGTTTTTGGAATGTTTGTTGGAAAATGTGCCTAAAATCAGAAAATTTCCCACATTTATTGGCTTTGTTGTTGGCAAAGACAAGCTCTTACGAATACCAGTCTTCCATATCCGCTTCTGGAAGATATGAGATGAGCGGGGTGCGCTTATCTTCTGCTGATAACCGGTGCCAGAACTTTCATTTTTGGGATTGGTTGAAGCACGTGTTCACATGGGGCAAAAACTTTAACAATAGCAGCAAAGTAGATGAAGTTCTAACTAACTTCATCCGCACGCTTCCAAAGCCCTCCACATAGAATTGAAAGCGGAATTGACTTGGAGTCCGGGTTTTAACGCCATAACATGGGCATTGTTTGCAGGCTTTCGCCAAGCATTTCACCCCCTTCCATGAGCAGAGTGAATTCTGCGACTAATTTGCAGCGAAACCCATAAGAAAACCGCGTGTAACGTATGAATTTTGTCAGTCTTCGCGGATGTTGCCACGAAATCGTAGAACCCTTTCCACCGCGAAAGTTCCACCATGTTTGGCCAAAACTTTAGCAAAATCCACTGAGCCTCAGATTTCTGCCGTGGATTACATTGATGGACGCCACGTATCCGATACGCTGGGATATCCCGACACAGAGTCCATGTGAAGATGTGTCGTGTCGCTCCCCAGTCCCCCGTGATGTAGATATCCATTTAAACAAATGGGCCAGGGATTCCTTGCAAATTCCTCATCAATTTCCCCCATGTGAACTCACCCTTCTAGGGTCTGCTCACGTGGCAGATTTGCTACAGATGTTCAGCTAGGGAACACATCCTTAAAGGGGGTTTTCAAGATCAGCAAAACGTGGGGAAAACGGCATAAAATAAAAATGGAACTATTATTTTGATGGAATTCGCATCACGTTCAGATTTATGTCCCGGTGTTCCATCCTGTGGCATTATAATCCCCATCTGGGGTTCAGGCGGGGGACACCCTACTGGTCTCCATTTCACTATAGACGTCAGTCGTTCCGTCCAGGGGTTCCATCGGATTTCTGTTTTTTCAGATGTAACCTGGCATGTAACGCTAAATGTGATACGAATGGCCCCTTACCTGTTAGATCCGCCACCAGCCCAGTCTTTGCTTACTATTCTGCAGTGAAAACTTGCCCATCTATACATGCACCCAATCATTGGCTTCATCATCGCAGCAGCAAAGTCCGACAGGGCTCACCAGGGTGGCGGCGCTCCAGCTGGTAGTGGGGGGTTAACTAGTAGGCAATGGCTCACAGTACTATCTGCTTCCAGCTCTGTTGGCATTGATAGCAGACCCCATGATGAGCTTGATCAGCAGAGATCCAAAGCGGTGGACACATGCTGATAAACTACTGGTGACCTATCCTGAGGATAGTCCTTTAATAGAAGTTCTCTTTGATGAAGACTTATGGGTAAACCCTTTTCTCATACACATGTATGACCTCACAGATTACTGAATTGGGGTCTTTCTGTTCCCCTCTAGAGTACATTTTCTCCATGTCTCGGGAATGTACAATGACCACAAGTTTGGTCGGAAACTTTTCACATTAGTCTAGAAGTTTGTCCCGTATGTAGTCTGAGCCATAAGGGAACTCCAGGCCTCATGGTGTCTGTACAGCAGGATCCCGGAGACTCATGTACTTTATGAGGGGGATTTATGAGCTGGCTGTCCTACTCTGGGAGAGAGAAATGTTGGCGTGTTTACTACCTCGGAGTCCCGGCGCTTACGTTTTTACTTCTGCTTCATAGATTTCTATGATTTTTATATGTTCGCACACATTCCGCATCTCTGGTGCTGACAACTGTTGCGGAGAGCTCTGTGCTTTATGGGGTCATTACAGGAGCATTAATGGTTCTGCAAGAATAATAAACCTTGACTTATAGAAGCATTAAACAATACGTTTGCTCGGCTTTGTATGATCGCTATCTCACAGTATAGTGCTGTGCCTGGGATTACATAGCATCAATATCTGCGGAGGGGGTCATCCAGAAGGGGCTTTGAGGATAAATGGTAATTCAGCGGAGTGGAGTTTTTACTGGAAACTCAAACAAATCCAATTTGAACTTGGCGGTTTCTATAGGAGAACGTGCTAAAAAGTACACGCTCCTACCAAAATTCATTGGACACCTGAGCAAGAATCAAAAGTAGTATTTATTTCTATATGTTATTACTTATCAGGGCCGAAATCGGACGCACTCCGTGGCATACTTTCTACTATCGTCTGATAGTCTTCGGCTGGTATTTCCCTCCATTCATCCTGTAAAGGTCTGGTGAGTTCTCTCAGAGAAGATGGACGCTGTTCATATTTCCGGACCTGGTGATCCACTTTGTCCCAGAGATGTTCAGTAGGGATCATGTCCGAACTCCGTGCAGTCGGTCTAATCGTGGAACATCCATATTCTCAAACCAATGTGAAACAGTGTTGCATTCGTCACAAGGCGCAGTGCTGACCGTTCCCAGAGTATTGTTACATTGTCGGCAGCACATGGTCTAGAATGTCAAGGTACACCTCTGTGTTCACGGTTCTTGTCACTACAACCAACGGACTGAGACCATGCCAGAAAAGAACACCCACAGACCAGAACGGAACCTCCACCATTGGCACAACGCACTCGGGCAAAAGGTGTCCTTTGAAGATGAAGTAGTGTGATTCGTCGCTCCATGAAACACTCTTCCATTGCTCAACATGAACGCTCCTCGCACCATTGTAGATGGGGCGGTGCATGGCGCTTCTTTATGGACTGCTTGCACGCATAACCCCATATGTCCAATAGCAGGCGGTTCCCATCACAAATGATAGAGGACACCTCCAACGGTCTGCATCTTCTGTAGCTTTAAGGTACGTAATATGGTAATAAGGCACGGTCCATTCTACTGATGAGGGGCGTCCAAATACTTTGGGTAGGATAGGGAATAATCCGTACAATCATTGCAGGAATACTCGCTAGCCCTTGTAGTGGGGTTTGACGAGTCTACAGGTGACTTTTTAATTTTATGAGGGAATGCGCTTTTTTTATTTTTGCAGTTTTTAGATTATTTTTTTGCTTTATTGTAATCTTCAATCAGTCTTCTAGTCTCGCTCATGATGTGATCTGCGGCAATGACTGAAGGATTAGATAGGATGTTATCCAGAGATCCATCCTGGACACCAGGGCAGCCCAGAGCTGGATTTACTTCAGTAGTCGTCTCAAGGTCAGTGTAAGTGGGCCAGCCTGGGTTTAAGGGCAGAACCTGGATTATGTTGCCCTAATCACTTCTACAAATTACACTTCTTATGCATGTGATTTAGATGGATGAAATGGCAGCAATATACCTGCGATCCGCTTTCCTACATCTGTAGGTGTAATATTTGGAGATACCACGTCGACAAGTGTGACTGCACTGCTATAGAGGATGACTAGTACTGTTTCTCTGAAAATAAGACACTGTCTTACATTAATTCTTGCCCCAGAAGAGTCATTGGGCCTTATTTTTGGAGATGTCTTATACTTACCTAGCAGGTCTGTGTTTTTGTGTTGCATGCTTTAAAAAAAAAAAAACAACAACTTCCTAACGCTTGTAGTAAATGTATGGTTGTCATGGTTACGTGTACTTGAAACTGATCGCGCTCACATCATGCAAGTGCAGGCCTTTTTCTCTCTCTCCTTCTCTTCTCGCTTCATATTCTCAATTATTAAGATTTGTTAACAATAGGTTCCATTTCCATGAGATTTCAGACCGATTTCTCCCCCCCCCTCACCCTTTTTTTTTTTCCCGGTCCGATTTTCATATGGAAAAATCCCCCCTGGCAATATACCCTTAAGGCCCTTTTTTTTTTACACGGGACGACATGTTGGGCGCAGATGCCCGACTGGTTACCCCAGCGATGATCATTCTTTGCTTTTACACAGGAAGGAATATAGCTCAGCCCACTCGCCTCTATTCACACTGAGCAGGCAGTCATTCATGAGCAAAATCCCTTTAAGCTCTCTTTATATATTTTTGAAAACCCCTTTAATTTTTCCAATAAAAGCCATGCCCGCCCGAATATTCTGTATCCTCTTTATGTGGGAAGAGCGGTAATGCCAAGGGTTATTTTCAGCTTTTAGAGGGCATGAATGGAAACCTAGGGAAAATTTTTCGATTGCAAGCTCCTTTTGTGGGAAGCGTCTGATGTGACTGAATGCGTCCTCTGTAAATATGCCGACTGATACTAATCATAAGATAATATACAGACGTTGTCTTCACTACCGTCACTGCCAAACATCTGCTTCCCCCTCCCATATGATGCCATTTATCAGGATTCTTCTACCCGTCTGGTAAGAAGTGAAGCAATTATGTAACCCGTGGCAACCAAACTAAACAAATACACAGAGGAGACATAAAAGCCTCCGATGGCCTGAAAACATGGCGGCTGTTCAGCAGCCATGTAAAGATCTCCGGGTTTAACCGGTTCATCGTATCACACCTCTTGTTGATGCTTCCCGCGTCAGATGGCGCCGGCAAAATTGCATGAAAAGCCGTACCCGGAAAACGCCACATGGTTTTGCAGCAGGCGGTTGCAAGCCAGGTTTCTACAGGCCTATGTGAACTCTTGGGCTCGGAAATCTTGCGGCTTGGCCGCAGCGAAAAACCGCGAGATTTCCGCCAGTAGAAGCGCTGCTTTAAAACCCGCGGCACTTAGCCACGGGTTTTGAAGCGGCCTGGCCGCTCGCTCTTCCGCTGCGGCCGGCACTCCCATAGAGGAGAGCGCGGGCGCAGCGGAAGAAGAAAAAAAAAGAACATGCTGCGGTTGGCGAATCCGCGCCGGCTTTGCGGCGGCGGATTTGTCGTCCCATGTGGACGAGATTTCTGAGAAATCTCGTCCACATGGCTGGCTAATACATGAATTAATGGCCGCTGGCGGATTTGCCGCGGCGAAATTCTGGACGGAATTTCCGTGGCAAATCCGCCCAGTGTGAACCCAGCCTTAGGGAGGCTTTGCGCTGGACATCTGTTGCTTTAATTGTCGCTCAATAGAGAGAATGCAAGCAACAATTGTAAGCATGGCCACTAACGAGGTCACGGGCAATAATTTGATTACTAATTGCTTCGTTTCAGCTAACCTTAAAAATAGCCGCTGGTCGATTAGTTACCATCTGTGTAAAGAAGAATCGCTCTCTGTGTAAAAGCACAAAAAGAGTTGCGTTGTACGCTCGCGGCTCGCTGTAGCGACTGTTTCGATGTAGCATTCGGAAGAAAATTGCCCCTGTAAACTCACCCTTAGGCCTCTTTCATAAGGTTAGCTTTGGCCGGTGAAAAACGCTGCGTTTTTACTGCAAGGTCCTGGTTGGCTGCCTGCAGGAAGGTCCTAGCAGCGTTGCCAGTGAGTGTTGCCTTAGATGGAGGGTTAGGGTGAGGGTTTAAGTGTTACATTATTAGCTGTAAATGGTCCAAAATGGAAGCATTTATAGCTAATAATGTAACCCTAACACTTAAACCCTCACCCTAACCCTCCATCCAAGCCAAAGTTCAGTACCCACGCTGCTAGGACTTGCAATGTGTTGGCTACCCGCTCTGCCGCTCTCAGTCTCCGGCACTGAGCGTCCCCGTGGGCAGTGGCTCCCATCAGTGCTGCAGGAAAAAAAAATCATCTGTCAGCGCTGATGTGAGGTCGGCGCTGGGGAACTGCACAGCGGCGGAGCAGAGAGGGGAGAAGCAGACTGCCCAACAAGTGAAGGCTGCAGGCATGGAGACTAAGAGCGGGCAGCAAGTGAAGCAGCGGAGAGGTGAGCTGAGGGTTGGGAAAAGGGAGATTGACTGCAGGGAGGCAGGGACAGTGAAAGCAGCAGCGGGGAGGTTCCTGGGAAAAGGGAGACTGACAGCGGGGAGGCAGGGACAGTGACAGCAGCAAGGAGGTTACATCAGGACCGGGGGAGGCAGGGAGAGTGACAGCAGCAGTGGGGAGGTAAAATCAGGGCTGGAAGCCGAGAACCAGCGCAGCGCCGAGTGACAGAGCAGGGAGACCTGGGGAAGGTTAGTTGGCTGCAAGAACCTGCACAGGAGCCAGCTCTGCAGCCAATCAGGAACAGGGGGCATCCCCAGCCTGTCATTCTGATCTCCACCACTACTTCCAGTGGTGACAAGCTACAATAGTACCAGTACCTCCTTGTGATTTTTAAGACAGAGTAGTGTTGTCCATCACTCCTCACAATATTTTTCCATTGCTTACCCGGCTAATGACTACGCTCCTTTCACCATTGTAGACGGACCGATGCATTGTGCTTTGTGATGGACAGCTTGTGTGCATAACCCATATATCCAAAAGTGTGCACAAACTATGGCTGACACCTCCAGGGGCTGGACCTTCTGTATCATGCTACTGTCCTTGTACTTTTGGTAGGATAGTGTAATATGCTATGTTTTGAAGAATACCATGATGTGCGTCTTTATAAAGTCAGAGACTCACAGAGGTGGTGTGTGGGGGGCTGATAACCAGTCTGGGGGTGCTGCTTTATAGACAGCCCTAATGTGGCCGCCTCCTTCATCTCATCATATTTAAAAAATAAATACATTAAAAACATTGGAAAGCCTTTTTTTTTTACTTGAAACCACCACCTTAAAGCAGATAATACAGTGAATAGTAAATACTGCGAACACTTCTGTTCTCCTTACTGCAGTGGCCCAACATGGGTCCCACGGGCTGCATTCCTCCACGCTAGATGCGGATAATTCATTTCGCCTAGTGATCAATGATCTGTATAATGACATGCATCCTCGGGATGGCGAATGCAGCCGGCTGCGGTAGAGATAGAAGCTCCAACCTATACCCCAAGACCTGAGGGGATCATCGCCGACCCTCGCAGTCAGCGGCGCCAGCTCGCTTCTGTATGTATCTTTCTTGCTTCTCGTTTTTCCCTTTCTCAGTTCCATTTATTTCTCCCTTTCTGTGTAATTGCCCTATAAATATGTTTTGATCGCTCTCACCAGGTGACCTTTGCAGTTTTGCTTTCAGGTTCTTTGTACATCGAGCAGTTCTGCTTCGTTACTTTTAATTAATGCTTTGAATGTATTTAATTTCCTCCAACCTCGTCAGCTGAACCCGATGTCTGATGTGAACAGCCCATGAGCCACTCGAAAACCGTATCTCGCTATTGCAGTGGGTGAAAACGCTCGGCCCCCAGCAGCATTGTTATTGCAGTGTGACGCTCGCAGATTAGGATGTGTGGCAGTCGCCGAATTTCATATTCCCTTTTTTTTTTTTTTTTTTTTGTTACATTATTGCATGCCCTTTTTTTTATTCTACCTTGCAGAATTTAGCAAACCCTCTGCCTTGGTTATCTCATCGCCCACCTTGGGGGTTGTTCTTATGGCGTTATTGTTTGTTTTGTAGATTAGTTAGCCCTACTTGACCGATCTTCTCCATGTGGCATATTGTATATTTATCCATTGTGCAGTAACCTTTCAAATCTTAACCCTTTGTTTTCTACTGTTTCTGGTACGACCTGACCGGAAATATCGGAACATAGCACTTACAATGCTTTATGTCCTGTGGTTAAAAAATAAATATTTGACTTTCTTAAAGGCTTTCCAATCAGGTTACCCAAAACAGTAAATGTAGTAGAAATGTCTGTTATAAGGGACAGTAAAAAATAAATAAATAAATAAATATATTTATTTATTTTTATTTTCTAGGGTAGAAATGTTCCTTGTAAATTAACTGATTTGAAAAAGTCGTCTTGATATTGAATTTTTAAAGGGGTTATCCAGGGAGGGAAATACTTATCCGATCCAGTCCAGGACCTGCAGTGCAGACGTCTCAACTTCCGGCACGGTTCTTGCATCATGTGATATTCAAAGACGAGGGACATAAAATGTAACCTTTATTGAAATCAAATTAAAACTAAGGGCTACAGACTAAATAACAAGTAAAACAGGCAAAGCACAACATAGAAGTGTCACGGTTGGAGAACCCATCCTATATATCAAGGTTAACCCTTTGCAATCCAATTTTGGATTCCGGGTTTCCTAGGGGGCTTTCTCTTTCTGCCATTATACAATGGCGCCATCTGCTGGCTAGAGCCAGTACTGCGGTATGGGACATGCCGGATAGGCCCCCGACAACAGAGCAGCCAGTAATATACAGTGAGAATACCCTGCCGGACATATTTCGACATCGGAGCTGTACAGCCTTCAATCAGAATGTCTTTAGACGTCAGACAGTGGATTGGAAAGGGTTAATTCTGAAAAGCAAAGGTTTCAGTATCCAGAATTTATGTGGGAATAAATCAATTGTTTCCAGTTTCGTGGATTGACTCAGCTTGAATAACGAGTCGCCCCAATCCAAGCAGAGATGTGATAAAACACAATTGATACACTATATAGAGATAGTCGTTCAAGAATTAATCCTTGACTTGAAATGGTTGGGCCAAAGACGAAATTAATGAGGAAGTTAAAGTGGGTTTGACGCGTTTGTTGGACCTGCAACTCATTGGGTTGTAGGTCCAACCAATTGAATCCATCTTTATCTAATTGTCTTGATAAAGATGGATTCAAGTGCTACAAGATCATATAGTTCATATCAAAAGACGGCCCTTTGGACGGGCAATTAAGGTTCAGAATCACCGACCTATAACAAGGTGTGTGATCCCAGGAGGCACAAGCTCCTCCCCCTAAAAAATGTTAAGTCCAATTAAGGAGACAAACTCAGGCACAGATGGATAGTGCCCTAAAAAGGCCCTACGCTGCCTTAAACTCCCTAATAGGATCCCTTGAGGACCCAATAATCCCTGGGTTCTGCTACAATACCCTAACCAAACAATAACAAGAGGGAAAGAAAAATGGTAGGGTGACCGCCAGCCCTGATGGTGGAGTGGCAGTTTGAGGAGGGCAGTATGGGTGGATTTTATGTTGGTACAGCAGGGCGAGCGCCTCTTGGGCGGTATGTAAACCACGTAGCGCAGTCCACTTGACTATTTCCCCAACTCCCGATCACCCCCTCTACTGCTTTCGGCTGGCTCTGGGACAGCGGGAGCTAAAACAAGATAGATGCAAGTCCCACCTCTGGGACCCACACCTATCAGACTTTCATGGCCATATCCTGTGGATAAGTCATTAACCCTTTCCAATCCACTGTCTGACGTCTGAAGACATTATGATTTATGGCTGTACAGCTTCGATGTTGAAAGTTGTCCTTTGGGGTTCTCTTACTGTATATTGCCAGCCTCCCTGCTGTCAGAGCCTATCCAACGTGTCACCTCATGCAGTACCGGCTTTATCCCGCATATAGCGCCGTTGTATAACGGCAGAAAAAGAGGTAAGCCCCCTAGAAAAAAACAGGATACAAATTGGATTGGAAAGGGTTAAAGTCTCCCGATGAGCATACAATTTTCAAAAGGGGTTGTCCAAGATAAGAAAATGGCTGCTTTCTTCCAAAAACAGTGCTACACCTGTCCATGGGTTATGAGGTATTGCAATCAGCCCCATTCACTTCAATGGAACTGAGCTGCAATACCAGACACAACCCATGGACAGATATGGCGCTGTTTATGGAAGGAAGCAGCCATGTTTTTTTTTAACCCCTTTTAATATATCGTATATGAGATTATTGTACTACACAACTCTGAATGCAAATGGCGAAGGCTTAGTGCGGATAGCAAGGAAGAACTGTGAGTGCGCCTCGGGGCCATAGAAGAAGCTGTAGCTTGGGATCCATGAAAGATAAGTAAGGTAATGAATTTACAAAATTAGCTGTCAAGACAAAGCAGGGAAACCTTCTGAAATGTTTTGTTTGGGAAAAGCTTCCCCTCTTTGTCTTCATGCAGTTCCATCCCGTTCTTGATGGAGAATGATACGGCTCCCTTGTGGATCTACATTATCGCCATCTCAATGCAATCTTGGGCAGCTTTTTACGTAGATGAATTTTTTCGCATCCTCGCAAATACAATGTTTTCTCCTTTTTTGTTTTGTGCGTTTTTTGTCTTTCACTGATTGCGCAGTCTTGCATAATAGATCGGCCCCATTACACAGCGTGCGTGCCGTAATCTATCATGGAGCCTAAGGAATAGTAATACAGATATCATTTGCCACTCGCTGATTGATCGTTTCCACCACCCTGACTCTGCTCTCCTCATCGGATGCACTGCTGGAAAGTTCAATAGAATTGAATTGGCGAGAACAAGTGAAGTGTTGACTATAAACTGCTAGAATATATTTCCACCTGCTGATTGCATCAACTCTGAAGTGGCTTCTTTTTATCCTTGCTGCACCCAAAAAGTAAGTGTCTGTTGTTGTGAAGCTTTAGAAGTCATTATGAATATACAGGGGGGCGGACAAAAATATGAAAACGCCGTATGAAATGCAGAGGATTTAGGCCGAATGCCCACGGACGGATTATTGCTGCGGAATTCACGGTCAACCACCCGCCGCGAATTCCGCAGCAATGTCCATCCATAGACATGCTGCTCAAACTATTCTCCCCTGTCCATGAGTGGAAAGCAACCACGATTTTCCGCTTGCAGGGGAAAATCGCAGCATGTTCTATTCTGTGCGGAAAGTTGCAGTCAATGGAAGGTGTCCGTCCTGCGATACTTCCGCTGTGAGCGCTACGGAAGTGCCTCGAGAATCCGCGTCACAGCCCAGTGCCGGCATGTCATGCGCTGTACTGCACATGTGCGGCGGCTCGTTGGGTGAGACACTCGCGACAGATCCAGAGAGGTGAGTATAGGGTTTCTAGGGGGCTCCGGGTCTGATTCCACTGTGATATTTTGCAGTCTGAATCCGACCCGGCTGTGGACATGAGGCCTTAATCATTAGCACTGAGCTGCCCTCTTGATTTCTGCTTGGCTGAGGGCTTTCCTGCCAAATTTGTGTTTACTTCACCTCTTGCCCTGCTCTGGATGCTTTGGGAGCCAGCTGGTAAAAGCAACTGAGTGGCTCAAACCCCCGACCAATGGAACCTTGTTGCTCAGGCAGATGTTCACTTCTCTCCGGCAGCATCTGTGTCCTATTACCTCCACTTAAGTTGCATGGGATTATAAATCATATTTCAATAAGACATGTAGAGATCGATTTTAAGGCACACATTTTATATGGTGTTTCCATATTTGTGTCCACCCCCTGTAGTTTCTATAAAGTTTTACTTGACATGGGGTAATAAGTCTGTATAAAGCCCTCTATTAGGGCATGTTCACTCGGGACGGGTTTGCTGTGGAATTTCCACAGCGCACATTCTGCAACTGAAATTCTGCATCAAAACCCACATGTAGAAGCGGTGGATAACGCAGCATTTCCGGTGCTAAAATTGACATGCCGTGGATTTAAATTCTGCAACGCATGTCCATTTACTCACGGGTTTCGTGCAAATTTTTTTCGCAGCATGCGGACAAGATTTTCAAAATCTCATCCACTTTTCTGCTACTGTAAATGCCGTGGATTTTCTGTTCGAAGGATCAGCGCAGCAAATCTGCCCCGTACAGACATGGCCTTATAGAGGAGTCAAAAAAAATAATGCCAACCCAACCGACAAATGATAGACAGCAGCGTTGGGCTTTGTACCCAGAATGCATTCCTTCTTCTTATTTATAGCCAGCGTTCTTTATGCTTTTCTTTTTTTACACAAGGAACAGCAAATGAAGCATAGTCAAAGGAATTTTCCCACCGGCTGCTGAAACCCCCTCGGTCCATTGAATGAAGGGCTTGATTAGAGCTGTCTTGCAGTCCCCCCAGACATCAGGTAGACAGGATCAGCCCTGTGCTGAGAAACTGCCGAAGGGGTTCCTGCCCCCTAGTTCTCAAGATTGGTGAGGGTCTCTATGAACTGATGGCATTGTCTAGGGACTGTGCCCCGATGAGCGTTCACCACTTTATTTTAGCCATTGATGGGAGTCTCAGCACCCGGACCCGCACTGATCAAAACTTTTGATGTGTCCCTGGAAAGCTTGGCTTGAAAACTAAGGCCATCGGGAAACCTTCACAATAAAGACTTGATTAGTAACCATTTCCACACATTTCTAAAGACTCCCCTAAAAGTGGCCCACTCCTTTAGGAGGGCTTTTGCCGCTTTTTGATATTGTTGACCTATTGTTAGGTCAACTATTAGGCAACTAATAGCAGGTTGGCGGGTGTCAGTGCATCGGGGCCGGATGTCCGCACTGGTGGTCAGGGCCGGAAGTACAATTGAAGGCATTGCTCTCATTAATTTAACCCTTTCCAATCCACTGTCTGACGTCTGAAGACATTATGATTTAAGGCTGTACAAAAAAAAAACTAAAAAAAGAGTGGGACACACCCCCTTTAATAAATGTAATAGTTTAATTCTGGATTCTGTACATTTCTACAGACTCTGACTCCGCAGGACTGGTAGAGGCCATTGGTTAACCCAATATAATTTATGAGTAACTTGATATTATTTTGACTACCCGCCTGAAGTTGATTTATGACTAAAGGGTAATGCGGCAGATATAGAAATTTCTGTAACAAATCTTCCGCAACTGAAAATTATGTTCACTACATGTGGATGGAGACTTGTACACCACAAATCCATGGATTTCGGCAAGCTCCTTGCAGATGAATGGGAGAGTTGCAGAAGTGTCTACAACAAAGCTGCTGCATGTGATTCTAGCCTTACGCTTACTGCAGATGTTACTTTCCTTGGTGAACGCTCTTGCGTAGGGCTCACAGGAGGGCGTGGAACCGATTGAGTTGTTGTTTCAGTATATGCATTGTCTCCCTCTATTGTTTGGGTTTCCACCTGTAAGAAGGCGTCAGGTGTGTCTCATACACTGCTATGTCAGTGAGCGGCATTGAAGACAATTCACCTATTATTGCTAATGACAATGAATTTATTCAACCTGTAATAATGAGTAATCAGTTTTGCTGTATTATATGAACTCTTCATTTTTAGAGTAGTTATGTTCTTTTTACGCTTCATAATAAAGTAAACTGATCATGGCATTGAAAGCACCTGCCTTAGGCTGCTTTTACACCTATGCTGAGGATTCCGCTTTCCTGCTTCATTCGGGAAGTAGGAAAGGGGAGTCTTCGGGCCGGGAGGACTCTGTTAACTATAATGGGGTCTGCCCACCTGCCCTGATTTGGAGAGAAGAAAAAGGCAATGTGCGCAGTGGTTCTTGTTCCGGCATCTGTGACGGAACCTCCGGCCAGAGGTTCCAAGGTAGATATGAAACCAGTCTGACCAGTCTAGGCATGGACTCCCCAACACATCTGAAAGGGTCCTGTGATGTCTGCCACTAAGATGTTAGCAGCTGATCCTTTTAGGCTTGGAAGCTATGAGGTTGGGCCTCCATGGATTGGATTTGTTTTCCAGGAGATCCCTCAAATGCTTGATTTGGTTTCAGATCTGGGTAATTTGGAGGCTGAGCCATCACCTTGACCTTTTCGGCATGGTCTTTCAACCATTCCTGAACAGTTTTTGACATTGTTGGTGCTCTTTATCCTGTTGAAAGAGCCCATTGCCATTGGGGAATACTATTTTCTGTAACGGGTGTATGTAGCCAATAGCAATGTTTAGTTAAGCGATACTTGTCCGAGTAAGACCCAAATTAATGCCGGGACCCAAAGTTTCCCAGCAGAACATTGCCCAGAGCATCACACTGCCCATGCCAGCTTGTTGTCTTCCCATAGTGCGTCTTGGTGCCTTCTCTCTTCCACGTAAGCAACGCAGACCACACAATGTGCAAGGAAATATGATTTATCAGTCCAGGCCACCTTCTCTTAGTGTTCCAGGATCTAATTTGGAGGCCCACATGCCCAGTGGTGAATTTTTTGCATTTTCTGACCGAGAGTTCAATACAGCCGGCATAGCATAAGCGTTTAAAAGTTTGCCAGTTTTGACCCGACCCTTACTATCTTATGTACCTCCATCCGATCACGTTTGAACGAATTTTGAGCAATAATCGTCCCGTGTAAATGGCCCTCTTACCTACGTTGGTCTTATAGAGGTACACATGCACTAAAACCAGGGAGAACTCCGCCGCAACAACCCCGGCTGTATTGATTGGAGTCTTCAGCAGCAGGCGTTTCTGTGACCAGTCTGCTACATGTGACTATACCCTTACGGTTTATATCTAGGCCAGATGTAGACTGCATACAAGAAACGTGAGTTCATTCCGATCTGTCATTGTTGCGTACCGATCTGATTGTGATTGAGGTATAATTAGCACTAGGGGGCTCGGGCTCACCTTTGCATTTCGTACCCGTGGGGTCAGACTTTATTGCCGTCTCAAGCGAATGTGTCTTTGTTCTACAGTAGTCGTAAAAGTTTGTGGCAGCTTCTTTAATATAATGTGCAGTGACAGCTAGTTAAACCTTGTTCCAAGTTTATGGGCTATTAAATTGACTAAGGGCTCACTGGGATAACTTTATATCCAGCAATATAGAGAACTGGTCTTACTTTGATAAACTTAATAGAAAAATCAATAGCATCCAGTTCTGCAGTAAACGTCCAATTCCCCGCTTTTTACCCTTCCAGTCTGTCAGCGGGTGCAGGAAGTTGTATGTTAGCCTGTGACAGGGGGTCTGCTGACTAATTTATACCGCACTCTTCATTATTGAGTAGGCAGCTAGAAGGAACATTTCCAGTAATAGCTTCGTATGTAGACCGTGTCTTGGAGGGTTCATATGCTGCTTTGCATTCAGTCGAGTAGCTCACCCAATCCTGGAAGGGTAAAGTCCATGTTATGTCACCTAAATCCAATTGCTAAGTTGTGGATCTGGAACATGGCATGTACCCTATAGGCGATCATATACTAATATAGTATAAAGGGTGGTGAGAGAGTCTTGGGCTACACCCGTTGGTGCCAAAATGAACTCTCCTATCAAAAGTAATTGGACACCTGAGCAAGAATCAAAGGTAATATTTATTTGCATATGTTAATATTTGGGAGATTTTGGCCCTAATGACATCAGACACTCTCCATGGAATGCTTTCTACTAGTACACTTCAGCTGGTATTTCCCCCTACTCATCCTGCAAACATCTGGTGAGTTCTCTCAAAAAAGATGCATCAGCCCATCTACAATGGAGCTATGAGTGTCGTCATTGGACAGTTGAGCAATGGAAGAACGTTCCATGGAGTAATGAATTGCACCACTCCATCTTGAAATCCGATGGATGTACCTGGCCATGGAGGGTGCCTGGGGAACCCCTTATGCCTGAGTGTTGTGCCAACAGTTAAGTACAATGGAGTTTCCTTTATGGTCTGGGGATGTTTTACGTGGCGTGGTCTCAGTCCGTTGGTTGTCAAGAGCCATGAACACGGAGGTGTACCCTGGCATTCTAGACAATGTGCTGCCAACAATGTGGCAATAATGTGGGAATGGTCGGCCATACTTCCAACGAGACAACACGCCGTGTCATGGATCTCGCACTGTTTTAGGTTGGTACGAGGATATGGATGTCCTGACCTGAATTTTGCCAAACATCTTTGGGATGAACATGAACTTCAGGTCAGGAAATATGAACAGCGTCCATCGTCTTTCAGAGAACTTACCAGACATTTGAAGGATGAATGTAGGGAAATACCAGCTGGAGTGTATTTGATGTCATTCATGCCAGATGAGCCCCAGTAAGTATTAACATATAGAAATAAATCCTACTTTGCATTCTTGCTAGGGGAGTGTAAATCTGTGCTGGTGCCACTTTCCATCGGCCGCCTTCTGTGTATGACCCGTCACGTATTAATTTATGTTCAGCAGGAATGTGACCCTCTTTCCGCAGACCCTTGGCCAGCACTGAACTTCATGAATATACATTTTGGTATTATGTGGGATTGAGTGAAATATTTGTGGAACGTCGAATTATATAATTAGAACTAATGGACTTTTTGGATGGCTTTTGTTACTTGTTTTCCAGCAGATCGGGACAAGAAATTCTGCCAGGCTCAATTATAGCTCGTTTACAATATGTAACGAGTCAGACGGTTGTGGTAATAAGTTGCTTCTTTTAACTGGTTGCAGCAAGAGGGTCATCTCTTACAATGGCTTAATTTGCTAATGCTTTGATTTATGTACACTGATCTTGAGTTATAGTCTGTATTATAGCCCATTATATTGCGGAGCTGCATTCACAATTCTGCAGGTCTCGAAGGTGAAATCTCACTTTTTCCTGCTCCTTCATGCTTTGATTTGCAGTTCCTGGTAAGCCTAGTAATTTGCCCCACACGCTGTGCAGTAAAAATGATTTTTTGTGATTACAGTGACCAGTTGTATGAGTTAAAGGGGTTGTCAATTTGTCAAATATTGATGGCCTCTCCTTAGGATAGGTTAATTAATAGTAGATTGGCGGGGTCAATCATCAGAAACCTCTGCCAATCGGCTGTTTGCTGGGCCGGAGCAGTCATGAACTGAGCTGATGTGTGCAGGAAACGGACAGCTCCATTTCTATTGCAGTGGTCCAGCTTGGTATTGCAGGCCAAGTTCTCTTTTTTTTTTTTTCATTGGGATCTTGGCCTGCAGTACCAAGTCTCTCCACTGCAGTCTAAACGGAGCTGTCTGTTTCCTGCAGAAATCAGATCCGTGCATGAATGCTAAGACCCAATAATACTGTATCTCCTTATGCCTAATCAATTTTGGCATGCTACATCAGATGCCATATGTGCAATACAGAGCTTTGCTTACAGGGCAGAAGAACTCTGTCCCTAACGGAGGAGGTCACAATAGTAGGGAACCGTTCAGAACGCCGGGTGTCGCAGTGCAAGCTCCGAACTGTGTGCACAAGGTCTAGATTGGTGACGTTACATGGCTCTGAATCATTTCTAATTAGACTCTCGCTTTATAATCCGCCTTAAATATGAGATTTATGTAATCACAGCATTCCTGTTGCCTAAAGGACTTCAATAGCCTTTCTACTGACACACCTCAATTACATAGGAAGCGCTGGAGCCAAACCTCAAGATCGCTCCTAGGGGTGATCAGACACACAGACGGGTTTCACGGGATGCGGATAAAGCTGGTTATGTGTTACAATTTACCACTTTTTTTTACTAAACGTAGCCATATTAAAGGGATTATCCCACGTAAAAGGGATGTGATAAAGGGATTATCCCACATTAAAGGAATAATCCCACAAGCTATGTTCTAAAACAAACCTCCAGTCATTAAAGGGGTTGGCCTACCAACCAATGTCTATCACACCTATCCGCAGGATAGGGGATTCATGTATGATCGGTTGGGGTTCGGCTGCTGGGTCCTCCACTGATCCTGAGATTGTAGCCTCCGCGCGTCCTGAAGTATGGGCAGCGGAGAAGGCGCATGTGCAGACGGAAACTCCTCCCCTTGTGAACATGCCCTTACTGTGTCTCTGTGATGCCGATGATGCAGATCTCTCATCCATCAGAGGCCATGTCTGATCACGGCAGCGCCGGTCGTCCTCTTTAGAAGCGACACTATTAATCGTCACCCGGCATGCGGCATTTCCTCCTTCCTGTTCCTTTGAGCACAGTGGGATGAGTCTCTGACCTTTTTTGAATCCGGCTTGTTTGCAACCATCAGAACGGCCGTCCGGACGCCCGGGGACTTCAGTGTTTGAAGCTTTTTCTTTCCAGCAACGTTTATCATGATCTTTAATCGCCCATTAAATGATAAGGCCTGGGAGGATCGGGCCTGGAAGTTCCATTTGTCATACATTTTTTCAGTTGCCAAAAACAACGCCAAATTGACCAGAGAAGCGCCTCGTGCACCAATCAGTGCATGGGTATAGGATGATTTAGCAAAATGCATAAAGCATATAATGTAGCATGCGTTGTATGAATGGCATACATTACCGATAGAATAGTCCGTACTGCTAGAATTCACAACATCACGTGCGTATGACTTCTAAATATGGCGGCCATGCTTTTGCCGTTTGGGGAACCTCTCATCATCGTAATTACACTAGTATGATCCTTTTACTGTTTTTATAAGACTTCATGCAAATAAGGACGATGGAAGATTACCTCTGAATGGCAGCATTCCTTACAAATCAAATAGGTGGCGCTGCAGAGGTATTTTTCCATCTTCCTTATTTGCATAAATTACCCAGAGGAGCTAGCATGCCCTTATAAGTCTCCTTACTCACCTTCTATGTGTCCCCACGCCCCTTTTGGATGCTCTCCTTGTGGAGAGACTATACCATCCTCCGACCCACTCACCTTCTAGGTGTCGCCACACACTTTTCGGGTGGTATCCTTAAAGGAGATGTCCCGCGCCGAAACGGGTTTTTTTTTTTTTAAACCCCCCCCCCGTTCGGCGCGAGACAACCCCGATGCAGGGGTTAAAAAAACCACCCGCACAGCGCTTACCTGAATCCCGGCGGTCCGGTGACTTCAATACTTACCGCTGAAGATGGCCGCCGGGATCCTCTATCTTCGTGGACCGCAGCTCTTCTGTGCGGTCCACTGCCGATTCCAGCCTCCTGATTGGCTGGAATCGGCACGTGACGGGGCGGAGCTACACGGAGCCCCATAGAGAACAGCAGAAGACCCGGACTGCGCAAGCGCGGCTAATTTGGCCATCGGAGGCCAAAAATTAGTCGGCACCATGGAGACGAGGACGCTAGCAACGGAGCAGGTAAGTAAAAAACTTTTTATAACTTCTGTATGGCTCATAATTAATGCACAATGTATATTACAAAGTGCATTATTATGGCCATACAGAAGTGTATAACCCCACTTGCTGCCTCGGGACATCTCCTTTAAGGAGACACAATACCCCTCCTGACCCTATAAGACTAAATGCTCACTGCAGAACCGTACTACAGACGTATAGGTATAATGGGGGCCCTGATTCGGAGGGCTCATGGGGAGCCTTTTTGCTGACTCAGAAGTGGCACATTTGTATAACTGGCGCCCAACCTTCAAAGTTAAATTTCCTGCTAATGTGAAACCCCTTTTTTTTTTTTCTATACAATCGTGGCTGTCTTGCTTAACCCTATATGGTGGTGGATTAAAACCGATTTCCTAGGTGACGGGTTCCCTTTTTAAAGGTCTCGTGCACCTCCATGACTGCCCTATTATGCGACTCAGTACAAAGCAGAACTGTAATGCGGCCACGTACAGAAGATCAGCAGCTCATTATACGCCAAGGAACGGTTGACTTGCTGTAAAGGTTGTTTTACAGATTTACTCCCAGCTACTAAATGAAATGAATTACTCAAGATCACATAGGGCTTCTTTGAGTGTCCGTTCTTTCAGGAAATCCCGGCCGACGAGGACCACTTGCAGTCCCTGCCAGTTATCCACATGAAGAGATTGGCCAACAAAGGTACAGATTTCTTTACGGTGACCGTAATAGCTGCATCGAGTCCTACATATCCAGCCATTGTGATGGGGTAGACAAAGACATAAAAGCTTTGATAGAACCGTGAAGAGTAATTGGTCGAGAGAGTCGACTTGGATTTATAGTCTATGGATTGTGTGACTTCCACCTGCCAGGTTTGCCATTCGAGAGCCAGGCTGTGCATGGTTCCGGGCAGATTTCTCAACGTGATATCAACGTACAATTGGTCATAATGCGTCTGTACAGGTGATGTACACCTTATTTATCAAACATTATGGAATTTTCGAGGCCACTAAAGCAATTTAGTCTTTCAAAAATAGCTTTCCGTTGCGCGTTGTAGCATATGTTGCAGGCATTTATCACAACACCATAAACTGTCAATGGGGCACATTTATCAGTACTATCAAATTAAGCCCCAACTGGGCAACCCAGTCCATGGGCCCGGCCCCATTTTACTAGGTAGAACGTGCAGCCATAGAATTGGGTGCCATGCCGTACCACATTGCTGCAGGGACCATCTCCACTCCCTTTTCCTACCACTTCTCAACTTTAGCCACCAGATCCACGATGATCAGAAGATCGATAGCATGGCTTCCTTTTGATCAGGGGTTGTCCATTTGGACCAGATTCATTAAAGGGCTTGTCTGGTTACTAAATCATAGTTTGGGCTAAATGGCTAAAAACAATAAAACAAAGGTTACTTACCCGTCATCAACCCCAGAGATCCAGCACTGTGGCCTGACTATTCCACCAGTCTCTGTTGATGGTGGAAGTCAGTTGACTGCTGCTCACCACTCAGAGGCCACAGCGTCACTGCCCATTCTCCTCCCATCAGCACTCTCACCCTGGGCACCATGATGCCAGGAGTCATGAACGCTGGCGCTGCAGCATCTGAAAAGGTGAAAAAAGCAGGATGATATACTCCTCCACCCCACCCCTCTCCAAGTATACGTGCCAGATGTTGAGAACAGAGAAAGCTTTTCTAGAGTTCATAGATGATATTGCTCTTATGTGTATTACCCAGACTGTCTGTAATGTGGGGTTTTCCACATTATATTTTTGTATCTGAAATCTATGAAAGTCAAAGTGTCATGGGATGTTTTTGGCAAATTTATGACATTTCCACCCGTTGCACAGTAGTTTTATAATGGTTTTAGGGAGTACTGTCATTGTCTGACAGGGTTCCTTGCCCTCGGCGTGGCATTTTGGCCCACATCGCCTTGTTGACTACTTCTTTTTCCACATTGACTTATCAAACAAAAAATAACTAAATGAAGTCTGCATAAGCCAGTTCATAAATTTAGCTTCACTTTTCCATTGCTGTATGGGATACTGAAATCTTTTTCCTGACTTCTTGGTATTCGTTATTCATGCTTTTCATAGAAAGTATATATAATCTCACCTACACATAAACCGATAGAGGGGCGACTTACAAGTGCTGGGGTAAGCAGCAGTCTCTTCTCTTGGAAGCGTAGATAGAGCCATGCATCCGATTTGGGCGCAGGGCAGAAGATTCATTGGCATGGAAGAACAAAGAAGTGACAGCACTGTAAGCGCTGGGAAGGAGCCCAAACGTTTCTCAGCACCCAGCTAGCATTATACAGGACTGTGCACTATGCCACAATATAGTAAGAGAGTGCAGGGACTGCACGCTGAGGAAGAAGAGGCTGTTGACCAGTAAAGAAGGATGTACAGACACTTTTATATGAGGACCAGAGAGTTGAGCTCAGGGACAGCCAGACAGGACCAAAGTTCTGGGAAGCTTGTACTGTTGGTGGAGAAAGAGAGAAAGATCATATTAGTCCAAGACAGATCGAGAACTATCCAGCACCAACAAGAACCAAAAGTACAGCTGTGTTCCTGACCCCTCACAAACCTAAGTTAGTAGTAAGTCGATTCTTTCACAACAAACTGTAAGTGAGGCTAGCCTCGGTAAAAAAAAAAACCTCTAGGTGTGCGCACCGTCAGGACTATTAAGGAACAGTTAGCATTCCTGCTATAGGGAACAAAGATTATAATGAGGAAACTGGAGCGTTAGCAAGTTTTTGGCGCTCAAGCCCTGTTCACAGACTGAGTTACTTAAAGAGACTGCGAGTGTGTACGGCAATCAGCTTTTCTAATAAACTGTTTTGGAATGGCGACCACCAAAGAGAAGTTGCATATTCTATAACTATTTTTTTTTTTTTTAGATGGTATCATTCATACTCATGTCTTCACCTGCTACTAATATTACTGCTCACAAGTGTTCTTCCTACATCTTAGCTAGTAATAGATAGTGCCTAGGCCTTTGAAGGTGAAGGTTCAACCACTTACTCTATAGTGTTCCATTACTGTTCAATGCCTTTTTTTAAATAGAGTAAATTCTGGTTCCTCCATCTGCTGCGTTGTATCCGGGGTCCTGGGTTGCTATACCTCCACCCATGATGGATATATACATGTATCTATCTGTATTATATTCATATGAAATAATGAGACTAGGAAGGGAATATTGCAGTGATTTCCATATGAGTTTCCGGTAAGTGGAAGAACATTTAGCGGTTGAATTCGATTTTGTTCTACAAGACATGTTGTATAAATAAGAAGCGGATTGAATTAGTGGAGACATGAGCACAATACTCTGCGTTTCAGGCCTGAAATCTATAGCACTCCGATGTGCACTTAACACAACGATCTGCCAAGTCAGCAGAACAATCACTCCCAGTATCATTATCTCTGCCGGCTGTGAAATGTCAGCCGGGGACGACTGCCTCGCCGAAATTGTCAGGCTATTCAATCGCAGCGTTTCGCGAGTTCTAATTATTAAGAATACTATGTCTTTTTATATTGGTTCATGACAGGGATTAATTATTTCTAATTAGTTTAGGTACATCATAAGGGTGTAGCCGCAGCCATTTATCTGTAAGTCGCTTGTATATACCTCCTCCTCCCAATATTGGATATATCACATAGATACTAATGTTACGCCAGAGCATCGCTGCAAAGAAGTCCCAATCCCCAATGGCACATCGGTGTCATATTTACCAGTTCTTTGGCGGTATAAATCCATCGGTGACAGACTAATGGGCTATTAGCCCAGTGATGTGTCTTCTGTATTTGCTTGTTGCCCAACAGGGAGTTGGCCGAGTGCATGGAAGAGAAAGCCGACCCGGCCATTGATTATTTTTTTTCTCATGTCAGATGTAAATCACATGCACGAGGCTTATCCACTGGGAGCGCACTCCGACAGCTGCCATATTGGTCATGGACTCGTGCCAAACGCGGAAGGCCGACCTGCAACTAACCTCCTCGTCTAATGACGAGACTGCTGAATGCATTATCAATGGCAAAGTAGCTGCAATATTCTAAAAGCGTAAGGACGGCTAAAATATTCACATAACCCAAGATACATACGCAGCTACATATGATATGGACGATGACAGCGGGGAACATGGAGTCATCAGAAGCGCTCAAGCTGTGCCGTCCAACTTGTAACTTAATGGAATCTGTCACCTCTCACCGAAGTGCTAACATGAGGGGGGCTGGCAGACGTCACACTATATTCCTGTTTCTTAACTTGTCTAACGTGAACGCTCAACGCCTCAGACTGGCGCTTTGACGAGCGGGCTCTGCGGGACGAATGCAGCGCACTAAATCTTACTCCCCTCATCAGTAATAAAAAGGGTACATTTGCACACAGTAAATTTAGCTTCATTAGGATGCATAATGGGTCTTCTAATTTACAGGGTTCCGCAGTGATATTGGCCGTGCGCCACCTAGTCCTTGAAATTCTGTTGAGAAATGCTCTATTTGCCAGCCAGTGGTGGGCAACCCCTGAAATTTTTTTCCACTCCATGGACCCCCTCCTACTGTTAGAACATTAAAAAAAAAGCTTTGTGTAGGGGGGGCAGATAAGGCGTCCTGTATTTGGGCTAAGATTGTTTAGTCATTTGACTGTTATTTTGCAAGCATTTATAAGGCGGGCTATTAAGGGAGGTCTTAGATGACCGGATTTGTATTACGGATTTCACGCTCGTCGTCCATATGGTTGATCCGCGGTAAAACGTGGGCATTGAAAGGCATGAACGTTTGACTTTTCTAGTACACTCGTGAATATTAATTGCGGATTACGTGAGCAGAAGAAGAATCGCAGTATGCTCTATTTTGGGGCAGAATCCGTGCATGGCTTTTGGAAGTCAATGGAGGCCATCCGACCAGCAGGCAATACACAACATTGCGTATGGGCTGCGGGTACTCGTGTCACCGCTAAGCGACGGCACGGAAGATACAAGTAAAGAAAAAGAAACCTGTACTGCGCATGTCCGTCTGTGAGCCTCCGCGGTCATCCGCACTACAGTTTAAGGAGGTAAGTAGGGTCACCGGCCTGCCTCACAGCCCGAACCCGCTGTGGACCTCCCGCATGTGGAATCCGACTCGTTCATGTGAGCCTGAGCTGAGGTTATGCGGGTTCTGGAACTCTACTATTGAGAAACGAACACAACAATTATTGTTCAGAATCTCATTGGATGATCTAAACTATAATTGTTCAATTGTAAATGCTGCCAGCGACTGAATAAAGAAAGCAGAATTCGCTTATCGTTTGTCGTTCCGTTTCAGGAAGGGTATCCTAGGAGGACCTAGGAGGTGTGTGCAGAGACTACCTAGATGAGTGAGGAGGCTTAAAAGGCCATCCATGCTCCTCTAGGAAATATGCAAATTGGGAACACCTCTGCAGCCCCACCTATTGGAAGACAGGATTATTGCAAGTCAACGTCAACTCTTTTAGACAAGCCTTATACCAATGACTGGGAAGCCAAGCCAGAAACCTACTGCACACTGAGAGGCAAAACCCCAAACAGCTGTCTGTGTGTGGTGTTTCTGGATTGGTTTTCAATTCCCTGTCATTGTTACAAGGCTTGTCTAAAGAGTCTGACGTTGACTTACAGGAATGCTGCCTTCCTTAACAACTGTCCTGTGTAAAAGGACCCTTAGGCATAGGTCATCAATCTTCTCTCCGCAGCTTGGGACCCCGCCATCCAGCTGTTTGAAGATGCTGCAGTGCTTTTGTGAGCACCACAGCCTCTTCTCAGAATAGTGACGTCACGTGGCCCGAGGGCAGCTCAGTTCCCATTCAAGTGCATGAGATTAAGCTGCTGTACCAGACACTGCTGCTATGAAATGTACAAAGCTGTGCCTGGTAGGTACCTGCCCAAGTGCCGTGACCTCTTCAGCTGCGGGGGTCCTGAGCGTTGGACCTCCACCTATCAAATATTGTTACTTTTCCTAAGGATCAGTCATGAATAGTTGAGTCTAAGAAAACCACATCAGTGTGGCCACACACCTTGGACAGCTGTCAGTTGTTTGGCCAACGGTTATTTCTTGTGACCGCCATACACTCTTAACTTGGCCAACCATATTGGTGCTCAATGCTAGGAGGAGGAGGAGAAGCCGCTGCCAGACACCCCTCCCATAGGAACAAAAGTGTTGGGCATATTAAAATCCAGTATGCCCGATCCTTCTTTCTTCCAACATATGCCGTCAGGTTGAGTCAGGAGACCTCCATATACAGTAGATAGTCGGTTGGCTCCTGCTTTCCGTTGGGTTGACGTTTGTCCAATGTGTATTGGCACTATTAGTCTGTCGGGTCTCGCTGCTCCTGACAAGTTCCAGGGAACTCTAGTCTGGAAACAACCTAGTAGACACAAAGTACAGTGTAAACATTTGCCTTTTATAAGGAAGGTCCAGCACTTTTATTGTATGCTTATTTAACAACAGATCAGATTAGAAAAACTCCACCAAGCATAAAAGCTGTGATAGAGCAGACAAAAGGCTGTGTGTTGTATGAGATGGTATCGAGTAATCCAAGCCCGGCCTCATAAACATGGCCATTCAGGAATAATAGCACAAACTGCCCATTGTCAATAATGTATGTCTCGCTCTGGAAGCTTACAGAGGAAATAGAAAAGCACATAATGGCCTGTTCAAAACAGCACAAGGGTCCTATGAAAACACACAGCATAGCTTTACGGATGAATTATGTAAGAGATGCTGATAAAGAAGAAGTGTTCCTACCTGATCGGAGGCGCAGAAGTGGCTGTGATCACCGGAGCAAACACCGTATAGTACCGCTTCAGCACATTTCCAACACACTTTTTCTTTATAGACCTAGAATAACCAATGGTTATCAGTCCTGATTCGCCCAGTTGCATGGATATTCTACTTTTAACAAATTTGGGGTGTTTCGCCTAGTTTATCGCCCATTGAAACAAAAGGATTGTGCAATAAAAATTCCCTCCTGCCGGAGCCTTGTTGACCCTGTTGACCGCTTCAGCCAAGGGTTTCACAATTTTTGGTTTATTCTAACCACATCGGCAAGGTTTGATAATGGAAATTGGATATCTGTGGCTAGTTTTCTTTAAAAGTATGCCGGCCCACATGGGCAACGTAAATTCTGTGAGAAGATCTGACCAGAAATTGTGTGTAACATTAAGGGGTTCTACTATAGATGCAGCTTGCCTGTCCATGTGTTATCGCCAGGGGAATTGAAGGACTATGACCATATATTGGGCTCCGTAAACATCTACCTTGTGGGTTTTGTTTGTAACCAAAGTCTGGAAGCTCTGCCAGATCCATTGCGTGATGGATACTAGCTATGCCAATGACTTATACAGGAGGTCAGGAACGGAATTTGGTGCAAGACATCGGTAGTAGAGCAATCAGACGGAGTGGTTGGCAACTATGTCCCATGTAAACACTGGACCGGACTAGGCAAGGGAGTGAGAATTGCTAACTAGTCAGTCACTTGGATTTTAGCTCCTTTCAGTAAGCCCATTGCTCCTGTGTGAAAGCACAGGAGCAATAATCGTTGAGATGGTTGTTGAGCACTTAAGCGCCCAACTATTTCCCCATGTAGAAGTACCCGAAGACAGAAGCATAGTCAATAGCTAGGCAGTGGTTGGTACTGAGTTAAAAGTAGTTTCCCTGAAAATAAGACCCTGTCTTATAATAATTTTTGCCGCAAAACAGGCACAGGGTCTTATTTTCGGGGGATGTCTTATTAATGCTTCCTATACCTAGCAGGCTCTGTCCAAGTCCCTCCCGCTGGTCTGCGAAGTTCCGTAGCTCCGCCAGGCTTCCTGCACTCTGCAGCCACTGACAGAACATCACTTTCTGATTGCAGCGTTTGTAAATCCTTCCTCCAGGAAGTGATAGCTCTGATTGGCCAGTGAGCGCTGCTCTCAGCCAATCAATGCAGTGCTCGTTGAACAAACATGATGTCTGTGATTGACGGTGGTCGAGGAGTGCAGGAAGTCCGGCAGAGATACGGAACTTCGCAGGCTAGCGGGAGAGACCCAAACCGCACCTGCTATGTAATGTTCTTTTCTTTTATATGTAATCTAGCTAGGGCTTATTTTTGGGGTATGGCTTATATTTCAAGCCTCCCAGAAAATGGGTAAAAATAAGAGTGGGGCATATTTTTGAAGTAGGTCTTATGTTCAGGGAAGCACAGTAGCAGTTGTCCATAAGGGTGGCAACTGTGGAGTAGAAGCTAGACTGAGGACCCTTTTACATGGAACGACTATCGTTCAGATTTTCACTGGACAGTGAGAACCTGGACAAGAATTGTAAATGCTTTCAGCTTCTGAAAGATACAGTAAATGATAATTTGTTTACTATAGGTTATTTGGTTTGGGCAGGCATAAAAAATCAAATGAAAATCAACCAGTGTAAACAGGCAGTCGTTCATCTATGAACATCTATGGCCGCTACGATCTCTGGCACGCTCCACCTCCACTCATCGAGTGATCAATGCTCCTATGTGAAAGCACAAGAGCGATAATTGCTGGGATGACTGTCGGGTGCTTGTAAAAAAGAAAAAAGAAGCCTGAGGCAAAAGTGCAGTGATCTTGCAAGGTGGAAATGCTAAGGCCAGGCTTCTATAAGAAGTTCAGAGCTAACTGGGCAATCAAGGCAAGGATTTCCAAAAGCCAAGGAACCGGGTCAATGGATTTGGCAAGGATCTGTCCAGCAAAACTTGTAGCTCAGTGAGAAGACCTATTGCCTGGATCACAGCAGTAACCAGGTTGCAATCCCGAAACATTTATCTGATGTGTATTGGCACCTTTACTTGGATCACCAGAATGGAAACCACCTTTTTTTAACCCGCACTCCATGCTGGCCAATAAGGGGGAGTCCTAAACAGCATCCAAATGCTCTAACGCTGTATGGGAAGGGATGATATGTCGGGACAACCCCATTTCACTATTAGATTAGTTGCTGACACAGGCGGTTCCTCACTTTGTTTCCCCCACTATTAACTAAAGCGAAAAACTGCATCCAGTGCCCTAGTACAAGAAATGGGCAAAATCGGCTCCATTAATCAGAGTGCTATTCTTCATTTCGGCTGGGATTAGCAGTGGTGGACATATTCCAGTAGATTAGGAAAGTGTACGAACCGTTCCCTCATAATTCTCAGTGTCTCAGTAATTGCACCCAGAGAGCGGGATGATATCTGATGTTGGAAGCACACTCCTTATTATCCTTTTTTTTTTTTTTTGCTGCCTTAATCCTAATTTTGCCTTTTTCCTGGATCTGTTAGTTTTGCAAATCTATGAAGTCAATTTCCTATGGTGTAAACACCACATGTAACGTTTGGGAACATTCGGCAGACAGAGGTGCGGCAGTGGAACACTTCAGATACTTCTCCGGTGTCAAGAAGACACCCTTCCTGTTCTGCGGACCTCTCTACCTAAAATGACCTCTGCGATGTGTATCTTTGGGTTACCGTATGAAATAATTAGCGAAGGGGAGGGTGATGAGAGGACAAGGCTCATTCCGTTCCCTAAATTGGATTGGCCCTCTGCTGTGAAGTAATTGTGCCCGGGTTCTGGTTTTGATCACCGTTTACAGCATGTGTCCAATCTGCTTGTCGAGATAAGAAACGCTGCTTTAGTACGAGTCGGAACCGCAGATTTCTATCAAGAGATTTCATCATGTCTTTACCAACGTATGAAAAAAAAAAGCATTGACTGAAGTGTTGACCTCGTCGCAGAAGTGAGGGGCATGAGCAGAATCCAACTGCGATTCCCAGGAGAGTGCTGCACTCTTACCCAGTGTTGGCAGGCACAAGGCTATTTTTAAGCCGCATGTTTTTTCCATGACGTTCACGTTTTACCATTTTTTTTTTGTGCCAGCTTAAAAATATATGATATATGTAGACTGTATTTACAGCTCCAGACCTTTCCATTAAAACATTCCTACGTGTCAGCTTGTAATACGCAGCAAATATGGTTCTCGTTGGAGATGACGGACGCGGCCTCTTTATAAATTTCATTTTTTTTACACGTTACAGTATGCGATTCCGGCAACCACAAAATTAGATGCTTGGACTAAGCATAGCTTTTATAGATTTCATGCATCGCTTGAGGGAAGCGCTCAGACAAAACGGTTCCTGCTGCTTCATTTCGAAGAGTTTTTGTTTCTTCCCTATGTACAAAGTTTCATTCATATATGCATATATATGCATATATATATATATATATATATATATATATATATATATATATATATATATATATATATATATATATATATATATATATAATTAGTGTATGTATATCATGCAAAAAGAAAAAAGGCATTCAGGGGTGCAGTAGAGCCTTACGAGAATATTAGGTTTTTAGTATTGATGTTACTCCTTTTCTAGGAATCCATGATCCTTAAACCATCTGCAGCGCATCCAGAAAGGCATCCCCCAGCAGCGAGTCGGAAAGTCAAAGGGATTTTATTGTAGATGAACAGGATACAAGCAGCGCGTTTCAGAGGTCGAGCATACGTGTCTTTTTCAAGCATAGGATGAACCTATACAAGATACTGTAGTGAAAGTTTTTATATACATACATCCCAGTATCGGTGCGCTGCTACACGTTTATCTTAATGTAAGCAAAACATTCGGGTACTTTGGGACGACGCCAGCACCCTCCAGTGTAGATGTCTTTTCGGATGGGGGAGAATAATTCTGCATTTCTAATTGATTGTTTTGAGGTTCTTCAGGATGTTGGGTATGCTGGTGTTCTCTTTCCTTAAAGGGGTTGTCCCGAGAAAGCAAGTGGGGTTAAGCACTTCTGTATGGCCATATTAAAGGGGTTGTCCCGCGCCGAAACGGGTTTTTTTTTTTTTTCAACCCCCCTCCCGGTCGGCGCGCGACAACCCCGATGCAGGGAGGTAAAGAAAGCTTACCGGAGCGCTTACCTTAATCCCCGCGCTCCGGTGACTTCAATACTTACCGCTGAAGATGGCCGCCGGGATCCTCTGTCTCCGTGGACCGCAGCTCTTCTGTGCGGTCCATTGCCGATTCCAGCCTCCTGATTGGCTGGAATCGGCATGTGACGGGGCGGAGCTACACGGAGACTGCATTCTGCACGAGCGACTCCATAGAAGACTGCAGAAGACCCGGACTGCGCAAGCGCGGCTAATTTGGCCATCGGAGGGCGAAAATTAGTCGGCTCCATGGGAACGAGGACGCTAGCAACGGAGCAGGTAAGTAAAAAACTTTTTATAACTTCTGTATGGCTCATAATTAATGCACAATGTACATTACAAAGTGCATTATTATGGCCATACAGAAGTGTATAGACCCACTTGCTGCCGCGGGACAACCCCTTTAATGCACTTTGTAATATACATCGTGCATTAAATATGAGCCATACAGAAGTTATACACTTACCCCCTCCGGTGCTGGTGTCCCCGTCTCCATGGTGCCGTCTAATTTCAGCGTCTAATCTCCCGATTAGACGCGCTTGCGCAGAAGGGTCTTCTCCCTTCTCTTGGGTCTCGGCACGAGCGGCGTTCTGGCTCCGCCCCCTTCTACGCGTCATCGCGTAGCTCCGCCTCGTCACGTGTGCCGATTCCAGCCAATCAGGAGGCTGGAATCGGCAATGGACCGCACAGAGCCCACGGTGCACCATGGGAGAAGACCCGCGGTGCATCGTGGGTGAAGATCCCGGCGGCCATCTTGGTAAGGTAAGTAAGAAGTCGCCGCAGAGCGGGGATTCAGGTAAGTACTAAACTTTTTTTTTTTTTTTTTTTTTTAACCCATCCCTTGTGTTTGTCTCGCGCCGAACGGGGGGCCTATTGAAAAAAAAAACAACCCGTTTCGGCACGGGACAACCCCTTTAAGCCATAATTTATGTATATATTGTGCCTTTAAATTCGGAGTGTTATGCTTTTTGTTAAGGCCCTTTAAATGTAGATTCACTCTTATGGGCAGCTAGTGGTTTTCCACAGTTTTTCACATATGTTTTTAGTTGCTGGATATATAAGCGAAGCGTTTTAGCATTGGTATTATGTTTATAACACCCACATGCCGTTCTGCCGCAGCAAGCATAGATCGCCATAGAATCATACAGTATTCTGCATTTGGGGCACTAAAATTGTGATTACCTGACTGTTGGAAGGCAGATGGTAAAATATGCAGGTGGTTTTTTTTGGACAAATCTGAACCCATTGCCCAAGCTTTACCACGTACTAGTGCCAACTCAGGGCAACAATGCCATGTGTACCATTCTTATAACCATCAACATGAAATGGACATTGCATATGCTTTGGGGCTGCATACATAACCCATCCAGGGTGTTAGTTTGTATAGAAGCTTAAAGGGATAGTCCGGGCCTTTTTGTATTGATGATCGATCCTCATGAAAGGTCATCTGTAGATTGGTAACGGTCTACTGCTTGGATCGCTGCCAATTAGTTGATTTCCGGCACTGTTGTCAGTTTTGACGGCACTGGAAACAGATGACGCTGTATGGCGCCCCGAGTTGATTCTGCAGACAAAAATCCCCTTGAATTCTATGGGAGCTGGACTTGCTGTACAAAGCCAGGCTGTAATACGGACAGCTCAATCTGCTTCCAGCGGCATCTACTGACAACCATGCCAAAAATCAGCAAAGATCCTGAGCATTGGATCTGCTGATCATCCATTGATGGTCTATCCTGGGGATAGGTTATGAATAGAAAAAGTCCTGGAGAAACCCCTTTTAGCCCCTACAAAATGAACACCATAGACTAAATGGGATATATGAGTAATAATTGTAAAGCATCACCATGGGGTTTCTATATATTTAAAGTTAAAGGAATTCTCCAGTTGTTAACTATTGATGGCCTATCCTTAGGGTAGGTCATAAATAGTAGATCGGTAGTGGTCTGCTGCCTGGGGCTTCTGCTGATCAGCTGTTTCCTAGCCCGGTGGGCTTATGCACTGAGCTGATTTTTGCAGGCAGCAGACTGCTCTGTTCTCTCTGCAGTGGCCAGTCTTGGTACTCCACACATTCACTTCAATGGGAACTTTGTCTGCAATACCAAGCGTAGCCACTGCAGGGAGAACGGAGCTGTCTGCCTCCTGCAGAAATTGGTTCTGTGCACAAGCACACTGACTCGGAGAACAGCTTATTGGTGGGGATCCTGGGCAGCAGCCCCGCACCAATCTACTATTAATGCGCTAGCTTAAGGATAAGCCATCAGTACTTTGTAACTGAACAACCACTTTAATGTTTGCATTACTTTCTTTGTGTAGCGTACCTCTGTTTACGCTGCTGTAAATGTCACGGCCATTGTGAATTAATAATCTGTCGTTAACTTCATTTCCACAGCGTTGTATATATCAATTGTTTGGAATCTAACCAGCGCCTAATTAACGTCCCCTGTTGTAAATCTGTGTTGGAGCCCTCGTTATTCTTGATATTTAAACCTTTGGCTTGGCAGAGAACCTCCTAGGACAATCGCAGGCAGGGGCCGGTTCCTCCGCAGGCTAAATTTGTCTCCTTCCTTTTTCCATTTTTAAACAATAAGTGTTTTTACCAGTAACTTATCATTTAGCAAAGCTGCTCTTAAAATGTCAGGATTTCGATACTTCTGTGAAGATGTCGCCTTTCCAACAAAATCTGAATTGCTGGAACTTGAACAATGCTTTGCTATCTGAGAGCTAAACCCCAAAATAACGACCGACTATCAAGAACCCCCACTAGCTTCTACAAATTTGCTCCCCCAGTTGAGCTAAATTCTGCAGAGACTGTGGAAGCAAGTGGTCTGACACCTTAGACCTACCACTCACCCATATCACTATTACATCTCAACACCTTCGATAAGTCGAAAACCAAATAGCTTCACCGTGCGCCTATTGTATCGCCATGCTATAAGGCAGTGTTCCCCAACTCCAGTCCTCAGGGACCGCCAACAGGTCATGTTTTCAGGATTTCCTCAGTGTTACACAGGTGATGTAATTATTGTCAGTGCCTCAGACATTGCCACAGGTGTTCTTACCATAGGATATCCTGAAAACATGACCTGTTGGTGGTCCCTGAGGACTGGAGTTGGGGACCCCTGCTATAAGGCATTCCGCCAAGCCAGTTTACGACATGAAAGAAAACCTATAGATGCTGCTGTTCCCATGAAATTGCCCCAACAGTGCCAATCCGATAAGGAGACGCCCCCCAATTTGTCCATGCGGACAATTCCGCAGCCTTGTGTTATCTTTAAATCCACACATCTATAAATTAAACCTGCATGTCTCTTTTCTGCTGCAGAAAAGGTTACTGCTGCGGAATTAATGACTTATTACGGAGTTGTTCTTGCAGGGTTTTTAATGTACAGGAGATGTAATCCCATAATTAAAGTCTTTGGGAAAAAAATCAAAAAATTCCGCAAATGCATTAAACATTTAAAAACAGCACAAAAGCTGCATTATTTGATGAAATCTGCAACCGCGTTGCGTCCTGCGGAAGAATTTTGACTGTGAAAGGTCTCTAATAGAGATGAGCGAGCATACTCGCTAAGGGCAATTACTCGATCGAGCATTGTCCTTAGCGAGTACCTGCCCGCTCGGAAGAAAAGATTCAGCTGCCGGCGCGGGTGAGAGGTGAGTTGCGGCTATGAGCGGGAGGGGGGAGAGAGGGAGAGAGAGATCTCCGCTCCGTTCCTCCCCGCTCTCCCCCACAGCTCCCTGCCCGCCACCAGCAACCGAACCTTTGCTCCCAAGCGGGCAGGTACTCGCTAAGGGCAATGCTCGATCGAGTAATTGCCCTTAGCGAGAATGCTAGCTCATCTCTAGTCTCTAATGTTCCATTGCCACTTTCTAAATATTCGGGGACACAGATAAGGCTGTATTCACACTGCTGAATTGGCCACAGATTTAATGTGGAATCTGCATGATTTCATAGCAAATCCATGATAAATTAGGGTCAATGCATTTGATTTGAATTCTGCGCCATAGTTTGTCACTTTTTCAAGTGCATTGTGCATCAGGGTAGATCTATATCCGGATTAGTCCCATTCAGTGAGGCTAATCTACATGAAGCTCCATGAGAGCTAGAATGCAAATTTGGGTCAGATTCTTCTGACGCGAATATTTACTATGCCAAAATAGAGTGTAAAGTGTCTCCTTTCAACTCCGTGGCTCAGAGAATCTTCACACCACGCTTCCGATCCCCCACATAATTAGACCTGCGAAGTTGGGTAGGCGGCTTCTGCAGCTCTGCTAATGGACAGGCTCTATGCAATGGATGAGGATGTCCCATTGCAGATTCCACATTAAGCAGTGTCACTTAGGCCGGTGTCACATCTGTGTTGGAATTTCCGGTTGGAGGTTCTGTTGCAGATCCAGCTTAAAATACTGAAAAAAGTCCCGATGGCCGCGTGTGGATTTGATTTATTAAAACTGCGCAGGAGATCTGCAGCTCTAGTCGCCCATAGGAAACAACGTGGCGTCCACAACTGAATTAAACCCTACGGATTAGATTTTTGGGTGCTTTGCGGATGCCTTACACGGATCTAAAATCGCAGCGTGCTCCATTTTATCGCGGATGTGGCTCCATTCATCTCTATGGGAGATGAAAGCACACAATCCTCAGTCACCCGCAAGACATTAAAAAAATTATTTTTAGATGATCCGCTGCGGATATTCATTGAAAATTTGCGCGTGCCGTGGACATTGGGTCAAAAAGGGCTCCAAAAGCTGGACAGGTGGGCGTAAACCGGGCGGATCCTATTATAGCCGTTTGGGCGTAGGGATTCCTGTTCCCTGAACGGAGCTGGAAAGCAGGATTCCTGTTGCAAATTCGAATACATCTTCTCATCCTTAAATCCTGCATAAATGACAGCGCGGATTCCCATTCAAGCGACTAGGACACATATTAGCAGCACAATTGTCCTTAAAGGCCACCATGTGAACATGTCTGAGAAAACGGATATTCTAGCTTGTTCGGTTCGGTGCTGGACTCCAGATTTTTGGCATTATTGAAACGTTCTTACCTGATCCAGCCTGATTTCTGGTCTACCTGGTAAGTAGAGTCTAGCTGTATGATAGTATTCCCCTTACCTTCCCAACATGTCGGGTGAAGGTCTTCACTAGGATTCACTTCTGTTTAACCAAAGCCCTTTGCATCGAGCAGAGTACAACATCTACTACATGGACCTGCAATAACCTTGTATGCTGAGGCTAAACTTGTTGGAACGCAATGTTCTGTAGCAACGTGCAGATATATTTGTGGTCAGGAGGATACTTTGTATCTGGCACTGCAACAAACAGGATTGAGGAGGTCTGACCACAGATCTCTTGTAGCGCTACCAGCCAGGAAAACCAATCGCTACTTTAAGACATTGAAATAAATCTTATTCCTATCTGCTAGGCACACTTTTACTATGAAATTCTATTTTTTAGTGCCCCGCCGCATGTGAAATCGCCCAGGAAGCGCAAAAGGCACGCTAAAGCGTGTCCAAGGCACAAATTTACTGCACCTATGCGAGCGTTTTTGCGTACACACCCGTGTGAATCTGCCCTAATTGTTCATTTGCTTAAAGAGTAAATTTAAAGGGAACCTGTCACATTCCCACAGCACCCTAAACTAAGTTTTGGTGCTGTTGGAGGACGTGACAGGGAGCCGGGTGATGTGGTGAAATTGGCACGCGGAATGAAAATCTGACTTTTTTCTGTCTGATTCAGTAATGGTACTGGTTCTAGTTGGTCACATGATGCTGGGCTGATACAACATGGGATTGATAAAACAGAATAGTGAAAGGGAAAGCAGTGAGAAATCTCTGATCAGGATGGTGCCTGTTAAGTATCAGACAGGAGGCTGCACTACATGGAAGTTACTGCAATATACATAGGAAATGCCCAGTGTGTGACAATCAGGTGAGGGGTGCAGAAATGGAAGAATTACTGGAGTTGCCCTTTAAGAAAAAATGGTGGCCGTTCACTTTAAAGCTTCCTGTTCGGTGAGATTTATCTTCTGTCACATGAACGGCAGGTTTTGTCTTTATCTCTGTTTTCCGAATGACGTGAGATTATTTTTATTCTACGAGGTATTCCTAGATGGATCCCTCTGGGAATCGCTACAAAGCGACATTACCCTGGAGGTGTAGATATACTACACAGAACGTATTCTTCCATTTACACTCCACTGCCATTTCATCATTTCCTGATACAAGTAGTGTCTGTTTATGACTTATATCCCCCAGGCGGGTCGGTGATCCGGGCCAATCGCTCACCACTGGATTTGTTCTTCCTGACCAGCGGGGTGAAGGGGTTACAGAAGAAGTGAAGTCCTGTACTATGCTATAAATCATCAGAATTGTTACCGCCGTGTTATGACCTATTTTCTTCTTGTCGTCTCCTTATCCGCCTAAAGGGAAATATTTACTCCTCTCGAAGATGTTTGGACACGGCGTCGCACGCCACGCTGCTCTCCAGATACGTGTATGAAATGTTGAGTATTTATTGGTACGGGTGGCTTTACACGGAATAACTATTGTCTGATTAATCACTGCATCCACTAATGGCAGCCATACTTGTTCCGTGTAAGCATGGCCACCAACACGGTGAGCCTTCCACGAGTTACCGTCACTGGAGGTCGTTTTACACAGAGCGATTATCGTTCAAACGAGCGAAAATAAATGTTAATCGTTCCGTGTAAACGCCGCAGCTAGTGATAAGTGAGCATACTTGCTAAGGGCAATTGCTCGAGCGAGCATTGCCCTTAGCGAGTACCTGCCCGCTTGAGAGAAAAGGTTCGGCTGCCGGCGTGGGTGACAGGTGAGTTGCGGCAGTGAGCGGGGGGGTGGGGGGCGGGGGGGGGGGGGAGAGAGAGAGAGAGAGATCTCCCCTCCGTTCCTCGCCGCTCCCTGCCCGCCGCCGGCAGCCGAATCTTTTCTCTCGAGCGGGCAGGTACTCGCTAAGGGCAGTGCTCGCTCGAGCAATTGCCCTTAGCGAGTATGCTCGCTCATCACTAGCCGCAGCCATCGAATGACCAATAAGTCATTTGCTCTTCGTTCATTTTATACAGGCATAAAAATCCTCGTTGCTTCGTTCACTAATCATTCGACTTATATACCGATCATTCAGTCGTACTCATTCACTTATAAAGTGAATGACTGAACCATTCTCGTTTGAACAAGCCAACGATGTATCTGCCTGTATAAACAGGCTGCCCCGAGCGAGCTCTGAAACCGTTCACATGTTCAAGCAAAAAAACGGCACATCCTGACGGACCTAAAGGCCCTTTTACACGCACCGATTATCGCTCAAAATTTGCTCAAAAGCCATCTTTTGAGCGATAATCGTGTGTAAATGTGTGCCCATCGTGCACTTTTCGTCCATCGCTGACTTCAGGTCCGCATGAAATCCTCGTCCCTTAAGATAAGACGGACCGCACGCTGTGTTTTTTGCGTGCGGTCCGGCTTCTTTAACAGCTGTTAACAGATGCTGCCTCGCTGGAGAACAATGGCGATGTGTTTAGAGAACAGTCCACCTGCTGTTCTTCTGATACATGCAGTGAAGTATTAAAGGGCTGATTTAGCCCATTAGAACCTATGCAAAATAGTCACAACAAACTGTCACTTTCTGACGAATTTTGAGCGATCATCTGTGTGTGTAAATGCACCTCTAGTGTCAGCTGACTACTTATCTGGTGTAAACAGGTGATTGTCTGTCAGTGGCTAGCCAATAAACAATGCTAACAACTTGCTGCAGCGCCTATTTACAAGCGCAGAAAACGCTGAAAAAACTTTGAACGGTAAGTGTTCCGTGTAAAAAGACCCAAACTGTTCAAACAGTAGTTGTCCCATGTAAACCCACCCCAAGGCCTCCCTCACACAGCCGCGCTGCACAGCGCTGCGATTTTACTTGAGTTTTTTCGCCGCAGCTCCCTACAGCCTACATTTCATTGATAAGGTCTGTTAAACGCAAAAGAAAGACCAGATTCCGCTCAAACGGCGGCTGTGGAAAGTGCTGTGATCGAACAGATGTCTGATGGGCTCCATCGAAAACAATGCGAGTATTATACCGCGCCTAGTGCGGCACTAAGAACGCCGTGCTAATCAGGGGTAAAAGTGCCTGTGTGAGGGAGGCCTTAAGGCTCTACAATAGCAACAAAAACAACAATAAATTCTAGAACCGTTTAACCCTTTCCAATCCAATTTGTATCCTGGTTTTCCTAGGGGGCTTACTCTTTTTCTGTCGTTATACAATGGCGCTATCTGCTGGCTAAAGCCAGTACTGCATGAGGTGACACGTCGGATAGGCTCTGACAGCAGAGAGGCTGGTAATATACAGTAAGAGAACCCCGACGGACGTCTTCCAACAACGGAGCTGTACAGCCTTAAATCATAATGTCTTTAGAAGTCAGACAGTGGATTGGAAAGGGTTAATGGTTACACTTCTGTCCTTAGAGTACATGAGATAATATGGCTGCCAGTAGGGATGAGCGAGCGTACTCGGAAAAGCACTACTCGCTCGAGTAATTTGCTTTATCCGAGTATCGCTGTGCTCGTCCCTGAAGATTCGGGTGCAGGCACGGAGCGGGGAGCTGCAGGGGAGAGCAAGGAGGAACGGAGGGGAGATCTTTCTCTCCCTCTCTCCCGCCCGCTCTCCCCTGCTCCCCGCTGCGACTCATCTGTCAGCCGCAGCGGCACCCGAATCTTCAGGGACGAGCACAGCGATACTCGGATAAAGCAAATTACTCGAGCGAGTAGTGCTTTTCCGAGTACGCTCGCTCATCTCTAGCTGCCAGGAAACACACAGGTTTTATTTTTGTTGATCTTTATTGGTGTAACCTTTAAAGGCCCCCATACGTATTCGAATTTAGTCATCTGAACCCACCAATAACAACTAAGACAGACTGCTCAAATTTTCCCTGACAGGTGAGGTTGAGGGAAAGAAGGATCGGGGATTTAAATTTCTATTCCCATTCCTTATGTTCCCCAGGACATACGTCGGCACCAGCGATGTCTGGCTATGGCTTACCCTTTCTAAATCCGTAAATGCCCGCCTGAGTGTTCATTAGTATGGGGAAAGGGGGCGCTGGTAAATACTGCGGTTGGACAAACATCTGATGGCTGTATGGACAGCTGATATGTGGAGGAGGCCCCATTGACAATGGGAACCAATCTGTGACTAAGGATATATGCAAGTTGCCTGTACTGTTTTGAAAAGTTGCTGTACGTGTAGTCATAAATGGGGAACCTCACGGTTTAGTAGTACAGAGTTAATATACTCCTTGTAGCTTTCTTATACCAAGATAATCAATTCCTGTGTCTGCACCATCGAAAGTTGAGTCCATGGGGGAAATCTATCAAGACTGTCATTTAACGGCTAGCCTTAATATTTCCCATGGCGGGCGATGCACCTAATACACCAAGAGGCGCACGGCTCTTCATGTTTTAGGCATATCTTGACACCTCTGTGCGCCTTCACAGAAATGTATGTCTGGTCTGACCTGGCGTCTGTTTTTGGCGTAATTTACATCTGTTTCTGGTGTAAATTGTACATACATTTGTCGGCTCGGGGTGGCTAAGCCCCCTCCCTACAAGCCCCAAACACGGTTTATACTATGAATGTCCCCCTATGTGTTGGTCCTGTGACGTACATCCATGGCCCAGCTGAATATGTTTTTTACTTGACCCACAGTCCCATCCGAACGACCCCTGTTGGTACATATAGACGTCATGGCCACAAGGGAGAGTCGGTAATGAGCACCTCTCACTCTGGTGGACCTCGCCCCTCCATTTATTAATGGCCGCCTCTGGGAAGGTATACGGCTGATTGCAGCTTCACCGATCTTCTCTCCACCCAGTACCAGCTGAAGGCCTCCTAATCCACACACCTGCGGTCATCTTTTATCTATTGTCTCAATGAGATTTGGCGCTGCAGTACGGCAGGTGAAGGAGTCTGCCCAGAAGACAATATGATGTCTATAGCAGCAGCTCCTGCCCTGGTTCTAGCCTGTACTCTGGAGCAAATGTTGCACTTTTTCTGATGTACTTTGTATCGGTTTGTTACATTTTGCAGTATCCCGTTTCTTCTTTCTTTGCACTGAACACATCGGGTGACATTATTGAAGCTGGCTGGTGCTCACTTTGAGCGGTGTGCGCAGATTAGTTCACTCCGTAAGGCCTCACTTCTGTTCTAAAGCTCAATTTCACAGGCTTTGTCACTGTTCCTGGCGTTTTAGATCTACGGAGCTGGGTATTAAGAAAAGCTTGTTAACCTCTTTAAGGTGATTTGCTGTGGATTTCTGCTAGAATTGATCTCCTTTTTATTGGAAGGAAATGTAAAATCCGTACAGCTGAGGACTGGCGGTTCCTTGATTTTATTTTTTGTAGATTTTATGTATCTTTTTATTGTATATTTTAGCTTGTTGTGTCATAATTACCAACAATCTACATTTGTGAATTGTACATATATATTCTAGCCATTAGTTGTACTCTGTAATAAAAGCCATTGGAATAATATCACTACCTATTCTTACGTCCTTTCACTTTGTCTTGATAATCTTAATAATAATGGGAAGATCTTGTTTGGGTCTTCGGGCTTAAAGGAGATGTCCCGCGCCGAAACGGGTTTTTTTTTTTTTAACCCCCCCCCCCCGTTCGGCGCGAGACAACCCCGATGCAGGGGTTAAAAAAACCACCCGCACAGCGCTTACCTGAATCCCGGCGGTCCGGTGACTTCAATACTTACCGCTGAAGATGGCCGCCGGGATCTTCTACCTTCGTGGACCGCAGCTCTTCTGTGCGGTCCACTGCCGATTCCAGCCTCCTGATTGGCTGGAATCGGCACGTGACGGGGCGGAGCTACACGGAGCCGCTCTCTGGCACGAGCGGCTCCATAGAAGACTGCTGAAGACCCGGACTGCGCAAGCGCGGCTAATTTGGCCATCGGAGGCCAAAAATTAGTCGGCACCATGGAGACGAGGACGCCAGCAACGGAGCAGGTAAGTATAAAACTTTTTATAACTTCTGTATGGCTCATAATTAATGCACAATGTACATTACAAAGTGCATTAATATGGCCATACAGAAGTGTATAGACCCACTTGCTGCCTCGGGACATCTCCTTTAAGTGTTCATTATGTATTAATGCATTATACTTTTGGTTGACCATGTTCTTGTTCAACATTTGCAGACATCATAATCTTGTCAAATGAGCTGCATCCTATTGTAAGGTTTACTAAGGGAATTTGAAGGCTAAATGAAAGTTTTGGTCAAGAATCGTAGTCCTCTTGGATATTAAAGTGACCCTCCTGTTTCAGGACAACATTGTTTCCCGGTGTTGGAGGGCGTATTTTACCTGCAGTTGTCCTTCTCTATCGTCACTTGACCCACCAGTTGCGGGTCCTGTTTTCAGCCAACCAAGATGGCCCCTGGAATCTTCATAGTAGACCTTCTCTCTGATTGGCTAGTGTGACCCCTGAAACCCCCACCAATGCTGAGAATGAAGGGGCCTCTGCGCTTCATTAGTGAAGAGGATGCAGCACCAAACCTGTCCAATAACCCCTTTCATTCACAGGATCAAGTGAAGTCCCAGAGTTCGGACACCCACTGACCATAAAGTGATGGCCTATTCTAGCGATAGGTCATCAATTTACAAGATGGGTATATAAAGTTGCACTTTGAAAGGATTGTCCAGGCATATTCTCCCATCCAATCGGACTTCTTTCGTCTTCAGCTGCAATTGCATACTGGGCAGTAGGCTTGCTCGTCAACCTTCCAACGGCCAGTGACTCATGCACTGGTCCTATTGGAATCGAACTTGCGCACAATGGGTATCAGACAATTATCTTGACAGCCCAAACACCAAGTGAGCAGTTGCTAATTTCCACGCCCAGTGTTAGATTGGATGGGAGAGTGTACCTGGGCAGCCCCTTTTAAAGTGTACCTTCGTATACCCATTTATATATATCATAGATTTTTTATGATCAGTGGGGAGTTTGCGTTCTGGAACTCTCACTGACCTGAAGAAGGAAGGAGATGCCATAGAACTGATGTTGAATCCATTTCACTAAATAAGCTATGTGGCATCTTCATGACCTCTAGATAGGTCATCAATAGTTGATCAGCTGCGGTCTACCACTTCGGACCCGTGCTAATAGGGCGCCCTCTGTCAGCACCACAACACACAAGGGGATGGCGTGTAAACAGTTAACCTTGACCTCGGTGTAGTAACCAGCGCTGGTAATCGCAATCGCAGCTCTCATTATAATGAAAGACCGCGCTGGCCACAGGGCAGGTGTCGGAGCGAACTGCTTCCCTTTTGTACCTCTGTGTTGTGGCATTGACAACGGGCACGTGATCAGCTGATTGGCCAGTCACAAGCTGAAGACTCCAGACGATCAACTATTGATGACCTATGAGGATAGGTCATCAGTATTTGCCTGGAACCCCTTTTAATACCAAAGGGTATGCCTAGAAAACTCTGGGTCTTGCATATTGCAATGAGAACGGTATTCCAATTGTAAATGACCAGCCGTCTTGATAGATGCGCTGCCTCTGGCCTTGTGCAGTCTTAAGGCTGATTTAGACTCAATGATTTTTGCTCAAAAATCATTCAAAGCCGTCTTTTGAGCAATAATCGTTGTGTCTAACTGCAATGACATTGTGCAGTTTTTGTTAAGCCATCGCTAATACTATTGTTTCAGCTGTATCCTGCTCCCTGAAGACAAGCAGATATGAGGAACACAGAGGTCCAGCTGTGTTCTGCATACCCCGCTCGGAGCGCATGGCGCTATATCAGCCGGGGGCCCTGAGCAGAGAACAGCTGGATGCAGAAGACAAGCGGCCCCACTTGTCTTCTGCATCCTCCACTCGGAGCGCTCGGCTGTATAGCAGCCGGGCGCTCCGAGCGGTGAACAGCTGGATGCAGAAGACAAGCGTCCCCACTTGTCTTCTGCATCCTCCACTCGGAGCGCTCGGCTGTATAGCAGCCGGGCGCTCCGAGCGGTGAACAGCTGGATGCAGAAGACAAGCGGCCCCACTTGTCTTCTGCATCCTCCACTCGGAGCGCTCGGCTGTATAGCAGCCGGGCGCTCCGAGCGGTGAACAGCTGGATGCAGAAGACAAGCGGCCCCACTTGTCTTCTGCATCCTCCACTCGGAGCGCTCGGCTGTATAGCAGCCGGGCGCTCCGAGCGGTGAACAGCTGGATGCAGAAGACAAGCGGCCCCACTTGTCTTCTCCATCCTCCACTCGGAGCGCTCGGCTATAGAACAAAGAATTGTTAGAATCTCATTCAACCTGGAGATACTAAGATTTCTGGACCTTTTTTTGAACAATTTTTTGATATTGTGTGTAAGACCATTAATAGTCCGCTGTTTTTGCTCTGGTTTTGTGGCCTTTTTCCCTACAGCTCCCTGACGATTGTCCTCTCCAGCCTTGCTGCTAATACGCCAAACCTTTTGTGTATTATATCAGTAGTGCTAATACATCATAGTTACTGTAATTTGCATTCATGATTCTACATGAACTGAGCGACTGTATAATCAAGGCTGTAATATTCATGTAACTGCTTAAAGGAAATGGCACGTAAGGATGTAATTTTCGTTTTTAATTCCTGGATTGAATTAATTGAAAACTCCCAACTTTTCTCGCAGTAATGAATATGCCTTGTGTAGGAAGTCGCGCCGGGTACGTTTTAATTAAAAGAATATCCTGCTGCAGGCGTCCTGCTTCCTTTTTCTGCTGGAACAACATGTAATTGGGAACTCATTGGCAGTGTTTCAGTAAGACAGAAAAACCCGTGCGCTGCTAATGGCCACCTGCGCGTGCAGAATAGCGTGCTTCGAGGAACGCTCTGCCTAACTATGAGGCTTTGGCATTTGGAATCATCTACCTGGCATATCGTTGCGTATCAGGTTCGCTATCAGACAAAGGATGTATTCTGACACATAAAATAACCAAAAACGTTGTTTTTCTAAATTCTTAAAGGGATTGTCCGATTTTAAAGGTTCTATTTTCGATAAGCGCTGACTAGTACGCTCTACAGCAGATTTGGCATACCCAGATACCTGTTAAACGTTTCTCCCATATTCTGCTCCCCCTCTCCTGCCAGGAGTGTATATTCCTCTCTTCCAGCTCGTCCCTTCTATCTTCCTTTTCCTACAGTTCCCATGGTAATGTTTGCTGCTTGCGCTCGATCAGTTCCACATGCATACACAGTAGAGGAAAGTGAATGCACATATGTGGAAGATCAAGCCCACCGGTAGCAAACAGATGTCCCTTCTCACCTGATGACGTGCCCGTTCCCAACTCGGCCTGAAAGCCGGGTACTCCGGGAAAAATGGCGCATAAGAGGGAATCAGAAAATCGTTCTCCAGCAGGGTTGGAATGGAGGACCACTACACTTCTGGAATGGTAGATATGACAAATTACTTGGCAGGGGCGATAGAGGGACAATAGGAATATGCTGTTTATACTCGGAAGAACCCTTTACATGTTTTTTCTTTTTTTTGCTTGAAAAAGGCCTCATTCACATCACCGTCGGAGATTCTGTTTGGACCTTATCTCACGGGGTCCATTAAATTACCGGGAAAAAATAGAACGTGTACAGTTATTTTTTTTTTTTCTGTGAGCGTTAAGGGACCCCTCTTCCTCCTGAAGGAAGCAATAGACATTTTAACATAGGTTAATGATTAGTGGGGCCTCTCTTGACTCTGATGACGCTGGATGCTCTCTGTGGCATACTTTCTACTAAAATCTGATACACTTCAGCAGGTATTTCCCTCCATTCATCCTTCAAATGTCTGGCAAGTTCTCTCAAAGAAGACACATCAACCCATCTACAATAGTGCAAGGAGCATTGTCATTGGACAGTTGAGCAATAGAAGAGTATTCCACGGAATGATTAATCGCACTACACCATCTTCAAATCAGATGGATGTACCTGGGTGTGGAGGATTCTGGGGAATGCCTTATGCCTGAGTGTGTTGTGCCAACAATTAACGAGCATTATGGTCTGGGGATATTTTACGTGGCATGGTCTCGGTCCATTGCTTGTAGTGGCAAGAACCATGAACATGGCGGCGTACCTTGTCATTCTAGACAATAACGCACTGCAAATGTGGCAGTAGTTTGGCAATGGTCAGTAATGCGTTCCACAAGACTACGTGCCCGGTCACAAATCCAACATTGGTTTACATTGGTTTGAGGACATGGAAGTTCCACAACTGGACTGGGCTGAACCCTATTGAGCTTTTTTGGGATGGACTGGAGTGTTGGGTGAGGAAATATGAATAGCGTCCATCCTCTTTGAGAGAACTTGCCAGATACTTCTCGGATGTATGGAGGGAATCGCCCGTTGAAGTGTATTAGACGGTACTGGTACGTATACCACGGAGAGTATCCAATGTTAACTAGTGGGGCCTCCTTTTGAACCGAATTATTAACATATGTAATTACTGTGATTCCCCGAAAATAAGACAGTGTCTTATATTAATATTTGTTCAAAAGGTTTAACTTTTTTACATGTATAGCTGCCTGGACACTATTTAAATTGGCTTTTTTAATTAACTGTTAGCAGGGCTTAATTTTGGAGTAGGGCTTATATTTCAAGCATCCTTAAAAAGCCTGAAAAATCATTTTGCATCCTCAAAAATTCTGGAAAATCATGCTAGGTCTTATTTTCAGGGAAACAAGGTAATAGATATAACTTTTGATTCTTGCTCTGGTGTCCAATTACTTTTGGTAGTATGGGAGGACAGACCCTTCCTTTAGTTGATCGAAAACCCAACAAATTTATTTTTTGCCTTGTGTTTTTGTAAAATTCTGTTCTTTTTACTAGAACCGTATATAGTACTACCATATTTCTCCTCTAATCCACATGTGACTTTTGTGGTATTACGTAGCATCTTGTTTTCTTGGCACCAGTTTTATGAACTCAGAACCAGCTCTTCAGGTTAAGTGATGCCAATGTGATGCAGGCTGTTTTAACTTGTGTTTTGGGTGGCGCCAGTCTGTTGATAGTTGTGGGATTTTTTTTTTTAAGTGTCAGGTTTTTCCCCCTTTTTAAAGCACCGCCTCAATACTCCCAACATTTACTTCCTGGTGAACAACTCTTTCCTGCCAAAGGAAACCTAAATCAATTGTCTTCAGCCCGTGCGGTGATGTCAGTCGTTTGTTCAGGTAGGCGTTCTATTTGTGTACATGATGTCAGCAAACACGAGGGTGAGATCATACACCGCCTTAAAGGGCACAGACTTCATGAAATGGTAAATGTCCAAAATACTCAATGAATGAATGATATTTGTACCAAATTAGAACTAGCCTTCTTGCATTGTCTTGCATAGGCCATTTTAGCCGAAATGTGTGCACAGAAGCCATACAGCTCCTTAATACGGAGCTACATGTTCTCCGGGCTCTATTGGGCGGTGTATGTGATTATCCCCTAGGAGTAACTCTGTACATGCCAAGCTCAATGGATCATGGATTTGTACAGGAATCAAGATAAGGAAAACTCTGTATAAAATCGGAAGCCTATGGAGGTAGAGTAAGCCCCCATAGACTTCTACGGGGCTGTATTATGGCATTTGATTATGTATATGAGCCCTTATACTAGTAGAACACAGACATTACATTTTAGTTGGCGAATCCCTTCATTAATCTGATGTCTTTGGGGGCTACCAGACATCTGCTCTGGGAGGAACCGGTGGCTGGACACGTTATCTGCCTAATCCTATGGTTTCCCCCCCGAGATGCAGAAGACAACAGAATCCTGCAGGTGTTCACCCCTACTTGCTATTCAGTCGGTAGAGTCAAATGGGCACATTAGGGGAGTCTAGACTAATAGTTGTCGGATAATCTTTGGGAGACAATGTCTCTGGCCAGCTTTAGACGGCCATTATTCTTGTCCCGTCTTTTTCTTTCTTTTTTGGTTATTAGGGATGAGCAAATTTTTTTTCGACAGATTTGTATCTCTGTTCGCGGCCATTAGGATGTATTAGACAAATCACTTTTACAATTGTATTGTATGGACTGCTGATTCACGCGAAAAGACCTGCTCATTTCTAATTTAAGTGGAAGACCGGCTAAGAATGATTTAGACCTGCTCCTAGCCGAACAAAGGGAGCCGCAAGACGTCTCCAAGATGAATTCATGCAAACAGAATTGCCTCAAATATCCCTCCCATATTGCGGCATCCTTCATTTCATAGGAGTATGTGCTGCTCTCTGGGCCCCTGCATACATTAATGTAGTATTAAGTCATTAACACTAATGGGGGCTGTCAACATTACTGATGAAAGGACACACAAAGGGAATCCCTTACGGTAAATCTTCTGCATTTCCAACATAATGGCGGTATTTTAGGTGTAGTCTGACATATCATCTGGTTGCATTTTCCCTCAAAGAAATAAAAGCTGCGATGTTGAATGAACTTTTGCTTATGTGATCACTAATCTGATAACTAGCAAAAGCAAAAATCGCCTTTATTTACCTAAAATTTACGGTTTTGTGCTCAATCCCTCAAGTGCTGGTACTATGGGGTCTTAGTTTCTTCTAACTTGCTGTCCACTGCCTGTTGTCATGTGAAACCCTTTCTAGTAAGGCCTCATGTCTACAGGCAGATTGGATTCCGCACGTGGGGGCCCGCAGCAGAATCCCACCCTGTCCACGGGTGAGGGCACTGCGGGATTCTACTTACCCATCCGGGTCTTCTATTTTCTTCCCTGCGGATGTATGCGGAAGCATCGGCCAGCACACTGCCAAACATGCGCAGTAGTTTTCTTTTTAACTTCTGCTTTCCCGTGGAATGTGCAGTCCGCAGATCAGATGGCTTCAATTGACTTAAATGGAAGCTGTCCGTGCGGAACCCACACTGAAATGGAGCATGCTGCGATTTTTTTTTTTTTTCTCTCCCAGACCTAAAGGTCCACAAATCAAATTTGCATGCTTTATTTCAGTTGTGGACGTGCTTGTATCCCTATGGGTGGCTTGATTTGCCCTGTGCGGATTCCGCAAACCAAACCCGCCCGTGGATATTGGGCCTAATGGAGACCTAGAGGAATAATAAAATGTAGTGGGTCTGGGCTTGCTGCGATCTCATTCTGCCCATAGACATGAATGTAGAGATGTAGAAGAAGCAGCTGCAGAGTGTGCAGTAATGCGTCTTACAGCTCCTGAAATCACATCTACCAAGACAGATTACAGGAAGTGTGGGGGAACGTTCCTTGCTACTATCCTATACTGCCTATAGAAGTCTATGGAGCGACAGGAGAAGGAGCTGCTGGAAGGAGGCAGGCAAATGGAGACCGGCTCACACAGACATGGCTGCAGTTACTGAAATCACATCAGTTTTCAGTACTGCTGTATAATGTCCTCCATGATGCTGTTACTTATGAAGTTGTGGTACGGTAAGATAAAGAAGATACCCTGCTCTCTTATGTGTATAGTATATGGGAGACCACACAGCAGCAGTTGCCACCCACCAGCTCAGGGAAAATTGAGAATTAGATGGGTAAACTGGTAAAAATACAATAGAGAAGTCATATAATAGTCAGAAAGTGTTATTCCTCATGTAAAATGTGATTTGTTTCCAGCAAAAGAAACTTAGTAATCTTGTGGATATGATACCTTTTAATGGCTAACAAAAATACATGATGTTACAGCGAGGTATCAGATCTACAGGATTACTTGGTTTCTCTTGCTGGACAAATCACATTTTGCTCTACTGGCTAACACCGTACCAAGCTTTTTTCATTATTCCTCATGTACACACAAGGCTAATTATTCTGACAATTATTCTTGGAAGTTTGCTTTAAGTCCATAAGTAAAACAAAACTTTTTGCAAACACACGTGACCATTCATCTACTTCTGAAACTGGCCTTATTCCCACGTGCAACTTCTTCTTCCTCCTGCCGATCATCTAATACATTGTTCATGTCCACTATAGTATTCTTGTAGGCGGGGGAAGCACAGCGAGTGGACTGATAGTGTGTAATCAGCTGTAGTAGTTCCTCATTCTTTTCTATGGAAGCTTGCTACATGACGTGTCTCGTCTGCCGCCCTGCAGACGCCACTTACTATATCCTTGATGTGTAACCGAGCATTGCAATAACTTAGAAGTAAGTGCCCCCCCCCCCCCCCCCCCCCCCGAAGCCGTCCTGTTCCTGCGGTCACAAGCGGTATTGTGACAACTCTTGGCCACTAAGTCACTGCAAGAGAATACAAAAATTGATCTGTCCTCTATTCCTGACTTTATGCCACTTTTCATCAGTTCTGAGACCTCTTCCGATTTGTGGTGCGGTGTCAATAGTCCTTGTAGTGGGCTCTTAGGCGTTTACGATCCTCCGGAGGACCACGCTCTTGTTTTGCCAGTGTTAGTTCTACACCGCGGCTTATCTGCTCAGGATTTCCTGGCGTTGTGCTGTGAGTTAAAATACCAACAATCTGTGGGGTGGAAAACTGCGCAGTCCAGGCGCCACTGGATAGTTGGACAGTCTATAGGAAGAAGGGGAAAGGACTGGAGCTCGGAGGAGGCATGCCATCCGTTTGTGGCAGCGCCACCTGCATGTGTCCAGCATTACAGGGGAGTTTGACCTGCAACATCCTCGCTAACTAGAACCAAGCAGCTATTGATAGGTTTTGCTCTACCAAACCACTCAGAATGATGTGAAGCCAATCCCATGTGCCCTCTATTATATTTTTGCCCATATATCCCTTCTTTAGCCTCATTATTTGTGAAGCTGTGGGTATGCATATTTCGACATTTCTTTTAATCTGGCCTTTGATAATCCAGCATTTGTTTCCCGTTCGGAAATGCAATATAGTTTTGGAAGTTGACAACCTGAAGAAGTAGTAGCCGGCTATGAGAGTCTTAACGCATGCGAAGAAAATCAAAAACTTATTGCGCAAAAAGTCACACGTTTTTGTGCATCTCCCACTTCTGCAAAGACTTAAGGCTTTTTTGTGTTTTACATCAACTTCAACATGTTTTGTTAAAAGTGGGCAGGGATTGATTGGAGGGGGTGGGGCCATCTGTGGCCTGTCAAATTCTCTATAATTTAAGACAAAAGCTGGCGTAAATCAGCGCATATCTATGGCACGTTTTACCTGCAGGAGATTTCAGAGAGTGGCGCACGGATGGCCCAAAATGCAATAAAGAGACTTATGCCTCTTGTTACATTTGGCACATATTACTCGGTCATGACTTATCTAATACGGACGTATAAAACTGCGGTATTCGATAAATGTTCTTTATTGATATACACCTATTATAATCCTTTAGTTATAATATTAAAGTAATCCTGTGGACTCGGGGCAAAAATTGTCCAGGAACAGGAGAGCAGGAGTTATATTACCTGGTAGCGATCATTTCCCTGATTACGGCGCTGATCTGTCTGTTCCTGAGGCCCCTTTTCCTATGTCCAGCATGGCCGCAAACTCCCTTCACTAGTGGATGTACACGGTGCATCGGTAGTCAGGCAGTGGATGCTGCCATTTACACATACAGATATCTTTCAAAAGCTTGAAAAATCAGTGATCGTTTTACATATAGTACTAATAGACACTAATTGCTATTGGTACTTCATTATCTTCATTTGTATGCAAATGAGCTTCTGGGAGCTGTTACAGCACTCAGCAGGAGCTCTTTAATTAGCTCCATTGTTCAGCAACGGGCTCCCCATGGAGAATTCAGTACCATGGACAGCAGACACCACCTGCGGTCCTGCTTATCTGCTGGTGGGGCTGAGAACAGCTGTAACAATGTTATTAGCTGTAATCAGCTCTATGGGCAGAACACAGCATGCAGTCCTGCTTATCAGCTGTTCTGCTGAAGGATGGTTTTCAAGCAGAACTGAAAACCATCGTTCTGCAGAAAACTGAAAGATGGGCACATTTAGACACGATTATCGCTCAAAACACTGCTTTTGAGCGATGATCGTTGCGTCTAAATGGGCCTTGGACTACTCAGTGAGCTTTGGATAGTCTAAGATGGCCATCTTGAACGTAAAAAAGGGTCCCAGGAACTGGTGGATCAGTGCCTAAATGGGAGAAAAATGTGGAACTAGGTAATATAACTCTTCCTATCAGGTCCTTAGACAGATTTTGGCCTGGGATTGGAGAGTCACTTGAAGGAAATACAGATTTTCCTGGCATCTGTTTATATTATTGTACTGTGTGTTTTGCCCCGTAAAGACGAGTGCAGTATGGATGAGACCGAGAAATACCATATGGGTCAACGCACCTCAAACCTTCTTTCTTTTCTGAAATAAATGACAGTCGCCAAGCGGCACGCTCTGCCATTCCCAGGCGCTATGCAGTCCGTCTGCCCTCATGAAGAATTAACCTACATTCGATGTTCGTGATATACAGACGATGCGCGGGTATGAAACCAAAGAGCGCGTGATAAAAGTTACAACGTATTGTAATTGCCTCTAGATTCCATTTACACCTTTCTCTGCTCAGTAGCTGGTCCTCTTTCCATGTTCCTCAGCCATCTTTGGGTTTTAAATATGACCTTCACGATCAAAGCTACGCTTTATACCGTTCCTCATTCACTCTCGGAAAGAAATCTTGCTGAAATGTATTATTGATTTTAACATAGCAGAAATATGACCATTGTGTTCCTGGGCTATAAGATCCATCCCCCTTGTGGTTTCCTACACACTTACAGACGCTGTAGTACAATAAATATACGATATATAGACGATGTGCCGTGAAGCTCTGTTCACGCAGCCATTGGGAGCCTCCATCTGTAGTTCTGCCAAAGTGACAAAACCCTCAAGAGAACCATGTGACCGATCTCTCTACAAGTCTATGGGAGTCCAGAGGTCACAGTTGGTGGTATCGAGCCATCATGACAATGTGACCGTAGCCTAATATGTGCATACGGTGGGAAATATTGTATATTTATGTTGGTCCTTATGTAACTTTATACTACTGATCGTTAAATCAATTCTGTTGGCCTATACTGTACCTCTGGATACATCCAATACACAGCAATCTGTAGTTTTCTTTTTCTATTGACTCCATATCTACATGCCATATTATGGAGATATTCAATAGTGGAAGCATTGCCTCTTATAGAGCCACCATAGAGCCACACACAAATCCTGGATACACCTATATAAGTACTATTCAAACATGTAGGTATGTATATTTGCTCTCCTCTACATAGAAGAACATTGTTTTTCTAGTGCTGTTTTTGAAAGGGAGATAATCCTATGTCGATGACCAACCCTTTAACTGGCCTTGCAAAGTGGCTAAGAACATAAGCCAAAACTAAGTTCTCCCGAGAAGGAAAGATACCCATTCACAAACAGCTGTTTCAAAGTTTTTGGCCCTAAACAGTGCCGATGTAAGTCTTGTACTTGATGTAAGTCTTGGGTACTGTTGTGAAGACCACCATAGCTTACATATTGAATCTGAGGGGTAAGAACCCCCAAAACAGCTGTCTGCTTATGGGTTTTTTTCCCTTTAGGGAAGGCTCTGGTTTGGTTAATATTAGAGATGAGCGAACGCGTTCGTCCGAGCTTGATATTCGTGCGAATATTAGGGTGTTCGGGATGTTCGTTATTCGTAACGAACACCATGCGGTGTTCTGGTTACTTTCACTTCCTTCCCTGAGACGTTAGCGCGCTTTTCTGGCCAATTGAAAGACAGGGAAGGCATTACAACTTCCCCCTGCAACGTTTAAGCCCTATACCACCCCCCTGCTGTGAGTGGCTGGCGAGATCAGGTGTTCGCCTAATATAAAAGTCGGCCCCTCCCGCGGCTCGCCTCAGATGCGGTGTGAGTTAGATGAGGGACAGTGCTGTTTATACCGGAGCTGCTGTAGGGAAAGAATTGGTAGTTAGTGTAGGCTTCAAGACCCCCCAAAGGTCCTTATTAGGGCCACTGATAGCTGTGTGTTGGCTGCTGTTAGCAGTGGGATTTTTTTTTTTCTCAAAATCGCCTCTGCAGACCGTTGCACCTGGCATTAGGGACAGAAGTGCTGCATAGGCAGGGAGAGTGTTAGGAGTGAGTGTAGCCTTCAAGAACCTCAACGGTCCTTTCTAGGGCCATATTTATCCGTGTGCAGTACTGTCCAGGCTGCTGTTGGCTGTGCTGCATTTTTTTGGGGCTTCTCAAAATCGCCTCTGCAGAGCATTCCACCCTCCATTGATACTGCAGGGAAAGAATTGTATAGGCAGGGCCACAACACAGTTATTATTCATAGAATATACGCAGTGCTGCCTGTTGGTGGGAAAAAACTGAAAACAAATCTATTTGTCCAGCCTCTGTCCGTCCTTACGCCTGTGGAGACGTGTGAGCTGCGTGAAGAACAGTGCTAAATCATACGCACCCAGCTACGCTTTACTGCTGGCTTCGCCATTTGCTTTCCTTAATTGGGAAAAAAAATACCTGCTCTGCCAGAGTTATAATAACTCTGCTACCCTCACGTTCTGTGACACATAAGCAGGGACACAGCACAGTTATTAAACTTCTCATGTTCATAGAATATACGCAGTGCTGCCTTTTGGTGGGAAAAAACTGAAAACAAATCTATTTGTCCAGCCTCTGTCCGTCCTTACGGGCGGTGGAGACGTGTGAGCTGCGTGAAGAACAGTGCTAAATCATACGCACCCAGCTACGCTTTACTGCTGGCTTCGCCATTTGCTTTCCTTAATTGGGAAAAAAAATACCTGCTCTGCCAGAGTTATAATAACTCTGCTACCCTCACGTTCTGTGACACATAAGCAGGGACACAGCACAGTTATTAAACTTAGATAATTCATTCACTAGAGGCAGTGGGGCCTTTCGTTTTCCAAAAAGGGCAAAAATTATATTTGGCCTGCAGTCTTGCGCCAATTTATTTCCTGCCTGTGAAATCAAATCACTGGTAATACAGCATGCTGAGGGGTAGGGGTAGGCCTAGAGGACGTGGACGCGGCCGAGGACGCGGAGGGCCAAGTCAGGGTGTGGGCACAGGCCAAGCTCCTGATCCAGGTGTGTCGCAGCCGACTGCTGCGCGATTAGGAGAGAGGCACGTTTCTGGCGTCCCCACATTCATCGCCCAATTAATGGGTCCACGCGGGAGACGGTTATTAGAAAATGAGCAGTGTGAGCAGGTCCTGTCCTGGATGGCAGAAAGTGCTTCGAGCAACCTATCGTCTACCCGCAGTTCTGCGCCGTCCACTGCTGCCAATCCGAATCCTCTGTCTGCTGCTCCTCCTTCCTCCCAGCCTCCTCACTCCACTACAATAACACCTGCTCAGGAGCGGGAGCACTCCCAGGAACTGTTCTCGGGCCCCTGCTTAGATTGGGCAGCAGCGGTTCCTCTCCCACCAGAGGAGTTTATCGTCACTGATGCCCAACCATTCGAAAGTTCCCGGGGTCCGGGGGAAGAGGCTGGGGACTTCCGCCAACTGTCTCAACAACTTTCTGTGGGTGAGGAGGACGATGACGATCAGACACAGTTGTCTTGCAGTGAGGTAGTAGTAAGGGCAGTAAGTCCCAGGGAGCAGCGCACAGAGGATTCGGAGGAAGAGCAGCAGGACGATGAGGTGACTGACCCCACCTGGTGTGCAACGCTTACTCAGGAGGACAGGTCTTCAGAGGGGGAGTCAAGGGCATCAGCAGGGCAGGTTGCAAGAGGCAGTGCAGTGGCCAGGGGTAGAGGCAGGGCCAGACCGAATAATCCACCAAGTGTTTCCCAAAGCGCCCCCTCGCGCCATGCCACCCTGCGGAGGCCGAGGTGCTCTAAGGTCTGGCAGTTTTTCACAGAGACGCCTGACGACCGACGAACAGTGGTGTGCAACCTTTGTCGCGCAAAGCTCAGCCGGGGAGCCAACACCAACAGCCTCACCACCACCACCATGCGCAGACATATGATGGCCAAGCACCCCGCAAGGTGGGACAAAGGCCGTTCACCGCCTCCGGTTTGCACCCCTGCCTCTCCCCCTGTGCCCCAACCTGCCACTGAGATGCAACCCCCCTCTCAGGACACAGGCACTACCGCCTCATGGCCTGCACCCACACCCTCATCTCCGCTGTCCTCGGCCCCATCCAGCAGTGTAGTTCAGCGCACCGTTCAGCCGTCGCTTGCGCAAGTGTTCGAGCGCAAGCGCAAGTACGCCGCCACGCACCCGCACGCTCAAACGTTAACCGTCCGCATCGCAAAATTCATCAGCCTTGAGATGCTGCCGTATAGGGTTGTGGAAACGGAGTCCTTCAAAAGTATCATGGAGGCGGCGGCCCCGCGCTACTCAGTTCCCAGTCGCCACTACTTTTCCCGATGTGCCGTCCCAGCCCTGCACGACCACGTCTCCCGCAACATTGTGCGCGCCCTCACCAACGCGGTTACTGCCACGGTCCACTTAACTACGGACACGTGGACAAGCACAGGCGGGCAGGGCCACTACATCTCCCTGACGGCACATTGGGTGAATTTAGTGGAGGCTGGGACAGAGTCAGAGCCTGGGACCGCTCACGTCCTACCCACCCCCAGAATTGCGGGCCCCAGCTCGGTGCTGGTATCTGCGGAGGTGTATGCTTCCTCCACTAAAGCACCCTCCTCCTCCTCCTCCTCTGTCTCACAATCAAGATGTGTTAGCAGCAGCATGTCGCCAGCAGTCGGTGTCGCGCGGTGTGGCAGCACAGCGGTGGGCAAGCGTCAGCAGGCCGTGCTGAAACTACTCAGCTTAGGCGATAAGAGGCACACGGCCCACGAACTGCTGCAGGGTCTGACACAGCAGACCGACCGCTGGCTTGCGCCGCTGAGCCTCCAACCGGGCATGGTCGTGTGTGACAACGGCCGTAACCTGGTGGCGGCTCTGCAGCTCGGCAGCCTCACGCACGTGCCATGCCTGGCCCACGTCTTTAATTTGGTGGTTCAGCGCTTTCTGAAAAGCTACCCACGCTTGTCAGACCTGCTCGTAAAGGCGCGCCGGCTCTGCGCACATTTCCGCAAGTCCCACACGGACGCTGCCACCCTGCGCACCCTGCAACATCACTTTAAGCTGCCAGTGCACCGACTGCTGTGCGACGTGCCCACACGGTGGAACTCTACGCTCCACATGTTGGCCAGGCTCTATGAACAACGGAGAGCTATAGTCGAATACCAACGCCAACATGGGCGGCGCAGTGGGAGTCAGCCTCCTCAATTCCTTTCAGAAGAGTGGGCCTGGTTGGCAGACATCTGCCATGTCCTTGGTAATTTTGAGGAGTCTACCCAGGTGGTGAGCGGCGATGCTACAATCATCAGCGTCACCATTCCTCTGCTATGCATCTTGAGAAATTCCCTGCAAACCATAAAGGCAGCTGCTTTGCGCTCGGAAACGGGGGCGGTGGAAGACAGTATGCCGCTGGATAGTCAGGGCACCCTCCTGTCTATTTCTCAGCGCGTACAGGAGGAGGAGGAGGAGCATGAGGAGGATGAGGAGGAGGGGGAAGAGACAGCTTGGGCCGCTGCTGACGGTACACCGGCTGATTGCCTGTCATCCTTTCAGCGTGTATGGCCTGAGGAGGAGGAGGAGGAGGAGGAGGATCCTGAAAGTGATCTTCCTAGTGAGGACAGCCATGTGTTGCGTACTGGTACCCTGGCACACATGGCTGACTTCATGTTAGGATGCCTTTCTCGTGACCCTCGCGTTGCACGCATTCTGGCCACGACGGATTACTGGGTGTACACACTGCTCGATCCACGGTATAAGGAGAACCTGCCCACTCTGATTCCCGAAGAGGAAAGGGGTTCGAGAGTGTTGCTATACCACAGGACCCTTGCGGACAAGCTGATGGTAAAATTCCCAGCCGACAGCGCTAGTGGCAGAAGGCGCAGTACCGAGGGCAAGGTAGCAGGGGATGTGCGTAGATCGAGCAGCATGTACATCCCAGGCAGTGCAACAGTCTTTAAGGGCCTGGCCAGCTTTATGGCTCCCCACCAAGACTGTGTCACCGCTCCCCAGTCACGGCTGAGTCGGCGGGAGCACTGTAAAAGGATGGTGAGGGAGTACGTAGCGGATCGCACGACCATCCTTGGTGACGCCTCTGCCCCCTACAACTCCTGGGTGTCGAAGCTGGACATGTGGCCTGAACTAGCGCTGTATGCCCTGGAGGTGCTTGCTTGTCCTGCGGCTAGCGTGTTGTCGGAGAGGGTGTTTAGTGCGGCTGGGGGAATCATCACAGATAAGCGTAGCCGCTTGTCAACCGACAGTGCCGACAGGCTAACACTCATCAAGATGAACAAAGGCTGGATTTCCCCAGACTTCTGTTCTCCACCAGCGGACAGCAGCGATACGTAAGCAATACGTAGGCTGCACCCGCGGATGGAAGCTACGTTCTCTCTCACCATCCAAAACGGGGACATTTCTGCTTCATCAATCTGTGTCTAATATTCCTCCTCCTCCTCCTCCTGCTCCTCCTCCTGAAACCTCACGTAATCACGCTTAACGGGCAATTTTTCTTAGGGCCACAAGGCTCAGTCAAATAATTTTTCAGAACAATTTTTAAAAGTTTCAATGCGCTTAAAAGCATTGGAACTTTAACTTGAACCAATTTTTCGTTACACTGGGCTGCCTCCAGGCCTAGTTACCACTTAAGCCACATTAACCAAAGCGATTAATGTGTTTCACCTGCCCTCTTGGCTGGCCATGGCCAATTTTTGGGATGTACATTAGTACTGTTGATACAGCAATTTTTGTGGGCCCTCGCCTACAGTGTAATCAAATTAATTTTTAGCCCACCTGCATTACAGCTGACGTAACCTCAGCTGTGTTGGGCAATGCAATGGGATATTTTTGTGTACCGCCGGTGGGTTCCAGGGAGCCACCCATGCTGTAGGTGCACACGGAGTTTTTAATACATGTGTCCACTTCTAAAGAACCCCAGTCTGACTGGGGCATGCAGTGTGGGCCGAAGCCCACCTGTATTACGCACAACATTACTACCTCAGCTGTGTTGGGCAATGCAATGGGATATTTCTATGTACCACCGGTGGGTTCCTGGCACCCACCCAGGCAGTGGGTCCACAGGGAGTTTAACCTACATGTGTCCACTTGTAAAGAACCCCAGTCTGACTGGGGCATGCAGTGTGGGCCGAAGCCCACCTGCATTAAGCACGACATTACTACCTCAGCTGTGTTGGGCAATGCAATGGGATATTTTTGTGTACCGCCGGTGGGTTCCAGGGAGCCACCCATGCTGTAGGTGCACACGGAGTTTTTAATACATCTGTACACTTCTAAAGAACCCCAGTCTGACTGGGGCATGCAGTGTGGGCCGAAGCCCACCTGTATTACGCACAACATTACTACCTCAGCTGTGTTGGGCAATGCAATGGGATATTTCTATGTACCGCCGGTGGCTTCCTGGCACCCACCCAGGCAGTGGGTCCACAGGGAATTATAAATGCATCTGTTTCCACTTATAAAGAAACCCAGTCTGACTGGGGCATGCAGTGTGGGCCGAAACCCACCTGCATTAACCCTTTCCAGTCCACTGTGTGACCTGTGAAGACATTAGGGTTTAAGGCTGTACAGCTCCGTTGTTGGTAGACGTCCGTCGGGGTTCTCTTACTGTATATTGCCAGCCTCTCTGCTGTCGGAGCCTATCCTACGTGTCAGCTCATGCAGTACTGGCTTTAGCCAGCATATAGCGCCGTTGTATAACGGCAGAAAAAGAGTAAGCCCCCTAGGAAAACCATATACAAATTGGATTGGAAAGGGTTAAGCACGACATTACTACCTCAGCTGTGTTGGGCAATGCAATGGGATATTTCTGTGTACCGCCGGTGGGTTCCAGGGAGCCACCCATGCTGTGGGTCGACAGGGACTTCACAATAGGGAGTTGTACCTGCCTGTGTCTATGAATTAAAAAGCCCGGTCTGACTGGGGCATGCAGACACCTTGACAGAATGAATAGTGTGTGGCACATAGGTTCCCCATTGCTATGCCCACGTGTGCAGCTCCTGATGGCGGTGGCACAGGATTCTATTTCTCATTGCTTCTGTACAGCATTGTGGGCTATCGCTCCGCCACTTTTAAAGAGGGTCGCTGCCTAGCCGTGCCAACCTCTGCAGTGTGTGCCTGCGGTCCCTCGTCATGGCAGACGCAATTCTAAATAGACATGAGCGTGGTGTGGCATGAGGGCAGCTGAAGGCTGCCCAGGGACACTTTTGTGTGCGCTGTGGGGGGGAGGGGGGGCGGTTGGTCAGCATGTAACCCAGGAGAAGTGTCAGTGGAGTGTCATGCAGGCAGTGATTGTGCTTTGTTGGAGGTAGTGTGGTGCTTAGCAAAGGTATGCCATGCTAATGAGCGCTTTTCAGAAGTAAAAGTTGTTGGGAGGGGGGGGGGGGCCCACTCTTGCCGCTATTGTGGCTTAATAGTGGGACCTGTGAACTTAGGATGCAGCCCAACATGTAGCCCCTCGCCTGCCCTATCCGTCACTGTGTCATTCCCATCACTTTCCTGAATTGCCCAGATTTTCACACATGAAAACCTTAGCGAGCATCGGCGAAATACAAAAATGTTCTGGTCGCCCATTGACTTCAATGGGGTTCGTTGTTCGAAACGAACCCTCGAGCATCACGGGAAGTTCGTTACGAATAACGAACACCCGAACATTTTGGTGTTCGCTCATCTCTAGTTAATATCATTAGCCATTGACTTATAGGTTTGCTGCACAATCCTACCAAAAGTAATTGGACACCGGAGCAAGAATCAAAAGTACTGTAGTCTTTATTTCCATATGTTAATACTTAGTGGGGCCTCCTTTGGCCCTAATGACTCATGTTCAGTAGCGTTTGGGTCGGGACTCTGCAGCCATTCTAATGATATAACATCCACATCATTAAACCAACGTAAAGAAATGTGGGATTTGTCTTGTTGGAAGTATAGCTGACCATTCCTAGAGTATTGCCATAGTGTCAGTATCTCATTATTGTCTAGAATGTCGGGGTACACCTCCGTGTTCATGGTTCTTTGTCACTACAACCAACGCACCAAGACCATGCCACGTTAAACATCACCAGACCATAATGCAAACTCCGCTGTACTTGAATGTTGGCATAACACTCTGAGAAAAGGCATTCCCCAGGTACGCCCATCAGATTTGGAGATGGAGTAGTGCGATTTGTCACTCCATAGAACGTTCTTCCATTGCTTAACTGTCCAATAACAACACTCTTTGCACTATTGTAGATGGGCCGATGCATCTTCTTTCAGAGAGTTGTTTGCAGGATGAATTGAGGGAAATACCAGCTAAAGTGTATCAGACGTTAGTAGACATTTAGTGGTTTGAAGCTACACACAGGGATTTTGCCAGGGAAAGTATCTTCACAACACCAACATGTAGGACAGTTGAACAGTTCATCTACCTCAATGGTTTTGCAACATTTGGCTATTTGAAAGGATCGTCACACAAAACTCGGTGTGCGGAATCTCCAACTGATTAATTGCCCTTGTCTGACATGTTGGCTTTCTCATTTGGCTTGACCTTTAGCAGTAGCATACGTGTATGTGTGTCAGGTGTGTCTGTTTACATGTTCTGGGGCGAGGTGGTCTTCCCCGCAGGAAGCATCGCAGGGGAAGCAGATGTCCTGTCATGATTAGTACTAGATGTTTTTATCATTCACGGCTCAGGCCTACGTAAACAATCGGCGTATTTTTAGAAGTGGCCTTGTGTAACGGTGCAGACAGTAGGCTTGTGCTGTCCTGTCTTATAGAGTCTATTCATGGCATTTGTGTTGCACGTTTTTGGGAACCAGGAAGGAACGGCCCGTGAGTTACTAGTCATTTGACGCTTGCATGGAAAAGATTTGTCCTTTCTTGAAGATGTCTCTTCACATGTGTTTAGACCTTTGGGGAATTGTCATAGCAGGATGTTTAATCTGTTTATTTGGATGTCCTGAGCCGTAACAAAGGTGGCCGACGTTCAAGTAGAAGCATTGTTTAGAAATGCATATCCTTTTACTAGAAAGTAGTGAGAATAGAAGGTGGAAAGGATATTTCCAAGAATGTTGACTTAGGCCACAAGATGGCTGTATCGTTGTGTGCAACTCCTTAGTGATGCCCAAACTATTTCAGTACGTAGACCTGAAAAAAAAATCAAGAGAACTTACTGAAGAACTTCTATCAATCATGGCACTTTGGGAATGTTTAAGGCAGACATCCTCTATTTCTATGCTATTCTAGGGCATATGTATATAATAGACAGGATTCCCCTATTTGAGACCCCCCTCCTCTTTAGTGAAGAGCATCTACAACGAAAGCCTCTCCATCTGTAGGACCCGTCTTCTCTGTGCAGTAGGGTCCGGTTCGCATTTGTGTCGAAGCATGAATGCAAAACTGTTCTTTCCATCATCATGATGGAACCCTACCAAACCTCATTGTAACTCATTGGGGTCCATTGGATGCCAGTGGTATCTGACGTAAGATGGATCAAGCAGAGCTTTGTGGCTTCTGGTGTGAACAGAAGCTACTACAGAAATAATAACAGAGCCTTATGCTGATAATAACCCATTATGTTTTTTTTTTTGTTTTTTTTTTAGCAGATCACCCCAAATCCCGCTCGCAGCACCCCCGGCAAGCAGTTGGCTTTGTCGAGAAAAGCTACGGCCAGCCAGAAATCCGGTGTTTCTTATATGGCAGCCATAAGGTTGAATGACCATCCTTCTAATATAAGGACAGTTAAGGTTCACCAGAACTGGAGCTGCTCATACAGAACAACTCCCTGTCCTGTCTCATCAGATATGACCCCTGCGCTGATCCGCTGATTGCTCCAAGTCTTGCTCTCTACACCACTGAGGAAACAGCTGATTTTGTAGGGTAAAGCCACAGATGGTCAGGCATTTATCCTGTAGCAACCACTGCAAGCGAAATGTACAATTACATAGCGGCCATTCGGAAAAATGGCCATCCTTGTAGTAGAAGAACGGATAGGGACTGCCAGGACGAAAGTTGCACCTACAGAGTGGATCTCCCTTCTGGCTCGTAGAAGGGGTTCCTGGTTCCTGATTAGACCACCCCAATCCCCCACTTCATGATGTTCATATGCCCTAATACTGTCTTTTTAAGTCGTCCCCTTAAATGGAGTTGCTTGTAATACATTATTTCTCTGATTTCGAGACTATAGCTCTCCTTTAGGCACCCAGAACAATGGTCACTGGCATTTTAGGTTTCAGCTCAGAATAACCTGTGATTATCAGATTGCGGTTATTAAAGTGTTACTAAACTTTTTTATAAACTTCTGATGTGTCATAGTGGTGTGTCAGAAGTATTACATAATGGGGGTTCACGTGCTGAGACCCCTCCCCGAGTAATGATTCTGACTAGAGATGAGCGAGCACACTCGGATACAGCAGTTACTCGAGTGAGGATCGCTCTTCTTGAGTAACTGCCTAGTTGTCCGAGTGTGCTTGGGGGGGCAGCGGGGACGGGGTTGAGCCGCAGGGGGGAGAGTGAAAGATTGAAAGATCTTTCACCCCTGCCACTCACTCGAGTAACTGCTATATCCGAGCATGCTCGCTCATCTCTAATTCTGACATGTCACTATGAGCTTTGCTTATTTGGCTCAAAATAGCTCAAAACAGATTCCATTTAATTTTTTCCAAAGAAGATTTTCAAGTGTTTTAACTTCTTTTTCTGGAGATTTTCACTTTTGCTTCTATATTAGCATTTTCTCAAATGGGTTACTGGAGACAACTAACCATATATTCCCTATTCCTAATTACGTGGATGTTGTCTGCCACCTCGGCACCCCTGTAGTTGCACCCCTGGTTGCCGACCGCACCTCTTCCAGAGCTTCCCAGTTGTTGTCCGTATCTGGTGGTTTGTTAGTGAACCGATCATCTGCAGCTCTTTACTGTATTCAGGTTTATGCCTTATATTACTCATGTTTAATGGAAATTCTGATGTCGAGACCTTTTGCAGGTAGAAATCAGCGAGGACTTCGGTTCGTTTTAGCGATGCCTTGAATTGCGTTAAAATGAAATTTCCTTGCAAGTTTGTTCTTCTTTTCTTGAAAACACCCGCTGACAGCAATTACAATGATTTGGGGAGCTGCAGAATAATCTGACATGTTTTAAATGTATGCAATTAGGTGGTGATACAAGCTCATATGTAACCCTGATAATGTATTCACCTGGGGGTCTTCCTAATGAGATCCCGCTGCGGTTGACTTAGCTGCCCACTCCCTATTACTATGACCTTAGCCTATGGTGTAGGCAGCGTTCTGTTTTTCATATGTTGGTTATGGAAAAAGGAAAATTAAAATTTTTTTTTTCTATTTTTTGCATTTTAATGAAGTGCTTTGCGGACGTTAATGTTCTGCCCACTTTACAATAACATTATCTTTTATGTTTTTATCTTTTTTTTTTAATCTGTTTTATGGGGAAGGATTCAGATCCTGTTTTATTTCAGAAGTTTAAATACATGAGAAAATTCTAAAGTCTACAGATTCAGCCTTGAAAATATATATTTTTTACAGGATTTACTTTATGTAAATAAAGGTTAAAACATCAAGTAAGTTTTGGGTCTTCCATGTTTTTAAATATCTCTGCTTGCGGTCTGCAATGGAAACTTTCTAAGAAGTTCTAGGGACCATGTTTGGCCAACTGACCTCATTAGATGTTAATACTTCATGGCTGCAGGGAGATGTAGATGTGCCAGCAGGTTCAGGTAACTACTGCTAATAGTTGGGTATCAGTAGCTGAGCCAATGACAATCAATTCGCTGTTGGTTAATCTGCCAATATAAAGGGAGTTTTTCTAGTTGGACATTAATCTCTGTATTATAAAAGTTCTGCAGCTCTGTAAATACTCTTTATACTCCGGGGTCGGGAAACATTGTGCTCGCATGAAGTGTGTCAAAGGAATCAAGAGCCGCACACCTTCTTAATAGATTTACCATATTTTTGTCCATGCGCCAAATCTGAAGTCTACAGCAACTACATGCTGGTGTAAACTTCACTTGTAATCTATGCCTATTACTAACGTAAATTATTGTAAATCTGACGGTCCATGAGCGTTCACAAACCCGATGCCAAGCCTGCCCAACTGCAGCAAAAACAATGGGACTGCGTAAAAGAAAAAAGTAGCAGATTTCAGCGCTCAGAATGCTATGTGCCAAAATGTGCAACTTTAAAAAAGTTTACTAAATGTGGCCCTTTTAGTAACATAGTATGTTAGGCTGAATGAAGACAATGTCCATCTAGTTCAGCCTGTTTCAACCCCCTAGTTGATCCAGAGGAAGGCAAAAAACCTCAAGAGGCAGAAGCCAATTAGCCCATTTGGGGGAAAATGGCAATCAGAATAATCCCTGGATCAAGCTCTGATAGTTCCTACCTGAGTGTAAGACCCGGAACTACAAACCCGCTGGTCACCTAATGTCTATATCTTTCCGCTCGAGAAAGACATCTAGTCCCATCTTAAAGGGGTTGTCCCGCGGCAGCAAGTGGGTCTATACACTTCTGTATGGCCATATTAATGCACTTTGTAATGTACATTGTGCATTAATTATGAGCCATACAGAAGTTATCAAAAGTTTTATACTTACCTGCTCCGTTGCTGGCGTCCTCGTTCCCATGGAGCCGACTAATTTTCGGCGTCTAATGGCCAAATTAGCCGCGCTTGCGCAGTCCGGGTCTTCTTCTTTTATCAATGGGGCCTCTCGTGCAGGATGCCGACTCCATGTAGCTCCGCCCCGTCACATGCCGATTCCAGCCAATCAGGAGGCTGGAATCGGCAATGGACCGCACAGAAGCCCTGTGGTCCACCGAGTGAGAAGATCCCCGCGGCCATCTTCATCAGGTAAGTAAGAAGTCACCGGAGCGCGGGGATTCAGGTAAGCGCTCTCCGGTGTTCTTTTTTAACCCCTGCATCGGGGTTGTCTCGCGCCGAACGGGATGGGGGGGGGGGGGAGGGGTTGAAGAAAAAAAAAAAAAACCGTTTCGGCGCGGGACAACCCCTTTAAACTCCTCAATGGATTTTGCCATCACCACGTCCTCAGGCAGAGAGTTCCATAGTCTGACTGCTCTTACAGTGAAGAACCCCCTTCTGTGTTGGGGGGTGCATAATGGAATCTGGAGGGACCCCATGATAGTGCAGTTGGGTCCTGCGTGTGCAGAATCTGGCACTTCCGGCTTTACCCTTGTTTGGCACTAGGTCAGAGGCAAACAACGGACTGTCAGTACGCTAGCATGAACACAACTGTGTCCAGCCTAGGCAATTGATGAATGTTGGTTAGACACCCTTAACTTGCAATTACTGGTTTAAGCATTTGCAACACTTTTTGGTGTTGTGTACAGGACGTTTATGGCATGTTGGTTATATTTGCGGTATTTACTGTAGTCACTATCCTGAGTAGATAGTTTAGGCTGTATATCGCTATTCATCGTATTACACAACTTTATACAGTGGATGATGACAAATCCCTACTAATGACAGTAAGCTCCAATTCATTAGAAAATCTGTAATTCAATTCTATTTTCACAGATGAGGATAAGGACATTAATCCTGGTCTGCTCAGAAGTCCTCCCCTCTCCGAAGCTGTCCAGGATAGTCTCACTATACGTCTCATTACATATTTATGGGATATAATCGAGTCTAGGAGCTCTCTGCACCGTCAGGGGATTATCTGACTGTATTTAGGGGATAATAAGCCATCCCTTAGAAATAGACTAATGATAAGTGCAGTAAGCCACATTTCTGTATACGCGGAAAATGGATTACACGTTCATGTCGTGATACTATTACATTAGTAGTAAGGCTGAGTGGAGAACATTGTAACAAGTTGTCTGGAAGTTTCGGCGTAACCGGTAATGTTCATCGCAACGGCCTTTCTAGCAAATGCCAGGGAGCCAGTTCAGATCTGCGCTTTAAAAAAGCTGTACCACCAAAAGTAGTTGTTCCACCAAAAGTGATTATCTCTTATCCACAGGATAGCTGATTGTTGCAGGGTCCTTGTTTGGGACCAAGCCAATTACAAGAACGAATGAAATGATTCGTGTACCACCCCTCCATTCTCTTTTGATGTAACCCCTCCATTCTCTTTTAATGGAGTGGTGGTACACGTGTACCACCACTCCATTCTCTTTTGATGGAACCCTTCCATTCTCTTTTGATGGAACCCTTCCATTCTCTTTTGATGGAACCCTTCCATTCTCTTTTGATGGAACCCTTCCATTCTCTTTTGATGGAACCCTTCCATTCTCTTTTGATGGAACCCTTCCATTCTCTTTTGATGGAACCCTTCCATTCTCTTTTGATGGAACCCTTCCATTCTCTTTTGATGGAACCCCTCCATTCTCTTTTGATGGAACCCCTCCATTGTCTTTTGATGGAACCCCTCCATTGTCTTTTGACGGAACCGCCGGTGATAGCCAAGCACCGGAACTCCGCTATCTCATGCAGTCTCCATGCTCAGTGGCCAATCCAATTATTTGCTGGCCTTCAAGACCCCTGTTCTTGCGATCAATGGAATTCCAAGATGTCAGACTCCCATCGATGAGCTAATTCTTCCCTTCCCTGTGGATAGGGGATAACGTCTTCTCATGGGACCACCACCAAAATGGTCAATGTTGTGCTGAAGACATTCTGCAGCAATTTCCTCCCCATGTGATTATAGCCTAAGGTGGTTTTCACACAGGGTGGATTTGCTGCAGGTTTTCCGTCTGGATTCTCCATCCAAAAAAATCCACAGTATTTACAGTAGCAGCAAAGGGGAGGAGATTTTCAAAAAATCTGCACGAAATTCTGCTTCGGACTCAAATGGAGCGGACAGCAAATTCCGCTCCATGTGGACATGGCCTAAGAGACGTTATTTCCCAGGGAACGACTTTCATTATTGTAGATGAGTTATTATGGTTGCTGTAACTTTCCGTATTTCATTGCATAGTCGATGAATGTCTTTTACCTTCCATGTTTTCATTCGGCCCAAGATGCCATGTTTTTCTGCATTCGGATGCTCCAAGTAATGTAAATGACCCGTCCTCCAGCACCCCTCCGAACCTTTCATCTCTCACCAGCCGGGCCCCTCTGAGTCCTGAGCGGTGTTTGCACTTACCCCTCTGCGTCCTTATAATGATAAAATTACAATCATATGTTTATGTAAGAGATAGGGTTTCATTTATAATTAAAATTTGGCTTTGAATAAAAGATTAACAATTAATCGACATTGAACAGTGTCCTAGAAAATAAAGTGCAGACATGTGCTCTGAATTAAAATTGCAGGCACACATCGTTCCCATTGTGGTACAGTGCGGGTAATTGAGGTCAGACATGAAGAACCCCACCCTGAGATGCTCTTTCTGTGTAGGTCTATTTAATATGAAGGCAAGGTTGTCTACGGAGTTTAGACTATTCCGATGTTGCATGAATAGGTAGCGAGATGATGGAGTGCGCCATTTAAACCCCCAATTTGTATGACACTCGGGGATATTCGATTTAAAGGGGCAGTAAGACTGAAACCAAAAACAAGACTTATGGCAGAACTTTAGAACTTGCTGATTGGTGGAGGGGTCTCATCAGTAAAGCCCCTGCCCATCCTATGTTCCCCGTCCTCGTCACTCTGGGCTTATAGCACTCTCAGCAGTGAGGAGGAGAGGTGACTGATTGAGGTGCAAGTGCGCTGACGCTCCATTCACGTTTAGTGGGAATGCGGAGATAGACGAGTGGCAAACACTCAAGTACTTCTGTCAACCCCATGGAAATGAATGGAGCGCCAACTGCCCATGTTTGGCCAGATCTCCATTCATTCTGACAAAAGCGGAAAAGCGACCCCACAGTGATGGGCATTAAGGAACCTAGGACCCCCTTTCTCGAGATCAGCTTGGGGCTCAGCTGTGAAACCAGCACTAATTAGCAGGGCAGGGGATAACTTGTGATCCCGGTGCGACCCCTTTTAAGAGGAGCAAGTCTGTTAACACATTTGGTGCAGGTCTGACCAGTCTGTGTGACCGACTGTGAAATCTATACCAGCTATATTCTGACATAGATTTCCACTATAACTTGCACCGGTCGGTATAGTCCGTCTTGGCAGGATGTGGGAGATGGCCTCTTTTTTTAAGAAAAGTGCTAGGCGCAAAAGTCAAAGTTGCAAGTTTTTGCACGGGTAAAAAAAACTGATGTAATCAGTCACAAAATGTATTCTGACCGGCGTTTCATATGTTAGTCTTCATCCGCAGCCCACTGCTGGAAGTTGTAGCACATACATAGATTCAACGCATCTCAGGCCATTTGTGCCGCAAGAACCTGAGATCTGTATCACCTATGAGCTGTGGTATATTCTCACTATAATTTACACTAGTTCCAGGTGTAAAGTAAAAATGTTTGACCGCAGGCAACCGGGCGCCTTCCTAGTAACTCCTGTCCATTAAAAAAAAAAGTATCGAGTGGCACAGAAAAGCCAAAAAGCCAGAATTTTTTGTGCAACTACGTCTTTTGCAAAGGAATGAAGTTTTTATGCCACAATTGTGGTGCACGGCGGTCCTAAATTCCCTTTCATAGTGTAATAAAGTTATGGTCAGAAATGCTCATTTCTTGGACCCCCCCAATGTGTGGAGCGACGGATGCACAGAGGCATGAATATGGCTTACCCATACGGCTGGTCCATGCACAGGATGGAAGTGTCAGCTCTTCCGTCTTTTTAGATACATTCCTGGTTTGGCTGAAAAAGCTGCGAAAACTGTATTTGTGTTTCCAGCCATGAGTACAGAATACTTCTCCGGCCTCCCAGCCCTACCTGCACCAGGTGAAGCAGTCTGTAGGGGGGCATTCCAATTTGGCCCTTGAGTTACTATAAAGAACGCTTTTCTAGAAAGTGATATATTGAACTCATGATGAATACGGTCACATTGGTATTTACAGTAGGTTTACGTTGTCCTTTATGGGTTTGAATAGTCTGATTTGCTATAGTGCCCAGTAACAGGTCTGTCCGGTTTTGGCCTTTTAAGTCAATGGGATCTGTAGGGTTTCTTTACAAAATGGGGAAAAAAGACCTGTCATAAGACATTAGTGTAAGTTATGCATTAACAGCGGTTAAATGGACACTCTAGTACTGAACCAACACCCACAATCACATTACATCCACATTCGATATTAAGCAATTGTACATCGGATATTTTAGTTTCCTCCAATTTTGCATGCTGCACATGGATTTTGTATACATCACTCACATCAGTGCGTTTAGACTTAAAGCATGCCTAATAGAGATGAGCGAACGTACTCGTTTAGGGCTATTTCGCAATCGAGCATCGCTTTTTGTCGCGTAACTGCCTACTCGGGCGAAAAGATTCGGCGGGCGCCGGGGGGTGGCAGAGGGGAGTGGGGGGGAGAGAGAGACAGAGAGAGCTCCCACCTGTTCCCCACTGCTTACCCCCTGCTCCACCACACGAGTGTGCAGGAAGAATAGATTTCCCATAGGATGCTATGGACGGTATTTGCTTCGGATCTGCGGTCTGGACGTTCACCGCGGATACCACAGCAATAATCCGTTCGAGTGCAGGCGGGTAATAGAGTGGTGAAACTTAAAAAATGTAATGAAAGCACATTACAAAATTGAGCCACACACAGGTTGTTAGATGACACAGGCATATGTAAACCCTGCGTGCAGCATTTTACTGCGTGCAGAGCCACGTTTTTATGTATTTTTGTGTTTGTATACTATTTTACTGTATTTTTTTGCACAGTAACAACGCAGACAAGCAAGCTGATGTCAAAACGTTTTTTTTTTCTTTCTCTCCCGGTGGCATAGTAACCTGCTTAAAAAACGCAGTATTACGTCGGCAATTGCATATTTTCCACGTTTTTACGCACTCCATTCATTTCAATGGTGATTTAGTGTATGAAATCCGCACTGCGATGCAGAAAATCGGAAAGACAGCGTGAGATTTTGTGGGCATGACGTACGCAGTACAACAACACTAGTGTGACAGGCCCCATTGTAATAACTGGAGTTTTAGTGTCCTGCACTATGCCCTCACATAATACGCTGTAAGACCACTCTTGTGTGAGAGTGCCCGAAGTTGTCTGAAAAGTTAGATACGCTTTAAAGTTAGCACTGACATTTTACAGTACCGTCAGTTGAAAAAGCAAAATCTACTGCGATCTGCAACAAATATGCTACATGCGAACATAACCAAAGGTGCTCAAAACACACCTTCAACAGCTTTTTGCCCCCAACACCCCCGAACACATGACCCTTCGGCTCGGCCAAGCATTCATGTGTTTAGGGGGTTAAGCCAAAACTTGACAACTCTGGTGGCGACTTATCTCCAGGGGAACTAAAGGATTAAGCATCAAAATTTAATGCACCCAATCCATTATCTGTCAGGGAAAGGTTCAGACCGTTGTCTAGCCCGAACTATGGGCGAGAGATGGTAGAATTCAAACACATAGTGGTCTTCGACACTCCTACTGAAGTCAACGGAGCGTAGGGGTGCATGTTCTGCTTCTGCTGCCCACACTTCAGGAAGTGCTTGGGCTACAATTTTGGGATCAGTAGGGTTCAAGCAGTTGGACCCCAACCTATCAGTGTGCAGTACAGTACACCAGAGGCGTAACCTGAAGCTTCTGGGCCCTAATGCAAAACCTGTAATGGGCCCCCGAACTATAATGCTTTATTCATAGTACTGGGCTCCCTATATGGAGAAGAGAGGCCTTATGGGCCCCTTAAGGCTCCTGGGCCCGGGTGCAACCGCATTCCCGGCATCCTCTATAGTTACGCCCCTGCAGTACACCATTGCCACTGATCTGCCATCTAGATAGACTTATGCCACAGCTATAATAATAAAACACCATGTGGACATCTGGCACACTCTGCACTTCGACCATCATGTCAGTGTTTTTATTTTTCCAAGTTTCGTCTTAAATTTCAACATCCTCTAAACAACTGAAGTAACTTTTTCCCATTTTGCCATGATGCCAGTAACCTCCCCTTCCTCGTATCGCATGTAGATCTGATCTTTTTTTCAGCCTATTCTTTTTCACCCTTACTATGTTTTTTTATATACATCTATAGGTGTCAACCTTCTACGCTTTGAACTGCATTCTTTTAACCTTTCGTTTTCCTTCATCTTGGTGGAACAAAAGTTAATTTTAGTGTCGGTTTGCAGCTTGAAAACATTTTTGGTCTACCATAGATTTTCACGTAATGCAGAACTGAGTTAGGTTTGCTTGACTGTCTGTGGTTCTGCATTTTGTTTGTAGTCATTTCCTGTAGACCTTTTAAAGAGAGAAGGTTGTTTGAGGAAGTGATAGTTCATATAGGTTGGTGCTTCACCAATGCTAAGAGAGGACGTGGGTTCAAGGCATATTTTAGGTGCTCGTATTTGCTTCTTGCGTTTGGCACAGCACAGATCTCTGTAACACTCTAAAGCTGGTTATTTCCTACAGCCACATAGAACATAATGTCCTCGGACCCTTTAGTGAGTAACCTCTACATTACTGAACAGCCATTAACATAAAAGCAATAGTATGGAGCAGGTAAAAGCATTCAGAAAGAAGAGACTTTCACGTCATGTGGTCATTGGAAGATCCATGTCAGTACCAGTTGGCGTGGACCCTGACACAGAAAGTAATGGATTACATGATTATCATTGGCATTATTGTTTAAGGATAAAGCCAGCTTTTCTCCGGCGTCCCTTCTTTGGCAAAAATGTTGGAGAAAGAAGGAGCGAGTTGGTTTCAAGTTATGAGAAGCAGCCTCACCAACATCTAGTTTCTCAACAAGGTGAGCCAGAACCTGAGTTTATCTTCACACGCAGACTTTTTCCTGACCACCTAACTTCCAGTTTAAGATCATCTCGGGAAATAAACGAAGGTACATCACTTGTTGCCGGACTAGTCAAGAGGGTTACTTTTGAAAGGTCATCATCTGAACCGTATGGTCCACCATCATGGACAAGCAGCCACAGACCTCCTTCTGTAAGGAGAATTAATTCTTTGGATTCTGGTCAACATGGATTCTTTCATCGTCGAATGTTTTCTGCCATTTCCAGTGGCTTTTCTAGGATAATTCGCTCAACCAGAGACATACCAGCATCTATTGAAGAGGAGGAAGGTAGGCAAGAGCATCATATATGACCAATTGAACCAGTAGCAAGTAGTTTTACGGGTTCTGATATAACAATCTTTTATAATTGACTGACGTTGGCCAGAGAAGGGAGACACTATAAGGGGAGAAACTAGACTTACCATGTGTTGCTGGGTCACCAGTTGACCTCAGTGCATATGTAATACTAAAGAATATTGAAGCTTTGTATGGTCTCTGAATTCTTTTGTCATTCCTCAATAACCTCACAAGATCTTTCAGGAAGCCAAACATAAAATTCCGAAACTGTTCCTAAATGTAGACTAGGCCCTTATACTTAATGGGATATTCTATACCTAAGTCAATAAGCTTTGTGGTTTTGGCCATATATGTCGATGGTCTTCCTAATGACCGGTTGTCATTTATAAATCGTCTGTAGTTGACTCATCATAATCTTAACGGTAGTCTTAAATTTGCCATAAGTTCTGACATGTATAATTACACATTTAACAAAACCAAAACGAGTATTTTACAAAAGAATGAATTCCGTTACCAGGAATTGAGCTTATGAAATAGGAGGTTGAGGTCTTGTGCTGTTTGGCAGATTATTTGAGGTAAGGCAGGGCTGGACAAGTCCTAGCAGCCAGATAGCCAATACATCTAGAATTTTGATATTGACAGATATCATTTTGGTTAGGTTTCTATTCGTACAAATAACAGTTATTCTCTGGCTACTAAGAAAGTCAAATTTGCCCCTGGACTGGTTGTCTCCTCATAAAAAACCCTTCTGTAATTAAAGCTGGCATCATGATCTGCTGATCTTCACAAATGAACCTCCCCGATCACTGGCAAAAGCTCTGATGGCCCCTGCAAGGGAAAAATAATACTGCATGATAACCATTGAAATGCATGACCAGCCATAAATGCGTAGGGCGGTCTGGTGTAACAGAGATGAAAGATACTGATATTCGTACTGACTAATTAAGAACGGTCCAAGGAAGCTCTTTCTGTGCCATCTTTATAGGGCATATGAAAATGCTTTGTACTAATTGATCAACCACAGAGGACCTATCGTGGCGAAGTCAGCTCTGCTGACACTTCTTTGCTGACTCTCTCACCGTTTTCCTTTCCTTTATACTTGGCCCGTTATCCCTTATGGGCTTTTCTTAGATATGGCTTTTGGCTATTCCAATCTGTTATGGGTGATTCCCACTGCTCACCGTCAATGGATGACGATAGACTTGATTATTGCTTTTATGTCACCCATTGACAATGAGCGGAGAGAGGACCACCCACTTGACAAGATTCACCGCACCTAGAGCCAGATCTAAGAAGAGACCATACAGGGAAATATGGGGGAAATATCAAGAAAAGAGGCGGCGGTGTCAGCGGGGCTATGGCTATAGAGCTATGCAGCCAGGCCTGCTGACTTTACCAAATGATAGGTCCTTTATAACTGAGCTAAGGGCCCATTCAGACAGGCGTATGTGAATTGCGCGTGTAATTCTCATGCACAACTCATATCAGGTAGCACATACTCATATCTGTGTGCTGTTCGGGGGAAGTGGACATTGCATGTCCTGCTCTCATCCATTATACGGAACAGAATAGGTTATGCAGCAGGTCTCTCCCCCCCCCCACCCCCCCACCTCCGTGGACCATCGGTCCGTTTTGAAAAAGTGCCCTTGTGCAGAGTTGGCTATAGTGGATTCGGCTGCTGTCCGTAAAATACACGGATGGGATTGGCCTTTAAAGATTTTGTCCGTTACTGGCTGCTAATCTATATCCCAACAGGTAACTATAATTCAATGTCTAATTTAATATAAGTAGTTAAAACAAAATGATTAATTAGTCGGGTGCAGTGCTGCCAGCTTAATGCCATTTCGTAATGAGAATGCGTTTGAGTCATGATGATCCTCTAAGTAAATGCTTGTATATTTTACAGAGGCCATTGGATTCCTTTCAAAACTTTCTCTAGATCTACAAATGACTATTGATTGCGGCCGCTCTGTACATCTTTTCAATGAATGCACTTGAAAAAGTCAGCGTATCACAAAAAGACAACGCGGAGATGCAAAATAGGAACATTCTGTTACAGTAACAAGAATTTATAAGACAACAGCAGTAAAAATTGGGTTCCATGTTTGCTCAGTGGTTAACGCCGTTGTCTCGCTAGACGTCTCGGTTTTAATTGCTCTAATGACAACATCTGTACGGAATGTGTTCTTCCCGTGTTTGCGTAGGTTTTCCTCCAGGTTCTCTGGTTTTCTTCCACATTCCAAAAACATTCTGGTAACTTCCTATTTGCCTTAGTGTGTGTGTCTGAGATAAAAAACTAGCCTGTGAGCCCCATTTGTGACGGAAACTTACGTGAATGAAGACAACTTTAGTGCAGCCCGTGGAATATGTTACTTCTGTATAGGCAGTATGAATAAATCTGATTACAACGTTCTGTAAACCCATGTCTAAAAGCGATTCGTGAGGACCAGATCTACATGGGCGGCCGAATAGTAAAGAGCAAAAATGATGGACTTGATGATCCCCGATTATAGGCAACATCGTGGCCTATGACTTGGCAGATCTTGTTTTCGTAGTGTCTGCATCACTTCACTTCTTACTGCTTTTAGTTATGTTGGCAACTTTTTGGGGAACTCCACGACGTGGTCAAGTTATTACACAACCATCAGCTTGTCTCACAGATTTCCCATTGGGATAAGACTTGGTGATGTCCTTATTGTCACTACTAGTCTTTTTTGTCATAGTGACTCTCTGAGACGTAATTGCAAAAATACCACCTATAGATCTGCCATTACTAAATCGGTTTTTCATGTTTGGCTTCTGCCCACACAGCTCTTCAAAAGTTTGTCCTATCGGGATGAAAAAGTAGTCTACTTTCACTACTTATCCCTACACGGATACAAATGTTCCATTGTCGAGTGCATTCCTAGATTTGCTAGGACGACCAGGTAGTTAAGCGGCTTTTCAGTCCTGGAGGCAGTTACATTACCAGCTGTTGGTGTTCTGTGCCGAAGTCCCTGCTATAGGCTGGTTCCAGGCCCCATTTTTAGTCATTCAAGATGGCTGACGCAAACTTTGAACGATCTAATCCTCACAGTGCATTGGTAGCGTTAGACTACCAATACATGCTGTTGGATTGCCAGTGTTGCTCACGTGGTCAGTGCCAGCCAATTAGAAAGTAGTGTGCAGTAGGTAGTTAGAAAATTGCGGAGGCGTTCTTGGACATCCGAAGACAGGGCCGTGAACAGACCGATGCGAGGGACAATGGCATAGAAGAACGGCAGATCATAGAACACATACACCCTGAAGTCCCGGGTCAGAATTTTGTCCTGGGACTTGGACAATCACTTGAACTTCAGTCTTGCAGTGAAGTGGCTGAACATGTTAAAAGGGTTGTCCGCTTACTGCACAATAATTCCCCTATACCACCAACTGTTCCTAAATTAAAAAAGGATCAGTAGTTACCCGTCTTCTGATGCCATGATCCAGCGCTACAGCCCTACTTTGGTCCCAACACTTGACAGGGGATGATAGCGGAAGTCACCTGACCTCTGCAGCCAATCGGAGGCTGCAGCTTCACTGTTCTAAACTCTTGGCATCATGGCGCCCACGATGTGAACGCTGATGCCAGGAGAACAGGTAGTACTGTTACAGCCTCTGATTGGCTGCTGTGGTCACATGACTTCAGTTGACCGTATCTTTCAAAACAAAGGCAGCGACCACAGTTGGTTGTATAATAGAGTTGTCTGGCAACCGGACAACACCTTTAACTAATTCCTACGATCCTGTGGTACCGGATACATACTAGCCCTTAAGTAAAGCAGTGAAAGTGGCAGAACATGGCATGGGTGGTGGCATGGGCGTAATCTACTAATTTAAGAGTCATGCCTGTATAGGACATATTGTAGACAGACTTTACCCGCGCGGAGGAAGTGGCCAAAGGTAAGCTACCGCTTTAAATTATCCCATTGCTCAAATCTAGTACTACATAGCAGATCAAAAGGCCGAAAGGAATGGTGGGTTTATCCAAGATCACAGCAATTATTTAGTGCATGTCGTAATTACTTGTAAACAAAAACTTTTAATCCAGGCTCATTGCAAAGTGCATTACCAGCTGTCACAGATGCCACTTCAGCGTGTGGGGCCATTGCATCTTTAATGCATGAAGATATAATTCTGATTGAACAGCCTGATAATGACTTTCTGCTTTCCACCGCTAATTAGCGAGACTTCTCCAAGCATCGCTTCCATTCTTGTCATATTAGTTTTAATAGGCTACCATCCGTACAAATCCTCCGCCTGCCTGAGGATGGAGATGCCCGTGGGTGACATAAACCTTGCATTTTGGCCTCTCCTGCCCCTTTCCATAGTCAATAATGTGAACCGTTTTAAAAACTGTGTGTATTTTGATGCCACGGCACTTTGTGGATTCAGGGCTCTGGGTTCCTTGGGGCGAGGAGATAATTGGAGATGTAGGAGCTCATTAAAGAGTTCTGCACTAGTAATTGTTTGCCAAAGACAGATCTCTAGGTGTTGAAGAGGGCACAGATGATGCCACATTTTCCTAAAACAAAGAAGCAGCCGGCAAACCTAAAATCTGCTCTTAATTGGCGGTTTTAATTGATTTTTTTTTTTCCTTATAAAGCGACCCTCCGGTTCATAATTAAAAAATACATAAATCATTATACATGTCGAATGTATAGTTGCCATACCTGGTGCCATCCTATACTATATGTGTTATTGGTAAGGCAGCAATCCAAGTAACAGCAGATAGAATACAAGTGCATGGAGAAAAACAAGCACTTCTGGAATGAATGAAACCACACTTTCATTCCATCCAACTTTACAAACACTTTATATGTGTATTGTGCATTGCCCCCCCCCCCCCTCCCAGCATCCAAGCCAGCATGCATATCTGCCGTTCTTAAAAGTTTGAACTAAACTTTGCTGTGACGTACAGGAGCAAACATTTTGTTGTTCTAGGACGGTGGTGGCGAACCTATGGCACGCGTGCCAGAGGCGTCACTTAGAGCCTTCCAAGCTCGCACTTGCCACCGTCGGCCGCTCACCACATTAGTAAATACCGGCAGCGGTGCCGCAGCTGTGATGTCAGTGTGCAGCCTGGATCCTCCTCCCCCCTCCTCTGATGTCTCCTACTTGGTTCTGCAAGAACTGGCAGCACGTCACAGTGGAGGGGGGGGGGGGAGATTTTGGGTCTCAGAGGGGGTGGGGGGCGCTATTACTACAGGGACAACTGTGGGATGTCACTATTACTACTGGCTACTGTGGGATGTCACTATTACTACTGGCTACTGTGGGATGTCACTATTACTACCATACTGGCTACTGTGGGATGTCACTATTACCGCTGGGGCCGCTGTGGGATGTCACTATTACTACTAGGGGCCGCTGTGGGATGTCACTATTACTACTAGGGGCCGCTGTGGGATGTCACTATTACTACTAGGGGCCGCTGTGGGATGTCACTATTACTACTAGGGGCCGCTGTGGGATGTCACTATTACTACTAGGGGCCGCTGTGGGATGTCACTATTACTACTTGGCTGATGTGGGATGTTACTATTACTACTGGGGGGGCCACTGTGGGATGTCACTATTATGACTGGGGCCACGGTGCGGTGTCACTATTACCGCTGGGGCCGCTCTGCGGGGTCACTATAACCACTAAAGCCGTTCTGGCTTTAATACTTGCCCCGTCTCCTGTTCCCATGCTGTCCGTGCACCGCTAAAAGTCTGAAAAGTCAGATTTTCGTGCAGCCTTCACCAGGACTCAGCGTGGGAATTGCAGAGGGTAAGTGTATATAAAAAAAAAAAATACATCCCCAACTCCTCATTACCTCCCTGAATAGTACCATAACTTACTTTTATGGTGCTGTTCGAAGGTAAAAAAAAAAAATTGAGAAATGCGGGGGGTGACCTAAACAAAATAGAAGTATCATGGCTGGAGAGCAGGAAAACTGCACCCTGTGGTCAAACGGATCGGTCTTGTGATGGAACTGAATGGTGCCAAATGGACCTCATTGACTATAAGGGGGGTAAGTTCGGTTTCCAGGCGAGCTTCTAGCTTTTTACAGGATGAAGTAGCGCAGCGTTCAGCGATATTTCGTCCTGTGTTTCAACAGAACTCAGATTTTTAACAGAATTTGGCGCTGATGTGAACAAACTGTTTCTATTCTGTACATGGCTGTTGATCCCAAGCTGAAGGCTATATATACACAGTATATACTATATATACACAGTTGGATAGTTTTGCCATTCAGGACTCTAGGCAAGTCAGCTTGCAACCACGGTGGGACTTTTCTTGAGGGTTGGGGATACACTTGTACCCATTCCACACGGTAACACGGTCTGCCCTTCAAATATCATGTTGTGGTGTTTTACCAAATCCTGCGCTACTTTCTGCTTACTGCATCACAAGCCATTACTTATATTTCTTGTAAACTATTAGATTCCGGTCTTGTGACATAAATATTTTTCATCAAAACAAAAAAAAGGAAGTAAATGAATTTTGTGGAAGTTTGTGAGATATTTTCTATCTATTTATAATTCTATTGTTTCTCTTACTGAGAACAACAACTTGATTGTCTGTATCTGTTAAGGCCCTTTTACACGGAACAATATTGTTTAAATGAGCAAAAATGAAGGATAATCGTTGAGTGTAAACGCAGCCAGTTACTAAGCGATGAACAATGAATAATTCGCTTTTTTTATTCGTTCATTCATTTTGTACATTCATAAAAATCATCGTTGGCTTATTCGCTGATCATTCGGTTTAAATACCAGTTGTTCTCAGTCACTTATACCGCGACTAACGAGCCAACGATGTATCTGTCTGAACAGGATGTACGAGCGAACTCTGATAATTTTGGCTCGTTAAAATGAGAAATCTGCAGGTCTGAACGGATCTCTTGGCGATCTACCTGAGTCTTATCTTATTAACATTCTTCATAGACAGCCCATTCTATATGTTCTTTCCACATCATCGTTATCTCACCACATCGCAATTTCTCTTGTGTTAGAACTTATCCAATCCGTTGAGTCAGTTGTGAGACACAATTGAGGTCATCTTATCATCTCGAAGAAAACGTAGCTTTTTATGCCTCGGAGACGGGAAAGGTCTTCCCGTTGCTCACAAGTAAGTCGTCTCCCTCGCGGTGAGATGATTTGCTATGCGTTGTTGCTATAGGAATGACTTTTTTTATCTGTCAACCTCATCTTTGCTAAGCCTATTAATACTTCCCAAGATGATGTATAGCTTTCAACATATATTCATATTCGTGAGAACTATGCGTATACCATTGACCTGCTTACCTGTGGCTTTCCAGATGTTCTACATCTCCAACTCCCAACATGCCCTGGCAGGTAGCTGTAATGGCATGCTAAGAGTTTGGGTGCCTTAACAACTGGCTAGCTGCAGGATATAAGCTTTATAGGCTACACACAGTCCTGCATGATGCTGGAATGAGCATCCTTTAGTATTGCACTGCCCATAGTCCCTTGGCATTGCAAGCACGCATATTTGAAAGTGTGGTCCATTGCATATGGCGGCAATATTATTGTAGTGACGGTACAGTATAGTGATAATCTGAGACACATGCCTACTATCCATGCATGCCCAGTTGAACATGTATGTGTGTTATGTGTAGCAAAGGGCGAAAGCTGCTGCCCAGACACTTCTTCTTGAAGCAGCTTATCTCCCAAGAGCAAAAGGACTGGGCATTTTAAACCAATTGGCTCATCCTTATCTCCCTGACATCTACTTTTTGGAGAGAGTTGGGAGGACCCCAAATACATGAGGGGCCCCTTTTACATGAATTGAATATCGTTCAGATATCGTCACTCGGTTGGGCATATAGGCACCTGACAGCCGTACCAGTAACCATCGCTCCTGTGCCTTACACAGTAGTGATAGTCATTCAACTGAAAACATGGGGAGCGAGTCGAAGATCGTCCAGCCCACCGGCCTCCATTCATAGTAAACGGGAGTCGTTCGCAGATTAAGTTCCTCCCATCTACACTGAGCAAGAAGCCGCTCAACAGTTGTTGTTTTTTCAGTGAGTTGAAATGGAACCTCTAGCTACAACGGAGTGACTGTTGGGGACCATGTGTACACGGGGCGACAGGCTACCGAAATCACTCGTTTGAGCCATTATTCAGGCGACTATCGGCCTTATGCAAATCTACCCTAAGCACAACCAACAATGAACAATAATTTGTTCACTTGTTGCTCGTCCATGTTATGCAAGCATACAAACTAAATGGTAATCGGTCTGTGTAAACAGGCAGTCATTCATCAATGAGCAACTGCCTGTTTACTCTGGAGGCGGAGATTTACAGCACTCTTCACTCTTCGACACGGCAATTTTCTAACTAATGTACACTGCACTGCTCTCTGATTGGCCAAAGTTGCTTGCAAGATGGTCAATCAATAACCATTGTTGGGATTAGGTAGTCTGAAGATTGTGTTAGCCACCTTGATGGCTGAAGAAGAGGCCTGGAATCGATGGATCAGAGGCATGGCCAAGAACAACAATTCATGTCATATGTCCCATCCCTCTATAGTCCTAGGACAGAATTTTGTGCCAAAACCGGAGGGTTGCTTTATTAGGTCCATGACCGTAGTGTACAACATGATATTCACTGTAAACCTCTCATAACTCAGTTCACGGGTTATACTTAACTAAAAGTATCAGGTAGTGAAAGCTGCTTCCCCATAATGAGTATATTCATGGTCTTGCATTTCTCCAGGTTAGGCAGGAAGACAGTACACCTTCTGTTACTGGTTGGCAAGAAGCAGTCCACATGGCTCCTATGTCACCATCGATGTCTAGCCCATCAGGTCCTTCTACTCTGGACCTGGATGAAATACCTGCTGCACGGTCTTGAGAAGTGTGTACGTTTCCTGTTACAGTATGTACAGGTGCACATTATGAAAGGGCCGTGTATTCCTCTGCGGGGTCACATTACTCATGTATGACAGAATCAGGTTGGCTTCCAACGCTCAGTGACTCAGAAATGTTGGTCTTGTGGTTGTAGTTGTGTGTATTTCTTCTCTGAAAGAGGCGTCTGTTCCTTCCCCTCTGACAGCTGGCATTCCTCTGGTAAACGTATCCAGGATCTGTACTGCAACCCTGACAGGTTGATCTCTAGGGTTCACGTGTCAAGTAGGTAGTGTGACGATGGCAGCAGCCCTATGAAAACACGATGCACGTCTACTCATTCATCAAACTACCCTTTAATAGCTGTACCCAGCGGGAAACTGCTTGTTGTGCACAGCCGGGGATGGTGGCATGGCACGGTGCCACATAGTAGCTTTCTTCCCCATTCCCTCGCGCATACTGTTGTTTGGTGATGAAAATTAATTAAGCTCTGTTTGTCGAGTCTCACCGCACTTAGCAACAGGAACGTCTCCACTCAAATGGATTGAAGTGATTTCGCAATTTAATAGATACCTAGTTTCATGTATAGAGCTTCGGGTTTGTGGCACCATAATCTTCAGGCTATTGGGACTTTCTAGTATGGGTATACAGTTGGTTTGGTTTCTTTGGTAAGTTGGCCATAGATGATGTAGCCAAGAGTTTCTCAACAGCTTTGGCTCATGTTCACATGTGCGTTGGAGACCCTGTTGCGAGTCTCCAAAATGGCATTGCAAGCTGATGTGAATATGGCCGAAACAGGGCCCACAATCTTCTTGTCTTGGACTCGTACACACTACGACCGAAATATAAAGAAGCCGATTAGCCTCTGTTTTTGGAGTGTAGTAAGAAGTTGGATAAACCCAAGGAAACCCATACAACTCCATGCACACTTCTGACGGTCAGATTCAAACCCCAAGTCAAGGTTGATTTTAGGATCACAGTTTGAATTCGACTACCATACTGATTTACAGTTTGATCAAATTATTCGTTCACCATTACTATATATATATATATATATATATATATATATATATATATATATATATATATATATATATATATATAATATTAATATAATATAATATAGGACTCACTGCTGTTTAGCATTTTACTACTACAGTTGCAAGAAAAAGTAAGTAAACCCTTTTGGAATTAACTTAATTTCAACCAACAACCCAAAGCAGTCAAGTAAATCTACTAAAGAATGGTTGAAAAAGTGGGTTTGTGTTTTAGAATGGCCAAGTCAGAGTCCTGAGCTTAACCCTATCAAGAAGCTGTGGCATGATCTGAAGAGCGCTCTCCATGCAAGGCATCCCAGAAATATTCATGAACTGAATCACATTTGTAGAGAGGAATGGTTCAAGACTCCTCAACTCTGTGCAAATCATATCTGCACTACAAAAAAATATTTAGTGGAAGTGATTGCTGCTACAGAGATCTACAAGTCATTAAATTCAAGGGTTCATTTACTTTTTCCTCCCTGCACCCTGAAGGTTTTACTCATTGTGCTCAATAAAAGCCATAAACAATACAACTATTAATTTCTATAATTGCGACTTAGGGTACCTTTACACTGAGCAACTATGGTGCAATTAATCACCCAGAAAAGTCATTGAAGAGTGTGAGCGATGGTCGGCTGAAGGTTTTTACACCGAGAGACAATCGTTGATTATTGAGGAGAGAGAGATTCTCAGGCAGATTAGTTCGCAGGTTGTTTAACTATAAATGACTATGCCTTTACACCAGGTGACACTTCATCAACCTGTGACATGATGAGGGAGCTTCCGTTTGTCACCTGGCTGGTGGCCGTGCTTACATGGTATGACGGTCATTCGCAATCGCTTGTTCCAATGATTTTTCAGCCGTTAGCCATCTCATTTAACCCTTTGCAATCCAATTTTGGATTCAGGGTTTCCTAGGGGGCTTTCACTTTCTGTCATTTATACAATGGCGCCATCTGCTTGCTAAAGCCAGTACTGCGGTAGGTGGCATGCTGGAGAGGCCCCCGACAACAGAGCGACATCAGAGCTGTACAGCCTTCAATCAGAATGTCTTTAGACGTCAGACAGTGGATTGGAAAGGGTTAAGGGCTCATTTACACGTCCGTATTTTTGTCTTGTATTACGCGTGTAATATTCGGTGAATAGAAGCCATGGATTTTAATGCATTCATTCACAGTTGTGTATTTTTCACGTAAAATCAATGGGCTTGTGTAAGTACGCAGGAAACCTGCTTATTTATGCAAGAATACTACTTGAGATTTTTGCGTGTGTGTATTAAAAATTCCCAATAGGCTGAAATATGCAGGAAATCGGCGCATTTCAGTCTGAATGTGCTGCGTATTAATGGACTTAAATACACCATACTGTCTTGTAAATGAACTTTAAAGGTAACTTTTACACAAGACAATTATCGCCCAAAGTAATTGGTTGAAACAGCGTTTTTTGCCGATGGTTGTACCGTATACACACAGCCACTGGCAGGGCACTGAGCAAGAAATCGCTCGTTAACCGCTAGTCACTGAAACAAAGCCACTAGTGAAGGTCTATCTGCTCCGTGTAAACAGGAGTTGGCCAGTCTTTGAACAACTGCCTGTTCACTGTGAATGGAGGCGGATGGCCGGAAGAGATCTCTGACTCCCGCTCTGTCTCCAGTCACTGATCAACTATCGCCCCTGAGTGATAAGTCCTCGGGGAGACTGTTGAGCGCCTGATAGTTGCCCTGTGTAAAGGTACCTTTAGATAGGCAATTTTATTAGCAATTGATACAAGTAACTCCAAAGGGTTCACTTACTTTTTCTTGCAACTGTATTTGTAACTACAAAAAGCCTGAATCGTGCCAGTTCATATATATCGGTGAGTATTGACTTTTTAATCCCCCCTCCAACCCTCTTCCCCCCCCCCCCCCAAATGGGAAACGTGTCACTTTGACTCCAAAAGCTGTTACCTACTTCATCATTGTGATGGCTGAAAGCAGAAAGGATGATTTATGGGCTACAAAGTCTTCTCTAGACGTATCTGCTGAATTATGAGATACTAGATCTGCCTGAATCGCCTCCACACTTACTGCAGTATCCTATTTCCCATGCTGCTCGTGGGTCACACCAGCTTTGAAGGCCGTGGGCAACGTGCAAGTCAGAATGCCTTCCTTAACAAGGTGGTTAAATTTAGTTTCGAAGCAAGTGGCACATTCTCTGAATGATAGTCATCTCGTCTGATGGTCTTATCAGTGGGATGCATCTCTGTCACGGGGCTTAGACATAAACCAGCTAGCGGTGACTTCACTGTAGGGTTGAGTCGTGCGGAGACGAAGCTTCGTTGGTTAGGCCTAATTCCTAATAATTACCGTTACCGTGCTGCGCCTTTTATTGTACCGGGATCTGAGAGCCTGAGTCATCGGAGGAGGATTTATTAAGTGAATATTATCAGTTTTGTTGCCCCCTACTGTAAAGGATAAGATTATATGGTAAGCTGATTAAGCGTTCTCCAGTCTGTGCCGTGCGCAGGTAATAAAAGCCTTAGGCTGGCTTCACACACACGGCCAGTGGCCACTTTTGTTGCTTTTTTTAAAGTGTTGCAGACAGATGTTACTTTAAAGTATGTAGCAAAATAAAGTCCACATGTATAGCATTTTTAGTGTTAGTTTTTTGGGTGGGCGTGTGGCGTTTTTAAGGGGAAATTTTTTATTATTATTTTTTATCCAAAGCGCTTCATGCTCTAGGTCGGGGATGGCGAACCTTTTAGAGACCGAGTGCCCAAACTGCAACCCAAAACCCACTTATTTATCGCACAGTGCCAACATGTCAGGGGGCGGGGCTAATCACAACGTAATTATAAAAAGGACAGGGCTGCTTCAAAATAGATGGGGTGCAGATTTTGACTGCTTTTTAGATGCGGAAATGCTTCAGAATTTGCAAAGGAAATTTCTGCTGAGGACATTCTGCAGCATTTCCGCCATATGTAAACATACTCCAGTGGTAACAGTGACACCCCCCCCCCCCTCTCCCCCCACAGCGGCCCAGCGGTAATAGTGAGATACACACACACACCGGCACCAGCAATAATAGTGACATCCCACAGCGGCCCCCAGTAGTGATGGTGGCACCTCACAGCGGCCCCCAGTAGTGATGGTGGCACCTCACAGCGGCCCCCAGTAGTGATGGCGGCACCTCACAGCGGCCCCCAGTAGTGATGGCGGCACCTCACAGCGGCCCCCAGTAGTGATGGCGGCACCTCACAGCGGCCCCCAGTAGTGATGGCGGCACCTCACAGCGGCCCCCAGTAGTGATGGCGGCACCTCACAGCGGCCCCCAGTAGTGATGGCGGCACCTCACAGCGGCCCCCAGTAGTGATGGCGGCACCTCACAGCGGCCCCCAGTAGTGATGGCGGCACCTCACAGCGGCCCCCAGTAGTGATGGCGGCACCTCACAGCGGCCCCCAGTAGTGATGGCGGCACCTCACAGCGGCCCCCAGTAGTGATGGCGGCACCTCACAGCGGCCCCCAGTAGTGATGGCGGCACCTCACAGCGGCCCCCAGTAGTGATGGCGGCACCTCACAGCGGCCCCCAGTAGTGATGGCGGCACCTCACAGCGGCCCCCAGTAGTGATGGCGGCACCTCACAGCGGCCCCCAGTAGAAAGAAAGAAACCCTAAGGCCAGCTTCACACGGACGCATTAGTGCACGCAGTATATTGAGAATAGAATCCATTGATTTTATTGGGTTCGTTCACATGCATGTATTGTTGCCTGCGTTTCAGTCGCACAGAAAAAGTGCAGCATGCTGAATTTTTCTGCGAACCAAAAGTCCCCTTAGAAGTCAATGGGGATGCGCGCAAGATAAACTACAAGATGCGAGAAACACTGCTTCAGTTCACGGGAAAAACACCTGGAACTTATTAGACTAAATAGTCGTTTCAATTGGTGTATTGCACACGGAAAATGTGAAGTAAAATACACCGTTGTCTGCTCAAAAAAAGCAACGTTCATTCTGCAAAAAAGCTACGCTCATGCTTGCGCAAATACGCGTACGCTCGTGTGAAGGGGGCCTTACGGTATGTTCACACACTTTAATTTTGCCATGGATTCAATGCCGATTCCATAGTAAATTTGTGTCCATTTACTTTCATTGGGAATCCACAATGTCTCTTGGTATTTATTGTAGGGATATTTGCATAGGTGCTGATGAACCTCAACATCTGTTGTTGGATGAAGCCACACCTTCCACTCCCTAACCACTTTAGTGGCACGCCCAGAAAATCTCCAGGGCGTGCTGCACTGACCATGCAGTTACACCCCAGAAGATTTCTGTGGACAGCTCTAGTGCTGAAATGTGCAGAGCACTGACCTGTCATCTGAAATCTTCCAGGATTTTTATTTGTAATAAATACTTGCGAGATTAAATTGCATTGTTGACTCATTTAAAAAAAACATGGTAATAATAAATCTGCCACTGAAGGGGTTAAGTTCTGTTCACATCTGTGTTTTAGAGACTTCGGCCTGTGTCACAGTTCTGATCCAAAACGTTGACCAAAATAGCACCGTGTATTGCATTATACTATGCAGTACAATGCCAGGCAGCATGATCAAAACCTGACCAATCCTTTATAGTCTGGTCCTGCTCACGTCTGTGATGGATCTGGTACTTCCTTGATGTTGGTCATTCTACTATTATGATGAAACCAATCAGCAGAAATCAAAAGCTCAGATGTAAAAAGAGCCAAAAGGCCCATTTACACGTAATGATTGTTGCTCAAAATTCACTCAAACAAAGGAAAGTGCACAATAATCGTTAAGTCTAAACGTGACCCGTTCTGCTCACTTCTTGCTATGTCTAAACACTCCTCGCTCCGTGTTGTACACAGAATGTGAAGCGCCGAGTGAGAATTGAACGATTCTCAGTGACGATCTGTCTATATAACCATTCTGTACGAGCGCGAACGAACTAGCGGTGACGTCACTCGCTCATGCGTGTATTCAAACGAGAATCGGCTTGTGTAAAAGGGGCATTACTAAGAAGATTGAAGGCTGAAACGATGGAGTAAATGTATCTAAACTAGTGAAACTGTATTGACAACCAGTCGGATTCGGTACTGTTGTATCTTGTCTCCACCGGAGGCAAGGGGTAGAGAGATGGGTGAGTTCCGTAGAGATGCATGTGACGCCCACAGCTGCTGATTAGCTGGCTGTCTCCGCTGTCCTGCCAGCCATCAGCTCCGGGGTCTCTGCTTCCATCTTCTCCCCTCTGGACTCTAAGCTGCCTTCTCCATGCTGTGAGTGCCGACCACCCCAATGCTGTGTCCTCTGTCCAAGCCCGCCTGTCCGCTGCTGTCATCTTCTCTCAGGGTTTTCTCACTGGACAAACCCCATTTTGCTGCTCCCGTCACAGTTCACTGCCATGTCCCCGCTGGCCACTTCTTTCTGCTGCTCTCTGTGCAGACCACCCCACTTCTGCTGCTTTTGGGGGCCGCTGGTCTCCCATCTCCGCTGTTCTAAGTGCCGACCACCCCGCTGCCCTGCCATCATCTCCGGACCCACTGCCCTGCCATCTCTGGCTTTGTTGAAGACTCTTCGCGGCCCGTTACTGTCACACTTCCCTGCCCTATCTCTGCTGGCTGTGCGGCCGGCTGCCCATCTACGCTGCTGTCAGTGCTGACCACCCTGCTGCTTGCAGAGTGCCCTGTCCCCTATTCCCTGCAGCATCGGGAAGCTCGCGTTCCCAACTGTCCAGACAGGAGCCCAGCCAATCAGCAGCTGTGGGCGTATTTTATACTTCCCACAGCTGTATCCCAGGTCTCCACCCATTTTTGTGGTGGAGACAAGATACAATAGTTCCATTGGATTCTACCTTTAATCTTGCAACGTAATTCACAGTCCAAAACTTAAGATGCTTTTATACAAAACTATTATCACTTGGATTTCCGCGATTCAGCAAGAATCTGAACGATTATCATTCATGCATCGAGTGAACGACGAATGCTGAACGACTGAACACTGGATAGCGGATCGGCCTGTGTAAACAGGCAGTTGCTCACCTATGAATGACTACCTGTTTACTGTGAATAGAGGCAGGCTGAAACGATCCCCGGCCTGATCCGCCTCCATTCTGTTGGCTATGCCTGTGTTTGAGTAAAATGAATAAATTACATTGGATGTTGGTTGAATAGGATATTGTGTGCCTATAGAATGTGAATACAGCTACTGTACTTAGCATTATGATCTTCATTTATGTCATGTACCATCCGCCTGGAGAAAATGCTAAAAGCGGAGTGACAAAAAGTGCCACCCGTCACTTGGCAGCATTCCCAGCTGTTGCTATGACAACTACCTGGGCAATGTACATTTTACTTTTTCTGTGTGATTGACTAATGTTAGGTTATTGTCATTGATTTTACAAGACAGGTTTTTATGTGCATTCACAACTTAAAGGGAGACTGAACCCAAAAATTAAAATCAGAGATAAAAAAGAAAAGGTGGAAGAAAGGAGATACCAGCTGTGTCAATCATCCGCTTGCTCCACAATCAGACGGCGATACTGCGGCTGAATTTTAGTGTCCATATTACAGTCCCTGGACCCTCAGTGGTTCAAGTTTGGTGTTCGAAGCCTATGAACAGTGTGTGTATATATAGGTAAACTTTGATCTCAGAAATGGGTATAATGGAAATATAGCAGTGATCACAGGACAGTTAGGAAAGGGTTGAGGCTTAACCCTTTCCAATCCACTGTCTGACGTCTTTCAACATTGTGATTGAAGCTCGTGTGGCTCCGATGTCAGAAGACGTCCGGCAGGGTATTCTTACTGTACATTACTGGCTGCTCTGTTGTTGATGCCTCTCTGGCATGTCTCATACTGCAGTACTGGCTCTAGCCAGCAGATGGTGCCATTATATAATGGCAGAAAGAGAAAGTCCCCTAGGAAACCATGAATCCAAAATTGGATTGCAAAGGGTTAACCCTTTCCAATCCACTGTCTGACGTCTGAAGACATTCTGATTGAAGGCTGTACAGCTCCGATATCGGAAGACGTCCAGCAGGGTATTCTTACTGTATATTACTGGCCGCTCTGTTGTCGGGGGCCTCTCCACCATGTCCCATACCACAGTACTGGCTCTAGCCAGCAGATGGTGCCATTGTATAATGGCAGAAAGAGAAGGCCCCCTAGGAAACCCTGAATCTAACCCTGTCTAGTTACCGGACAACATTGCTCCTATGCCGCCATCTGGGTTAAAATAACAAAAATAGGTGTACTTACCCCTCCTCTGCCGCTGGGATCAGCACTGTAGCTCTGCCGTCGTCTGTCTGTTGCGATGATGTCACAGAAAGTCACCGCCCGTTCTCCTGGTATCAGTGTTCACATCCTGGGTGCCATGATGCCAGGAGTTCAGAATGGTAATGCTGCAGTCTGATTGGCTGCTACGGTAAGGTTACTTCCTGTGACACACTGAGAGGACGGCAGAGCTACAGTGCTGGATCCCTGCGGCAGAGGATCGGTAAATACAGCTTTTTTTGTTATTTTAACACAGTGATATAGGGGTAATGTTGTCCGGTAACCTGAGAACCCATTTAAGGTCCTATTCCTCCAAATGTTCTTTCACCCAACTGTGTAATATGGCTGTATGAAGGGATAAATGATCAACGAATGAGTAACGAGAGCCAACGAATGAGTAATGAACGTCTGCTGATCGGCTCGTTTATGCGGGCATAAAAATGCTTGTTGATTGGCAGTACATCTCCCCATGTGAACAGCCTGTGTAAAGGTTGCGGAGGCGCTGCAGTTTTTCTACTCCAACTCTAATCTGCGAATCCACTGGGGAAGTTCTCCAGCACAACCGCATCGTTTCCTCAACGTGCGGGTGCACCCTAATGGTCTTTTTGCATGGCCCAAATTCTCAGCCTGATGTAATGAGCGTCGATTTGAGGTTCATTTAATTTGAGGTTCATTGCGTGACTTTAAGCGCAAGGTGATCGCTCAAATGTTGAGCGATCACCTTGCGCTCCGAGCGGGGGTGCTTGTCTTCCGCATCCAGCTGTTCTCTGCTCAGAGCGCCCGGCTGTAATGCAGCCGAGCGCTCCGAGCTGGGTGTGCAGAACACAGCTGGACCTTTTCATACCCCGGCTGTTCATGGAGCTCTCAGCTGTTATACAGCTGTGCGCTCTGTGTGGAGTATGAAGAACACAGCTGGAGCGCTATGTTCTTCATACCCAGCCTGTGTTCAGGGAGTTGGATACAGCTGAAAAAATAGTATCAGCTGTATCCCGCTGTGAATCCCTGATAAGGCTCTTCGTTGTCTTTTTCAGCATCCTGAAGGACAACGATCAGCGACTGCTTAATGAAAACTGCATGATGTCCGTGCAGTTACACACGATTATCGCTCAAAAGACGGCTTTTGAGCGGATTTTGAGCAATAATCGTTGTGTCTAAATGGGCCTTAAGCGAATATTCCAAGGAAGACTCGGACGCGATAGTCGGCCCATGCAAAAGTACCTTAAAAGAAACGAGCATTGATCAACATGCTTGTCGATCAGCTTCTTTACAGCCGGGTGGGATTTGTTGGCCAGTCTAAAAGGGACTATTTAGTTTTCCTCTAAATGGTTCTAATAGGAATCCCATTAGGGAGGCTTTGTAGAAGTGAATGGGTGCTGCACACCAGACACAAGGTGAGGTGGCCGGTGACATGACGCACGAACCATCTCCAACCTTGGGTGTAAGCCGCTATCTCATGTAGCTATAGGGATGGCCGGGATTTCACTTCTGTCACTTGAGTTCCTCATACAATGGGACTGGTATAAAGGGAACAGCCAGTACAAGCGCTTCTCATCGCCGCGCCGGCCTTCTCCCATTGTGGCTCGTATGTAATAAATCTCTGGCTGCTTTTGTGCTTTGCTGAGGTTGTATAGCCTGGTGTGAACAATGCATCCTGCAGGCAGATATATAGGAAAGCCAGAGGGGGAGGAGGCGTTGGCGACCGCTGCGGCTGCACCACGAACCAGATATTATACGGAGTTTTCACGCTTCCATTTAGGTTGCTGATTACAATATGGAAGCGCAGATCTGAAGAGGAAAACCTATTCTACTACTGTGTGTATATATTGGCGCTTATAGAATCTATGGGTTATATATATTCCGCCTATTGTATCACATGCTGGAATATGTTAGTGCAGTTTCCTAGCAACAGCCACCGTGAGACTAGAAGTGACACACTAGATCTCCAGCCTTCTCTACTCAACGTTTTACCGCTGTGGAGCCGTCCGATCGCCAGGTATGGTAGCAATTTTGTACTGCGCAATGTAATTGCGTATGTACAGTGTCGATTAGGTGCCCTTAAAGAACAATGGCCTCTATCGTGCATAATACACGACAACATAGAACATCCTGGGTTCTTTTTTGCGCTCACGTAATGCCCAATGCAAACACAAAAGTGAGCGAAACAGCGTAAATGAATGCATTCGATTGCGGGCAAATTACTGCGTATCATACACAATTCACATACGTTTGGCCTTACCAACCCGGAAGCTGTGCTATGGTCAGCTGATCTGCACTTAACATAGCGGTGCTGGTAATCACATGATTGTCGGGGATCCCAAGCGGTGGATCAAAAAAGTTTTAACAAAAAAGTTCTGCATAACTCCTTAAAATTCCTAAATAATAATGAGCTCATCTTCTGCTCTCACAGCAGACTCGTGAATGATGGTGAAAAAAAGGAGTCTTGACAGAAAAAAGAACAAAATTGCAATATTTAAAAAAAAAAAAAAAATGTATCTTCTGATCAAACCAAGCCTTGTATGAAAGTCTGTGCAGAATACGTGATACACATTATCAAACCCCGGAGCAGAGAGGAGCAGATTGCCTTTGTATGTCGTCTTTAGTGGGTTTCTGTGACCTCGTCCTTTCCCAGTTCTCAGAAGTTTACTTTCTCATCTAAAGCCGGAGACCGCATGGTATTCTTGGAAGAAACCTCATGTTTAATCAGATTATTGGGAAATTCGAGAACAGGAATTGAATTGAGCTGTTACGGTAGCGCATCTATGTGTGAGAACGAGATGAACTACTTGGATACACTTTGATCGTTAGAAGCTTTTATATCATTTGTGCGTTGATTCATTTAGGTCTGGATGGAACCCCCAATACTCGCCGGCCTTTTATACCGGGTGATGATCTTCTGAATGGTTGTCCATATCGGTCATTTCCCGTGTATCAAACGATTAAGCACTTGTTTTGTCGTTGTTTGCATCTTTTATACTGTTATATAAAAATTATCTGGCGGCAGCACATCCACTCGTGTAAACGGCTGCTGTGCTGCTAGCTAGAGGCGAGGGGGGCGAATTATTAAACGACCATTGCTACGTGAAAACAAACTACGGGAGGTTTCACATCTGTGCCGGAACCTTCCGCCATATTCCAGCACGAGATACAATAGGTAGAATATATAATCCATACATTATATAAACGCACATATATATTCATACATACATACATACTCACATACATACATACTCACATACATACATACATACTCACTCACATACATACATACTCACATACATACATACTCACTCACATACATACATACTCACATACTCACTTACATACATACTCACTTACATACATACTCACTTACATACATACTCACTTACATACATACTCACTTACATACATACTCACGTACATACATACTCACGTACATACATACTTACTCATACATACTCACGTACATACATACTCACGTACATACTCACGTACGTACATACATACTCACGTACATACATACATACTTACTCAATCGAATAGGTTTCCTTTTCACATCTGTGTCCGGAGAGAGAGCGTTGCATTTAGCCTTGTTTTTTCCATCCCGGAAGTGGGTGGACCCCCATTATAGTCAATAGGGTCTTTCCCGTGCTGTTCGGTTCCGTCCAGAGTCTAAACTGTTTTGCTGCAGGGATTGCCTTTTCCTGCTTCCCGAATGGAAAATCCGCCTTATGTGAACATGATGACAAACGACTTTGGACAGTCCCATTGACTTATATTGGGGTTCCAGTATTTTGTTATGGCGCGTCTATATAGGGCTACTGTCTTCGCTGTTCTTTATGTCCTCTCTTATAAGCTCCTGTTTTACGGTACATCCTCTCTCTCTTTTTCTGACATACCAAGCCTGATACACGAACCCCAGTGTGTCCGCTCCATTACTTGAAGCAATAGTTTATAGATTGCAGGTGTTGTGATAATGTCCCGCCGCTTGACAAGAAGCTGAGGATTGTGCGCATTAAATATGTATTATACTGTACCTGTAATGTACAAGTGGCGGAGGCTGCCAAGTCTGATGGCGAAGCGCTACTGAAGAAAGCGTCTCCTCTCCCGCCTTACGGACCAATCATGTTGATGGTTTGTATTAAATATTGAATACCCTCACAAAATGCCTTGTTTTCCGGAGTGCCAGGAGGGGGCAGATTGCACGTAGGATGAAGGACACTCGTGGAGCCTGAGCAGGTGCAGCGCCTTGTAAGGACACGGCCACATTTTGCATTGTTGTAGATTATATTTATTCTTTTTTAATGGTTCCCAGACAGAAGGAATAAATGTCCTTACTACAGCGAGCGTGACGTCCAGCCTTTAATTATTTATGTACGTAGGCTCGGTGACTCAGTCGCTGCCTGTCAGAGTAGAAGCATCGCTTGTGCAACGTTCCACATACACACCGGAGTGCTGGCGTGGTTTTCCTCCCCCACACTCCCACATATATGTACATTGTTGCATTAGTTCACCTTTTAAACCATTTTGCAGCTTACATTGTATTCTGCACAAATCATCGGACAAATTTGCAAGCATCTTACCTTGACTTTTTGAGGGCACGTTGATACGGTTATATTTTCATGCTGTACAAATGTATTGGCGATCAGCTGCACTGCCTTTCTTGTGTGTATGTGTGACACAGTGTTAAGGAAGCAGTGTGCAGTCCTAAGCTCTCGCTCACAACCTGAAGGTTGCGAGTACAACTCCCATATGGGATTCAGGTAGCAGGCTCAAGGTTGACTCAGCCTTCCATCCCTCCCAGGTCTGTAAAATGAGTACCCAGCTTGCTGGGGGGGTGTAATAAATAAATTAGCTGAAAAGTACTGCGTAATAAGTTGGCACTATACAAATAAAAAGCCCCTTTTGCCCCTTTATGATGACTACCGTGTTTCCCCCAAAATAAGACCCTGTCTTATATTAATTTTTGCCCCAAAAGAGGCACTAGGTCTTATTTTTGAGGGAGTTCTTATTATACTTACCTAGCAGCTCGGTCCAGGTCCCTCCCGCTGCTCTCCACAGCTTTGACAGCTTCCTGCAGTCCTGGACTGCTCATACATCACCACATCCTGGTTATGAGATTCATAGATCCCGCCTCCAGGAAGCGATGGATGTGATTTGTTTTTGTTTTTTTGACTGCTACGCAGCCAATGGATGCAGCGCTGGATGAACCAATGCGATAGCTGTGATTGGTTTATCCAGTGCTGCATCGATTGGCTGAGCAGCGGTGAAAGAACCAATCAACATTCATTGCGTTGTAGAGGCGGGATTTATGAATTGGCAGAGCCATGGGCAATCACAGCCATCACATTGGTTCATCCAGCGCTGCATTGATTGGCTGAGCAGCGGTCAAAGAAGCAATCACAGGCATCGCTTCCTGGAGATGGGATTTATGAATCCTGTAACCAGGAAGTGATGTACAAGTGACTGATGACTACTGGACCCGCACAAATCTCTAGAGAGCAGCGAAAGGGACCTCGGCCAAGCCTGCTAGGTAATGTATTGTGGGTTTGGGGGGGGGGGGGGGTGTTAGTGTAGTTTTACATAGGGCTTTTCTTCAAGGTAGGGCTTATATTTCAAGCCTCTCCGAAAATTAGGCTAAGGCCTAATTTCAGGGTAAGCGGGGTATTCGTTCAGTGGAGTCCGACTTCCAGTCACTTCATGGATTTTCATTCTCCATGCTTTCCTATGCTTAACCACTTCTTTCGGTTCTGTGTGCATGTTCGTATCTGCCTTGATTACGTCCAGTCAGCGTGTTCTTTGTCGTCCTCTTCTTCGTGACCCACTAACTGTGCCAAACATCAGTGTTTCCAGAGAATTGGCTCACATGATATGTCCTAAGTACGAGAGCCGCTGTTTGGTGATTTTGCCCTCTCGTCATATTTTTGGTTCGATACGCTCTAGGACCATCTGGTTGGGGACCATTGCTGACCATGGTATACCCAGCATTCTTCTCCAGCACCATAGTTCGAAAGCGTCACTTTTCCTTCTATCTGCCTTCCTGTCTTGATACTGTCTAAGCTGCTACTGGCATGGATATCGGACAACTGAAAGAAGCAATGCAAAACCGAACATCATGGAGGGAACTCGCCTTTAGGGTCGTGAACGGCTAAAAACAACATCTGCCTTCCGGAGTGTCCAACTTTCGCATGCGTATATAAAGAAACACTTAGCATTTGTCACTAACCATTGCATTTATGACTCTGATCTTTGTAGCAATGCTAATATCTTTGCTCTTCCATATCTTTGCCATGCCTTACACTGCGCTACGGCCAAGTGTAATTCTTTGCTTGATTTTGGGTTCTGATTCTCCATTGCGGTCAATCTTGAATCCGAGGAAGAGGACATCTTAATCCGCTTCAATGTCCTCATCGGCAATTTTTCTGTGGACCATACAATTACTTGCCGTCGTCATTACCTTTTTGGTACAGCCCCTGGTCTTTTTCAGTTTCCGCGAGCAGCATTGTATCATCGGCATATCTAATGTTGTTGATGTTCCTCCCACCGATTTTTCACTCCAGTTGTTGATTCGTCCAGGTTGCATCGTCTCACAATTGTTTCGGCGTACAGATTGAACAGGGCCGGTGATCGACTCAGCCTTGTCGGACGCCTGTTCAATCTCGAACCAGTCAGTGTCACTGAAAGCTGTCGCTACCGAGGCTTCTTGGGTCTCATAAAGTGATCGCATCAATTCTTCCAGATGTTCTGGGATGCCCATTGGCTTGGCACATTGCCGCAGCTTGTGGTGTCCAAGCACTCGAATGCTTAGCTGTAGACTATGTACTTCTGACATTCACGTGTCTTCTATATATTTATATAAAATTATGTATCTGTGTAGACTGAAATTGTAGCCGTGTGAACTTGCCCTTGCAGGGATTACACTTTCCATGCTTCTTACGAAATTGTCCCCAGAGGGAGGCATGCATTAAATAGGAAAATTGGATTGTGCATCCTACTGGATACGAGGACAGAGGTGAGTGCATACATTGTGTGCGTCGTGCTGCAGAGCTGTGCCCGTATACATAATCATCATATTTGCATTTACTTCACATAGTACGATGGGATCTTAAAGGGGGTTTCCAGTCATTTATTAATGATGATATATCCTCAGCATAGAAATAAGTCAGCATTTTCACTTAGGAATCTTTAGGTGCGCATTACACATTGGCCACGATTAACTGTACAAGCAGAAACCTATGGCAACAGCACTCAAAATACATGTTGTTAAATCAGAAAAATACATAACTGTAGTGCATATACTGGCCACACTAAAGAATGCAAGGTTCTAAGTATATAGTTTGAGCAAAGTACCGTATATTGGCCCATCCACCAACATTCAGGTGACTGCTTTCGGATGGGTCCTAACACGAATACCAAGCGGCTTAATTCTAACCTGGTAAAGATGGCTTCCTAGAATCATAGAATTGTAGAGTTGGAAGGGACCTCCAGGGTCATCGGGTCCAACCCCCTGCTCAGTGCAGGATCACTAAATCATCCCAGACAGATGTTTATCCAGCCTTTGTTTGAAGACTTCCATTGAAGGAAAACGCATCACCTCCTGTGGTAACCTGTTCCACTCATTGATCACCCTCACTGTCAGAAAGTTTTTTTCTAATATCTATTCTGCGTCTACTCCCTTTCAGTTGCATCCCATTGCTTCTAGTCCTTCCTTGTGCAGATGAGAATAGGGCTGATCCCTCTGCACTATGACAGCCCTTCAGATATTTGTAGACTGCTATTAAGTCTCCTCTCAGCCTTCTTTTTTGCTAGCTATACATTCCCAGATCCTTTAACCAGTCCTCATAGGACTTGATTTGGTGACTCTTCTCTGAACTTCCTCCAGTTTGTCTGTCTTTTTTAAAGTGGGGTGCCTAGAACTGGACATGGTATTCCAGATGGGGTCTGACAAAGGAAGAGTAGAGGGGGATAATTACCTCACATGATCTAGACTCTATGCTTCTCTTAATACATCCCAGAATTGTGTTTGCCTTTTTGGCTGCTGCATCACATTGTTGACTCATGTCCTACCTTTTAGCATACATCTTTCTTGGGCCTGAGCCTACAAATAAAGGAAAGTAGGATACCAGTTTATATGGTCCAATTAAAGGGACAGGAGGTAGATAGTGCAACCTTTAATAGTATCATATAAATTGGTATCCTATTTCTTGGTGTTATTTGTAGGCTCATGCCCAAGAGAAATGTATACTAAAAGTTAGGAACCCATCTTTACTAGATTATAATTAAACCGCCTGGTATTAGTGTCAAGACCCATCCGAAAGTACGGTCATCTGGACGTTTGTGGATCCCCGCCAATCATCTGATCCTCCCGTCCACCGTCAGTGCAGCTGAGCCACATTGGGGTCAGAGCCGGAAGTGTAATAGAAGGCTTCACTCTCATTGACATCAACGGGAGCAAAGCCTTCTATCACATTTCTATGAAGAATCACACAAAAATAGAATATACTGTGATTTTTTTATTTTTTTTTTCCCCAACTGGGAGTGAAAAATCGTGTATGAATTAACCCATTCACATGAGTGGGTTCTTTTTCCATACGAGTTCTGTCCATCTCGGCCATCTGTACTAGAAGAGGTGCAGTATTTAGTCGCTGCTGCTTGCATCACATAGAATGTATTAGAAGCTTTATTCTCTCTATACCAAGAAATCATCATTAGGAGCGCGAATAAATAGAAATGACTAATGGCCGTATTGGAGGGATGTGGCGTCTCTCCGGCCTCTCGGGGGCTAATTGCTGCGCTTGTTACTTCCAAAGCAAACAATGTGGTCCCCTACAATGAGCGTCCTGAAATATTCACCGCGCTTGCTGTATTTTTATCTCGCTTGTCCCAGGCCCGGTGAGTTCATTGGAACAGAATAGCAGGCGAGGCGCTGCGGATTGTTATGTGGGTGTCGGATCAGGGAATTCTCTGACATGCTTTGCGCAGCTCCTAAGTAGATAATTGCAGTTTACATTTTGGCACGTAATTGCGTTCCATGTAAGCAGGCGCGCTGCTGGAAGTGCGGGACGCTCGCCAGTTCCTCGGTTAGTCGTTATACCGAGCCACGTCCTGACTCCTCTGGAAACTGGAATATCTGATCCCTCAAATTAAAGCTTCCTTGTGTTCTGTTCAGCATTTTACATTTCTGTGTCCTTGTGTCATTCCTGGACGCGGTCCAGGTTCTCACGCTGTTGCGTTACGAGCGTGCCTACCAATTAAGAATGCCAGCTAACTCTTATCTTCCGGAAGTTCTACATCTATTATCATTACATGTAATCATCTGGCATCATGATAGGTTGTGCAATCCTCGAATTGCTCAGTTTTTTTAGAGCTCTGCTTGCAGTCATTGAATAGCAGCTTTGTTTAGTGTCAGATCATTTCGCTCTGCCCCTGGCATATCAGCACAGTATCTTTGCTCACTGCAAGGCACAAATTTGATATCTGTACTGTAACTAATTGTGCATATGTGGGTCCATTACATGGCTGGGACTGATTTTCAACTTCTGGAAGTAAGATCCCATCCAATCTGGTTGACTGTTTCAGGCCTCGTTCACATAGGGGTAAAGTTTTTGCATCCCTTTGTAAGCCTCTATTCTATACTGTCAGTATTGATTGAGCCGGCCAACAAGCTAACACTGAAATTGTAGACTACCATGATTAGTCTTCCTTGAAGGGCTTATCCATATACAGTACATAACTGGAACCATAGGAACCTTGCTCCATGAGCCCCCACCTGTCCATTTACAGTCTATGGAAATAGCCGATCCATGCCCTTGGCTATCTCATTCTGTCCAATGGAAATGGATGAGAGCGATGGTCACATTCACTGGGGGGGGGGCTCGGGATGCACCTTTTTTATGATCCTCGGGGTCCTAGTCATCATACATTTATCACCAATTCTGTGGGTAGCTGAAAAATGTTTTAGGTGGAAAAAAACCCTATAGGGTGCATTCACATACGGCAGATTTTGCTCTATGGATAAACCCGTGTTAAAATCCGCCCGTGTGTATTGGGCCTAAGTGAATGGGGGGTTGTTAAAGGGGTATCTCTGATTTTCATGGCAGAGATGGGATAGACTCTGTTGCAGCCAACTGCTGGATAGCGCTGAGCGCAGCCCTTTTGTCGTAGGTCTTATTGCATTGAATTCAAGCTACTGAGGCGGCGCAGCACAGTGCGCTACAATGTTTCCAGAACGCGATGGCTTAGATAAAGTGCTTACCGCTGTACTATGTGGTCTCCATAGCTCCCTTTAACTTCAGCTGGAGAAACGGTAGAGGGCGAAGTGCATGGCTCTTTCTGTAGGCTCTGGACGGCTGGCTGGTAGCCATGACTGTGGTTTCCTCTGTCGGCTATGAAAATCCAAGTTGGGAATACCCCTTTAACCTTTTCCAATCCACTGTCTGACGTCTAAAGACATTCTGATTGTAGGCTGTACAGCGGAAGACATCCAGCAGGGTATTCTTTCTGTAGATTACTGGCCGCTCTATTGTCGGGGGCCTCTCCAGCATGTCCGCATACTGCAGTACTGGCTCTAGCCAACAGATGGCGCCATTGTATAATGACAGAAAGAGAAAGCCCCCTAGGAAACCCAGAATCCAAAATTGGATTGCAAAGGGTTAAACCTCCTTCACGTACATGGTACTGCACATTGCTGAGCAATTTCGCAGTGTGTGAACTTGCCCCTACGGGTGGTCTCCTACTGACCGGTGTCATTCCTCCAGGAGATGAGTGTCACCAGAGGTATTTGGCAGAGGCTTTTCCCCTTTCTTTATGGCAGTAGACAAGTATGAGTGCCTTGACAGCAGTCATGCATGCGACCAATCTTTCCTCCTTTCAAGATTGGGTCAGGCGATTTGTCTGCTCTGTAACTTCCAACCATTCACACCCCCTTCCATCCTAACGCAAGCTTCAACAGCATTTAAAGGGGGTTTCTAAGCAAATTTTAATTTATGACTTATCCTCAGGATAGGTCAGGAATAGTTGATTGGCTGGGGTCTGCTTTCAGCGCCGCAACACACACGTATACAGCAGAAGCAAATCGATCCGATTCGTGTAGCAACCGATGCTGGGAATTCCAGGCACAGCTGTCATTGTTTTTAATGGGACCCCAGCCTGCAGTTACCAGCATTGGCCACTATGCCGGAGTTAGAGCTAACTGCTTCAATTCTATCCCTCTGTGTTGTGGCGCTGATAGCGGGCACCTGATCAGTCTTAAGCGGTGGACCCCAGCCGATTAACTATTGGTGATCTATAGGTCATCAACAAATAGTATTAACTCGGAAAACCCCTTTAAGAATAGTTAATTGGTGTGATAATACCCCAAAACTGAATTTTCCCAATGATTATACTTTTTTATTCTTCATCCTTTTCAAATGACTAAATAATTTCCACGGACAATTTTTTTTATGGTTTGTTCGGAGGATTGGCAATTCTTCTTGATGCCCATTTTTGCTTCTTTCACTCGCCTAACAAAGACGTTCTTTATCAGCGTGGGAATCTATACGCGTTTGTCCTAATAAGAAATACATTCTGCTCGGATAATTTGTGATTGGCCTTGAGTTAATGCTTGTGACTCCTGATTGTATCTCCTGATGTGAAGAGGAGGAACAACCTTGACCAATTGATTGTCTACGGTATGAAAGGACGTCACGAGGAGTGACCCTTGTAATGAAGACCGAGCCTGTCCTCCTGGTCTGCTGACACGATGGGTTTTAGTCTTTGCATTACATTATTAACGAAGTAAAAATTTGATCCAATTTGCATATATGACCTTTTTTTTGCGCTAATGGTTCACAGCAGTTCATAGATGTATCACTAAAACCTAGACTGTAGCCGATTTTTGAGGTGGAGTCCCCATAGTTTTTGCTGTTTTGCAGAGACATCAGTAGTTTGCAATTGATGTCCTCCTTCACGGATTGACTCTATAATCATACTATCCTTACTGCATTGGAAGTCGTCTGTCTCTAAACAGACTTCTTGCTGAGTCTGCTCTGGGCTTGTGTCTGCCCATCCCTTTGCAGCTCTTACCTCCTCTGACTGGCTATTGAGTACAGAGTCTGATCCAATGATGGGATGGGGTGTGCCTCTCTGAACCAATAATGATGCAGGGGGTGTGTCTCAGACTCTTGTAGATAAATTGTATCTAACAGCTCTGCCATAATGGAGGTGTGAGGAAAGAACAACACTCTAAGGAAAATGAATAGCCGATGGGCATCTTCTATAGATACTTGCATATCATTTTGAGGTCAGGATTGGACAGTCCCTTTAAAGTAGAATAAAAAAGTTAATATAACTAATATAGGTCTGTCAAAACTACATCAGAAGGTCCTTACACAAGTACAGATCGACGTGTTACATTGTCTATGGATGCTCATGTTCTCTTACCTGCCCGGGTGAAAGGTCCAGTGGCGTAGCTATAGGGGTCGCTACTGCGACCGGGCCTCTAAGCCTGGGGTTCAACAGGCCCCCCTCACCACACTGCAGTCTTCTCTATCTGTACTGCACAGCATTGGTGTATCATGCATTGTAGCCCTGCCAGCTGTGACCCTGCCGGGTGTATAACTCATAGTGACCACTTTTACTTGACTCCCGGGGAGAGGGGAACGGCGTACAGAGGGCCTTTCTGCAAGAAGACCCCCATTGCTGTGCAGTTTACATAAGTCCTGCAGAATCCACAGTGCGTGGCTGTAACCACCGAGTACATTCTGATGCCTGCTTCTTCAGCCGGTCTCATACCGGTAGTACCCTGTATAAGCTGAAGTTTTGAAGCACCTCGTAATGGTATTTAACACCATCACATTAACCTGATAGATTAGACGGACGTTAAGTCATATTACATATTCTCTGAATTCACTCTCTAGACTGCGCTGTAGAAGCTTCAGTAATATATCGCTGGTCCGCAGGTCAGAGGTCACTAATAGTCCTCATCATGTGACCCATTTGCAAGCCAGCTATACTTATTCTTCGCAACGCGTTTCACGTAGATAGAATCATTCTCTTGGCCACAAGTGCAATTTGTAGGCAGGAAGTCTTACAAGGCTGAATCCTATCAAGCTAGTAGAAAAACAGAATGCCGTGCTGGCATATCCCCCAGTGTAGATATATATATATCAGATAGAATTTCTAGTCGGCCTTGATTAAATTATTGCAATTGAGCTAAAGAAAATCAATCATACAATAAACGCTTTACAGACTACGCAGGGACCTGCTTTTGAAGCAGTTTTTTACTGTTCTTAAAGGGCCACTCCATTTTTTTTTTCCATTCATTATATAAATTTCCCTCAATATATATTAATGAGCTAGTGTTACCATGGTTACTTCCTTTTACCTGAAACTCCTGACCTCTTTCCGCTCAGATGGTTCAGTTTCTCAGTCAGTATATGTGTGATATCACATGGACCCTACCACATTAGCTCTTTAGAGGGGAAGACGCACACTCCTTTCATAGTTACTAATTATGATCACACGCCTACAATAGAGATCACAATTCATCCTTCTGACTGTATATGATCTGTAGCTTATTTATATGTATACAGAATGTAATGGCAGTGTCCTCCCAGCAGGCAGAGATGGTGCTGGCTCTAGTTGAGCATGTGATACTGTGCAGATGTAGCATGGGAGGGTTAGAAGAGCATAGAGAAAGTAAGCAATGAGAAATCTCAGCATTAAGATAGTGCCTGCTAAGTATCAGACAGGAAGCTGCACTGCATTGAAGTGACTGCAGTATACATAGGAGACCTCCAGGGTGTGAGGGAGGCAGGGATGGAAAAATAGGTTTTTGCCAGAGTGGGTTTTTTTAATAGAATGCTCCTTAGCAGGAGCAAATTAATTGTAACCACACATGGCTGCAGTACAAGACTCCGGCATTCTGCTCATGTGCTGGCATGGATGGGTATCCGCCATGCGATGGGTAGATCAGGTTTTTGGGTATTTAATAGGTGAAGCTGGGTGGTATGGTAGTTGACACTTTATAGATGGGGCAAGGGTTTGCTATCTGATAGGTGGAGCAGGGGCATGTATTTGATATTGGATAGGTGGAACAGGCTAGGTTATTAGGCACTCAACAGGGTATTTTACATTTTGGTAGAGCAAGAATGGGTTATTTGATATTGCCTGCAGCTCTGTGAACTCAGTATGGAAAGTTTGTTGAAAGTTGTCACTAGTAGTACCCACTAGGTGCCAGACTATCAGGAGTTCTGTATTATCAGGGAGAGAAGGTGAGTGAGAGACTTATAAGGCCATCCATGCACCTCTGGGAAATATGCAAATGTAAAGATAGAACAATACCTCTGCAGCGCCACCTATTGGAAGGCAGCATTCCTGCAAGTCATAGGTCATTGTCTGACCTTCTAACAAGCCTTGTGACAATGACTGGGAGTTCTGATCCAAAGCTAAAATTTGTGTATAGGAGATAAATGTCTGACTACTGGGAATCCCAGGAATCATGAGATCGGTGCCCCTCAAGTCCCCCAAGTGAACAAAGCAGCGGGGTGCGTATGACCACCCCCCCCCCCCCCCCATTCATAGTCTATGGAGATATCCAAGCAATATTGTGCCCTAGAAGACCATCAGTCCCCTAAAGTGAATAAGAAAGGTGAGCACACATGTACAGCTCTGCTTCATTCATTGGGGCACTCTGGATGTGCTGTTCTTGGGGTCCCAGCAGTCAGACCTCGAACACTAATACATGTATTGCCTATGTGGGGGTGGTAAAAACCCTTTTTACAGAGATTATCCCAAAATCTAAAGTTATCCCCTAGCCACAGGGTAAAGGGTAACATTATGATTGGTGGGGGTCTCACTGCCAATTCTGAGAATGGGGGTCCTTGTTTTCCTCACTGTGTGATTACTGGACCCCTTGCAGTGAGGAGCTGGAATAGAGCAGCGGTCGCACAAAAGTAGTGTCGCTCCATTCACTTTCACTGGGGCTGCCGGAGATGGCTCAGTTTAAGCGCAATTTTTATCGGTCCCATGGAAATGAATGAAGCGGTGACTACTTCAGTCTAACGGCAGACAGGAAGAAGCGACCCCACCCCGCAGTAGCAAGAAGAATGGTCCCCCATTCTCAGGATCAGTAAGACCCCCTCCAATTATAAAGTTATCCCTTATTTTAAGGATAGGGAATAACTTTTTAGATTTTGGGGTAACGCCTTTAACACACACTCTGAGGATTTTCCTAATCTGATTTCTCTGTCCGTTTTCTGCCTCCGCTCTGATTAAATTCAACATTGTATTTTTAATTCTGTGCTTGTAATAAGTTCTGGATTATCAGACTTTCCAAACTATCAAATGTCTCAATTAATGTCTCTATGATTTTTATTAATCTTCTTTATATGCCATTCTTAATCCATTATGTGGCTGGGGCTCGATTTCAAATGAGATGTGTGCAGAATGCCATGATGATAGTGATAACTCCATTTCCTCCTTGCATCTTACGTAATTCTTCTCTCCGGCCCAGTGACTGTCTATCCAGTCTTAATCTCAGAAATACAAGGCGAGTCCTGAATATGTATATCCCACCCATCTCGCTCTCGGCGATGCCTGGGAACGCTGGGCAGAGTCGTCTTACCCCCTCCATTATAGTGGGCATACTAACGAGCCCAAATATAGGCAAAGGAGGCGTCTCTGCGTCAGTCTTACCCCTTAGCCAAATTACCATCTGAACAGAAACTGGGTGACCTTTGATCTCCCAAGGAGCGGCGATGACCCCGTTTTGGTCAATGCCTCATTGTGCGGTGCTGCAGGGGGATTTTCAATGCTTGTGAAAAGTTGAAGAAAATGAATCCTTCTCTTTCTCACACAGTGCTGGAATTTTTCTTTGTCCGCCGCGACAATCTGCCTCTTTTTATATAACTCCCTTCCATCACTCTGTGCCGCGCTGCGCTGAAAAGACTTTTCCAAATTGTTTGAGATTTGCTGAATAACAGTTCCCAAGATTGCATCTCAGCGGCACATAATTGCTTCGCTAATTTCACTCGGCTTTCCATTCGCGGTGACGGAGTAGGCGGTGTTTGTCTACGGATGGAACATTAAGGGGGGAAACGGATGCTTTTCTTGTTTGTTAATGTTTCCTAGATTGTGGGGTCCTGACAAGCGTCGGTTGGATATGTGGGAGGTAGAAGCCTGGTTATTAGGAGATCAAAGATACTTTGTTACCAGCAATGGTTTATACATAGCCATAGTGATCTGTATGGGTGACGTTCACTCACTAGTCTTATACTGGGTTCACGCATAAAGACATCATCGGCTACAATCCCTTTCTACATAGCAAAGTAATAGGATCCATTATGGCCTCAATATCTTCCACACATTCATCTTCGAATCTTTCAATTATTTTCTACTTGGTTTTCCACCGAGCGACCATAAATGTAACCCTTTGCAATCCAATTTTGGATTCAGGGATTCCTAGGGGATTCTCTCTTTCTGCCATTATACAATGGCACCACCTGCTGGCTAGAGCCAGTACTGTGGTAAGGGACATGCTGGAGAGACCCCTGACAACAGAGCGGCCAGTAATATACAGTAAGAATAGCCTGACGGACGTCGTCCGACATCGGAGCTGTACAGCCTTCAATCAGAATGTCTTCAGACGTCAGACAGTGGTTTGGAAAGGGTTAATGTTGGTGTAAACTATGCGATCAACGACAAAAAAGGAAATTCTTATTAATAATTTACCATAACTAAACTTTTGGAATACTTCTGGCATGTCAGAAGTTTTGATCATGGTGAGACTATGCTGATCACTAACACAGAGGTGCAGAATTGAGCCCTGTACCTCTTCAGCTGTGATCGGCGAGCAGTGTACACACATTGACTTTCTATTGAGCCCATAAGCCACTCCAACTGAAATCGGAAAGAACCGAAGGGGCACAGCACTCAGAAGTGAACTTCCGCCTCTTCGTTTTAGTGATCGGTGACATCCAGCACACATCCCACCTTCAATCAAAAGTTTTGACATGCCAGAAGTTTTCTAAAAGTTTTTTTGTTCTTTAAGAGTGCAGTGGTCAGACCTACTTACGGTGGTTATTGACCGTCATCTATGTGTGCACAGTGATACGTTGGAAGACTGTTAGAACTGGCCACTGCTCCCCTAAGCCCACCAGCGGGATACCTGCAGGGGAGTCTCAGTAATGTCCTGCTGTGTTCTTTTGCTGCTATTACATCTTTCTGGTAAGCAGTGAACGGTTTATATGGGACTGAACCGTTAATTAGCAGACTATCCGTCGCACATGATTCCTTCTCACATAGATGCCGTAGGAAAGAATTCATTTTATTGTTCATCTCCCTTTAAGTCGTAATAAAGAGTTTCACCATAGGCTGACTCATTTCCTTAGATCTTACTTGGAAAGTATATGGACAAGTATGACACATTTTAGATCTATGTAAACCCCCGCTTCTCGCGCTCCCCCACCTGATAATACAAGGACAGCAGCCAAAGGGCAGGGCCGGTAGTGGTTCTGGTCAGTCTGGATACGTATGTCTGTCCAATGGACTCATCTCCCCGTAGGTTTATGACTAGTGTCTGCACTGATGAAGAAATGCAGATGTACAAATGTTCTGTTCTATGTTGAGTACAAGGATGTTGGGAAGGGGCCAAGTAGGACCAAAGGGAAAATGGGACTAAGTGTGTACATAGAGGCGAGGTTGGCTTAGGAAAAAATCAAGACAGAGCTCCCCCCCCTCCCCCCCTAAATGGAGATATTTTTCAGGCAGAGTCACATGACAGAAAATGAAGAAAGTAGCTATAGCAGGTGCAGAGAATGACATTGTGATGGTATACATTAGATCTTATAATGTTACTCTGTGCCAGGATATCCCTTTAAGTGTAAATTTCATAAGTCACCCCAGACTTCCCAGAACGTTAGGCCGTGATTACATTGTATGACTCTTGGCGCTGTCTAGAAGTTGGTTCAGCGGTCACATAACGGGCCATCTTCTACCATGGTATCCTCTATATCCCTTCTGTACAAATCAGCCTGGAGATTTGGCGATTTCTTGTCAAGTCCAGGCTGCCATCTAGTGGCCATTTGTGAACTGCAGGCTTTTGTTGGAAATTCAGGCAGATGCAAAAGGTGGTTTATGGTTCTACTGTATGGAATCTTTTAACCATTCGGGTTCTTACACCCGTGTGTCGGTACTCATGGTTGCTGCTAGAAAAACGGGGATTTTTTTTTCACTAAAAACAAATGGTGAAATATTTTCAATTTTTCCAAACTATTTTTATTTTCTCATTGAAGTTTTTTTCAGTTTACAGTCTGTATATGGCTATGGGGGTGAGATGTGCTTTGCAGCAGTGTCATGGGCTATTCACGCGGTGGACAGGAGCTGACCCATTGACTTCTATGGGGGAATGTTATAGGCATGCTGTGACTACCGGAGGCCATTGTGAAGGGAGGGGGGAGGAGGTGAGCTGTGACCATCGCCAATTGTGAATGGTGGATCCTGTGTTATCTATATATAGGTGTTGCTGCCTGTCTGTAATAATAATGAGAATACTACTGAGAAGTAATCTATGGAGAACAGGAAATGTCAGATGGGTCCGTGTGAAAAATGCAGGATTTTAGGATTTTTTTTCTTTGAGCATAGATTATGACATTAAGAAAAAAAATCACCAAACATTATTTAAAAAAATGTTTAACATAGAAAATTGATTTATATTGTCTGACGACGCATTCCCTTTAGCATTGATGCATCTGACGGCCTTTGTAAAGATGTTCTGGGACATCTTCAGTTCTTGCGAGTTTTGGGAATGGGACAAGTTGAACTATTAAATCTCCAAGCTCTCCCAGCTCTACCTCTTTGTAATGATCAAATTATCTCCCATGCCTAAGGCTGTATTCATAGGGTTTTGTGCTGTCCGATATTTGCATGTCCGAATATCCAAGGATGGGACATGTAGTGATTTTTCAAACTCAAGACTATCGGTTCAAGTAAAAGAAAATGGCTTGTGTGAATGAGCCCATTCAAATGGATGGGTTCTTTGTCCATGTGAGTCGTGTCCGTCTCGGACAGAACTCGCACGGAATAATTGAGTCATGCTTTGTCACCGCCACTCCAGTCCAGGAAGATATTGCAGCAGTCTAGTGTGTCCATGGCAGTTTTGCCATTGGAGCCTGTGATTGGATGAGTGGTCACATCTACAGTGAACAACATCTCTGCAGCTTCTACTAGGAACTTGTAAAAACCCCTTTAAAGTAATGAAATGCTAAATATTACATAAGTACAATAAAAAAGCCCTGTTATTTTGCATCTACCGCTTTTCCCTGAAAATAAGCCCTATCCTGATTTTTCAGGGGGGGTAGTGTTTTTTTGAAATATGAGCCCTAGCTACACTAAAAAAAAAAAGGAATAGCCCTAACAGGTACTGTCCGGGCCCCTCACATCGCTCTCCGCAGGTCTGCGCAGTTCCCGCCATCCTAGCTGATCATACAACATTAATTCCTGGTGACAGGATTCATAAATCCCTTGGCTAGCCAATTCATAAATCCCACTCCAACAACAATTGGCTAAGCCGCGGCGCTAGAATAACCAATTAATGCAGCGCTGGGTGACTGGTTCATCGAGCACTTCATTGATTGGCTGATCGCGGCACTCGAGAACCAATCTCAGCCATTGCTTCCTGGAGGCGGGATTAATGAAACCCTTAACCAGGAAGTGATGATGTACGATCATAGGACTGAAGAACAGATCCGACCTCCAGGGAACGGCGTGATGGACTTGGACTGAGCCTGTTAGGTAAATAAAATAAGACCTAGTTCTTCTTTTGGTGAAAAAATTAATGACAGGATCTTATTTTCGGGGAAACGCTGTAACATTTGTGTGTTTTTGCTCTCTTTTCGGCCGTGATACAGTTGCCGACTGCATTGCAATAGAAAGTTAATTTTTTTTTTGGCATTTCCATGACTTCGCCATGCTCACGTTTTCTCTTCTCCTTGTGCTTCCTAGATGTGAAGGGACCCCCCACGCACAGGTTGTCATGCGGCCAGTCACCGTACACGGAGAGCACCACATGGGAGAGGAAGTACTGCATCCTGACGGAAAGCCAGCTGGTGCTTCTGAACCGCGAGGATGAGGTGAGGCCAGAACTTGGATGTACACAGAATCACAATGAGCGCAAATGTCACTGAGCGGTCGCGGCTATACTGTCCTGTTAAGAAACTTCTTCTCCGTCAGAGCACAAAACTTGAGACTTGGCTGGAAGCAGCGGGAGGGGGGGTGGCTCCGGTTTATGTATTTTCTCCTCCATCCCACATGGAACTTGTAATTACATTTATTCCCACCTCGTTAAAGTCAAGGAAGTAACCTAATTATGGGAGAGTGCTCCCGGCACGTGGAAGGCGGCGGATAGCAGCTCCGCACTATTTCACATTATGTGCTATCACTTTCAAGACAGCTCATTTAATAAAGCTCTTACCTCCACGGGTGTTTTTTAATGCTTCACCTCTAATACATCACACTCACTTGTAAGCGCTTTCAGCGGGGCTCGGGGACGCTTCGCTGTAATGAGTTTCAGTAATCAGATTGGGCTTTCGGCGCCGCATTACTTCCTCCTCTCAATTCTTTTGCCCTTTTCGGTCTCCTCCGGTTTTGCGGGATCTTGCCCTTACCCAAAATTGGTAATTTCATAGGGTGATCTCCCAGTAATTAAGGCTACTTCCAGACATTGCCCATGCATCATTTCAAAAGGCCGAAATCATGTTAAATAAGTCCCATTTACGTCTCGCTGGAAACTCCCAAATTTGGAAATTGACCCAAGGTACGAATATTTAAATCAGTGGCATGTCCGTTTCAGCTGTGGAGAGGGGCAAAATCAGTATTAGATCCATATTTCCATTCCATTTGCGTGTACGCTAACGGTCAGTATAGGCAGACACACGTGGATATAAACACATATACAGCTGCATGAAAAAAGTAAGTGAACCCTTTGGAATTCCCTAGATTTCTGCACCGATTACTAATAAAATCTGGTCTAATTATTATCAAAGGGCTGATTGCCACGGACGGATTTCTGCCACACTTCACACGGCGGAAATACGCAGCGTTATCCCGCAGCTATTAGGTTCTATTGAACCTAATTGCTCAGTGTTCATGCTGCGGAATTCTACTGCGAAATTCCGCAGCGTGAAAGAAACTGCAGCATGTCGTAATTGCTGAGGAAAAACGTGCGGCCGGCTTCCATTGTAATCAATAGAAGCCATCCGTCACGCAATACTTCCGCTGTGAGCACAGCGGAAGTATTGCATGATTATGCTTCACCGCCCACTGCACATGCGCGCCGGCTCGCTGGACAGAAATCGCGCAGTGGATCTGGAGAGGCGAATATGGGGTCTTTGGGGGGCGCCATGTCAGACTCCACTGCGATATTCCGCTGGCGGAGTCCAACACTTCCGTGGGCAGGAGGCCTAAGCATGGTTTCACAACTGCATCAAGGGGGTTCCACTTTCTGCTATGCTTGGGCAGCAGGGAAAGGAAAACCTCGTGGTCTAACGGGTCCGTTTAGAACGGAATCAAACGGCGCCAAACTGACCCCATTGACTAGAATAGGATCCATTCACTTTCCGCTCAACTGCCTGGCCTTTAAGCGGAAGAAAAAGTGCTGCGTGCTGCCCTTTTCCTTCCGTTATTTTGTGCCGGTTCTGCAACAGAACTTTGACCGGACGTTCCAACGCACCCTGAACATGACCGTTATAGAACACACCATCGCATCCTATACATGACCGTTCCAACGCACCCTGAGCCAGGTATAGAACACACCATCTAACTAATAACACACAAACATAACTATATTTAATGCATGTATATAGGAGTCTCATTCAGTCTCCACAGTGCCTTCTTTTCTCTTGATTCTACCTATGTGTATGGATAGTTGCCACCATGTTTTATGTGAAGGCACCTTCTGTGATCTATTTGTGCTAGTTTGACAGGCATACAACAGGTTTGTATCTATCTGACCAACAGATTTTTCTCCCGCATCTTGATATTAGGGCATGACAGGAAAGTGATAGATGGTTACTGTTGGGATCGCCCTTATCAGGGTGGTTATTCCAGTTTTTGATAGAAAGGGTCAGGACAGAGTAAGCCTGAGCTTTTTCCCCCTCTGCCTTCTTCAATGTATTTTTGTCATGAGTATACTTTAATAAGTTATAATAAAGGGTAAGTTTTAAATGTTTGTTTTTCCAAAATATATACCATCTCAAGCAAGACATCCCCAGCTCTAGGCCCGATGCACTGCTGCAAGGGTATGTTCATGGCGCATGCATCTGTGTGTTTTTGTATATACTTGCAGTCTCTCAAGGCTTTGGGAAAACCAATGCAGATACTTTGTCTGATCGCCTCCTGCAGACAACAAAGTATACTCCAGATTTCCTGACAGCTCCAGACTTGCAGAAACAATCAGATGCATGCGCCGTGTGTGATGACAAGTTTGTTTACAATCTGCCACGATTGGATGGGATGCCTGCAGTGATATACTACATAGCATATAGGGCCAGCTACAATACCGGCTCAACTGGTACAAAACCCAAGTTATGACTCAATTAAAGTAAATTACCAGTTTCCGTGACCTCGGCAACACTGAACTAGCGTTAAAAAAAAATCCCATTACCTAGTGTAGTAAGATAATGCAAATTGGTATGGGTCTTAAAATGCAGCAGTTTATCATGGTGACTGCTGGATGACTCCGGCGACTCTGTGGACTGTCCAGTCTAGCTTCATACCACCCATTAGTTGACTTAGTTTACACCAATCTTGGTGCAAATTTGGCATCATTTTTGTGCACAATGTTGCATTTAGGTCACACACCCTTTTCATAAACCACCCAATTTATGAGGCACGGCGAAAAAAGTGTTTTAAATTGTCTTAAACGCGTGTCAAACACGAGGCCCGCGCACTGAATATGGCCCACCGGCCGTGTAGCATTTTACTCACCCAGGCTGCAGGTTCGGTCCGGCAGTAGTGCAATCTGTGGCTTATGACCTCCTACCCCCTTCACGTGTCTGTTCGCTGTCCTGTTTACAGCGCAGACTCCAAGGGCAGAGGTCAGCGGTCACAGACTCAGCACTGTCAGAGTGAATGGAATGCCTGTAGGGATACTGCTTGGCCTAAGGACAATAAGGGAGGTCACTAGTACTGCTGCTAAAACTATGGGGGGAAGGGAGGGATGTCATTTATTGTTACTGGGGCCAATATAGGGGACGCTATTACTGCTGGGGCCAATATAGGGGACGCTATTACTGCTGGGGCCAATATAGGGGACGCTATTACTGCTGGGGCCAATATAGGGGACGCTATTACTGCTGGGGCCAATATAGGGGACGCTATTACTGCTGGGGCCAATATAGGGGACGCTATTACTGCTGGGGCCAATATAGGGGACGCTATTACTGCTGGGGCCAATATAGGGGACGCTATTACTGCTGGGGCCAATATAGGGGACGCTATTACTGCTGGGGCCAATATAGGGGGCGCTATTACTGCCGGGATCCAATATAGGGGACGCTATTACTGCCGGGGCCAATATAGGGGACGCTATGGGGACACTGCTACTACTGGGGCCAGTATAGGGGACACTGCTACTACTGGGGCCAGTATAGGGGACACTGCTACTACTGAGGCCAGTATAGGGGACACTGCTACCACTGGGGCCAGTATAGGGGACACTGCTACCACTGGGGCCAGTATAGGGGACACTGCTACCACTGGGGCCAGTATAGGGGACACTGCTACCACTGGGGCCAGGAGAGGGGACACTGCTACCACTGGGGCCAGGAGAGGGGACACTGCTACCACTGGGGCCAGGAGAGGGGACACTGCTACCACTGGGGCCAGGAGAGGGGACACTGCTACCACTGGGGCCAGGAGAGGGGACACTGCTACCACTGGGGCCAGGAGAGGGGACACTGCTACCACTGGGGCCAGGAGAGGGGACACTGCTACCACTGGGGCCAGGAGAGGGGACACTGCTACCACTGGGGACACTATTACTATTGGGGCCACTATAGGGGAGGGGACACTGCTACCACTGGGGCCAGGAGAGGGGACACTGCTACTACTGGGGACACTATTACTATTGGGGCCACTATAGGGGAGGGGACACTGCTACCACTGGGGCCAGGAGAGGGGACACTGCTACCACTGGGGCCAGGAGAGGGGACACTGCTACCACTGGGGCCAGGAGAGGGGACACTGCTACCACTGGGGCCAGGAGAGGGGACACTGTTACCACTGGGGCCAGGAGAGGGGACACTGCTACTACTGGGGACACTATTACTATTGGGGCCACTATAGGGGACACTATTACAATGCGGGTACACTATTAATATTGGGGGCCACTGTAGGGGACACTATTACAATGCGGGTACACTATTAATATTGGGGGCCACTGTAGGGGAGCCTACTACTACTGGGGGCCACTATGGGGGAGCCTACTACTGGGGACACTATTACTATTGGGGCCACTATAGGGGAGGGGACACTGCTACCACTGGGGCCAGGAGAGGGGACACTGCTACCACTGGGGCCAGGAGAGGGGACACTGCTACCACTGGGGACACTATTACTATTGGGGCCACTATAGGGGAGGGGACACTGCTACCACTGGGGCCACTATAGGGGAGGGGACACTGCTACCACTGGGGCCAGGAGAGGGGACACTGCTACTACTGGGGACACTATTACTATTGGGGCCACTATAGGGGAGGGGACACTGTTACCACTGGGGCCAGGAGAGGGGACACTGCTACCACTGGGGCCAGGAGAGGGGACACTGTTACCACTGGGGCCAGGAGAGGGGACACTGTTACCACTGGGGCCAGGAGAGGGGACACTGCTACCACTGGGGCCAGGAGAGGGGACACTGTTACCACTGGGGCCAGGAGAGGGGACACTGTTACCACTGGGGCCAGGAGAGGGGACACTGTTACCACTGGGGCCAGGAGAGGGGACACTGCTACTACTGGGGACACTATTACTATTGGGGCCACTATAGGGGAGGGGACACTGTTACCACTGGGGCCAGGAGAGGGGACACTGCTACCACTGGGGCCAGGAGAGGGGACACTGTTACCACTGGGGCCAGGAGAGGGGACACTGTTACCACTGGGGCCAGGAGAGGGGACACTGTTACCACTGGGGCCAGGAGAGGGGACACTGCTACCACTGGGGCCAGGAGAGGGGACACTGTTACCACTGGGGCCAGGAGAGGGGACACTGTTACCACTGGGGCCAGGAGAGGGGACACTGTTACCACTGGGGCCAGGAGAGGGGACACTGCTACTACTGGGGACACTATTACTATTGGGGCCACTATAGGGGACACTATTACAATGCGGGTACACTATTAATATTGGGGGCCACTGTAGGGGAGCCTACTACTACTGGGGGCCACTATGGGGGAGCCTACTACTGGGGACACTATTACTATTGGGGCCACTATAGGGGAGGGGACACTGCTACCACTGGGGCCAGGAGAGGGGACACTGTTACCACTGGGGCCAGGAGAGGGGACACTGTTACCACTGGGGCCAGGAGAGGGGACACTGCTACTACTGGGGACACTATTACTATTGGGGCCACTATAGGGGACACTATTACAATGCGGGGACACTATTAATATTGGGGGCCACTGTAGGGGAGCCTACTACTACTGGGGGCCACTATGGGGGAGCCTATTACTACTTGGCTACTATGAGGGAGCCTATTACTACTTTGGCCACCGTGGGAGTCACTGTTGCTACAAAGGCCACCAGGCAAGTTAGTATTAGGGCTTGTTCACACTGATGTAAAAGCATTTCAGTTGCGCAAATACACCGCATATTTGCGTGACCGAAAACTGTGTACACGCGTGTTTTTTGTCCGCTTCAGCATGTTTTTATGTGCACACATACACTGCTTATTTTCGTACGCTATAAAGAACACAGGCGGGCCTGTTGAAACGGTGCACAACTATGCAGGATTCCTGCATATTCACTGCGTATTTACATCTGCCAATTCACTGCAATGGCCTCCTGCGGTGCGCAATACAAACCAAAATAGCTCACGCTGCATATTTTTTCACACATTGCATGAAAATATACGCTCATGTGAGTGAAGCCAGTGAAATCAATGGTCTCTCTTCATGCGTATTACGCACGCTAAAACGCTCACGTGAAGGAGCCCTCTGAAGGCAGCTGTGGGGCGATGCGGCCCCCTGGTCTAAAGCTCATGTAAGACGTTCCTCTGATCCTCCCCTTCTCTCCAGTGTTGCTTCAGACCAATGTGGTAAAGAGACAAGGATTATAAGAAAGTGACACTAAACATGTTGTTTGTGGCGGCGGCTGTAATTCCAGGCGGGGCTGGTGGCGGCCGCTCTGCCCTCAGCTGCGGGTACACTCCTTTACACCTCAGTGATGATGCTGTAGGCCATGTGTGATCCCTCTCGGTGGCCGGTGACACATTTGTTCGTGTGACGGGCCTCATTAATGCGGTGACCTCTGTGCGCTGCGCGTTAGTATTTTCTGTCTGCTGCCGTGTTTATATAGGATTTACGCTGACTTACGAGTTTCCAGTGCGTCCCCACCGGCTCGCCCTCGCTGTCTAATGATCTTATTAAAGTGCTGGGCATGGCACCCCTGATGCTGCCCGTCCGTTCGTTATTTAACCCTTTTACTAAGGGGAATTCTTCGACTGTCTACAGTGTTTACTGCAGGAGGAAACCTCAAGGGTTAACATCTCTAGGTTCATTTCTTCATTTTTGTGGTAAAGTTTTTTTAAATCTTTTTTCAGCCTTTTTTGCATTACAGTAGCCGCCTTCGGGTGTATATAGGAGGTGTATACCCCTGGCGAATGCTGCTCCATGGGCATACGGCGTCATCTGTCGTCCATGGGTGGGGGTGCTAAGGATACACTGGGAGCTTTCCTGGTGCATGCATCAAACAGACACGACAAACGAAGTGTGATGGCTCTCTTAAAGGGGTTGTCCAGTTATAAACTATTGATGACCTATCCTTCGGATAGGCCATCAATAGTCGATCAGCAAGGGTCTGCTGCCTGGGACCCCTGTCAATCAGCTATAAGCTGGACCTTTGTTCTCATGCACTGATCTGATTTCTGCAGAAAGTAGACAGCTCTGTTCTCACTGTTGTGGCCAGCCTTGGTATTACAGGCATTGAAGTGAATGGGAAATTGGAAGCCGGGTCACTGTAGTAAGAACGGAGCTGTCTGCTTCCTGCAAAAATCAGTTCAGTGCACAAGCACAAAGGCACAGCAGACCAGCCGGGGTCCCAGGCGGTGGACCCTCACCAATCTACTATTGTTGGCCTTTCCTAGGAATGGGTCATCAACTGGACAACCGCTTTAACTTTTGTTACATATTATATTGATTTAGTTGTATAGAGCTACAATAGAGGGGGCTATAGTACCTTAAAGGGGCTGTACTAGATTATAAAAACAGTGCCACCCCTGTCCATCGGTTGTGGGTTTACTCAAGATGCTTATCCACAGGTTCACCAACCTAAATCTATTTTCCTATTTCTTTAAATTCAGCTAAATCAAATCTCAAAGCCTGGTCTGTGTCCGGATGTTTGTGGTGTTAAACTGCTGCAGATTTCTGTCAGAATTTTCCGACATTAGCTGCAAAATTTTCCTCAGTGTGGCCATATTTTAAAAGGGTTGTCCGGTTGTAAACTTCTGATGGCTATCGTTTGTTTATCAGTGGGAGTCTGCCAACCAGGACCCTCGCCAATCAGCTGTTTGCCAGGCCAGTGTGTTAGTGCACTGAGCTGATTTGTGCAGGAAGCAGACAGCGCCGTTCTCATTGCAGTGGCCAAGCTTGGTATTACATGCAAAGTTCTCACTGTTGTAAATGGGAACTTTGCCTGTAATACCAAGCTTGGCCACTGCAGTGAGAACGGAGCAATACTGGCCCAGTGAACAGCTGGTCACCGTTGCAGATCTACTACCTATGGCCTATCCTAGGAGTAGACCATCAGTAGTTTACAACTGTTCAAGTCAATTTGTTAAAGGGGTTGAAGATTAGAGAAACTTATCAGATACTTCTTCCATAGTAGGAGAAAGGGTTAGCTAAACCTGTCGCTTCAAGACGTTATCTAGGGAGGAAAAACATTTTCATAACAGATCAGAGTGGTGAAATAATATAAAAAGCCATACTCCCCTCACCTGATCCCCCTTCCAGTCCCTCTGACCGACGTCTGGTCGCCCGCTGGTCGTCGCTTGTGGCTGCAGCAGCAATGATGTCCCGGCACAGGAATATGTGCAAAAACGAGTAGGTGATTAGCTGCGGTGGTAACGTGTCACTGGTGTTGATGATGTCATCACTGGCGCACTGCAGGAGACCAGGCACCAGTGGAAAAGGAGCGGTGAGGAGAGGATGACTTTTTATGTAATCCCACTATGAATGACTGGGGTAGACTAAATGGAACAGGCTCCTGGTCCGGGATGAGCTCAGAGGGCCTGGTGGAGGCTGTGGGCAGGGTCAACTCTTGTGAATCAACTCCTGGGAACATAGCCAGCTTCTTGGTAGGATAGCAGATTTAGTGCCCTGCCTCCTCCTTTGGACGTCCCCACTGCTGATATGGCTGAGCATCTTGTCTGCTGAAATGGGACCCGTCACAAGATACCCATCAGGACTGTCATGGATTAACGTCACGACTATATTGCATCTTCCAACGTACATTCGAATGAATGAACAGATTCAACAACAGGCCAGTATGGACTGGTAGAGGAACGCAGGAGTTCAGGGTTGTTGATCTGGGCACCGGGTAGTATCCTTCCGCTACTTGTCCCTGTGAGGACACAAACTTCTGTCTCTCGATCATGGCAGAACCACTAACTGCATGGCAACTGTGTTGAAGATGCCCGTTCCAATCACAATCCAACTTTTTATATCAGCGGCGCTAACTCCCTGCATACCGTGCCAACGCATTCTGGGCCATGAGCCGTACTTAAAGGGAAATATATTTTGGTTTTCATTACATATAACTGGGTTTACATGGGACGACTATCAGCTAAACTGAAGTCGCCACTAGTTGTTGGCGCTCGTGTAGAGTGTTTAGACTGGCAGAGATCACCGCTGACCTCTCACTCAGCGGGGAGCGTTTACAGCGAGAAGTCAACGATCCAGCCATGATTTTAATGGTGTTTGTAGATTTAGCCGTACTGATTAGAGATGAGCGAGCGTGCTCGCTAAGGCAATCTACTCAAGCGAGTCGTGCCTTATGCGAGTACCTGCCCGCTCGTCTCAAAAGATTCGGGTGCCGGCGGAGAGAGCAGGGAGGAACGGGGGGAGAGATCTCTCACTCTCTTCCCCCCCTGCTCACTCCCGCAACTCACCGCGGGCAGGTACTCGCATAAGGCACTACTCGCTCGAGTAGTTTGCCTTAGCGAGTACGCTCGCCCATCTCTAGTACTGATCATCGCGCATTTTCATTTGATCGAATTTTGCGCGATAATCATCCCGTGTAAATCGCCCTTAACCCCTTGAGTGGCGGGTTTCCTACCACCCTGTCGTGCCCACCAGGGCAGGTTTTTTGAAATGGTCTAATCATTGAATTTCAACTAATTTTGCAGTTGCGTCTCAAGAGCCATAACTTTTTCATTTTTCCATTGACATGGCCATATAAGGGCTTGTTTTTTGCGGGACAAGTTGTGATTTTTTAAACAGGGGGGAGGAAAAAAAGAAAAAAAGGGCCATGTCGTTAAGGGGTTAAATGTATTAACTTTCTTCTCTGGGTCATTACGACGCATGGATACCACATGTGTGATTGTATTTTTGATTTTTTTACAAAGTAAAGGGAGACAAGTGTTTTTATTTTTTTTTATTATTTTTTTACTTTTTTTTTTTTTTTTACTTGTTTTTTTTTTTTTGTCCCTTTAGGGGACTTTTACAGGGACCCATCAGGACCCCTGATCACATTCCGGGGGTCCGATGGTGACAGCCCTTTACATGCTGCAGTGACAGCCCTTTACATGCTGCAGTCACATAGACTGCCGCATGTAAAGGGTTAACACAGCAGAGATCGGAGGTTTTCTCTGATCTCTGCTGTAAGAGCAGGTACCTAGCTGTCCTCTGACAGCCAAGCACCAGCTCTCGCTGCACAGAGACCATCGGCTTGCTTCTGACAAGCCGATGGTCTCTATGGCAACCTGTAAACAAAGCAGGAGATTGCCGGCATATCGGCAATATCTTCTGCTTCTGTTGTTCAAAGCCCTTGCTTTGTTCTCTGTGGGACTGTGCAGGCAGAGCACACTGTCACAGCTTGTGGCATTGTGCTCTGCAGCTCCCATAGTGATACATAGCCCGGAAATCTTCCGGGCTATGTTGCTATGAGCAGTGGAGCTCGTCCCGGAAAATTTCGGGCGTGCCAATCAAGGGGTTAAGGCACAAAGCTTAAACAAAATGTTACAAACTACAAACCCCACTCTGAACTTTTTAGTATTTTTTTTCCTTCCCTTCCTTTATAACCCCTCTAACACCTGTACTAGTTTGTCAGTGTTTCCTCCATCCGGATCCTGTGAGTTCCACATCAGAGCACCATCGGCCTGCGAACAGATTACTCAGCACGCTAATGATAACAAACACACAGAAGGGAGCCCTCCAGAAACGGCCCTTCTGCCAAAAAAATTGTTTTCCTGTTGCTGTTGTTGCCCAGAGCTGGCAAGAGGGTACTTTTTCCTCACTGTGTAATTACAATTACACGCTGTCTTCTCTGAAACGGGAGCGAGTGATTGGCACTTGCACGGAATCCTGCGGATATATCCATCGGTATGTGTCTTACATCATGACCGCACCTGGGGAAAGTCATCTACCATCAAGCTAGTAGTTTGGGTTGATATTTGTAAGAATGATATATTTCCGAGAAGCGCTCGAATGGGCAGAAGATAACTTGAGTCAGTGCGGGCGTCCTGCGGCTCGGGCACAGTATGGGTTCTGCATTCCCACAATTACCAAGCTTGACATACTCCTTTTATTTGTGGAAGGCTCCCGTGGCTCCGTGTCGTTAATTCCTGTGTTTTTGCTCTCTGTGTGCCTAATTATTACCTACCATGTAAACCGGCTTAGATAAATAGCTCTTTGGTGATATCCTAGTGGGACTGAGTCATTCTGCCTTCCAAGTTAAGAATCTTGAGTCTTGTTAGTGACACGTCTTCCGCATCTGCGTGATATTAGATAAGAGGTAGAAGGGCTGCAGTGTATAGGCGTCCTACAGATAGCGTAAAAGTGGTTCAGACCGCCCATTACCGGATGACTCTCGCGTACATATATGGGCCTCCCAGCTTTATCCCGGGGAAATAATGATAGGACATGTTGAGTTTCAGTCCCCCACACTTGGTAAAGCCAAGGATTCACGTGTGGGGGGGTGGGGGGGGGGGAAATTGGGAGAAATCGGTCAAGCCAACACTTATGGAAGATGTCCGGGCACTTTAACGGTGGCTGTACACATTGGATAGTAGTACGTTGATGGCTGAATGAGCGTATAGTTTGGTGACCAGACATACATTTTCAATGACGCTGACCAACAGAGTCTAGGAGTATTCAGGAAAGCTTGCCCGTAGGGAGTGTGAAGACCATTTGCCCAATGGATGGGCAAGCAGTTCAAACATGGCCGACTTGTTACCAGATGATGATGGTTTGTCATGGGTCAGCTAACAAGCTCGTTGTTATATTTCATCCAAACAATTCTTGTTTTGGTTGAACTCCGTTTTCCTCATCTTGAGTCCATTATCCTTCGACCCAGCGACTGTTGCCGGATGTTAGTAGCTCAATAAGTGGCAGCAATTTAATTTGACCACGGGAGGGATTCTGGGGAACTACACGGATGGCATATCCTAGACTAGTAGGCAAGCATAGCAGCTTGCAGTAGGGCAGCAAGCATTAAAGCCCCTTGTGTGAGTCACATTTTTGTAACGGGCACTATTGGATCTTCCAAATCCGGGCAAAACTGCGCCGTTTTGCGAAAAAAATGTTAAAAATAAAAACCGCTTGGTTATGTGATCACTTCGCTGTAAATCGCATCGGAAACGTTGATAAATGTAGCACAGCATGCTGCACTATTTTTCCGTAAAAGGACTCATGGTGTCAGGGACGTGAGGAGCGCCATTTATAGTCATTTGGGTCAGTCAGGTGCTGTGGATGTCCGTCGTGTGAGACCGATCCAGCACTGCTGCTGTTTTTGTTCTATTCCTTCAATGGAACAGAAAACACTGATATCTGCTGAGCCTATATCCCCTACGGACAGGAATATGTGTGATGTAAACAACGGTTTACAAAGCTATAGGCTCAGTTTAACGGGTCCATTATGGCCCGGCTCACGCGGCCCTATGCATAAAACCCGGTGTGAGTCACGCAGGGTTTTACCGCCGTGCAGCCGGCCTATCGACGCATATGACAGAGATATTGTACGGCGTATCTCACGCACGCTGTCATACACAGTCTTCCGGCTTTTCTTTTTGTTTAAATTTCCAGTGCAGTCGCTTGCAATGGAGCGTATAGACACCGCCCTTACTCAATGTAGGGTTTCACAGTTGCAGGACGAACACCTTGATGAAAAATAGATATGTCACAGTAGGGTTCAGTTAAGTCTCTAAAACATAGCTTTTATTGAAAAACTAAATAAAAAGGAGTTTGTAACACAAAGTTCTAAACTCTAGACACAAATACACAAATAAATAAAAAACTGCACCCCTATGTCAAATGAGGGGAAAGCAGTATATACGTTGCCTAGGAACCGATATTTTCTCCCAACGGAATTAAAGTTTCTATTTTTGTTCTCCGTGGTATATATCCTAGAGCTAGTTGGATAGGCTCGTTAAGAATGGTGTTCCAGCTTGTATAGACAGCTATAGATATTCAATAGATGGGGGACTTGTATCCGCTTTTTAGAGCACGTGCGTTATTCCTCCCAAATAGAGAAAGATGCATAGACTGTCAAAAAATGCCGTAGGTGAGAGAATATTCACGCTACTTTGGCTAGTTTCAGAGAAATCCGATATAAAGCTGATATCAAAATGCTGTAGCTTGCCAACGTTTTTTGCGAGTTGTAGCCACCAAAAGTTATAATGCAGTACACCAAACTGCCAGCTCAATTATTTTGTAGGTTCAAAAATCAGTGGTTAAACGCGTTTCCGCTACCTGTTACGTAGCCTCATCAGGAACCATAAGAGAGTTTTTACAAACAAATCAGCTTCCAGCTAAACGGTTAATCCCCAGATTGGGATATTATAACCTTTTAGGAGGAGGGAGGTAGACAATCCTATCACTAGGTAGATCAAGGTAAATGAACCCAGTTTCCCCCAAGAAAAATAGCTTCCAGCTAAACGGTTAGTCCCCAGATTGGGAAATCATAACCTTTAGAGAGAGGGAGGTAGACAATTCTATCACTAGGTAGATCAAGATAAATAGACCCAGTTTCCCCCCAAAGATAGCAGGAACAAAAACAAAAAAAGGCAGCAGCACCAGCCTCTGTGGTAGACTGGCGGCTATAGCTGTCTATACAAGCTGGAACACCATTCTTAACGAGCCTATCCAACTAGCTCTAGGATATATACCACGGAGAACAAAAATAGAAACTTTAATTCCGTTGGGAGAAAATATCGGTTCCTAGGCAACGTATATACTGCTTTCCCCTCATTTGACATAGGGGTGCAGTTTTTTATTTATTTGTGTATTTGTGTCTAGAGTTTAGGACTTTGTGTTACAAACTCCTTTTTATTTAGTTTTTCACTAAAAGCTATGTTTTAGAGACTTAACTGAACCCTACTGTACTCAATGTAGTTGCATAAGGGCAGCATTTATTGCATGCCCATAGAGAGCAATGGGCTCTCTTGCGAAATAGAACATGCTGCGTTCTTTTTTTTGCGCTCGTGTATTACACAGTGCTTACATGCAGATGTGAGTGAGATGGCTTAAGGCAATGTATTTGATTGCCTCTGAATTACAGCGTATCCCAGGCACGGACATTATGCGTATAATGCGCGGCAATTAGAGATGAGCGAGCACGCTCGGATAAGTCAGTTACTTGAGTGAGCCTCGATCTTCTCGAGTAGTTGCATTCTTGTCCGAGCGTGCTCGGGGGGGGGGGGCGTAGCGGAGGAGAGAGTGAGACACAGATTGATTTTGCGCCTCTTAGACATCAGTTTTATTAAATTTTGAAATAAGGGGGGAAAAAAATCTGTTAAAAACTAATAAAAAAGCACAGATGTGAACATAGCCTAAAATCATCTGTTCTGATTTGATGGCATTCTGTCAGTCTGCTGGATGGTAACTTGCCCGCGGTCTGGGTCGCTGCGGTGGGAGGTGGTAAGTGGCTTCCTGCCTTGATCCCATTCATATGGTTTACTATCTACTCAGACTTGTTTTACAAGGTATCAAATCGGATAAAACTGCACGTAACAGCGACACTACCCAACAGTGTCCACTAGAGGGTGTCCGTCAGTCGTGGAACGCAGCCTTACGGGCCAGTCTTCTAGGCTTGAAATCTCACGCAGGATAAAGAGATCAAGTGGGGGCTGACTTATGTGAGATTAGCAGCGCTGCTTACTACCGTCACCCTGAGCCCTGTCCCTCATTTTCTTGTAGATGTCTGCTGAAAACATACAGGACTCCACTCCAGAATCCAGCAAAAGTCGGAGCCTCCGCAGAACGGTCAGCGTCCCCTCCGAGGGGCAGTTTCCTGAATACCCGCCAGAGGGTGCCTCAAAGCTGGGTAAGTGATGCTGATACTTTATCTCCTCTGGTCGCCATATGGGAGCGCAGACTGATTTTTGCTGTATTAGTCCATGTCTTGGATCCAGCTGGAGACTGGAGGATTACCCTGCGAGTGCGTCCGTGCACTTGTTAATTGCCCCGCTGACCGCGTCTACCGAGCAGATCCTAGTTGGCTAATTAGTGCAATTATGGAATGTTTTGTAACCTACAAACTATTTGACGGCGTAAGTTACATAATTGGCAACAGATAAAACAAATACTACTAATCTAGTAGTTATATTCTAGTTGTTGTTACATTAATAGTCGTGTTCGTTGTGTTGCCAGTTGGCCAGTTTCGGACTCGCTCTTTATGCCCTGCAAGACCCCGAGTCAGAAGGACCACGATTAGTCATTGCACCTCTTGTCTATATTTTCTGCAAAGTCCTGATAGTGTGACCTTAGGCGGTCAGATTTTGCCACCACAGCTCGGGGCAACAAACAGGGACAGAAGGTACTTTAACCCCCTTACGACCAGAGTCCTTCGGTCCTGAAGGACCAGACACTTTTTGGTGATTTTACACACATGTTTTTTGTTTTTTTTCCTTGGGCTGCCAAAAATTACTTTACAAGGGAAAACATCCCCCTAGTGTGACTGGCAGAGCTGTGCTGGGTTCTGCCATGCCAGGGGGCACCCAACGATCATGTGATGGGCACTGCCACTTCCTCTCTTCACTACATAGTGTTCATTTAGTGCTATGTAGGTTGGAAAAGAGAAGGTAGAAGCAGTTATATACGTCTTCTGTCGTCTTCTCTGGGTCTTTAGCTCTCTGACAGGCGAGCACCGCTCTTGCTAAATTTGCAGGAGCTTTAAACCCGTGCTGTGTGTTTACTATCTGCCTTGATTAAAGCCTAAAAATATATATGATGCTTGGTCCTGAATGGGTTAAATACAGAGTTGAGTAACTTTTATGAATACACATTGCATTACATATCTCTATATCTCGGAGCAACATTTTCAATTCTGATGATTTTGTCTTTGGAAACAGTCAACAAGTTGGTCATCAGGTAGATTAGAACAGGTTAGCTGCTCTCCTTGATCGCAGTGGGATAGCTGTGTCCTGTAAAGACTACACTTCCCAGAATGCAAATCCTCATCAGGACAGGCTTTGTGCTGGTATTGATCAATTCTGCTAAATTGTGACTGCGGCTCTGGGCTCCCGTACCGGCTATGACTCAGGAGCCGTGCAGGGTACGTACAAAGTTACCCTATGGGGCTATATGGAGCCTATGGAATGTTATGCTTATGTCCCTTTGATTAGTCTGCTGTGATATGGTGGGCTTCTATAAGTTTGTGCACCCCTGCAGAATTGGACTAGTTGGTTTTCAGCAGATTGTATGGAAAGATATTTGGATTGACCAGATTATCTGCATTTATTGTCATCTTCTTGCATAGCCTTATATTGGTGCTGGAGTTACGGTACAGTCCGGCGCAGATGGTCTCCGCCTTATCAAGAGCAGCACACCATCATCGTCTTGTGATCCTGTTGATGACCTTAAATTATATAGTAATAGGTAATATTAAAATGAGCTCGTCCTGAGTTAGGCCAGTCTCACACAGACGGGTCAGATTCTGCATGCGGGAGCCCGCAGCGGGATCTGGCTGTGACCCCAGCCGGCGTACCAGCGTACCTGTCATTTCTTTACTGCGGATGGCCACGGGCATTCGGCGTCAATCATGTGCAGTAGAGATTTTAAAATATATATGTATTTTCCGTGCCGTCGCTAGGTGATGACGCGGGTACCTGCGGCCTATCCAGGTCTGATGGCTTCCATTGACTCAACCCTTTGCAATCCAATTTTGGATTCAGGGTTTCCTAGGGGGTTTTCTCTTTCTGCCACTATACAACGCCGCCATCTGCTGGCGAGAGCCAGTACTGCGGTATGGGACATGTTGGAGAGGCCCCTGACAACAGAGCGGCCAGTAATCTACATTAAGAATACCCTGCTGGACGTCTTCCGACATCAGAGCTGTACAGCCTTCAATTAGAATGTAGGAAGATGCCAGACAGTAGATTGAAAAGGGTTAGGTGGAAGCCGTCCGTGTAGAGTCCGCACAAAAATAGAACCTGCTGCAATTTTATTTCCGCTCGTGGTAGTCGCAACCAATATCCGCTCATCTGAGCGGACACGAGAATGTTCTACATTTTCAATGTGTGCAGAATACCGCGGATCGTCCACACGGATGACGATCGCGGATTCCGCAATTGAAATCCAGTCGTGTGAGACCGGCCCAACGATCACTAATATACAGCTGTGGTATAATGTATAGTAATCACTCAGCAGGTCACAAAGGCAGATCCGCCGCAGGATACCGCAACGCCCGTGGACAGGCGGCCAAAAGCAAAATTTATACATTAGAAAATATCACAAATGTTCAGTTCTACCTTAAGGGGGTTGTCTCCGGAAAATGAATTAATGGGATAGGGGTTGAGTATCTGCTTGGCTAACTCCTGCTGTCCCGGAGAAGTTACTGAAGTGGTAGAGGGCAAGCATGACCACCACTCCATTCATTCAGTAAAGCTCAGGACCCCCCACTGTAGTAATCAGTCAGACCCCCGCTATCAGATGTGTGTCTTCATTTTTTTTTTCCCCTTTTTTTAGTGGGACAATACCCTTACGTGTTTTGGTACTGGTCACATGATGCTGTACTGGTGCACCATGGGATTGCTAACACAGCTTAGAGGAAGAGAAAACAAGATGGTGTCTGATAAGTATCACAACAGGAGGCTGGACTGTATGGAATTATATACATTGCATACATGGGAGACCTCCAGAGTATGACAGGCAATCAGCTGAAGGGTGCAGGGATGGAAAAATGTGTATTTCTGGAGTATCCCTTTAAGGCTCTGTTCACACTTGGTTTCTATTGTACGTCAAAAGTTTGTGATGGGAAATGCTATATACCTACAATGCAAGTCTACGACGTATGGTGTCATGGTTGGTTTTGGCTATGTGCGACCTGTGTGGTTACACAGAGTGCCAACCAATGGCTTATGGCAGGCAGATATAAACTGGGTACAGTCACCCTCCTTAGGTTCACCTGGCCAGATCATTATCTTGTTGTATCGCCCTCCTCCTGGATTTGTCTTCTCCCTTCTACTGTCAGCCCAATTGCTTGGTTCTGCTACTGTATTTGTTACAAGCTTGGTTCTGGCAGTGTATTTATCTACTAAGGTTGATTTGTGCTGTGTATTTATGTACTGAGCATGGATCTGGTGCTGTTTGAGTTTTGTTCTGGTGTCATGTTTATGCTAGGAGCTAATTCTGGGGCTGTATTCATGTTACGATTTTGGTTCTGGGGCTGTATTTATGTTATGGTCTTGTTATTGGTATTGTATGCATGTGCTGAGCTTGGTTCTGGTGCTGTATTAGGCCTCATGCCCACGGCCGGGTCGGATTCCGCCTGCGAAATCTCGCAGTGGAATCAGACCCGGCGGCCCCTAAAGACCCTATACTCCCCTTTCCGAATCCGTGGCGAGAGTCTCTGCAGGCAGTGTATGATGCGCTGGCAGTGGGCGGTGCCGCGATTTCCCGCGATGCTTCCGCTGCGCTCACAGCGGGAGTATCGTGGGACGGACGGCTTCTATTGACTATAATGGAAGCTGTCCGCGCAATTTTCCGCGATGAATGGAATGTGCTGTGATTCTTCCCCGCAAGCAGAAAATCGCAGTTGATTTCCGCTCATGGGCAGGGGAGAATCTGTTAACACAGCATGTCTATGGACGGCTATTGCTGCGGGATTCGTAGCGGGTGTCTGACCATTGGCATTTGGCCTTAATGTTATGATCTTGTTACTGGTATTGTATCTATGTACGGAGGTTGGTTCTGGTGCTGTACTCATGTTATGAGCTAGGTACTGATACAGTATTTCTTCACTGAGCTGTTCTCTGGTGGATATGCACAAGCAGAATACAGGCAGACGGCTTATCAGTGCAACATATAACTTTATACTTATGCCAGAGGGGGCAGGGGCTCCAAAAAATTCTCCACAGGGTGCCATCTAACCTAAAGCTGGCATATTCTGCCTAATGACCCAATTATTTTTTTTTTTAAAGTGTGTTAATGAATGCAGCCCTGATGTATTCTTAAAGCTTACAGACTATTTAGGCATACATCAGATCGATAAGGCCTTATGGGTATGCTTGTGTATGTGCCAGGAGCTTTCCATCGTCTTTCAGGGGTTTGGGAAAGCTAGATATCACCCCCCTGGGTTCCATAATGGCGGCCATATTGGTTGTCCACCAACTTCTTAAGGGGGAATATTTTATAAAGAAGTTTTACAGAGAACCTGCCCCATCCGCACAGCACCATAAACTAAGTTATGGTACTGTTAGTGATGTATGTTTATAGTCACCCGCTCCCGCCATCCACAAGTGTCGCCTGCTGAAGTCCGTGCGCGGCACGAAAATCCGATTTTCTTTAGAGTCCCATGCACACTCTCACATTGACTTTTATTAGAGCGCACACGGGACTCTGAAGAGTCAGATTTCTGTGCCATGTGATCTTCGGAGCGCTGGATCGCAGTAGTGGGTGACTATAAATAAAATAACGCCACGCTGCTCCCCGCTATGTCCTCCAACGGCGCCATCAGTTTCTGGTAACACTGTGGACGTGGCCGGTTCCCTTTCACTAGACAAAGCCATTGGATCAGCACACATATCGGAGGTCTAGTCGGTTCCCCGGCCCTACTTCTGCTTTCTCGTACCGCGGCTCAGGACTGTACAAGGCAGGATGACACCCAGGAAGACACTGGATGAATTGGAGCATTTATTTCTAGGGCACGAGGGATTTGTGATTGCTCCAAAAGCCCAACAAGCAGAAGTATTAGCACATTTATCGAAACGCCCGTGTGCGAGGATAATGTGTTTCTTACCCAGAACTTGTGATCCATCAGTCTCTCACATGCCGCCGCTTTCATGTCGGCGCTTCCCCGTTACGTTCCAAGGGCATTTTCACACATTCCAAAAATAAAGTTTCATTTCTTTTAAGGATCCGGCTGGCAGCAAGGTGACGAGCGACCTCGGATCACCCCCGAATCCCCCAGATGTTCTCACTCATCATACAGGAAATGTTATTAGCGGGCGGCAGGTATAGAAGAGCATTATAATGGGAGGTCCTCACGGAGCAGAAGGCTGCAGATACATCTAGGAGATTTACTACAATTCATCCATATATAACAAAAGGCATCGGCTTATCTCCCCGAGAACAAAAGGATAGGGCACTCGAAATTCAATTGTCTGTTCCTTGTTTTCCGCAACGTCTCCTGTTGGGAAAGCCAAGAGGACCCCATACAACCAAGATAATCAGCGGGTTTGGCAAATCTAGATCTAATATGCATGGCCACCGTGAGACGGAGGGAGATGGGTGGCCACTAGACACTTCTGCTTGCGCTTATCTCCGGGGGAAATAAAAGTTGGCTGATTTATTAACTAATATTTTAAAATTATATCCAAATGAGTTAAAACAATAAAACAAACTCTTGCTTACCCCCCTCCACCCCAGAGATCCAGCGCTGCAGCCCCACGATCCTCCCGACCTGTGTTTGCAGCAGACGTTAGGTGACCACTGCCTGCCAATCAGTGGCTACAGCTTCCTCATGGCATTAGCGCTCACATCCTGGGTGCCATGATGCCAGGAGTTTAGAACAGTGACGGTGCGGCCTCTGATTGGCAGGCAGCGGGCGACTGACATCCGCTGTCAACAGAGATCGTCGGGAGCACTATGGGGCTACAGCACTGGATCGCAGGGGCTGAGGACAGGTAAGTACTGTTTTGATTTATTATTTTAAAGGTAATGTGTCTTAAAGGGGTTTTCCAGTGAAATACTGTTGATGACGTATCCTAAGGATAGGTCATCAATAGTTGATCAGCTGGGGTCTGTTGCTCGGGACCCCACGACCTATCAGCTATGCAACTGCATGCTGTCAGCTCCGCAAATACACAGAGGTCGGCACAGAAGCATCCGTACCTACCTCTGTGTATTTGGAACAGAAGTCTTCACGCCGACCTCCCATGTAGTGGCCGGCGCTTGTAACTGCAGGCACAGCTCTCATTGAAATCAGGATAGGTCATCAACAGTATTTCACTGGAAAACCCCTTTAAAAAACTAAAAAAATACTAAAATCCTGCATTTTTCACACTGACCACAGAGCTTGATAATAGGCTGATGCTTCCTGATTTGTAGGGAGAACTTTTACAGCTGTCGTCTCACTGACATTAACGGCCGGATTACACGGAGAGGTAACGCCTATATGTAGAGAACACAGGATCCACTATTCACAATAGGCGATCAGCTGTGACTATATACTCCTCTCCCTGCACAATGACCCCTGCACAGGTCCAAGAAGAGTATCCCATAGAAGTCAATGGTCCCCTCCTGTCTATTGTGTGAATGGCCCATGAAGCTGCTGTAAAGCATCTCTCTAAATGCTGTTAAATGTAGCTCAAGCAAGATGGCCGCCCCCACAGTCATTTAGGCTTCATGTCCACAGGGAAAATCAGGCCCGCTACGGATTCTTCATGGAGAATCCGTAGCGGGTCCCTCCTGCCCCGCGGATATGAGGGCTGAAAATAAGAATAAATAAGAATAAACTTACCTGCAGCGAACCGGGCAGATCTTCTCTTCTTCGCGGCCGGATCTTCTTTCTTCAGCCGGCGGATGTGCGCGGCACACCTGCGTGCCGCGCGCATGCGCTGGGCACATCCTCCGGGCCGAAAAAAAGAAGATCCGGCCGCAAGGAAGATAAGACATGCCCGGTCCACTGCGGGTAAGTTTATTCTTATTTTAGGTCTCCCGGACGGCTTCCATAGGCTTCAATAGAAGCCCGCGGGAGCCGTCCCCGCAGGAGACCCGCACAAAAATGGAGCATGTCCATTTTTTTCATGCTCCATATTTTTTTTAATTCCCTTTTATTGATCATCTGCGGGTATTTATCTACCCGCGGGTGGTCAATGCATCCCTATGGGGTGCGGATCCGCGGGCGGGAGAAGAGTTAAAATCCGCTGCGGATTTTAATTCCTCTTTTCCCCGTCGACATGAGGCCTTAGAATAAAATTAAACAATTAGAATAAAGAATTGAACAATCGGGAAATAAGAACAGATTAGAAAAATGTAATATGTTTTTCTATCTGGTTTTAATTAATAAGATAAAAATTGGGGATGTCGCCCCTTTAAAAAGTGAGTTCATAATTGGACAACTCCTTTAAAATGTCCAAAAGTCTTTTCCACAACACAAATATCCTGAACTTTTGGGTTGTTCCCATAGACATGAGATTGTCAGCTGATTACACTGAAAGGAATCTCATGCCAATGGATTATCAGAAAGAGAATTCTCTGCATCGCTGTCAGCGTTACATTCATAAATATGCTGAATGAATGATCAGTCTGTGCAGCATGGAGGACCACGCCGATACAGCCAAAAAATAACAGGAGTGTCCCGGGTCATTGCATATAAAGGGATAACAAACCTCAAAGGGAAACTGTCAACATGTTTGAGCACCATAATGTAGTTTTATGGGGTTCAAAAGTGGGATGGGGGATCCTGGGGGATGCTTTTTATACTCACCCGCTCCCCCCTATCCAGCTCTGTGCCCCAAGAATTCAGCATATGCACACAGTATGACTCTTTTCAGACAGCTGTGTTGTGATCACGCGCTCTTATTGATCTCTATGGGAGAGTGCGTGCACACAGAGACTTATACTGTGTGTGCGGATCACCGCACTGAAATGGGCGACCCGGTGAGTAAAAAAATGAAAGAAGCTCCCTGGACCCCCATTCCCTCACTTATGAGTCCCATAACATAGTTTATGGGGCACAAACATGCTGACTAGTTCCCTTTAAAGACATGAAGATGTAGGGTCAATAAAAAATAATGCTGTTAAACGGTGAGTAGTCATTTATTGACACCTCTGTAGAGGTAGGTAGCAGGCAGTTATGTCCTGTTTGTTTTGTGAAATACGTCTTGCACTGACATCACCCGACGCTCGTGGAATTGGGTTGTGTTTTTGTTTTTTCTTGAGTACTACACTAGTGATTATAGCCGGAAAGCAATTAGTACACGTATGACTACACGGCACGCCGTCATCCCATCCTAGGCGCTTTTACATGACGGTAACCCCACCCACTTCTAATCTAAATACCAAAGGAATTTCCACTGATACCCGTGGATTATTTGTCTTTCATCGTGCTGTCAGACGCACATTCCTAGTGATGCACAGAAATGCTTTATAGCAGCCGGAGATCCATGGAAGATACAGAAATGAGAAAGCAATTTTCTAGATTTACATACACATTATTCAAAGGCAAATCAATTTCCAGCGTGTTGCAAAACTGATTTTTTTCTAAGGAACTCCATGGTTTGTAATAATGATGAATGTCCCAGTGTTACTGGAGATAAAACATGTAATAGGCGGTAAAATTGTATGCGATGCCAGATTAGTAGAATCTCCATAGTACTGAATGTTATCAGCATCACTTACTATTCAAGAATATGAAGTATTTTACATATGCCAAATAACTGCGTCCGACCCCCAAACGGGCTGTAATGCCGGCTGCTGACAGCCAACCGCCTGATAGTTGGGCATTTAGATTTAGGGAAAGCTAGACATTTATTTTTCCCATATATCAAAACCAGAATGATTGACGCCGCCTTCAGTATGAGCGAAGAAGACAGTCGTCTTAGGAATTGGATGAATAGCCCAATCTGTTACCCCAAGGAGGGGGGCTTCTCTACTCCACACCACCGGTGGTAAACATTTCCAACAATTTTGCCCAAATGATGAAGGGGTGAAAAGGAGGGATTCGGCGCTCAACTTCCGCTCCCTTTTGTACTTTTCCCTTTTTTTTCCCCTTTGTGGTTTGTGTTTGGAAGCCATTTATTTTTGACTTGCGCTGGGAATCTCCGATGATGGAACTCTACTGCATTAGTGGATTTCATGGTGTTTCCATGTTTGGATACCATGTATACGATAATCATGTTGTAAGGACTGTTAAAGGTTTGGACATTGACTTAGGCCGGCTGCACACGGGCGGGTCGGATTCTGCATGCGGAATCCAACGCTTTGCCCAGCCGGCATCCGCGCGTACCTGTCCTGAAGTCTTTTTATCTGTGCCTCGGACGGTCCACTCAACTCGCCGTTGGACACATTCAGTACGTCTTGGTTTTTTTGTTGTTTTTTTTAATTGTCTGCTTTTCCCGTGTCATTGCCTATCGATGACACACAATCCGTGACCTTTCAGCAATGTCATTGCAGATCGGATGGCTTCCATTGACTTGCGTAAGCTGTCCGTGCGGAATCAGCACAGAAATAGAGCACGCTGCGATTTCTTCGCGAGTGTAAAATCACAATATATTTCTGCTGGTGTCGTGGAAGTTTTGTTTTGCCATAGCATGCTATGAGCGGTATTTGCTGTGGAATCCGGAGGCGGACGCCCGCTACGGATTCCGCAATGGTAATCCGCCCTTGTGCAGGCGGACTTACAGAGTTGCTATGCAATGTGTGGCATTACGGAGTTTTCTTCCTCCTGATTAAGAGCTTATTTGCATAAATCCCCATTTACACACGACGATTATCGCTCAAAATATGTTCAAACAATGTTTTTTGAGCGATAATCGTTGTGTGTAAATGAGCCTTAAGATACTATGCCGACTAAAGACTCATTTACACGCAATGACAATCTTTCAAGTTATTGAAAGATTGACCATTCTAGTGATCATTTTGCATCAAGTGCTAATGGGCACTAATGCCCATTAGTGGTTAATCAGTTTCATTTGCATGTAAATGAGCCTGCAGTAGCTGTTTGCAAATCCTGGAATGTGGTCTGGACTTTGCACTCAAATGTATTATCTTCGCATGGGCTGCCAGGGGCTGTCAGCTAAATACCATGTAATCAGCTGCTCCCGTGGAGAACACAGTGTGCGGTCCCTGCTATCTCTCTCTGGTTGAAAGATGGATTTTATGCTAACCTAAAAATTATCGTTCAACCGAAGATTGAAAGATGGAAGAGTTTACACGCAACAATTATCGCTCAAAAGCCATCGTTTGAACGAATTTTGAGCGATAATCGTTGCATGTAAATGCGGCTTTAGTCTTCACAGAACTACTGTAGTTAAACACTCCTGTTAAACAGATACATTGTATTCTACCTACTACAGGGCCTAAGAGCCCATTCACACGGGCGTATTTGAGTTGCTCTCCAGATTCTTCTTCGTGTGCTGTTTGATCCCCACAGGCAGAGTAAACCTTGCATGTTCGATTCTTATCCGTGATATGGACCAGAATAAGACATGGTGCAAGTTTGTTTTTACACAGACCACATGATAGATTACTGGGAGGGACTGGTGAGGACCCAGTGGTCATGGTGCACATTGGCATCAATGACAAAGTTAGAGGTAAGTGGAGGGTTCCTAAAAATGGGGAACTAGGCCATAAGCTTAGGGCGAGATCCTTCAAAGTAGTATTTTCTGAAATACTACCTGTACCACATGCCACACCAGAACATTGGTGTAGTAAGGAGGGGTTTGGGTTCCTGGAGATCTGGGCTGTCTTTGCTGTTGGCTACAGGTTCTACCGTAGGGACGGGCTGCATCTTAATGGGGAGGGTGCAGCTGTGCTGGAGCAGAAGATGGATAGAAGGTTGGAGGAGTGTGTAAACTAGAGACGGGGGGGGGGGGGGGGGGGGAGGGACCAAAGAGATAAGGAGGAAGATAGTGTAGACCATGATCAGTGGACATACATGGATAGAAAAACAATAATAAAATCATCATAGGGGTTTTCTATATACCGCCAAATATAACAGAAACCATGAAAATCTGTTGATAATGCAAATGGATAAAGCAGCATATTAAAACAAGGGAATTATTATGGGGACCGGCATAAAAAAAAGTCTTCCAGGTAGTGCCCACCAGGATACACTGGGGTAGGAGCAGAAGCACTGCTCCGACCCCTATGTCGTGGCTGTGCCCGTAATTGCAGGCGCAGCCCTCATTGAAATCATGTAGGCTGAACTAGAGGGACACAAGTCTTTTTTTTTTTTTTTTTTTTTAGCTTAAATACTATATTTTTTTATGAAAAAGTTTGCCTAGCAGATGTGAAAAGAGAAGAGACCTAAAAAGACATTCAAAAACATTTACTTTCTGAAGAGAGAGAGGAAAAAGAACATCTTTAACAAGCGCTTAGCCGCTTACGTATCCTGCCACGTCTAACCCTGGTCATTAGCGTTCCTTGTATACGTCCCTCCACGGCAATGAACGGCTTGATACACTCTCTGATATGTTCGTTAATTTCTCGGATGTTTGTCTCTTGCACTGCGCCAGGCATTAGCTGCATGGGCATCATCAGATCGCTTCCTCCATCTGCGTACGGAATGAATTGGATTGATTTCGGATGAGTCAAAGAATATCATTCTCATCGGCTCCTCTTTCATTACATACAAGATTGAGGCTGCCATTAAACGCTCAATTGCAAGCAACACAGATGGTGACTTTATTGTATTGGGATTAACCCTGAATGCACTGGTAAGACGAAGCTTGTGGAACACAAACTTCCTGTGCCACCTGATGGAATGGAACCCACTAAAAATATCCCAGGGTAGAGGGAACTTTTTTTCAGAGTTACTTGGTATGACTAAGTAAATGGTAGACTGAACCATAAGACTGAAATCACACACACCGTTTTTGAGCTAAGGTCAAGTGAATTACAAGGGAATGAGGAAATCTAAAAGAATGTCTTATACTTTTCCTTCCTGTTGGGTCTGCTTCTTGCTTTGGCTTAAAAAAAGAAAGCATCAAAAATAGCATATGTGATTCCAGCTTTAAAGTAACTAAACTTTTAGAAACTTTTGACAGGTCAGAAGTTTAGGTGTGGTAGGGGTCCGGATACCGTGACTATCACTGATGGCTAAAATGAAGGGACAGAAGTGTTCAGCTAAGCCTGTGCCTTTTCTTGTTAGTGGTGTAGGGACTTTCTACAAAACCCATAAACTGCTCCAAGCGAAGACAAAAAGAGCCACATGGGCACAACACCTCATTGTAGTGATTGATGGTTGTCACAGCATTTGAACCCCCACCACATAAATTATTCTGACATGCCACAGAATTAACTTTTATCACCTATCCATAGGATAAGTGATACGTCCGATCAGTGGGGTCTCATCTTTTAGACCCCCACTGATCCCAAGAATGGGGTCTGATTTTCCCTTCGTCCTCTTGACTGTGGGTTCGCTGCAGCCCTCGCAGTAAGGACGAAATTGAAAGGCGCAATGACCACGCATGCGCAGTACTGATCCATTCACTCCATTTTCAATGGGACTACTGGAGATAACAAAGTACAAGCACTCAGCTATTTCAGTCAGCCCCATTGACATGAATGGAGAGGCAGCTGCACATGGGCAGCCATTGCTCCATTCAGTTGGACATCATTGCGGGTGTGAGAAGCATCCCTGATGGAGAAGAGGAGGACATGTGACCCCAGTTCTCAAGATCGGTGGGGGTCTTAGTGGCGAGTCTCCCACTGATCAGACTTTTATCACTTATTCTATAGATAGAAGGGGTTGTCTGGTTACATATTTATTTTTTAAAACTAGACCCAAACGACTATAAAACAATAAAACATAGGGTACTCGCCTTTCCCGGCGGTGCAGCCCCGTGACTCTCCCAGTCTCTGTTGACAGCAGAAGTCAGATGACCTCTACCTGCCAATCAGAGATCGCAGCATCACCATTCTGAACTCTGGTGCTAGAACGGATGGTGACGCTGATTGACAGGCAGCGGTCACCTGAATTCTGCTGTCAGAGACCGGAGAGTCGCGGGGCTGCAGTGCTGGATCCACGGTGCTGAGGACAGTTGAATACTCTTTGTTCTTATTGTTTAAGTCATTTGGCTCTAATTTTAAAAGAGGAATATGTAACCGGATTGCCCCTTTAATTTTGGTACAACCCCCTTAAAGTTTAGTTACCCTTTAACCCTTTGCAATCCAATTTTGAATTCAGGGTTTCCTAGGGGGCTTACTTTTTCTGCCATTATACAATGGTGCCATCTGCTGGCTAGAGCCAGTACTGCAGTATGTGACATGCTGGAAAGCCTCCCGACAACATAGCGGCCAGTAATCTACAGTAGTAATACCCTGCGGGACGTCTTCCGACATCAAAGCTGTACAGCCTTCATTCAGAATGTCTTTAGATGTGAGACAGTGGACTGGAAAGGGTTAAAGGTAACCGGTTGCCAGTTTGGTGCATATTAAACCAATTGCACCTACAGAGCAGAAACAGTGGAGTTCGTTCTACAGCTGCTTGTGTTAGAACTCCTGGTGCCCACCTACCATGGAAAATGATGTCATCTTTCCAACACTGTATGGAAATAGTGCCCGGTTGGTCTGAGGGGCATGCCTGGACTATCTCTGCCACCACAGTTGTCACCATAACCTGGCCCCTCTCTCTCGAGCTCCAATTTTTGCACACTGGAGTCTCCTCTTCCCCTTAGACAGCAATGACACTTAAAATGATTAACTAGTCCTCTTCTGCTACAGTTCCTCCGTGCTAAGGAACAATGACTTCTGCATTTGGACACATTATTTGGAGCACCAGTGTTGTATTTGGCTACGATTTGTTTGACTGCTTCCTGCTCGTTTGACACAATGATTCTTGACATCCTCCTCTGACCCCTTTCATCAGTGAGTTATTCATCCACATTCACTGGATGCGTTTCCTTAATCATACCATTCTCAGTATAGTCTTCATACCATTGCATGAGAAAAGCCTACAAAGTTGGCAGCTTTTGAAATCCTGGCCTCGGTTAGTCTAGCACTTACGGCCAGTCCTCGTTGGATCTCACTCGCATCGCTGGATTTTCTATTTTCATATGGATTCACAATGAAACTGGTCCACGGACATCTGGCTGACTTGATTTTATGTTGCACTCCACGTCACGGGTCTAATATCCATACAGGGAAGCTCCAATCGTGAAGTGGCTGGGGTCTCTAATAAAGTGGCAATTCGGTGTAGTCTACGACTGAATGAAGGGCTTTACACTTTCGTGTCCCAACGTTGATAAATTACATGTACGCTGAGCTAAATCGTAGCCGCATTCCATGCCTGATTTTTATCGTACGGAGCCCTCCTCTGCAGCGCTGCACTTGGACATAAACGTTTTCGGTAAAACATGCAGAACAGGTTGGTAATGACAAAGCAGCAGAAGAGTAAAATAAAAGGGAGGTTATAATAGTTGAATGTCGTGTTTAGATGTCTGCCTCCAAACCTGGGAAGGTTAACCCTTTGCAATCCAATTTTGGATTCAGGGTTTCCTAGGGGGCTTTCTCTTTCTGCCATTTTACAATGGTGCCATCTGCTGGCTAGAGCCAGTACTGCGGTATGGGACATGCTGGAGAGGCCCCCAACAACAGAGCAGCCAGTAATATGCAGTAAGAATACCCTGCGGACGTCTTCTGACATTGGAGCTATACAGTCTTTAATCAGAATGTCTTCAGACGTCAGACAGTGGATTGGAAAGGGTTAAATTGACTTTTAATGCACAATACCGCGCAGCAAAAAACGTGTCGGGTCGCCAGAAGTTGTAATCTTCTTCGATGTAATGCGGGCAGCGCTCACTTAAGAGGTTTCAGGGTAAAAACATTGGATTTGTGTTTTGTTCTGCCGTATCCCTGACAAAGAATACCTCTCCGTGGAGGGGGTGGGAGGGCACTACGTGGGTGAGCTCTGAATTATATGGATCTTAATTAGCAACAGTCCTATTGTCACACTCAAGCTTTGACCTATATGGAATGCAGTGGGTAGAAATGAACTGCCAGTGCTTGCATTGTTAATTGAGATCAGCGAGGGTGGGCATGGATGGGCACACAGTGTGCCAGGATTGGCTCTAACTTGGCATCTATACATACGTTTTGTAATGCTTTTAGGAAATATGTGTAGAATATAAGTTTTATATGTCTGTGTATGATTTTGTTATTGACCTCAGAGAGGATGCAATACCAGGTACAGCCATCAGACCGGAGTGGTGCTGTTTCTGGAGAAGAGTTGCAGATGCAGCAAAGTTTACCGCAGAACAGGACTTTTTCTTGCTGCTTCAATGGGTTCTGCTGTCCTGAGATAACTCGTTGCAGCCAGTTATCTGCGTTGGGTTAAACATTGCTATATTTGTAGCTTTTTATTGAGGTATTTACAACCTGTTTGCCTGTATCTGTCGTGGCTGAAAATCCTGACCTACAGGAAGCGCCCTCATGTAGAGCAGTTTACTTAAAGTTCACCTTTCGCCTGGAAGCAACTTTTTTGTGTTCCGTAGTCCCTTTTCTTAGAATGTGACCAAGCAATTTGCAAGGAAACGCTGATGGAGGTATATATTCCTTCACACCAATAAAATCTGAGGAATGCCTTTTATTATCTTTTTTTCTGGATTATCGGATGTTCGTGGGGCAGTATTTAAAACACATTTAACCCTTTCCATTCCACTGTCTGACGTCTAAAGACATTCTGATTGAAGGCCGTACAGCTCTGATGTCGGAGGACGCCCGGCAGGGTATTCTTACTGTATATTACTAGCTACTCTGTTGTGGGGGCCTCTCTAGCATGTCCCATACCGCAGTACTGGCTCTAGCCAGTAGATGGCGCTATTGTATATACTACATCGCTAGCAGGGAATGCAGAGCTATTGCAGAGACTGCGCACGCTGTTTCACGGCGAGTGTTCATATACTATTGCAGAAAGATAGTGCGCATCAGTCTCAGCAATAGATCGGCACTCCCTGCTAGACTGTGACATAACCTGCCGGGAGAAGAAGGCAAAGAAAGGACATGCCATAAGAAGAAGAGGAGGATCCGGCCGACTGGAGGTGAGGTTAGATTAAAGGTGCAAAAGCTGTAATATATATGTAACTGGGCGATAGACTGGTACGTCGCACGGCAATTTTCTGAATAGCAGTCCTGGAATATACAAAGTGGCCACAAGAATGAGCCGAACACCGCAGTGTCGATCCACGTCAAAAACCACATAAAAATCTGCACCAAATGGGGCGGATTTCGCCATGGATTTTGGTGTGGATCCATATTAAAATCCACAATATGTTGTGTAGTTTGGTGCAGATGCCCACCAATATCTGCTGCATGTGAACGTACCCTAATGGCTTGCCATGACTCAAAAGCAGGACTTCTCTCGTAGGGCTAATTCACATCTGCGTTTAAGGGGTTCCGCTTTTCTGCACTGTTATGGGAGCAGGAAAATGGCAGCCATTGGCCAAACGGATCCATCTGGTCACAGAACGGAATGGCTCTATATAGACCCCATTGACTAGAATAATATGGGGACCATTCTGTTTTTTTAACACTTACAGGATGAAAAACCTCCATGCAGCACTATTTCATCATGTATGTTAACTGAATTCAGCGACTGAACGGAACCTCCAACTCTGATGTGAGCAAGCCCTTAGTGAAACAGCACCACACGTGTCTGCAGGTTGTGTGTGGTATCGCAGCTCAGTCTATTCACTTCAGAAGGCAGACATGCTTTTCGAATACCATACAACCCATTTAAAGTGGTTTTCCAAGCTTGAAGCTATCTGATCAATGGAGGTTCCAACCACCAGGATTCCCACCAATCATGACAACAGGGGTCCCATGTACCCCCCTAATGAATGTAGCAGTGTATGCTTCTCCATTCAGGTCAGTGGGACTTCTGGAAATAATCCAGTTCCAGCACTCAGCCATCTCCAGCAGTCCCACCAAAGAGCAGCAGCGGACGAGCTCATCTGCCACTCCATTCAGTCAGCGGTGGACGGGACCTCCGTTCTCAGGATTGGTTGGGATCCCAGCTATTACACCTCCACCGATCAGAAGGTTATTCCCCATCCTGTAGGCTAGGTATAACTTGCAAACCTGACAAAACTCTCTAATTTGTTGGCTGAACCCACCTGTAGTTGTAGCAAGAAGTCTCCACCAAAGATGGTCATCCTAGCGGGATTGATTATCTGCTAGACCAATCACACTGTCCAGATTGTCCGCAAGTCTTTGCCCACCTTATTTGATTATACTGCTTTAAAATAGGTATATTCGTGTTATAATGGGCCACAAATGGAGTTTATAATCATCTAGTAATATGAAATCAATGGCCTTATAATTGAGCTCGCTGCACTTGTTTCCCATCCTTATCTTCCCTCAGGCTTATTACTGATAACGCTGAGAAAACACAGTATTGACGAGGACTTCCTAAATGCAGATAACCCATACAGGTTTTGGCTTGTAGCTCATTTGCAAACAAATTAAAGCAGGCAAACAGTTGACGTCGTTATCGTAGGCTGCGATATGATATTACTTTAATGAAGGCATACATGGATTACAATGTTATCAACCTATAGGAGCTCTTTACAGACCCCTTTGTGCTGTCAACTGCGCAATGACAAACTAGTTCTGCTATTCACCCCAAAATAGCAAGTTACTTGAAAACAAACTTATCTTGTGTGATTATTGAAGTGTGTCAGGAAGCCTAATGGCTGCCATCCTTCCACCCTGATTAGTTTTCTTTCAAGTCTGGATGGTGTGGGCCATAGGCTGACTATACTTTTTAGATAGCAGTTAGCTAAATGCTTGTTTGGCCGGCAATAGGATCGAGTAGTTGAATTCCAACCGCCTGGTGCTCATCTCCCCCAACATCTACCATTGGGCAAGAGTCGGGTGGTCGCCTGGCACATTAGATGATAAGCTTGTCCCACTGATAGTGGGTTCGGCCGATCTAGAGCTAACATCTACGCCCAACAACTTTTCCTTTTTGTTGACCAATCCCGTTACAGAGGGAACTGGCATTGAGTTGGCTTCATTGAATGTCGCAGAAGGCATAAGAGGCTTTTGCCTAAAGGTGGCCAGCCATACAGTAAAGGATTTGGACGTCCAGAAAGGCAGATTTTAGAACATTTTCTGCCCAGAGTTAGTGTTTTGCCAACCGAAAAAGTTGATCCGCCATGTTTGCCTTTTTTTTTCTGCCGTAAGATGCTGTGGTTGGAAAGTCGTTAATGTAAATCTAGCCATAATATGTAGGAAATCATAAAGTGGAGTAAACTCCTGCGCTACTGAGTATGCTTGGTGAAAAAAGTATATGAATTTTGAGAGTAGAACTTAATACACAGAGGGGACCTGGATGCCCCCAAGTCCTTACAATAAGGGTTAGCGGATTAGAGATCACCTTGGGGCGATGGAGATAACACATATTTCACAATATTACAAGTAGAATGAGTGCAAGGTAAAAACCAATAAAAGACAAAACAAAATTGGAGGGCAGGATAGAACCTGGCAACGCGTTTCGACGGTCCAGCCATAGATCACTGCACTTTAATACTTATCGCTTTATCATCCAAAGCTACAACCGCCACAGACCAACCATGGCCATTGTCGCAGCAGTTTGATCCTCAATGTGGATCGTCTTGGCTTCCTTTTGGAGGGTACCAAGCCTAATTAATCATCTTAGATGCACTTGCTTGCCTATCCCATGTAAACGGTGGTCACCAATGCCTGATGGTACTTGGCGCATGTACTCATGCAGGACTGCGCATGCAAAGGCCTGCAGCGCATCAGAAGATGTCACCTGTGTGCCGTTCCCATAGTAGTACTGGGCCCTACACCCAGACTCGCACATATATGTACCTAATATCTGTGCTGTTGATACAAGGACATTGAAGAACAGGGGCGTAACTATAGAGGGTGCAGGGGATGCGGTTGCACCCGGGCCCAGGAGCCTTGCGGGGCCCATAAGGTCTCTCTTCTCCATATAGGGAACCCGGTACTATAAGTAAAGCATTATAGTTCGGGGCCCTGTTACAAGTTTTGCATCGGGGCCCTGGAGCTTCCAGTTACGCCTCTGTTGAAGAGCCTCGTGTGGTGCAGTGTGTTAAGGTAGCAGAAATACTGATCATCGCTAACGTTTTGAAACCTCAAATGTATGGTAATAGTCTTTGCAGAATAATGTTGATGCTATTACATTATACTACCAAAGTAATTGGACACCTAAGCAAGAATCAGAATACTTATATTTATATATGTTAACACCTTAGTTGGGCCTTCTTTGGCCCAAATGACATTGGATACACTCCGTGGCATACTCTCTATATACTTTCTAACACCTGATACACTTCAGCTGATATTTCCCTCCATTCATTCTGCAAACATCTGGCAAGTTCTCTCAAAGATGATGCACCTGCCCGTCTACAATGGTGCAGGGAGCATCATCATTGGACAATTAAGCAATTCAACAACATTCTAGGAAGTCACAAATTACGCTACGCCATCTTCAAATCCAACGGACGTGACCGAGTGTGGAGGATCCTGGGGAACGTCTTTTGCCTGAGCGTGTTATGCCAACAATTAAGTACGGCAGACGTTTCATTTATGGTCTGGGGATGTTTCACGTGGCATGGTCTCCGTCCGTTGGTTGTAGTGGCAAGAACAACCATAAAGGTGTACCTTGACATAATGTGCTTCCAACAATGTGGAATACTCCAAGAACGGTCAGCTATACTTCCAACAAGACAACACGCCTCGTCACACACCCAACACGGTTCCATGTTCATTTGAAGATACGGATGTTCCACGATTGGACTGACCTGTATAGCGTCCTCACCTGAACCCTATTGAAGAACTTTGGGACAAACTAGAGCGTCTGTTCAGGAAATATGAACTTGACAGATGTTTGCAGGATGAATGGAGAGAAATACTAGCTCGAGTGTATCAGACGTTAGTAGAAAATATGCCACGGAGAGTATCCGAGGTCATTAGGGCCAAAGGAGCCCTACTAAGTATTAACATATGTAATCAATTACTGTTGGCAGGAGAGTGTACATATATATGTCTGCCCATGATTTCCAATTCATTACATGGCTCTGTGACAACTAACTTGAATGGACTGGCATATTGTTTATATGGAAATTTCCCAGAGGGGGTGTGATGGGACAGCTCCCTCCTGCAGGGGGGATTTGTGACCCTCACAAGGGGGAGGGGAGACCCTTGAACAAAAAAGTTTTTCTGGGTGTGTATAGTCCATCAGTGCAGAAGATACAAATAAACAATGAGATGAATGGTGTGGAGAGATTTGGCCTCTCTACTTCAGTTGCTCTCAAAGTAAAACCTTTCATCTCCGCCACCCAGAAGAAAATCTTCTGCAACAATCACATTGTCCGAGTAGTCCCGAGTGTTAGGCTTTTAGTAAAGGCCTGTGCCAATTCCATGAGCTGTATTTAGTCGTTCACACCTTTTTTGTACTTGTGACACTTCTATGGAACCAGCATGCAATAACCGTGTCAGGTTGGGCACGGGGCACTTCAGGTTCTGCACCAGCTAGGTATACCTTTGCTAGGCCAGGTACTGTTAACTCCTACTGGGTAGCCTATAAGGTTGTAATTATAGAAGCTCGTAAAGTCACAATTGTATCTTTCCACTAAAGTTATATAAACAGCTTCTCCAATTATTTCTAAAAGAAAAGAATAAAGAATAGGTTGGCTTTAATTACACTGACCTTAAGCCGTGTCATTCCGACAGGCAAACCTATCTTTAGCTGTCCGTATTCCAGTAACACTGCTACTATTTTCACTGAACCGAGCTTACAAGAGGACACAAATCCTCATAGAACGCAAAAAAAATGGTCTGGCAGGTATAAAAACTTTACACAAAACAAGATATGTAAAAAAACAAACTGGGGTATGGTCGCTACTCTGAGCCCCACCAGTCCAGCACCTCTGATTCGTTTACTTGGCTACAGTTGTGACACTGCTGCAGCCAATCGCTGTACACCACTGAGGCCTGTGATTGGCTGCAGCTGTCAAGTATGTTTTATGGAATGTCACTTCTGCAGCCAAGCAAACAGAGACCGGTGGCGCTGGATCATTGGGGCTTGGAGTGGCGAGTATACCGTAGTTTATTTTTTTAACATATCCTGCCCTGTCTCACATTCTTATAATCCCTTTTAAAGCAACCCTCTGGTTTCAGACCATAATTCTGTTCCAAAAACTATGAGAAAAGCAGATATTTAGCTGCAATTGTACTTCTCTGCCGGCCCTCATTGATTCAAGTTCCCGTTTTTGGCCTTCCAAAAGGGCCAATGCATTCTTCAGACTACCTTATCCCCACAGTGCATTGGTAGTGTTAAACTACCAAGGCATTATATTTGATCTCTCGAAGAGCAGTGCATAGTGGGTATTAGTTATAAAATTATAGCAGTCATCTTGGATGGCCAAAAATGGAACCCATAACCAGTGGATCGGATGGCTGACAGAGGAGATTAGAGGGTCCTGTGATAGGAGTCCCCCACATTCCCCCTATGTGAACAGCCTTTGTAGTAATACACCCCCCTCTGGTCCTAGGACAGAATTTTGCCCCAAGACTGGATGATCACTTTAAAGAAGTACTCCAGCAAAAGTACATTTTTCCATCCCTGCACCCCTCAGCTGGTTATAGGTCACACTTCTGCTATGTTTGTTGCAGCCACTTCCATACAGTGCAGCCTCCTGTCTGATGCTTATCAGGCACCATCTTGATCTCTAGATTTCTCCTTGCTTTCTCTTTATCTCTGCAAACGTCACATGACCAGCTAGAGCCAGTACCATCACTGCCTGCTGGGAGGACACTTCAACATTAACTTTTAGATTTATGTTAAAAACTAAAGACCAAGTATACAGTCAGGGAGGATGAGCTGTGATCTCCTTCATTATAACTGTGTGACAGGAGCCTCTTATAATCAGCTGTAACTATGATAGAAGTCATCTCTTCCTCTCCCCCCCCCCCCCCCCATGCATATATCTGTATTACAGTCAAGTTCGGCACTAACGACCAATCAGGTTGAATCAGGAAACCCCAACAACCAATAAGGTTGAATCAGACAAGCCAAACAACCAAGGAGGTTGCTGGAATTGCTCCATAGTGCCGAATTTGAGTGTAATATGGATATATCCCCCCCCCCCTCCTCCCATGAACAGCCTTTGTGGTAGAGTCCATATCATACATGAAGCTCTGGTAACCCTTTGAGAGAACAGAAAGGCAAGCAATTTCCAGGGGGTCTCACCATGAGATCACATGACCCACCTAAAAAATTATTTTTCAGATTGAAATGAATAACTAATCCAGGTAATACTAGCTGATCAATATATAAAGAAGGAATAGTAGCAAAATAAAGAAAAAAAAATCCCCAGTGTCTCTTTAACCCTTTCTATTCTGTTCACAGTAAAAGCATATATACATACCTATATAAAGTAAGTCCTATACACCTAAAACTAATAGTCTTTCTATAGCGCTTACATATTCTGCAGCTCTTTACAACTCGGTAGCTACATGTAGAAACAAAAACAGATGTATACAATGAATCATAAATAATGTATGTGTGCATATATGTATATGATCAATAAACAATATACATAATCATATGTATATACACCTATCTTATGCATATTATTGGGCTGGATAGAATTAGGAGAAGTTAGAATGATGTGGGGGAAAAAAAACATAAAACAGGGGGGAAAAAAAGCCCTGAACACCGCGGGGAGTATCTGGCCTCATAAAATGCAGGTTTTATTTCCCAGGAGTTTCTCCCACCCCTGCCCCCTCCTTCCACACCTCCCAAAAGCTAACACACGCCCTGGTGATAGGAGGAAGAGCCAGGCACATTGTTAGAATGTCTCTGAGAGTTTGTAGCATAGTTTTCCCAGGGAGGATCACACTCAGTCAGTGTGCACTGAGACAGCCATTGTTTGGATGTGGCAGATCGGGGATCTCATTGGGTTGGACTGGCTTGGGCTCTCTTGCTTTTCTGCATTCCTCAATGTGAGGCTGTTCTCAGACAGGAAGGCAAATAGGAGCAGGAAACTTTTGTCAAGTCTCTGCTCCATGTCCTGCAGTGTGATCCCGAGATGAAATGTAGTTCACAGGTAAGAGGCGTGCCGGCAGAAGCTGCGATTTCGGTTTTACTATGCGGAGATCTTCGCTGATTTCTATGGAAAGTGTTACAGAACTCTTCGAAGTTTTGATTCTTTTTCGTGTAACTTGTTCGTTGGTTAAATGTTCGCAACCGTTTTGAAAAAAAAACCTCCTGGTTGTAACGAGATCCGTGCCGGTTGTTCTGGTAGTACAGAGCATGTTGAGCCTTTTCTAGGCTGTGTTACGATTGATTCCATGTGTTATGTAATTAGACAATGACCATGCACCTAAAGGTTCTCCAGGATAGGCTCGGCATTCCAGCATTGATCCTTCCGCATCACATAGTCGGAAAGCAGCAACCAGAACTGGGAAAAGAAAGTTTGAATTATAAGAAAAGTCAGATTAAGTTGTTTTTGTTTGTTTCAAATGTAGCAAAACCTTATGATTTCTGTCATAATGACTGAAGCAAATAAAAGCAAGTTGGATACATTTTCTGTACATGTAATCCGCATTGTCAGAACTCAAAAAGTAGCGATCTGATAACTTTATTATAGTTTGTCTCTGGCCACTTAGAGATCAGTTGCTTTATTAGGCTCAAGCCCCCTCGGGTCTTCTGATTGGCTGGCAGTAGTAAGTACACACTCTTTCACTTCTGGATGGAGAATGTGGCAGATAAGTAAATAGAAGTAAGCTCATGGTTGTGTGGAAACCTCGCACAAACAGCTCTTGACATCCAACACCGATTGACTGAAGTCACATTGTTGTTTTTATCTACTTTTTTGCCCACCCCCTATGCATGCTCTGCGATCTTGGCGGTCATTGTATAGTTGTCCATGCCTGGTCCTCTTGTACAACTGGAATGCCCTGTGCGTTCTGCAATGTTTTTAGATGGATAGTTGTGTAAGTAATCATTACATGACTGCTTAAGGAAAGAAAAAAACTTTTTTTTTTTTTTTTTTTATTGTGTGGGTTTTGCTGCTATCATGGTAAAAAATCATGACCGAACGACTCCTGTCAATACACCCTGAAATCTGAGGCCTATTGTTATATGCACCTGTTAGTTAGAAGCTATGGGACCCCAATGTTACCTTGCCGCGTACCATGGAAGTCCTATCGCCCTAGTAAGCCAACGTACATAGAAAATATAGATGAAATGGATGAATAATATTCACCTTTACAAGCCACGGGACTGCTGCAAGGAGTCCCACACATACTAGTAGCTGGCTTGTAGTGTGGTGGAATTGCGCAATTCATGGCAGTATTTTATGATCGGAGGATAGGTGATCCGTTCATTTTCATGGTGGGTATCTAGGTGATAGAACTGTACTGCGGGATGTGCCTCTGTATTCTCAGTTGCTCGTTGCAGTTTATTAGCAAAATGTCTTCTAGGATAAAAGTTTGTTGAAAAATAAACTCTTAGGAAAACTGGGGTAAGCACTATGGTGGTCACTGGGGGTCCTAAGAGGATTGAGCTTTTCCAGTCCTCTGTAAAGCAAGTCTGAAGCATGAACAATGCCCTTATTAAGGTTAAAGGGGTTGCCCAGGTTCGGCATAAAGGGGTTAGCTTTTTTTCCTTTATAAATGTTGTCCATAGGCTTTTTCTGGTGTTGCAGCTTAAAGGGGTTGTCTCGCGAAAGCAAGTGGGGTTATACACTTCTGTATGGCCATATTAATGCACTTTGTAATATACATCGTGCATTAAATATGAGCCATACAGAAGTTATTCACTTACCTTCCCTGCGCTGGCGTCCCCGTCTCCATGGCTCCGTCTAACTTCAGCGTCTTTTCGCCCGATTAGACGCGCTTGCGCAGAAGGGTCTTCTGCCTTCGGCTCTGTCCGGCAGCAGCGGCGGTCTGGCTCCGCCCCTTCTAGCGTCATCGCGTAGCTCCGCCCCGTCACGTCACATGTGCCGATTCCAGCCAATCAGGAGCCAGAACGCCCAGTCATCGAATCTGAAAACTTTTTAAGAAATGAAGCATTGACATCGTTCTATCCATAAGAGGTCCAGTTTATTAAAATATCACATTATTAACCCTTTCCAATCCACTGTCTGAGGTCTAAAGACATTCTGATTGAAGGCTGTACAGCTTCCGATGTCGGAAAACGTCCGGCAGGGAATTCTTACTGTAGATCACTGGCCGCTCTGTTGTCGGGGGCCTCTCCAGCATGTTCAATACCGCAGTACTGGCTCTAGCCAGCAGGTGGCGCCATTGTATAATGGCAGAAAGAGAAAGCCCCCTAGGAAAACCTGAATCCAAAATTGGATTGCAGGGGGTTAATCCTGTGGGAAAAAAAATGCCATGACAGAATTGCTCTTTTTTTTTGGTCACGCAATCTCCAAGAACGAACTGAATAAAAAGCGATCAAAAAGTCCTTTTTTTTTTTTTTTCCCACTTTGCCCGACTTAGAAATTTCAAAAAGTCTTCCAATACATTATATGGTGCAGTAAATAGCACAATTGAAAAATAGAAGTCGTCCTGCAATAAACGAGCCCTCGTGTAGTTTTGTCACCCATAAAAAAAACAAGTAAGATTTTTTTTTGAAAGTATGGGGATACCAGAACTGCGGAATGTGACCTGGACGCGGGCGCATCAATGATCCTCTGCGTCAGGAAAGGGTTAATGCCATTTACGTTAGATGAGAATCAGTTGCATGACTAGAGTGGCGATGTTACGGGGACATTCAACTCAAGAAATGTCCGGAACCCCAATGATCTGTAATGCCTGCCATATTGGTTGTCACACAGTTACTCCAGAATTGGATATAAAGCAGGGTCCATATTTCGTTTTGTCTTGCGTTTAGCCTGTACACGGGGAAAGTTGTACGTACGAACTAAATGTGTCCTTAAGGATTTGACAGAGTGTCTTTTGGCCTCCGTGTGGCCGCTACAACATACCACAAAAGATGGTGGCGTGGCATAGTAGATCATGCTATTCCTTCCATCAGAGTCCAGGTTAAAAAAAAGTGGAATTAATAGTACATATTTTTTAACATGGAAGCCTATAAATGGCATCCGTCACAAGCATTCATGCATAACTGATGCAACAGTATGGCATCCGTGACAGGCATTCATTACATGCGTACCTCATGAGCCTCACATGACTCATCCGTTAAACTGATGACATAATAGCCCGTGGGTGACAAATGGCATCCGTTACCACCTTCATTTATCATCAGGAGCTATTTTTGGCTAATTCGCTAAACAAAGGCAAAAAAAAAATTCCGAATAGTTGCTCGAAATAGTCGCTAAAGTGTACGAATGACGGATGTTTGCTTTTACACGGAGCAATTAGTGATTGCTGAAAGAATTGTTTGGTGCGCTCTGCACGGGCCAAAATATAATTTGTCGGCTAGTTATGGGATGTGAAGTTCTTGACATTTGTGTATTTGTAATTTCGACCCTCTTCCCCAGTGCACGCTCATTGATTGCCGAATCCACTGGAAGCACGTGGATACGAGCGAGCGGTCTGCAAGCGAACGCTCAAGGCTGCGGTTTCTCGCTCAACCAAAACCAGCTAGAGACTATAATGGCATCTTTCCTCTTGACGATCAACTGGGATTGTTCCGTTGAGGATCACTCACTCGTGTTTTCGAGAGCCAATAAGTGTTAAGTGGGAGGGCAAAATGTTCAAAGGAAACGGCACGGGCCAGTCAGCGTTATGTGGGAGGGGCTGCCAAACAAGCGCACACCTCCCTCAAAGTTGTTGGCTCGTCATCGCCGGACAGCGATTACCGGTTTCCACCAGACGATAACCGATCAACCAGCGACTATTCTTAGGTGAGTTGAAATGAAGGGAATAGTGAACGAATTCTCGCTGGTCACCCATTGGTGGCCATGTTTGCACAGAACAGCCACTTACATTTGCTCTATCAAGCGACTCTCTGGATGATAGTTGTCCCATGTAAAGCCAACCTAACTGCTGAGTGAAGTTTCTGATGATTCCACACAAAAGGATGACTCGGAGACTTAGATTTCACTCTTAGAGGAAATGAAGTATCATGGCCGGGCTCACTAACGGTCATACATCACCGGTATCTTGTGGCCTAATGAACCTCGGAGGGTAGACTACTTCCAATGCCAGCCTTGTTATAGTCCTGAACAATGAAGCTGGTGTTTGCTCGTCGTTTTTAAGAAAGTGACTCATGCAACCTGGAAGAGGAATCAGTCAAGGTGAGGAGTTAATAAGCGGATTATCTCGCTATGTGCAATCATAAAGAAATATATAGAAGTCGGATATTAAGGGGGATTGTGTTATAATCTGCGTAATTGAGGTGTTTGAAAATGGGTGATTGCTTTAAGCTTCTAATACACTTATTGCTGTTGCTCCAAAGAGCTTTTGCTTCTCGCCGTGTAATGTGCGCAGGGAGCTTTTCGCCGTAGACTTATCATCATAGCTGATCCGCGGACCTGGCATAAGAACCTGCTTTAGGCTTACTCTGCAGAACATAGTCAATTAGTAGGTTTCCTGGATCTGGTCTCTCATCAGGCCTTCCGTCTGAAGCCATGGGAATAAGCAGGATGGAGTGCAGAAGCGTGTAATGTAAAAGATGCTTATTATCTGGAACACGCAGTGCATTGGGCCGGACATAATATAGCGCTGTGATATATGACTTCTGTGCATATCTGACATTCCCAGCCGCTGCTTCATGTAAGTTCGTGTAACTTAATAAATCGGACTTGTCACATAAAAAACGGATATATTAAGATTTGATGTTTCTTGGAAGCGCAGACTTTAAGGTACATTATGCTTTTTAATGAGTAGTAGTTTGATTTGTGACCCCGCGTAATCCTCCGCACAGAAGACTCTTAGCGCACCTCTTCTCTGATCATGTTCCACTTCTGCTAAACGAACGGAAATCAAAATGACACTAAAATCCGCGCCAAAAAAACCCGCAACATTAGCTGTGAAAAATGGCACGAAATCCGCAAAAAAAACGGCAAGTTTATGTTTTGCGAATTTCAGGACGGTTTATCAACTGACCTGTGGAAATTCCACTAGGGATATTGCACAGCGTATCCGTCCAGCGTGCACATAACCGTAAGGCGCGTTCGCTCATTGCAGAAATGCCACAAAACATCCAAAGTGGTTATAACGAATAAGTCAAGGAATTCCACCTACAAGGCGTGTGAATTTACGCTGCCTTAGGCCTCCCGCACACAGGCGTTCGGCAAAGTGCCGCCATTTTAATCACGGTGCTTTGTTGGGATTTTACTTTCGTCCACGGCCGACAGAGTTCAGCATACCTCATCATTGAAGAGGTGCGCTAAACATCCAGAATAGAACAGACCGGCCCTGACCGAGCGGCTGTCTGAGAGGCTCCGTTAAAAAGAAAAGGGAAAACGGCGTGATTTTTATTGGCATTTTTGAATGCAGCTTACTTCATTCAACAGCGTTTTTGCCGTCTTGGGGGGGGGGGGGGGGGTTGCAGCAAAAACAAAAAAAACAACAACTTTGTTCTGTGGGTGAGTGCAAACAGCGCCAGAGGTGTAATAGGGGGCATTGCTCCCATTGATTTCAATGAGAATGAAGCGTCCTCCTATTACTCTTCCGGTGCTGACCCCCTACCTACCAGCTGATTGGTGAAGATCCTGAGCACCGGACCCCTGGTGATCAACTATTAATGGCCTATCCTGAGGGCGGATCATTAATAGTAGGAGTTCCGGAATACCCCTCGAAATGTTATGTAATAATAAGTATATTGTCATCGGAGTCTTTGTGCTTGTAGGTTCTGGTATTATAGGGTTAAGCGGTCTACAGAGCCCTATATAATATCTTACCTTGCTTTGTATTCTATAGATGTAGTTCTTGTCTACATCTGTCGTCAAGTGAAGCAATTTTGAAAACCAATCTCTCTTTATGTTTGGCAGCCATGTGCTGACCGGGTCGTTATGTAACCTTTCCTATAAACATGTCATAGTGCCTCTCTGGGGGCTTTAATGTGACACTGATGGAAAGCCCGTTACTATATGACCCCTGGTGGTGGGTTGTGCTGCCTGCCAGGACATCCAGCCTTTTCTCTGCAGCAGGGTTACCTCTCTGGGTAGGCATCAACAGATTAGCAGGCTTCCTTTATAGGCCGGCTGTCCACGGGTGTTGCGAAGTCCCGTGGCAGATCTCCGCCCCGGGAGCAGGAGCCGCACACGAATCTCCGCCAGTCAGCCTTATCTAATAGACAGACTGACTGCAGAGAATCAGGGCAATTCTGCGAATTGCGCGCCGCGAGTGGAGGATCGCAATGGTTCTCCGCTCGTGGACACGGGGCCGCGCTGCTATGGAAAGCTTCAGACTGATAAAGCCTGCGTGATTCTCCAGCGATTTACCACTGGCGAATTCACGGTCGTGGACAGGGGGCCATAGTATGTAGGGCCGAAAAAAGACACATGTCCATCCGGTTCAGCCTATTACCCCCAATGTTGATCCAGAGAAAGGCAAAAAAACAAACAAACAAGTGAGCAGTTTTGCGCTCAATGCCCAGTCGGTGACCATGTGTACGTGGGATGACTATCACCTGAATTCAGGTGAGCGCCCCGTGTAAAGGTACCTTCAAATGGTCACATCCTACTCATTCAATTTGTTACTTTCAAAGTTACATTGAAGTGAAATGTAACTTTACATGTAGTACCAAGCCAGGCCACTGCAGTGGGATTGGAGCTGTCTCCTTCCAGCAGAAATCAATGCCAGTCAGCAGCTCACCAGCCCAGTGAAAATCTTGGGGTCCCAATTTACTATTGATGGCCTATCCTGAGGATGGGCCATTAATAGTTTGCAGCAAGGCAACGTAAGGCTTGAAGAACAAAGTCAGATGCAGCCTGCCAATTGACATCACAAGGAGACCGAAGCCAACAGCGGAAGAAGAATGGGAGGAGAAGTGAAGTAACTGCTGATTTGTTATTTTAATGCAACTGGTAACATCCAGTTATCAGTTCATAGATTTCCAGGAGGATTAACAGAGGGATGGCGCAATGCATTTCAATTCTTAGAAAAGATGCTGTATTAAGGCTTGTTAAATAATTGTTTTACCCAGTGTTTACTCCAAACAGACGGGTCAGGACAGCCGGCAGCTCCTCTTTAAATATGTACACAATAAAGCAAAACTACATTAACAACCATAATGGGACTTGTGGTTGGAGAACAGCAGAACAATCAGAGTTCGGTCTGAGCGATCTTATGGCTTGCATCGATTTGTTTTAATAGTCCTTTGAAGTAGTTTGGAGAGTTCATAAAGTGCATATTAAATCATGTACTATTTTAGGAACGGACTATAAATAGATCTGACCTCATGCCCTGAGAAGTATCTGGTCACACGGAAATCAATGCAAGGCTAATTCGGAAGGTAGATTGTAACATCTGAACAATCTAGAAAGGGAATGTTTTGGACTCGGGTTGATTCCTGTGACTTGATAGCATTACTTCATCTTCTTGTCTTGTGCCACTATAAACTACTTCTGCTTTTGAAGATGTCCACGGTGTATATTTGACAAATTAAATGGTCACTAGTTTTTCAACAAACTGGTGTAATGTGACAACTAGCAAAAGTTCAAATCCCTGTATTTGCCAAAAATGATGTTTTTGTGTTGAAAAATTGCTCAAAAGTGCTAGTGGGGTCCTCCTTTCTTCTAATGTGCTGTCCACTGCCTGAAGTCTGTCTTCAGTAATATTGATTCTAAGATTGATGAGAGGAAAGGCGGTGGTGAGCTATTCCTGCTACTGTGTCGTTCTGCCAATAGAAGTCTATGAAAAGGGGGGGAGAGAAGGATTAGGAATTTGCTGGTGGGAGACAGGCAGAGACATTAGTAAGGGTTTTATCTCAAACAAGTGGTTGATTCACATCTACACTGCTCAGTACTGCTGTATATTGTTCTCCACGCTGCTGATTCTTGATGTATGAAAGATAGGGGAGCAGGATCTCCTCTACCTTCTGGGTGTTTTGTGTATGGGAGAAATCATAGCAGCTACTCTACACCCACCAGCTCAGGGAAGATTGAGAATTGGGTATGTAGCCTGCAGAGGAGAAAACTGCTGAAAATGCAGAATACAAGCTATGTAATGGCCAGAAATAGTGTTATTCCATCTATGACAGCTTATTCTAAAGGTCATATAAAAAATAAGTACATTTTAAGGGTTCACCAATCATTGCTGCAGTCAACCTTTCCATGTTTTCACCCAAAATACTGCCATGTGAACTTTCACAGGATTTTAAAGGGTTGTCTGGTTTTAAAGTAATGGCCTATTGTGCTGGGAGTAAAATCCGAAATGTGAAGATACACTTAGGCCCGTTTCACATATGCAGACTCTAAATACGGATCCACCTTCAAGATGAAATTGTATCAGTATTACTGACTTCAAGGCAGGAACCTAAACTACACAGGACAGCCATTTAGAAAAACAGATGAAATACTGAAGATATACTCCTGTAATACAGATCAGCATACAGCAGTACCGAGCAGTGTAGATGGAATTCCAGTTGCTGTGAGACAGTAAAGCACTGCTATTAGTTGCTGGGGCATATCTTTGCTTCTATTTCACTGGGCTCCCCCCTCCACTTATTAGACTCATTAACATTGCCTTCTTATTACTGATGAAAAATGTGCTTGTGTGAATTGCAGCTGCATTGCATGAACCACCAAATCTGTCATCCACACACCCGTTTTGTGGCGGGGATGACACCTTTTGGAATACCAATAGTTAAACCTGAGCACTGCTTGGTATTTCGTACCAAAATACAGCTAGAGAAAGGATTAGATTGCGAACTGTCTGTATTCCACGTCCCACTGATGCCCCTCCATACAACACTAGATGAAATGGATTAGGTGAATATGAAATGTTTATCCTCTATTTACTACTGGGAAACCAAGTTGGAAGGTTACTTTTCTATCTTTCCATGTCCTGGGCTCATCGCCAGCCGCTGAGAGAGAAATATATAGTGCAAGCGGATAAAAGAAACATCTACCTTGTCAGCACTTAACAGTTTTAAACAAGTTTGCAAGACAAAAAGTTGTGGGATTGCATTTAAACAGAAATTATTAGAGGAACAGCGCCATACCGGTCAACTGGTTGTGTTGGGTATTGCAGCTTATGTCCATTGAAGTCAATGGGGCTGTGCTGCAATACTCACAGTAAACTATGGATAGGTGTGGCGCTATTTAGGGAAGAAAGCAGCCGCGCTCTTCTAACCCCAGGCAACCCCTGCATATTGACAATGCACGACAGGCACAGGCTGACCTACAAATACTCGCCGGCCGTAGTCTTGTGATAGGATGTGAGAGACCAAGTCACTTCCAGAGGTATTTTTTTTTAACACCGGGCAAACCCTTTAATAAAGGTGAGCAATTATAAAAGCCTAATTTAGGATCATACATAACCTTGTAATACAGAGGCGCTGGTGATTATGATGATTATTTGGTTTGTTTTTATTGCGGGTTTTATATACGCGCTGATTAAATTTAGTTCTTCGTGGAACCATTACACAGATGGCTCATATGGGTGATGAGTTTTGGACAAGGTCACCCAAATCTTCAATGGCACATCTCTATCCGAGGCGCACCCAGTAAGGCTTTTTGGTATCTCAATGGTTACGACGTTTATCCTCCCCTCTTTTAGTGGTCGAGCATGCTCAGTGCCTTCAGATTCTGTAATGACACAGTTTGTATAGTCATGAATATGCACTAGGCAGTAACTGGCAATGGGGCATTCTGGGAGATGTAGTTTTTGTACTCCTTGACGGCCATTATAAATGTGGAAATCTGAAGCGGACTGGAAAGCAGCGGTGGCGCAGGTCAGCAAAAAAAAGGTACTGGAGTCCAGTTTGATTTACATGGACTTTTTTTAATAATGGCAATAAGTGGAAACATTAGGGAAATTTTGAAAAATTTTGCACAGTCTTCAAAATACCCCTTTAATACAAGCTTAAAGGGGTTGTCCTACTTCTAGCTGTTTCACTTCAATAAGCAGACCGTGCCATACATTGCGCAGTGGCCTGGGTTGGAACTGCAGTCTAAATCCCATTCACTTCAATAGGACTCAACCTGCAGTACCAACCCGGGCCACTGCACAATGTACGGAGCTGTCTGCTTCTTGCAGCAAAACGGCTAGAAGTGGGACAACCACTTAAAATTTTCGGGTGACTTTTCAGAATAAGATGTTGTGTGTACTTGTGGCATAACACTATATCTGACCATTATATGAATTGTATCATGCATTTTCAGCAATTTTTCCATCTGCAGGCTCCACATATTCTGTTTTTCTGGAGCTGTAGGGTGTAGACTAGGTGCTGTAATGTCTGCCTTAAACTGCACACAGGGGAACAGGGTCTCTGCTTTCTCTATCCATCATATACAGAAAAGCAGCAGCATGGAGGACATTATACAGCAGTACTGAGTAGTGTAAATGGGATTCCAGAAGACAGTAATACACTTACTGTTAGCTACAGCAGCATATCTCTGTGTCTCCCTTAGGCCGGGCTCACATGATTGCTGTCCATGCAGGTAATCCGTTATAAAACGTGGCTCACCTGCGTTGAAAGTCATGTATTTTCGCCTTTTTGTTCACACGGATACAAATTGCGTATTCCGTAAGTGGAAGAAAAATCGCATCATAATCTATTTTGCTGCAGAATCTGCGCAGATTGCCTCAATTGATGTCCAAGGAGGTCGTCTGACCCGAAGCTAGAAATACAAATGAAAAAAACCAACCTGTACTGCGCACATGCACCTGCGAGCCTCTACGGTCACGCTCAATACAATTAATTGGCGAACGCAGGGTCACCAGCCGGGCTCACAACTGGAATCCGCTGTGGGCCTCTTGCATGCACAATCCGATCCGCCCGTGTAAGCACTGCCTCACTGGGCTCCCCCACCACTCTCCATAGACTTCTATGGGTAGCATGTCACCTGATCGGTCAGTGAGCTATGAGTTGGAATTCAGCAGTTTTTCGGGGTGAGTATACACCTTAGCAGGGAGGGGTGAGGAGAAAAGGAGCCTCATAAGTGGAGAAAGAAGTCTTTTTCTCTGATAAGACCTATTACAAAGTTTCTTATATTTGCCTGCACTATTGATTTATGCAAACTTTGTTGAAAACTCTGTGACCATTTCCATAAATCAAACCATGTATGACGCTGTGCTAAACCAAGGCTGGAAGGGCCAAGGAGCCAGGTAGTGCACTTAGACAACAGCTTCTATTGATATCTATTACTCTGCTGAGCCACTGAACAGGGCAGAATTACTCCTGAAGTCGTCCGTCTGGCTCTAAAAGTCTATAGTATTTGACATGAATACTCTACGAATTAGAACATTAGCCATCATTGTTGGAACTAGAACCACTTCTGAAAGCTTGATATGCCATTGATTGTTTGCATACCCTGCTGCAAAAAGAACAGCACATTCATCTCCTTGTACCGGTGGCAGCAGAAGCTAACTCTCCTCTACGAGAGGGTAAGCCACCTTCTACGATTCTGCTTTCGGGTCACGTTTCAAGGACACTTCCAGTAAGACAGTTATATATTTTCTTTGGAAAGCGTCTTCTTTGCCAGACGATGCCTATATAAGTTTAGGCTGTTGGGCTCCGCAGCGGGCACCTCAGCCGGCATGTAACTACCTGGATTTCCATACTCCACTATTCCGTCTTTATAGGAGAATATAAATGATTAGTGTAGGTTATAAAGGAGGGCAGGGTAACTCATAAGGGCGCTCACAGTACGGATATGGGCACCTCCAGCCTTCGGGGGTTCGATGACGTTCTGCACGTTCCGATTAGGGCTTCGGCTCCTCTCAGTGTACAGCAGGTCATACAAGGATGAATCTTGTGATGCTTATGGATCCTATTATAGCTGTCTAATCCTGTCTGTGAACCGGATTAGCCACTGCAACAACCTGTGTGCTTTGTTAGGCTTCATCGTAGAATCTAATCAATATATCACACATGCTCATTATGACATGGTTAGTAGGCTTCTTAGGCCTCCGATAACCAGCTGCGCTATTATACTCCTTAGAAGACACTGCAGTATAATTGAGTTTTTCATCCTGCGCCCTACAACTCATACAGTTGTTTTCAATCACAGGAAATTCCATAAGTTCCTCCTCTTCATAATGTTATTGCACTAAAGGCCCATATAGACACAACGACTATCGCTCAAAATGTGCTCAAAAGATGATAAGCATTGTATCTCAACATGCGGCCGTCATGCACTATTCGTTCACTTGTGATTTCTAGCAAGCTAGAAATCACCGATGACTCTTATCAGCGCCGCATGCTGATTTTCTAAGTGGCCGTTGCTGATAGTATTCTTTCAGCTGGTATCCTGCTGGCAGTTCAGCGGGACACCAGCTAAAAAGCTCCAAGAACACTGCAGCTGTTTGCATATAGAAAACAGCTGTTTTGTTCTTGGAGTTATCGCATTGGTATCCCGCTCTGCCTACATTAACTCTTAAGTAGCTAATTAGCTACTTAGAGGTATGCAAAGATAATCGCTCAAAACTGTCACTCAAACTGTCGTTTGAGCGATTTTTGAGCGATTATCTTTCAGTGTAAATAGGCCTTAATACAGTATTCCCTTTAGGCCTCTTTCACACGGGCTGCAAAATCATCGCTACAAAACGCCTGTATGTGAAGCCCATGGTTTCCAATGGGTTCCTTCAGGCAACAAAACATCTCTCATCTGAAAGAACCCATTGGAAAGCATGAGCTTTACATACATGCGTTTTGTAGCCCGTGTGAAAGAGGCCCTAACTTCAGGATTCCTCCCATAATCGGAAAAGAATTTCAGATTCCCTGTGATTGCCCTACAGACCCCTCAGGCGTCAGCAGCATACAAGCCGTTGTTTTTTTTTTGTTTGTTTTTTTTTTATAGCAGCTTGTAGACTGCAGGATTTTCTAACGCAGAATTTGCAGATCTGCAAGCCACGGGTGGAGAAATTTGAAGGCATACCCATGCCTTAGGGTGGATTTTCAGAATAAGCTCTTGTGTGTACGGGAGGAGTAAGGCTTCCCTGTCCACGGTCGTGACGGAGTATCACCAGCGATATTTCGCCGCAGGAGAGGAGGGGGAAGCGCTGACAGGTCTAAGCGGGGAGCCTATCTAACAGACTCACCACGGAGAATCACGGCATGCCATGATTTCGATCCCATGAGCAGAGAATCGCTATGATTCTCCGCTTGTGGACGCCAGTGCTATGGAAAGCTTAACACAGTGTGATCCGCCGGCCCATGGACATGCAGCCTAACACTATGGCCATTATATGATTTGTATCCTGCATTTTTCATCAGTTTTTCGCCTCTGCAAGATGTATCTACTTCTGAATCCAGCATTGGGCTGAGATAAAACACTTACTAAAAGCTGCAGCCATCTGTTGTGTCCCTTTTTCATTGTTCTTTAAAATCAATAGTATCTGTGTCTTTAAGACATGAGTACAATTGACTATGAGAGTGGTGATTCAGAACACTGAACACTTACTGTTCTGCTGCCCTCTCTGCCACGTAGGCAACGCAGTGTTATTGCACTGCAATGTCATTCTGCAGGATCCTATCCAGAAAAGGCCAAAGCGAAGGATGGAGTAAAGTCATGGGAGCATGATGGAGATGAGCAAGTTTATTATTTTACTGCTGAGGCACAGTGGGGTCTATAAATCACTTGGGGGACAGAGGGGCCTATAAATGACTCGGGGCACAGCGGGGCCTATAAATGACTCGGGGCACAGCGGGGCCTATAAATGACTCGGGGCACAGCGGGGCCTATAAATGACTCGGGGCACAGCGGGGCCTATAAATGACTCGGGCACAGCGGGGCCTATAAATGACTCGGGGCACAGCGGGGCCTATAAATGACTCGGGGCACAGCGGGGCCTATAAATGACTCGGGGCACAGCGGGGCCTATAAATGACTCGGGGCACAGCGGGGCCTATAAATGACTCGGGGCACAACGGGGCCTATAAATGACTCGGGGCACAGCGGGGCCTATAAATGACTCGGGGCACAGCGGGGCCTATAAATGACTCGGGGCACAGCGGGGCCTATAAATGACTCGGGGCACAGCGGGGCCTATAAATGACTCGGGGCACAGCGGGGCCTATAAATGACTCGGGGGACAGCGGGGCCTATAAATGACTCGGGGCACAGCGGGGCCTATAAATGACTCGGGGCACAGCGGGGCCTATAAATGACTCGGGGCACAGCGGGGCCTATAAATGACTCGGGGCACAGCGGGGCCTATAAATGACTCGGGGCACAGCGGGGCCTATAAATGACTCGGGGCACAGCGGGGCCTATAAATGACTCGGGGCACAGCGGGGCCTATAAATGACTCGGGGCACAGCGGGGCCTATAAATGACTCGGGGCACAGCGGGGCCTATGCGTGACTCGGGGCACAGCGGGGCCTATGCGTGACTCGGGGCACAGCGGGGCCTATGCATTGCTAAGGGGGCCCACTGTGATTTTGTTGCTTAAGGGCCTGTGTAAGCCTGTATTCAGCCCTTGTCAGTGTATGGCAAGTTAAAAGTAAATGAGACCCCTAGTGGCCAGTACTTTTCAGAGGGATTTTTCAGCACATCATGATTTGGGATAAGTAAAATGATTTGCACTTTTGCTAGTTATCACACTGACTATCACATAAGCACAAGTTTGACTAAAGAGGACCTATTTAAGAAAAACTTTATATCTAGAGTCTCTATGCAATCAGAGCTCATTTGTCATATAGTATTTCTCTTCTGCATGACCCAGTGGAAGGCTTAATGGCTGGATGTTAACGGTGTATACTTCCTACATTGGTCACAACTGGTATTTTCCATGAGAGGTCAACTTGGGACATCGTAACTCCTACAAATGAAACGATGTCTTCATCTTAACACTTGATCATATTACAGCGCTGGGAACCGTCAGCTGCTCCGGGGTCGGGAAGTTCAGGTCATGCCTACCTATTAGAAACTCAGCGAGTTGGTCCAACTTTCCAGTGTGAACATCTTTGATTTGTGTAACGCTCTTCACAGTCGCCACATCCGGAGCATGATAGAATATGTTGTACATCATTTTGTACTGGCATCTGATCTTCCTCCTTTGGCTTTTCCTTAAATATCTGCACTGCTCGCCGTCTACCTTCTTGATGTTCTTCTCCTAGACTGAACTCCTTCTTCTTGCACAGATGGCACCAGCCCGAATCTAAAATCCCAATCCAAAAAAAATGTGAAGAATAACCTCATTGACATTTCGCCAGCACAGTGGATTTTACGTACAACATGGCTTCATGGAGAAAAATAGCAATAATGGGAGTGCGCCGGCCAGAATTGTTGTCCACATTGCATTATTTTCGTACCAATTATATGAAAAAACGCTTTTCTTTCTGCTAACGGCAGCGCAGGACAATGAATATTTATAACCGTGCACTTGCATATAAGAATGAGAGGAGACAAAGCCGGCTGTCTCCTAAATTAAATATAAGACCTCTCCTCTGCAAGAAGTAACCCTTTTGTCTCCCGCAGGCTGATCTCCTGAGGACCTCTGACTCACGTTGTGGAGCTACAAGTCCCAGCATCTCTGTCTTAGGGTGCAATCACACAGCGAGCGCGATATCGGTCCAAGAAACTCCGAGCGATATCACAATTGTAAAAATTGCGATATCTACTGCCATTTGCAAGGAAATCGTATAACGCACGTTTTTCTTGCACGTGAAAAAATTACATGTATTTTGAATGGGAAAAATAAAAAATCGCACTTGCATGTATATGTGAGTGCGATGTGATTTTATTTTTTTTTCTCGCCCATTGGAAACAATAGGTGAGATTTCTGCAGACTCCCCGAAAAATCGCAGCATGTCAGTGTGAATTTTATGCATCCCATAAGGCATGAAACTCGCAAGAGCAATTCGCCCAGGTGAATGCACCCTTAGGAATCTCACACAGTGGTGCAAGCCGCTGTGCGCCGTGCATGTATCCAGCACGCAGTGACATGCGTATTTGCTGCGTGCCGACAATCCCCATACACTAACTCGGCGTGTATGCGCATGTAATATGCGCCAAGATTGGGCGTGTGTTATTTTTTTGGCGCTCTTATTTCTCGTGCTGTATGTGGGAGGCAAAGTTAAAGTCTACGGGAGATAGGTATTACACACGCACAAACGGCACGCTTAATACGCCGTGACCATACGCTCGTGTGAAAGAGGCCTTCGTTTAGCCCGATGCAGCTCTTTGTCTCATGAGGGCTCAGGATTTATTTCTAGCACCACAGATCCATATGTGCACGGGTTTATCTAGTTGGAGGAACACTGGTAGAATAGTGTTAATGTTCAGATCCATTCATTAAGGTGGAAATCAACACGCATTGAGCTGGACTGGAAACAGCAGGCAACATCTCTGAGATCACTGTAGAAGGATATTAAAGTAAATCTGAAGCTTTGTCTATTACACACACACCTACCTCAGTTTGTGGGTCTTGAGACACCTCTGAGCTAATTTCTACAGGAAGCAGACAGCTCCGTTTTCACTGCAGTGGCCAGGCTTGGTTTTACAGCTAAAGTTCCCATTCATTTCAATTCGAACTTTGTCTGCAATACCAAGCCTGACCACTGCAGTGGGAACAGAGCTGTCTACTTCCTGACAAAATCAACTCAGTGTATGAGTGCTTGGAACAAGCAAACAGCTGATTAGACGGGGTCCGGGTGGTGGATTCACCACCATTTTCCGAAGGATGGGCTATTACTAGTTTACAACTGGACAACCCCTTTATACTTGGAAATTAATAGGGACGCAGATTGGAGCTAATCTTGCCCACGTTATTTGTCTACTGGATTTCCTACCTTTTTCTGTTACAAAAATATGTGAAAATTCTGTAGAGGACACAGGGTTAATTTGCTGCTGATCTGTTCCATTTTCAGCTCCTGAATGGTTAATAGGGGTGATCTCATCCAATGGGCGGGACTTAATTCTTTTTGTGCCCTGTAGAGGGAGGAGGCTCCTGCTGCAGGCTGTATTTGTGTGCATTATCTATGTTGATGTCCCTTTTAAGAGAAGTAGCTATCTACAGAAAATTGAGTATTTCTGGAGAAGCATTGAATGCTTATGATGCCAGCTCTGTCAGCAGCCCTTTATCCCCTAAACTGCAGTGACTCTGACACTTGTCCCTGCATCATAGCATTCAGTCAAAAGAAAACCACAAAGTTGTGCTGTTTACTTTTGTTGAACTTTTCCTCCATCGCTGGTATCCGCATCGTGACGTGGCGCTCCAGTCGAGGTGACGGGATTACCCTCTCACCCAGTAATCCAAACATTTGCTGAAGATCCTTTTGTAAAGAGGGACATTCAGCGTGTTTTTTTTCCCTTTGTTGTTGACGACTGGTTTTGCAGCAGAGTTGTTGAGTGTCTGCAAACAAAAGTGTTGAGTGACCACACTTCTGTTGGCATCTATGGATCTTTAGATGCTATCTGTTGCAACTTTTAGGGGCATAACAGTGAATCACACACCTTTTGCACCACCTGTGTGACTCCACTGTCATACATCACAAGTTATCATTAAACTATAGCCTTAAAGGGATTGTTTAGGTTTTTTAAAAAGCCCCCCCCCCCCCCAAAAAAAAAAGAGCGCCACTTCTGTCTGTTGGTTGATTCTGGTATTGCAGCTCTGCTGCATTCACTTAAATCTGCAATACCAGAAATGAACCATAGAGAAGAGTGGCGCTGTTTCTGGAAAACAAGACAAACCCATTATAATGTAGCCATAAATCTTGTTTTTCCTTTGGTTCACAAGGTTGTTGGCATCTCCATGATTTCCTGCATCCTGTTTATGAGGTTGGTGACTGAGATGATAATGAATAACCATTGTGTGATGCTATGGTGACATCTCCACATTCCTAATTAATTATGGCTTTATGTGCAAAGTATTCATTTAGATAGAGGATTAAACAGGGCAGAACGGAGGAAACGGCTTCAGTCTTCATTTCCTATTGTCTTTCCCTTTGGAATAATATTGATTGCGGCCGAGCCGCGTATATTAGAATGTATTTATTTCCCATGATAGCTTCACATCCATCAGCTGCGAATGTATATTGTGAGGGCTCACTTTAGACAGGATTCGTGATGTTGAAGACAGCTTCGATCACATGAAGGCTAGGAATATATGGAACATTTGATGCAGTTTTGCACTCGCACCACATTTTTAGCAGCGCACACAATTATTTCCTAGCAGCAAATCATCGATAAATACGGGAGGATCTTCTGTTCATTCTCCTCATTGGTCAGAGTGTAGAAGGGTTGCAGAGGGCATCTCTTGTTCTGAAGGACCTGACCTATATTGCAAAGGCGACACCATTGATGTGAGTGAGTACTGTGTAATGCTTTGTTTCTCCTGTGGTGGCGCTGCAGGGAAACTGAACACTTAGGGGGGTCTTCACACTGGCGAGAAAAGCAGGCGATTTTCTTGCAATGCGAGAGGGAGTGAAAATGCATGATTATGGAACAAATGATTTTCACTGATTTCATTCTCACTTACGATGTTTTCACTCCTTCAGTAGGCCGCCTTCACACGGCCGGGTCGGATCCCGCAGTGGAATCCGACTCTGTGCCCGGGATTGGTAACCCCGTCGTGTACCTGTCAGCAGTCTTCATAATCTGTGCTGCGAATATGCATGCTATGGGCGGTATCTGCTGCGGAAATCCGTCCGTGTGCAGGCGACCATCCTGCGTGAAAAAAACACACAGCATGTCCTTTCTTTTTGCGATATCGCCCATTTTTATTTATGATCATTCACCGTTCCGTCTGTGCATGCATTTAGGCTGAATGACAATCATTCAGATTCTCACTGTATTGTGGGAATCTTTACAATTATCTGGCCATGTAAAGGGGCTCTTTTACGTTGCATCTGCCTGTATGAACAGACTGTACAAGCGAACTTGGACATCGTGCACTCATTCCAACAAGAAACCGGCAGGTCTAAACTGTTTCATCCCATTACTAGAAGCAATGGGATGTAACTGAAAGGGAAGAGACGCAAATTGGATATTAGACAGTGAGGGTGATCAATGAGTGGAACAGGTTACCACAGGAGGTGGTGAGTTCTCCTTCAATGGAAATGTTCAAACAAAGCCTGGACAAATATCTGTCTGGGATGATTTAGTGAATCCTGCACTGAGCAGGGGGTTGGACCCAATGACCCTGGAGGTGCCTTCCAACTCTACCAGTCTATGACCCTTGTACTCATGGTAGATTTGAAGGACGTCACCTGTAAACTAAAAATTTCTCACTTTATGCCCATGAATGGTACGACTTGCTGGTCCTGGGAGTGCGAAGCAGTTTAGGAACGAACTCCTCGATAAGCTGATTAAGGGTGGGACGCCATAGACTGTTGCAGCAGTGACATCATTCCTTTAGTAGTTCTCAGGTTGTGTCTTCTCCTGCTGACTAGTAAATAAGATGCATGCCGACCCGTGTGGCCAATATCACCATTGCTGTCAATACCCTTCTGAGTGCTGCCAGACTGTAATTCGGTCTGATTGACATTGCACCGAGGGTCACATGAAAGGCACATCTCTGCATGGGAGTTCAGGATCATATCACCTTGACATATTCGCTGGCGTTGCTTTTTGATGATTGATCTTAAACCTCAATACTTGTCTTACGCGTTCATGCCGATCTTTGACAGTAAATGTAGTGCGACGAGTCTCCTTGTGTCCGCTAATCCCAGATATGTATCTACATGTAGGTATTGTAATGCTGATCATCTACATGTGTTTAGGAAGTGATACGATGGTAGTCACTACCGTTTTGGAGAGGGTGTGCTTACAACCCCTGATTTTATACTACGCCACAATTCATACCACAGTATGCAATATGGAAAAAAAGCGCTTAAAGGGGTTGTCAGGGTGCGAGGCAACTTTTTAAAAATCTGTCCAGACCTATTAAAACGATAACGCCAATGGTACTCGCCCCTGGGAATCCAACCCTGCAGCCCCACGGGGCTCCAAGACTTTTTTGTGGAATAGGAACCACTCAGCCAATCGGAGGCCGTAGAGGTCGGGTGCCATTCTCCTGACATCATAGCTCCACGTACCTGAGCGGTAATGCAAGGGGAACAGCATATGACCTCTGCAGCGATCAGGTGATAGCTGTTTCACAACAAAAACCAGGAGGACCGTGGGGCTACAGTGCCGGATCACTGCGGCAGAGAACAGGTAAGTACCACTGCTTTTACTATTTTAACACTGGGTTGATTTTTTTTTTAAAAAGTTGCCTCTCACCCGGACAACCCTTTTTAATTAGGATTTAATCACATTCCTTATTAGGTCAAAGATTCATGTAGTTTGAAAAAAAAAAAAAAAAAAACCCGCCGTCTTGCGACTTTACCATGAATCAGCACAGTTTTGGAATGCTTGTTTATGTGTGCATATTTTCTGCAGGTAGAACACAGGGCGCGCACAGACGAGCATCACAAAATTGCAAGACGGTGCAGTTTTCAATTGCTACGTGTGGCTTTACACTCACAAAAAAAAGAAATAGACATACAAGCTATAAAATGTACCCTCTGCGATGTGTAGCACCCTGGTTTATAATAATTACATCATTCTAAATAATAAATCCTCTTGCCGTGTACTGCAGGCCTCGAACAAGTGTGGAAATATTTTGTTTTTTTCTATTTTGCTATTTTAATTTTGTTTTTTATACTGAATTTAATTTTCAAGTTTTTTAAATTTATTTTTCAAAAATTAAACAATTTTTCTAATAGAATTTTTAAACTAAAACGACTGGTAAAATATTTTGAATTAATTTTTGCTCTATTTGTGTTTTTCGTAAAATACCTCAATACAAATTAGTTTCAAAGGTTAAGGGTACAGAAATAAAAGTGAGATGAAGAAAGCGTAAATCGTGTGTTCCTTTAATATAAGAGATTTTTTTAGTTTTCTGTGTATCCTAATTAAAGCAAAAAAAAATAAAAAATTTCCCAGGCCAAGTTTTTGCTTTATACAAATACTCGCTACTGCATTGCAGGGCACGGCGCCAGGCATATATTGCCATCTCCTAGCTGAACTTAAGAAGTCTTGTCATCTGGAAAGAAAAATAGGCAGGGCTGTTATAGCACTACTAAAATAGCTTCTTGTTGTCCCTGTGCAATAGAAGCTCTGTTCAGGAAAAGCAGCGCAGAGGCTTCTGTACATAACACTCCCCTGCCTACTATTCCCACCGGGCAGAAGGACCGGAAGCAGAGCTTTGGGCATCCAACCCAGTCCATTTCTTTCTTCTGATGAGAGCGCTGTGGAGTAGTCCATAATGTCGCTTTTGGCAGTTGAGCTGCCTATTCCATTTTTACCGATCAATGCAGCCGTCACATGCTAGGTAGGGGCTGCAAGGGGGTGGAAAACAGGCTTGAGAAAAGGAGGGGAGGAAAGGAGCATCCGGTGCCTCCTAATCAGAGATTGATGAACCTGCCTGTGCAGAAAGGGAAGGAGACTTAGAAGGGAGGATGCTCCAGCCCATTACAAGCTGAGAGAGGACAACTGCTGCCGCCGGTGGCTTTCTTAGCTTTTTCCGAAGAACTGTTTGACCCAGCGTTTTACCAGCTATCACATCTGATAAATGGGAACATTTACCAGTATTCGCCTTGGGCCAACAGAAATATATTTCCATTGGGTTAACATTTTTTTTTGTTCTCGTTGGATTCAGCCGCCTCGCCTCATTTAGGAGCCTATTAACCCCCTGCCGTGCCTTCAATCCTTTCTGCATCAGAGAGCAATTAAACAAGGCCTAACCCTATTGATCCAGTAAGGAATGCCCTGGGATCCATAGGCTTTTGCATAGCAAGACTGTTCCGCTGCCCATGATCTCCAGAGCTAGCGTATCTCGCCTAGCTTGAGGTCAGGTTAGAGTGGAAGGGAAAAGTGCGCCACGTGGTGAAGTTTTCTGCTCCCAACATGAGCTTCCTCTCACCCGGAGATGGAGAATGGCTGGACAGCAGCACAGAGGAAGAGAGGAGCCTTCTGTCGTTTCTTGGTAGGGTTGAAGTGTTGCTCGGAGTTTTCGAACGGAGAACATTTCACTGGAGTGAAGTTTTTTGTTGTTTTTGATGCTTGTTTTGAGGGTTGTTGTTATTATGTTTCCTTTGTGTTGAGTTGTCGGTAACTTTGACTTGTTTGTTACAGTATTTATATGCAGTTCTCAAAAGTTTTTTTTTGTGCTTTTTCTTTTTTTTTCCCATTCACTATAAACTCAGAATATATGCTAACAGTGCATTATGGATTGATTGAATACTACTTAAGTCCGCTTTGTGGCAGAATGGGTTAATACGGAAAAGGGGAAATGGATGATGGTTAATTTATAATGGCCTGTAATTGTACTGGTGATTGTATGGAAGATCAGATGCTTCATGTTGCTGCGCTCTTCTCTCATAATAACTATATTTTATTTTCTACATGTGGAAAGAGGATTGTGCATCCTGATTTGGTACTTTGCTTTCACAGATTTTGGCTCCTAGGTGGCACTGTCTTTTTTTTTTTTTTTTACTTAAAAAAACATTTATTTTTTTTACTATGGAAAGTCATAAATAGACATTGTAACCTCATAATCGTCCATCAGCTATAGATTATGCAAGTTCTGATCAAGTAGCGTTCAGTCCACAATCTCTTTTGCCCCTTACTTCATGGTTGATCATTGGCTGTTGCGCCATGTAAAGGTACCTTTATAAAAGACGACTATTGGCCAAATAATCACTCGAAATAGCTAATTCAATAGTAGTTCAGTGTTAAAATGTGATTGTTCTCAGTAAGAGAAACCAAGTAATCTTGTAGATATGATACCTTTTAATGGCTAACAAAAATACATGATGTTAGAGCGAGCTTTTGAACCTACTTAGGGCTCTTCCTCAGTCTTAATGAAACAGATGTAGATGGGGCATGTATGTAACACAACCATTGATAAGTCACAAAGTTTTTTCCATTTCGGCTTACCAAAAATAGTCATTGGTTGACCAAAATTTGTCACGGTTGTTCATATTAGAACGATGTTCGAACGAATTTGCGTGGAGATCCCCTCTATCAGTCATATCTCGGCAAACAACTACTGACCAGTCAAACCAACAAGCGACTGTCGTATATACACCTCAACGCCTTTTCTGAGTGACGGTTACTCCGCGTAAAGTTACCTTAGAGGGGGTCTTGGTTTTATTCGCTCGTCTGGTGTAACTCATCAGACCCGTCGTTTTATGAGGCAGTCGTGTGATTTCCATGAATACGATCTCACGTCTCAGTGATTTGCATATATTCCTGCATAATTAATGAAATGTTTAATTATTATGAAATTAAAAGTCCCTATTTTACCTCCATTAGTGCTTCTTTTAATTCTCCTCTTCCCTTCTGCATATTTTTTGCGCTCGGCTGTGTGAATGAAGCGGTTACACGGAGAATGAACTTTCTATCTATTTGTGGGGAAGAAAAGTCACAGATTTTTGGGCTGCTAAAACAGATTTTGTGGACGAGAACTCCTTGACGGAGGTGATAATGTAGTCTTTCACATGATGTTTTTTTTCCCAGCGAACTGCCAACATTGTTTCGCTCTAGATCAACATTTGCCGTTCGGATGAGGACAGGCATTAATAATTTAAAGGTTTGTTTTTCCTCAGTATCCCCAAGCTAAAGCCTGCTGTAGAGACAACATCGATATTGTGGGCCTCCTATAGCATTACTCTAGTCTGAAATGTTTCAGGACTCGTGCCTGTGGACAGCAGTTAGTAAGCTGCAAAGGGAATGCTTAAAACCCACTTCTGCGCAATCATTTACGACGGCCAGCGGTATCCTGGACGGTCATTATGAGCCTAGTGTTAGATATATATACTAAGCTTTGGTGGATAAGTGATAAATGCCATGGGCTCCTCTTCCGGTTGCGGAACGGAGTGAGCCGTGTTGAGTGAAGTCGCCAGCCGTGCCCGCTTCATTCACATAGGTTATGTCATTCTCTATTACAGGGATCAGCGCAATTTTAGGGCCCTTTTCCATGAGTATCATTCAAATAATCGTTAAATCGTATGAAAATTAGGGCCGCCTGCACACGGCCGCAGAGAAACCCGACCGATGACCCCACATACGTGTCTGCCATCTTCATAATCTGTGCAGCGGATGTACCGGCTGGCGCACATGCACAGTACAGATTATGCTGCTCCGTCGCTAGCTGATGACACGGATCCCACAACCTTTCCGCAATGATGATTGCAGAAGGGCTGCGGATAAAACAGTTTGCATTGACTTTAATAGAAGCCGTCCATGCATAATTTGCCCAGAATCGCAACATGCTGCGACCGTTCCTCCGCGAGCTGAAAATTGCAATCGGTTTCCGCTCGTGTAGAGGAAATCGCATTTTGCCATAGCATGCCATGGGAGGTATTCGCTGCGGAATCCGGAGGCGGACGCCCGCTCCGGATTCCACAGTGCACATCCGCCCGTGTGCAGGAGGCCTAGCTATAATCATTAGGATGGCTCCCATATTGCCACTTGAGGGATGCGGTGGCCCAAATGTCACAGTGACCTACATCACCATGACTAATTCCGGGATAAGAGCCAACAAACCAGTAGGATGTCAGAGCTGAATATAAATATTTAGTCCTAACAGCATATTGAAAGTGACAACATAATCACTTTAATAAACATGGCCGGCATCGTAAGGACTTGGCTTTACCGGTTTGGTGCAGATTTTTGGGTTTTACTCCATTCACAAGCAAGAGCAAAACTAATATTTTATCTGGTTTCCTCTTACAACAAGACGATGCTTTGTGGGAGCTCAGATGAAAGGGTTAAACCATGAGTGCTCAGTCACACAGCAACATTTGGGGCACGCCAATATAGGGTTTTAAGGCCGACTTCAGATACGCAGTGCAAATCTACTTATGCCTATTTGTGTGATGGGCGTTGCGTTGTTGCGCTCGTGTGCGTATTTTGCAGTATTTTTTGCACATGCATACCCTGCGTATTTGCGTGCGCAAAAATATGCAAGCGTGCGTTCATTGATTTCAATAGGCAATCAGGTTTAATTAGTTTAACAGGTGCTATTTTTCGTGAACAATTGGCCCAAAAATAGAACATGCTGCGTGAACGAAATGCGTGTGCAAAATATGCTGTTAACGAGCCGGTTGAAGTCATTGGGATCTATTCACTGCCTATTACGCACTGAAATTTGCGCAAAAGTAATATGCAGCACAAATGCACAGTTGTGAATTAGCCTTTAGGGGCACTCCAGCAAAATCACATTTTTCCATCACTGCACCCCTTGTCTGATTGTCGATCACACTTTGGATATCTCCTATGTATATTGCAGTCACTTCCATGCAGTGGAGCCTCCTGTCTGATACTTATCAGGCACTATCTTGATGCTGAGCTTTCTCTTCCTCTCTGCTGTGATAGGGATCCCATGATGCATCAGCACAGCATCACATGATCTGCTAGAGCCAGTATCATCTCTGCCTGCTGGGAAGGCAGTGTGATTATTACCCTCTATACCGTGTTTACCTGAAAATAAGACAGTGTCTTATATTAATTTTTGTTCAAATAGGTTTAACTTTTTTACATGTATAGCTGCCTGGACACTATTTAAATTGACTTGTTTAATTAACTGTTAGCAGGGCTTAATTTTGGAGTAGGGCTTATATTTCAAGCATCCTTAAAAATTCTGGAAAATCATGCTATGTCTTATTTTGAGGGTATGTCTTATTTTCAGGGAAACAGGGCAGTTACCTAGATAAGTGAAAGACCATAAGCTTACAGTCGATGTGAGAGAGAAACTAATATCTCCTCCATTACAACTGTGTGACAGGAGCCTGTAATCACCAGCAGTAATTGTGATAATGTTTCTGTCTTCCCCCTGTGAAGAGCTTGTGTGGTACAGACCATGTAGTATCATTGTGCATCAAATACCGGTAGTATCTTTTTAGGTTAAGCTCACATCCTAGTTCTGCATTGCTTTTTCCTGCTGCTTCCTGCAAGCAAGAAAACTATGTCTGATCCGTGCAGTGATGGAAAGAAGCAGCATCGGATGCACATCATTGACTATAGAAGGGTCCGTCTGGTTTCCGTCCAGCCCTCCGGCGTTCTCCATGATGAAATAGTGCAGCATGCTCCACTATTTTATTCCAGATCTGCGCCGGAGGCTCCAAATCAAGATGTAAGCTTAACCCAACGATTTGTCAGACAGACCTGCAGCAGTCATCGCGATGCACAAATTAGAGTGTAGCGCAGGTCTAGGTGGCCAGACACATTCTATCATCCGAACCTGACGATCTTCTAATAGGTTGGACATCAGGGGAGATAAAGATTGGCAAGCTGGATTTCTACTGTCTGATTCTTTTTTTCAAGGGAGGTAAGCCACTTTCTTCCCTCTCCCCACTGAGGACACACGTGTGCTCAGCCAAGATGAGCATGCATCTTGTACGGGGTGAGAAGGTTGCTGCCTGAATGAGCACATGCCCAACCTCTTTCTAATGTGTATGGGCAGCCTTAGGATAGATCGCCATGCATCTGATTATTGACTTAATGTGAATGCAAACATAGCATAGCTGCGTCTGTAGCGAAATCGCAACCTGTCTTCTGAACACTGGGCTACAAGCCACATACAATGTAGCTATAACTTGGTAGATAGTTAATTTGGTATACCTATATCTGTATTGCCCTCGATTCTTCATTCTACGCTTCTGCTTGCAACCAGCAGGAGGCGCTGTGTGAACCTTTTGACACATGCAGTACATGACGATGGTTGAAATAAGTAGGTAAAATGCTTGTGCGTTTGGTTTTGTATGGGATTTTCAGTGTTACAAAGTAGTAAGTCCCCTTCTTCAGGCCTCATGTCCACAGGGAAATGTTTATTTTAAATCCGCAGCGTTTTTCCCGCACGCGGATCCGCGCCCCATAGGGATGCATTGGACACCCGCAGGTAGTTAAATACCTGCGGATGTCATTTCTCCCGTCAGGCGCGGATCCGCGTGCGGGAAAAAAAATGGACATGCTCCATTTTCGTGCGGGTCTCCCGCAGGTTTCTATTGAAGCCTATGGAAGCCGTCCGGATCCGCGGGAGACCTAAAATCAGAATAAACTCACCTGCTCCGGATGATGCGGATCTTCCTTCCTTCGCGGACGGATCTTCTCTCTTCGGTCCGGCGGATGTGCCGGGCGCACGCACGCGGTGGCGTGCCGAGCACATCCGCCGGGCCGAAGAGAGAAGATCCGTCCGCGAAGGAAGGAAGATCCGCATCATCCGGAGCAGGTGAGTTTATTCTGATTTTAGGCCTCATGTCCGCGGGGCAGGAGGGACCCGCTGCGGATTCTACATGAAGAATCCACGGCGGGCCTGATTTTCCCCGTGGACATGAGGCCTAAGTGTACTGTATAATTTACAGAGCTTTTTCTGCCCCGTAATATCATTGCCAAACAGGTTATCTTCCCATCTTCCTGCGCCGTATACGCGGTCTGCTTAGGTTCTTATATTTTGGAAGCTGCTTTTTATACATCTACCGTCGGATTAAACGAGATGTTGCTCCTCCGGGACGTACGCTTGGAATACAATCTACCAGACTTCATAGAAGAAGAAAAATATAAAAACGGCTCTTGCAAAACAAAAATAAAGAAGTTCTCAGTGCTCGCCTCTTCTTTCCGCCATAGGTTCAGCTTTAGCAGTCTCCTTTTTTCAAGCCGGCAGCAGTGACTTTTCGTACTATTGGTGACCGCGCCAGTCACGTGCCGTACCCTGGGCATCATGGCACTGTCCCTGAGCAGTGATGCTAGTAGTATGGCACATGGCCTCTGCTGAGCTGCAGCACATACTGTAAGCATAGACCAGGGGGACCACCGGAGCCTCATCGCTGGTTCGTTGGGGGAAATGAGTTCTGGTTCTTTTTTTGTTTTACACAAATATCCGCTGTTTTTATATATTTTTTTTTTTGCAAAGTAGGAGAACTCTTTCAAAGAAGCACTACTTCCGTGAATATTTTTATTTTTTTGCACTCATTACGTAACTAGTAAATATTTCCAGTAATTATAAGTTGGCTAGTATCACCTTGTTTGGTAATTCTTCTGTGTCTGAAACTTTTGGAGTCCTCCTCAAGGTTATCATGTTACCTCATTCTGACCAACTGAGATTAAAGGCTGATTTACACGCAACGATTATCACTCAGAATTCGTCCAAAGTAAGACGGCTTTTGGGCGATAGCCGTTGCATGTAAATGTGTGCCCATCGTGCACTCTTCGTCCATTGCGGAGTTCAGCTCAGCATAAAAGCCTTCGCCCCTGATAAGAGGGACAGCATGCTGTGTTCTCCACACTGATTGCTTTTGTTCTGCGGCTGCATACAATGCTATGTATTTAGAGAACAGACCACCCGCTGTTCTCTAAATACATACAAATGAAGCTAGTTGGCTACTAGTGGGCTAATTAGCCCATTAGTAGCTTATGCAAAATAATTGCTCACAACTGTCAGTTTCCCACTAATTTAGAGCGATCATCTTTACGTGTAAATGGATCTTAAGGCTCTGCTCACATCTGCGTTAAGGCTGCAATCATAATTCCGCTGCAGGGTGCTCAATTTGTTCTGTTAAAAAACGGGAACCTAATGGAGGCATTCAATTTGCTTTCCGTTTTTTTAAAAACCCATTGACGTCAATGGGGGAGGGGGTGAACTGATCAAAAGACAGAGCAGAGAAATGGAATTCTGACTGAAGCCCTAACACAGATGTGAGCTGAACCTTACTTGGGTTTATGTATTTACTAATTAGTCAGTTTTCCAGTCGGCATAATCTCTGTGATGGACCCTACTACACAAGTTCTTTAGAGGAGGACACAGACAATCCTGTCACAGATACTGATAATGATTAGTCATGAAGGAGATCACAGCCCATCCCCCTGACTGTATAATTATGGTTTGTAGGTTAATACAGAAGATAATGGCAGTGTCCTCCCAGTAGGCAGAAATGGTAATTTATAACTGGTCATTTGATGTCGTGCTGATGCATCATGGGAGTGTTAGCAGGGCATAGAATAAGGGAGCAGGCAGAAATCTTAATGTCAAGATGGTGCCTTATAAGCATCAGACGGGGCCGCACTTCATGAAAGTGACTGCAATAGACATAGATGTCCAGAATGAGGGGGCAGGGATGCAAAAATGGGTTTTCATTGCAGTGGCCCTTTAAGTTTCTCTGATGAGCTTAGAAATGGTTATTGGATATTTGGTAAATATTAGCTCTTTATTACTTTTTTTTTTGGGGGGGGGGGTTTGTTTTCTTTTTGCTTTCTGCGGAAGAGGTGGATGGAAAAGGGTCAGGTTTTCTGAAAAGTTTTTTTTTTAAATGGTCCAAGTGTTAGAGCTTCACATTGAAATCAGTGTATTATTATGTTCTTTTTAGTTACTGAGGCCAAACATAGGAGATGTGAATGCTCTAACCAACCCACGAATATACTCGGAAAAAAAGTATATAGCGGACTGTATATCTGCTTCCAGCCTGAACGTATAAGGAATGTCAAGCTGAAGGTGTGAACAGCGTTGGAGACACACAAGGGCAGACAGGAGGGGGCAGACAGCAGCTCTTTAAATAGAACTCGGAGAAAATCCTGCGAGGGAGACCCGCCGGTCACACGGACAACATCTGGTGCTACATATAGGGACAATGCTGCATGTTACAGCCCACACTTGGTGTAAAGGCCCTATACATTACTCCATCGGTGGGGCCGGGCCGTTCTCGCTTGCATGGGGGCCCTTGTGACTTTTCTTTCACAAATGATGATGGAGGGATGGGAGGGGTGAACAGGTATGTTGGATTTCATCACCTGATTCTTTCTCCCCCTGCCCCAATATGAACAGGGCTTTACCTGAATTCTGCAATCCTATAGGACAAGTACCAACATGTTCCTTGTGTCCAAACACAGACCCTCATTCCAGCTTAGATTTAGGACAGCGCTGATCAGAAGAGCTCTGGTATCGTAGCAATGGGCTGCTTTGTCGGGTTCTTTGGGGAAGGGGGGTATTTTTTATTAACTGACATAATGACATACACCATTTACCACAAGTAATTGGCCACCTGAGTGAGCATGAGAAGTAATATTTATTTATATATTAATACTTAGTGGGGCCTCTTTTGGCTCTGATGACATGGGATGCTCTCTGTGGCGTACTTTCCACTAACGTGTGATACACTTCAGCTGGTATTTCCCTCCATTCATCCTGCAAATGTCTGGAGAGTGCTCTTAAAGAGGATGCATAGGCCGGTCTACAATAGTGGAAGGGGCATTATTTTTGGACAAGTTGAGCAAGGGAAGAATTTTCTATGGAGTGATAAATTGCGCTGTTCCATCTTCAAATCAGATGGGCGTACCTGGGTGTGGAGGGATACCTGCGGAATGTTTTTTGCCTGAATGTGTTGTGCCAACAATTAAGTGCAGTAGTGGTTCTGTTATGGTCTGGGGATGTTTTACATGTCTCGGTCCGTTGGTTGTAGTGGCAAGAACCATGAATACCTTGACATATTAGACAATAATGTGCTGCCGATAATATAGAATACTCTGGGAATGATCAGCAATACCTTCACTAAAACAACGCGCCCTGTTACATATACAAATGAGGATATGGATGTTGTGTGACTGGACTGCCCTGCACAGAGTCCCAACCTGAACGCTACTGAACATCTTTGAGATGAACTGGAACGCCGGGTCCGAAAATATGAACAGCACCCACATTCTTTGAGACAACTCTCCAGACGTTTGCAGGATGAATGGAGGGAAATACCAGCTGAAGTGCATTGGACATTATTGGAAAGTATGCCACGAACAGTATTTGATGTCCGTAGGGCCAAAGGAGGTCCGACAAAGTATTAACATATGTAAATAAATACTTTTGATTCTGAGCCTAATCTCTTTTGATAGCAGAGTGTATGGAACTTTATAATATTTAGTGTTGTGAAGTCTATGTATGAATAGCTGAGTTACAGTGCCTATACATTATGGGTAGCTGACAGCCAAACTCCTGTTAGGCCAATAGCTATATCCCCAACCCACCCTCCATGAACATCCATGTAGTGAATGCAGAGAGAGGAGAAAGTTGAGACATGTTAACCTGAGAACAAAAAGACTGGGCTGTTGAAGACCAAGTACCCAATCCTTATCTCTCCCGAATACTGCCATCAGGACAGAATTGGGAGGCTGCCATATGCAGAAATCATTGGGTTCAGCCAATCTAGATCTCTGTGTATGACCACCCTTAGAAAGCCTGTACATGGTCACCTCCTAATTCCATTTGGGGGCCTTATATGTAGACAATTCCATGTTTTATTTGGCTTCCCAGTCGCGATACCAGTAACTTTTACTGACGTTACTTTGTATGGCGCCTAGGAGGCCTCGGTTCCCTATTGTGATGCTCCTTTTAGCACGTTCAGAGGGATTGTAGACTGCAGCGTTCACTTAAAACACACAGCCATTTGCATCTGTCAGATCCCCCAGAGACGGAAACAGAATTTGCTGCTCCTCCTTGGAATCTATGGTTTTTGTATATCCTGGAACTTTAATCACAAATAATGATAACTATTAAACTGTTCTGTGATGTTCGCATTGAATATTTAATGGATCCCTCTAGAAATTAGGCATCTAAAATAGACTCCTGGGACTCCAGATTCTCATTTGTGGAAAGGATAGAAATATGTTGTTAATAAGTATGCAAAAAAACACTAAAGCAGACGAGCTCTGACAGTAATGTGCGTGCAGCCATAGAGGGCCGCAGAGAGAAGCTCCGCTACGGAAATATCTCTAAAAGATGAGTAACTAATGTCTAATAGACAAATGTACAATTACAGGCCACGATTATCTATGTCTAACGAGAGTTTAAAAATCAATCGGTCACATTTGGAGAACTCAATAGCGTAGTCGATTGTGCCATTGTGTCCTCCAAAAAAAAGCTGGAAACCATGTCCAACAGAGACCAAAGTTGGCACCTTTTTGTCTCCGTTTGACTAAAGTCGATGATCCTGTTTTTTTTGTATACTAATTCAAACAGAACCCCAAGAGAGAACGGTCAAAGATAATAATGGTCCATTTCCATGGGTTAGTTATCCTCTTTTTTTTCTTTTTTTTTTTTTTTTGTCGTCCGACAGTCAGGCCATGTTAGGGACCAGCCGACAGATAAAATATAACTTGTATTTTATTCATTTAAATCCCTGTTTAATTTGGGTTTAGGAGTCCAATGGGCAGTCCTACAGAAATGACTGCCAATCCGTAAGTAGGACCGCCCACTGGACTTACAAGAACAGAATGAGCAGAAATGTAAATGAGTAAAAGCAAAGTTATGCTAATTGTATTCCCACAATACTATATTATCAATCTAATCAGCATATCCTGCTCTGTAACATGCAACCTGCAGCTCAGTCAGCATGTTCAATGTGACAGGTTCCCTTTAAAGCAGGGGTGCCCAACTTTTTTTTTTTTTTAATCAAATTTTTATTAACGTTTTTCGTAAGATACATCAGAACACGCACATCAAAATGAGAGACCTAGACAGTCCGTGTAATGATATCACCAAATGGCGAAAAAATAGGGCACACAACTAAGGCTATGGTGAACCCAGAATGAAACAGGTCCCCATTCATAGAAAGAAGTATGAATATACTAAAACCTGTTGACAGAGGACTACATTTTATTACGCAGCCTGAAACAGAGCTAAGGGGAAACAATAGGGGCTGATAATAAATAATACAGAGTGGGTGGAGAGGAGAGGGGGGACCAGGAAAGAACTGAAAAGACAAGGAAGAGCTGAAAGAGAGGAGAGAAGGAAAAGGACCGGGCGTCCGCGTCCGCCTAGAGGACCCCAGATAACACTGAGGAGCGAGAGTCTTCCCACTAGGGCTGGACCAAGAACTCTGATCTCCATAGAGGATGTGGGTGTCCAACCTTTTGTCATTTTTGGGTCACGTTAGAAAGAGTTGTTTTGGGCCACACCTAAAAATAAACCCTAACATGACTTGTCGGAAATCGGCACATGGATTTTGCCTATTGACAGGGCTAAATCCTCATGTGTATCCACAGCAAAAACAATGGTAGAAAGCCATTTTGCTGCAGTTTTTAGAGGTGGAATTGGCACATGTGATCTTTCCGCTTTGTAAATGTACCCTTAGGGTTCAAATAATCACTTCTAAATTAATGCAGCTGACCTGGCTAGTCTACTAACTACTGTCTGCATTGGGCCGCCCATTCATTAACTCACACACACAGTAATGCTACTTGTCACTGGCCTAGCTGCAGCCCGAGAAGGAGCAAGAAGAGGCGGGGCTAACAATAGTGCCCGGCAGCTCTCTGCTGTGTTTGTCCCAGCCCCTGCAGGCCAGCAGCAAGTCACGTGATCATCTTGACCTGGAGGTGGGGCTGTTAAACGCTGAAACAATGAGGGGGGGCGCTGTCTCAGACTCAGCCAGCATGACTCCGTATTGGCTCTCCACAGTGACTCTCCTACAACTTGGAGTAGGAACAGCAGCGGCTGCACTGTAAGTGCCCACCACCAGGCTCCCCCCACTTGTGTACCAGGGTCTCTGTACTTTGTAACACACAGAGGTAGTTGGGCAGGTAGGTTGCTGCGTTTCTTAGGGCTGGCCGCATGTCACTGACAGCAGCCGTCCCACAGAGCTGTCGGCCCACCGGGAATTTTCCCGTTGCAGTAAACAGCCAATCTGCCCCTGCGGGTTGCCATCATAACCATCCTTGCCCGCAGGCTGGACACCTCTGCTTTAGGGCTTAGACCCAATATGCTGGTGATTTGGCTGATATCCTCTTAGGAGTTACTACCGTAGCCACCTTAGGCACACCGGTGCTCCGTTACAAAACCACAACCGTTGTATCCCCCATATTTATGCCCCTGATTTAGCACTCTTAACAAGTAATGGCAAGGAGTGTATTTCATAGTTCTAGTCAGCAGCCTCTTGTCACATCCTTCAGCGTAAAGATAATGTATAGCATTTCCATTTCCTTGAGTGAGAAGAGATTTAACAAGTAATGATTCCCTTCTGTAGTTTACCAGCCAGCCTGGAAATATATGGTGGTTGTACATTGATTTGGCATAAAAATGGTAACATGGCCTATTGAATAACCGTACAGCCTGTCCATATATATACAATATATGTATAGCGCCCTATATCTCGCGCCATCGCGACGGTTACATCTGCTGTTCATACGCTCAGCTCCTTGGAAACAAAAAAGGGAAGTATACCAAAATAGCAGATTGAAGGTGTTGGTGTGAAGTCCTGATTCTGCACTTCTTCTCCCGGGCCATCTATTTCCATAGTCACAGGTTGCTCTACGGCGCAGCGAGGCTTCTCCTTTCCACCTGATGTCATTTGTCTTCATGTAACTCATTCGGGCTTTCTAAGGTTACTTAATGTTAAGTTGACCTTATAAAAAGTTCTAAAACACAATTTGCTAAAATGATTGTGACTCCAGTGGCCTTCAGGTCCGACGCATTTATCTCCTTATTTTAAGGAACATTTTGATGTTGGAAATGTCAGATAACGAAGGAAAAATATCCAATTATCTGTCCTTGCTTCTTCGTTCTATTCTAGTAAAGACAGTGAAGAAAAGGATGATGGAAGCATCTTCCAAGCTGTAAATGATGCTATTACTGTCTTTGGATCATTGCTCAGTGATTAAAGGCTCTCTATAGGCATTGGTGGTTGCACACAAACTGTGGAAGGAAGCATTGCACCACATCAATTAAAAGACCACGAAGCCTAAAAAGCTAGTTGCTTTCTATAAGTGATACTAAAAGCATTAAACGTGTGTATGCAAATATGTCGAAGGGGTTAGAAAAAAAATTCTGCTTTATTTATCCTGAAACAGCGCCTCTCTTGTCCTTGGGTTGGGCCTGGTATTGCAGTTCTCTCCTTTTCAAGTGAATGAGTGGCAGCTGCAATACAAAACACGGTCCTTGGATAAGAGTGGCGCTGTTGCTGGGCCGAAAGAGCAGCTTCTTTCCTTCTAGCAGAAACTATTTTTCTCTTTTGTAGCAATGAGATGTATAAATTGTTTCCTCTGATTAATGAGTATTAATCTAAATTCAGTCCCTCATTTATAAAATGCATTTGCTTAACAGTATGTCGTCCTTTGGTATATACAAGTTTTTGGGGTGGAGGGTTTCCAGGCCTTCCAGTGAAGACAGGAGCTCATGTTTTTCTCAGTCATTAAGACACTGGATTGGGAGAGAAGAACTAGGTGGAGTAGAACCTGTTAGCAAATAAGGGTACCTTAATTAATGAAGAGGACATAGAGTATGAAGTAGGTGGAGGTGCTGCCAACCAGATGCCCACTCCACAGTCTGGGCGCAAACAAAATCACTGATGTTGCAGCGCAGCCTTCCAGAATCTTTATCCCAAATGCTGCTACCAATCCTCGAGATCAACTAGGGGCTTGAAATAGGCTGAACTAGATGGGTATGGTCTTCATTCAGCCTTACACACTGTTAGCCCTCGCTGGTTTCTTTAGCCACCTAGTACTAACAGTTAGAACCATGCTTGGATTCGGGTTCTAGTCATACTAATTCCAGATGATGAAGGGGTCCTCTAGCCCGAAACATGGTTTTTATTGCTGTTTTTTTTATTGCCTAATTGAGTGATAAGAGAAGTTGGATTTACCTCTATTACGTATTCTGGAAGGCTGCGCTGCAACAACGCTGTTGTTTACTTATACTAAGACTTTGGCAGACTTGACCCCAGTCTAGTTAAACCTTACCTCTCCTTAAGTTTACTAGACCAGGGTCGTGACATATGGATTCTACAGCAGCATTTACATATGGCGGATTTGTTGCAAAGACAAATGTACGGTTGCGGTAGAAGTAGGACCGGTCAGTGCGGGTTTGAGGAATGCTGCTTACTTTCAGATCGTAGAACCGGCTCTATTCTGCCATAGATTTTCTGCAGAAATGCTGCAGATTCGATCCGTTGCATCGTCCTGGGTGAAATCCGTCTCCCAATCCTCCTGACTTACCTTGCAGATACTTTATGCAGATTCTACTGCAGATTCTTCCCCAGCAGTCTCTGCTAGGACTGATTTTTTAAAATATTTTTTATTGCATTACTTCTGGTTTGTGGATTATTTTTCTAGTCCTGTTACCCAGTCCTGTCAGTCATCACCATAGCCGACCAGCTCCGCTCCGGTAACTTTCCGTAATGTTCAGTATCGTTTTAATGTAGAAAAAAAAAAGAGTTTTACTTTGTCTTTTTTCCCTTTTCTGACTCATGTGCAAGGTGAACCTGTCCTCCTCGGAATGCTGCATAGGCTGGACAATGTCTCTTCATACCCTTCTTTTATTAGCGCTCATCTTCGTGTTTATCGGTTGCCAGTTCTTCTTCCCCTGGACTAAGTGCAGATGACAAGAAATGAAATAGAAGCCATTGAGCAGAGGAGGGCTGCATTGATTTTGCAGCAGGTGATAATGCAATAGTACCGTGCAGCAAGACGGGGGTGGACGAAGGGGGGAAAGAAAGACATCTAATTTTGGAAGAGCTGAGATGGTATAGATTTCTATCCCAGCTCGAAGGAACCGCAGCCTGCGCTCCACATAGCAACAACTTTCTGGTAGAGCTGCAGTTGAGAGAATGTATCACTTGAGCAGATACAAAGTCCTAAGGACATAAAGCAGCAAGGAGAGACATTGAATCAGCCAGTGATATGCAAGATAGAAAACATGTCCAGTGAGGAGGACGAGTCCAAGTAGCAGGCTGGTAATATTGGAGCCAGGGACTGCACCGTCACGATAACAAACATCCCTTTCTCTGGCTGCTGAGTGAGCTGTAATTTTGCAGAGGAGGCAATTATCGTGGAATATTAAAGGGGGGAAACAAGGACTATTGTGGCTTCAACCTGGACGCCATTGAGATTGTGGTTTTAGATGAAATCCTTATTTTCTTATCTCTACCCAACGACTTTACTTTCTTTAATTTTTGGCCACAATTCCTTTTTCTTTCTCGAGTGCTGAGAGTCTTCGAAAATTCCCAAGTGTCTTGTTTGTCTTGGGTATCGAGTAAATCTGAGAAGCAGCTTTCTTTTTTCTTTCCTCCTTCTGTCTCAGATATTCAGGTGCAGAAGGAACAGTTGTTTTCTGTTATAGTTTGCTGGTCTTATAATATTTTCTTTTATGTATTGTTTGTTATGTCTTTTTTTTGTTTGTTTTCATTAGACTCCTAATTTTGATACTTTGTATCTTTTTGTTTGCACCACTGATACATTTGAGCGTTCCATGTTGCTTTAAGGTATTGATTCGTTAGGCAGGGACGAGCCTTTTTTTTTTTTTTTTGCATGTCACGTTATATTTACCTCCTCGGAACGTGTCATTGCCTGGATAACTGATAATTTTGTCCTTTTCAGGGAGAGCCGTTCTGCACTGGCACAGGCTGGCAGCACTTTTCAGTAAGTGCTTATTGTTTGCACAGACTGGGGAGCACTGATGACACTTTTTCTCCCACTAAATGCCAGAATGCTTCAGCATCTGTAAATAGCTTGATATCTAATGAGGATGTGCAGTTCAGGCAATTGATTGAATAGCTGCAGTCGTGTGTGTATCTCCTTGCTCTCTGCACACTGGCAGGGGAGGGGGAGCAGAAGGATCGGATCCTGCTTCTTTCTGAATTGGAAGTAGCACGGATCCCTTGGGCCAAAAGGCCAGGATTATTCGTCTTTGCTGCACCAGATTCCCCTAGAAGAGTGGAATATGCCAGGCTGCACGAGCTCTGCGATTCCTCCTGGCATACCCGAGGACCGGCGGAGGGCTGCGTAAAATATAAATCCGGTTCCATGTGTGGGATTCTTTGTTGCATCTCAGAAGTTGGATACAGCCCAGCCTTTGACGTAGAAATGGGTAGCACTTGCGATAAAGGTACTTCTAAAGAACGTGGGGGATTTCTTTTCTGGTTTCCTTTGAGCATGTGTTAGAGTGCTGGGGCCGTTCTTTAACCCTTTAAATTACGGGTAAATGAACTATATTTGTGAATTTGCTGCTTCATTGCATATGATGATATATGGAACATCTCATTTTATTACATCGGTCATTCTTCAATTTGCTTTGTTTTGTTAACTTTGTTTTTATGTTCCTAATGGGTTAAAAAAATCTATTTCGGAATCCGTTTACTACCGGACAGCTCTGTAATGGCAAGGCTTGGAATATATTGTAGCGAAATGTGTTTTTTTTTTTTTCTCTTTCCACTTTTTTCGATTTCCAAATTTTTGTGCAAGTTTCGCCGAACTGTTTCATCTTGCTGCGACTCACCTGTTTAACGTGTTGGGATATATTCTTACCCGCTCTCTGAGATGTGTATATTTCATTGTCTGCAGGGTTCCTTTATTCTATCTGCTCAAAAGAATCCAACTGTGAAATGTAAAGCCCAATTATCTTTTCACCCCAGACGCTTACACGAAAACACGCTTGCTATTATTTCTATGGAGTTGTCAGTCATTTTCCGGCTGCAGAGTAGATCTTTATTGACAAGCTCTCTTTTTCTCATGTCCGCTCTTTCTTCTTCTTCTCCCCCTCTGCAGAGGTGCCAGCTGAGAGGTCACCACGAAGGAGAAGTATCTCTGGGACCAGTACATCTGACAAGGCCAACTCCATGGACCCTGCAAACACCTCTCCTTTTAAAGTCCCCGTAAGTCGTTTGTAATGATTTGTGTTGGACAGGGGTTTCCTAAGCGTGCTGCATACAGAACGAGCCGGCTGAAGATCTACAGCATATGCTGTATTAATATTTTCCCTGGGTAGATAGTGCTGCATTAATCTAGGAAATTGCAGAGAAACTGCAGCCATTAAAGAGTAGCTAGGCTTTTTTTTTTTCAAAAATGTACAGATTAGGTGAATATAAAGCCTTTTTGCTGTATGTTTTATCTGTCTTTTCTATGCATTTTTCATAGAAAACCCCTCTTCCACTATATAGCTAGGTGAAGAGTGTGCTGAGAACTCAGTCTTCAGCTAGCCAATTGCATAGCTGAATGGAGAGCTCCGTCTGTGCCTGCACTGTTATGTAGTGCAGGCACAGCAGTGGCCTCACATAGCTGCATAGCCTAAAACAAAGCCTTTTATCATATATAGCCAGAGGCGTAACTTGAAGCTCCTGGGCCCCAATGCAAAACCTGTAACAGGGCCCCCAACTATAATGCTTTATTCATAGTACTGGGCTCCCTATATGGAGAAGAGAGGACGTATGGGCCCCCCAAGGCTCCTGGGCCCGGATGCAACCACATCCTCTATAGTTATGCCCCTGTATATAGCATACTCTGTCATGCACCTTTACATGTATTCATACATATGTGTGACAGTGTTGGACAGACATGCACAACACTGAGAGACCAAGATCAAATCTTCCACTTGCTTAAAATGGTTTTAATCCTTTATTTTAGACAGCCTAACTTGATTTCCCACGTGGCTGACAGATGCTGGGTGTCAACCGCTAATTGCCGACGGCTGCACTGAGTGCCAATAGGGATTGTCACTCAGCTTTCCATCAACTCCTGAGTTGACACACACACACATATATAAATATAATTATGCAACATTGGCTTGGACCGCATGTAATGTGTTTGGGGGCCTCCCAACTCTCTTCTGCTAGCAGATGTTGGGGGAAAGATGGATCTGGCAGTTGGATTTCAGTATGCCCAGTCCTTTTGCCCTCAAAGGAGGTAAGCCAACATGAGAGGAGCCTGGCAGCAGCTTATTCCACTCTCCATATTAAAGGGGTTTTCCAAGCAAATTCTATTGATGATAGGTCATTGGCTGTTCATCGCTGGGGACTCACCACTTGGGATCCCTGGAGATCAGCTGATCGTCCGGCCCACTCTCGGTGCAACAGGGCCAAATATTGTCATCAGCATTGGGACAACAAGTTTCTGAGTTGACTTCACACCTATTGAAATCAATGAGAGCGCAGCCTCCTCTTACACTTCTGTGTCCAACACTGGTGTCAGAGGCGGAAGTATAATAGGAGGCTTCAGCTGCCATTGATTAAAATGGGCGTAAAGCCGCCTCAAAGACTTCCTACCCCAATAACTATGTCCGGCCCCACCTCACTGACGGGGCTGGAGGATCAGCTGATCGTCAGGGATCCTTAGTGGCGGGTCCTTTGTGATTAACTATTGATGACCATTCCTGAGGTTACAGTGAGTAGATCATCAATAGAATTTGCCAAGAAAACCCCTTTAAGAATATATACATATATACTCGTCAGATCTAAGGGCACATGTGTAAGGGGGGATTGGCAGGCAGTTGTCTAACAAGAACAGCTGCCATAACCCTGCAGAACAATGCAGATTTCTGTGCCAATCAAGTTCCGGCCTTACGGCAAAGCATTGTACTGCCAGGGATATGATGGGGGGAGCGGAAGGGTTAAGCAGCTTTCCACCATTAGCATAGTTTAGTAGCTGCGTATGGAAGGAGCAGGATGTCAGGTTTCTCTGCGAGTAATAACCATCAGTGCCCAATCTGATTAAGAATCACTACAGCCGTATGATTGTACATTAGGTGCAGTTTGAATGCCCCTGGTAGCGTTAATACTGATGCAGCAAGGACCTACTTTTGTCTAGCAGAGAGTGTAATTGGATGTGAGGGAATGCCGTCTGCCGCTAGCTCCTCTGGTCCTGGGAAGTGTAACAAAAGCCAACTCAGTCAGCAAAAGTGAAGGTCAGGAAAAACCTGCTGAGATCTTCCAGCTGCCGGTTCTCTTGTCTTCCGCAGTCACAGATTTCATCCTCTATGGGGCCAGCACTACTAGGCGGGAAGTGCACAATATGGCCGCACACTTGGAAACCGTTCTGCATTGTGCCAAGTTCACCTGTGCTTTACTAGTTGTGAACCTGTATAGATGATGTCTTGTTACATCTGCCGACAGATATTCTGCAGAAGCAGCAAGCATGCATGCACACTATGTAAAAAAAAAAGCACCTAGAAGTTGTTGGGAAAACTTTCTCTGTAAGTAAGTGATTAGAATATCGGAGCAAAAGGATCATTTATTGCAGGTCTATTCCCACTACATGGTCAGGCTTGGTATTGCAGGCCATTCGTTTCAATGGGAACTTTGCCTGCAGTACCGAGCCTAGCCTCAGCAGGAAGAACGGAGCTAGCGCACTGGCTCAGAAAACAGCTGATCGGTGAGGGTCCTGGATGACGGACCCCTGCCTCTCTACTATTGATGACCCATCATGAGGATAGGCGATCATTAGTTTACAACTGGACAACTCCTTTTAGTCATCAATATTAAATCTGGTAGGGTCCAGCTTCCAGCACCCCCCGTCGATCGGCTGTTTGAAAGGGCAACAGCACATGAGCGAGCTCTGCAGCCCCTTCTCAGGCCTGTAATCTCACATCTGTTGGTCACATGGCCTTTTGTGGAGCTCAGTCCCATTCAAGTGAATAACATTGATCTGCGGTACCAGATACCGCCACTACACAATGTACAGCGCTGTTCAGTAAAGAGGCCACAGCACTCGCCTAAATGCCACAACCTCTTCAAACAGCTGATATTGATTACCTATCAGAAAGAGTACGTCATCAATATTTTAGCCTAAGAAAACCACTTTTAAAGTTATGGTCAACACAGTCTCCAGTTATCAATAAATGAACAAGTATGTCAGGGTCCTTCTAAATGGCGGATTATCAGGCCCAAACATTCCTACAAACGCCGATTCGTTTAGCAATCAGGCTTTATAAAAGGATAAAACAAGCAGTTGACGGATGAGTAAATTGAATGTCGTCTAGGTGAGCATAAAAATGATTGCTGGTCGGCGACACGACTTCCGTATAAACTAAAGAGATATGCAGCCAGTCAGTGGCAGGGGTATAGCGGCAAACCATCATGTTAATGATTGGTCGTCCCTATAGAGCAGTTAATGTACCGATGTACCAAAAGGGAACAAGTGCTGACCGCCATCCTGGTTGTTGGTCAGCGGTTATTATCTGCCCGTGTAAAATGACTTTGTCGTGTCAGCATTGTAGACTGCCAACTATTCATCCTAGAAAAAAGACGGATAAGGGGCGACCAAATAATTATGTATAAATACATGAGGGGACGATACAAGGATCTCTCCCATGATCTGTTTATACCCAGGACTACGACGGTAACAAGAGGGCATCCTCTACGTCTAGAAGATGGCAGGTTCCATCACCAACACAGAAGGGGTTCTTTACTGTAAGAGCAGTGAGATTGTAGATCTCCTCCTGAGGACATGGTAATGGCGAAATCAATGGAGGAGTTTTAAGAGGGGTCTAAGCGTCTTTTTAGAGCACTATGATATTACAGGATATAGACAAATAGTCAGAAGGGTTGTCGAATCTTCCAACTGCTGAGTCAGGAAAGACCCTTCTCAGAGGAGTGTAGATTTAGGGATTAGTCTGACTGCCATCATGGAGTCAGGAAGGAATTTTCTTTCCCCCAGGGTGGGGTAATTGGCTTCTCCCTTATTGGGTTTTTATTTGCCTTCCTCTGGATCAACACGGGGAAAACAGGTTGCACTGGATAGACATTTGTCTTCCAGCCCAGCATACTATGTTACTACGAGTGTTATGGCTGTTGTTATTGCATATAGATAAGATATATGACCTAATACATCGCCCAAGCTCTCCAGCATAAAATCTGTTTTCCCGTCTTGGACTATTTGCCAGTGACACCATTATTTTAATTATACATTGTTTTGATTAGACTGGAGGAGTCTTTACATTATACCAATCAATGCTAAGTAGTGTCATCCTGCACATGTCAGGGGTGGGACATGTATAGCCTTTCCTGCCGAGCCTAGGGTCTTCATGGTAAGCCCCCTGAAGGTTACAGCTCCATATTGTATTGTTTTACATTACGCCCAAGTTATTCTATCAGTGTAATATGCTCAGCTGCACTACTCCAAGGGGTGATGAAATCCGGCTCCGGGGACACAGTTTGCCAAATCTTTGCTAGTTGGGCCTGACATATGCTTATATTACAGCTTTAATTGCTTCCCAGGGACCCTGCCGCCTGTGTGACTGACAGGTTATGGCTGCACAATGAGCCCTGGCTGGTGGGGCTGACCAGCACATCTCATCTCAGACTCTTTCTTCGATAGGTAGACGGTATAATGTAGTAATCTTCAATGAGTGCAAAATGATATTAAGGTAATTTCTAGCTAATATGATGACACGTTCCCGTCAAAAAAAAAAGTTTGTGCGACCTAATGTGGCTGCTACAATAGGTACCTGCAGGCCTAATGCGATATAACTCAATTACAGAACAATCACTCTCATTCACTTCTTGTTCTTGAAGAAGTAACGTACAACTTTGACATGATTGGAATTCTCATACAGCTACGGCTGTGGTCGTACCCTGCCATTGTTATATTGCTTTGTCATCTTGCATGCAGTATGGGTCAGCCAGGGGTGTAGATATAGGGGTTGCAGGGTAGTTACTACCGGGCCCTGTAGCTGCATCCGAGATCAGGCACAACTGGCATAGGACCACACTTGGACATCCTGTCTGTTCACAGTGAATAGAGGCGGTTGGCCGGAAGAGTTCTTCGATGCTCTCCAACTCCATTTGCTGAATGACTAATGTGTGACAGCATAGGAATAATAGTTGTTGGGATGACTGTTGTGTGCTTCTAAGTCCAAGAGTCCTTCCATCTAAAGGGACTCTAAAGGCCCAGTTAGACAAAACAATTCTTGCTCAAAACCGTCTTTTAAGCGATAACCGTTGCGGCTAAATGCACGGACATCGTGCAGTTTTTTTTGTGCACAAGTCGTTCATCGTTCCATTCTAGTTTTCTTGAATTGAGCGATGAACTCTTATCAGCGGTGCAGGCTGTTATCACAGTCGGCAGCGCTGATGAGATTCTTCTTTTAGCTTGTGTCCCGCTGGTAGTTCACAGCAGGACGCAAGCTGTAATCGCGGAGAACAATGCAGCTGTTTGATTATGTAGAACAGCTGTATTGTTCGACGAGCGATGGTGGCAGTGTCCCGCTCCGCCTGCATAGCTCTTAAGTAGCTACTTTGTATTTGCATTGTCTATAGTAGCTATCATTTGAGCGACTTTTGAGCGATCATCTTTCAGTGTAGGGCCTACTGCCCACGGCCGGAAGATAGCATGATGGATAGCTTCCATTGACTCTAATGGAAGCCATCCGCGCATACGCCCGCGGCAAGTAGAACATGCTGCGGGTGATTACAGATGCTTTCACGGTGCGGAATTCCACGGTGGAAAATCGTTTTGTGTAAAAGCGCCCCAAGTCTCAATAGGAGATCCATCAGTGAGGCTGGACTTACTGCTTAAGGTTCATTTACACTTAAGGATTGTTGTTCGCTCACATGAACGAAAGTGCGCAATAATCGTTGCGTCTAAACGCGAGCCACCGCACACTTTTCATTTATCGCTCAGTTTCAGCCTGCATAAAAATCATCGTTGGCTCGCTCACTTCTCATTAAGTTTAAACACTCGCCATTCATTGTTTCACATAGGGATGTGAGAAGTTCGTCCGCCCTGCCTTACTGACAGAGCTCCTATTGAGTCTTAGACTGCGGTTTCTACACACAGTGATATGTAGAAGCTGCAGAAGACAAACAGTTCAAAGTTTTTAATGAAACCCAATTGCAAAAATGATCGTCAGCCCAAAATACATGCATTTAAGTGGAAAAAAAAAATTCCGCCTAGGGGGTCAATAGTACAATATGGTTTCAGGCATGGTTTCACAAATCTGAGCTGAATATCACCTTGATAAAAGCAATGAGAAATGCTGGAGCCACAGGTGACCTTCCCTGCTGCAGTTTAGACATTGCTTTTCTTGGCAGGGGCGACTTTCTCTCTTCTGCCTGGTTTCACATTACTGAATTATCGTCTGTGATTCCCAACTCTGCATTATTCTGATGACATTATCCTGCATCGGTGCTCTCGCGCATTAAGATGCACCTTCCTTCAGCCTTTTCCCACCATCTTGAATCAATACTCCTTTAATATAATAATAGTTGAATATCTTCGGTGCTGGGATATCCCGATTTTGTGCTAATGCAATAACAAATTGGCTTTTACCACCAGCCTTGGGAGGAGGCAGCTTCCAGTAATAGATTATGTTAGTGCAGGCCATTTCAGAAAGTTTTAGGATGACAACCTATTGTGCGCTTGGCTTTCTATAAGTTTTTGTTTCCAGTTGTGGCTCTCGGTACATGCTGGGAGTTGTAGTTCAGCTGGAAATTATTAATGTAGAGGCTTAAGACCCTTTTACACACAGAGGATCGCTCAAAAGATCGCTTTTGAGCGATCATTTTGCATAAACTACTAATTGATACTAATGCCGCCGGGAGCTATATTCAAAGAACAGCGAGGGGGCTGTTCTCTGAATACATTCCCTTTGTTCTGCTGCGTCGCTGACAGCTGAGACAATGTTATTATGTGAATGACTTAGGGGGGGCACTGTAGGGCCTGTGAATGACTATGGGGGGGCACTGTCGGGCCTGTGAATGACTTGGGCTGGGGGGGGGCACTGTCGGGCCCGTGAATGACTTGGGGGGGGGGGGGGGCACTGTCGGGCCTGTGAATGACTTGGGCTGGGGGGGGGGCACTGTCGGGCCTGTGAATGACTTGGGCTGGGGGGGCACTGTCGGGCCCGTGAATGACTTGGGGGGGGCACTGTCGGGCCCGTGAATTACATTTCTGAGAGACGCCATCAAAGAATACCTCAAGGAGAGCAACGGAATAACTCCTCACCAGCCTGGGTTCATGAAGGGTCGATCGTGTCAGACCAATCTGATCAGCCTCTACGATGAAGTAAGCTCTAGGTTGGACCTGGGAGAGTCTATTGATCTCGTGTATCTGGACGTCTCTAAAGCATTTGGCACCGTGCCACATAATAGGCTGATATATAAAATGAGGCAGCTCGGATTGGGTAAAGAACTGGCTCAGAGATAGAAAGCAGAGGGTGGTAATAAATGGTTCGTACTCTGAGTGGGCCTCCGTCACTAGCGGGGTGCCACAGGGTTCAGTATTAGGCCCCATTCTGTTCAACATATTTATCAATGACCTGATAGAGGGGCTGCACAGCAAAATATCAATATTTGCAGATGACCCAAAATTATACAATATAATCAATGCAACAGAGGACAATGTACGGCTGCAAACGGACCTAGATAGGCCGGGGGCTTGGGCAGAAAAATGGCAAATGAAGTTCAATGTTGATAAATGTAAGGTTATGCACATGGGCAGGAGAAATGGATGCCACCAATATACACTAAATGGGGTACTGCTAGGGAATAGTGATATGGAAAAGGACCTGGGGGTACTAGTGGACTGTAGACTAAACTGGAGTAACCAATGCCAGTCAGCTGCTGCAAAAGCTAATAAAGTCTTGGGGTACATTAAAAGAGGTATAGGGGCGAGGGACGAGAACATTATCCTCCCACTATATAAGGCCCTTGTCAGGCCTCACATGGAATACTGCGCACAGTTCTGGACACCGGTGCTCAGGAAAGATGTCACAGTGCTTGAGGGGGTTCATAGAAGAGCAAGTAAACTAATACATGGAATGAGAGGACTGGAATACCCAGAGAGGCTATCCAAATTGGGACTATTTACTCTAGAAAAAGAAGGTTAAGAGGCGACCAAATAACCATGTATAAATACATGAGGGGACAATACAAGGATCTCTCCCATGATCTGTTTATACCCAGGACTACGATGGTAACAAGAGGGCATCCGCTACATCTAGAAGAAAGCAGGTTTTATCGCCAACACAGAAAAGGGTTCTTTACTGTAAGAGCAGTTAGGCCGCCTGCACACGAGCGTTCCGAATTCCGCTAGCGGATTTTCACGCGCGTATGGTACCTAAATGTGCTTGCGGATAGGTGCGGATGCGTGAAAAATCACGCGCGGATATACGCGGATGTGTTGCAGAAAAAAACGCGCAGAAAAACCAGCAGCTGCCCCTTATTGTAAACCCAACCCCTAAAGAACTGCCCATTCCTTGGAAAACAGCTTAAAAACCAACACCCAGACTCCGTTTTGTCCCTCTTGCTTGTGTGAGCACCGTTAAATTATTCTGGCAACATGCTTTCACCCGGTGAGCAGATGTCTTTGTGGGCATGGTTGATCCATGTAACTTTTTTCAGGCGCTTCTCCAGCGTGACTTTATTTCAGTCACTGCAAAAAAATTCACAAGAGGAATTCATTACTACAGATTTTGCATTCTTACATCCTGCATTGGCAAGAAATACTACCTATCTCCCTCTACACATTGCGGGTGTCTGCTGAACAAGGCTATTAACCCAATAAATGCCGCTTCAGTGGCACCAGTGGAAAATACAACTGTTCCCGCAAAAAACAAACAGGGAGGGCTTAGTAACTTGGGTGCATCCTGGCGGCTGATGCACCCGTCTTCCTGCACAAGACGGCCGCAATGCAGGATGGACGTCTTTCCACAGAGCTGGAGGAAAGAACACAAGTCCGGCAATGGAGCCGGTCATGTGCTCTTTTCTGCCAGCGTTGCGGAGAGTCGTCCGTCCTGCAGTGTAACCGTTTTGGTATCGCTGCATCCGTAAAAGTCTGATCTATCAAAGTAATGTATGATTTACCCTGCACGGTGAATGTGGTAAAAAAAAATAAAGAAACTACGCCCGAAATGCACTTTTTCGGTCACTTTATTTCTGAGAAAAAAATGTAATAAAAGGCGATCAAAAAGTCAACTGTATGCGAAAATGGTACCAACAGAAACGTCAGGACATACCGCACAAAATGAGCCCTCACACAACTATGTGGCCAAAGAAATAAAGTTATTGCACGCAGAAAATGGACACAGAAAATCATTTAAAAAAATTAAATATCTTTTTAAAAAAAATACAAGTACTACAGCAAAAAAAATACTATATAAGTGTGGTATCGTAGTAATCGTACTGACCCATAGAATAAAAATATCAGGTCGTTTTTGTTGCACTTTGCACGCTGCAGAAACAGGACGACCGAAAGATGGTGGAAAGTCTTTTTTTTTTCTCTCCGATTACAATTTTTTTAAAGGTTTTTCAGTAAATTATATAAATATAATTATATAAATAGTGCCATTGCAAAATACAACTCGTCCCACAAAAAAACAAGCCCTTATACAGCGACGTCGATGGATAAATAAAGGAACTACGATTTTTTAGGGAGTAGGGGGAAAAAAAGGAAAAAAGCAAAAAAGCTCCGTCACTAAGGGGTTAAAAGTGGAGATGGAAAAGAGCACAATAAAAACAAAAGTAAAACTGCTTGGCCACTAAGGGGTTAAAATGAAAAAAAAAGACATTTGACACAATAGCGAATAATACTCACGCAAGTTCTTCTTTTCCGCTTCTATTGCGTTCGTCCAGGCATCCCCATAAACCTGAGCGGAGAGTTGAAGCCAGGATTGTTCCTTTCGATTCTTGTTTAAGTACTCTGGGGAGTTACTGTCCCATATGCTAGGGAAGTCCTGCATCATTGCGACAAGTTTGCCCATGTTGATCATTATTCGTTACGCCTGGTGGCTGCAGGCTGGTGGCTGATGACTGGTGGCTTGTGGCTGCTGTCTGGTGGATGAGGTGACTGGAAGGGCAGTGCTGCTGCTGAAATTCGCCTGTGAAGCTCTGTGCTGTGTGTTGGTATGCCTCCTACCACGCCTACTTCCTGTAGTCATAGCAACCAGTGACTCCATCCGCAGCTGCAATGCGGATGTACTGTGTGAAAAAAATGCACCCATTCACTTGTATTGGAGGCTTCACGCGCAGAATCCGACCCAAATTAGAACAGGTCGCAGATTTTTTCAAGCGCGTGAAAAAACGCGATACAAATCCGTCCGTCTGGGGACAACTGCGGATCCTCATAGGAGTATATTGGCTGCGATCTGGGGCAGATAATGTGCCTAAAATAACGCGCTAGAAATTCCGTTCGTGTGCAGGCAGACTGTGGAACTCTCTGCCTGAGGATGTGGTGATGGCAAAATCCATAGAGGAGTTTAAAAGGGGACTTGATGTCTTTATAGAGCGGAAGGATATTACAGGATGTTAATCCAGGTATACAGGCAGGTAGGAACTATTAGAGGTTGATTTAGGGAACAGTCTGATTGCCATTAGGGAGTCGGGAAGGAATTTTTCCCCCAAAAGGGCTAATTGGCTCCTGCCTCTTGGGGATCAACAACATAGCAGGATAAACAGGCTGGACTATATGGACATTGTCTTCATTCGGCCTTACATACTATGGTTAGGGAGGGGGGCACTGTCGGGCCCATGAATGACTTGGGGGGGGGGGGGGGGCACTGTCGGGCCCATGAATGACTTGGTGGGGGGGGGGGGGGGGGCACTGTCGGGCCCATGAATAGATTTTTTCTATTTAACATAAAACCGTAGAACTGCAGACTACACCGGGGCACAAGCTAGTGAACATTTAAAGGTTTTGATGGGAGACCTGATCAGAGCTTTGAAATATATTAAAAGTATAAATAAGGTTGAAGAGGGAAGTGTTTTTTCAGGAAGCTAACACTAGAACAAGAGGACACAACCTGAGATTAGTTGGAAGGAAGATCAGAAAGTATTATTTTACTGAAAGAGTAGTAGATGCTTGGAACAAACCTCCAGCAGACGTGGTTGGAAAATGAACAATCACTGAATTCAAGGGATAAGCATCTATCTATAGTTGGCGACTGGATGACCCTGCGGTCTTTTTTCCTCTCTCTATGTTTAATATATAGCAGATAGCTGTTGGCCGATACAGTTGTGTAACTTGAGCTTTGCATCATATGTCAAGCAGGAACACGCAGAAATCCTTGAGTTCTGAAGCATATTGAGATCTGAGGTTTCTCCTTATCATCCGTCTGCTCCATCCTTATAAGCATATGTTTAGCGATTTTAAAAAAAAAATCCTCTGGTTCTCCTTCATCGGATCGCCAGCGAACGCCCCTCGTGAAATCTCCAAATATGCGCATTCATTTATATTTCCTGCATGTCTCTGTTATGACGGCTGAACACACAGACATATTGTGCATGAAATTGCTTATGGGAGCTCATCGGAGCCTTGTTGCGCCGAACGCCCGAAGCATCGTTAGAGGTTTATCTCTAGCTTATTGACATTGATTGTCTAATTACGGTGCCCGATAGCGGTTTTTCATTCACAGAGGCTTAGTACAGATGATTTATACAAAGAGCGACAACCAGCTTGACAATAATTCTTAAAGCATGGGAAAATGGGCTTTAAACATGAGGCTGATTTATTAACAATCAGCAGGAGAAAGCGGGATACGTCACGTAGGACTCCTGTATCCGAGCAGAAGATATGGTCTTCTTTTATAGTACAAGCGCCTGCCCATATAGCATATCCTATGAATGCAATACATATATAGATCATTTGATATGTTTTTATATCCAGAGCAGCCTATATCTGAAAGCATCCAGTGCTGTGAAGGTATTTACGCCAGATGCCCTTTTTTATTTTTGCATGTTTGAATACCTTACAGTAGCGGATATTCTCCGTATTTTAAGAAGCTCTTTAGACTCTTTGGTCCATTGCCATGCATAGCCGGCACGCTGGGGTGAGTTCACGCATTATGGTTTTGCTGCGGGTTTCACGCTGTAATTCTGCAGCAATGCAAGAGAACAAACCCCGTTCACGGTCAGTGGAGTAAAACTGCGCAGAAGACAATCATTCTGTGGATTTTCAAATCCGCAGCATGCTCTATTTGTTGCAGAAATGGCGCGGAATTTAATGCGATGTAGTGAGTAAATTCCGCTGCGGATTTTGGTGTAGATTTTCTCTACAATGTGTTATCATACCCTTGTTCAGATCCTGATACAGCAGATATGTTTATTCCAGTGGGACATAAGCCCCATTTGCACCCAACGATTATGGCTGAAAATTCACGCAAGTTATGTCTTTTGAGCGATAATCGTTGCGTGTAAATGCTACCATCATTTGCTTTTCGTTTGAACGATGATTTTAGTTGAGTTTAAAATCCATCGTTCAGCTGGAGAGCTGATAGCAGGGACCGCACGTTGTGATTCTCCACGAGAGCGCTGATAACATTGTATTTAGCCGCAGTCCCGTGGCAGAACAAAGGGGTTGTATGCAGATAACACCATGCTGTTCTCTGTATACAGCTCAGGGGGGCTCGTTCACATGCAAATGAAGGTAATAAGCTGTTAAGGGCATTAGTGCCCATTAGCAGCTTATGCAAAATGATCGCTCAAACGGTCAGTCATCCTGTCTTTTGAGCGTATTTTGAGCGATCATCTTTGCGTGTAAATGGGCCTTTACTGTGGTTCTCCATCTACCATTCAGTCTATTCCACTTGTGTCTTGGATCTGTTACGATAGGGATTTTTCAGTTTTACCTTTCAAGGAGTTGTCCAGTTGTAAAGAATTGATGGCCTATCCGCAGAATTAGCCATTGGTAGTAGATCAGTGGAAATCCGCCACCAAGGAGCCCTGTTATTTAGCTATTCGTCTGGTGGGCATTGAGCTGATTTCTGCAGGAAGCAGACAGCTCCGTTCTCTCTGTAGTTGCCAAGTTTGGTATTACAGGCAAAGTTACCATTATCTTCAATAGGAACTCTGCCTGTAATACCAAGCCTGGCCTCTGCAGTGTGAACAGAGCTGCCTACTTTCTGCAGAAATCAGTTCAGTGCACAAGCAAACTGGCCCGATGAACCTGGCCTGATCAGTACAGCTCCTGGGAGGTGCACTCCTGTAGATCTACCATTCATGGTCTAGCCTAAAGACCCATTTACCTGAGACCAGCGTTGGGCAAACGATGCCCGATACACGTCCCTGTGTATACTCGCTCCCATGCTGTTACACAGGAGTGAGAATCGCTGGATCGCTCACAGTACGGCCACCAGGGAGGCAGGGCGGCTGGAGGAGATTTCTCTCCCCCTGCCCGCCTTCATTCACTGTAAGCAGCGGCCGCTCTGTAGCACAGGAAGGCGTACGGCGCATTAAAGGGGCACATGCTGCATTACCCCATTGGTGGGACCCCTTTATGAGCCAGACCAGAAAGCTGCAAGAAATGGCACTTCTCGCTCTGTCGAGCCTCAGCCCGGCCATATATTCCATCCATCCTAATGGCCGGCATGTAGTAGCGAGTTTTAGAGCTTGCAATCTTCCAACCTGACTATAAGCGCGGCTGCTGTAAGCACAAAGTCTCTTTAATAGAATAATGAATCATTTACTGCAGTCACAGGCGTCGTGTCTTCTAAAATCTGTCCCAGCGGCATCGCTGTAACTGGAGCATTTTTGTTTATGACAGGTTTCCTAATTTTCAGGGGACGTATTTGGCTCCATTCGTTGTGACAGCATCCTGATTGTTAGAGCGTTTATCCCCATGTTCTCAGCAAACTACCTGCAAATATTAGTCGCTGACTTATCCTCTTGTGTGGAGAATTTTAATATTTTATTTAGCGCTCTGTGTTATCTTGGTCTCCTTCACAATTCACAGATGCTCAGTGACAACCACTAATGGCAGACATTGCAGCTCCCCTAGTGGTTGTCCCCTAGTATTGCACAGACACTAAATGCCATATGAATCGACATTGTGTTTCAGAAATATCCCCCCTTCTACTACTACTCTGCTGGTGGTAGATATTTTGATCATGAAATAGGAAGCTCAGGATGTGTAATGTTTAAAGTCCGTTCAACATAGGAGAATGCTATATATATGTGTGTGTGTGTGTGTGTGTGTGTGTGTGTGTGTGTGTGTGTGTGTGTGTGTGTGTATGTGTATATATATATATATATATCTATATCCTTTTCTAAACATTGTTGTCTCCTTAAATGGCACTTTAAAGGGCCCCTCCAGAGAAAACACATTTTCCCATCCTTGCCCCCCTCAACTGATTGCCTGTTGCAGTCTGGAGGTTTCCTCTGCATATTGCAATCACTTCCATACAGTGTGGCCTCCCATCTGATGCTTATCAAGCACCATCTTGATGTATAGATTTCTCCCTGCTCTCTATGCTCTACTACCCCTGTCTGCATTTGGTATGTCTCCTTGCATTATCTCATTCCAAGCTGAACCTACTTGCTACCTGCTAAACTACTTTGCTAAGGGTATTATTGTATCTTGACGCCACCGGAAGTAGTAGTGGAGTCAAGATACAGGGGGTTTGACAGTGCGGTGACGCCCCCTTTTTCTGATTGGCTGCATGGCATTCTCCTTTTGCTTGGTCTCACAGGTCCTGCTTCTGGCCCCGCTGTGACTGTAGCCAGCGTGGCAGCAAGGCTGAAGCTGATGCCCTCCGCTGCCTTGTAGAGGGGCCGCTGTCAGTTTCCTTGCCGCCCCTTGCTCATCCTTACAGCTGCTGCTCGTTGCTGCACTGCTGACAGCTCCTCTTCCTGCCGCTGCTGTCACCTCCGATTGCTTGTAGCGGGGCCGCTGTGGCTCTCCCTGCCACCCCTTCCCCGTCTTTACAGCTCCTGCTGGTGGCTGCGGCTGTTCACAGCTCCTGCTGCCGGTGTCACCTCTGCTTGCTTGAAGGGGGGCCGCTGTCACTCTCCCTGCCACCCCTTCCTCCTTCTTACAGCTTCTGCTGGTTGCCGTGCTGCTGACGGCTCCTGCTCCTGGCCCTGCTGTAACTGTAGGCATCGGTGCCCTCCCAGCAGCGCTAAAGTTCAGCGCCTACAGTCACAGCGGGACAAGAAGCAGGACCTGTGAGCACAAGGAAGGGATAAATGCCGTGCAAACAGTCGCAAAAAAGGGGGCGTCACTGCCATGTCAAACCGTCTGTATCTTGACACCACCTCTACTTCCGGTGGCATCAAGATACAATAATACCTTTGCTAAACTCCTCAGCTAAAATCCTCTGTGCTGTGGTTGTGCTCTGAACTGTGTATACTGCCTTTTGACTCTTGTCTGCATTTGGTATGTTCTCCTGGCTAAATGAAACTTTACTTTTTAGTCATATTTGACATTCACCTCCCCCAATAGCATCTCCACTCAGCCTTGTCTGAAATGTTTGCTTTATCTAAGGAGAGCAATAAATTCCCCTCCCTCCTTTTTGGTCAGTGGGTTTGCAATACTAACTCTAGCTGCTTAGTCAATGTAACTTAAGTAGCCACTCCCAGCTGTATTCCTGTTGTATATTTACTTGCATTATAAAATCAGTGTAACAATGATAGCCCCATGTGTTTGAGTTGTATTAAGTGTGAGCTGGATCAAGTGTTTCACGCAGTTAGAAATGGCAGTTCGACAGGGCAGGAGACAGGTAGGCCACAAACTCTGCCTAAATGCCTCGCACTTCACAACTATCACTAATGCTATCACCTCTGTCCTTATATTTGCTGTTCGTTTCAGACCCTCTTTCCCACGCACACCTCTAGGGCATTCTATTCACACCAGCCTCTCTTTCCAATCCTCACGCATGCACAGTTCGCATGCACTCTTTACTTTCTTACTAAGCCTCAAGCCCCCCAATACCACTGACAAACATAACAGTCCTCCTCAAAAATCTCCTAACCATCTGCTCACCCTCGCTATCCTGCTACTAGCAGCTGAGGATATCTCTCCCAATCCTGGCCCAGCCTCCACTTCTCCTTATTATTACCCCTTACCTGCCTCACTCAGACACCCCTGAGCTCAACCACTAGCCCATGTTTACCCTCCCCTGGCTCATTTAAATGTGCAACTTGGAACTGCCAGTCAGCATGCAACAAACTCCCCATCCACGCCTTTTTTACTGCTAAATCTCTAAATCTGCTAGCTCTCAAAGAAACGTGGATGCAGCAGTCTGACACGGCCTTCCCTGCTGCATTGTCTTATGATGGCCTGCAGTTCTCCTATATCCTAAGACCGTAAAACAGGTGTGGTGGAGGAATAGGTACTCTACTCTCCCCAAAATGTACCTACCAGGTCATCCACCCCCCTCCCTCCCATACCCTCACTAACTTTCTCATCGTTCGAGGTACAAGCCCTACGACTTTTCCGTCCGCTGCCCATGCGAGTAGCAGTCTTATACTGCCCCCCAGGTGCTCCCCGCCTGTTTATGGATCACTTTGCTGCCTGGCTCCCCCACTTCCGACCCTGCAAAATTCCAATCCTCATCTTAAGTGATTTTAACATCCCCACCAATGACCCCATCTGCCTCTCAGCTTCTATCACTCACCTCCTCCCTTGGTCTCTCACAACTCACAGCCTCTCCCACTCACAAGGATGGCAATACTCTGGATCTGGTCTTCCTCCGGCTCTGCTCTGCTGCCAACTTCACTAACTTCCCTCTCCCGCTCTCGGACCACAACCTCCTCTCTGTCAAGCTCCCTAGTATCTTTCCAGACCCACCTACTTGCCGTACAGGAACCCTCAGGCCGTTCACACCCAACTTTGCTGAGTCCCTACAGTCCACCACTCAAACATGCCCTGGATGAAGCAGCACCCCCTGTGACCCAAGCCATTTGATGCAGACCGCAGCAACCCTGGCTCATGCCTCAAATGTGCTTCATCCGGCGGTGCTCTAGATTGTATGGTAGAGTCCATACAATATCATCCCAAAGAAATGGTGCTGTCTGAAAAACTGAATACTCCTGAGAATATAAAGTCAGGTAATTTCCAGGTGATCAGAATGCGATCACATGATCACCGGAAGAGAAGGGTGCCAGGAAGTTTCTGATAGAAAGGAATAACTAACCAAGGTGATGCTAGCCGACGTGTGTGTGTGTGTATGTATGTATGTATGTATGTGTGTGTGTATGTATATATATGTGTGTGTGTGTGTGTGTATATATGTGTGTGTGTATATATGTATGTGTGTGTGTATATATACATACATCATACACACACACACACACACACACACACACACACACACACACACACACACACACACGGACTAGGTACATAATGAATGAAGAAAAATCTCCCCGGAGTGGCCCTTTACTATAATAAATCTGACAGGTTGTGGATGGGATTATTCTCCATCTCCAGATTAGATACAGTATGTGTAAGACTCACCGCCTCCTCTTTTCTCCTTAGGGCTTCTTCAGTAAACGTCTAAAAGGCTCAATAAAGAGAACGAAGAGTCAGTCAAAGCTGGACAGAAACACAAGCTTCCGCCTGCCATCACTGCGGCCCGCAGACAGTGACAGGTAAGATTGGCTGAGCCTATTCGGATGATATGTATGGCAATTTAGCGCAGCCCTGGCGTACCGCTGCCGCTTACTTGTGTGACCCCGTCTTCTCGTCTCCAATAGCTGAGTGATGTATAGTACCATAAATCTGGCGCACACAGAAGCAGCCAGAGCCTTATTAATTTGCAGAGTTATGGCCAGGGTATAAAAATACTTGTGACGAGCGTCCCCACAGGGCCATGTCTACGTGTAAAATACAGCAGGGGAGATTTATAACGCCTTCACAAGACGAAGGTGGGTTTATTGCAGCAATTAGCTGACTAATTGGGCTGAATATGACACAGAGGGAGCCCGGTCTGTGGCAGGAGACAGGAGTCTCGTCTCTCTCGCACATTTTTATAACTCGTCTCCTTGTTTTATTAGCTGTATTAGACTTAGGACAATAACAGAATCATAATTCCGTTTTGAAAACGCATTGTATCACTTATATTGACCCTGAGTTACAGTCTGTGTTCCAGTTCAGAGCTGCATTCACAAGATACAGACTTCAGAGCTAAAATCTCCCAGCATTCCTTGCTGACTGTCTGCATTTGCATTTTCCTAACTGATTAGACTAATCCTATAGAAATCATATACTCCTTGGCTCTTTGTAGAAACTTTTGCTATTGCACGGAAACCGTCATTTGTCACCGACTTCTGTCCTCCGGCCAGCACTATTGTAATTTATCCCTTTCCAATCCACTGTCTGACGTCTGAAGACATTATGATTTAAGGCTGTACAGCTCCGATATTGAAAGACGTCCGTCGGGGTTCTCTTACTGTATATTGCCAGCCTCTCTGCTGTCGGAGCCTATCCCAACGTGTCACCTCATGCAGTACTGGCTTTAGCCAGCAGATAGCGCCTTTGTATTACAGCAGAAAAAGAGTAAGCTCCCTAGGAAAACCAGGATACAAATTCGATTGGAAAGAGTTAAAGGTCTGGTATATCATGCTAAATGTGATTGGTGGTTGGAGATAATTTTCATTAATTATATACTGGTCAGATTATTCCATCATACATTTCTGGATCTAATGTGTGAACGTTGCGGGAATATGATAAAACATTACCAAGCTTTCATAAAGGGGATATTGAGTAGGTGTGAAATCCCTGGGCTGTGAACATCTACTGATTGGGCACTTAGGGAATCTCTACCACCGCTGCTCATAAAGGCTGCAGGCACCATAGCACTCTCTTCTTCGGTCGCTTATGTCCTGTTGACGGTCTCCGAGCACTAGGGTCTCCCTACAGGATACCATCCTGGACCTCTGGGTGGATCTGAGGAAATTAATTACGGGTAATTAAGCCCCTTTACATGCAACGATTATCACTCAAAATTCGTTCAAACGAGCGAAAGTGCACATTAATCGTTACGTGTAAACGCCAAGCCATCGTGCACTATTCGTTCACTTTTGTCGCTGAGTTTCAGCTTGCATAAAAATAGTCGTTCATTCACTTGTTCATTCGGTTTAAATGGCATTCCTTCAGTCATTAAGTCTTTCAAAGACTTGAGGGGAGAGATGATTGTTTGCCCACCTAATCACAATGACTCATGCTGCAGTAGACAATGGCTTCTCTTCGCACTAATTAACCTCCCGCTTAGAGATTGTTTGCATATACACACGCCACCTGAGCAAACAACATATAGAGTGTTTACATAGCTAAGAGGGCAATGGTGAGGATTTCAAACCATTATCTTTACGTGTAAACGCTCGGCATACGAAAGCAAAAAAGTCGTTTGTTCGTTCAAATGACAATCGTTGCGTGTAAATGGTGCTTTAAAGGGAACCTGTCATCAACTAAGTTATGGCGCTTATAGTTTAGGGGTTGTGGAGTCTGTGAGCCTCCTTTCATACTCATCCGGTTCCCCATTTCTGTGGACTCTTTTCAGAAGGCTCTGCGCATGCACTCCCATGGAGATGAATAGGAACGTGCGGGCATAGTCTTCTGAGAAGAGTCAAGCTGATGTGCGCTCACTGACTTCACCAGGGGGCCGGGCGAGGATGAAAAGACGCACCTTGGATTCCACATCACCTAAACTTGAAGTACCATAACTGAGTTCATGGTGCTTATAGTTGATGACCGACTCACTTTAAAGAGATTCTCTCAATATAGATATCCGTGACGTATCACTAGGCTAACGCTATCAACGTTCAATAAACGGGCATCCAGCAACTTGACCTGTAGAAAAGCCATAATGGTCCTTAATGTTTCTTTTTACATGGGACAGATTGTTGGGCCAATTTAACGAGCGCCAATCAACACGCACCTCGATCAGCGCTTATTTCATTTAAACTCTTAGTGAGGGAGCTTTTTTTTTTTTTTTTTTTTTTCATTTTCGTTTTTTCCTCCTCCCTTTTAAAAAATCGTAGCTCCTTTATTTATCCATCGACATAGCTGTATGGGGGCTTGTTTTTTGCGGGACGAGTTGTATTTTTCATTGGCACTATTTATTGTACCATATAATGTACTGAAAAACTTTTTAAAAATTCTAAGCAGAAAGAAATGGAAAAAAAAAAACATTCCACCATCTTTCGGTGCGTCCTGTTTCTACGGCGCACAAACTGCAACAAAAATGACCCCACAACTTTATTCTATGGGTCAGTACGATTACTAGGATACCAAACTTATATAGTTTTTTTTTTTTGCTGTACTACTTGTATTTTTTTTTTAAGATATTTAATTTTTTAAAATTATTCTGTGTCCATTTTAATTTTTCCGTCGACATAGTTATGTGAGGGCTCATTTAGTGCGGTCCATCCTGACGTTTCTGTTGGTACCATTTTCGCATACGATTGACTTTTTGATCGCTTTTTATTACATTTTTTCTCTGAGATAGGGTGACCAAAAAAGTGCATTTCGGACGTTCTTTATTTTTTTTCTCGGACCACGTTCACCGTGCGGGGTAAATAATACATTACTTTGATAGATCGGACTTTTACGGACGCAGCGATATCAAACACGTATTTTTGGTTTATTATTTTGATTTTTTTTTTATTGCAAATATGGCAAAAGGTTTTGTTTTTTTTGAACTTTTATTACTTTGGTTTTTTTTTATAATTACTAAAACTTTATTGATCTTATTTTTACACTTTCCTTTAGTCCTCCTAGAGGACTACAATCAGCAATTCTTTGATCGCTCCTGCAGTATGACGTAATTCTATAGCAATACGTCATACTGCTTTTTGACAGGCAGTCTATCAAGCCACCCCACGGGGATGGCTTGATAGGCAGTCTCCTAAGGCAGCCCTGGGGCCTTTCAGAAGGCCCCCGGCTGCCATGATACCTGCACGGCTCCCCCGATCTCACCGCGGGGGGGCCGTACGGGACCCCTGAACAACATTTGGGGGATTTAAATGCCGCTGTCAGAATTGACAGCGGCATTTAAAGGGTTAATAGCCGATTGTGACTATTGCCCGCAGGTGTCAGCTGTAATAAACAGCTGACGCCCGTGCTGTATGGAGGGAGATAGTGGCCCTATCTCCCTCCATACAGGTCCTGCAATGGCAGGAACTAAAAACACTATAGGGCCGTCACTAAGGGGTTAAACCTTTTTTAGGTGGCCTGAATTATCGCTGATATGACTGTTCATCCATATAGGCCGGCTGTTCATCTTCCTGTTCACACAAGGAGATGAACCGCCCATCGGCAAGCATTTTTATGCTCACATACATAAACGAGGCGGTCAGCTGATGAACAAGTGTTTGCACGTTCGTCGGCTGATTATTGATCTTTTTACACGGTCCAATTGTCAGGCAAACGAGCAATCGGCTAGCTCTCAGAGGACCATAACACGTCATCTTTTTTGGGCGGTCTTCCGAGGCTGCATAAATGGATGGTTATAGTCAGTTGCCGACCTGGAAAATCCCAAGTGGCAAGAACGTAGGTCAACGCTTCCCAAGCTCCTATAAGTTGTACAAACAGATGACTAGGTACATGTAACTTTTATATCTTTCAGTACTGTATCTTCATACCTCATCTCTAAAGGTGACCATAAACAGAGATGTTCTACTAATTCGGCCAGAATTTATTTCTTGGAGCTATACATTTATTGCAATTGTCCGGTTATTTGAGACCAATGGTCAACAGTGTGTTGTATCAGTTGACCAAAACCAGCCATGGATGGTATGCAGATACTTTGTTGGGCTGTATATATTTTTCCCATGACTTAATCTCATTACACCCTGTAGAGCGCCATCACAAAGGGTAGACTGAGGCATTTCTCTCAGAGTTCTTCCCACCGTATAAACATTGTTTATCATCCTTTGTTATATAACGTCACCCGTATCCACACCCTCCAGACCGCGCTGAGAGTCTAAACTTCTTACCCCCGGTAGCTCGCCCCAGCTTTTCTTTAGGCGAATTCCGCAAATGTTTTCTTTCTCGACACAACTGCGCGATGCATTCATAATCTCGCTTTTATTGTTCCTTGTGTATTCATGCTCGGTAGCCATTGTATGTGTTTGAGTATTCTCTAAAGTTAATGTTCCTTTTACAGCTCCTGTTTTGGCAAGGAGTCCTTTGGCAAGAACGTGTTTAACTCCTATTCCCATTTGTCTTCTCAAAGTAATTTGCCTTCTATACAGGAATGCCTGTCAGCTTGTAACATCTAACTTATTGATTAGAACTCCCAGAGGCCTTTGCTGCTTAGGTTTTGTGAAGGTGCTTAATATTGGCAAACTCGATGAGGTTCATAAGTATGGAGAGTACGGTCAGATCCAGAAATCCCTGAATGGTCATTGGGAAGGAGCCTTGAGTTCCAGTATCGCAATGGCTGCCGTCAGGGAACGTCTGGTGACCACCAATCAGTCAACCAGTCCTGGAGGCACATCTGATCTGCTGTAATCTGCATGGGAACAGAACCTCACGTTTTTAATTCCTACTACAAGGTAAATCGGCCATGACATCATGCACATTGTTCTGTCAATGCATGCTCACACATAATGGGTCCTCCAGAGTGAGAACTGCTCTTTGTAGATGTTCTATGAGGACCTCTCATTTCAGTAGAGGCTAGCTGCATAGCTTTGTAGCTGCTGACTCCAGTAATGCCTTTCTTTTGTTTATACTCCTCCTGTTCCACCATTTGGACTCGATTCGATTGGGCTCCTGATGCTGTGAATGTGTCAGGTAGGCCACCCCCACTGCTCACTGTCAATAAGTTGGATGTCCCCCATCTACAGTGAGCAGTGGGAACCACCCACTTGCCACATTCACAGCGCAAGGAGCCGAATGGGAGGGAGTATAAACAAAAGAAATACATTGTTGGAGTCAGTAGAGCCACTGTTGCACAGCTATGCAGCCAGTCTCGCTGACATGAGGACATGACAAGTGGTGGAGGGCTCTTCCCCACTGGTAAAAGTAAAAGGTAAAGTCCCCTGGTGCAAGTACCGAGTCGTGACCGACACTTAGGGTGACGTTTTCTTGGCAGACTGTTTTTGCTGGGTGGTTTGCCATTGCCTTCCCCAGTCATCTTTACCCTCCAGCAAGCTGGATACTCATTTTACCGACCTCAGAAGGATGGACGGCAGAGTCAACCTTGAGCCGGCTACCGGAATCAGCGGAGATTGAACTTGCAACCTTCAGGTTGTGAGCAAGAGCTTAGGACTGCATACTGCTGCCTTAACACTCTGCGTCCGCTAACTGCTATTAAATCAAAACGTTGTAATAGAGTATATGAGAATGAATTTAATAAACCAAATAGCCAATTTAACCTAATGAGCAATAGCGTAGTCATGACGGACAGAAAGAAGGCGTCTTTATGAAGATTATGAAGAGCGCAGATTCACTAATCCTGATCACCCAACCATTTATATCATTGATAGAAGTAGAAGGCGGCTACAAACGAGCGGTACCTGCTGTAACGGAATAAAGGGACCCTTTTGTTGGCACCGCTCGTTGGAAGCTGCTTTCTATGATAGCAGTATCGACATTTCACTATAGTTTTGTGCTGTCGTCTGTTTTCCATGAAGTTTTTACTTCTTTTTTACATTTGGATTCTTGTCGAGGAGCTTTTTTTTTAGCGTTGTTTTAATTTTCTATATACTGTTACTTTATACATAATTTACTTCGCTAACCATTGTACTGTAGCAAAAGACGGTTCTAATAAGTTCCCAGTAGCTTGAACCCCAATGATCAATAAGTGACTGGGGGCAACAGTTCCTGCCAGTGGGCATACCTCCTTGGTGGGGTGATTTATATAGATTTGGTGGTGGTTTTTATGTTGCATCTAGCGCTGGAGTATATAGCTGGTATACGTCTGTAAGGGATATGGGGAGGGTTGCAGCTCGGCCTCTTCTGACAGCTGGGCTGGATTCTCTTCCCCTCCGGACTGCTAAACACGTGGGATGGATTCCTGCAGATTAAGCGAAAGTCATTTTCTGGCATTAGCGTGTGCGCTGGCTGCCCAGGACACTAGCTGGTATACCGGGCATTCTGACATGACGGAGGACTGAAATGGCTTTTACGATCAGAAGATACCGGGGCACTCGCTCTGCCAGCTCTTTCTATACTAGGTAGGTTCACCGCCACCTGCTGCAGATATAGTTAATGCAGTGTAGGGTCTCGTTTAGTAAAATGCACAGTGCATGGAAGGGAACGGGCCCGCTCTCTTACATTCACATTTTTGGTCTGGGGACATCCACGCTCCGATGACAATGCCATCTGATATTAGCATTCAGTCAAATGTGTAAAATGACTTGCTTATGCGCTGACTGCGAAGTATACATGGCAGTGTATCCCACAGCTTATTACTGTACTCTGAACCATCGTATCACCATTGGAGTCATTAGTGGTTGGTGGGTGCAACTTTTTTTCTCAGTTGACTCAACTTTCTCTATTGGCCAATATTTTAAGTTTTGGGCAGCAACCATAAATGTATCATATTTAATCTGAAGTGTTGAATATACAGATGTGTCTACTGTTGTGTTGGGGTCATTCCATGCCAAGTGGACCAGTGGTCCCCACTCGGCCATCTCCGATTTTGCTGAAAATTTATAAGGATGTACATGTATGTTTGAAACGAGGTTCTGTAAAGTTCTAGGGCCAGATATCAAATACCTGGGACACTGTTGCCCTTTCACTGGAGGTCCCAATGAGCGCGCGGCTTCAGCTACGAGGATTTTGCAAACTTAAGCCATACTTTGGTTAAATATATCTCAAAACCAAAAACCATTGGTAATTTGTGCTTTGACCAGTACACCAAACAGCTACATGGCTTTGCACTGCTGCAATATCACGGTCAAAGCATATGTATTTGTGAAGATATTCACACCCACATATGATGAAAAATGTTAAATGATCAAATCTGACCTATTTTTAAGGTCAAATATCTAAAAAAGGGTACCCCTCAAATCTATTTATTTTGATATCAGTCGAAAGAGCAAATTTTTCTCTACAAGGATCATCATTTTATTTTTTGGAGTCTTTCAGTTTAAGAAAAGAAAAATGCCACTGAACATGGCGTTTTTAAACATACGCAATGAATGATAAATGCACTATTCAAACCCTTGCGTTGGTCCATGGTGGTTATACCACTACCAATTCCCTAAGAATTGGTATTATAATCCTATTAAGAATTGTAATAATGCCAAATCTTTTGAGAATTGGCAGCCCCATCGCCTAGGGGCCACGCCCGATAGCCGTGCAAGGCCAGCCACGGGCGGTCTCTTTATCACAGGTTCCGAAGCCTGAGGGTGGGTGTCTTAGCCTAGGATCCCAAGCCTAATATTGGGTCTCTTTTGTTGGTTCCCAAGCCATAATGTTCAGTCTAAGTGGCCTGGAACTGTTGCTGAATTTGCCCTCAGGAAAGGATCAGGAAAGGGGAATCCTTATGGCAGAATAGCTCAGTCTTCGGACAGCACCGACCAGACTGTTATGAGGTCTGTTTGGTTTCTGCTCAGCTGCCCCGCTTTTGGTCAGAAGAAAAAATGTTGCATGCAGTGTTTGGTGTACTGGTCAAAAAATTGATGAAATACGGGTAGTTCAAGAAGAACGGTTCAAAGATGGACATACAATTGCTGGAACACGAGAAAATCACCAGTTTGTGCCAATTGATGACAAAAAGATTCGCATTTCAAGGGTGTCAAATGACACATCATCTTTCATTGCCCATGTAGATCGATCTGTCAGATCAGAAATGCCTTTTGTGCCAATTGCAAACCTCCAGCCAGGGCAATACATTGCCTGCATTTACGATAACAACTGGTGGATTGGAAATATTTCTGAAATTTCAGTCGACGACCATGATGCATTAATAAATTTCATGCATCCTCATGGACCAGCTAGCTTCTTTCACTGGCCTGTGAGAAATGATACCTGCTGGATTCCTGAGCAGTCAATCATTGCAATACTGCCAGCACCAGCTGCAACAGCAATGGGACGACAATACAGCTTCTTGGAGCCAATTATGTTGCAAATTCAGCAACAGTTCCAGACCACTTAGACTGAACATTATGGCTTGGGAACCAACAAAAGAGACCCAATATTAGGCTTGGGATCCTAGGCTAAGACACCCACCCTCAGGCTTCGGAACCTGTGATAAAGAGACCGCCCGTGGCTGGCCTTGCACGGCTATCGGGCGTGGCCCCTAGGCGATGGGGCTGCCAATTCTCAAAAGATTTGGCATTATTACAATTCTTAATAGGATTATAATACCAATTCTTAGGGAATTGGTAGTGGTATAACCACCATGGACCAACGCAAGGGTTTGAATAGTGCATTTATCATTCATTGCGTATGTTTAAAAACGCCATGTTCAGTGGCATTTTTCTTTTCTTAAACTGAAAGACTCCAAAAAATAAAATGATGATCCTTGTAGAGAAAAATTTGCTCTTTCCACTGATATCAGAATAAACAGATTTCAGGGGTACCCTTTTTTAGATATTTGACCTTAAAAATAGGTCAGATTTGATCATTTAACATTTTTCATCATATGTGGGTGTGAATATCTTCACAAATACATATGCTTTGACCGTGATATTGCAGCAGTGCAAAGCCATGTAGCTGTTTGGTGTACAGAGCAAAGCACCGGTTACAAGTGGTTTTTGGTCTTGAGCTATACTTGGCCAAAGTTTGGTGTAAATGTCATGCGGCGTGATTTTCAAGCTACTTTGACACAAAATTGTGGCCGATATATTCTTTTGTGATAGCCGGTACTAATTTTTTTGTGTTCACCAGCAAAAGTTGAGCTAGTATGTCCAATTTCAGCATCATAGCCAGTATATTTCTATAATGCCTATGTGCCAAAGTTTGCAAAATCCTTGTAGCTGAAGCCGCGAGCTCAGTGGGACCTCCAGTGTAAAGGCGACAGTGCCACAGGTATTTAAGATCTGGAGCTAAAACTTCACAGAACCTCGTTTCAAACATATACATATATCTGAGTAAATTTTCAGCAAAATCGGAGACGGTCGAGTGGGGACGATTTTGAAAATTGGTCCAATTGATGTGGAATGACCCGTTGGCCTCAATTTCTTGAAAAGGGTTGTCCAGTTATAAATTGAGGGCCTGTGCTTAGGTTAGGTCATCAATAGTAGATCAGTGGGGATTTGTTGTCCAGGATGTTTGCGGATCAGTTGTTTGCTATGATGGTGCCGCTCATTCACTAAGCTCATTTCTGCCGGAAGCAGACAGTGCTGTTCTCACAGCAGTGGCCTGGATTGGTATTACAGGACATGTTCCCATTCATTTCAAAGTAATACCAAGTCTGGTCACTGCAGTGGGGGAGCGGAGCTGTCTGCTTCCTGGAGAAATCGTCTCGGTGCACGAGAGCACCATCCGGGGAACCACTAATCTGCAGGGATCGCAGCTGATCTACCATTAATGACCTATCTCGTGGATGGACCATTACTAGTGTACAGCTGGACAGTACAATTTCTCATGATATGTTCATTTATTTTCTGTTTGCAGTGAATGTAGGCGGGCGTCCAGAAGTGATCTCTAGCTCGCTCCGCCTCAATTCACTGAACGATTATCGCTCTTGTGTGAAACCACACACACAATAATCGTTGGGACTATTGTCGGGTGCTTAAATGCCCGACAGTCCTCCCACATAAAAGTACCCTTACGCTGCCAATGCTGATTAGACAGAGTCAGATTGTGTAAGGACACAATTGAATGAGAAAGATAACACCCAGTTGGCAATTTACTCATACCTTTCCAGGAAGGACAACAGAGGAACACAACACAGAGTTTAAAGTTTTAGGAAACCAGCTTGTTTTTAATTCTATCAATAAACAAACATGCAGGTCCATCTGCATTAAGATGAATGTGAATAATGTGCTTTTAGTAACGAAATACACTTATGTAGATCTATAGAGATACGGATAATATATATATTATACAGCTCATACATGTTATAATTTGGTTATTGCATGTATTGTTCCTACTATGAAGTGTGGTTAAAAATCAATTTCTCCTAAACCTCAAATAATACAATGTGTGACAGATAGCAGGAGCTGCTGTCACTTGTCTGGTATTTGCATGAATGTGCAAGAAGCAGAAGATTACCATCACTGCATCATTGTGCCGGTGGCCAGCCATAGTCACTGATCCATGCAGCTTCCGGAGGCCAGCGTATGTCATGCTTCTCGGGGAAGGCAGAGGAGACAGGGGAGAAACCATATAATAAAAGGTCTACGAAAATAGAATCCAGGCACTAAGACTGTTCATAGCGTGTGTGTATGTGTGTGTATGTGTGTGTATGTGTGTGTATGTGTGTGTATGTGTGTGTATGTGTGTGTATGTGTGTGTATGTATGTATGTATATATATATATATATATATATATATAATTTTCATACACACACGGTGAATTTCCCATGATCCAAAAAGCTGAAAGGACAATGTGCATAGTCACAGTGAAATACAGAGGTGCATCGTGGCCGTCTGACCCCTACATCTGGCATAAAACGTGTCCTTAGAGCACATCTCTTTACCCGATAGAAGCCGAAGAACGTTTTTTTTTTTCCCTCTTTGATGGGTTGTTATACTTCCTGGCTTATCCCTCCAAAAGTAGGTTGTGAATGCCATGTGCGCAGACTCTGACCATATTAGTACTTACCCTGCTTTCCCAGAAGCTGATCTATACCTAAGGGTCCTTTTAGACGACCCGGCTTGACCGAGCGAGTGACCTCACCATTCACTCGCTCGTCCTCGTGCAGCCTGTTTAGACCGGCAGATGCATCATTGGCTCGTTCAGTCGTTCACATTCGCTGTATAAGTCAATCGGAGAGACCGGGCGGGCGCTGTTTAAGCCGAACAAGAAGTGAATGGGACAGAGATGGTTTTTATACCTGCATAAAGGAAACTCCAAAAAAATGTAAACTATTTTTGTTCGTCATTTGATCGTTTTGCTCGCCTTTAGGACGAACGATTTTCCTTCACTTTCGCTCGTTTGAACGATTTTTTTAAATTATATTTTATTTTACATCTTAAAGCACTAATAAATGGATGGGTTTTGGTTTTTTTTTTAAGAACCATGCCTGGCATTAGTGATACGTTACCTGCCACGCTGTTTGCTCGCCACCGAAGCCCCAACAAAAATATGGTGTACTGGATTTCTTTTAAAAAGCATTGTGGCTCACTCATTAGTCCCTGTGCTGTGCAGCGCTGGTGTCCTGGGTTGGATACCAACATATGGGCAGTATATGGAGTTTTTATGTTTTTGCACGTTTTTGGGGGCTTTCCTGTGGATACTATGGTTAGCTTCCACACTCCAAAACATACTGAAAGGGTAAAAGGGTTGTCCGGATCTTTTACTATATATGATCCATCTTCAGGTTAGGTCGTCAATAGTTGATCGGTGGGGTTAAATTGTCAATGAGGAAAGCGCTGGAAGCAGATAGCTCTGTCTGTATCGCAGCAGCCAAGTTTGGAGCTACAGGCACAGCTCTCATTGTATTCAATGGGAGCCTTGCCTATATTATAAAACTGTGTCGCTGCAATGTTGACACGGGTATCTGCTTCCAGCGTTGTCCTTACTGACAGTGGACCCCCTGCCAATCAACTATTGATGACCTAACCTGAAGGTGGATCATATTTAGTAAACGTCCTGGACAACCCCTTTAATTGGCTGGCTTTCCTTGTAGCGTTTATGGTCTAATGTTGAGCCTCCCATTGGGGTGCTATAGGAGCCTTAGTGTGATTGTTCTCAGTAAGAGAAACCAAGTAATCTTGTAGATATGGTACCTTTTAATGGCTAACAAAAATACGAACACACGACAAGGCACAGACATGGTGTGGTTAATTTGCACTTAAAGCAAGACCAAAACAGAATGAGCAGAGGAGTAATTAATCCAATGATAGGAATATGTCAATTTTTTGGTCTCTGAATTGGTGTTAGGGGGTCACCAGGCCAGCATGTTCTCTGCTCCAGATTTATCATATTCTCCACTGATGCAAGAAGCCCCCTTCGAGGTTCATTCTGGTCCTGACTGTGTCAAAGGTTGTTAGAAATTTGTACTCCTAAATTCTTCTCTGACGTTGGGATTTAAAATTGCCTCTTAATATAATAACTTTAAGGTTGTCTATGTTGTGTCCGTGACTAGAAAAATGTTCCACCACCGGTAATTCTGTCCTTCTCTCTTTAATTGTGTGACGATGCGATCTCATCCTTAGGCCGCCTGCACACGGGCGGAAATCCCGCCGCGGGATTTCCCGCGGGATTTCCGCGACTGAAAGTTTGCATAGCAGTGCATTACAATACGCACTCCTATGCAGACGGCCGCGGTTTGGCCGCGCAAAATCTCGCGCGGCAAGCAAACCGCGACATGTCCTATTTTTGTGCGGGGCACGCACTCACCCGGCCGCCGGCTCCGGTCTGCGCATGCGCCGGCTGCGCCGCAGCCGGCACATGAAAGAGCTGGGGCCGCCAGGCGCGGGTGAGTACGCACTCGTCCCTGCAGGCTCTCGGGTCGGGTCCCGCGGCGAGAATTCTCGCTGCCGGATTCGACCCGCTTGTGTGCAGGCGGCCTTACTCTAAGTTTTTGTCCTGTTTCTCCAACATAGTGCCCCCCAACAGGACATTCACTGCACAGGATCAGGTATACAGCATCAGACGTGGGACATGTGAATATCCCCTGTCTGATGTAGTCTTGCGGGGTGTATTTGGTATTTGTATCCCGTCCGCGGTCCGTACATGTGAGCAGGTCTTACAGCTTACATTACAGGGATAGGTTCTAGAGATGAGCGAACCTACTCGTTTAGGGCGATTTCGCACTCGAGCATCGCTTTTTTCGAGTAACTGACTACTCGGGCGAAAAGATTCGGGGGGCGCCGGGGGTGAGCGGGGGTTGCAGAGGGGAGTGGGGGGGGGAGAGCTCCCCCGTTCCCCACTACTACCCCCCGCTCCACCACGCCGCCCCCTGAATCTTTTCGCCCGAGTAGTTAGTTACTCGAAAAAAGCGGTGCTCGAGTGCGAAATCTCCCTAAACGAGTAGGTTCACTCATCTCTACTAGGTTCCTTTTTGTGTGTCAGAGGGTAATGCACTCCTGACTATAAAGTTCCTCAAATTTGGAGGTTGCCTGTAACACAGAAGCAGAGGATCCGGGAATATGGTGTTCAGACGGTCATCCTTGTGTAGGGTATGATGGGGTGTCTTTGCGGTTTTCCTAAGTACCTCTAGCTGTGAATTGTAGGTCACTACTAGAGGTACACAACCGTTCTCTTAGGAGGCTTACAGACTGACATAGCTTAATTCAGAAGCAGAGCAATGCCGTTAGTATTGGTATTGGGGAAAAATGCTTTTCCAGTAAGGCTTAATGTAGCGAAGGAGAAAAGAAGTATGATTTGCCGTTGGATTTGTAGCTCCTGTAATGTGAGCAGATCCTCAGTAGATGCTCCTCTGCAAAACTTTTATTGAAGAACTGAAAGATAAGGTTAATAAACTGCATTAAACATTAACTGGCACCAGCAGAGGCAGAAAAATCATTTCTGTGACCATATCCGACCCAGCATCGCTCCCCTTTTAGCCATATAAATCTCGAGCACTTAAGATCCTCTGTCTGACAGCTGCCATGCCTCCCCAGAGAGTTGGCAGCGAGACTGGGCATTTAAGTAATTAACAAATGAAAATTGCACAGGGTGAAGCATACGAGTGCTGCAACATTAATCCTACCTGGGCGTGCCATGACAGGGCCCCTAAAGAAAGCACGGGCAACACTGCAGCTTATTCTCTGCAGTTTTTAGAAGTTTTCTGCATGGCGCTATTTTAGATTAGCAGCCAATAAAGTTGAGAGGATGTGTGCGGCACGGGAGCCGCTGTGCAGAATGCCAGCCTTGCCCGCTCTCCTTATCAGCTAATGGATGTAATGTGAGTCATTGCTGTTGATGGTTTGTGAGGCTCTATTAATGCCGCATTATCCTTTGCTGGTTCATAATCCTAGCAGGCAGATTTCAGTGCAATATGATGAAGTCCCGGAGCTTGCTGAGTGATTGTAAAATGCTCCCTCCTTTTTAGCCAAGCTGTTAAATGGGTCAAATTCAACAGTGGCACCAAAGTAATTAGCTTCAACCACACTTTTTCCCAGATGCTTTTTTTTTTCTAATGGAGTTCGCATAGTCTATAATAAAAAATAATAATAATAATGAAAAAAAACAACAACAAATTGGAGCCTGAGGTTACTGCCTTGCCGATTCCCAGCACAAGTCATCATAGACTTTGGTCATGTGGGCGCCATGGTCTGACAAGCTCCTAGCAGGATAAATGATGAAGCTGATTGATGGATAATAACGCCAGTTGATTGAAAGGTTTTAGCAAAATATCAGTACTTAAGGGGGTCGTCCATTTGTAAACTACAGATGGCTTATCTTTAGGATAGATTATAGTAGATTGTCGCCGATCAACTGTTTTCTGGGTCGGTGGGCTCATGCGCTGATCTGATGTTTGCAGGAAGTAGATAGCGCTGTCCCCATTTCAGTGGCCAGGCTTGGTATTGCAGGCCAAGTTCCCATTCATTTCACTGGTAGCTGTGCCTGCAATACCTAGCTTGGCCACTGCAAAGAGAATGGAGCTGTTGGAGAAGTCAGCTCAGTGCGTGTCTGATAAACAGCTGATCAGCAGGGATCCCACCGATCTATTATTGATGACATATTCTGAAGATAGGCTATCAATGATTTACGACTGGACAACCCCTTTAATTAATTATGAAAACTTGGTACATACTCCAAACTAGTAGTGGCATTGTGTAATCATGAAAGCATATCTATGCAAAAAGACATCCAATGTGGATGCATTGGGATCCATGGAAATGGGCTCTTCTAGCATTACCAGTGTGAACCACATCTGCATGGTTTCTTCCTTTTAAGGTGCACAGCTAAATCTGAAAACCTGTATGAGATTATTGGCCCTAAGGTCATATCTGTGTATACCACAAGGGATAGAAAGGGAAGACAACCGATAACTAACTGGGCCTTCCTGCCTCATTGTGATGGGCTGAATTGGTGGAAATCAATGCCATGACACTGCAGGATTTTTGATTTTTGCTATGCAATCAATTCTTTAGCTTCGCTCCTTTTCGATTAGTTTATACTAGTGGTTCCCAAAGTGATTTATATGGACCCCAGGGGTCGATTTCGACTTGCTGGGGGTTTGTCGGCAAGATAAAAATTTGGGGGTGCACGAGATGTAAATGGGGGACCACATGAGCGGACTCCATTTAGGCAGGACATTAACCTTTAGGCGTTCTGTAAATGACCTAATCCACCTTACACAGATTGTGTACAGAATACTTATAACAGACATAGAAATTACTGCACTTACCTCTGATATTTCATGGTTTATGTACAGTTCACACAACACTTCTTGGGCTCTGGCGACAAAACAGACCCCCGCAGTAGCTAATTTACCCGTAAAGTTTCCACTGCGCATCGTTTTCACGTGATCCGCCAGAGCCCAAGGAGTTTTGCGTGAACTATTCCCATCTGTTTTTTCGGGTGGGCTATGTTCATGGGCAGGTTTTTACAAGTTTTCATACCGGCAGCAACGCATCACGCGTACCTGTGACTTATTCTGCATCATGGACTATCGCAAGAAAGGTTTTCGTAGCTTTTCCATCTTCATACCTCGTAGAAAGGGGTTTTAGCGCAGCGCCAATCTTCTTACGGCAAACGAATATCGATTGCAAAACAGAGATTTGAAACTAGACCTCACTAATTTAAAGTCAAATGTTGACCAATTGCTATCAGAGCATCAGGCTCACCCCTCCCACTAACAGCATTATTTGTATATACAGAAAAGCAGAAGAAATAACAGGTAGACGTGAATGTCAGATTTCGCTGAGGGCTCCAGCAAGTGGAATCCTACCTGGTGCGTGTGCAGCTGAACTTAGCCAGGCAGGGGGTCTACAGAAAACAAAAAATCGGCAAGTGGTCTACGGGGCAAAAAAAATTGGGAACCTCTGGTTCATACCATTGTTATGATCCATACAAAGCCACTTTGTAATTCCAGTATTTCCTGTAGCCTACAACCAAGCAGTATGTTTGCTTGGCTTGTACATATTCTGTTGCAGGTCATCTTGCATGATATTGGCGCACCAACACCATGACCCTGGAGTTTTGCTCCTGCCAAAGGCAAAGGACGGGTTACTCAGATGTCCAATATTTGCTTATGGGTTTGTACAGACACTTTTTGGTGATTTCTCTCAATAAAACGAAAGTCTAGCACTTTGTTAGTCCGATGCCAAGCATCTCCAGACTATGGTCTTCACTACCTACCTCTGAATCAGGAGCACAAAAGTCTCCACGTTGCATCCTCCGGCAATATATAAAGTGTCTTAACTTGAGAAAAGTGTCTTGATTGGCTTCTTATAATTAACAATGAACAACTTTCCTAAAGTTATGGTAGATTGAGTAATCTTATAATCACATAATATTGCAATCAATGTTCTGAACAGCAGAGCCATTACCTGTTTGAGAAATCCATTGTCCAAATCCGGAACTACGAAAATACATTTTTCTAACAAAAGTAATTGGACACCTGAGCAAAAGTCAAAAGTAGTATTCATTTACACGTTAATACTTAGTGGGCTCCTTTTTTGGATATTCTCAGTATTATACATTCTACTAACTTCTGATACACTTTTATCTGGTATTTCCCTTCAATCCTCCTGCAAACATCTGATGAGTTCTCTCAAAGAAGATGCACGTTGTTGATATTTCCTGACCCAGCATTCTAGTTCATCCTGAAGATGTTCATTGGGGTTGGATTTGTGACAAGGCATATTGTCTTGTTTGAAGTATTTGACCATTTCTGGAGTATTTCACATTGTTCACAGCGCACGATTGTCTACAATTTCAAGGTACACCTCCGTTTTCATGGTTCTTGCCACTACAACAGACCAAGACCATAATAGAACCTCTACAGTCTTCATCTGTTGACAAAACAGGCAAAAGGCGTTACCTAGGCGTACTCCACACCCAGGTATGTCCATCAGTACGATTCGTCACTCCATAGAACATTTCTTCTATTACTCAACTGTCCAAAGACACTCTTTGCACCATTGTAAACGGGCCAATTCATCCGCTTTAAAAGAACTCGCCAGGCATTTGCGGGATGAATGGAGGGAAATACCAGCTGAAGTGTATCAGATGTTAGTAGAAAGTATACCACAATGTTATGAAGGCCAAAGGAGGCCCCATTAAATATTAACTATGTAAATAAATACTACTTTTGATTCTTACTTGGGTACTTTTGGTAGGATAGTGTATAGATAACTAGTAGAGGAAGGTAACTCGGTAAGCTGCTCATTTACCATCTAAGTTAATTATGTGGATTCAGTTTGGTTAGATTGGTTTATTCATTCCAAAATAAGGATAATTACTTTTTGAAAAAAATGTTGGCCTTGAACATATGGCATATACCACCAGCGGCATTACATTTCAGATGACTGACAAGCAATTAGGGGGGTATAATGATGGTGTCTTCTGATAATGGGTTCAAACTCTAAACATAACCATTAGGTTCACGTTGCTTGTTGTGAGCCTGACAGTCGAGGACTTATATTGTGTGAAGGATGCTTTTTACGGTTCCCCTCCCCGTCTCTGCGGCTCGTGCAGTTTACAGTAATCCTCCTTCCCTGGGATTATCCATGTTTGTACAGGGGCAGCTAAGCACTGCTCAGTTCTCCAATAGCCTCCCCGGTAATACAGAAGAGCTTCTGTAATCCATTCTCACCGGATCGTGCACTTGCTTTCGGTCGGTTTGATCTCTTGTTACTTAAGGGTTAAGCACCGGATACCTACGGTCCCCGCTGAGTGCCGTTAACCCTTTTATTCCCACCCTAATAAGTATTTTCAAGTCGGTGCTGCCATATAGATGACATGCACTTGTGTTGTCCTTGCAGATTTGTGACCAATCCTATGTGTCATCTACACCATGCCTCATATTTTTCTGTCACTCTATGAGATGAGTTTGGGGGGATCGGAAATTAGCAGATGTCCGGTAAAAAAAAAAAAAAGCTAGGAAGGTGATGATTCCTCCCGAAGGAGACTCTTCCAGGAGGTTTGCTGCATTGAATTTCGCTGATCTGTCCCCACTTGGGACAACCAGCGCAGTATTTACGAGCCCCCGCCCCCCCCACAGACTTTTAGATGCTTCTTGCTCAGCTTGGGTTTGTGCAAGGGAAGCTGCTGGAAAAGGTCACCTTTGCAATGTTTACAGAGCATGCTCTTTGAGCCAACCGGCTGCAGCTTCTGCCTGCTCGCCTGCAAGCTGTAATCTGCTTATAGGTGCATTGTCATAGCAACAGGCCCAGAGTGCAGCAGCCCGGGCACACCGGGACCGTGTGTGCGCTACCTGAGGGGCGGGATGCTGGCGGAGGAGGGGAAGGATGCAGTAGCCAGCTTATTTGAAGCCAGATTTGATTTCACTGGCAGCCAATTCAGTCCTCGAGTCCGGAATGATTGGAATTCTGCATGGTTTCCTCTTAACGTTATGAGATTTCGAAGACCTCTCCAACCAGACAATATGCCCGGATTGGCTACTTGACATCCCCCTTTCCTGGCAGATTTTTTTTTTTTTTTTAATATCCTGGTGGCATGTGACCCTTGACCTTTTTTTTTTTTTTTGGAGAAGATGGGTGAGGCTATATGACATGAATCCTAGCTATGATTTGGGCATGCACAGCAAGGTGGCTGTATAATTGCTTCATGTAAGTCCTTTCTTTTCTTCCTTGTGTATCACAACCTGCGTAACTTGAACTTGCACCGATGCGTCCGGGGGTTTTAAAATATTAATTTGTGCTATTTGTAGAACCTTTTTCTTGTTTTTTTCCCCCCGTTTTTGATAGCGGAGGAGTATGGTCAATTTTACTATGAAAGTGTGCGATGTAAAAGTGGTTACAAAGTCATAACTTTTTATTATGTAACTTTTTAGATAAAGTGTAACAGAACGCCAAGGCCTCACCAAATGTGAGATAAAGCTGACAGCGGGAGAAAATACTTCAGCTGAGACACAGGTTTTAGGCACGTTCGTTTACTGAAATAGTGCAGTCTAATTAGATAGAGTATTTGCACATAGGACTTTTGGGTCTGGGATCCTCTCGTGCATTAAGGAATCAATGATAAGTTTGTTTCCATGCAAATTGCTTTTTTTTTTTTTTCGCTTTTATATTTTTATTGAGCCCAATTTCTAATAAAATATATGAAAGTTAGAAAAATAATGCAGCAATGCAGTGCAAAGGGACATTAGATCTAACTTGTGCAATTTAACGTAACCGGGTAAGTAAATGGGAAAAAATGTGTGAAGCTATTTGGGAAAATGTGTTCTAATTTGTTTCCAATTGGAATAATGATTCTTAGATTGATAATCTCGGTCTCAAAAGCCCACGGGTGTATGTGGCATAGACAGGGATGCCAGCATGGGGAGCCCTTCACAGGGTGATGCTTGATCCCAGCAAACTGGGAGTGGGAGTCCAAGGGGTGTTTGTTATATAGTTATAAGACCCCCCTATGTTAATCTTAAACCCCAGATCTGACACCTAAATTAATCTCCTATGCCCGACCCCCTGGATATAATCAGACTCCTTATATAAATATTAGACCTTTTAAATATATTCGGACCCCTTACTTAATTCAGATCCCAGACCCCCTTAATATAGTCAGACCTCAGACCCGTCATTCATTTCTGACCCCTAGCTTAATTTAGGTCCCAGACCAGACCCCCTTAATATAGTCAGACATCAGATCTGTGATTGATTTCAGACTAATTTTATTTAGATATCCGATTAGACAAAAAAAAAAATATTCACTCCCCAGACCACTAAGGCTGCATTCACACTGGCCGATATCGCACTCTTAAACCCATGATGTTGCCTGTCAGTGCAACACATCGCCATGGAAGTGGCATGTTACAATAGGAAAATGTAAAAATCGCATGTACATACGAGTGCAATACGATTATCTTTAAAACGTACCCATAATAAAATAATGGGCGATGTTTCTACGTAATCACAGAAAAATCGAACATGCTGCGAGAGAAAAATCGAACATGTGCAAACCACCATTACAAATTATGGGTTGTATTGCCTTGCAACGCACAAAACGCATGCGAGGATATCAGCCGTGTGATTACGACTAGAGATGAGCGAACGTACTCGTTAAGGCCGATTTCGCAATCGAGCACCGCATTTTTCGGGTAACTGACTACTCGGGCGAAAAGATTCGGGGGGCGGTGTGGTGGAGCGGGGGTAGGAGTGGGGAACAGAGGCGAGCTCTCTCTCTCCCCCCCCCCCCCCACTCCCCTCTGCAACCCCCGGCGCCCCACGAATCTTTTCACCCGAGTAGTCAGTTACTCGAAAAAAGCGGTGCTCGATTGCGAAATCGCCCTAAACGAGTACGTTCGCTCATCTCTAATTACGACCTAAATACTTGACATTCTCTCTTCTGGGTCTTGTTCAGTTCTGGGTTCCTCTGCGCAGGGTCTTGACAGCCATCCAGCATCGGGATGTTGTGTGATGGAGTCAAAACCCAGTGCTTTGGTGCCCAGAGCTGAACAAGAGTAGGGAGTGAGGAGGGTAAGTATACAGCAGGGCTCTATTTAGTGGATTAATCCAATAGATAATGGCTGATTGTCTTTTTTTCCCCCATGCTTGTGATCTACTGGGTGAAAACCATATATAACACAGTGACTGGGTGAGGGAGGCTGAAAATTAGGGCGACCTCCCCCCCCCCCCCCCCCTTCCCTGTAAACATGGGTGAGCGGATGTGTCTTCATATAGTAGATTTTAGTCCTACATGAATTTATATTCAACAGCCAGAATGACATGGGAAGATAGAAGAACTCTTCAAGTTTTTATTGCACCTTATAGATGTACGATTTGGGGGCTGTTAGTGACACTAGACGACCAAAAACAGTGCATCTCTGCTCCAGTGGAATCGATGAGGATACGTCGGGATACATTCGGGCAGAACTGCACTATCCACTTGACATCTGCTGTGTCCCCAATGGTGCCCACATCAAGCATTTGGAAGGTGCAATAAAAACTTGAAGCTCTTCTCTCCTTTCATGTCATTCTGGCTGATGTTTGTCAATTCATGTATGGAGATATCAGCTGTACTTATGTACCATTTTTTCTGATTTCTTTTATGGACACAATTGCTTGCTCCATTTAAAGCTGGGGTGCACACCGTTTTTTTTCGTTTTTGTCTTTTTGGGGGGGGGGGGGGGGGGGTCCTAGAGCTACATTGTTAGTTTGGAACTCCTCATAAATTGCAATGGAGAAAGCTGTATTCATGCAGAGATTACTTTGTCCACTCGGCAGTACCCATTCTTGGGTTGACCACCTCTAATTTAAAACATGCAGTCTTGGGAAATTTTGATGAACTCTTTAGCATGTGATGTTCTATGTCCTGGGGACCGGCAGCCATTTTAACCCTATTCTCTTCTTCATGTAGAACACGTGGATTACCCAAACTGAAAGAATCCCGTTCACATGAGTCTCTACTGAGTCCAGGAAGTGCCGTGGAGGCCTTGGATTTAGGGTCAGAAGATAAAATTTTGGTAAAGCCGTTGCACAGCAGCATACTCGGACAAGACTTCTGTTTTGAGGTAAAGGAAATGTATATTCTTACGAGACGCAGAGTAGATTAACTTCAGCCTTTTAGTGACCTTTGGCTTTTTTCCTTGTGCCATTGTACCTCTACTAGGTAACGTACTCCAGTGGTAGTAAATGCTTCAGTTGCTCTTCATCTGCCGAGAGAGATAAGTGGATGGAAAACCTACGACGAACCGTTCAACCAAACAAGGTAAGAGGAGAGGAAAATAAGATGGCTTGGGGAAATCTGTGTTTTACTTTAATTTCACACTTATATACAATAAATGAATTCTACAGTATTGGCTAATACACGGACTTCGAGACCCCCAGTTTCCATATATGCTGGTGGTTGTTATCGGGTCATTTTATGGCAATTTTAGATGCCTGGAGTCTATTGTTAAGGATAGTTGGACCTATGAGACTTCCTAATAAATACCCTAGTTGCAATTTGTATGTATTTTGTCCTCCCAAGTTCACTTAATACTGGGTGGGCCACGGAAAAGTAGGCCGGGACCACACTCTTATGAAGCCTGTCTGAAAGCATGGTGCAACAAAAATCTGGATCATCTGACCAGGCAATGTTTTTTTTCCTGCTCAGTGATGCATTTTTGTATTTGAGTGCGGCTTCCTTGACTCTTTGCACCGCCTTTCGCAATTCTTGGCATCCTCTTCTGACCCCTTTTGTCGATAAGTTGTTTACGTCCACTGGATTCCCTTTCACTGAATGTTTTTCCTCATTCACACCATCCTCTATATACTCTTCACACCATTGTATATGAATAAGGCTAGTCTAGCACCGATGACCAGGCCTCGTTGGAAGTCGTTCAGATTGCTGAATTTCCTAATCTAACGTGGATTCACAATTAAACTGATCCATGGAAAACTTGTCACTTGAGTTTGTGCTACACTCCGGTGGTCACGGGTCTAATTTCCATACAGGGAAGGACTGGAGTCTCTAGTAAAGTGGCCATTTAATTCCTATTTAGATGGGACTAGAGTCATCTAAATGACTGCACAAGTGAGGACGTCACCACTAGGGTTGTTGGCATGTAAAGTGTTTAGACAAGTAGTGATCAGCGCTGGATCGCCGGCTTATTGCTCAGCGCTTCACATTCTATGTACAGCGCTGAGCGGGGAGTGTTTACACTCAGTGATAATGAGAAGTTAACGAATAGTAAACTATTTTTTTGCAGTTGCACGGGACAATTATCAATTTTGTTCAGCTTTGACCAAATTTTGAGCGTTATTCGTCCCGTGTAAATGGCCCTTTTAGTGTATAGTTGATCAAATCGTCATCGTAGATCGTAGTCAAGGTTTGCAGCCATCGTAGCGGTTATTCAGGGAGACGACTACTAGGTATTTGTTTGTTTTTTATCAAGGACGCAAGTAATTTTAGTAGAGAACAAGTTCAATGTGAGAATTGGGGTTGGGGAAATGGAAATTCATTGTAAGTTGTTCTAAAGTAAAACTTATTTTAATGCCGTCAAGCCAGAGTGCTGCCAAAGCTTTTACCTAAGGGGCCTTCCATCTAGTGGGAGCGGGATGGCATATGCTGGATGGAATTGCAGTGAAATCACTGCAGTTGTAGAAATGATTAATTGCAGAATGCGGTCTAATCTATTTTTTACACCTCCAGGACAATTGCCGCCGGGCTGATAATGTATTGCGCCTGTGGATCATCGAGGCCAAGGACTTGGCCCCCAAAAAGAAGTACTTTTGTGAGCTTTGCCTGGATGATACACTGTTTGCACGCACCACAAGCAAGACAAAAGCGGACAATATCTTCTGGGGCGAGCACTTTGAGTTTTATGGTTTGCCCCCTCTACACAACATCACCGTGCACATCTATAAGGATGTGGAGAAGAAGAAGAAGAAGGATAAGAACAACTATGTGGGCTTGGTGAACATTCCTATGGCCAGCGTGACTGGCAGGCAGTTTGTAGAGAAGTGGTACCCCGTAAGCACACCCACCATAAACAAAGGCAAAACAGCCGGACCCTCTATACGTATCAAATCCCGATATCAGACGATCACCATTCTGCCTATGGAGCAGTATAAGGAGTTTGCCGAGTTCATTACCATTAACTATACCATGCTATGTTCTGTGCTGGAGCCGGTGATCAGCGTCCGGAACAAGGAGGAGATGGCGTGTGCGCTGGTGCACATTCTGCAGAGTACGGGACGGGCCAAGGTAAGAGTCTTGTTGTTTGTATAGCGCCAACTTATTCCGCAACGCTGTCAGGTAATTTTTATTTACTTAACCCCCAACAAGCTGGGAATTAATTTTAACGACCTCAGAAGGATGGGAGGCTGAGTCAAGCTTAAGCCGCCTACCTGAACCAAGCGGGATTGAACTCGCAACCTTCAGGTCCTGAGCAAGAGCTTAGGACCGCATTCCTGCTGCCCTAACACTCTGCAGTAGTCTTCAACTCGCAACTACAACATTCATCCGGCAGCTGTCTGGGCATTCTGGGAGTAGAACTTTTGCAACTACCAGGGTGGCACAGGTCTTGGTTACAGACCACAGCAAGTTATGCAACAAATGTATCTAGTTAGTATATGTATGCGTACATTGGGACCTTTTTATATTGCTGCTTGGAAACCAGGTTTACTGGAGCTTTTGATTCAGCGTCCTAAGATCTATGCAGTCACCCGATGCATAACATGACTCCAGTTGCTTCTAGTACAATAATCGGATAATCTCATAATAATAATGTCTATTTCTGAGATACTGAAAATGAGCCAGAAAAATGTTCCCTGCACCTTATTTTGTTGCACCCCAGGGGGTTCTCTAAGGAATTGCTACACTGTAACATCACATATTACTCTGGATGTTCTCGGACTGTTAGTAAGTGGGTTTGAAGAACTCGAGACCGTTGGAGAATATGTTATGTTGTACATGAATATTGCTGCTTTGGCATTTCAGATTACGTAATTCCATGTTGCCCACGCTCTTGGGACCGTACAAAGAGTGTTTTTGATGTTTTTGTAGTATTCCACCAGAGCTACACAGAGACTTCAATAGCACAACATGTGGCGTTGTTTTCTCTTGGAGCCCATAGGGATTAGCGTTCTTCGGCTAAATGTGCATGATGCAACAAGTGTAGGACAGCGTGGACCGCAAATCGTCGACTACGCAAGTAACACGTGCGCAAGAAATAGCAGCTGTAAGGGTCTTGGGTATTTTTTGGCTGCGTACGACTTGACGATCGCTCTATTGGACTAGACATTTCTGTTGCATTCTGCAGTTTTTACTCACATAGTCAAAGATCCAAAAATATTACTTTTAACTCCTCGTATTGTTTAATTCCTGGATCGGTAGCTTTAAGGGTGGGTCATATTTGGCATGTCTACAGCCAAAGTTCCCCTCCGTGCACCCTGGATGCGTCCATAGGGCTCCATTGTCAGACGGAGGCCAGAGTGTCCTTTTAGCCTACGTCTGACCAGTATGCCTCGAGCTACTGCTTAGAAGGAGATGGGATAGTAGACAGTAGTATCTTATAGAGGCCAATGAAAAAGTAGATGCTAAACATATACTTTTTTTTAAACATGTTAGCCTATGGGTAGTAGCAGACGCTACTGTAGGTCATTAGTCACAGGTTTCCGTTAGATGCATTATAAGCTTTTAAGTAGCTTTTTCTTGACTTTTCTGTTAAACAGATATCAATTTAGCCTATGGGTGATATATCCGTTAAAGTGGGTTTCGGATACAAAAATCATTGGTGGCAGTGGGGGAGACTAAATATATATAATAAAATATATAACCTATTCGCCTCTCTGCTCCCCCGCTGTCACGTCCGTACTTTGGTAACTTTGTGTTGCCTGCAGCGTTCACATAGTTGTTTACCCACGTGACTACTGCAGCCGACAAGGAGCCCCGCAACGGGACGTGATCAGCGGTGGTCCGTAAACCTGCTGGGGCTTCTACGTTAGAATGTAGAAGGATGTCTAAAGCTTTGTTCACACCGGGCAATTAGTTTGGATTTTGGTGCTGAGTTCACCCGCTCAACTTAAAAAGGAGGGGTAGAACCCGCACTGCACATCTGCTGTTATAATTGACGTGCTGAAGATCCAAAATCCACAACTCAGGTCAATTTCCGTGCTAATTTTTTCGGCAGTGCGGGGATGAGATTTTAAATATCTCACCCACTTTTCTATAAAAATATGTATATAGAAATGCACCTTGTGATTTGGTTAAAACAGTCAGTGTCCTTTATCCGTGAACCAAAAAGGTGGTAGAGTCTCTCACCTGGTGCACGATGGGTTAACCCCTAGTAAGGGAAATCCCATCGGCACCTTGTATCCTGGTATGAGTGTGGAAAATTCCACCAAGTCTGCTATCCAACATGTAGATGGTGAGGCGCCCGGGGTGCAGGCCTACTGGTTAACCAGAAGCTTGTAATAGAATCAAATGGGAGAATGGAAAAAGGCCCGCACTCAATGTGACTTGGAGAGGAATACTTTCACATATGGGACCCTCGCTTAGGTTTACTCCATAGATCTTTATTTGCTACGCCTTTCGGCACATGACCGTGCCTTTTTGAAGCATATATCGCAATGAGCATACAAGCCATATAAATATATTAGAACACACTCACAATGAGGCATACGTCGCCGGCGCTCCGTGATGTAATCCGGGAGGAGGAACAATCCCCCTATGATGTAGTCTTGGTCATAGCACATAGCAAATCAGGTCACACGACTAAGACTATGTCATAGAGGGATTGATATCCACCCCTTTCAATAGAAAAATAATCAAAAACTCCAGGATGACTAATCCTCTTCATTGCCCATCACCGCCATGATTGTTTATCTACTACTCCTGTCCACTTCGGGCCGTCGGCAGCAGTTGGTGTTTCTGCGCAATTCTAAAAGCTCAACGCGGAGCAGGTATTAAGGACTTTATTACTCCAGAGCGTTCCTGTCCTCGCTCAGATGGAAGCTTCCCGTCTCCAGATATATATAAAGCCTCACCAGATAAGCGATGCTTTTTGTGGTGGTTAAGAGACGGAGACCTAATGTTTAGAGACGGGGATGACGGTAATACGCGGAAAGAATTGCAGTCTGGGGAAGGGCTTTGTATTGATGTCAGTATATCAGATCTGTTATGTTCCGGCTCAGCAACCAGGGAAGATTTCGGCTACAAACGTTCCTCAGTATCTTTATTTGCTCCGACTCTCCAGTGACACACAGAAACGCTGCAAGTTTTATTAAACGACCAACCTTAACGATTGGGCTCTGGCCGCGGAGCGGGCTCCTGTATAACTGCTAATATCGGCAAGGACACTTTATGGGCTTTGCAAAGATACTGTTATGTAATAAGCATAGGTGATTTCCCAATTAGAAAGCGTTATAAATAACCTGGAAGTCTATAGCAACCAAACACCTAATTGGGAAAGCACATTAACTACCATGGGATGAGCAATACACATTGCTCTTGGAACTGGGTAATTGGAGGCAATGGAGGACAGGACGCGGATCGCACGGGAGGAATCCTGCTCTTTTTAAAATAGCTGTATAATATCAGAAATATCACAGATGTTATAAGCCATCCTAGCAGATAATTAGGCGATAACCACTTTAATATTTTTTTTGGAATGCCCATATATTATTCTTCCAAACTATGGGCCAATTTCTTCAGTGTAAAAAAGCATTATTAACTTAAAAGTAGCCTTCACAAAAATTCTCAATGGTCTGAGTGAGGCTGGATTCACACAGGCGTATGCGTTTTTATGTTCGCCCGCCGCGACTTAAAAACGCGTGAACTGTTTGTGCGCCAATACAGACAGCACGAGCCATCTGTCCTCCCCCTTTCCTCCCCCTCGCTGGCTCTCTGCAAAGGGAGGAGTTGGAACAGGGCGGGGCTAATGTGCTAAGCTCCCGCACCTTCTCCGCCCCTTGTCGCAACCAGCAATGGGAGGGGACGAGCAGAGCTTAGCCCCGCCCCCTTCCCATTGCAAACAGCCAGCAAGGGGCAGAGAGGTGCAGGGAAGGAGGTGGGAGTTTAGCAGTCACACTGTTAAACTCCCTTCCACTTCTCTTCTCCGGCAGCTGTCATCAATCAAAAAAAATTCTGAAAGCCAATTGCAAAAAGTCTTTATTTCCAAGAACCTTGATTTAAAAAAAAAAGGTGTACATTGCCTATGCCAATCGTTACTGAAAGGTCACCAAATACATTATATATAGATCGACTGAAACTGCTGATTTTGGTGACCAACCAATCTACTAATGGGTACAGGGGCAGATATCAGGGAAGATGAGAATCGGACAGATGTCTGTCAGGGGCTTTGTCAGAACACATACATGCTCAACCAAGTGTGCCCGTTTATGATGGTTTGGTCTGCCCAATGAGCTATCGGCTACCTAAATTAGATGGGCAGTTTTAGTTTCATCGGTACTATTCATGAGATTTGAATAACAGCGGGAACTGTGCCATAGAAATATAGTACAGCAATGGTAGAAAATGACAAAGCCCATGTACCCTAGGCCCAATGTCCACGGATGGAATTGAATTGCAAAATCCGCAGTTCAAGCCCCGCTTAATGAAACATGGGTGTCCGCAGCTGAATTAAAGCATGCGGGTTTGTTTTTGCTGACCTTTTGGCATTAACATTGCGGACGGACCGCGGATTCCACGGGAAAGCAGGAAATTAAAAAAAATACTCTACTGCGCAGGTGTGGTGGCGTGCCGGCCAGTGCTTCCACACACATCCGTAGTGAAGACCCAGACAGGTACACACGGTCCTCAGCCGCGGGCAGGGTTGGCATCCGCTGCGGGCTCAGCTGCTGTTCTTTTCTATCTTCTCTGTATTAGTAAAGTAATGGCTTCTAATATTACTACGAATATTCCCCTTGCCACCCTGTGTGAGTCTTACTTGAACGTCTTGAGAATTTAACCACTGGACTCTCCTTGTGATGCACCTAGGCGTTCTTCTAGCTCACTCACTGCCCGGGTCGCAGCGGTCACTAATGTTATATGAAGTAAGCTTTCCTTGTGTTTCTCTTGCGTAGTTCTCATTCTAGCTGTTCCCCCAAGACCAAGAGGTAGGAAAAGAATTCCTTCTCCCCAATTGCAATGCTTGCATTTGTAAAAGTTGAACTGCCGTTTTGACAAATTCCGTCAGGAACATTAAGATTACCGTCAGTCTTATCAGCAAAAATGAAAACCTTACCTTCCAAAGAGATTAAATCTGACAAGATTTAGGCGCAATGTGGTATACCATTGTAACTGATCTCACTTCATAATGTGCAACATTACCGCCAACGCCGTAATATATATCTTGTATCCACTGAACTAGCCAAGCGTTATATCGCAGCCTGTACAGTGGAACTGTGAGCCATTTATGTGGGACTGTTTCCAGGTTTGACTTGATCTAGGCTTGTGCAAGATGGATATTGGCCAATCGTTTAATAAGTATAGTGGTCTCCCAACTCTCTCATGGCAAAAAATGTCAGAGGAGATAAGGTTTTGGGCTGGTGACTGCCCAGGCCTCTTCTCATCTCTACATTCAAAGCGCATGCGCACTTGGCTGAGCGGAGCGTACACTATCTTACCAAATTAATTGGACACTTGAGTATGAGTCAAAAGTTGTATTTATTTACATATATCAGTTCATAGTGGGGCATCCTTTAGCCCTAATGACATTGGATAGTCTCCATGTCTGATAAACATCAGCTGGTATTTCCCTCTATTCATCCTGCAAACGTCTGGCAAGTTCTCTCAAACAAGATGTATCAGCCGCTCTACAATGGTACGTGGTCATTGAGCAGTTGAGCAATGGAAGAACGTTCTATGGAGTGACAAATCACACTACTTACCTGGGTGTGGACGATGCCTGGGGAAGGTCTTTTGCCTAAGTGTGTTGTGGCAGCAGTAAAGTACAGTGGAAGTTTTTTATGGTCTGAAGATGTTTTTTTACATGTCACAATCTCTGTTGGTTGTAGTGGCAAAAAACATGAACACAGAGGTGTACCTTTACATTCTAGCTAATAATGTGCTGCTGACAATGGAACAATACTCTGTGAATGGTTAGCAAGGCAGCACGCTTTTCACAAATCCAACACTGTTTCACATTGTTTTGAGTATATGGATATTCTACGATTAGACCTGCTGCACAGAGTCCTGACCTGAACCCTACTGAAAATCTTTGGGACAAACTGGAACAACGGATCAGGAAATATGAACAGCGTCCTCCACCTTTCAGAAAACTCGCCAGGTGTTTGCAGGATGAATGGAGGGAAATTACAGCTGAAGTGTAACGGAGGCTAGTAGAAAGTATGCCACAGAGGGTATCCAATGTCATTGGGGCCAAAGGAGCTCCACTAAGTTCAATTACTTTTGGTAGGATAGTGTACATGTGCGTTGGGGTGTCGGGCAGATAGCTGGTGCTGAACAAGTGTTGGGTCAGTGCTTACGTCCACCCTAAGCTGATAGTGGATCAAATGCAACACGGCTCTAAGTTGTTGGCTTTTTGAGGGCGGTAACCCTATTCCTATTTTTCCCAAATATTTTCATCAGTTTTACTATCATCCATTTTTAGAGAGGGTAAAAAAACCACTAATTCCGAGGACTCCCACGAAGACTGTATGCGGTCGGGCTAAATGGCTTTTATTCTCATGTAAGTATTACATTGGAATGGAAGAAGCAGCGAGGCGCTGAGGGTTTTTTAAACTAATAGTTGGCTTTGCTATATGCACATTACCTGGGATGCTGATTATTGGTTGCAGCCGCGTACATCGTCTGTGGCTCCTTCTGGTTTAACAGTTATTGATTACTAACACAAACACGCCTTCCATAATGTCTTTGTTTTCCATTAAGAGTTCTGTTCTATCGGGTCAACATATAGTCTTTCACTTTGCCTTGATGAGGTTTATGATTGTCGTCCCCTTATTTATGTGCGCAGAGGAAGGATAAAATATGTCTGCATGTTGCAGCGGGAGTTTATTAAAGGGACAGTACCAAATATCTTATGGAAAATGGTGTCAAACAGGTCTACATTTGCGTTAAAGTCAGTGCACCGAAATAAGGGAATATGGCGTTCCTTGTGGCGTTTATTGACAACGAAATCATTAATTTCAGGTAGGATTAGATGTAACTGGAGATGAGCGAACGTACTAGTTTCCGGCGATTTTGCAATCGAGCACCGCTTTTTTCGCGTAACTGACTACTCGGGCGAAAAGATTCGGGGGGGGTGGGGGTAGCACTGGAGAACAGGGGGGGGGGCTCTCCCCCCCCCCCCCCCCCCCCCCACTCCCCTCTGCAACCCCCCGCTCACCCCCGGCGCCCCCCGAATCTTTCCACCTGTGTAGTCACTTACTTGAAAAAAGCAGTGCTCGATTGCAAAATCGCCCTAAACGAGTATGTTCGCTCATCTCTAGATGTAACGCATTGTACGGTATATTACAAATGGATGCGGATTTAAAAACTCCCATCGTCACGTAGTAGAAAATATCTATACAAAAATTTTGTGCAAATACGCTGTGCGCTCCTTCTTGTACGGGAAAACCATTGACTTCTCTCATATTTCTGGGCATTCAGTGGACTTGGCAACCAATGAGCGAGTATTGGGGAAGGGTTGATTTTGCCAAAAATTATTTGTGGCTTTGTTGCGGGCTCATCTGGACCGACGCGTTTTGTTGTGTGTGCTTCTTCAATGCCTAATCCTGTACTCTTTATTGTAATGTTAATTAGGGATGAAGAAGTAGTCCATCATGGCCTCAGAGATGGCCGAAGTAGTGCCGGCTGCTTTGAAAACCTCCTCTCCCACTTTACCGCCATCAATTGTAATGACTACTCCTAAAATTGACCACCTCAGCGACTCTCATAACAGGTTCTAGAAGTACAGGGTTATTACGAATGATCTTCAGATTGGAAACCCTCAGAACTCACATTTAATGACACTCGGATACATAAATTTGATATCGGTGGACATAGAAACTCAAAAGATTTTGCTGCAGAACGTCAAAAATGTTTTCCCCATCAGAGGTGATCAGTGTGGCCCCCTTTTGTTATTCGACAGACATTTAGCCCATAGACAGGTTCCTGCCATACATGTAGCGCAACAAGATTGACTGATGCGATGGCTTCTGTGATACACCTGCGCAGATCATGTATGGTGGGTGGTAAAGGGGTCATGTAGACTCTATTTTAAACCCTCTCCCAGAGAAGATGTAGGGTCCGGGGAACGTGGAGGCCAAGGTAGAAGGTCACCATTGTCACCACCTGCACGGTCAGTCCATGTGTTTGTAGTTGTCTATTGAGCTCACTTCTGACTTCATTGTGAAAATGATGGGAGTGCCCCAAAAAGGACCATCTTACTGTTAGGGCATGCTCAGCATTTCTGCATCCACTTCCGCATCACCTGACTAGCGGCGCTGCGCTTGCTAGAGGCCGCCGGGTACCGGATGAAAGACGCTGCCGATGGCGCTAAGAATTGGAAGGTCTCCACTATGTTGACTCCACTGTATTTCGCCTTGTGTGAACGTACTCTTAGACAGTTTGAATAAAACGTCTTGACTTTCTGTTTCCATTGAGATCTAATTTGTGTATCTGAGAATCATTAATCTTCGAGTTATGAGGGTTTCACATGGGGAAGATGACTTGTAATAACCCTGTATTACATCATCCGATACAGACAATACCCAGGATAAGTGATTCTGGACATGAGTCACCCCTGGAGCAGAACTAGAAATGTTTGCATTTAGTCCCGGACTTCTGTGTTCCGTTTCCTGTCCATTAATGAGTTTATGGCTCGGGCCGGCACCTATTACTGCTCTCATTAAAAATACATCGTTAAGCGCTATGTATACACAAGCATCCCAATGTTATTACCTCAATGGGAAGTATCTGTGATTTATACTCTGACTGTAGGTATAAAGGAAGCCCCCTTAGTATCCTGATCGGACCCCCATGTTTGTGACCCGCAGACGCTGGAGAACACTAGTCCCGATCATCTGGGATTGGGCGTTCTCCTATAACAGTGATGGCAAACCTTTTAGAGACCAAGTGCCCAAACTGCAATCCAAAACCCACTTATTTATCACAAAGTGCCAACACATCAGGGGGCAGGGCTTATCACGACGTATGATTTTTACCTCCGTCATTCTAAAAAGCACAGGGCTGTTTCAAAATAGACAGGGTGCAAATTTTGACTGCTTTTGGATGCAGAAAGGCTGTGGAATTTGCCACGGAAATTTCCTCTGAGGACATTCTACAGCATTTCCACCCTGTGTAAGCATATCCCAGCGGTAATAGTGACACCCCCCCCCCCCCCCCCCAGAGCGGCGCCAGCGGTAATAGTAACCGGCCCCAGCGGTAATAGCGACCCCCCCCCCCCAGAGCGGTAATAGTGACTCCCCAGAGCGGCCCCAGCGGTAATGGTGACCCCCAGAGTGGCCACCGGCGATAATAGTGACCTCTCCCAGAGTGTCCCCAGCGGTAATAGTGACCCCTCAGAGCGGCCCCAGCAATAATAGTGCCGCCCCAGAGCAACCCCAGCGGTAATAGTGACACCGCAAAGTGGCCCCAGAGGTAATAGTGACACCCCAGAGTGGCCCCAGAGGTAATAATCACAGCCCACAGCGGCCCCCAGTAGTAATAGTGACACCCCCCCGTGGTCCCAGTAGTAATAGTGACACCCCACAGTGGTCCCAGTAGTAATAGTGACACCCCACAGTGGTCCCAGTAGTAATAGTGACACCCCACAGTGGTCCCAGTAGTAATAGTGACACCCCACAGTGGTCCCAGTAGTAATAGTGACACCCCACAGTGGTCCCAGTAGTAATAGTGACACCCCACAGCGGGTCCCAGTAGTAATAGTGACACCCCACAGCGGCTCCCAGTAGTAATAGTGACACCCCACAGCGGCTCACAGTAGTAATAGTGACACCCCACAGTGGCCCCAGTGGTAATAGTGACACCCCACAGTGGCCCCAGTGGTAATAGTGACACCCCACAGTGGCCCCAGCGGTAATAGGGACACCCCACAGTGGCCCCAGCAGTAATAGTGACCTCCCCTCGGCCCCCAGTAGTAATAGTGACACATTCACATAAGATCCATATACTTATCCCCTCCTCTCCTGCTCGGCGCTGCTGGCGCTGATCCCGGGTGCACACTGTGATGTCAATGTGCTGCCGGATGCCTCCTCCACCTGCTCTCGCGGAACCAAGTAGCAAACGACAGGGGAGTGGGAACTCGGCTGCACACTGAAGTTACAGTTCGCACCAGAATCAGAGCCGCTAGCAGCGCTGCTGAGTGAATGCCAGCAGGGGAGCCGTGGCCCCTACTGATATTCACTAACATGGTGAGCAGCCAACGGAAGTGCGTGCCAGCACGGAGGGCTCTGCGTGCTGCCTCTGGCACGCGTGCCATAGGTGCGCCACCACTGTCCTATAATATCTCGTCTCCATCAACCGGCAGGATATCCCATGTTTCCCAGTAAAATAATGTGGTTCAAACCGCTCTCCGCCCTTTTCTTAGTAATATCAGTTTTTAGGGAGAGTAACGGCCGTCACTATAGTGCTTTGCCCAGCTTTCCCCGACCCCTGAATGGTTAAGTCATCTGCAATGTCATCTACCGATACGACTTCCACTTTTTTATTGCAGCTTAAAAGAAGTCCATAATTACATATGGAGCCCATACATCAGCCCCAGCGATAGATGGGAGGATAGAAGTGTGATTATACCTTCTATGTTCCTGATTCCGCAGCCTTTACCAAGAAATCGCTCGTTTACTGCGCCGCACGCTGTGTGCTAATGAGCTGCAAACCCTCCGACGGGCAATCTTGCCGCTCATACCGCTCAGTCTTCTATGGCTTGTGTCAATCATTAGGCAAGGGGAGGGACGGGAGAGGAGAGGTCCGGGACTGGTACGAGCTGCAAGATCGCCTAGCGGACGGTTTGCAGCCATAGCGTGCGGCAAACAAGCAGTTTCTCGATGAAGCCGGATCTATCAGGTACACGAGGTGTGGGCACACTTCCCTCCTTGGCGCTGGGGTTGCTTTATGGGTTTCATACGTAACAACAGAGTAAGCGCCCTTTTACACAAAGCAATTATTTAAAAAAAATGTTGGCTTGTGTGAAACTCCACGATAATCGCTTATTGTAGTGCGGCCAACGATGGAGCCGCGAACAATAATGCATTTGCTTAATCGTTTTGCAATCATTTTATGCAGGCTTAAAAATCATCGTTAAGTCGTCGCATGTTAAAAAAAAACAAAAAAAAAACGGTTTTTCTCATTCCCTGGTACAGTCGCCTAAAAGACCAGCAATCGAGCGGATGACGAAAAAATGTAAATGCGTGTAAACTGACAGCATTTTAAAGCAAATGACTCTCAGCGTTCACGCATTCCAACGGTTTTTCGTTTTCAGTGAAAAGATCCATATTTTCTTTGTATTGCGCACTGCTGAAACTATGTAGACTTGCATCAGGGTGTTCAAGCATGCGTGTGAAAGAAATAACCCGCATGTCCTATTGTGGTCCGTTTTACGCCTTTGCAAGTCAATGGGAGCATTCAAAACACGCAGTGAATATGCATGATGCATTTATACTTACACAAGAAAACAAACCGCTGGCGTCCCCGTGAGGGCGCCCTCTAATGGTGAGGACCTGTCGGCTCTCACGAATTGTCTTAACAAGTACTTGTATTCCCCGTGAAATAACTGTTCTAGAGATGCCTTTTTTTTTCTTTTTCTTTTGACCACCCTGCTTTTTTGCATCCTTGTTGTTAATTATAGAAGTTTATGAATAAATTGACAACTGGGTGTTACAAACTGGCAAGGAGTGGTGGGTGTTCCTACTAACACTGGTACTATCCAATCAGTTTTAACTGTGTAGGGACACGCCCCTTTGACGAGAGAATTGGTAGCACCCAGCTGTCAATTTACTCATAAATTTCTCCAGATGGTCAGATTGTATGGGCGCCACCTGCGTGTCTTGAGGATGTTTACCACAGTTGGTTGGCACTGGAGTTTCATGCCAGTTAATCTCCTAGTGCTTTTCTGTGGACTCTTCATGAAAACAGCTGCCAGCATCGGGGGATCGGGCGATCGATTCTTGGTTTGTCCTGGACACCACCTGTTTCCCTGAACTTCTGAATCAAAAGTGATTAACAGGTTCAGGGAAACTGGTGGTGTCCAGGACAAACCAAGAATCGGTCGCCCGATCCCCCGGTGCTGGCAGCTGTTTTCATGAAGGAAGCCTCATGGCTGGCGCACTTAAAGGAATCTTCCTGGGTGTTCTTGATTTGAAAGCCTCGGCCACCTCATGTGAACATATGTTTCCAACGATCAGATGGTCTCCGTTCTGCCCTGGAGTGCCAAAGACATCTTCTGGTACCTGAAAAGACGAGGGATTAGTGGTTTCCATGCTACATAACTCGGCATAAAAACTTTATTTAATACTCAACACCACCCATAATTCAAAAATGACTGCACCTATCAATTTCTAATAAAATTATTTGTGTATCCCATGACCCCCTTTCCATGAATGTTTCTTGGGCTGAATCCAAGATGGCCAACAGGCCCCACCATAGTGGCAAAAAGTTGATCTAAGTGTTCTACAAAGTTACCTGTATCTCTTTTCGTTCAGAAGATATTCCATGTGGCCCGAACCTGTCAATCACCCGTAGATATGATAAGTCAGCGGCCCAATAAGTTAGGCTCCATCAGCACATTTGCAGGGGTTCATCCAGTTCAGATATAACAAAGGATATCACAGAATGCTGATCCTATTGACTTACAAAGGGGGCCTTTTGAGGTTCGGGTATTTGGGACGTGAAGAGTACCACTTTGATTTACCCCAGATATACTGGAATGTCTGTTGGCAACTGATTGAGACCCCACTAGCGTAAGCAGAGCCGTAGACCGTTAGACTCGGCCCAGAAGTAGTGCAGGCTGCCGCAAGGCTCTACTAATCCCCAAAAAGAATATTAACGGAGTGCACGCAGGATGGCTAATCGCCCGCCTTTGTTACGTCACATGTCATCATCTGGAGGGATTATATTAATTACTTAGGAGAACCTGAAGTGCAATACTTGGAATTTCTCATTACTTACATAATCTTCCTGGCTAATGGTCAGTAATTGCAGAACTTCTGATGTTTCTGACGAAGACTTAGCCAATCTCTTGCCTGGAAACACATGACTGAGGAAAGTTATTGCTGCCGGTCAGTGATTTTCTTGCCTACAGACCCTATAATGAAGGCTTACGGCTCGCCCCTATTATAATGGCAGCGGCAAAGCTTCTTCCACAACACGAAGCATATTTCCCCAGCCGCTGCGCTCAGCCCTCGTTAGACGCTGACATTCACAGACACGTCAGGCTTTCAAATAGCTGAGCATATCATCTCAGCCCCATGTTTCCATAGACACACAGCTATATTTGTACCTCTCGCTGGCGATGTCCCCGGTGTACCAACCGCTGCAACAGAACGCGCAAAAGCGTCAGCGGAAGACATTTTTGTTTATACCTGTGAATCTCCTAAGCTTCAGTCAGATTTTCTTAAAGGGGTTTTGTACTGTTTGAGGGTAAATGGACTCGATTAGCAGAGCACTGGGGGGATTCGCATGCGGCGTGATAACAAATGCGCCACAAAATTTTTAAGTCTTGTATGTGGATTTTGATCTGGATTCTGTACAGATTCTGCTCCTTGCAATGCAAAGGGGGAAATCCACATCACAATTCATAGAATGGTAGAGTTGGAAGACCTCCAGGGTCATTGGGTCCAACCCCCTGCTCAGTGCAGGATCACTAAATCATCCCAGACAGTTATTTGTCCAGCCTTTGTTTGAACACTTCCATTGAAGGAGAACTCACCACCTCCCGTGGTAACCTGTTCCACTCATTGATCACCCTCACTGTCAGGAAGTTTTATTCCTTATATCTAATTTGTGTCTCCTCCCTTTCAGTTTCATCCCATTGCTTCTAGTCTTTCCTTGTACAGATGAGAATAGGGCTGATCCCTCTACACTGTGACAGCCCTTCAGATATTTGTAGACAGCTATTAAGTTGCCTCTCTGCCTTCTGTTTTGCAAGCCAAACATTCCCAGGTCCTTTAACCGTTCTTCATAGGACATGATTTGTAGACCGCTCACCATCTTGGTAACTCTTCTCTGAACTTGCTCCAGTTTGTCTGTCTTTTTTAAAGTGGAGTGCCCAGAACTGGACACAGTATTTCAGATGAGGTCTGACTAAGGAAGAATAGAGGAGGATAATTACCTCACTTGATCTAGACTCTATGCTTCTCTTCATACATCCCAGAATTGTGTTTGCCTTTTTGGCTGCTGCATCACATTGTTGACTCATGTTCAGTCTATGATCTATTAGTACTCCCAAGTTTTTTCACGTTTGCTGCTGCTTAGCCCGATTCCTCCCATTCTGTATGTGCTTTTTTTGTAATGTTAATGGTTTTATGCTACATCACCTTGTATCAGGGCTTTATGGGCATAACTACAAAGGTAGCAGGTGTAGCAATTGCTGTAGGACCCAGCAGCTGAGGGGACTACCTCCAATGTCAGATGAGCCTCGGAAGTGATGAGTAGTTAGTGATTTTTGTGGTGGTGTTCTCAGTAAAGAGAAACAAAGTAAATCTTGCAAATATGATATAGTTTGTGTAGATATTCTGTCCCCCGAGCTGCCGCAAGGAAGGAAGAATAATCCACCTTCCCATATACAGTAAAGGCCCTGTTACTCGGGCCAGTGATCATGAATGACCATTCATTCACCCAATCGTTGACCGTGAAAACAAGGCAGCGAGCAAATGCTCATTTGTCAACTAATTGGATCTTTTGTACTGCTGCAAAAAAAAACCACCATTGTCAGCACGTCTCCCCTTCTAAACGGGTTGTGCTAGCAACAATGATGAAAATGCGCAGTGGGGGATTGATAGTATCAACAATCGTCTGCCCCCCCCCCCCCCATGAAGTCTGAATCCGACTATGTAAAGGCCTGAGCCCAACAAATATCACTCGTCTTCGCTACCTGGACGCCTATGAATGAGGCACGTGGGATGTCCAGGTGGGATATTTGGGTGAACTACAGGTTCGCCTACTTATTTTAGTGTGCAGTTAGACATTCGTATTTCTACGCCAATCCTAGGTTTCCCTCGAGTACTAAAACATAAACTTTCCTTTTGTGATTCTGAATACCGCTAAATGTTTTTGTTTGTAAAAGGCAAAAAAAAAAAAAAATTATTATTCCGCTGAAGTTAATCTGCTGATTAATTCCTTTGTGATCCATTTTTATGGCGCTGATTATGTGCGCTGACATCTTTGAGTTAACACGCTGAGCGCTCTTGGAACTGTTCGCTGGGCTTGAATTACAGATTGTTGAGCTTTTGGAGAACGTTTCTCACCAGTAAATTTCTAATGACTTTTTTTTTTTCTTTTTTTCCTTCGTTTACATAAAGATTTCTGCAACAAACACAATGAATAGATGTAATTGCTCATAGAAACATCACATAAAAAGCCAATTGTTCTACCGCATCCCAAGATTTAATTTCGCCATCATTTTTGTCAATTTTTTGGGCAGAGCGTACGCTTATCAGGAGCTGCGCTGTGAGCGGTCTTCGCACATGGCTTTCATTACTTCCATTTGTTAGAACATGTGAGTCCTAGCAGAAAATTTTGGAATATGTAGGCAGTGTGAAGAGTGCACAGATTAAAATCAAAAGGGGAAAGAGTTCAGCCATATTATCCTGTATATCCAACATTTCATGTGCGTTACCATGCCACCTTTAATAAGCGGCAAGTCGTTTTCTTATATGTAGTCATGATACTCTCCTGATAGTGGGGTGATTATAGCTGCCATGCTGGCGTGCTTTTGCACAGAACTGATTTCTGCAGAAAGCAGACAGCTCTGTTCTTACTGCGGTGGGCAGGCTTGGTATTGCATGTCAAATTCCTATTCATTTCAATACCTGCAATACCAAACCTGGCCACTACAGTAAGAACGGAGCTGTCTGCTACCTGCGGATTTCAGTTCAGTACATGAGTGCACCAGCCCAGCAAACAGCTGGAACTCCCAGGCAGTTGACCCCTGAAAATCTACTATTGATGATTTATCTTGAAGATAGGCCATTGATGGTTAATAACTGGAAATAGAGAGTATAGTTGAGGCGTAATACCAGACACAGCCTGTGGACAATTGTGGCGCTGTTTTCTCAAAAGCTGAACTGACCTATTTTTTCTAATTCTTTACATCCCCCTTAAGCATTGAAGTCAATGAAATCTTGCTTTTTATCCTTCAGGATTTCTTGACCGACCTGGTGATGTCCGAGGTGGACCGATGTGGCGACCATGATGTCTTAATCTTCAGGGAAAATACACTTGCCACTAAAGCCATTGAGGAGTATCTGAAATTGGTGGGGCAGAAATACCTGCACGACGCTCTTGGTAAGTGGAGATGTTTCTATACGCCGCTTGTCTGCTGGCGGTTTTAGGTTGTTGCTATATTTATAGTGACTTTTTTTTTTGCTCTCCATCCATTTGTCACATCGAGTTTTAAATCTCCCGTTTCCTCTCCCAGGGGAGTTCATCAAGGCCCTGTATGAGTCAGACGAGAACTGCGAGGTTGATCCCAGTAAATGTTCGTCTAGCGAGCTGGCTGAGCATCAGAGTAACCTAAAGATGTGCTGTGAACTGGCGTTCTGTAAAATCATCAATTCCTACTGGTGAGTCCTAAAGCCGAGGTACAGGGACACTGAATGTCTAAAATTGGACAAATTGTAAAAGTATACATTGTTTAAGAGTTATAAGTATATCTTAACCCTTTAAGGATGCAGCTCTTTTTGTAATTTTTTTTTTTTTTTGCTTTCTCCTCTGCACTTTCAAAAAAAAAATCATAACTCTTATTTTTCTGTCAACGTAGATGTCTCCGGGTTTGTTTTCTTTGGGACGACCTGCAGTTTCTATCTGTTACATTCTAGAGTACATAAAACTTTTCAATCCCTTTTTATTACATTTTTTCTCGGAGACGGAGTGGCCAAAAAAAGCACAATTCTGGTGTTGTGTATTTTTTTTCTAATGACGTTCACCGTGCAGAATAAATGTGCTATTTTGATAAATTTGACTTTTCCTGGCGCAACAGTAGCAAATATGTTTTTAGGGGTTTCTGTTTTTATTTAGTATTCTTTATTTTTTACAATAATATACTTTTTTTTTTCAACTTTTTTTTAGTCCCTATAGGGGACTTGAACTTGTTATTGTTTGATCGTTTATGCTATATACTGCAATACTTCAGTATTGCAGTATATAGTATTTTATTAGGATGGGTCACAGGCCCACCCTAGTAGGCTGAAATACATGACAGCACTCGAGGCCTTCAGCAGGCCCTGGACTGACATAACCAAACTGCACCACGCCATCTCATTGCGAAGGGGCCCTGAATGACAATCAGAATATTTAAATGACGCTATCAGAATTGACAGCCATTTTTAAAGGTTTAGCATCCAGGATCAGTGTGAGCGCTGATCGCAGGTGTCTGCTGTCAAAAGTCATCCGGTACCGATCTTGTATAAGTGGGCTACACTTCAGGGCTCACTCCAAACAAACACCGTACCCGGAGGGCATACATGTACACCCTTTAGAGTGAAGATAAAGGTGGTGTCCACTTTTGGCAGCTCCTCATAAGATACTCTTTTTCAGTGAGTTTTCATAATGAATGGCTGCGGTGTCACTAGATACTAAAAAAAAAAAAAAAAGTTGTTACCTCATCCGGTCTCGAAGACTAGGGCCAGTTGTCCCTCCTTTTAGCTATTTAGTTTTTGTATATTTTGTTTGCGCCATTTTTTGCAGAAGAGTCTACGCCCTGCGGCTCAGGAGCCTTATCCTCTGGTCGGGGACTCCGCGCAGTCAGCTTTTATTCCTTTCTGTCACTAATCCCTGCTTCACGATTCCTTTCTTTAACCACGTCGGCTTGAAGAGGTCTTTGTCCCGTCCCCATGTTATCTTATTTGATGGCAGATCTTTCTTGTGTGCCTCCATTGACCGGATCGTCGATCGCTGAGTTGAAAGTAGCGCACCCTAAAGGCTTGAAATCTATCGGATCAGGAAGGCAGCCTAAATCTCCCGTCTTCTGTTCGGGTTTTCAGATTTTTCATTGATACCTTCATCATCTTATGGATTGTCATACTTCTTATTGCCGGTCATTCGCTTCTATTTTGTTAGGACAACATAGTTTTTACCCAGATTGATATTTTATTTAGGCTCTGTACTCCTCGTACCTCCATAAACATGGCTACCGGGCTTTCTAATGAGGTTTTATCCATCTTCTATTATTTCCCTGTGCCTACTGATTTTGGGTCGACGAGAGAACAAAATGGCCTTGATAAATGCTACTCTTTTACAACCCATCCAATGGGCAGGCACCTATTATATACCGAGTGGCCACTTTATCAGAGACCCCAGCCATTTCATAGTTGGAGCTTCCCTGTATGGGAATTAGACCCGGAGTGCAGCTTAAAATCAAGTGAGTAGATTTTCCATGGATCCGTGTGAATCTATATTAGATGGGAAAATCCAGAGAGTTGAGTGATTTTCAACAAGACAGGGTCATCGGTGCTAGCCGGGTCAGAATTTCCTACAACGCCAACCAGTAGTGTTAATCTTGTGTAATCATATCTAGAATGATGTGATCGAAGAAAAATATCCAGCAAAAGAGGATCCTGCGGATGTAAACAACTCATGGATAAAAGGGGTCAGAGGAGGATGTCAGGAATCATTCTGACAAACAGGCGGTGCAAAGTCCTGGAAATTATAACTGAATACAACGGTTTTCCTGATGGACTATAACAGCAGACAACCAGTTCGAGAGTAGTTGCAGTCCAAGAAAAACAAAAAGGCGAGACTCCAGTAGGTAAAAGAGTGCAAAATAGTATTACTGGGCAGTGGAGAAAACATCGCCTAATTAGTAGATCCAGTTTTCTGTTGCACCATGATAATTGAAGGTTTGAATTGGTTGCAAGCAGCATGAATCGATGAACCCTTCCTATCAGGTGTCAGCAGTTCAGGCTGGTGGATGGGAAGGAATGGTGTGGAGAATGTTCTCTTGGCACTCCCTCTGATATCCGTGGATGGCTGCGGTTCTGAAGGCCAACAGAGGTCCAGCCTACCACTAGATAGGGGTCTCCCATCAAGTGGCCATTCAGTGTATATAATAGCCACAGAGAATACCAATATGGATGCTGTTTAAGACAAAAAAAAAGGTAAAAATGGACATTCGACTCCTGGAAGTCATTGGTTACAAGAAAAAAACGTGTGATTAGTTCTCTTTAAAAGTTGACTTCTCCGAGGTACGAAGTATGTGGGGGGGGGGGGGGGGGGGGGTAAGCTTATGAAACTGTCCGGAGGCTTTTCAGAGAACTTTGGAAACTTGTAGCTTCCTAACAGATGGCGGAGTACAGGTAGGCCAAAAATGTGCCGAACATAGCGGGGCTTATGTAAAGGAGGAAAAATGTTGGTTTGACCACGTGCCAAGCTCAGTCACATTGTCGCAGCACCATGTTATAATGGCGGCCATGCCTTTCATGTCGGGCTGAATGCAGCCTTTGTTTTCCCCGCACAATGATTTGATGTGTTTGCAGCACACAGAACTCCTTGTGCTAAATGTGTTCAATCCAAAGGACAAATATAACCTATTCATTAATATTATTCCCCCTTCCCACTTACATTGATGGATCTTTATTCTGAGCAGTCTGAATGTCATCCTTTATAGATGCTGCACTCCATCATACCGGAGACCCGGTCACAAGCAGCGATCAGCCGATCGCATCCTGGCTGTGTGTTGTGTATGAGCGGTGGCCGCAAGGAGAGGGCTACACGTGGCGGTCGCAGTTCGGCCAACCTATGGCTGCCAGTCACAACAGCATGTAGTTATACTGCCTAATGGTTTTGTGATTCTCATATTTAGCTGTGTTGTTTTTAGCAGCTTAACCCCTTCATGACCGGCCTATTTCTTTGCCCTTAAGGACCCATTAATCTTCATTGTTGCATTGCAAGAGCCAAAACCCGCTAACAGAGCCGTATGAGGGCTTGTTTTTTGTTTTTTGTTTTTTTTGGGATGAGTTGTATATTTTATAGGTACATATAATATATTATATAACTTTTTAATGACATTTTTTTGAGGGGGGTGGGGGGGATGGAAAGTGCGACCAGAGTTTTGTTCATTGTTTTGGGGGTTGTGTTATTATAGCATTCACTATCCGGTAAAAAGAACATGATCACTTTCTTATCTGGATCAGCACGATTACTGCAATACCAAGTTTATAGAGATGTTTTACCATTTTTGCATGATACAAACACGTTTTTAAAGAAAAGCAACGGAATCTGCATTGGCGCATTCTAAAGCCTTTAGGCTTCATGCCCACGGCCAGGTCGGATTAAGACCTGGCGCCCCCCCCCCCCAGAGACCCTATACTCCCCTCTTCGGATACGCTACGAGTGTCTCGCCCGGCATGCATGCGCAGTGCAGCGCATGACACACTGGGCTGTGATGTGGTGATACTCGGATGTACGCCCCACGGATGATGATTACAAAACCATGCCAATTTGTTGTGACACTTCAGGCCGAGCTCTGGATGCCATGTGTGGCCCAGTGGGGTAATTATAGAGGTAGTGACCACACTTGCTGCCTTATGGGGCCCGAAGGTCCCTTTCCTGAATTAGAGGACACAAATTATCCCTATTAAATGCATGGGACGCAGAATCTGCATGATATCCGCCGTGTGAACGTGACTTTAGAGCGCTGCTACTTTATAAACTAGGTAATGGGCGTGAAGAGAGTACCCGTTCCATGCCAAGCTGGTCCGTTTAGTGTTGTGCAGTATACAGTACGTGGGTTTTATCGTCACACATCGCATTTCTGCTTTTTGTTGCAGTGTTTTTCCCAGGGAGCTGAAAGAAGTCTTTGCATCTTGGAAGCAACAATGTATTAATAGGGGCAAGCAGGATATCAGCGAGCGGCTGATCAGCGCCTCATTGTTCCTCCGGTTTCTTTGCCCGTCAATCATGTCCCCTAGTCTCTTTGGCCTGATGCAGGAATATCCTGATGATCGCACTTCACGGACTTTGACACTCATAGCCAAGGTGATACAGAATCTCGCTAACTTTGCAAAGTAAGTGTTGACAACGAAACAGTTCCTAATCGCTGCGTCGCACTTTCTGTTATTTAACGGTTCTTTTAGATACGATTATCCTTCTAAAGATCGCTTGAACAGTGAACAATAATCGTTTGGTCTAAACACGCGCCGACGACGAACGATAATCATTCACTTTTCTTTCATCCAGTTTATGCAGGCGTAGAAATCATTGTGACTCATTCACTTAACCCTTTTCAATCCAATTTTGGATTCAGGGTTTCCTAGGGGGGAAAGATTTCTCTTTCTGCCATTATACAATGGCGCCATCTGCTGGCTAGAGGCAATACTGCAGTATGGGACATGCTGGAGAGGCCCCTCCGAAAACAGAGCGGCCAGCAATATACAGTAAGAATACCTTCTAGGAAGTCTTCCGACATCGGAGCTGAAGAGCCTTCAATCGGAATGTCTGAAGACGTCAGACAGTGGATTGGAAAGGGTTAAATTTGCTTACACAGGGAATTTGAAACATTGTACGACACTCGCTTAATAAGTCAATGATGTATCTGCCTGTCTATACGGGTTGCCTGAGTGAACGAGTTAGCGGTGACGTCACTCGCTCGTTCAAATGATGATCGGCTCGTCTGAAAGACCCTTATACTTTCCATTGGAGATTAGTGTTCTTGTTTGACGGAATGCACTTAACCCTTTCCAATCCAATTTTGGATTCAGGGTTTCCTAAAAGGCTTTCTCTTTTTGCTGTTAGACAACAGTGCCATCTGCTGGCTAAAGCCAGAGTGTGTGCACCAGAGAGCCTCCAAAAGTGGAGTGGCTGGCAATAGATGGTAAGAATAACCTGTTGGACGTTCTCTGACATTGGAGCTGTACAAGCTTCAATCAGAATGTAGGAAGACATCAGACAGTGGATTGGAAAGGGTTAAGTGTATCTAAGGGCTCGTTCACATGGGCTTATTGTCATCGCGTATTTCCCGTGCGTAACACACGGTGACTGGAGACAATGAAAGTCATTCTTCCGTTCACATCTGCGTGTGGGCACTGTGTATCGATAGGCAGGAGAAATAAATCGCAACATGATCTATTTCTCCGTATATCATACACAGCCCTTGAATGGGCTGCATATAATATATTACATACAATATATTGTATATCGGCAGCGTTTTCATACGCATCCCCACACTGAATAGACTGGGAAATGAAAAAATAAAAAATCGCACTGCGCGTGTCCCTGACGTCAGATTCCCAGGCATACGCAGTGCCAATCGCAGCCCGTACGCAGTCTCTGCTGGTAGAGCATATCGGCTGCAATGCATACAACGCTGCAGGAGACATGCAGCACTGTGCGCTTACGCCTGTATGAACAAGCCCTTAGTAGCACACGTTTTATTACTAATTGCTTGGCTGCAGCTATACTTATTACTAGAAACAATTGCAAGTACAGATGCAGCCTGGCACTTAGCAGTATATTGTGTGCGCTGCCCACGGCTGGGACCCACCATGTACTGGCACCCTTAATGCCGGGATCAGTGCTTTCTAGATGAAGGGTGAACCTTCAATCCACTGTCTGACGCCTTCCAACATTCTGATTGAAGCCTGTACAGCTATGATGTCGGAAGACGTCCGGCAGGGTATTCTTACTGTATATTACTGGCTGCTCTGGGGGCCTCATCAGCATGTCACATACTGTAGTACTGGCTCTAGCCAGCAGATGGCGCCATTGTATAATGTCAGAAAGAGAAAAAAACCCTAGGAAACCCTGAATCCAAAATTGGATTGCAAAGGGTTAAGCTGTAATGCTCCTTAGGGTGCATTCACATTGTTGCTGATTCGTTGTGGATTTTATTATGGATTTTGTGCTGATTTCACCTTTTCAATTGAGTTCAATTTGAAGGGGTGAAATCTTCTGCAGATCTACCCCAAACTCTACAACAAAATCTGCAGCAAATCAGCGACGTGTGAACCCACTTGTGGTGGATTTGCTGCAGCATGTATGTAGCATGTATTCCGCTGTAGGTCTGCAACGCACACTCTTTGGTGTGGATTTTAACTCGGATTTTGGTGTGAAACTCAATCCCACATTTGAGAAGTTGAAATCTGCACCGAAAATCCAGTGCAGTTTATCCATCTGACATGTATACTGTGCCGCCTGCAGTGTCCCTGGGTCTTACGTGCTGTAATATGACATGCTTGTGTGTGCGGGACTGTTGGGCACAGACGCATTGGGGTACACTCAGTATCTTCTCACTTTCAAACAGATTTGGGAATAAGGAAGAATACATGGCATTCATGAACGACTTCTTGGAGCACGAATGGGGTGGGATGAAACGTTTTCTCCAAGAGATCTCCAATCCAGATACCATCTCGAACACGCCAGGCTTTGAAGGTTACATCGACCTTGGCCGGGAGCTCTCGGTCCTGCACAGCCTCCTGTGGGAAGTGGTGTCGCAGCTCGATAAGGTAACGTGCTCAGAGGATCGTGGACTTTTGTTTTTGGAAAGAGTCTAGTAGTTTAATTTGCATTGACCAGAGTTATATTACAGAAATGCTTTTTATTTGAAGTCTGGATTCTCTGCAATTAAAGGGGCTTTCTCATCAAGCCAACCCCTGGCCATATTCCATATGTCCTATTAAGGTATACGGACATCATAGAGGTGCGATATATCCCCTCTATGAGCTGAAATGGAGAGCTGCTGTGAATGAGTGGCTGCCGGGCCACATTCTGAAAAGGGTTGTCAGTGATGTAACCGCTCGTTTAAGAAGTCTCTATATTCCATATGCATTGTCTAATATGGCTCATAGATAAAGGGTGCTGTAGGGTAATAAGCGCAGGGCCTCTTTCTCTGTCCATTGCCGCTTATTCCTTGGGTCCTTGCGCTTCATCACCATTCATCATAAACCTGTTAAAGAGAACCTGTCACCAGCATATAGGATGGCCCCTCAATGCAAAGCAGTGCTGCAGCAGCATAATATACTTGTTTGTAAGTCAATGGAGAGATTAGCCCGAACCATACTTTTTTTTTTTTTTTTTTTTTGCAGCACGCCTGGTATGCAAATGCACTACTTTGAGTCAGAGGGGCAGCACCATTGCAGCTCTGAGTCAGGCAGTCACTTGTAAAGCCCAGCCTCTTCACCCGCTAGACACCATCCCCTTCATTCTGATTTCGGCGCTCGCAGCTCTCCCGGCTCACCTTTCAGCACATGCACATTGGGTCAAAGTTGAGGCATCTGCACCTCGCTCCAGGGCGCATGCCTCGAAAGATGAGCCAAGAGAGGGGCGTGAGATTTCAGATTATACCGCCATGTAATACAACAATTCCATTGCAGCATCCGCCGCTGGGAAAGTGTTTGATTGGCTGGGACTTTCTTTGGCTGGACCTGCTACATCGGCTCCCCTATTACATGTGCGGTCTATGATCAGGCAGATCTGTGGTGCATTTGACCCCACAGTGTAGAAAAAGCAATTTTGGGAAGCGAGCAGCCCTTTACATGAAACAATGATCGCTGATCGTTGCCCAGTGAGTGAACGACAAACGGTAAAACCAGGGGCGTAACTAAAGGCTCAGGGGCCCTGATGCAAAAGGTGAGCTGCCCCCCCCCCCACCCCTCCCCCCTATCTGTATCTATACCCGTACCCATACCTAAACCATGCTGCACAGAGGCATAACTTGAAGCTTCTGGGCCCCAATGCAAAACCTGTAACAGGGCCCCCAACTATAATGCTTTACTCCTAGTACTGGGCTCCCTATATGGAGAAGAGAGGCCTTATGGGCCCCCTAAGGCTCCTGGGCCCGGGTGCAACCGCATCCCCTGCACCCTCTATAGTTACGCCCCTGGGTAAAACACATATTTCTCATTCATCACATCTTTTATGCAGCTGTTAAAATAATCATTTATTGGTGGCCCATCTTAAGTAAATAGGGATCATATGATCGATCGCCGGAATAGTTGTATGTATGAACCGTAGTGTGACAATTACGGCATGTAAATAGAGAAATTGTCAAACACAGACCGACTTGTTATATCATTAACCAAATGATCAGTCGGGAAATAATCTGCCAATGTAATAGGACCCCGAATCATAGATTTTGACTGAATACCAGAATATGAGTCTTAAAGGGATTCTGTCATCAGATTTATGAATGAGTCACGATCAGCATGAACCCAGGATGGAGATGAGATGCTTGTCGCACCTGTGAGTGTCGTCTTCTGAAATGATGTAGCGTTTCAGAATAAATGCACTTTTAGTTCAACTCCGAGTCCTACTTCAGACGGCAGATCAGATGACAGAATCCCTTTAAAGGGGTTGTCCGGTTACTATGTGAAATTTAATGACAGGTGCACATGTGATGAAATAACAAATGCGGCGTTGCTTGCCTGTCCAGTGCCACTTCAATTCAGCGCCGCAGCCCATCATAGGTTACAGCGTCGCTGCTCATTCCCTTAGCATCAGCGCTCACATCCTGGACCCCAAGATTGCAGGATTTCAAAGCGATGACACTGCGGCCTCTGATTGGCTGCAGTGGTCAGGTGATATCAGATAACCCAAATCGGGAGGACTGGATCGCCAGGACCGAGGACAGATAAGCAACGTTGGATTTATTTTATCACATGTTCACCTGCCATTAAAATTTCCTCTTTTAAAGGAATTGTCCTGGAAGAGAGAAACTTAGAGAGTCCAGGTCCAGCTTTCCAGTCTGTCATGGCCAATGCAGACACATGGGAGGGGGCTGGCTCTGTTATCTAAATGAGAGAGGGGAGGAAGAATCCGTAAGGGACTGGGAACATTTTTCTCTCCCTGGACAACCCCTTTAAATATATATTCACTTAAATGATGTGATATTATGTAACTCTCAGTTCTCTTTCTTAGTACATCCCGGTAAGTTGATTCTTAAGTGACAGTGATAACGCTTTGTTTTTCTCCAATGGGCTACTATGTATACTGTCTTCTGATTTGCGGTATTGTCGCTAGCCGTGTTGTGGTGTCTCAAACCCCCTCATATTTCACCGGTTGATTTGTGTCCCCCCCACAATCAGCCACTTTCACATCCAGTATCTACGTGGTCTATTTCCATCATCCATCCGTAACAGACTGACTACAACACCTGGCTGATTACCTGAGAGAAGTCATCCACCCGATAATACCGTTCACCCTCCTCTCCTTCCTCCTTTCACTAGAATGGACGCATGTTCCACTCGCTAACCCCGAGGCCTGTGTAACCCCTGAATGCACACCACTTTCCCCTCGTCTCTCCTAGCGTTTTTTTGTAGTATGTTAGCTTTTGCATGTCTGTTTTGAGTTGGAATGGCAGTAGTTTTAGTTATGTTAAGCATGAATTAATTATTTTCTTTCTGGATTTGAGCGGTCCTAATTTCTTCTCTATTTCCTTTTCTCCCTTGCCCTTTCCTACCCCGATGCCTGGCTTCACCCCGTCTCCTCCATCCGTCACGTCGTGGTTGATAATATGGTTCTACGCTCATGCCATGCGCTCACATACCCATATGAACAAACCAAAAAAAAAAAAAAACACCTGCCCTCCGAACCGAACCCTTCCTGGCCTTCCCCATCACAATGGCGGACGTTGCCACGCATATTGTCCAATCAGGGTGAAAATTCCTTCCTACAGGCCACCGTGGAAAAACTAGGACCATTGCCACGTATCCTGGCTGACATCACCAAATCACTGACCAATCCCACTCCCATCCAGCAACAGTTACGACGATTCAGTGAGCACAGCTCCACTCCAAATGTAAGTGGCAGCCTTTCTTCAGGACTTCAGAAGATATTCGAGGATCCGGCAGACAGGTGAGAAACGTCTATTGGCTGCGTGTTCTACTACTTATGTAATGTGTTCCTCACAAACAGGATGTATCATAAACTTATACTTTTTTTTATAAGTTTTTTTTTACTCTTATGGCATTGAGGCTTTCATAGAATCCTATGTGCACGAACAAAAGGATAGATAGTAAGACATCAGTCTGAAAAATTGACAGCTCTTGAGCCATGCTAAAAGGAGTTGTCCCTATCGGGACAACCCCTGGTCTATAATCATAGAGTCTAGAATCTCCTCTGAAACAGACACTTTAGCGACACTAAAGACCCAGGTTAGTTGTCGAAACCCGACATTTTCAGCAGGACCAAACAAGACTCATTTGTATGGTGGACCCCTATTTTTCCCCCGACAAATGATTTGGGGTGAGGTAGAAGGACTTGGCATGTTGAATTTCAGCATGTGATCCTTTAGTCCGCCTAGAGATAAGCCATTGCCAGACATGTTTGACTGCAACTTTCTCCACTCTCCCCATGTAAAACTTATTAACATCAACTAAATCAAGTGTTCATGTTTATGGGGGAAACCAGGAGAAATAGTTGTCTCACCTGACAGCTATTGAAGATGTATGGGCACCTAATGCAGGACCTTGCACTCTGGCAGATGTCTAAAAGGCTGTATGTAATTCTACATCTCCCCTCTAGTGGCCGCTGCAGGGAAAGTGAGCAGCAGAATGCAACCAAGCTGGGGACAATAATAATATAATAATAATAATCTTTATTTGTATAGCGCCAACATATTCCGCAGTCATCGATGACTTTCATATTAAAGTGATTGTCTGCGATGACGCGTCCCCTTTAGGGTGTGTTCACACGTGCAGGTTGTAAAGTTTTTTGATGCAGTTTTTGAAGTTAAAACCAGGTGAGAATCCTAAAAGAAGAGAAAATATAAAGGATGGATACAACCTCTCTTCTTTTTTGTATCCATTCTTCGTTTTGGCTTCAGTGTTTTTGATGCAGTTCTTGAACGGTAATGGCACTTCTCTTCATCGGGGTTTTATTAATATGCATCAATTGTATCCATACGAAACTATGATGTGAGCATTCCTGCGTTGGAACCTCCTCATTCAGGACAGGTTAGATATTTACCCTTTCCAATCAATTTTGGATTCAGGGTTTCCTAAAAGTCTTTCTCTTCTTGCTGTTATACAACGATGCTATCTGCTGGCTAAAGCCAGTGTGTGTGTGCCAGAGAGGCTCCGACAGCGGAGTGGCTGGCAATAGACGGTAAGAATACCCTGTTGGACATCTTCTGATATTGGAGCTGTAGAAGCTTTAATCAGAATGTAGGAAGACGTCAGACAGTGGATTGGAAAGGTTTAATGAGTGGCCTTTCATAATGTCAGCTGAACATTTGGTTTAGTTGCAAGTTGTATGGTCAAGGTAGGTGAGGAGGGCTGACAGATGTTCACTCTACAAGTAACCTCTTCATATGAATTAATTATTGGTAATCTACTCTTGGCTTCTCACATCTAACAAGTGATTATTTTTGTGCAGTGACCTTCTGAAGTTGAAGTCTCCAATCATTGAGAATGCAGATAACTACTTTAGGGGGAAAACATTGCTTCTTGTCCAGCAAGCGTCAACACAAAGCATGTCTTACTCTGACAAAGACGAGAGGGACAATGTGCTTCCCAATGGACGCAGCGTGTCCTTGATGGATCTACAGGACTCTACGGTCAATAACTGCGAGCGTTCCCCCGTTGTTCAAGAGCCTCCATTGCGTTTGACTGGCAGCCAGTTGTCTATTGCACATGTAGCCACCATCAAGCAATTACGGGAAAACCAGAGCACACCACAAAGCGCCCCACAAGTCAGGAGGCCCTTACACCCAGCTTTGAGTCAGCAAAGCAGTTTGCAGCCCCTGTCTTTCCAAAATCCTGTGTACCACCTCAACAACCCTCCACCAAGCATGCCCAAAGCATCAGTGGACTCTAGTCTTGAAAACCTAAGCACTGCCAGCTCTCGAAGCCAGAGTAACAGTGAAGAATTTATCCTCAGCGGACCTAGTAATAGCAGTATGGAAGACTTCACTAAAAGGAGCACCCAGAGTGAAGACTTCAGCAGGCGGCACACCATGCCAGAAAGACCCATTCCTATAGCACTGCCACGACAGAATAGCACAGGGCAAGCCCAGATCCGAAAGACCGACCAAGCGGCTCTGGGTGCTCGATCCAAGGCTCCACAGTCTTTACCGCACAGTGCCTCCTTACGTAGCACCGGCAGCATGTCTGGCATCTCCGCCACGCTACTTGCTGAGCCTGTGCAGAATGGTAACCGGTCTAGACAACAATCAACATCGTCCCGTGAGAGCCCTGTACCTAAACTGCGAGCCGTTCACCGCCAGCAGACACCGCAGGTAAGGAGGAGGGCATCTACCACTTTGCTTCTGGTTCCATCTCTCTGTTACCTTCAGCTATGGATGAAGCAGCTGGTACATAAAAATGTCCGTATGCTTTTTGCAAAAGGGAATGTTTTCTTCCAAATCGGCTAAATGGGTTTCAAAGATTTTTGCTATATTATTACAGTTCTTGGCTTCTGACATGCTACTTTGTCAATATTGTAACCAACCGAGTTGCTGTATACTTGCTTCTAGGGAGGTTTGGTAGGTAAGTGATTTCTGGGGTAGAGAAGATAAACAGAGGACCTGTAATGCACTGTGAGCTTCTTAAGATAATATCAGTTTATAAAAGTATCTAAAAATCATAGAGGTCGGCCCTACTTACTGATATACTGATACAAAATACAAGGACAGGTGCAGACACCACATCCCTCAGCATGCAGACTGCTATATGGAGGTCACAAACTGACCATATATTGAGGGGAGTGACTGTTCGATATTATACCTGCACATAGATGAGACATACAAAGGGTGCTAATCCCATTGATACGTGTGCTGCAGTATTACAGCCTGTTAATGACACCTCATAGCATAAAGCCCGGCTGGCTGCCCTCTACCTCAGAAGTAAACCACACTGGTACCGAACCCGGGCTCCCCAGCATTTTAAAGCCAGACTGCTTACTGCAAAAATAATGAATAAATACGAGATATTGGTTAATATTTTGGCTCGCAGCCCACGTTAAGGGCCCTCGTTATCCTGCCGGTCCCTGCACTAACTTGACATACAAATCACAGAAAAAGGACACATCAACTCAAAAATCTGAAAGTATGTAACCCTTCCATGCATCAAGTACAATTATAGGCGGATTACTGAAGAAACTCTTTTTAAAGGCCCCATTCATCAAAGAAAAAATTGGCTATGAGGAAGAAATAGAATAAAAGAGTAATTTTTCACCCGCTGGTGCAACGCCATCATTCTGCTGCTGCCAGCTAGTCTCTGGCTGGCAGCAGTGACAAGCCCAAATACCCATGTGACTGCCGCAACCAGTTATTGTCCATCTCATGCTATGCACCACTGGGGCCAGTGATTCGGCTACAGCAATCATATGAGTATACGGCAAGTCACTGCTGCAGCCATGTAAGCAAAGCGCAGCAATTCATCAGGTAATTGTGCTTTGTGTGTTGTTTTTAATCCCCACCGCCCATTTTTTTTTCTCAACTCAGAAAACTTTTGTAAAAGCAGCGCTCGTAACCTGTATACAAGGAATAGCAGATCAAGCAGTTTGCTGGCATAATACTGCCCCCTTGTGGCTATTAATTGTAGCGCTTTGCACTTGCAGATTTCTGTTAACAACATTAAAACCTGGACTTGTGACTTTCAGAAAACATTGCAGAAACCGAAGTACTAAACGTTCACTCAGTTTATACCAGTCAAGTGTAAAATAGGCGGCGCATTACGGACGTGTTCACACATCGCTAATTTGCTGTAGATTTTGTTGCAGATCTGCAGCATTTTTTCTCCCTTTCAATTGAGTTCAAATTGAAGAAGTGAAATCTGCTTCAAATCCGCAGCAAATCAGCGACGTGTGAACGCACCCAAAGGATTTTTTTATATATATACCCTACAGTCTGTTTAAAGGGGTTGTCCAAGATACATTTGTATTTTAAAAACCGGTTCCCCATGCTAGAAAATAATAAACTAGCTTATTCTCGCCTCTGCTGGGTCTTTGCTTCACCCGTGCCGTAGTCTTGTCCTCCTTGTCCGATGTGTGTTTACAAGCTGCAGCCGGCCTATGTACGGGGCGTCACGGCTGCTGCAGCCTATCACAGACCTTGGCACTGGAACAATGCGGTCTGTGATTGGCTGTTCCAGCCTGTAAACATCACTTCACAGGGAAGACCTGGAGCCGACGGTGGGAGGGATGCGGAGACCCTGGAGAGGAGAGTTTAAGCGGCTTTATTATTTTCTGACGTGTGAAAACGTTTTTTTAAAACAAGAATTTCTCGCACAACCCCTTTAATGGTCTGATACGCAGTCAGTATAATGTCCGTTTCCTTACATCTATTGGTTTTTGTGCTTTAGGTACAGTCACCTGTGGACTCTGCCACTATGTCCCCGGTGGAGAGGACCGCCGCATGGGTGCTGAATAATGGTCAGTATGAAGATGAGGAGGAGGAAACTGGGGACCAAAACAAGGAAGAAGCAAAACCTGCTGAGAAGGTATATAGATAAATCCGTAATGGGGCCATCTTTGTACCATGAGAGGTTTGCCTGCCACCCAAGGATCATGTCATTATTAAAGGGGTGATCCAGGAATTAAAGGTTGATGAGCTATTCTCAGAATAAGTCCTCAATATAACATTGGTGGGGTCCAACTCCTGGAAGCCTTGTCAGTCGGTTGTCTGAAGGTCTGCGGCACTCCGGCGAGCTCTGTGACCTCCTCTTCAGACTGTGAGGTCCTAATCATTAGCAACATGGCCTTTCTGCAGCTCTGTCCTATTCAAGTGAATTGAGCTGCAATACCAGGCACTGCAGCTCACCTAAGTGCTGCAACCACTGCAAGGTTTACGAGTTAGACCGTTCTGACCCACCCAATATTAATGACTTTTGCTTAAGGCCTCTTTCGCACAGGCAACAGCGATGTGGCCGCGAGAAAATCGCAGCGATATCACGATTTTGTATTGCTCTTTTGCTGTGATTTTCGGGGAAAGCTTGAAATATAAGCCCTAACCCGAAAATAAGCCCTTGCTGTATTAGAAAAAGAAAAACATTACCTAACTGCCGATGTCGGGTCCGTTGCGCGTCTTCTCTGCAGGTCCCCGTCACTTGTCTTCCTGGTTAGGGGTTTGAAAATGTCTACGATTGATTCATCGGGCACTGGCTCTGATTGGCTGAGCCACGGTGCTTGAGAACCAATCACAGCCAGTGCTTCCTGGAGGCGGGGATTTTGAACGTCCAAGCCAGTAAGGGCTTGCTGAAAACTACAAGCAAGTCTGCCAGAGCTGAAGAGGAGACTCGCGGCGGACCTGACGGCAGCTGTTAAGTGACTTTTTTTTTTATGCAGCTAGGGCTTATTTTAGGGCTTTTACAGTAGGAATTTCTACTGTAAAAGTTGCATTGCACCGTACGTAAACCGCGTTTTTATGCGATGCAACAGATAGGAATGCTCCATAGGGAAACATGGACCGCAAAACCTCACCAATCGCTGCAATATTCAGCAACCTGCAATTTTTTTTTCTCGCAATGTACAAGGCTACAAAAGATCGTTAATATGAAGGAACCCATTGGGAAGGATGGGTTTCACATATATACGATTTGTAGCATTGTCGTATCGAGAGAAATCCAGCCTAAGGATAGTTTGTAGTAAAAAAAAAAAACAAAAAAAACCTTCAACATTGGATATTGATATTATTCACTTATTAGTACGCTAGTACATAGGAGCACGGTAAGATCTGCCATGTAGTTGTAATGTCATTTGTGGTTGCAACACAAAACCACTTCCCCAATCGAGAGTGACAGATCAGCGTGATATAAGGCGGCCGATAACATCGCCACTATTATTTTTAGAATTGACGTAAACTAAGTGTACAAAATTACAATCAGTTCCACTGAACTGATTCAGTTTGTTCAGACCGAACAAATTATTGCACTCCCATTTACATGCTGTTCTTTGCCACCTAGTATGAGCAAGAGATAGCCAAGCTAAAGGAGAAGTTGAAGGTTTCTAGCCGTCGCCTGGAGGAATATGAGAGGCGGCTCCTGGTGCAGGAACAGCAGATGCAGAAGCTGCTAATGGAATACAAATCAAGACTAGAGGACAGCGAGGAGCGACTGCGGCGGCAGCAGGAAGAGAAGGACAGCCAAATGAAAAGTGTCATCAGCAGGTGAGGCCCTGGCGAGAGTGTTGTCACGTCTCCTGATCTGTATGTGGGACTCGTCTCACGTCACTCATGTTCTCTCCTTCCAGGCTAATCGCTGTAGAAGAGGAACTGAAAAAAGATCATGCAGAGATGCAGGCTGTCATTGATGCAAAGCAGAAAATCATTGATGCACAGGTATGAGGTCCCTTTCCCCCCACAGAGCACCACAATGGACTTTTTCTAATTTCACTTGTATGGAAAGGTCAGAGGATAAACCAGCAGCTTATGCTATTTACCTGCCATGTTGGGTGTTACTTTCTATTTTAGTTTGTTTATTAAGGCTTAATATCTCGGTCGGCTCTCTGGTAAAGTGAAGCCCCACCTATAACTAACATTGGCGATACTGTAAGTAGATAGAAGTCTAAATATTTACATTATATCCTCATTACAGTCTTGCTGTTACACATTCCACATTCCACCTGGAAACCACCAACAAGCAGGCTACTGATGGATATTGTAGGGAGCTTATTTTTTTAGTTTAATTATGGGATGTGTAACATAAAGGGGTATTGTGGGCATTTAATCCCCTTTTAGTATTGATGACCTTTCCCCAGGAGAGGTCATCCGTAGTTGATCGCCAGGGGTTTGCCACTTGGGTACCGCAGCAATTGCCTAATTTTAGCCCCCCGCATTTACTGCAGCTGGATGGATCTTCACTGCTCCATGGGAGCCATACCTTCTGTAGCACTTCTAGTCTGACCCCAATGCAGACATCTGGCCCCGCTGCAATGAGTGTGGGGGCTACGATCAGGTGATCACTAGGGGTCCTGAGCATAGGCCCTCTCTGATCATCTACTGATGACCTAGCCTGAAAATAGGTCATGAGTACTAAAGGGGCTAAATGCCCACAATACCCCTTTAAAGGAGTTGTTACATCCAGACATCCCCTTTTTGAGGATGAAGCTGTTCTGCTGTTGAAGAGAACTCGTCATCACCTTTTGAGCCCCATGAACTACGTCGTGAGGTGATGGAACGGAGAGTCCTGGGAGCTGTCTTTCACACTCACCCAGTGCCCCATTCCTGTGCTGTGTCCTTGTGAAGTTGGGGCGCCCAATGCTGTCTCATAGAGGTGAATGGGGCCAGCTTTTCAGGAACATGGTGCAACATCGGGGATCTGAGGAGTATGAAACACAGCCCCCCCACCTTCCCTTTTCCATCACCTTTGAGACACATGATGTAGTTCATGGGGCTTAAAGGTGATGACAGGTTCCCTTTAATGCCTCATTTACCCTGTAGGCTAATTGTAGTACTACATTGTTAATGCACAGAGTTGCAAGGAGTGTTATTCACTCAAAGTGCTGAAAAGAGGCACATGATAAAATTGACAGGTCCCAGAGTTTGCTATGAACAGAATACGAAGAAAATCGGAAACATAAAGGTTACAGGGCTGTTGGGTTGTGCACCTGCTCATTATATAGTCAGTGGTAATTAGAGGTGGAGCTTCACTTAATAATGATATAGTAGCACAGCCTATGGTGGTAAACTGCTGGACGTGGTTCGGACTCGCTGTGTGGTCTGATCAGCCAATTCATACATCAGACCCGGACGACCCTCCTATTGTGGGCAATGACATTAATGTCATATTGTGCTGGGGGCTACTCCTGAATATACAGCTCTTATGCTAATAGCTCCTTTATCAGGCAGAGGTGACTCAATTGATTTATTTAAGAGGGTTGCACAGCCGGGTGGAATCCTAATGCTGAGTGCCTCCTCCTCCCGTTGGCATCGGCAGAACCTGTACTCTGTTAATAGGGAGAACAGAGCAGCTATAATGACAGCCCTTCTGCAGTGACAGGTACCATAAATGTTAGATGTGTTCTGCTGGCAGCGCCAGGAATAGCAGAGAGAAGTCACAGGGAAAATGATTTCTCCACTTCTTGCATGGAGCAATTTTCTCTTGTAGACTAGTACCAATTAACAAAATCTATGCTCATCTGCCTGGCCAATTTAGGGTACTTTTAGACGGGATGACTGTCCGAACAACTATCGCTCCTGTGCTTTCAGTAAATGGAGCAAAACGCGCAAGGTATCTCTTCTGGCTGTTCACCTGCATTTACAGCGAACAGGCAGTTCGTTAATGAACGACTGCCTCTTCATGCTGGGTGAGAAGTCGCTCAGTAGTTGCTTAGTTTCTCTGAGCTAAAACGAAGGGACTAATGAGGGATTTCTCGCTCAGCGCCCTATCGTATCCCTCTTTTGCACGGGACGGCAGTTGGTCAAAATGGTCAGAGTGCTTTTTTTGGCCGTTAGTCGGCCCGTGTAAAAGTACCCTAAGAGTGTTTCAACTTTCAGCACAGTTGCCTGCTGTTTACGGGGGGCTGGAGCTTCACCTGCTGACAGATGTGACAAGAAGCAATAGACACGTGTTAGAGGACAGTTAGGTAACCAGCGTGGCCTCTTTGATGTCTAAATCCACCAACAGCTGGAAGGCCAGCGTTCCCCTAATCCTCCTTTTGTATTACGATACCTTCAGTTTTTAGGTCAACTGGTTATTTGTGGCAGAATTGTTGGTGAGATGATGATTCTTAACCCTGTGTGAATGTATTTTATTTTGCAACCCGGTCCGTTTTCTCTGTGTCTTCCGGTGTAAGTAATAAGACTGGGGGGGGGGAATATGGTCAGGGAGATCCTTAGTAAGGGTCGCTGTATGGATGTCCGTGTCCTTCGTGAGCCGCACATCATCTGTCTTGTGTCATTACATGGCGTCGGCAAAGCTTCCATGTGGGGATCCGGTCTCCTTCCTCACTAAGAAACAAAATAACCACTGACTTTCTCTCTCATGTTAGTCTCATCACAACTGTGTTAAATTACAGGTCATTAATGGGAGTGTAACGCAAACAGGCAAGTAAAACAAGTGCGCATAATAGCTAAGCAGTGTACCCAGACATGGCCTGTGCCTGATCTCCTACACATTCCAGCTCCGGCTCTCTTCAGGGTTCTTCTCCACGGTTTGGGGTTGGGGTTAACCCTAGCTATACCCCTAACCCTGAAATATCCAGCTTATTATATAACTATCATAAAGAGTAGACAGAAGACGCCCCGCAGGTTACGTGCCCATCATTGCTTGGTTAGGCACAGTCCTACGTATATAATTAAAGTGGGTTGCTCGTCAGCACTGGTCCCAGGGGATGATGCCAAGTCCTCAAGATTCGGTGACAAGGATGAGGGGAAGATTTGTATACCTTTTAATGGGTTGTAATATACATTTGTAGAGTCTAAATGTATTCAGTGCCACGTACGGTAGTGCAGAGAGTCACTGACGTCACTATATTGTGCTTCTAGTGTTGGGTAGGAAAACCTTCTGCCAGTTTATTGCTTGATTCATTGTTCTTACCTGTCTTCATAGTGGTCTTGTCTTCTGGCAGTTTCACCAAAGTGTCGGGGGTTTAAAGGGAACTTGTCATGTACATGCAGTCTATGGGCAGCATGTTATGGAGCAGGAGGAGCATAAGGGGTTGTCCGTGACTTTGGCCATTTCTTCTCTATTGATAATTTTTGCTACATTCACAAGATACGACTGTCGTCTAAACGAGCGGATGACATCACCAATATAGTTATTCGTGTTTGTGCAGAATGTAAGACAGGCAGATCAGCTCTGAGTATTGCTCACTCCTCGCTCAGCACTTCATTCTATGTAAAAAAAAACACTGAAGCCGGAGCGTTTAGACGCAGCGAGAAGTGAACAAACCAGCAATTATTTTTACGCTGGATCTAAGTGAACGACGAACAAAAAGTAAATGAATAGCGTGCGATGGCTTTGCATTTCAACATAACGATTATCGCACATTTTCATTTGCGTGAATGAATTTTACGTGCCACTCATTATATATAAATGGCGCGTTATCCTCAGGATAGGTTATCAATAAATAAGTCGGGGTCCGCCATTCGGATCCCTGATGATCAGTTGATTTCCAACGCTGCTGTCAATACTGACTGCTCAGGAAGCCGATTGCGACTGTCCGGTTGGTATTGCAGGCTCAGTAGGAGTTGTGCCTGTAGTATAAAACCAGGTTGCTGCAGGGTTGACCGCACTATCTGCTTCCAGTGCTGACCACATTGATAGAAGCTCCAGGAATTAGTTGATTAACATCCCACGCAATTGTCCCCTGATCGTCGTCTATCAACGGCCTATTCTGAGGATAGCCCTTTAAAATGACCCCCTGGTTTTAGGACAACATTTTGTCTTGGGACCGGAGGGAGCAGTTCTATTATCTGCTGTTGGTCTTTTGTGCTGATGTTCCTCTCATCCACTGTTTATAGGTCACATTTTCAGCTGTCGAAGATGACCGACACAATCTTCAGACCACCTAAGCCTCGTAGTGTCATGGTAGTGTTGAACTACCAGTGCACTATACCTGCGCTCTGACTGGTCAGCGCTGCTCACATGTCCAGTACTGGCCAATAAGAGATCAGTGCAGAGTGTGCATTAGGTAGTTAAAACATTGCTGTGGTCATCTTGCATGGTTGAAAACGGGATCCTGAACTGATGGATCAGAGGGGAATAGCAGCAGATAATGTACCCTTCCTCTTCAGTCCAAGGACCGAATTTTGTCTAACTTTTTTCTCCTATCTCTAACTCTGCTCATTTTGGTCTGAGGAGTCCAGTGGGCGGTCCTATCAGTGACTGACAACTATTTGTGCACACTGATGTAGGAAAGGCTGTCTATCACTGATAGAACGGCCCACTGGCCGCCAATCGGTGATAGCCTTTCCTGCATCAGTGTGCACAAATAGTTGTCAGTCACTGATAGGACCGCCCACTGGACTCCTCAGACCAAAATGAGTAGTGTTATTAGATCAATATAATACAAGTTATACTGAACCTCTTCCAATAAAGCCATATATCACCCTGCCCGGCTCCTCCTGCTCTACATCATGCTGCCTGCAGATCATACTGCATATTCAACCTGGCAAGTTCCCTTTAAGATCACAGGCGATTTACAGCTATCTCCTCCAAGCTGTCTTTCAGTGTTACTTATTTCTCATACTAATATCCTAGTGTAACATCATCTCATATACTACAGTCAGCCCCATCCCCAGGACCCCTCACTGTGATGACTAGTATCAGACCCCCTGGCTACTACATTACCTACAACTTATCAAGCCGTTCCCCTTATAGCAGCCATACATCAGGGTTGAAGCGGTGATGATAGCGGTCAGGGTCGTACGTGTCCTCATCACAATTGCTTGGATTTCATCACAGCCAAGGAATAGAATAACACAATGTAGAGAACTAGTGTCTTGTATCCACAGTAGATACCTTGTATATATTATGTATGTGTATATCGTGTACTAGGCGGTTCTTCTAGTATTTATGGTTGTACTAGGCATAGAAAGTACAATTCTGTCTGGCGCCTTATTAAAGCATAAGTGTTCTGCAGAGTAAAGTGATGGCCGACGATGGAGTTTGAAGATGCGGTATATTTGTTCAGATGTAAGGATGGTATGCTACAAAGCCCTGCAGGCTTATGACCCCCCATTTCCTCCCCCACACCCTTTGAGCTGGAATGGGGTTGGAGCAGTGCATTTTTGGTCGTATGTTTTTTGTTTTTTTTTTACTTTTATTTTTCTGATTTCTTTTGAGCAAACCTTCACCACTTTCCCATCACCCACGCTCCGAACAACCTTTCAGTTCCAGCTTTTGGCTGCTTCACTCCTGTGTTGCTGTGTCTCCTCCGCTGCCGACGTAAACAAGCCATCCGTTACACTGTCTTCTGTTAGGTTTTCTGTCCTCCTTGTAGACCCCTCAATGAATGCGTCCATTCACAGCAAATGTCATGATTTCTTCTCTGCAAAATGAAACATTCAGCGCACAGATCTCTATTTGTAATACAAATCACAATGACCATCCACTTTATACGGAATATTAGGGCTATTAATGAGGTTACCCGCACCAGCATAATCCGCTGGGGTTTGGGTGGGATGGAGTCGGGGGATCCTAGACCAGACAACCCTATCAGGGAGTTTTTAGTTCATAGATGTCGGCCCACCCCCTACCCGATCATGATTCCTATCGATCAGCCAGATTAGGATGCCAGCCAACAGTTTGACACAGTTTAGGCCTCGCTCCTTTTTTTAGACAAGTCGGAAAAAAGTGTTCAGAAGTATCTAAAAACACAGTAAATGTGGCACCGAGCATGTAAGACAGTTTTCCGGTGCAGTTTTCACCAGAAAACTCTATTCTGAATAGTAAATCTGCCCCATCTCTCACTCTGAAGGACCCATAACGTCAGTGCATTACATGGACGGTCCATTGTCTTTGTGTAATGCCTCATTTCACCTCTGGGAATGCTGTGGAAGCTAGCTGCCAGGTTTCAGCTGAGCACCCATTGGCCACCCTGTGATTGGCATATCATTGTGGGACCATTCTAACAATAGGCAACCACTAAAAATGACTAATCCTGTAGTTAGCCACTAGTGTTAGCAGATCCTCTCCCATAATTTACTAATATTACACATGATTTCCTCAGTTTGTGGTTTATGACACAATAACCTTTGTGCTATTGTTGAATTATTTATAAAATATTGGGGTGTGTACAGGTGCGCTGCATATTTAGTGAGTTACCTGATTGCTATAGATATTTATTAAAGGGAGCCTGTCATCACCTATGAGTACCATAAACTAAGTTATGGGGTACTTGAAGTACAGGTCTTGAGAAGTCGAGAACAGTGTACATTTTATTCTACCCCGCTCCCCATTCCCACGCTGTCAGTCTTGTAAGTGGGCGACGCGGACAAGTAAGCGGACTCATCTCTGCAGGCTGTGCATGCATACATTGTTCTCTATAGAGGCACACACCTGCACAGATGAGTCCGCTGCACTTGGCCATGCCCTGATTGCCAGGTGGGTTTAAAAAGTACATCCCCAAGAAACCTTGAGACTTGTTCTATGAGCACAATAACTTAGTTTATAGTTCTCGTAGGTGATGACAGGTTCCTTTTAAGCATCTCTGGTTTAAAGGTACCAGCGGGTAAAGGGCGAAAGCTACAACAGCTAAAGGTGTTGATGGGGACAGTACTGAATCTAGAGAACACCTCTATTGGAAATTAATTGCTGATTACTGCCTCTTAGCAAGTTGTATCAACATTGTAGGGCTGCCCAGATATTTATGCTACTTCTAATGCTGGAGACCATCAGCATGACAATAGTAATTTTGGTGCGTGATGAAGGTTCCATTTTGCATAGAAGAAAGTAGTCAGGACTGACCGGTGTATTTCTCCAGAGACTATATATCCATTTCTTATGATGTGTATGATTTATTCCAGGAGAAGCGGATCATGTCGCTGGACGCAGCCAACACGCGCCTGATGAGCGCACTAACACAAGTGAAGGAGCGCTATAGCTCACAAGTGCGGAATGGGATCTCTCCAACCAACCCCACCAAACTGTCCATAACCGAAAACGGAGAGTTCAAGAACAGCAGTTGCTAGTCTCCAGTCAGGAACTCTGTGCCATCTCTCCAATGCTGCTAAACCAAATGACTAGCGAGAGTCCATGGAAGCCTTTGCAACTATGGATGGATTCCCGCCATAGCGCGCTGTAAATAAAGACTGACTGCATTGTGTTCTGTACAGAAATTTGACATGTAACATACCAAATGGAAATTAATATGTAGAACTTTTTATATGTATAAAAAAGACAAAAAATGACATATTTTTATTTGTGTTTCTGTTTCTCCATTGACGAGAGTGGTAACTATTAGCTAAAAGTGTAGTAGATGGAGTTGTATATATGTATCACACCAGTACACACACAATGTTAAGTATATTGCAGGGCAGAATGCAGAACAGACCAAACCAGTAGAGTATGTTTTTCCTTCCTAGAACGCTTCGGACCTGACTCTGATGCATGGCGCTGCCAGCAGAGCATTTCGCAGTATGTTGCAAGTGCCTTCCGCTGGAGTAAAGTGAACACGAACGCTAGGTCAGGACATTTCACCCGTCCCTGGAGCACATCCCGTAAAGAGTTAGTGTTTTTGCTTTTGTTAACTTTTTTTTTTTTTTACATTTTGAAGTTTACAGATGTGTATATATGTATATTTTTGGTTGTAAAATGAAATTCTACAGTTCACCGATTGTCACCACACACAAGGAGGTCACCGCTGGATTTGTCACAGTGTGAGAATTCAAATGCCCATTCTGCTATATTTTTTATCCCAAAGTGTACAGATCAATACAATAACTTTTTGACTGATGGACGACTCTTATACGGCTACTGATATATGGACTTCTAGAATAAGCACTGAAGAGCTCTCTATCTTGTATTAGAGAACACCTTCCATTGATACAATAGCAATTGTTTCATTATCATTGAGGCTTAAAAGGAACCAATCATAATTAATTAATAAAAAAATGCGTTCCACTCAGCGGGCAGCATGTATAGAGCAGGAGAAGCCGAGCAGATTGATATATAACTTAGTGGGAAAAGATTTAGTATCGCTTGTAAGTTATTGATTGAACTTCTGTTCATTTAGGAGTCCAGTGGGCGGTCCTACTCTGTGATTGACAGCGATCTCGGTATGTACATATGTCAAGAATCGGGTAAGACCACCCACTGGACTCCTCCAAGTATAGAAAGAGCAGGTATCTCAGTGAATATAATAGAAGATACACTAAACGATACATCGATCTGCTCCGCTCCGGCTCTATCTATAACACGCTGATGACAGATCAGACTGCATCTTCAACATGACAGCTTCCTTTTAAGCGCTTTGCCTGTTTACGGCCAGGGATCCCCCCAGAACACACGTGCATTCCCTGCTGATCTGTGGGAGTTCAGATTGAAGGGCCATGTTGCTGATTTTGTGAACCATATTGTACATTGTAAATCAGTGGATCCCCTGGTTGTTACAGAATGTTTTGCACCCAGTAATAGAGTGGTATGAGTCTGGACGTTTGGGACTAATGACTTAACCCAGTATGACTGTGGATTTATGTAATGAATGAAATGGTAAGATTGGACATGTTATTAATATTGGCACTGGACACTTGTTTTATCATGGTAACTACATTATTCGGGCAAGATTGTGCATCCTTGGGCACCGTGGGCCTCATTCATCAGTGCTGTATACCTGGCCATATTGCCTGTAGCAACTGATCTGAGCAGGTTAACAAATAAAAGCTGAGCTCTGGTTGGTAAGGACAATAAGGCCAGCCGTACTGTTAGGCTGCTAGTGCACAAATGTTTCTTCCCTGCAAAACGCAGGAGGAGCTATGCTGACTGCAGACGGAACCTGGACTCATCAATCACTGACAGGTGCCAGCTGCAAGCAGCGGTTTTCTTCCTGCGTTTTACAGGAAAGAAACGTTGCTGTCTGATAGCAGCCCTAGGCTACATTCACACGGGCAAACGTGATATCTGGCTGAGAAACTCAGCCCAATATCGCACTTGTCAACGTGCATTTTTCCCAAGGTTATGGGGCATTTTTCATGCAAAAACGCCTTGCATCACTTCACTGGAATTCTGATCCTCGTGCTTATTTCATGCTCGTCGGGGGATCGACAAGTGTTTCCCATTGATTCCTTTGAGAAGCATCACATCGCACTCGCATGCACAGAACACGGCATCCAATGTGGTTGACTGTCCCATTGAAGGCAATGGGCGATACGTTCTGGGAGGCAAAAAAAAATAGGACATACAGCAAATTCCATGAGGCGCCATGATGCTCTAGTACCCCCACATCTCAGTGGCATCGTGGTGCTCCATTTTCTTTGGATACATTCGTCCAGATGTAGATAATGCTCGTCCATGTTGTCTGGGCAGTCTGGTCCTACGCACTTGTTAATGGGTCGAAATCCCATTTTTTTTTCGCCACTCACTCTGAAGTGAAGATGACTTTTCCAGATGATTTATTTGCTAAATCTACAGTCTGGCATGACGAGGATCGGTAATGAATGTGTTAACGGCTACTGTTGAGGGTGGAATGTACGGATTTGGAGGTCATGATTGACTTTAGATACCAAACCATACAAAAGGGCTAATAAATGGTGTGAATGACTAGAGAGTGACTGACGAGAGAGGAGGGCGCACGCTTGTGTTTAATTTATTTATTCCTCATCCCCTCCGCTGGTTTCTTTCATGTTATTTCGGTTCTTCTCCTCTGTAACATCCAGGGATTTTGTGGATAACTTAAGTGGTTTTTGAAACCAGTAAGGAAATTAGCTATTTTAATATTGTTGATATCTACAATAAAAGGAAGTTATGTACTTAATGATGGGAGTCCTGTTTGATTTGTGCTACTGGGTATCAACCGCTGTCCTTCCGCTATTTTACCTTCAGCGGAGTGTCCAGCACCCTCTACACCCTACCGTGTTCTAGGCGTATATTGGGGGTGACACAGCAGACCCCTCATGATTATCTTCACTATGATATCTTAGCCCAAAAAAGGCCTATAACATGCTTGACCGAAGGTTCACGATGAAGCTATGAAGCAGAAGAACAACTTGCATTACTGCTTGTGTCCAGAAAACTATGGAATCATTCACAGATCAGTAATACAGCAGCCATAGTAAGCTCTATATACCTCAGATTGGTCGTGTTGAACCCTTACCTCCGGTAAGGGGGGGGGGGGGGTAATATAGTGCTATATGGAGGCACTGCATGGCTCTAACATTGACTCTGTGTGTCATCATACAGCGGTGAACATAAGGACCCTTTTACATGGAACAATCACTCGCTTATCGTTCATGCAGGCATAAAAATAAAACTACAATCCGCCTGTTTAAACAGGCAGTCCATCTATGGACGACTGCCTGTTCACTGTGAATGAGAGCTCCTGGCACACTTCACCTCATCCAGGACACTTAGCTTTATATTCGGTCTGTCCGAAAAATCCAATCTATTTCCCACTACCCCAATCCATGATATCGGACACCACCTTCTAATATAAAGTCTTTATTGTGTTGGTGCAGCATTCTATCTTTATGTAGCGCCATCTTGCTATTTTGTGCATGAAGATTGGTACTGAAAGATGACCATTTCCAAACAATGGGACAGAAGCTGAAATCTCTTCTATAAATCGTGTGTGATTGCACATATATTATCCTGCACTGTGGCCTTGATCTACCAAAGATCCAAGACAAAAAAAAAAAAGTTCAGATGGCTCTGGGTGCCCTGGCCGAGATTTCCCTACATGTTGGCACTTCATATGTTGGCAGCCATTAGTGTAAATGTTTTCCTACTTAGTTTTTAGAGACACTGTTATAAAGGTTTATGCATCTTATCGGATATATCTGTAAGGGGCCATTTTCGTAACGTTTGTGCTCTACATCTTCTCCCCCTCCCAGGACGAGCTGTATGGAGGCATTGGCTTCTTTATTTGGTTGAATTGTGTAGCACCACCAATTGAAACTCTCCATCAGGGATTTGTGTTGAAAGCAGTCTTCTCATCTGGAAGAGAACAATGCACAAAATGAGCGCTCCAGTCCTTATCTGTTTGGGGTGTTAATATGCCTAAGTATGCCATTGCACTGCAGCGTTTCTCTACTGCAAAACACAGACGAGTCCAGGTTCTAACTGCAATTGTCAGTGGAGATACCCTACAATACAAATGGCACCCTAAGACTGCTTTCACACAGCCATGGAAATCACACAAGATTTGTGCATTGCGAGGAAAAAATTGCGGCATGTCCTATCTTTGAGTGTTCCCTCGGAAAGCATCGCCCATTGTTTTCAATGGGGCTAGTAGACATCGAAAATTGGGCACTGGACAGCAAGCCTTGTAGACCCCACTCGCCATCTTTAGATTGATTTGGTTGGGGTAAGTTTTTAAAATCATGGATAGGCTGGGATAGTGAATAGAGATGAGCGAATCTACTCGGTTTGGGTGTTTTTGAACTCGAGCACCACTTTTTCCGAGTAACTCATTACTCGGACGAAAAGATTCGGAGGGTGAGCGGGGGGTTGCCGCTCCACCACGCCGCCCCCCCGAATCTTTTCGTCCAAGTAGTGAGTTACTCGGAAAAAGCGGTGCTCGAGTTCAAAAACACCCAAACCGAGTAGGTTCGCTCATCTCTAGTAGTGAGATGTTGAATTGTAATTTCCCTGGCGGTCTTGGACAGTTAAAGGGTTCAATTTATGTTACTTGGTGATCTAGGGCAGTAAAAGTGGTCAATAGTTAATACAAATTACACCCAAATTCCCTGCTGGTCTTAGGCAGTAAAGAGATTTAATTTGTTACTTGGTGGTCTTAAGGTAGTAAAAGGGGTCGGTAGTAAATGCAAATTAGATCTGAGGGTTCTGTTCTACAGGAGGGAGGAGGGAGCACTACAAAATAAGGGCCCGGTTTGCCACCTTGTGAAATCTACACTGCCTATAGGTAAACCACTGCACCATGGTGAAAGCAATGTGTGTCACTACCATAAATGTTTTACTGGATGTGAAATCACTGCACAATCTTGTAGTTCTGAGCAAATAATACATTTATGTATAAATCAATATGTTCTACAGGACCCAATGACAAATAGCCTTGCCCCATACATATATAATCTACACTAATAGCCAGCAGGGCTGTATGCTGCCTACAATAAGTGTTACAAAAATGGGGTTAACCTCTTAAGGACGCGGTTCATTTTTTTTCCTCCTCACTTTCAAAAAATCATAACTCTTATTTTCCTTTCTAAATGTTTGTCTCGGGGCTTGTTTTTCGCGGGACGACTTGTATTTTTCAATTATTTACTGTACCATATACTATGCTAAAAAAAACTTTAAAAAATTTCTATATGAAGTGAAATAGTAAAAAAAAAATGCAATTCCATCATCTTTGAGGTGGTCTTGTTTTCACAGCATACACATTGTGGCAAAAATGAGAAGTTGATTCTGCGGGACCGTACAATTACGACGATACCCAATGTATATACTTTCGTATACTGTAGTACTTGAAAAAAATTGGCAAAAAATACAGTTTTCTTAGCCATCTTCTGATAGCCATAACGATTTTATTTTTCTGTGTTGGGGCTCATCTTTGCAGGACATCCTGTAGTTTATACTGGAACAATTTTAGAGTACGTACAACCTTTTGATTGCTTTTTATTACATTTTTTTTCTTGGAGATGGGGTAACCAAATTGGGAAGGGGGACTTGTTATTTGTATAGCGCCAGCTTATTCCGCTGCATTTACAGGTAATTTATTTATTCCCCAGGAAGCTGGGTATTTATTTCTCCGACCTCGGAAGGATGGAAGGCTGAGTCAACCTTGAGCCGGCTACCTGAACCAAGCAGTGATTGAACTTGCAACCTTCAGGTCGTGAGCGAGGGCATACTGCATACTGCTGCCACATGAGGCGCCTGGTGCACAATTCCGGTATTTTGTTGCGAGTGTCTACTGTATCAGATAGGCGACACTCACATTGTATGGAGGGGGATCTGCTTGCGGTACTGCTCCATATAAACCCCACACATCAAGGACGTAAATGTACATCCTGTGGTGTTTAGGGGCAGGTCCCAATGACAAAAATCCTTGATATATAATATTTATATAAAATGTATGTATGGTGCCTACAATGCGCATTACAAAAATGGGGTTTAATAAGATTGTAAATTATTTTATAAGCCTACTGTTACCGTGGTAACCACTGAGTCCGTTGTAGTCGTGATATCCATGTCATCCATAATGGTGAAGTCCACCTTGAAGATGAGCCATCCAAACTCTGCAACAAAAAGAAATTGTATTGGGACACATTTTGTGGGGCCGGATCATCCCATCTGCCTCCGGATCATACCACAGATCACTGCAGAAATAGATCTGCATTATTTGATGTTCTATTATTGTTTTTAATTGATTTTTTGCCTGATTTACTTACCGACTAGAGATGAGCGAGCACCAAAATGCTCGGGTGCTCGTTACTCGGGACGAAATTATCGCGATGCTCGAGGGTTCGTTTCGAGTAACGAACCCCATTGAAGTCAATGGGCGACTCGAGCATTTTTGTATTTCGCAGATGCTCGCTAAGGTTTTCATGTGTGAAAATCTGGGCAATTCTACAAAGTGATGGGAACGACACAGCAACGGATAGGGCAGGCGAGGGGCTACATGTTGGGCTGCATCTCAAGTTCCCAGGTCCCACTATTAAGCCACAATACCGGCAAGAGTGGGCCCCCCCCCCCCCCCTCCCAACAACTTTTACTCTGAAAAGCCCTCATTAGCATGGCATACCTTAGCTAAGCACCACACTACCTCCAACAAAGCACAATCACTGCCTGCATGACACTCCGCTGCCACTTCTCCTGGGTTACATGCTGCCCAACCCCCCCCCCCCCTGCACGACAGTGTCCACAGCGCACACCAAACTGTCCCTGCGCAGCCTTCAGCTGCCCTCATGCCACACCACCCTCATGTCTATTTATAAGTGCGTCTGCCATGAGGAGGAACTGCAGGCACACACTGCAGAGGGTTGGCACGGCTAGGCAGCGACCCTCTTTAAAAGTGGTGGGGCGATAGCCCACAATGCTGTACAGAAGCAATGAGAAATCCAATCCTGTGCCACCTCTATCAGGAGCTGCACACGTGGGCATAGCAATGGGGAACCTATGTGCCACACACTATTCATTCTGTCAAGGTGTCTGTATGGCCCAGTCAGACTGGTAATATGTACCTTAACAGTAACCGCGTTGGTGGTAATGTGGTGGTGACTGCGGACCTAGTAGCACGGTTGTATTTTGTTGGTTTTCGGAATGTGGCCAGGATTAAGTGGGCCGTGGCGGGGGGATGGTGGGGGGGGCTCTCTTGTTGTGTCGGTAAAGGTGAAATTCTTGGACTGCCACCAGACGAACCAATGCAAAGGCATTTGCCAAGAATGTTTTCATTGTTGGAGGAGGAGGGGGATGTTTTTGAGGCACTACGTGTCCTCTCCACGTGTCCGTGGTTATATGCACCTTAACAGTAACCGCGTTGGTGGGAAATGGCCTCGCCGCCATCATGTCTTTGTGAAGCCTCTGTTTCCACACCCCAGAGACATACCATTAGCAGCGGTATAGGCAGAGCCCATAATTCGTAACATTTCAGCCGTAGCATTAGGACAGGCCCCACTAACATATCACTAGCAGCATTATAGGGGGAGCACAGTATTAGTTCCATTTCAGTAATAGTAGCACTCAAGACAGGCCCCAGTAACAATTCCGAAGCAGCAGTATAGGAGGAACATAGTCTAAGTTCCATTTAAGTAATAGTAGCAGCCTACACAGGCCCCAGGAACAATTCCGAAGCAGCAGTATAGTGGGAGCGCAGTCTTAGTTCCATTTCAGTAGCTGCAGTATAGCCAAGGCCCAAGTTACATTTATGTAGCTAAAGTGTAGGCCAACCCCACACACCTTTCTGTACCATGAGTGCAGGCGAAGAACATAGAAATTGCTATGATTACACTGTAGGTGAGGGCCCAAAAAAATTGGTGTACCAACAGTACTAATGTACCTCAGTAAAAATTGGCCATGCCCAACCAAGATGGCAGGTGAAACCCATTAATCGCTTTGGTTAATAATGTGGCTTAAGTGGTAACTACTAGGCCTGGAGGCAGCCCAGTTTAACGAAAAATTGGTTCAAGTTAAAGTTCCAACGCTTTTAAGAGCATTGAAACGTATAAAAAATTTTTAGAAAAATTATATGAGTGAGCCTTGTGGCCCTAAGAAAAATTGCCCGTTCAGCGTGATTACGTGAGGTTTCAGGAGGAGGAGCAGGAGGAGGAATATTATACACAGATTGATGAAGCAGAAATGTCCCCGTTTTGGATGGTGAGAGAGAACTATGCTTCCATCCGCGGGTGCAGCCTACGTATTGCTTAGGTATCGCTGCTGTCCGCTGGTGGAGAAGAGAAGTCTGGGGAAATTCAGGCTTTGTTCATCTTGATGAGTGTTAGCCTGTCGGCACTGTCGGTTGACAGGCGGGTACGCTTATCTGTGATGATTCCCCCAGCCGCACTAAACACCCTCTCCGACAAGACGCTAGCCGCAGGACAAGCAAGCACCTCCAGGGCATACAGCGCGAGTTCAGGCCACGTGTCCAGCTTCGACACCCAGTAGTTGTAGGGGGCAGAGGCGTCACGGAGGACGGTCGTGCGATCGGCTACGTACTCCCTCACCATCCTTTTACAGTGCTCCCGCCGACTCAGCCTTGACTGGGGAGCGGTGACACAGTCTTGCTGGGGAGCCATAAAGCTGTCCAGGCCCTTAAAGACTGTTGCACTGCCTGGGCTGTACATGCTGCTCGATCTCCGCACCTCCCCTGCTACCTGGCGCTCGGAACTGCGCCTTCTGCCACTAGCGCTGTCGGATGGGAATTTTACCATCAGCTTGTCCGCCAGGGTCCTGTGGTATAGCAACACTCTCGAACCCCTTTCCTCTTTGGGAATGAGAGTGGGAAGGTTTTCCTTATAGCGTGGGTCGAGCAGTGTGTACACCCAGTAATCCGTAGTGGCCAGAATGCGTGTAACGCGAGGGTCACGAGAAAGGCATCCTAACATGAAGTCAGCCATGTGTGCCAGGGTACCTGTACGCAACACATGGCTGTCCGCACTAGGAAGATCACTTTCAGGATCCTCCTCCTCCTCCTCCTCAGGCCATACACGCTGAAATGATGACAGGCAAGCAGCATGGGTACCGTCAGCAGTGGGCCAAGCTGTCTCTTCCCCCTCCTCCTCATCCTCCTCATGCTCCTCCTCCTCCTCCTGAACGCGCTGAGATATAGACAGGAGGGTGCTCTGACTATCCAGCGACATACTGTCTTCCCCCGGCTCTGTTTCCGAGCGCAAAGCAGCTGCCTTTATGGTTTGCAGGGAACTTCTCAAGATGCATAGCAGAGGAATGGTGACGCTAATGATTGCAGCATCGCCGCTTACCACCTGGGTAGACTGCTCAAAGTTTCGAAGGACCTGGCAGATGTCTGCCAACCAGGCCCACTCTTCTGAAAAGAATTGAGGAGGCTGACTCCCACTGCACCGCCCATGTTGGAGTTGGTATTCCACTATAGCTCTACGCTGCTCATAGAGCCTGGCCAACATGTGGAGCGTAGAGTTCCACCGTGTGGGCACGTCGCACAGCAGTCGGTGCACTGGCAGATTAAACCGATGTTGCAGGGTGGCAGCGTCCGTGTGGGACTTGCGGAAATGTGCGCAGAGCCGGCGCACCTTTACGAGCAGGTCTGACAAGCGTGGGTAGCTTTTCAGAAAGCGCTGAACCACCAAATTAAAGACGTGGGCCAGGCATGGCACGTGCGTGAGGCTGCCGAGCTGCAGAGCCGCCACCAGGTTACGGCCGTTGTCACACACGACCATGCCCGGTTGGAGGCTCAGCGGCGCAAGCCAACGGTCGGTCTGCTCTGTCAGACCCTGCAGCAGTTCGTGGGCCGTGTGCCTCCTATCTCCTAAGCTGAGTAGTTTCAGCACGGCCTGCTGACGCTTGCCCACCGCTGTGCTGCCACACCGCGCGACACCGACTGCTGGTGACGGCCTGCTGCTGCTGACACATCTAGATTGCGAGACAGAGGTTGAGGAGGAGGAGGAGGGTGCTTTAGTGGAGGAAGCATACACCGCAGAACATACCACCACCGAGCTGGGGCCCGCAATTCTGGGGGTGGGTAGGACGTGAGCGGTCCCAGGCTCTGACTCTGTCCCAGCCTCCACTAAATTCACCCAATGTGCCATCAGGGAGATGTAGTGGCCCTGCCCGCCTGTGCTTGTCCACGTGTCCGTAGTTAAGTGGACCTTGCCACTAACCGCATTGGTGAGGGCGCGTACAATGTTGCGGGAGACGTGGTCGTGCAGGGCTGGGACGGCACATCGGGAAAAGTAGTGGCGACTGGGAACTGAGTAGCGCGGGGCCGCCGCCGCCATCATAGCTTTGAAAGCCTCCGTTTCCACAACCCTATACGGCAGCATCTCAAGGCTGATAAATTTGGCTATGTGGACGGTTAACGATTGAGCGTGCGGGTGCGTGGCGGCGTACTTTCGCTTGCGCTCCAACACTTGCGCTAGCGACGGCTGGACTGTGCGGTGCGACACATTGGTGGATGGGGCCGAGGACAGCGGAGGTGAGGGTGTGGGTGCAGGCCAGGAGACGGTAGTGCCTGTGTCCTGAGAGCGGGGTTGGATCTCAGTGGCAGGTTCGGGCACAGGGGGAGAGGCAGCGGTGCAAACCGGAGGCGGTGAACGGCCTTCGTCCCACCTTGTGGGGTGCTTGGCCATCATATGTCTGCGCATGATGGTGGTGGTGAGGCTGTTGGTGGTGGCTCCCCGGCTGATCTTGGCGCGACAAAGGTTGCACACCACTGTTCGTCGGTCGTCAGGCGTCTCTGTGAAAAACTGCCAGACCTTAGAGCACCTCGGCCTCTGCAGGGTGGCATGGCGCGAGGGTGCGCTTTGGGAAACAGTTGGTGGATTATTCGGTCTGGCCCTGCCTCCACCCCTGGCCACCGCACTGCCTCTTGCAACCTGCCCTGCTGCTGCCCTTGCCTGCCCCTCTGAAGACCTGTCCTGAGTAGGCGTTGCACACCAGGTGGGGTCAGTCACCTCATCGTCCTGCTGCTCTTCCTCCGAATCCTCTGTGCGCTTCTCCCTCGGACTTACTGCCCTTACTACTACATCACTGCAAGACAACTGTGTCTCATCGTCATCGTCCTCCTCACCCACTGAAAGGTCTTGAGACAGTTGCCGGAAGTCCCCAGCCTCATCCCCCGGACCCCGGGAACTTTCCAATGGTTGTGCATCAGTGACGATAAACTCCTCTGGTGGGAGAGGAACCACTGCTGCCCAATCTGAGCAGGGGCCCAAGAACAGTTCCTGGGAGTCTGCCCGCTCCTGAGCATGTGTCATTGTAGTGGAGTGAGGAGGCTGGGAGGAAGGAGGAGCAGCAGACAGAGGATTCGGATTTGCAGCACTGGACGGCGCAGAACTCTGGGTGGATGATAGCTTGCTCGAAGCACTTTCTGCCATCCACGACAGGACCTGCTCACACTGCTCATTTTCTAATAAAGGTCTGCCGCGTGGACCCATTAATTGGGCGATGAATGTGGGGACGCCAGAAACGTGCCTCTCTCCTAATCGCGCAGCAGTCGGCTGCGACACACCTGGATCAGGAGCTCGGCCTGTGCCCACACCCTCACTTGGGCCTACGCGTCCTCGGCCGCGTCCACGTCCTCTAGGCCTACCCCTACCCCTCAGCATGCTGTATTACCAGTGATTTCCAAGCCAGGAAAGAAATTGGCGCAAGCCTGCAGCCAAAATAGAATTTTTTCCCTTGTTTTACAAAGGACAAGCCACACTGCGTGTATTCAATGAATACTACTAAGTGTAATAACTGTGTTGTGGCCCTGCAAATGTGTCAGAGAACTGCAGTGATGCAAAGTTATTCGCTACAGCAGATCAGGGATTTCCCATGCAGGAAAGAAATTGGCGCAAGCCTGCAGCCAAAATAGAATTTTTTCCCTTGTTTTTCAAAGGACAAGCCACACTGCGTGTATTCAATGAATACTACTAAGTGTAATAACTGTGTTGTGGCCCTGCAAATGTGTCAGAGAACTGCAGTGATGCAAAGTTATTCGCTCCAGCAGATCAGGGATTTCCCATGCAGGAAAGAAATTGGCGCAAGCCTGCAGCCAAAATAGAATTTTTTCCCTTGTTTTTCAAAGGACAAGCCACACTGCGTGTATTCAATGAATACTACTAAGTGTAATAACTGTGTTGTGGCCCTGCAAATGTGTCAGAGAACTGCAGTGATGCAAAGTAATTCGCTCCAGCAGATCAGGGATTTCCCATGCAGGAAAGAAATTGGCGCAAGCCTGCAGCCAAAATAGAATTTTTTCCCTTGTTTTTCAAAGGACAAGCCACACTGCGTGTATTCAATGAATACTACTAAGTGTAATAACTGTGTTGTGGCCCTGCAAATGTGTCAGAGAACTGCAGTGATGCAAAGTTATTCGCTACAGCAGATCAGGGATTTCCCATGCAGGAAAGAAATTGGCGCAAGCCTGCAGCCAAAATAGAATTTTTCCCCTTGTTTTTCAAAGGACAAGCCACACTGCGTGTATTCAATGAATACTACTAAGTGTAATAACTGTGTTGTGGCCCTGCAAATGTGTCAGAGAACTGCAGTGATGCAAAGTAATTCGCTCCAGCAGATCAGGGATTTCCCATGCAGGAAAGAAATTGGCGCAAGCCTGCAGCCAAAATATAATTTTTTCCCTTGTTTTTCAAAGGACAAGCCACACTGCGTGTATTCAATGAATACTACTAAGTGTAATAACTGTGTTGTGGCCCTGCAAATGTGTCAGAGAACTGCAGTGATGCAAAGTTATTCGCTACAGCAGATCAGGGATTTCCCATGCAGGAAAAAAATTGGCGCAAGCCTGCAGTAAAACGTAGCTGGCTGCGTCTGATTTTTTTTTAACGTTCTGCACGCAGCACACACGTACCCAGAGCCCTGAGGACTGTCAGAGGCAGGCGAAATAGAATTTGTTCCCTTGTTTTTCAAAGGAAAAGCCACACTGCGTCTATTCAATGAATAATGTATGTCTTCTGGCCCTGCATACACAATTCTATCCCTGTAGTATTAATGCCGGGTGCAATGGTCTGCACAGCCGGTTTTGAGAAAAGAAAAAAAAATGCAACACTGCTAACAGCAGCCTGGACAGTACTGCACACGGATAGATGTGGCCCTAGAAAGGACCGTTGGGGTTCTTGAAGCCTACACTCACTGCTAACACTCTCCCTGCCTAACCACCACTTCTGTCCCTATTGCAGGGCGCAATGCTCTGCAGATCCAATTTTGAAAGAAAAAAAAAAATACAGTGCTATCACAGTACTGCACACTATTAGATGTGGCCCTGAGAAGCACCATTGGGGTTCTTGAAGCCTACACTAACTCCTAACGCTCTCCCTACAGCAGCTCCAGCACGATACCACTGTCCCTCAGCTAACTCACAAGGCATCTGAGGCGAGCCGCGGGAGGGGCCGACTTTTATACTCGGGTGACACCTGATCGCCCCAGCCACTCACAGCAGGGGGGTGGTATAGGGCTTGAACGTCACAGGGGGAAGTTGTAATGCCTTCCCTGTCTTTCAATTGGCCAGAAAAGCGCGCTAACGTCTCAGAGAGGAAACTGAAAGTAACCGGAACATCGCGTGGTACTCGTTACGAGTAACGAGCATCCCGAACACGCTAATATTCGCCCGAGCATCAAGCTCGGACGAGTAGTTCGCTCATCTCTATTACCGACCCTTCCTTTTTATGATGGTTTTGGCTTCCGTTTTTGGGTTGCCAAATGGCCTCCACCATATTTAGACTACCTTATCACATAGCGCGTTAGTATTGTTAGAACTACCAATGCACTGTACCTGCTCTGTGGTTGGTCAACACTGCTCATGTGATTAACCCTGGCCAGTCAATAGTACAACCCAAGCCTGTCTCCACACCCAACATTGTATCACAAAACCCGACACCATCCATATGTTACAACTATTTTATGTCACGTCTTTACATCATCCTATGATGCATTAAGTCACCCAAGTGCAAGTGTGGCTAATCACAATAAGAAAAAGGCAGCAGCCATCCAAAATTGAGAGTCGGAACTTGCAATATGGAGAAATGTCCAAGAACATCAAGTATACGTAAAATACCTAATTTACCATCTAGTCTTGGGACAAAATTTTGTCTCAAGACTGGAAGGTCGCTTTAAGCTCCTTTGTCTCAACGCAAAATTTGGAATAGGGTGACTCGGCTATCATGTGCCATTTATAATACTCTTGTCTTTCCATGTGGCAGAGAGGTCTTTAGGTCCCTAAAGCATCAATGCTCAGGTGTGAGTGCTATCTCTGCATCCCAATAGCTACACCTCCAGCAAAGAAGGATGTGTTTGGTGGCGATTAACAAGCACCAAGATCATTAGTGTGGTGTCATAGGCCAGAACTAGCAAGGCCCACTCTGCCTTCCATACAACCTTAAAAGGGGTTGTGTCATTACGAGAAAAACATAAAAATTCGAATACCTCAGCCTGGAGAATAAAAAACAAGTATACTCCCTTCTCTTCAGCCACCCCGGGCACAGTTGAATGGTTCTTGCTGTATACTGTACATCTGGTGGAAGTCAGATGACAGCTGCGGCCATTTATAGGCCATGGCATCACCATCCGGAAGTCTTGACATCATAGCGCCTAGGATGTGAGAACTGATGCCAGGAGTTAGGATGATGACACTGCGGCCTCTGATTGGCTGCAGTAGTCACCTGATTTCCGTTGAACATACAGGCCAGGAACCAATGCCAAAAGCCAATTATTCTCTCTTTTTTTTTTTGTTATGCCAGGTTCAGCTGTTAGAAATTTTGTTTTGTGGTGACACAACCCCTTTAAGGCCACTTTCACACGGGCGACAAAATCGCATGATTTTCTCGTGATGCAACAGCACTACAAATCTCATGTATGTGAAGCCCATGCTTTCCAATGGGTGCCTTTGGAAATGCAAAGTCCTACATCTGGGGAAGAAAAATGAAAAAAGCACATACAGAATGGGAGGAATTGATCAGCACATGTGAAAAAGACTTAGGTATACTAATAGATCATAGACTGAACATGAGTCAGCAATGTGATGCAGCAGCCAAAAAGTTGCAAACACAATTCTGGGATGTATTAAGAGAAGCATAGAGTCTAGATCACGTGAGGTAATTATCCCCCTCTACTCTTCCTTAGTCAGACCTCATCTGGAATACTGTGTCCAGTTCTGGGCACCCCACTTTAAAAAAGACGTAAACAAACTGGAGCAAGTTCAGAGAAGAGTTACCAAGATGGTGAGCGGTCTGCAAATCATGTCCTATGAGGAACGGTTAAAGGATCTGGGAATGTATATCTTGCAAAAAAGAAGGCTGAGAGGAGACTTAATAGCGGTCTACAAATATCTGAAGGGCTGTCACAGTGCAGAGGGATCAGCCCTATTCTCATCTGTATAAGGAAAGGCTAGAAGCAATGGGATGAAACTGAAAGGTAGAAGACACAGATTAGATATTAGAAAAAACTTTCTGACCGTGAGGGTGATCAATGAGTAGAACAGGTTACCACGGGAGGTGGTGAGTTCTCCCTCAATGGAAGTCTTCAAACAAAGGCTGGACAGACATCTGTCTGGGATGATTTAGTAAATCCTGCACTGAGCAGGGGGTTGGACCCGATGAACCTGGAGGTCCCTTCCAACTCTACCATTCTATGATTCCTTCACATTAGCGATGTTTTGTAGACTTGCGATTTTAAAAAAATCCTTGTATTCTGAATATTGTTATGATTTGCGCTGTTTTGTAGCCCATGTGTCCCTATGGAGTCTTCCTATGTGTTCCATGCATCGCACGAAAACCACGCAATGCAACGTTTACACTGGTAAATTCTATGAAACCCTAAAATAAACCCTAGCTACATTAAAAAAGAAAAAAAGACCCGCAATATATCACCTAATAGCCACTATCTGCTCCACCGCTCTTCTCCTCCTAGGTCTCCTTCACACTTGCTTGTAGTTTTCCTGCAGTGTTTCCTGGTCAGGGGTTCAAAATCCCTGCCTCCAGGAAGTGCTGGCTGTGATTGTCTGAGCCGCGGCACTTGAGAACCAATCAGAGCCAGTGCTCGAACCAATGACTGCCATCTCATTGAATGACTGTGATTGGTACATCAAGTCCTGGCACTGATTGGCTGAGCCCCGCGGCGCTTGAGAACCAATCACAGCCAGCACTTCCTTGAGGCGGGAATTTAGAATCCCAGACCAAGAAGCGCTGAGCGAAAACTACAAGCAAGTGTGCTGGGGCCTGCAAGAAGTGGGGCGGAGCGGACAGCGACTGTTAGGTGATGTGATGTTTTGGGGTTTTTTACGCAGCCAGGGCTTATTTTTGGGGTAGGGCTTATATTTCAAGCCCCCCCAAAATATCCTGGCAAAACAGTGCTACAAAATCACGATATCGCCGTCGCCCGTCTGAAAGAGGCCTAAGGCTGCGCTCTCATGCTGCAAAAACTGATTACGACGGAGACCCCATCCATCCATGTCAGCCAATGGCCATACAAGCTTGTCAATAGGCTTGGCAAGATCGCGGGGCTATTAGCAACTGCGGCTGGGCGGAGTCTCAGATGCAATTGGTTTTTGATACGTAAAAACATAACCTAAGATATTGAAGCTCGCTGCGGCCATCTGTGGTACCTGCCGCTGCATTACTACTAACTGCTGGATGCAACTAGACGTGAGACAAGTCTAGGTCCAGCCTGGATATGAGTGGTGATCCACATGAGGTTATTAATGATCAGCTGCAGCATCTCTGGGGACATCCTTATTCTGATTATTAATGAGCAGATTTTTCCATTTTAACAGGATCCTAAGTTTGAGCAGTTCGGACATCCGGCTCGATTACATCCCGTTAAATACTGTGCGCTCTACCTCTAACAAAACATTCTATATATATCATTTATTAGAGCTTTCACCAGCAATTCGTCACATGACGATCACTTCACTCTCCAAAATATCTTCTTACAAGACTTCCCTGCAAACCTTATGGCTTTTACACAGTCGTCTGTTCAGCAGAATATAGTGAGAATCATGTATTTCCAGAATTTATCCCGGTTCACAATTTAATAATATTGTTTGGGGCTTATTGTTTATTGCCAACAAAGTCTACATCTTTCTCAGATGGCAGCAATTCAGAAGCTAAAACAGCGATAAACCAGACGCCTCCTTCTACAAGCTGACACCAACAATATACTACAGAAAACTTATAATGCTGTGTATGTGTGTATGTATGTATATATATATATATATATATATATATAAAATAACACTCCTTGTAAAAAGAAAAAACGGGCAACCAGAACAAAACTTGCAAAACTCTGCATGCAGTTACATCTTGGACAGATATGAAAATGATGAGAGTTGTGGTGATTAGATGAACAGTTTTGTCACCTGAGGCCCTAGAAGTGGTTCCACCCTTGTGCTATAAGAGGCTCCTGGTGTATAGTGACCTCTTCTTCCACTTGTGTAGAGCTTGTCGACCACTAGACACCTCTACAATGCAATAAAAAAACAGTTTGCCCAGTTTTTAGAGTTTGTGAGAGGGGGCATTATTGTAATGCGAGAAGCAGCTTGGTTGTGTTAACAAATTGCCCCCCACCTGGGCGGTTCAGACCAGACTGTTAGGAGATGTTATGACCAGTAATGCATTAAGGCATGAATACAAGGCGACTGGGCTCAGGGCGCCCTCGAAAGACCACCAGTAGAGAGGACCATCTGATCATCCGACAAGCATGAGCAGCTCCAACTAGTTTGTTTTCCACCATCCACAGATAGGTGCCGCCATTGTTACAGGCCCCTGTGTTTGTTGGAACGATTTCCATTTCCACGTCTCACAGCACCCATTACCAGTACGGCCTTTGACACCCACCATTACCTCAGTTTGCAGTGGTGATGTGAATGATGAAACTCGGCTGCTATGGAGTTGAACCGGGTTGTCTTCAGCGATGAATCCAGGTTTAGTTTGGGCACTGATGACGGCTATATTTGTGTCAGAAGACCTAGGGATGAGCACCTCAATCCTGCCTTTGCTGTGGAGTGGCAAACTTCCCCTCTGCTGGTGTGATGGTCAGGGGGGGCATCATATACGACAGTCAATCACCCTTAGTAGTGGTATGAACTTTGCGATATCTTCCAGACATCCTGCAGACACATGTGTTCCTCTCTTGGCGGCTTCCAAGAGGCATTTTTTAGCAGAATAATGCTCGCCCGCACACACAAGGCTGTCACAGAAATAGCTCAAAAACATTGCCACACTTCTGTGGCTGCCCGGTTGCCAGATTTAGAGTCAAAGGAACATGTATTGGACATTCAGGGATGCTGACTTTGCCAGCCTATGAGTTTGCCCAATCTAGAGGCTCAGTTATAACAAATGTGGAGCGATATGCCACAGGATACCATGTGTAACCTTTATGTCTCCATGTCTGCCCGTATCACATCTTGTATCCAAGCTAGAGGTAGCCAAACAGGGTACTTGAGCCTCCATATCTGCCCGTATCACACCTTTTCTCCAAGCTAGAGGCGGCCCAACAAGATACGAGAGCCTCCATGCCCGCCAGTATCACATCTTTCTTCCAAGCTAGAAGCGGTATAACAGGATATTACAGTCTCCATGCTGCTCTATATTACATCCAAGAAAGAGGCGGCGCAACAGGGTACAAGAGCCTCCATGCCACTCTATATTAGATCCAAGCTAGAGGTGGTACAAAAGGGTACTAGAACCTCCATGCCCACCAGTATTACCTCTGGCTTCCAAGCTAGAAGCAGTACAACAGGATATTAGAGCCTCTATGCCGCTGTATATTACATCCAAGCTGCAGGCGGTACAACAGGGTACAAGAGCCTCCATACCTGCCAGTATCACATCTTGTATCCAAGCTAGAGGTGGTACAACAGGCTACTAGGGCCTCCATGCCCACCCATATCACATCTTACATATCCAAGCTAGAGGCCGTACAACAGGGTACTAGAGCCTCCATGCCCCCAGTATCACATCTTGTATCTAAGCTAGAGGCGGTACAACAGGGTACGAGAGCCTCCATGCCCACCAGTATCACATCTTATATATCCAAGCTAGAGGCTGTACAACAGGGTACTAGAGCCTTCACGTCCCCGGTATCACATCTTGTATCCAAACTAGAGCCTCCATGCCCACCCGTATCACATCTAATATATCCAAGCTAGAGGTGGTACAACAGGGTACTAGAGCCTCCATGACCCCCGTATCACATCTTGTATTCGAGCTAGACGGGGTGCAACAGGGTACTAGATCCTTCCTTCAAAAGTTGAGTTTTCCACAGTAAATTATCCCTTTGCTCTGATATTATAATCACTTATATCAATGTTACAATCACACACAGAAAGTTACATTTGCTTCTGACAACTCCTCCTAGGGGAGGGATTTTTTTTCACAATGCACATATATATTTATTTGCACTTATTATGTGTAAAGCTGTGTCAGTGTAAACCATGCCTGTGTGTTCGGAAAAGCATGCCACAGTGTGAGCTAAAGCCAGTTCCTCACAAGCGTGTTATGGAGGTGTTTTTGCATCCATAATACAGGCAAGTGCCCCAGCCACAGGTTTACTGAGCCGAACGCACAGCATCATAGAGCTCTGTGAAGCTCCATGTTTCAGTCAGTTAACCCTAGAATGATTTGGGACATTTGTCGGTATTATGGATGCAAAAATACATATATAATACACTAGCGTAGAGCTGGCGTACAGTGTGCACAGTCGTATACAATGGTTGGTTCTGTTATTGTGTCTGTAATGTTGACTAGATTTTGTTATCACATTTTTGCAATCTGCTCGGTCCTGGAACTGTTTCTACACAGTCATTTTGTATTTATGCAGTAAGCTTGGTTCTGATATCGTATCCATGTAGCAAGCTTTTTTCTGTTATTGTCATTTATTGCTGCCTCCTTTCCATGAAGCATGCCATTATTGTGCAAAAGTAGTAGGAAAAAAAACCTTTACGTATTTACTGCCTTGTGTGATACATTGGAAAGGGTCTCACTGAAACTCTGTCGCCCGCAGACCCAGATAAACCTGGAGAATACATGCTTATTATTTTACATGTATCATGCTGGAATGCAATAAGTCCTTCCAGCACAGCCATAGTCAGTGTACTATATTAGAACACAACTTGATCTCCGGTCAGATCTCATTTCCGACCCTGAGGCGCACAGCGTCCAGGATACAGACAGCGTCCGGCTTCATTTCTCCTCTGCCACCAATGAAGGTTTGTATGTTTGTGTTTATACATAATAACCACAGTTTAATATATATAATATACTTTGGTATATTGTTGGTGTCTGCTTAAAAAATCTGGTTTATGGCTGTCACAAGTAAGGGAGCATTTAGACTTAATGATTGTTCAAAAATTGTTAAAAAGAAAGAAAGTGAATGATCATTCAGTTTAAACGTCACCAGCTCATTCTCTCGGGCAAACGGGAATCGGGCATTTCTTGTTGTGTGTAAAAAGCCATAAATCCATTAAGTTTATTAGGATTATTGTTTCTTTTATTTGTTTTCCTTCTTGGACGTATGTTCGTTGAATACCAGGGCCATCTGTGTACAGATCAGCGCACTCCCTGCTGGGTGTTTTGGATGGATGGGGGCTCTTCTGTTTCTAGTAGAGATGAGCGAGCGTACTCGGATAAGCACTACTCGCTCGAGTAATTGGCTTTATCCGAGTATCGCTGTGCTCGGGTCTGAAGATTCGAGTGCCGGCACGGAGCGGGGAGCTGCAGGGGAGAGCGGGGAGGAACGGAGGTAAGATCTTTCTCTCCCTCTCTCCCGCCCGCTCTCCTCTGCTCCCCGCTGCGACTCACCTGTCAGCCGCAGCGGCACCCGAATCTTCAAACCCGAGCACAGCGATACTCGGATAAAGCACATTACTCGAGCGAGTAGTGCTTATCCGAGTACGCTCGCTCATCTCTTTGGTTCTACCATATAACTTATGTTCTCAAGGCAAACATGGCTTGTAGGCGCGGTGATCTGTCCCTTACATAGGATATTTCCGCTGGACCAGGTGAGCCGTCCTTTTTACTTGCTTATACTAAGGGTCCTTTTAGATGAGACGATTATCGTTTCAATGGGTGAGTGACGTCACCGCTAAGGCCTGCCTCACACAGGCGTTAGAGTTGTTGTACAAGTTATGTAAGCAATATAAGGCGCAAAGTTTTTATCCTGATCCCCGAGAGCATAAAATACAGTTCATAAATCATAAGCCTTCTTAACTAAATCAGTGATTGGCTTTCTTTGGGTTCTTTGAGTGAATTTTCGACACACATAACAAAAGTTGCCGGGGTGGTTTACACAAAAATGTTTACCAGTTGCCATAGTAACTCTGATCTGTCAGAATGTTTCACTACCTCACACAGGAAACGCAAAAGACACAGATAAACAGAAACTGAGGTAACAGAAACTCAAAAAATACCGACATGCTGAGGTAAGAACGAAGAGAAGTGCTTTATGCAAATTACAGCAAACACTAAACAGCAGTACAGATAGACTCACGTCAGTAACCTTCCTGCTCAACTACATTGTTCTGCCACCCAGTGGCCATTTTTAGAACTTTATCCACTGTGTATTACATTCAAATAAAGAGTTTAGCTTAGTCACTGATTTAATTTTATAGAAATAATTTACCAGAAAATGAGCACAAACACAAAAACCTTTTTTAAAAAATTGAAAAAATCTAAATTACATATAAACCTTACGTGATACGTCATTTCTAAAGGCAAATTCGGATTCTACACCCAAAAATCCATAAGAATTGATATATCGCACACCAGATGCAAAAATGCTGTTGAGCAGTGTCGTTCGTCGTTCACTCGCTGGCTCGTGTTTAGGCCGAATGATTATCGTTCACTTTCGCTCATTAGAACGATTTTTTTGAATGATAATCCTTCTGTGTAAAAGCACCGTAATATGGTGCTCTTCAGCGTTGTCTTTTTTGAGTTACCTGTTTATTTAAAAATGAGAATTTGGCTGCAGACTGCAAATAATGTAAAAAAAAATAGCTGCAGCCACAAGGGGGCAGTGGGGAGTTTAATCTCAGTCTTTTGTAAAGTCAGAAAAATCTGCATCAGTAGCGTGTACATTATTTATCCAGGATGTCGGATGATACAAAACACAAACATTCTGCTACAGTTACAAACAACAAGGTCGTTCAGCTTTTCATTAACAAAAAAAATCCATTGCACAGTAGAAACTGCAGTGATGTGTAACAATGTGACTTTCACAGAATGCAGTAATTCCCTCCATTGAACACTATAATAACCCGTATATTGTGCCGATTAGAGATGAGCGAGCATACTCGATAAGGCAAACTACTCAAGGGAGTAGTGCCTTATTCGAGTACCTGCCCGCTTGTCTCTAGAGATTCGGGTGCCGGCAGGGGGCGGGGAGCGGCGGGGGAGAGCGGGGAGGAACAGGGGGGAGATCTCTCTCTCTCACTCTCTCCCCCCTGCTCCCTTCTGCTCACCACCACAACTCACCTGTCACCTGCGCCGGCACCCGAATCTTTAGAGACGAGCGGGCAGGTACTCGAATAAGGCACTACTCGCTCGAGTAGTTTGCCTTATCGAGTATGCTCGCTCATCTCTAGTGCCGATGTATCACACATGGTAATACTAGAAAATGTCATATAAACAAACACCATTACTAGAGGCTTCTGCAACGGCATCTCATCTGGATGGGCCAAAGTGGTAAGTAAGTTTGGCAAGTACTACACTGTTATTATATACACAAAGTCCAAAATGCTTTGTTACGGCTCTTTTACACAGGAGGTGAATCAGACTGTTAGAAAGAGAGCCGATCGGCACACAGCATGTCAGTCTGCACTCGTTACCGCCGTTCTTACTAGTTACTGCAGTCCTCTGCCCCCGTACTTGACGGCATGCCTTCCTGTTTGCAACTTTTTGGTCACAGAAAACTACACACAGCCCTTAAAGGGGTTGCCCCGCGGCAGCAAGTGGGGTTAAGCACTTCTGTATGGCCATATTAATGCACTTTGTAATATACATCGTGCATTAAATATGAGCCATACAGAAGTTATACACTTACCCCCTCCGGTGTTGGCGTCCCCGTCTCCATGGCACCGACTGAAGCCTTCTTTTCCTGGTCTGGTCTTCTGTTCTGTTGAATGGGGCCGCTCCAGCGTGCTCGCGCCGGAGAGCTGGTCTGCGCATGCGCAAAAGACATGTGCGGCGCAAGCACGCCGGAGCGGCCCCATTCAACAGAACAGAAGACCAGACAGCGCAAGCGCGTCTAATAGAGGGAGAAGAAGGCTTCAGTCGGTGCCATGGAGACGGGGACGCCAACACCGGAGGGGGTAAGTGTATAACTTCTGTATGGCTCATATTTAATGCACGATGTATATTACAAAGTGCATTAATATGGCCATACAGAAGTGTATAACCCCACTTGCTGCCGCGGGGCAACCCCTTTAATGGATTTATCCCTTTATGTGTAATACAGGGGGTAATCAAAAAGACGGATCCAGCGCTATAACTCAACACTGGGGTCCTAGAATGAAATAACAATAGCGTACTTGAACAGGTAGGTCATGGATGCGCTACACAATAGTATAGCGCACAGGCTCATGTGGGCCCTGGGGCATGGATTTCAATTTTGTGTTGTGGCCCCTGTAAGGCCACTCCCTCGCTGGCGTATGTGAAACGCAGCACTTTCTAGTGGCATTTTCAAACACGTTCGCCAGCCATTTTTAACGCACCCCATCATTGCAGTGGGTGATGAGGTATGTTACAAGTCCCTGAAATGCAGGACAGTGTTCAAAAATCGAATGTTTGTCTGAGAAGCCCCTTTGAAATAAATGGAGGCCTTTTAGGTGAGAGTGGCCTAAGAGAGGGAGAGCAAAACCCAATTGCAAAGTTGAAGAGCAGCACATGAGAAGCAAAAATCCGCCTTTGGTGTTTCTCTAGGTCCTGTGGGACCGCTGCTATGACTGAAGTAAGGTAAGCGTACTGGAAGTGCCCTCCTTCTACTACGATGGGGCAGATCATCCAGGAAGCCATCTACCATCGTCTGCAGGAAATTCAGGCAACAATCCGTGTTGAGAGTCCCTGGAATTAACATAGGTCCAATGAGGACGATCGCGCCAAATTCACACATTCACGCTGAAATTTGGATTGTCTTCTGATTGGGTTGTGCTCTTAATGGCAATTCGCATTGCATCTGCACTGAATTGGTGTTTCGCCGTTTACTAACACGGTCCAGCTATGATGGCATCCTCTGTGGACTGCACTGTCAAATGCCTCCATGTATGTATCGTAGCAGAAGGAGGCCAATTTGAGTACACTTTCCTTACTTCATAGCAGCGGTCCCACAGGACTTAGAGAGAAGTGGAAGCGGGTTTCTGCTTCTCACATGCTACTCTTTAACTTTGTAATTGGGTTTTACTCTACGTCTATTACAGAGTCCACAACACAAAATTGAAATCCATGTTCCCGGGCCCCCAGGGACCAGTGTGCCATGCATGTGTAGCACATCTGTAGTACTTCAGATTTGGGTTCACACAGCATTGCTATTAGTATCTCAGAAAGCAAACTGGGCAATTGCAAACAGGGCCCCCACCCCCAAGGTGCTCCCAGTCAACCTGAGTCACTGACTGGATCTGCCAATGTGGAAATATACAGACAAGTTGCGGCACCCTACCTGAGCAGTGGCGTAGTAATAATGGTTGCAATTGCTGAGCCCCCCTTACCACTAACATGAACTGCTTCCTGTCACTGTAGAGGGACCCTGAGTGGTTTTCTGTTGAAAATTCCTCAGTAGGCTGTGTGTCATTTGCCCCCAGGCCAGCCCTCCTATATGTCCTATACCTGCTACAGGGCTCAGTGGCCATGGAATGCTTGCATTGAATAACCTATATGTGGCCTTCACAACATCGCATGCATATTTGTATGCGCATGAGAGTAGTGTTTTTACAGAATGAGCTATGCTTTTTTGTACGCGCATCGGCATATTTACTGCACTTTTTGCATCTGCAAAGCATGTTTTTGCAACCGAAATGCGTTGGTAAAAAATACGTGCATGTGAACGAACCCACTGAAATGAATGTCTTCTATTCTTTATGTATTACTCGAGTAAATACGCCCGTGTGCCGGTCTTAAACTCAGGTTGGGAAGGGTATCATTACTCTTTAAGGAGAGCATCTAGAAGGTGAGTAAGGAGACTTAAAGGGCTCTGGGAAATATGCAAATAAGGAAGATGGAACAAAGCCTCTGCAGCACCACCGATTGGAAAACACCATTCCAGCAAGCCAATGTTAGACTCTTTAAACAAGCCTTATATCAATGACAGGGAATTGAAAACCAAGCCAGAATCCATACACAGACAGCTGTTTCGGGGGTTTTGCCTCTCATCAGTGTGCAGTAGGTTTCTGACTTGGCTAGTGAGAGGCCTGCAATGTGGATTCGGAAGGGTATCATTTCTCCTTAGGGAGAGCAACTAGAAGGTGAGTGAGGAGACTTAAAAGGCCATTCATGCCACTCAGGGAAATATCATGAGATGTATTATGAAAAGCCAACGGGTGTGAAAAAGTTATATATATGTCCTCCTGTCCCCCATGTGTTCTGATAATCTATATATATATAAAGATGAAAGCCCTCACTGACCCACTCACTCACTGACTCGCCACTAATTCTCCAACTTCCCGAAGTCGTAGAAACATGAAATTTGGCACAGGCATTGATTATGTCATAAATAGGAAAAGCTAATGGGTCCCAACTCGATTATACAATTCTAGTGCAAAATAATTAGTGTCCAAATTTTACATACGGAATCTAATTCTCTCACTTCCCGATGTCATAGAAACCTGAAATTTGGCACGAGCATTGATTATGGCATAAATAGGAAAAGTTAATGGGTCCCAACTTGATTATTCAATTCTAAGCACAAAATAATTAGCGTCCAAATTTTACGTACAGAATCTAAATCTCTCACTTCCCGATGTCATAGAAACTTGAAATTTGGCACGAGCATTGATTATGTCATAAATAGTAAAAGTAAATTGCTCCCAACTCGATTATTCAATTCTAGCGCAAAAGAATTAGCGTCCAAATTTTACGTACGGAATCTAATTCTCTCACTTCCCGATGTCATAGAAACTTGAAATTTGGCACGAGCATTGATTATGTCCGAAATAGGAAAAGTTAATGGGTCCCAACTCGATTATTCAATTCTAAGCGCAAAAGAATTAGCGTCCAAATTTTAAGTTCCTAATCTAATTCTCTCACTTCCCGGTGTCATTTTATATAAAGGAAACGTCGCATGGTTACCTCCACGTGGTGTTTCTTGGGTAACGCAAAGAACCATGCAAAATGGTGAACATATTTTTTTCCTTGGTATCTCTAAAGTAACCACGACTTCACAAGATTTTCCGTGTGAACAACAGATAAACACCAGTACCAAATTAACTCGGGCGAAGCCGGGTATATCAGCTAGTAATACTATATAGGGGTATTAGTATTGGGCATGGTATGGTGGTATTATAGTTAATATCAGTCACAATATATTGCTTTTTGTTCAGATACAGCATGGATGTAACATCTAATCACTGCATGGTGGTATTAGGAGTGAAGATTAGTAGATTACTTGTATTACTTCATAGTTATGCAAACATCTAGGGGGAAAAAAACCCTTCACAGCCGCTGTAACTCTCTGGCTTTGCAGGTATTTACAGCTCGGTATGTGGAAATACATTATGACATTAATCAGAACAGAATGTGACGGTAAATATTTGCTTTGCGGAGCAGCTGAATGGAATTTTTAATAGCTGGACAGAAGAGGGAAATTCAGTGACTTTATTTGTTTGTTTTCAGTGAATGTTCTGAACAGTGACGGGATTTGTATGTGGATGATCTGCTTCCACCCAGTTCTCCGCTGGCCCGCGCCGCAATCATTTACTTGTTTATTTATTTTCATTTCATCAAAACTGAAAATTACTGAGAATAAATTATCCTCCTATTTGTTCTGTTTTAGCCAACTTTCCCATAAAAATGTTAGTCTACAGTAATGGCCTGCAGTCTGTAAATGCATGCTGGAAATTGTTTTGTTACATCTGGTGACCGTAGGTTGGATGGAGGCCTCTGGTTTAAGGCTCATTTACACGCAATGATTATTGCTCAAAATTCGTTAAAATGATGGCTTTTGACAAATAATCGTGTGTAAACGCTACCACTGTACACTTTTCGTCTGAATGATGATTTTAAGGTAAGTTTAAAATCCATTGTTCAGAACACACACTGTATTCTCCATGGGAGCAGGAGATTACATTGTATTCTCTCTGCAGCCCATGAGAAAAAACAGACTACAGGTCGTTATCTCCACGGGAGCTAGAGAATACATTGTATTCTCTTAGCAGCTCCTGGCTGAACAAAGGAGTTAATTGCAGACCTCCGACCACCTGCTGTGTTCTTCAAACATCTCCAGAGGTTCATTTGCATGCAAATGAAGCTGCTAAAGTACTAATGGGCATTAGTGCCCATTAGTACTTTATGCAAAACGATCCCTAATCTTTCAATCGTTTGGAAGATTATCTTTGTGTGTAAAAGGGCCTTTACAGTGTACTGAAAGCATTTTAACAGCTGTAAACTGAATATTGTAAACTGATCCCAATGTAACAGTGCCGATCAGGACAACAAGTGGGGTTTTTTTGTACATAGTAAAACACTTAAGCTATCAGAATATTCACCATTAGGCTACTTTAAAATCACTCTATTTGTATCAAACTCACATGATAAGAAAATCCCTGCCCCTACCATTATATGCTGCAATAATGAAAACCCATCATCACTACTCACAGTGGGCAACTTCAGCTCTATCTATTGATTTATCTTGACTCCATTATTTAGTCCAGCAAAGAGCCTCACCAATACTTGTCTATTCTTACAGAATTTCTGGAGAGCATCCTGGATTCACAGAAGAGCAGGCTTGACTCCCAAGTGCTGCGTATTGTCTCCTGGGGCATTTCTTTCCATAACTCTAATGTCAGAATGCTATGGCATTTAGGTGGGAAAAAGACTGCACTCTGGAGGGAGAGGTAAGTAACTGCGGATCTGGTGTGAGCTCTCAAAGCACTAAACACGATGGGGCAGATTTACTAATGCTGTCTAATAGACAGTGTAAATTAGACTAGACAGTCTGCTGAATGATAAATATGGCATATCCTTAGACTGTCTAGAATACCTTTATACCAACTATCAGTTGTTGTATCAAAAAATGTGCCAAAATTATGACACATTTTAGCACATTTAAGCCAGGCACCTTTCCAGCAAACCCTGCTCCTTTGTTCGATGTGTTGGAAAAAGTGTTTAAAACTCATCATAAATGTGGTACAAAATATATTAGACAGTGTTTAACTCAATTTGCATCAGAAAACTGGAATTCTCAATAATAAATCACTCCTCTGGGTCTGGTGTGGGGTGTAAATTTATTTTGGGTTTTGTGGCCTTGGATGTGAACTCATTTTGAGGTCGGGGATGTGATGAAAGGGTACTATGCAGTACTTGTGATTCAAAGATGTTAAAGGGGTCGTCTGGTTACCAAACAACATTCCACCTATAAATCCAACTGTGCTAAACTAACAAGGGGGGCAGTACTCACCCGTCCTCTGCTGCAGCAATTCAGTGCTGTAGCCCCACTGTTCTCCTAGTGTTAGTTGTGGAAGGTAATGTCACTGGATATCATCTGACCGCTGCAGCCAATCACAGGCTGCGGTGTCATTGTTCCGAACTCTTGGCATCATGGCGCCCAGGTTGTGAGCTTCTATGCCAGGAGAATGGGCGATGGCACTGCCGTCTCTGATTGGCTGCAGCAGTCAGGTGGTGTCTGGTGACATCACCCACAACAAACACTGGCTGCAGCAGTCAGGTGGTGTCTGGTGACATCACCCACAACAAACACCGGGAGGACGGTGGAGGATAATTAAGCACAGCTCTATTTGTTATTGTAATGCAGTTGGACCCATAAGGGGAATGTTGTCCATTAACCAGACAACCCCTTTAAGTTGAGGATGGTTCTGAGTGAGTGGCCTAAATAAATAGGCCCCAATCATCACATCACTTCTCGTAATTTCTTTAATGTCATTGCTCAAAAGTAGTCACATATGACGTCATCCAGTTTGAAAAGCTCATCAATCTAAGGAGAATCCAGCACTTAGGGGAAAAAGACTTCTACTTATTCTCCCTCAAACACAATGTACATGAAAATAGATTTCTTTGTCGTTGACAAATGGTACAATCAATATCCTCATCATCTCTGGATTCAATTACGCGGTCGGACCACACATCTAAGTATTCAGTAGTAGTTTAACCCTCTAATGGCTATACCTGAAGATACAGACTTGACAACCTCTCGAAGTCAGGCTGTGCTTGTTGAGTTCCTCAAAGTTATTGATATAGATAATGATTCCCAATTCCGCCTGAGATGTTTCCACAAATGATACATGAGAGTTCTATTCATTAAGCTCTCTGACTAAGATATCTGTACGGTCGCAACATAGTTTTGTCTAGAACACTTCAATAAACAGAGAATTTATCCCACAACTTAAGGTTCATTAGAGACATAAAGGCCTGACTACAGTAACTCAGCCCATGAAAATATAACTATGATCTGCAAGGTAAACGACAGATGAAACAGTAAAGCTGTGGCAACAAAGATACTGCATTCCTAGCTTCTATACAGAAGTGTCTGTCTGTCTGTGACACATGTAAAACATAACCGATCTCCCGTGTCTGTTATCCCCATATGCAAGAGATTGATGACAGATGGGTCCCTTCAAAATAGTAAGGTGCTAGTGACAAATATCTTTTATGTATGGCCAGCTTAAAAGAGTTGTATCAATTTATAAAGTTATCCCCTATCCGCAAGTTTATGATCAGTAGGGGTCCGACCACTGGGACCCCCATGATCCCAAGAACAGGTCGGTCCCCGAGTAAATAGAACGGAGGTTGCGCAGGCACGCCACTTCTCCGGTTACTTTAAAGACTGCACTGGAGATGTCTGTAACACTTTAACTCGGTAATCTCCAGCACTATCATTAAAGTGAATAGAAGAGCAGCTCTCCTGCGCAACCTCCACTCGGGAACCAACTGGACCCCATTCTTAGGATCGTTGGGGGTCCCAGCGGTCGGACCGCCACAGATGATAAAGTTATCAATTTGTCTGGTGGATAGGAGATAACTTTATAACTAGGCATGAACCCTTTAAAGCAACCCTCTGGACCTGGGCGAACAAAGGTGGCCGAATCACTTCTCTAACTACCCGATGCACACTGTGCATCGGTAGCATCGGTAGTCTAGGGTTTCCTGTCCACGGACGTCGCGGATCTCCGCCGCGGGAGCTGCCGCCCGGGGGCAGGAGCCTGCAGACGGATCTCTGCGGTAAACCTATCTGACAGATAGGCTGACCGCTGAGAATAGCGGCAATTTGCAGCATGCTACGAATTGCTGGCCGCGAGCAGAGAATCGCTATGACTCTCAGCTCGTGGCCAGGGGGGGCTGTGCTTTCCATAGCTGGATTATCGCTGAGGGGAACGCAATTCAAAAACGCCCGTGGACAGGCAGTCTAAGACACTACATGCTCTTCTAAGTGGCCAGTGCTGCTTATGAGGGCAGCACCAGGTAATCAAAGCAGGTGTAATGTCTTAGACTAATGACGCATCAGGTGGGCTGGAAGCTGGTGCGGCCATCTTTGTTTGTCCAGGATCGGAGGGTCCTTTTAAGTTCTTTAACGTCTACAATCCCCCATGTCTTACCTGCTTGACTGGGCACTGCCAGGAAGAAAACTGGATCCCATGAAAATAGAAAAAAGAGAAAAACATATCAACCAACATCTAAGTAATCTGTGTGATACAGTTAACTATACTTTATGAATGTTTGTACAATGGATCAAAGAGTAGATTGCAAACTCATGTACAGATGTAGCAATCATTAACTGACACATTGCGATAACTCGATTTACAACGTTGCAGTACATTGCACTTGTTTCAGTTATCATAACACACTTAATATAAAGTTAACGTTTTCTACATCTATAGGTCAGCGGTCACCTATACAGTACTCCATGCATATATATGTATATGATGATATTCGGACATTTTCAGGTTTTTCTTACCTGCAGTGAAAAGACAAATCAGACCCCGCGACCGACACATTGCTGCAGCAGCTGACATGTCCATCACCTTCTCCACTTGTGGTTACATGGAGCGGTTCTTCCCAGCCCTCCGAACACACATTTTCATATATTTAAATTTATAACATACACAAGTCTCATTTGTATAGCACATTTACAAGTTGTGGAACACCCCTATGGCAGCTCTGACTTGTCCTACACGTGTGCCATCAGTTGGGTGGGGGGAAAGTATAGTATACAGAAATAGTAAGTATGTCAGCTGATTAACCGCTACTAGAGATGAGCGAGCGTACTCGGATAAGCACTACTCGCTCGAGTAATTGGCTTTATCCGAGTATCGTTGTGCTCGGGTCTAAAGATTCGGGTGCCGGCACGGAGCGGGGAGCTGCAGGGGAGAGCGGGGAGGAACGGAGGTAAGATCTTTCTCTCCCTCTCTCCCGTCCGCTCTCCCCTGCTCCCCGCTGTGACTCCCCTGTCAGCCGCAGCGGCACCCGAATCTTTAGACCCGAGCACAGCGATACTCGGATAAAGCCAATTACTCGAGCGAGTAGTGCTTATCCGAGTACGCTCGCTCATCTCTAACCGCTACCCATAAAACTGTAGGGCTGTGGGTGTTACAGATAAAAGATAAGACAATCTCAGTTCACATCTGTGTCATGGCTTCCTCTTACATCGAAAGCCATAATGCAATGCCAAATTATCATGATACAACGGAAACCAGTGATGCCCACAGCTCCCCCCCCCCCCCCTGACTTACAATGGATTCCAACATGGTGCTTTTTGCATTGACAACAAAAATGTTACCGAAGAGCCTAAAATCCCAGTGTGAATGATGTCCACAATATGGGCAAACTTAGGGTTCATTCACATCCGACCATTTGGGTTCCATTAGCAGTTATGAGAAAAGGGAAAATGGCGCCAGTGGCCAAACGAAACGGTCATATAATGGAACAGAACGGCACCAAACGGAACACGATTGACTATAATGTGGTCCATTCAATTTCCGGACAAGTTTCTGGTATTTTAAGGGATGAAATAGCGCAGCATGCTGGGATTTTTTGTCCTGCTTTTTAGCATAAGGTCTTCCTCACGCAGACGATTTTTACCATGATTAGCGCGGCGCTTTCAGCATCATGCTAATCGCAGTATCGCGCTCCCATTGTTTTCAATGGGACAACTCAGACGGCCGCTCGATTGCAGCGTTTTCCAGCGCCACGATTTTCGAGCGGTGCCGGTTCTTTTTTTGCCCTTTTAGCGCACTTCATCAATTAAGAGTTATGCTGTAAAGTAAAGTAAAATCGCGGCAAAGCGCCGTGATTTAAATCGTGCCGCATGCCGCAACATGTGTGAGGGAGGCCTAATTCAACAACGGTGGTTCCAAATGGATCTTCTGTCGCTGATGTGAACAAGCATTTACCTTTTTTTCTTACTTATGCCAACTGATACATCCTGGAGAAGTGGTGGTATGTATCAATGCACCAATAGTCTCATGCAACTGCACTGGAAAAGATTACGTTTGGCTCAAGTAATATATTTATGAAGCTATTTTTTCCAATGTGCGATATTATCTGATTCTAAATCAACCAACTTTTACTAATTTTTCACATTGAGAAAGAATTGTCCTAGCTCCATAGATTGTGCCACATTCCTAAACAGGTGGGGAACATGAAGGGAAATACGTTGTATGCAAAGCCCATACGGCGGACAAGTGAAATACATTTTGGGGTAAAAAATACGCAAACTATTTATACTCTGAAGTGACCACTGCAGGATCCAGACTGCAGAAAGAATTGGGTGCAATTATCAATAATAAACTAAATGATGGTACCCAGTGCCAGTGTGCTACATCAAAAGCGAATTGCGTTTCACTGAAACAACTAGCCCTTGTAAGTATAAAATGTAGAATTTGACGGGCCTGGGTCACTTTTGAACTCTCTATATAACAGAATTAGTTGGGTCTAAGAAGATAAAAAAAATGTAAGAACTAAACACTCCTCTCTGTGGAGGATCAGCTGTCCTTGAAAGTAGGGATCACCTTATATGTATATCTCTTTAAATAGTTATGAGTAGGCAACTCAGACACTTAGCAGATGCTACAAATGTAAAAAAAAATTATTGTGCAACAGACTTGAAGGATCTTGATGACTACGATAATGTGGCAAAGAGTTAAGGCCCTTTTACACACAACGATGATCGATGAAAGCTGTCTTTTGTCATGTGTAAATGTGCCCATCTTTTACTTTTCTGCCAAACGATGATTTTATGCTCGGCATAAAATCCATCGTTCGGCAGAAGAGCTGATAGCAGAGACTTCACGCTGTGTTCTCCACGGGGAGCGCTGATAACATTGTCTCAGCTATCAGCCCCATGGCAGAATAAAGGGAATGTATTCACAGACCCTGTGCTATTAATAAGTTCCACGCATTAATAAGTTACTAATTGGCATTAGTACCAATTAGTAGTTTATGCAAAATGATCGCTCAAAAGCCATCTTTTGAGCGATCATCTTTGTGTGTAAAAGGACCTTTAGATTGCGTTCACATGTGCAGCTTTTGTTCAGGTTTTTTTTATGCAGTTTTTGAAGCAAAAACCAGGTGAGGACCATAAAAGAAGAGAAAGAATAAAGTACGGATACAAGTTCTTTTTTTTGGAACCAAACTTGGTTTTGGCTTCAAAAACTGCATAAAAAACAGATAGTCTGCCCATGCTAACAACCACTGAGCATGTCGGTCAGCGCTCATTTCTTCCATGTACACAGGCAGATTATCTGCTCTATGGGGACACGTAAAGGTAAAGTCCCCTGGTGCAAGCACCGTGTCATGACTGACTCCTAGGGTGATGTTACATTGTGACGTTTTCTTGGCAGACTGTTTTTGCCATTGCCTTCCCCAGTCATCTTTAACCCCCCAACAAGCTGGGTATTCATTTTACCAACCTCAAAAGGATAGAAGGCTGAGTCAACCTTGAGCGACTACCTGAACCTTGCAGGGATTGAACCCACAACCTTCAGGTCGTGAGCGAGAGCTTATGACTGCATTTTTGCTGCCTTAACACTCTGCACCACACAAGGCCCTCCATGGGGACAACTGATTGTTCACATGATCATTTGTGTCTATGCAGCTGTGATTGATAAGCTGCACATCTTTCTGTTTACACAGGACAATGTGCAGCCAACCACTGAGCATTTTTAAGCTCACATAGATGACATCATGATCAGCCATGGAATGAGTGTTTGGTTGTTCATCAGCTGATTGTTTGACTGAGCATGCATGTTTTTTTTCATTGCAAAAGGGCTAATAAGTAGAGATGAGCGAACGTACTCGGATAGGCACTACTCGTCCGAGTAATGTGCCTTATCCGAGTACCGCTCTACTCGTGCTGAAAGATTCGGGAGCTGCCGCTGCTGACAGGTGAGTCGCAGCGGGGAGCGGGGCAGAGCGGGCGGGAGAGAAGGAGAGAAAGATCTCCCCTCCGTTCCTCCCCGCTCTCCCCTGCAGCTCCCCGCTCCGCAGCGCGTCCCGAATCTTTCAGCACGAGCGGGGAGGTACTCGGATAAGGCACATTACTCGGACGAGTAGTGCCTATCCGAGTACGTTCGCTCATCTCTACTAATAAGCCATTTCCCGATCCATCCTATCAAAGGGACCTGGACGTCTTTCTTGAGTGTTAAGGCCCCTTTACACCAGCCGATGATCACTAAAAAATTGCTAATCGGCGATCGTTTTAGCGATCATCGGCGCGTCTCAACGCGCGCCCATCATGCGCTTTTCAGGCACTGCTAGCTGATCGTTAAATTCAGTCCAACCTAAAAATCGTCATTCACTCTTATCAGCTGTTCTCCACGGGGAGCGCTGATAACATTGTTTTCCCTTGGAGAACAAAGGATCTGAGCGCAGATAATAGCCCTCCGGCTATTAACTGCATTCACTGAGGGCTTCATTTACACACCTGATTGGTACTTAAGTAGCTGAGTAGCTACTTAATATTTTATGCAAAATTTTTGTTCAAAGCTGTCACTCAAACTGTCCTTTGAGCAATCTTTGAGCGATCATCTGCTGGTGTAAATGGGCTTTTACAAGTTACACATTATAATCACTAATTACTTCAGACGGGTCAGTGATACGGGGATTATTCTGATTGCCAGATTGGAGTCGGGAAGGATTTTTTTCCCCTTAGGGTGCATTCCCACAAACGTATATCAGCTCGGTTTTCATGCCGAGCCGATATACGTTGTCCTCGTGTGCAGGGGGGTAGAATGGAAGAGCCAGGAGCAGGAACTGAGCTCCCGCCCCCTCTCTGCCTCCTCTCCGCCCCTCTGCACTATTTGCAATGGGGAGAGGCGGGATGGGGTGGGGCTAATTCTCAGAACTTAGCCCCGCCCCCACCCTGACTCCTGTCATTGCAAATAGTGCCGAGGGGCGGAGAGGAGGCAGAGAGGGGGCGGGAGCTCAGTTCCTGCTCCTTGCTCTTCCATCCTCCCCCCCCCCCCCCCGCACATGAGGACGACATATATCGGCTCGGCGTGAAAACCGAGCCGATATACGTTCGTGGGAATGCAGCCTAAAACAGGAAAATTGGCTTTTACCCCATTGTTTTTCCCATTTCCTTCCTCTGTATCAATATTGGGGGGATAGGCTGAAATAGATGGACATATGTCTTTCCTCAGCCCTATATACTATGTTACTTGTAGAAATAAAAGGATTACATATGTTGAAATCCAAAACAGATCCACACAACCCTGTGACTGTTACGAAAACTATGATCTCTTGTGACTTTTTACCACCATGGAACATTAACAGGCTCATGAAAACTGCGATTCTACCACAATTTTCCTAATAATTCACACTAGGCATGTTGCCCATGCCGTACACTTTATAGTGTACTTAAATGGTAATTTTCTGTGTGTAATGATTTGCCTTAGTGTAATTTGTTCCTCTGGTAGGAAGAGCTCGTTTACAGGATGTAGTCTTTATGTGCCAAGAAAATCATAAGTCAATATAAATAAGCAAATGAGTCAAAAGGGAGGAAATGCATTTAGTTTCATACAGAGGCCATTACCAGCAGTAGCTGCCTTTACAGATAACTCTGCTGTATACAACACACTATTTAAAGGCGACTTGTGCTACAAACAGCTTTGTCGTATTTATTTCGCTTCATATTGAGAAAGGGAGCTCCAGTCCCCAAAACACGTTGCTCTATTTGATATTCCAAAAAAATCATATTTTAACCCCCATTGGATCCTGCGCTTTTTGAGTGACTGAAATATGAATGAATAGTGTCATTTGTATGAAATATGAATTTTTGACCCATCTTTTTTTTTTTTTTTTTTTTTAATGCAACATTTCAGCAATTTTTCATACCTTGAACTGGAAAAACACCAAAAAGAGTTGTCCTGGATTAGTTTTAAAAAGTTTTTTTTTACAGAAATAGTGCCTCTCTTGTCCATGGGTTGTGTCAGGTATTGCAGCTACTCCTCATTTATGTTAATGACAATAAACCACAACCCATAAACAAGAAGGGGAGCTGCTTCTAAGTGTACGAGCAGTCCTAATGTAATCTAGGCGAATTCCAAAAACCTGATTTTGCACATGGACATCACTGATAGGTCTACCTGCCTTTTTCACTTTTGGTAAATTTACAAATTTTTAGGACTTATCTTTACGTCTCAAGTCATTAGATGGGGAAGAGGATTAATGCTCTTCATATCTGTATGAGTTCTAGTGAATTTCAATCACCCGCAGCGATGACTACTGCAGGTAAACTAACGACAGTGTTTTCAATGGATGATAATTATAATTAAAGTGCAATCTTACAATTTTGTGTAGTCGGACTACGGGCCCTATTATAGCATGGGAGTTGCTTTAGGTCTTCAGGATAGGAATGTCTGTTATCTAATTGTCAAACAGCTATGTGACAGGTGAACTCAGCCTTCACTATGGAGCTCTGCAGGAAACAATCAAGATCAATGGACACCCGCTGGTTTCGTGGGCACCTTGTAATGATGTTTCCATGCAGTGATGATGAAAGGAATACAAGCAACCACACAGCAGTTGTCAGGCTTACAACAGCTGCGGGGCTCGTTCACATCTGTTTAAGGGCTTCATTAGGGCTTCCCGTCTCTCTGTTCCGTTTTTAAAGCAGAAAAATAGAATAAAAGGGAAATAAACTTTTTCATTTTTTCCCCATTGATTTCAATGGGTTTTCCAAAGAACCAGAATGCTTTCAATTTGCTTCCGTTACATTATGTTTCCGTTTTTTTTAAGGAACAAATATCGCTGCAGATTGCACTATTTGTTCTGTTGAAAAATGGAAACACAATGGAATGGAAGCAAACTGGGAGCATTCTGGTTCTTCTGAAAACCCATTGAAATTAATGGAGGAAAATGGAAATGTTTATTTCCATTTTAATTCCATTTATCTGTGAACAAGCCCTTAGACTGGGTTCTCACAGGGCGGATTCTCGGCGGAAATCTCGCGCTTTGGTCGCAGCGAAAAACCGTGAGATTTCTGCCGGGAGAACCGCCGCTGCAAAACCCGCGGCAGCTTTGAAGCAGCCCGGCCGCTCGCTCTTCCGCGGCAGCCGGTGTTCCCAAAAAGGAGAGCGCGGCCGCAGCGGGAAAAAAAATGGACATGCTGCGGTCGGCATTAATATTATTTGTGGGGCCATTGTTTCATTCTTCATGTCTTCTGCAGAAAAATGCATACATCCATCTTGCTATGCTTCATGGCTGCCACTGGCTTAACTATAGGGGATGCAGGGGATGCGGTTGCACCCAGGCCCAGAAGCCTTAGGGGGCCCATAAGGCCTCTCTTCTACATATAGGAAGCCCAGTACTATGAATAAAGCATTACAGTTGGGGGCCCTGTTATAGGTATTACATTGGGACCCAGCAGCTTCAAGTTATGCCTCTGCATTAAGGGATTAAGAGAAGTTGGGGGGCCCCAAGATAAACTTTTGCCCCCGGACCCATGAGCCTATAGCTACGCCCCTGTAATGGCTACCATTGGGTTTTGACAATTATTCCAAAATATATTTGTGAATTTCATATATAGAATAGCTATTTCAGTCATCCTAATCACAATATACATTTTTCTCCCAGGTTCCATCCCTAAGATAGGAAAGCTGTAAGAACTGACCGAAGGAATGAGCTTTTAGGAATATCTAATCTTTCTGGCCTTATGGAATTTAAAATCTTATTTCCACTTAGTAAAACTGGCCGAGGGTAAGTACTCTATCACACAACACCTTCACTCGCAGTTATCAGCTCTTCTGCATAACATAGTACAAATGGAATTCATGGCTTGCACTATATTAATCCTGGAGAATGCAACGGCATAAACAGTAATGCCGGTGCCATAAACATTTTTGTACCTATAATTTGTAAAACTGTCCCTCTAAGGTTCAGGCTACAGACAGGCTGCCTCCTTTTTAATGCCGCCTGGTAGTTAAAACAAGACGACTTCTTAGACATAACTATTTTGAGGAAGTGCTGCAAGCATGTTACCTACAGGAAGGGTCTTGCTGCCTACTTGATAATGAGCCCAGCCAGGTCACATGAAATTGGGGGTATCACAGATGAAACTCCAGTCATTTCTGACTCATCTGAGCTTGGTCAGATTTTTTCTCTGTATCTAATATTAAAAGTATCCCAGGTTAGAAAAAAGAGTCTGCTTTTAGTCTAGTAATAGCACAACTCCATGCCTATTGGCTGTATCTGGTATTGCAGTTTATCTTCAATCAAGTTACTGAAGTTGAACTGTAAGATCAGGCGCTGTCCATAGCCATGAGTGATACTGTTAATCTTAACCCTTTCCAATCCAATGGATTCAGGGTTTTCTAAAAGGCTTTCTCTTTTTGCTGTTATACAACGGTGCCATCTGCTGGCTAAAGCCAGTGTGCGTGCGCCAGAGAGGCTCTGACAGTGCAGTGTCTGGCAATAGACGGTAAGAATACCCTGTCGGATGACTTCTGACATTGGAGCTGTGCAAGCTTCAATCAGAATGTAGGAAGACGTCAGACAGTGGATTGGGAAGGGTTAAAGAAGAGACAACACTTTATTTCTAAGCCTAGAGAGCATCTTTAAGTTTCAGTGCTATAACCTTACCTTGACCCAAGATAATGGATCTTGATGAAGGTTTGCAAGGCCAAGATTGCTTCTCTGCATCTATTCTAGTCAGCAGAGGTGACTACATACTGCATGCCAGTGTTTTCTTCTTTATAGATATTATTTTACCAGTAACCTAAATCAGGAACCGAGAGGGGGAAGGATATAGGGGGGGAGAATTCAGGTAATGTGGGTAAGGAAAGGCAAAAGGTTAGGGGTGTACCGGGGCAGAGAAATAAATGAGGCAGCCAAGAGGACCAGCAGTTATATATGTGTATTAGGCACAATGTAAAAACCTATATTTGGGGGAGTTTGAGAATTCATTCCTATAAAACAATGTTTTCGGAAATTTGTCTTGTGTTCCTTTAATAGACGCCGTAAAGGTCTTCCATCGGCATGGCTTTCTTAAAGCGGTTAGCTCATAATTAAATATGCATTTTTTTCCATTAGATCATCCAGAACATAATTTTTCAATTGGAATGATTTAAAAATAAAGTGGAAATTCTGAGAAGGAATTAAAAGGAAACCATGGGGTGCCATAATACGTCAGTAATAGCAATATCTAGAAAGAATAACATGCATTTATTTTTTTTATTGTGGAACAACCCCTTTAAGCTATATGTAATGTTTTTCTGTGTCGTTGCCCCTGTGTTATTGAATCTTCCCCGGCTGATCCTGAGAAAAGGAGTTTTCCTCCATCTCCAGATATAAGAAGGATCATTGCACTAGTAGAGGTAGGACCCTCTCTTTGCCACCATTACAATTCAGGTGTCTCTGCAGCTTAATACATGTCCCACAGCACAGTCCTTGCTTCATTCACATTGACATTCATGCTCTATGCAGGACTTTGGCATTGTTGCTAATCTTCACTCTTAAGGGCCCTTTACATGGTCCAATTATCAAGCAAAAATCTAGTCTCAATGTTTATTTGCCTGGTCATTGGGCAGTGTAAACAGGACAGTGATCAACATAAATATGGTCACTGGTTAGTTGCACATCTCCCCATGTAAACAGGGGACGGACGATTGCATGAATGATCATTCATCCCCACACTGCAGATCATCTGCCCAACTAAACATCATTAACAAGTGTGGACCACTCATACACATTTAATATCTGCACAAAACTGCACAACTGGTTATACTAACCTCATAAAAATACAAGGTTTTTAGCGCATATTTTGATCAAAATATGTGGGCCATCTGCAGCATTTTGGCAAACCCTCTTGGATGGGTTCCTAGCTCTATAGACACCTCTCAGTGGGCTAAAAAGCCTTCGTATGAATAGGCAAGCTGGATACTTAGTTATATACTATCACTGAACCACCTGCGACAGATGCAAATACAAGAAAAGCAAATACATCAAATACAAAGGTGTACATTAGTCATTTCTGCGACAATTGCAGTAACAAACATATGCTTCAGTACTCATACACATATAATATCTACATATCATTACACAACAGTTGTTTATATGCAATATATTTACCTTATTGAGCTCTATAGATTCAATTTTTATCCCAAAGAGACGTGTTTAAGGATCTAGGAACACATCCAAGGTTTGCCTGGACATGGGAGATGGGCCGACATATTTTGATCAAAATGTGCGCCAAGAGCCATGCATTTTTTATGGTTAGTATAAGCCACAGCTGTGCAATTTTAAGCAGATATTAAATGTGTAAGAGTGCTAGGTTTGTTACTGAATAGTTGCAGTAATGGTTTATGTGTTCCTTCGCATTTAATTTATTTGTTGGAATTGCTCATTTAGTTTTTTGTTTCATGTTAACAAATGTTGACCAACATGCTCATTATTGTGTGGCACCAGTTATCATAGGTAGATCATTTGCCCTTCTAGAAGGACCTTTAGGTAATTTCGTTGTAGCCATATGTTGTATGTGTTACCTTTCAGCTGTTTTATTCACCGCTGCACTTTATACCTGGAGTTCAGTACCATATTTTAGATTCTATATAAACGAAATGAAAAGACAATAAAAAGCATTGTAAATAAGAATGGACTAACTGAATTTCTTTGGTTATTCCTCGTTGATTTAGAAAATGTCATGTTGAATTGAAAAGATGGTGATACAGCAATGCTATCAGTGGAATTACAATGTTCCCCCTTTTATCACTTCTTTTCTACTACTGTATAGCTTGTACACACTAGAAGAATTGTCCTTTTGACCCAACAAATATCCTCCAGGCAAGGCTGTCCTTTGTAATGCAAGGCTTCTTTTATTGGTGGAATGTCTGTCTTCTATCAGACTGTATCATCACTTTAAGCCCTTCACAAACAAGTTCACCTGCAAAGTCCATATTTTTAAAATTAGTCATTTGTCCCCAAGAATCAGCCATTAATACTTGTGCCCGAGTTAAGATCTATAGTGCAGAGATGATGAGCTGAGAATGGAAAGGTTCTGCTTGACTCTATTGCTCAACAGTTCGTTGTTCTCCAGGTAAATACCCATGTGCAAGTTGGATGTAAAGCACAATACGATCTGAAGACCACAAGAGAGTGAGTTTGAACAACTGACATAAGGGGATTTTATATAGCACTTTGTTCTTTACATTACATTAATTTTACATTAAACTTTTTTTTATTGTCTATTCATAGCACATTGCTCAGGTTTAACAAGCATTTGTCCAATCCTCGTCGGCGCTAAATGATCCAAACATAAATCCCTCTACTGTTCATCGTGGAATCCAAAATAAAACTACATCAATGCTTAATCCAGATGAGCAAAAGTTACTTTTAAGTGCATTCCTGGGTAGAGGAACGCAGTACCAGATGCCTCTCGCTTTGGCAAAACTTCAAATAACGAGGTCTAGAAGTGTTCTCATCTTACATAGCATTCAGCTGATGAACTTTCATTCACTTGCTGCAATACATAGATTATAATAGTTATAATAACAATGCTCGGGTTTTATTTTCCCCTCGTGGTGACTTATGGTCTACTTTTATCGTACTGTTTGTGTATTGAGACATGAAATAAAGGTTTCTGCTGCTAGTCGGTTCAGTGGTTATGGGTGAGGAGTCGTACTCCCAGGAACACCTGCATCAAACGCTCTTATCTGGTTTGCATTTTTCTAACACACATTTTCAATTATAGTAACAACTCATAAAGCCGAACAAAGGAACCAAGGACGATAAATGATATGCTCCTCCTGAGGGAAGTAACTGAGATATACTCTTGTGCGCCTCCAACACATCTTCTTCACTCCCCCAGTCCATCACAACATACCCCGTTTTGCCATTCTACGCAGCGGAGCAGTTGGGATCAGATGTGCCTGGCAGTGTTTTGTTTGTGTATTTAGATGGCACAATGTAATCAGCTTTATGTAGTAATTTTATCTAGATCACTCCGTCAGCGCTAAAATATTTACTGCAAGGTCTGATCAAACACTTGAGGACTTGGAACTCCAGATAAGCCGTTCTTTTTTTGTATAGTGCTAGACTCCCTAGCAACTGCAATACACATTAATGTTCCATTTACAAGTGACGAGCTGTCAGAAAACGATGCCTGACAGCTCATCTCACTGATTCTTATGGCCCATTTACACGCAAAGACTATCTTTTAAATGATTGAAAGTTTAACAGTTTTAGCCATCATTTTGCATGAAGTGTTAATGGACACTAATGTCTATTAACACTTTATTAGCTTCATTTGTGTGTTACAGGGAGTCTAGGAGCTGCTTGCAGAGCACAGCATGTGGTCTGAGCTCTGCACACAGCTCCTTTGTTCCCACACGGGCTGTCGGCAGAATACAATGTAATCTCTGACTCCCATAGAGAACACAGCGTGCGGTTCCTGTTATCTTCTCTCCGGCTGAATGATGGATTTTAAGTTCACCTTAAAGGCCGCCTGCACACGGGCAGAAATTCTGCGGCGGGATTTCCACCGCTGGAAGCCTGCATAGGATTGCGTTAAGAAACGCAATCCTATGCAGATAGCCGCGGTTTGGCCGCGCGAAATCTTGCACGGCAAACAATGCGCGGCATGTTCTATTTCTGTGCGGGGCTCGAAACGTCACTCATCCACCGCTGGCTCCGGTCTGCGCATACACATGAAAGAGCCGGAGCTGTGGGGCGCGGCTGAGTACGCGCTGCTCTCTGCAGGCGCACGGGTCGGGTCCCGCGGCGAGAATCCTTGCCGCCGGATCTGACCTGCCTGTCTACAGGTGGCCAAAATCATCATTCAGCCAAAAAGTAAACAATGGCCTCGTTTACATACAACGATGATCGCTCAATTTTGAGCGATAATTGTTGCATGTAAATGGGCATTTACTCCTGCGCTGTTACACAGCAGCGAGTTTCGCTGGCATCACTTACAGCGCTGCTGGAATGGAGGCAGAGCGGGCCAGGAGTGTTTTACCCCCGCGTGCCTCCATTCACAGTAAACAGTCATTCAGAAGTTAACAACTGCTATTTACACTGAATGGCTTGCTGTTCAGCTTTCTGCATGCAGAAACTGAATGACTGAACAATTCTAAACCAATCGTGCATGCGTTTACACGGGACGATTATCTTTTAAATTCCCACACTTCGCAGGAATTTCAACAATTCTGAACGATAATCGTCCCATGTAAAAGGGCCATTGGGTGCCCCTACGTCTTCAACAACTGTCAGATGACTGTTTGATGTCCGACAGCTGTTTCCATCGACTCCCCCGTAGACATGAACATCCAACTGAGACGAATATTCATGTGCTTAGAGAGGTAAGCTGCAGGCAGACGGCTCTGGTGCCCGCTGATCTCCCAAGGAACAAAAGGATTGGGCGTTATAATTCAGCATCTTCCATCTTACTTTCCCCCAACATCATCTGTCGGAGGAAAGTTGAGCTGCGCCCTCGCACATCAGAGAGTTGTCGCTGTTATTGGACCTTTAGATAAGAGTAGATTGAGGGTTGAACAACTGATAAAAGAACAATAGACTGGTGAACCATTGTTTCTTAGATGTAACCATACATATTTTAGTCCATATTTAGCATTACAGTCATTGAAACTGGCCAATGGCCATACCTGTTCGATGAAACCAGCAAGGGATGAACAATCTTTCTGGAAATGTGGTTTGAAGAAAAGATAATTTGTGAATGAAAATTCTTCCGTTAGACTATCGGCCACAAATGATAAACTTGGCTGACTTATTTCCATGGTGTGTGATCAGTTGGGTAAAACAACTGTTGTTAGATGTCATCTGATTAATGATGGCTTTGGTTGAAACTTTTCACCACCTTTAGGGTGCATTCACACGAACGTATTCACACCAAGCCGATATACGTCGTCCTCATCTGCAGGGGGGGGGGGGAGGATGGAAGAGCCAGGAGCAGGAACTGAGCTCCTGCCCCCTCTCCGCCTCCTCTCCGCCCCTCTGCACTATTTGCAATGGGGAGAGGCGGGATGGGGTGGGGCTAATTTGCGACACTTAGCTCCGCCCTCACCACGCCTCCTTTCATTGCAAATAGTGCAGAGGGGTGGAGAGGAGGCGGAGAGGGGGCGGGAGCTCAGTTCCTGCTCCTGGCTCTTCCATCCTCCCCCCCTGCACACGAGGACAACGTATATCGGCTCGGCGTGAAAACCGAGCCGATATATGTTCGTGGGAATGCACCCGAAGTCTAATGTGTATGGGCCCTTTAGGATATGTTACTATTTGCATTATGGCTTCTGTTTATATCAGAAAGCACAATGTTCTGCCAGATCTGTCGTATAAGACATGAGGCCGGATTTGAATTGCGGATTCCGCAAGCATATGATCTGCAGTAATACACAGATCAATCAAATCCATCGCCTTATGCGTAATCCACGACTGGAAAATAAAACTGCTGCGGGCCTCCGCAAGTGGATTCTGCTTACGGCTGTGCTACAACCATCGCCAATTCTATATTATAGGTCAACAAGGAAGAGTCTCCAGTCCAATAACAGCTGAAGTGGTGATTAGCGGAGTCCCGATCTATGTGCTATGGACCAGCTCTGGGTGTTGAAGTGTGCTGGATGTTACTGAAGGGCGCTGGGTTCTGTTGTAGTTTGACCGCTATAAGGCTTCATTAGAGGAGCAGAACACGAAAATCACGGAGATGCGGGATATGGCACATCACTGCAACGAAAGCTACCCGATGGACCTCTTTTACATTCATGGGGTCCACCAGGTTACCGTCAAGCAACAAACTTTAAAATAGTGCAGAATTTTCTATCTGATCTGCGCTGATCATGTAGTACACATGTAGTTCATGTGTACTACATGTGATTCAAGGGCTACTGCCGGTGAATAGGCAGTGTAGCTATATATAACAAGACAAAGGTCTATAAACAATTCAGGTATGTATATTAGGTACAATGACAGTTATTTGCCATGCACAATGTTGGCTAATTTGCACAATTAGCAATTTAATTAATTATGTAAGAATTTTGTGTGTTTAAGGGTGCATTCACACAAACATATATCGGCTCGGTTTTCACGCCGAGCCGATATACGTTGTCCTCGTGTGCAGGGGGGGGAGGATGAAAGAGCCAGGAGCAGGAACTGAGTTCCCGCCCCCTCTCTGCTTCCTCTCCGCCCCTCTGCACTATTTGCAATGAGAGGAGGCGGGACGGGGGCGGGGCTAAGTGCCGTGAATTAGCCCCGCCCCTGTCCCGCCTCTCCCCATTGCAAATAGTGCAGAGGGGCGGAGAGGAGGCAGGGAGGAGGCGGGAGCTCAGTACCTGCTCCTGGCTCTTCCATCCTACCCCTCTGCAGTAAAAACCGAGCCGATATACGTTCGTGTGAATGCACCTTAAAGGCCCTTTTACACGGAACAATTATCGTTCAAATTATCATGATAAGTATTCATTATAAACATGACCGACCGATAAGTCATTTGCTTATCTTCGTCGTTCATTTTATGAAGGCATAAAAATCATCGTTTGTCAGCCGTTGCATGTAAAAGGCAGTTCACAGACCATTTCCAGACTCTCCTGACAGACCAATGATGAACTGAATGAGCTATGACGGAAAAATGGAAACGATTAGCTGCGCATGCAAACAGAAGTCGTTTGAAAACGAACGACTCATTTGCTTGTTTCAACAATTAAAGCGGGTTTCAAGGGAAATACTATTGATGACCTATCCTCAGGATAAGTCATCAATAGTTGATCGGCCAGGGTCTGTCACTGTGAGCCGTGCCTGCAGTTACGAGCACCGGTCACTACATGGAGGTCGGCGCGGAGGCTTCCGCTGCAACCCCTGTATTTGTGGTGCTGACCGCATGCACCCGCGCAGCTGATTGGTCGGACCCCAGCCGATCGATAGTATTTCCCTGGAAAACCCCTTTAATTGTTCTGTGTAATAGGACCCGAAAACCTTCCATAAGGGAGGGTGAAGGTCGGGGGCTATTTGTACCCACACCATCATCATCTACACATTCTACACTATTCCTAGAGTAGACTCTTCCTTCTTGAGATGCTACCTGCACAGCATGCAAACACTAACTAGAGTGAGACGGCAGACTGTGTTCTTTACAGGTTCATCACCCGCTTTTGTTGGCTAAACAATATCACAGTGCTACGTTTGTAATTCCTTCTGAACTCCATTCATTTTGTATAATTAAATTTCCCTTCTAATTACTCCCTGTGAAGGTTAAGAAAAAACCCAGGACTTCCTGTTAGTATAGGCCTGAAAACCGTACATTTACATCATAATTACAGGACTTCAGCAAATAAGGTTAAAAAGATAATTACATGGTGCATTCACGTTTAACACGCAATTATCCAGTAAAGTAATCAACACGGTTTAATGTTTCGCAGGATAAGGAGAAAGCGGTGGGATTCCCAGAGAATACATTGTAAGTATCTCACCAAGACATGCCCTCCGCTTTAATGCTTCGTTTAGGCGTAACCATCATACTTCAAAAAGATTGTTCAAACGAGTGAAAGTGAACGATCATCATTCGGTTTAAGTGTGAGCCAACGACCAAACGGCGAACAAGAATCGTGCACTTTTTGTTCAGTTTCGGCAGCACTAACAATCATCGTTGGCTCGTTGTGTTTAAACACTCCCCGCTCAGTGTTGGACCTACTTCACACGAGCGTATGCATTTTCACGCTGGCCGCATCGCAGGCGAAAATCGTTTGTGAAAGAAGGCTGTGATCAAGTTTCGGCCAGGTATTAGTGAAAAAATATGCCGAAGACTGGAAATCCCTTGGTCGGCATAAATCCTCTAAATCAGTGTTCCCCAACTCCAGTCCTCAGGGACCGCCAACAGGCCATGTTTTCAGGATTTCCTCAGTGTTGCACAGGTGATGTAATTATTGTCAGTGCCTCACACATTGCCACAGGTGTTCTTACTATAGGATATCCTGAAAACATGACCTGTTGGTGGTCCCTGAGGACTGGAGTTGGGGACCCCTGCTCTAAATGACTTCTAATGCCTAAATAGAAGCACCTGCAAACTTTTCCCTGCGTTGGACGCTGTTAAACTGCCTACTCCAATTTTTTGCAGCTCCCATAGGAGTCTATGGGAGCCACCAGCATATATCGGTCGAAATATAGAGCAAGACCTATCTTTTCCAGCAGCGTATAAATTCGGTCGCCGATTTCGGTTGTGTATGTCCTATTTTTCTGTCTCGCTTTTAACGCAGCTAAAAATCGGTCATCTGAACGAAAACATTGGAAGCCAATGCTGCAGATGGTCAAGATCTTCGGTCAACGTATTAATGCTGCTAAATAGCCACGTAAAACCGCTTGTGTGAATAAGGCCTGGTACATAGAATATGAAATGTTGAACGGGAACGAGCTGTTGGGCAAATGGACAATTCTGAGCGATAATTGTCCTGTGTACAGGGGCCATTATATGTGGATGGGCAGAGTCTGCCAGGGTAATGCTTCTTTAACACCAAATGAGGACCTCACGATTCTCTTTTGCCCGGGCAAATGCGCTGATGACGTCATCACCGGTGTGTTCACGCTCGGGCAGCCTGTTTAGACAGGCAAAGCATCGTTGGAAATCGTTTATTACTCGTTCACTTATCTTCAGAGATTCACAATCCTATGTGAACAATCAGTGTTTAAACGCAACGAGAAGCCAACCAGCCGACAAGGATTCTTATGCCGGCTGAAACCGAACGACGAATGAGAACCGCACGATTCTTGTTCATTGTTGGCTCACATTTAGGATTTATTCACACGATCATATATACGCAGCTGTTTATCCACGTAAATACACCGGCCATCAGGAAGAATGCATTGGATTCAATGCAATCATTCAGCTAGCCCGGCGTAGTTACGCAAGTAAATAGCTACAAATATACGATTGTGTAAATAGCTACATATATACGATCGTGTAAATAGCTACATATATACGATCGTGTAAATAGCTACATATATACGATCGTGTAAATAGCTACATATATACGATCGTGTAAATAGCTACATATATACGATCGTGTAAATAAATCCTTAGACTGAACGATTACTGTTCAGTTTCACTCATTTGAACAATTTTCTGAACAATATACGGTAGTTCCGTGTGAACGCAGCCTTAGGCTCCATTCACACAAGGCAGTTCGGTTGCAATAAGAACCACACCAAAAAGTGCAATGGTGAAACCATGTGTGTTTTTAGTATGTTTGTGGCAAAAAATGCACACAGTTTTGCAAATGCACTTTTTGGTGCGGTTTTTATTGCAACCGAACTGCCCCGTGTGAATGGACCCTTAGGGCACTTTTACATGAGCCGATATTGACATTAAATGAGCACTAGAGATGAGCGAGTATACTCGCTAAAGGCAATTGCTCGAGCGAGCATTGCCCTTAGCGAGTACCTGCCCGCTCGAGACTGCAGGTTCGGGTGTCGGCGCGGGGGAGCGGTGAGTAGCGGCTGTCAGCAGGAGGAAGCGGGGGGGACAGAGGGAGAGAGAGATCTCCCCTCCGTTCCGCCCCGCTCTCCCCCGCAGCTCCGTGCCCGCTGCCGGCACCCGAACCTTCCGTCTCGAGCGGGGAGATACTCGCTAAAGGCAATGCTCACTCGAGCAATTGCCTTTAGCGAGTATACTCGCTCATCTATAATGAGCACCTATTGTTAGATTAGTGCTGCCTCTTCATACAGGCTGATCTAGGAACAAATGATCATTCACACGATTGTTCAGCCCCCATTCACAGCACTGTGTTTTTTTGGTGGTGCAGGTGCTCTAGTATCCCAAACCAGGGTAGGTGTAGTATCAGGCATTACTGCGATCCTGGCCTCTGAACTCCAATTTCAAGGCGTCCGCTGCTGCCCAGTACTGATCCTCTGCGCAGGAGAGCGGGCACTGTGAACCTGGAATCCAGTGATTCAGTGCAGTGATCACATGATGTGCCGACAGCCGGGATCCTGGCTGTTCCATCTTCAATAAAGTGAGTGTTGGCGCTATGCATAGCCTAATGGGAGATAAAAGCGCCCTCTCTCCCCAAGAGCTTTTTTTAACCATTGCCAGCAGCACGGGCCCTGGTCATGCAGAGAAACGTGCTGCTGAGAACATTTTTCGGTTGCGCAAGAGATGCAATCAGTTGACAAATGAGAGTTTGCTCATTCGTTTTTTGATTGGGTGCAACTTGGTAATGGCCAGCAATCAAGCAAACGAGTGATCCTTAGGAAGTTCATGCCCAATTGTTGGCCATGGTAAAAGACTCTTAAATGAGTCATCTCACGACAGACCTTAGCAAAAAAGCAGCCCGGCCATGTCCTAAATTTCCGAAATGTGTGGCAGTAGAGGATGTGCATGTGCACCTCTGCTCCCTTTCACTTCAATGAGATGGCCAGAGATAGCCAACTTGGCTGCTACACACTTCGGGAACTTCATGACAGGGCGAGAGCTGCTTTTTGGATAAGAGCTAGCATTAGACCACCCGTTTACAAGCCATTCTTAAAGAGGTTGAAAAAAGTGGATTATACCCACCTGATAATCAGGTTTCCAGTAGTCTCCACGACAGCACCAATGAGATTGCCTCCTCCTGGTAGGACAGGAACATACTGAGAGGTTAAAAGCTCCCCCCCTTCCCCACTTTCCTCAGTGGATTCTAACGAATTGCCGGGGCAGGAGCTAAACTTAAATTTTTTCCCCTAACCGGGGTTTTTTAATTTTAAATTTATTATTTTATTTTTCTAGGGCGGGAAAGGTACGGGTGCTGTCGTGGAGACTACTGGAAACCTGATTATCAGGTGGGTATAATCCACTTTTTCCCCCAGTCGTCTCCACGACAGCACCAATGAGACGTACCAACTAAAGTTTATTAGGGTGGGATTGCTGCCGAGAGGACTTTGCGGCCGAAGGCCATGTCCTCGTCCTGCTGCACTTTTACCCTATAGTGTTTAGTAAACGTGTGGGGTTTTTTCCAGACTGCGGCCTTGCAAATTTGCTCGACCGAGGCTGAACTGTGTTCGGCCCATGAGGACGCTACTGCCCTTGTGGAATGGGCTTTAAGCGCTAACGGGATCTCCTTCCCGAGGGCTTTATAGGATTCTATGATGGCCAGGCGGATCCACCTGGCTATGGAACTTTTCGCTGCTTTGCTACCCTTATTTGGGCCACTGAACTGGACGAACAGGTTGTCATCCCGCCTCCAGTGGCTCGTTGTATCTATGTAGGTTAGGACTGCTCTCCTAACGTCCAGGCAGCTTAGGGTTCTTTCCTCCTCGTTTTTTGGGTGGCTGAAGAATGAGGGGATTATTATATCCTGGGACCTATGAAAATCTGACACTACTTTCGGCATAAAGGCCGGGTCTGTTTTAAATATTAGTTTGGTGTCTGTAATTTTCATAAACGGGTGGCGGATGGACAAGGCCTGTAGTTCGCTAACCCGTCTTGCGGATGTAATGGCTACTAGGAAGATGGTCTTGATTGTCAGCGTTCTTATAGGTAGCGCTTTGATCGGTTCGAATGGTACCGCTGTCATGGCCCCTAGAACCCAATTAAGGTTCCAGTCTGGGAACAGGTTTATGGGCCTAGGGCGTAATCTAGCTGCTGCTGTTAGGAACCTGTGGACCCATCTATCGTCTGCGAATTTTGTGTCGCAGATAGCGCTAAGGGCTGAAACCTGGACTTTTAGGGTGCTCGGGGAGAGGCCCATCTCTAAGCCCTCCTGCAGGAATTCTAAGATTAGCGGAGTGTCGGGGATAGAATCCCCGCGATCCCTTCCCTGTCTCCATGAGGAAAACTTTCTCCAGACCTTCTGGTAGATCAGGTGGGTCGTCTTTTTCCTACTGGACATTAGGGTTTCTACTACTTTCTCTGAGAATCCTTTCTGTCTTAGCGAGGATTCCTCAAGAGCCATGCCGTTAAATGGAGTTTGTCTAGGCCGGGGTGGTTCAGTGGCCCCTGCGATAGAAGATCCGTCCAGGTAGGCAAGGTGACTGGGTCCTGGACGCTCAGTGTTGTCAGAAGACCGAACCAGCTTCTTTTTGGCCAGAAGGGGGTCACTAGGATTAGCGTGCATCCCTGGGTTCTGAAGTGTTGTAAAACCCTGGGGATTAGTGGTATGGGAGGAAAGGCGTAGGCCAGTCCTTGTCCCCAGTCCTGGCCCAGGGCGTCTACCGCTATCGGACGATCTCCTGGCCGGAGGGAGAAAAAGTTGCCTACTTTCGTGTTCTCCCTGGTTGCGAAGAGGTCCAACTGTGGGGTCCCCCACCGGTTGGTTAAGATTCTGAATGCCTCTGGGGAGAGGGACCACTCTCCTGGGTCTATCTGCTTCCTGCTGAGGAAGTCTGCTTTTCCATTTAGTGTCCCCTTTAAGTGGGTTGCCGTGATCGAGAGGATCCGGCCCTCCGCCCAGTGAAAGATTTTCTGTGCGATGCTTTGCAGTGGGGGAGATCTTGTGCCCCCTTGGTGTCGTATGTGAGCGACCGCGGTGACATTGTCTGACAGTATTTTTATGTGATGGTTCTGTAGCGAGTTGCCCAACTGCTGTAGAACCTGCCAAACTGCCTGTAGTTCTCTGAAATTTGAGGATTGTTCTTTTATCCTCTGAGGCCAGGGACCCTGAAAGAATTGGTTCCCCACATGCGCTCCCCATCCACGGGCGCTTGCGTCTGTTGTGATGTGGATGGCTGGGTCTTGTAGCCAGTGAACCCCTCTCCGCAGGTTCTCTGGGGATGTCCACCAACGCAGGGATGTTTTTGCCCTGTTTGGGATGTACATCCTTGCCCCTAGCGAGGACTGCCTTTTGTCCCACGAGGATAGGACTACGGCCTGTAGGGCTCTGGTGTGGGCCTGGGCCCATGCTACTCCTGGGATGCATGATGTCAAGCTCCCCAGAAGAGACATTGCCTCCCGAATTGTGCAGAATCGTCTTCGTAGGAAGGTTTTGACTATTCTGCGGATTTTTTGTATTCTCTCCTCGGGTAGGTAGGAGCATTGCGATTCTGAGTCGAGAGTTATTCCCAGAAACGTCTTCTGCTTGCCGGGATCTAGGCTGGATTTTTCCCAGTTTATAATCCATCCCAATGATTGGAGAAGTTGTAGCACTGTCTCCAGATGTTTGGTTAGGAGTTTTTTGGACTCTGCTATTAATAGAATATCGTCCAGGTACGGTACTACTAGGATCGATTTTTCTCTCAGGTGGGCGGCTACCTCCGCCATAATCTTGGTAAAGATTCTGGGAGCTGAGGATATCCCGAAGGGCAGGCATCTGAACTGGTGGTGCTCTGTTCTTCCGCCCATGTCCACTGCGAACCGCAGGTATTTCTGTGAATCTTTGTGGATCGGGATGTGAAAATACGCGTCCTTCAGATCGATGGACGCCATGTAGGCTCCTCTGGGGATCAACTTTATTGTCGAGGAGATGGTTTCCATTTTGAATCTCCTGTATCGGACGCAGGTGTTCAGGTCTTTCAGGTTTATTATCGTCCGGTGTTTCCCGCCGGGTTTTTTTACTAAAAAGAGCCTGGAGTAATAGCCCTGGGTTTCCTCGTTTCGCGGTACGGGAGATATTGCGTTTAACCGCTGCAAGTCGCGCACGCTTTGCCCTAGTAAATGTAGCTGTTTTTTTGGGGCTCGCGTGGTAATGAATTTCCTTCTGGGGATGGATACCAGCTCTATCTGGTATCCGTGCTGTAGGATCTTTGGGATCCATGGGCCCCCGCAGATTGCGGCCCATTGATCCACAAAGCTCCCCAGCCTTGCCCCTACGGGGATGGCGTCAGGGTCTTTGCTTCGGCTCCCCCTGATGGGGGTTGAAGAGGATATTCCTTCCTCTGCCCCCCTTGGGGTAACTCCAGCGGCCTGTCTTGCCCTTGCCTCGGTAGGCCTCGGGCTGCTGCATTGGGGCCCGGGGAAAGGTCTTCACTCTCTGTGGTTTTTCCTCAGGGAACCCTTTTTTCCTGTCGGCCGCCTTCTCTAGAATTTTATCTAGGTCCGGTCCGAATAGAAATTGGCCGTAGAAAGGGAGGGCACACAATTTGTTTTTCGAGGCCAGGTCGCCTGACCATGACCTCAGCCATAACACCCTTCTGGCTGAGTTAGCGCGGGCTGTGGCTTTTGCTGAGAGTTTGACGGTCTCGGCTGCGGCGTCCGCTAAGAAGTTAGTGGCCATGCGCAGTATGGGAAGGGAGTTAAGGATCTGATCCCTCGGCGTTTTGTTGGTCAGATGTAGTTCCAGCTGCTCTAACCATACCCCCAGGGTCCGCGCCACGCAAGTGGCTGCGATCCCTGGCCTAAGGATGTTTGCCGCTGCCTCCCATGATTTCTTTAGGAGTCCCTCTGCCTTGCGATCCATGGGGTCTTTTAGCTGTGCGGCATCCTCAAAGGGCAGAGTCGTCCTCTTGGCTACCTTGGCCACCGGGACGTCTACCTTAGGTATTTCGTCCCAGCTTGCGCAAGCTTCCTCCTCCAGGGGGTATCTCCTTTTTACGCCTCGAGCGGAGTAGGAACCTGCGTCTGGTTTACTCCACTCTCTCTGAATTATTTTAGAGATGTTTTTGTGGACCGGGAAGGTATGTTTGCGCCTCTCCCCAAGTCCACTGAATATCTCATCCTGTCGGGTCCGCGGCTCTCTGGGCTGTTCTATTTTTAACGTAGCCCTAACTGATTTAATTAGTTCCGTCAATTCATCTTGATGGAACAAATATTTCCTGTAGTCCTCCTCCTCTGAGGACTCTTCGGCCGCCTGCTCCTCTTGCTCTGATCCGATGAAGTTCTCGGAATCAGAAGACTCCTCGGGAACATATGCCTTTCTTTGGCGTTTTGCTGGCGGTGCCGGCAGTGACGTTAGAGCTGATTGAACCTCTTCCTTCACCAGCTTTCTAACGTCATCCAGGAATCCCCCCGATTCCTCTCTGACTAGCCTAGCCACGCATGCCTTGCATAGAGGCCTCTGATACGTGGCTGGCAGTCTCGTCCCGCATTCCACGCACTTTCGCAGTTTTGTTCTGGGGGGGATGTCTTTTTTATCCCCCTGACAAACAAAGCATTTTTGCGGGTAAACATGCAATTTTTCCATACACAACATACTGGATATTTGCATTGTATTTTTGCCGCACTGGCTACTTACGGCCGCTGAGGCTGAGGTTTCAGCTGTCTCTGGGGCTGGAGCACTCATCTTTATACCAGTGCTGCAGACACCCTGCGACCTGTGATGCTGGTGTTCTGGCTTCTCTCAGGTTCCTATTTGAATTTTCGCGCTCCTGCGCTAAGCCCCGCCCCCTCCGCTCCTAGTGCAGACGCGATGACGTCATCGCGCTGGACGTGAGATGCGGCGCCCCGCCCCCTGCCGTCAAAGGGCTTCCTGGAGCGCCGCGCTGTAATTTCTGCCGGAGGACGAGGGGGACTGAGGCTCCCGCTTTGAACCCCCTATGGGCCGCCGCGGGAGGAACCTGGCCCGGGGGTTACCACCCTGATGTGGCGTCCCGGGAGTCGTCTGGCTGCGAAGGGATGACAGGGTGAGCCACTGCCTTCCGATCCGCCTGTATGCTTTCGCTGGCTTCTCCACCAGCTCCTCTCATAGATCCTGCCTCCTGGCAGGACAGGAAGACACTGAGGAAAGTGGGGAAGGGGGGGAGCTTTTAACCTCTCAGTATGTTCCTGTCCTACCAGGAGGAGGCAATCTCATTGGTGCTGTCGTGGAGACGACTGGGGGAAATATAGTTTATAGTTACAACAGGACCATAATTATAAGCATTTTTGTATTTACATTTTAAATGATATTTCTATCCCCAGATATTCCAAGACTATTGTTAGAATAGCGCCACCTGCTGTTTCTATTGAAGAGCAATAGAATCATAGAATGGTAGAATTGGAAGGGACCTCCAGGGTCATCAGGTCCAACCCCCTGCTCAGTGCATGATCACTAAAACATCCCAGACAGATATTTGTTCAGCCTTTGTTTGAACACTTCCATTGAAGGAGAACTCACCACCTCCCATGGTAACCTGTTCCACTCATTGATCACCCTCACTGTCAGGAAGTTTTATTTCTTATATCTAATTTGTGTCTCCTCCCTTTCAGTTTCATCCCATTGCTTCTAGTCTTTCCTTGTGCAAATGAGAATAGGGCTGATCCCTCTGCACTGTGACAGCCCTTCAGATATTTGTAGACTGCTATTAAGTCTCCTCTCAGCCTTCTTTTTTGCTAGCTAAACATTCCCAAATCCTTTAACCGTTTTTCATAGGACATGATTTGTAGACTGCTCACCATCTTGGTAACTCTTCTTTGAACTTGCTCCAGTTTGTTTACGTAGAGTAGTGGGGGATAATGATCTCACGGGATCTAGACTCTATGCTTCTCTTTATACATCCCAGAATTGTGTTTGCCTTTTTGGCTGCTGCATCACATTGTTGACTCATGTTCAGTCTCTGATCTATTAGTATACCCAAGTCTTTTTCACATGTGCTGCTGCTTCGCCCAATTCCTCCCATTCTGTATGTGCTTTCTTCATTTTTCTTGTCCAGATGTAGGACTTTGCATTTCTCCTTGTTAAATACCATTCTGTTAGTCGCCGCCCACTGCGCAAGCTTTTCTAGATCTTTTTGAATACTCTCTCTCTCTCTCCCCTAGTGTTAGCTATCCCTCCTAGCTTTGTGTCATCAGCAAATTTGATCAGTCTCCCATCAATTCCCTCCTCCAGATCACTCCAAAATGTTGAACAACACTGGGCCTAGGACTGAGCCTTGTGGTACCCCACTTGATGCATTCTTCCACTTGGATGTGCAGCCATTTATGACCACTCTTTGAGTACAATTACTCAGCCAGTTCTGAATCCACCTAACAGTTGGCTTGTCAATCCCATATTTGGTCATTTTTTTCAATAAGTATAGCATGAGATACTTTGTCAAATGATTTACTAAGGTCAAGATATACTATATCCACCGCATTTCCCTGATCAACCCAGTCGGTGATTCTGTCATAGAAGGAAATTAGATTAGTCTGGCATGACTTGTTTGTTACAAACCCATGCTGGCTCTGGTTAATTACTCCATTCTCATCCAAGTACTTGCATACATGCTATTTAATAATTTGTTCAAAGATCTTTCCCGGTATAGAAGTCAGGCTCACAGGTCTGTAGTTTCCTGGATCCACCTTTTCCCCTTTTTTGAAGATAGGGACAACATTTGCCCTTTTCCAATCTTCTGGGACTTCTCCTGTTCTCCAGGAATTTTTAAAGATTATGGTGAATGGTTCAGCAATTACCTCCGCTCCTTCCTTTAGTATCCTAGGATGTAATTCATCTGGACCTTGAGACTTGAATTCATTTAAGTTAGTTAAGAGTTTCCTCGCCATCTCTCAGCTTATAGATAGCCTGCATTCTTCTATTCCCCCAATAACGCGGGAAGATCAGTTGATGTTCCATCTACTTGCTGAGAGAAAACATATAAAATAGGAATTTAAACGTTCGGCCTTCACAACATCATTCTTAATTAGAGATGAGCGAGCGTACTCGTTAAGGACAGATACTCAAGCGAGTATCGTCCTTTTCGAGTACCTGCCTCCTCGCCCGGGGAGAGACAAGGGGAAGAGCTAAAGGGGTTCTCTGAGGGATTCCCCCAAAGCGGGGAGAGAGAGAGGGCGTGGCTAGAGGGAATCCTTGCTACAGGGGAATTCCTCGTTCTCCATTTGCCGTCTCCCATAGGCGTTTATGGACACTCCTACGCATCGCGTAACAAACATAGGTCAGGTCCTATCTTTTCACGCAGCAGGGAATTTGAGTTGCTGAATTGCAGTCACTGAGGTCCCTTATTTTTTGCATTCAAAGTCGTAAATTTGGTGTATTTGCATAAAAGTCTATGGGGGGGGGGGGGGGGTGACCGGGGTGCGATACGCAAGAAGATGCGTGAAACAATCCGTAATTGTGCAGGAAAAAAAGAACACATCTGGAACTCATTAAAGGGGTGGTCTCGCGAAACCAAGTGGGGTTATACACTTCCGTATGGCCATATTAATGCACTTTGTAATGTACATTGTGCATTAAATATGAGCCATACAGAAGTTATTCCACTTACCTGCTCCGTTGCTAGCGTCCTCGTCTCCATGGTTCCGTCTAAATTCGCTGGCAGCTTGCTTTTTTAGACGCGCTTGCGCAGTCCGGTCTTCTCCATTCAGCACGAGCCGCTTCAGAGTGCTCCCCGCTACAGCTCTTCTGCGCATGCGCAGACGAGCTGTCACTGCTCGGGAGCGCGCTGGAGCGGCCATTCTGCACCATCCTCTGTTAGAGGAAGGTGCAGAAACTGGAGCTGCCCAGCAGAGAAGCCCAGCCCAGCCCAGCAGCCCCGAGAAGCCTCCCAGGTAAGTGATGGGTCGGGGGGGGGCTGCCGCTGCGCCGGGGGGGGGGCTGCCGCTGCGCCGGGCTGCGCCGGGGGGGCTGTCGCTGCGCCGGGGGGGGGGCTGCCGCTGTGATGGGGGAACTAGCGCTAGGCCGGGGGGGCTGTCGCTGCGATGGGGGGGCTGTCGCTAGGCCGGGGGGGCTGTCGCTGCGATGGGGGGGCTGTCGCTAGGCCGGGGGGGCTGTCGCTGCGATGGGGGGGCTGTCGCTAGGCCGGGGGGGCTGTCGCTGCGATGGGGGGGCTGTCGCTAGGCCGGGGGGGGCTGCCGCTGCGATGGGGGGGCTGTCGCTAGGCCGGGGGGGCTGTCGCTGCGATGGGGGGGCTGTCGCTAGGCCGGGGGGGCTGTCGCTGCGATGGGGGGGCTGTCGCTAGGCCGGGGGGGGCTGCCGCTGCGATGGGGGGGCTGTCGCTAGGCCGGGGGGGCTGTCGCTGCGATGGGGGGGCTGTCGCTAGGCTGGGGGGGCTGTCGCTGCGATGGGGGGGCTGTCGCTAGGCCGGGGGGGGCTGCCGCTGCGATGGGGGGGCTGTCGCTAGGCCGGGGGGGGCTGCCGCTAGGCCGGGGGAACTAGCGCTGGGCTCCGGGGCCTTCACCTGGGCTGAGGGTCTAGCGCTGGGGAGCCGGGGGCTAGCGCCGGTTACCTGCTGCCTGGCGGTGGGCGTCTGGTCGGCGGCTGCGGGGCGTCCGGTTGCCATGGAGACACAGCTGGCGGCGTCTCGGGAGCGCACACGTCGGGCTGCAGCGAGCGACGGGGAAAGAGCCGGCGGCCATCTTGAGGAAACTTTTATAAGTTGCTGAAACGCTGGAACGGTAAGTACGAACCAGCTAGAAATGTCATTTACAGGGGGGCTTAGTAATGTATGTTTAATGGGGGGGACTGGGCAAAAAAAAAAATTAACTGCTTCCTCGAGACATCTCCTTTAAGGCTAATTAGCCATTCCAAGCGGTGGGTCATTCTTTACTATATGCAAATGAGCATGCCTTGTGGGTGCAAAAAGTACAGTGAACATCGATTAAAACTTTCTAAAGAATATCTGTACCAGTTAAAAAGTTGCCAGCTGTTATTTACATGCATTTTTCAGGGGCGGGTGAAGTGACGCCTCCATGTCCCTCACAAGACGCCATGGCTGCATCTTTTTGGCTTTTGTTGTGCAGAACTTCCCACTGGTACATAAGGAGTTAAAGGTGTTTTCTGACCCGCGTGCACCACACCGTGTTTTAAACGGAAGCCACGCCCCCTACACGACATAACCACACCTTTTCGGGCGGTTATTCTCTAACTCCACCCTCTCAGGAGGCGGGACGTCGTCCTCGGTCATCGTACGCAGTTCTCCTCACTCCTCCCTCCGTCGCTGCCTCAGTACTAGGCGGGAGCGCGCACGTCGCGTCTTTCCCGCCCTTTTCCCTCCTACCCTCTCCTCAAGCCCCAGCAAGCCCCGCCCCTTTACCAGCATCCGTGACACCATAGCGATGGGAGGCGGGGGCGCGCACGGCGGTCTGCCGGCGTCTGAATGAGAGAGACGAGAGAAACGGACAGAGAACAACGGCCCGGAGCTGCGGGGAGCGGCGCTCGTACCGTCGGGGAGGCGGCAGTTCTGTGCAGGTAACCGAGCCTCAGAGGGAGAGCTGCTGCTAATGGAGTGGTACCCGGAGCCGCTCCCTGATAGATGTGAACGGGGGCATGGATGCTCGGTACGAGGTGCCGCACGGACGGCCATGTCCTCCCCGGCTGGACACTGTGCAGTGCCCGTGTTAGGTGCAGCCTGCTGTCACTTCCATCTTTACAGCTGGGGAACTACAAGTCCCAGCATGCCACCCCAGAGAGGAGCAGCTTGCCCTGGTCGGGGTGCCCTCCTATAGAGTGGCTCATTGTCTATACATTATGTACTAAGTTTGTACAAAACATGGCATCCGCGTGCGGTGCAGTCTGGACCGTGCGCCATTTCTGCGTAGCGAGAACGGTGCTGGAAGAAAAGTGTCAGTAGGCGGCCCGTAAAGGCGCTGGATGTCTTCCCATCCGTGGAGTAGACGGATGCGCTAATTTCTGGCCAATAAGTATAACGCGCTCTTATGTTTATGGACTTCGGTCGTTACTAGAAATTCATGAAAACCCCAAAATGTTGAGAAACGCGCGGCGTCTGGGAAAGTGTTAAATAGTTACTCCGGTTTTATGAAGTTGTGACCCTGACAGGTCGCCGGATATGGGGTCTTCAGCTGAGAACTTGGGGCCCCGACTCTGCGGAACATCTTTACTGGTGTACGGCTTGGCGGTATGTCGTTATAGTGGCGGTGTAGCCCGGTGTGGCGTCACCCGCGCCCTCGTCCCGTGGCCCATCACAAGGAGAAGTTTGGGCAACTTCAAAAAGATAACTTTGGGATTCGAGCGCCACTTTTTTTATTTTATTTTTTGTGCATTGATTCGATTTACTAATCCTGTTCAGTGATTGGTGGGAACGTGTGAGAGAGAGAGAACGCCCACATACAGCTGCCTGAACTAGGACTGTTCCCACCGGCGTATGCAGCTGCGGTCCGTGAAAAATGGACCGGTTTCACTGTGTTTGTCGTATGTGTTTTTGTTGTGCGCTTTTTTTTTTTTTTAAACTACGTTTTATGTAATAGTTTTTCATGTGTGCAAAAAAAAAATTTCGGGCAACGATGCCGCACATGACTTGTGTGAAACCGCGGTTTTTCTCACGTGACGGATGATGAGAAATGTTTCCCATGCGATGCATTAAAGGTCCCATTGAGATCAATGGGCGATGCGTGCGAGGAGCGCCAAAAGTTAGAGCATGCCACATCACTCGTGGACATGACTCCATGCAAGAGGATGAGGTTCGTAATCGCGCGTCCCACAATGCGCAAATCTCGTGTGAGTTTCCGGGCCACGTGACAGCGATGTTCGGTATCACATAAGTTAGGGCTCACACTCTATTCAGACTGATACTGTAATGCCTCCGTATTTATTTTTTAATGCGTGTTAAAAAAATGCACAAAATCCGGTAGTTTTCTTGCATAAATATGCAGGTTTTTACTGCGTTTTTCCGCAGGCCATTGACTTCAATGAGCTAACTTGGTGCGTAATACATGCTGCGCTTTCTTAGGCGATTTTGATTTTTTTTCTCCAATCCGCAGGTGTGAATGCCTCCATTTAAGGCCGGCCTCTCACAAGCGGCTAGGAATTGCGCATTCTGTGAGCGTTGGATCCGTGGTAATATGCAGATCAATCCAATTCATTGGATTACACAATTCCGCTCACATTAGCTATAGGGATATATAAACAAAGAAAAGCGCGCTGCACATGGCCGCCTGCGTGAGTACGCTGTCATGCGCAGTGATTTATGTGACCGTACGCAGGGTCACAGACGGGCTCACCACAGCGGACTTCGCGTGTGCCCGGCTGAAATGAATGAGTTCTATTCACTGCCTATTACACAGTATGGAGCGTGTTTCCGCTTGTGTGAATGAGCCCTCAGGCTGTATTTATACTGGCAGCTTTTGATGTGCGACCTCCTTCCGAGAACGATACTTTCTATCACGTGAAAGTAACACAATGTCAATGTTTATTTACGTGTGCGACGGCTGCAGATGGGATACAGTGCGATCTTTCTATTTTTCGATGATTCTGTTCAGGAATCGGCCGTTGGCTTCTAGTGGAGGGGGAGAAAAAAAATCGCTCCACGTTGCATTCGTTTGTAAATGTACGTTGAGTGCGATGCGATTTTTCTATTTTTACTGTTGAAATGGGAATTTCTTGCGCAGCAATACGTTTTTCTATTTTTGCAAAACGTACCAAGAAAAATCGCTTTTACAAGTGTGATATTGGTCCGAGTTTCTCAGACCGATGCCACACTCGCAAGAGTAAATGCAGCCTTACAAATGTCATCATCCCCAGCGTATGTGCAGCTGTCGGCCACACTCTAGTCGCTAACTACTCGCGGTGAGAAAGATCACACGTCTGATTCTAGAGTTTTCCAAGCAGCACATCTTCCCACAGAACATGACCCTTCAGCACCACCCAAATGCATTGTATCTCAAGAGCGACAGCTGCCTTGTTTATGGTGGATCCTGGACTACAACTCCCATAATGCCTCTTCTGTATAAAGGAACACTCATCAGTCTTTCTCGTTATCAGACTTTTCAGACAGGGGAGAGGCTGACTCTAATGATTAGGGACAAGAAGTCCAGAAAATCCCCTGCCGCCATGATACCTACTTTATCCGTTATCTCCAATAGTATTTACTTCTATATGAATACAATTATTAGCAGCACTTGTAATGATCTGTAGATTTACATCTTGATGACCCTTTAATGGAAGCGGAAGTTTTTGGAGAAGTGTTGCAAACAGACCTCTCTGTGATGTGCGCCATATTCCCGACCTACTGTGTGTCCACAGCTGCTTTGGAGTAAATGAATGGTCATCGCTTCCCACTGTGATGGATATTCTACATTGTGTGCAGCTAGATAACCGCATCATTCTGTAATTGTAAAAAAAAGTCAGCTGTCAGACATCTCTGAAAATAGAGGAATGCTCTCAAAATTCAAGGGGCTTTCTGACGGTTTCAAGTAGAAAAAGACAGATTCGACTTTCATATCCTCTGACAGCTGCAAACAAGGTAACAAAGCAAGAAAAAAAAGTCCACAACTTTTTTATTTTATTTTTTTTTAAAAAGGGCTGTTCTGGGACTTTAACTTTTTCTAATAACAAGAACTAGCCGCTCGCATCCCCACCGATCAGCTGATTCTTGGTGCCACTGTCTGGTTATAGTGCAGCGGTCCGGGTTGGTATTGCACCGCCGCTCTTGTTGAATTCAGTGTGAGCCTCACCTGCAGTACAAACCTGGACCGCTGCATTACAGTCATCTCTCTGCTGACCATAGCGGTGGTGGGGATCTGACAATTATCTCTTGAGGATCTAAGTTTTGGAATACCCCTTTTAGTCCTCCGCCAGTCTGTGTTTACCTTGCTGAACCAATGATGTGGCTTGCATAGAAACATAGCACCAGTGGCCAACCAGAACTGCAGTGGATTTTAAAGGGATTTTCTAGGTGTCAAATGGTTTTTCATTATTTTTCAAGTTTATCTAAATCTGTTAAGAATAACTAGCAGCGATACTTGCACATCCTCTGCCCTGGTGATCCCGTGCTGCAGCTCCAGTCTTTTTTTTATTAATTTATTAAGGAACAGCTATCACCTGACAGCAACAGACATCCGTAGGCTGCATCAGTCAGGTGCCGTTCTCCTGGCATCATGGCTCCAAGCATTTGAGACGTGACTGCCAATTGCCTGCAGTTGTCGGATGATAACTCTTCCTGAACAAAGACCAGGATGACTGCAGAACTGTAGTACTGGATCACGGGGGGAGAGGACAAAAAAACCGTGACCTCCAGACAACCCCTTTAAGAACCCGTACACATGGCGGATATTTATTGGGGAAATCCACCATTTATTAGCAGTAGAAAGTGCAGCAGAAATCTGAGCCTCCGTACTCTGCCATGGATTTGCAGCTGGCACTGCTGCCATCTGCACACAGATTTTTTTCCTATTCAGTGCGGCTATTTCATTTCAAAGTGCCTGATGTGGATTCCTTTTCTATAAGGCCTCCAACACACTTGACGGGTGTCTGAGTTGCATCTGAGAGGCCTGGGCACAACTTGCATTGGATACCTGTCCATGTGCGCTCCAATATATGGACAGCCTGCAAATTGACTCTTATTTGCATTTCCTAATTCTCGTCTGTTGTATGGATAAGAATAGGACAGGCGACACCATTGGTTCGCGTGAAAAAGGCAGTGTGCATAGCCCTATAGACTGTGATGGGTCCCTGTGATGTCCATAAATAAACATGGGTAGCAAACGGTCCCAAATACTTTAGTGTGTCAGAGGCGTTCTGTCCTTAGTGATGGATAGCCACAACATCCCGCGGCCGTGTCATAGAATACACAGGATCAATGGCGTGCAAACCTTTGCTACAGAAACTTTCCTCCATCTGTGAATGTTAGAGAAACCCTTATGGGTTGTGTGGTTCCCCCCCCCCCTGTATTTATTTGTGTGTTCTAATTCAGGCTCTGCATAGAATATAGTTATAGCGCTGCAGTTTGTTGTGTACTATAACCAGCACTGTAGAGTATATTGATACAAATAGTACACTTGGTGTGTAATGACTACATAGAATAGCATTGACTTCATACTTGGAATTGCATTCTTTAAGGAAAGTATGTGTAGGTCGTGACTATACACGTGTGCTTGAAGCCTTGCATCCATGTAGGTTGTTTATAAAGCAATAACTGGTAGCGTTCTGTAAAGCGGAGTACTTGTTTCAGACCAAAACTTTCTAGCCTTTTAGTTTTACAAAGCCAAACGTCTATTGTGTTTTTGTTTTGATCTTTTGTGATTGTATTGTATTCTGTTCTCTGTCTATTAATGATTGCCGTCCAGGCTATTGTGTTGTGGTATTGAGCTTGTATGCACTACTGATGTGGTGTTTCATTGTTTCCTAGGGTTGCATACCTTTGGCCTTTATTTATTAAATATCATATCCGTTTTGGAACACAGATGAAAGGCCGAGAAAATAGATTTGGGAAGCTTTGGGGGCACACCCGTGTGTGTTTGGATGACAGCCCGTGTCATTGTGTTTGATATCACATGTTGTAGGTGTGCTGACTGCTGCACAGGATTTGCAACACTGATCTCTATTGCCTGTGCTGTATTTTGTTGCAATGTGGTTTCCAAGTATCAATCTGTGTGACTGTGGCTGTGAAAAAAGTTACAAGTGACTTCACCAGCTTGCTTAGATATTTTTGTGATGGGTGAAAAGTTGCAGGCAGAATTTTTCCCCTTTGGGAACATTGATGGCATGTTTATAGATCATCCTGTTGATCTACCACAACTCATATGTGCTGCCATAGAATACATGACTGTTTGTAATTCAGCATCTGACTGTCCAGAAAGTCTATCTTTTGGTTCCAGCACTGTACTGCTAGATGAACCTCAGGCTCAGAAAGCCAATGACTGAGGAATATAGTAATCCGTAAGGCTGTGCGATCATCCCGTATTTGCAAGTTGCATCTGTGCCCCCTGATGATGGTTCATCATGATCTATTTCAGAATTTGCTGTGGTCTCCTCATGTGCGCTGTGTGCAGTTGATAGCTCTGTTATCTTCTGACAGCTGACCCTTTTTTCCTGCACACAGTTGCCACTTTATCTCCTTTGTCCTGATGCTCTCTTTTTGTAATTTAACGTGATGCCTATTAATTGTTCTCTCCATCTTGCTGTGCAGTGTATAAAATACATCTGTATCTGTTTAGCAGCAGAGTGTATTAGCCCATTTTAATCACGAGGGACATGGTTTTCAGAAGGAAGCACCTGTTCCCAGGCGTTTTTTCTACATCTAGTTGCATTGACAGGTCACCATTTGTCAGGAAAATTACAGTTGGGGGAAGCCTTCTGTCCTCACAGATGTATATGTCTGGTGTCTGTTTACCCTGACTAGATACTATGGGCACAGATGGTTTTAAGTCATCGGGGACCCTTAGATTAAGTTTGGTAAATGGCGGTCTTAGACAGCATTATTTTAATCCTGGCAGCCTTGCACTGAGGCTTGAGGGGGGAATTTTCAGGTTTCAGCTTAATTCTTCCCTACTCAAGCTTAATTTGTTCTTTAATGCCTCCCTTACTAAGTTGTACCTTTTTATGTAGGTCTAGAAATATTCTACATATATCCAAGTGGTGTCCTTAGAGCCTGTGCTCCTAGAATGGTATACTTTGTTTTGGCATCCACTAGTCCAGATGATTATAGTTGTCTGTCATAGAGCTGCTAAATAATATGGAAGCTTTTAAAGCCGCTCACTATTCTGGTATATAGGAGGGGGGGTCCAGAGCAGGAAACAAAATTAACATTTTTTTTTTTATAAAAGGTTAAAATTAAGAAAAATTGAATACTCTTCTATCCTGGGAGCTCCTGGTGCCCGCCGCACAGAACCTGGAGGAAGCGGCCACTCGCAGGCTATAGAAGAGTCAACAGCGAAGCCTGTGAGTGGCTCACCAATCGCGAACACAATGAACGGCACGTGACTGCTGACCACTTCTTCTAGATTCCGTGCAGTGGGCATATGGGCTGCAGCGCTGGATGGAGAGCCATCACTCACAGGCTTCAGTGGTTACTCTTCTGTGGCTGAGTGGTCACATGTACAATGAATGACATGTGACTGCTGGCCACTTCTTCTGGGTTCTATGCAGCGGGCAAGTGGGCTACAGCACTGGATTAGGGGAATTGCTGGCATGGGTGAGGATTCAGCTTTTTTTCATTTTAACACTTTATATATTTCTTATTGCCCTGGAAAACCCCTTTGTATACATATTGGTGCACTTTAGATTCTAAACTTGTACCAATAAGAAGAATGCCAAGTGTCTCCACCATCACCTCAGACACATCACACATTTCTCCGATTCCCCACAATCACCCCTGTATGAAACCAACTTAAAAACTGTTTGTCCATTAGTAAACACAAACAGCAGCTGTCATATCTGCAACGTACAAACATGCACAGCTCTTCACTCACGTGTAATAACAGCATGGTCTTGCGCATTTAATGGGAAATGACAGTCTGATAATCTTCATAATCCATCATATTATAAACAAACACGTTTCGAGGCAGCAAGCCTCTTCCTCAGTGAATCATTTGTAAGTTCTGTGTTTCTACAGTCATCGGTGATGTCACAAATCTCGTCTGTCTGTGATCAGTTATCAGGCATCTACTAAGGTAACTCATGCAGGCTTTTGGAAAAACGTGGCGTCTTTAAAGCAGCATTTTACTGCGTTTGGAGCTGTGTTTTTGTGCGCGTTTGCATGCGTTTTTGCATAGTTTTTTATGTATTAAAACTCAAGCAAGCTGATGTCACAACTTTTTTTCCCCGTGCCGCTTGCAAAGCAACATGCGTTAAAAAGGAAGTAAAATGCAGCTCATTGCGTTGTACTCAGTTTTACTCCGTTTTTCACGCACTTCATTCATATTAATGGGCGATGTAGTGTATGGAAAAGCGCGCTTCAAGGCTGAAGAATAGAACATGCAGCGTTCGATTGAACACTTATCAGAGAAGCCCCATTGAAATGAATGGAAACTTAGTGCTGTGTTTGAAAACGCAGTTGAAACGTTTGTAAATCGTGGCAAAAACGCCTGTGTGATCGCCCTAACTTTTGCAGCAATGTCTGTATTTATAAATCTCCTTGTGACAATGTAAATAAGTGGTCTGGTTTTTGTTTATTACCTTCATACATTTTGTTAATGCATCTAAGATAACAATGGCAATCGCTGCCCTTTCATTAGTCTATTGGAGCCTAGCCTCAGGCTACTGCTTTTTGTTAATCTTCTGATGAATTGGTGGAGGCTAGGACAATGATGGAGATTACTGGAGTCTTGCTGTGCTGATTGACCCTAGTAAGAGCTAAGTAATCTTGTCTCCTAGTGGTTACACACCAAACTCCTGATGCTGAAAGAAGCATGTAATGCTCTTAAAGCCCTTTTACAGGGAAGACCTGACCGGTGCAGATTCTTGACGGGTCGTCCTAGCGATAATCATTCCTGTTCTTTTATATGATACTTTGATACATCATGAAAAGCAAACTATGAACCTATTTAAAGAAATGGTTGTGCAAAGATTGCAAGGTATCCCCCCATCCATAGCATAGGGAATAACGTGCTGATCGGTGGGGGTCTCGCTGCGGAGGCCCCTGTATTTATTTATTTTTTTCCAGAACAGGACTTCTGTGTCTGATTCTGCATGTCACTTCGGGTGTTGCTTCTCCCCCTGCGGTAAGAAAAGTAGTAATGTAGCACTTGCCAAGTGGTCAGCGCTCCATTCATTTCAATGGGGCCAAAGTGGGTGCTGCTCGGGTATCTCCACAGCTCTATTGAAAGTGAATGATTTTCTGGTGTACTTGTGCGACCAGCACTCTATTCAGCCTCCTCACTGGGGGGTGTGGTAACCCTGCAGTGAGCAAAACGGGGGGAACACTGGACCCCCGATCTGTGGATCGGCAAGGGGGGCGGGGGGGTCTCGGCAGTAAACCCCCTCCCCCTTCCCCAATCAATCAGCAAGTTATTCCCTATCTTGGTACAACTCCTTTTAAACCTGTGATTTTATCAGTGCGCATATTCCTTTCCCCTTCTGCCTTTGTGGCAGTGTCCTGTGTTCCTCTTTGGTCATAAGGCCAAAATCTATTGGGACAAGCTTGGGCAAATCTTGGAAGGTTGAGGACTCAAAATGTGATGCTGGCTCTGTACTGTAACCGTAGACGTGAGTACATGGACATTCTGACCGGATTGTTTATAACAATGGGGCAGATTTACTAATCCTGGCTAATATTTAGACAATGTGAATTTAAGAGCCTTTTAGAAAGCCCTGATGACTGGGTATGAACATTCAGTACGCTTGCTCAATTGTAGGGCAATATAAATGTATTAACACACACTAATCTGTAAAGGGAAGATGTGCAGCTGACTAACGATGGGGCTCATCTGCATTAGGGCTTTCTGTCTGTCCTGTTTTTGGAACAATGGGACATATAAATAAATAAATAAATAAATGGAAGGCTTTCAGTTTGCTTGTTTTATGCTCCCTTTTGTTAAAGTAACAAATGCTCTGTAAATTGCACTATTGCACTTAACGACACTGAAAGATATTGGAACTGAAGCAAACCAAACTCAGTTTTTTTTTTTTGTGAAAACCCATTGAAATGGTCTAAAGATGCTGCAAATTTATAAAAGTGGCTTTCACTGTATGTTGGAGTATCTCGAGAGACATGTTAATCACACTTTAAGGCTGGGTTCACACAGTGTGGATTTGCTGCGGTTTTGCCGCGGATTGCCGTTGCATATCCGCACTGCGGCAAGACCGCTGTGTTTGCAGTGCAATGCAGCACAAAAGAGTTTTGGAAAAAAGCTGTTCTCACAGGACGGATTTTTTCCGCACAGCCGCAGTACGGAAATGCAACTGCGGCGTGGTTTTAAAAGAAGCAGCATGTCCATTCTTCTGTATTTTCCGCAGCGCTTTTTTTGTCCATAGACCTCTATGGACGCAGCAAAATCCTCAGCAAAAAGTAAAAAAGCGCTGTGGGGAAAAACGCTTGTGGATTTTTCCACAAGAAAATCCGCAGGAAAATCTGCAAGCCAAAATTAACCTTTGAAGCGGTTTTTCCGCAGAAGCAGTTCTTCTGCGGCAAAACCGCAGCAAATCCGCCCCGTGTGAACCCAGCCTAAATCCCACACTTCCCTCTAAGCCCTGTACCTTGTCTAGCAAGCCATGAAGTGTGTCTAAAACACTTGAGGTATATTCATCATTACATTCTCGGATTACTTCCATAGTAATCTGTGATGACATAGAGTGAATTGTGAGCTGTTGGAGTCCAGAGTGCTCATGCTCCAGCAGATGCAATGATGAACAAATCTAGCACCAGCAGCCAGATTGTCAGACTTTTAAACTTTTTCTGCGTTCCCATCTGTATTATCTACACTTTTCTGTTCCATTATAGGAAGAGAAAAATGGAAGCTGTGACAAATTCATCATACCAGACACCAACAGAGCTTGAGTAACCCAATTAGTTAAGATAAGTCTCCCGGTTTCCATTATGGTGTCTATAACATTACCAGAAAAAGTAGTTATTTATCCATCTAATATGAGGGAGGCTCTTGATGGAGCACCTAATGCAGCTGGGAAGAGTCTAAAACTTATTGGTTGCTATGGGCAACATTGACACTTTTTTTTTATTTTTTTAAATCAAATATAAATTATAGGTTACATTAAAAATGCCACGGCTGATGAGCTGCTATAAAAAGGCTGACAACATAAACGTGCAGTATGAAGTGAAAATCTCTGGACGCTATAAGAGCAGATCTATGTAATGCCCTCTTATCAGAGGGGTGACTTGTGCAGTAGCGCTTTCTGTCACTTCTCTGATTTCCATAAAAATAGAATATGTCAAGTGCAATGTTTTAGTAGTTTTATGATGGCAGCGAGCCAGTGCAAGTGCTGGCTGGAAGTTTACTCTGGATAGTCCGTTTCACAGGACATGTGTTCTGCTCGTCTTTGTTTATAGAAGTTGAAAAAAATTGAAAGATAAGTGGCCGTCCGAGTACAGGGTAGTTCTTGGCAGCTGTGGTTTTCATGACAGATCTCTGTGCCACTTTGCTGTGAAACGTATGCTGGAAGCTGCCTGACTGATTTCACTTGAGAGTCCAGGGCTTATTCTTGCTAGTTTTCTAATATCTGAATTTAGCAGTGTTTTTGCTGTCTATATTTGCCCTTTTTGTTGCCTTGATTTTCTTTTCTTTTTTTTTTTTTTGAAAGTAGTAATTAATTTTCTCTTCAATGTCTGCAGTCCTAAGTCATCCGTTCTGACCTGGGCTTCATGCAGAAGGTTGTGCTGAACAAATGGATAATAATCCTGATGTATATGGTACCGCACACGTATTGTTCCCATGCACCTTGCTTCTAGAGAAAAACACTGTGCCTGTGTGTATTCTGTCCTGCAAATTCACAGCAATTTACTGTACAAGTGCCTGGGGGTTCGGAAGACCTCATCCACATATACTTTGCACAGAACTCAGGGGATGCTGCTGATTTTCAAATCAACGGCATGCTCATACTGTTGCGGAAACGCCACCGACTTCCAGCACTGATTTCACCCTTTGTAATGCCAAGGGTGAAATCTGCAACCAAATGCATGCGTAAAACTTTGCCACATTCGGATGTGGCTGATTTATTGGGGAATTTCAGGAAAGTATGAGTGCACAGCATTACAATTAAATGACCAAGTTGATGTGCAGACGGTCCTACAGCCTGATTTCACAGAGGTCTGCTGTATGTAAGGGCAGTATATTACAGCTACAAGTCCATACTCCTAGTAGTCAAAATGGCACTAAGTGTGCGCTCTTTAGCTTATAGAAGCGCTGAAAGAATATGGCAGACTGCTAGTTATGTACACAATGGACCAGGGAGAGCTCCTCCCTTATAAATACATCGGATGTATAACAGAATTGACTATTTGAGCACATCCTTTAGCCAAATAGCACTTTATTTGTGGTGGTTTGGCTGCTTAGAACGCGGACCTGTCGATTTGCTGACTTATTCTTTCATTTGATCATTGGTTTCTTTGTGTATTCTGGCTTCTGATTTTGATGGAATTTCGGCAGCTGCCGTCTCCTTTTAGACAAGCCTTTTTTCATTTGAGCGAGCGACGTCACCGCTAACTCGTTCGCACTCAGACAGGCAGATGCATCGTTGGCTCGTTCAGGTCCTGTATAAGTGAATGAGAGGGACTGAACGATTGCTGCTTAAATCGTACGAGCCAACGGTGGTTTTTATGCTTGCATAGAATGCAAGCCGAACGAAAAGCGAACGATTCTCATTCGTTCAATTGCTGACGAGCGTTTAGACCAAATGATTATCGCTCACTTTTGCTCGTTTAAACGGTTTTAATTTTTAATGGTTCCGTTTAAATGCACCCTAAATTACTCTACAGCGCCAGGGATAGTTGCTTCAAGTACATGCGGCGGTGTTTACACTCCTGTCTTACAGGGAAGTTATGAAAGCTCTTCACGCACGGTGATAAATGGCACTAGAAGTATATGTGGGAAATTGCAAAACCGTTTTTTCCTAATGCTTTGTGCTTGGGGTGTTGCTTGTTTAAAGCTTCTGTTGACCTTTGAACACTGGATACAGTTCTGCTGACTGGTAGTGGAAGCAGTCAATAAGCTTGTAAATAGACTCCTCTTTAGAATAGTTGAGATTCATGTATAATGCTGTTCTAATGTGTTATTTTATGTATATTATATAACATTGTATAATGTAATGCGAATAGGGTCAGGTACACATTAGGCTATGCTAACATTCTCCTGCTGTCATAGGAACAAAAAAATGGAATGCCAGTTGGAGGCGAACCCATTACATGATGAAAACAAAGATGTACAATGGGGTCTGTAAGTCTTCTGTTATGTCGCCTGATATTTTCATGGACTCAACATCTGCGTCGGAGACTTCAGCACAGGATGATCAGACCCTTGAGGGGTATTCCCATCTCTGCTTTTCATGGCCTAGATGGGAAAACACGGCTGCTCTGTTGGAAACAGCGCTTACCGCAGCGCTGTTTCTCTAGCTCCTATGAAAGTGAATGGGAACTATGGAAACAGTGTGGCACAGTGCACTACCATTTCCATTACTCCTCGAGTTACTGTGCTACACTGTTTCTGTAGCCCCCATTCACTTCAATGAGAGCTATGGAAGCCGCACTAAGCTAAGCACTTGGGTTTTTTTTCCCGGCTCGGTCATCAGCCATCTCTAGTAGTTTCTCATCTCTGCGATGAAAAGGTTGAGATGGGATTACTGCTTTATATATTGACTAGAGATGAGCGAACGTACTCGTTTCGAGTAATTACTCGCCCGAGTACCGCCATTTTTGAGTACTTCAGTACTTGGGTGAAAAGATTCGGGGGGCGCCGGGGGGCGGGGAGAGGCGTGGCGGTGCGGGGGGTAGCAGCGGGGAACAGGGGGGAGCCCTCTCCCCCCCCACTCCCCACTGCTGCCCCCCGAATTTTTTCGCCCGAGTACGGAAGTACTCGGAAATCGCGGTATTCGGGCGAAAAAGGGGCGTGGCCGAGCACGTTTGCTCATCTCTAATATTGACCATGCTTAAAGGGAACATGTGACCTCTGAACGGTACCATTAGCTAAGTTATGGTGCTGTCCATGGAGATAATAGGGAGTTGAGGGATGTTTTTTTCCCCCCTCATATTCGCCCACTTGCCTATTCCCGTGCTGTCCACTGGTGAAGCCCATGCATGGTCTGAAAAATCTAACTTTCTTCATACCATGAACAGAATTCAGCAGATAGCACAAGAATGGAGGGTGTGGGCGAGTATAAAAAAATATATCTCTGGCTTCCCATTATCTCTTAGTTTATGGTGCTGTTCCCGAGGTGACGGTTCCCTTTAACCTTTAAAAAAAAAAAAAAAATTTACTGCAGAATATCAGTTATGACTTCTGTTAATTAGCATGTTCTGTTTATATGCGATTGGTTTCATGTGTGATTTCACAGTCTGCAGGGGACCAGTCTGATGATCCGTGGTTGATGCAGCGAACTGTGTCAGCGTGACAGAGGTGCTATATTAACATCCCTTAACTACCACTGCTGCTTGACCTGGTTTTTATGGGCGTTAATAGATTATTTGATGCCCTTACTGAATGCCTTTTTGAGTTCCCTTTGGGGCTTGTTGTAAATTTCTGCGACTGCAGCTATAAAAGTAATCTGTAGTTCTAGTCTTGTAAGTACAACCAGGTCAGGTGCTTCATGTTGGAATGTTACTACGGCATTCACCTGGATATATACTATTATGTGTTTGTTACCTTTTAAAACACTTTTATGGTATGCAATCTATGCTGTCGCAGTCATAAGGAAGTCTTCTCGTGATAGGTACAGCCCTAATTAAGTTCTAGAAGTTACCAGTTCTACCGTATGTATTAGGGCCGGGAATCGGCCTGTTATAAGAAGCAACAAAGGATTGCTGGGTATGTGGAAGAAGGATTGTTAATGGATTGTTCGCCCCCTTACAGGTATCCTCCGTTGGCTGCCGATGAGTGAGCGTTTTTATGCTTGCATCAAACATCTAATCAACTGACAAATGAGCATTTGCTCATTCATTGACTCATCACTGGCACATTCAGGCAAACCATAGGCATTTCCTATCATTGGCGACTGTAAAAGGTTGTTTATTATTGGGAAGATTTTTTTAAAGGGGTTTTGCTGCAACTTAAAGGGGTTGTCCCGCAGCAGCAAGTGGGTCTATACACTTCTGTATGGCCATATTAATGCACTTTGTAATGTACATTGTGCATTAATTATGAGCCATACAGTAGTTATAAGAAGTTTTTCACTTACCTGCTCCGTTGCTAGCGTCCTCGTTCCCATGGAGCCGACTAATTTTCGGCGGCTAATGGCCAAATTAGCCGCGCTTGCGCAGTCCGGGTCCTCTTCTTTTCTGAATGGGGCCGCTCGTGCAGGATGCCGGCTCCGTGTAGCTCCGCCCCATCACGTGCCGATTCCAGCCAATCAGGAGGCTGGAATCGGCAATGGACCGCACAGAAGCCCTGCGGTCCACCGAGGGAGAGGATCCCGGCGGCCATCTTCCGCAGGTAAGTAAGAAGTCACCGGAGCGCGGGGATTCAGGTAAGCGCTCTCCGGTGTTCTTTTTTAACCCCTGCATCGGGGTTGTCTCGCGCCGAACAGGGGGGGGGGGGGTTGAAAAAAAAACAAACCTGTTTCGGTGCGGGACAACCCCTTTAACCATTTCCAATCCACTGTCTGACGTCTGAAGACATTCTGATTGTACGCTGTACAGCTCCAATGTCGGAAGACGTCCGGCAAGGTATTCTTACTGTATATTACTGGCTGCTTTGTTGTCGGGGGGCCTCTCCAGCATGTCCCATACCGTAGTACCTGCTCTAGCCAGCAGATGGCACCATTGTATAATGGCAGAAAGAGAAAGCTCCCTAGGAAATCCTGAATCCAAAATTGGATTGCAAAGGGTTAAAATTGCTTCACCACTCTGACCTTCCTGATTGCTGCTGACCAGGACCTGTGACTACTGCAGCCAATAACTAGCCATAGCAGTGACCTTCTATAGCCGGTGATTGGCTGCAGCAGTTACTTTTTGTCAAAAAAAAGAAATCGAGCACCTAGAAGTTGTCACTTTGCTGCAAAATTCAGTATGCAGTTACATCTCACGCAGTCTTGCAAATGATGAGAGTTGTGGTGTGATTGGATGAACGGTCGTGCCAGCTGAAGCCCTAAAAGTGGTTCCATCCTTGACCTATAAAAAGGCTCTCGGAGGCTCCTTCTGTGTAGTGACCTCTCTTTCTGATTGTTAACAGGGTTTGCGAGGGGTGCATTATTGGAATGCGAGAAAGTGGATGGCTGTATCGACGAATGCCCATCACTGGCTTTGGCACTCGCCGTCACCTCAATTTGCAGTGTCGTCATGAGTGACTAAATGGGTCTGCTACTGATTGGAACCGGGTTATCTTCAGCGACAAATACAGGTTTAGTTTGGGCACTGATGACTATTGTGTTCGTGTCTGGAGACCTAGGGTTCAACACCTCCACCTGCCCTTGCTGTGGAGCGGTACACTGCCCTCTGCTGGTGTGATGGTCTGTGGGGGCAATCGCATATGACAATCTTCACATACAACAGTGACCGCTCAGCGATATGTTCAGGACATCCTGCACACATCTGTCTTTCATGGCGGCTTCTAAGAGGCATTTTCCAGCAGGATAATGCTCGGCGGCGCACACAAGGGGGTGACAAGAATGTCTCGGCAACATTACCACACTTCTGTGGCTGCCCAGTCGCCAGATTTATCGCCAATAGAACATGGATGAGCCCATCTGGGGGTGCCGACTTTGACAGTGTGAATTTAGTTTCTAAAACTTTTTATGTATTGATTTGACCCCCTTAAATAATTCTCTAGGTTTGCGCTTTCAAGCTTTCTGCCCAGGATATTCCCTTACAAACCTCTGTGGGGTCACCACATTATTATCACTGAGTAAATAAAAACAAAAAGTGGTAACGTAATGAGCATTACATAATCTACATTATCACTGCAGAAGTTTGAGTGACCAAAAGACGGAAGTATCATCCTTCCCTTCTGAGAAATATTAATACGTGTCTAAACACTTGACATCATTGGTCTTATGATGGTGTTTTTCTGTGTGGAGCTAGGCTTTCGGGCAGCGTGCTAATGTCTTAGTCATATGATGTCTGCATTTAATATTCTTCTCCAGGGAAAGCTGAAAGCTGCTACTTTGAAATGTAAGTGAATCTCGTGATGGATACGGTTTATAGGAAGACACAGAGCTGGCATACTGCATACATTGTTTGGCAGCTCAGGTCTTCGTGAGTGCCCTGAGCTGACAGTCAGCAGATGCAAATATTTCTTCATGTTTAATGGACGTTATTAGTTCAAAAACTATAATCCTTCCAGTGTCTTCTATTTTGGTCGTCTTTGGTTAATCCCAGCCTCTCACCCCACCTCCTCTTTCCAGCTGTTTGAGCATCCTGGAAGTTGTAGTGCCTCCACAGTTCATAGTTGGCACCAGGTTTGTTCAATATACTTTACAAACTAGTTCAGGAAGCTGAAATAAGTAACTTTTTTCTTTTTTCCAGATTGATATTTGGTTTTCTGAGTAGCCGCATTGCTATTCAGTATCATTATTATTAGTAGCTGATCGGTGCTGGGAATGCCCCTGAGCCAGAAACTTGAATGCAAGACAGACTGCAAACAATGTATGAAGCTTACTTAATGCATGAGAAGGAAAACTCAATGCAAAAAAAGTGCAGAGAAATTTCTGCAACAAATGTATCGTGTGTTAAGTTCTCACCGTAAAGCCTCCTTCACGCAGCACTTATCTGCTGTGGGCTTTCAGCAGTGGGAAACCAGTAGCAAATAAACCGCAAGATGGTGTAGATTAGCTTGTGATTTCTTATTTTGTGGCTCGGCCATGGATTTTAACCCTTGCATTTCAAGGATTGAAATCCATACTATAAATAGACATTTGTTTTTCAAAAATGCTGCAGAAATCATTTGCTTTTTATGAAAGGGAGCTCTCCTCCACGTGGATTGTACTGTAACTGCTGCAGAACCTCCACAGCATTTACGTTATGTTTGTGATTGTGTAGTTGTCCGGGTTGCCAGTTATTAGGCAAATCTTTCATTGTGGCTCATAGGAACATGCTGCACTGTTTACCCAACCGAGACCGACAGAATATTATTGGGATTTGCCCTACCCATCTGAAGCCCATTAGTCACCAAATTTGGATTATTACTGTGATGAAATACCAGTGATGTCTCTCTGGTAAGTCATATCGCTTTGTTTCGGTTCTGAATACTTGTGTGAGTTAGACTCCTGGTATGAGTTATTGTGAGTTTATGGTATATACTCTAGTAATGTGTCCCGCCTTAAGCTGAGGTGCAGTATTCCTAAAGCTGACGGGCATACGCAGAGGGTATTCTTGTAAATACCTATGCAGAGTATTAAATACAGATGAAACCCTTGTGTGTGCTGCAAGTCCTGGAGTTCAGCCACTTTATTATGATCTGGTGATCCCAATGTGTTTGACAGCTTTTCTGAATCTGTAAATATTTTTGTGTGTTTCAAGGAGAACCTATACAAATTCTATACAAAACGCATGCAGAGCTGAAGGGGGCGGCCGGAGAACTGCAAAATCAGTACATGGGTGATATTTTATGTTGGATTTTTATCTCGTCTGCCTATAAATGTTTCTCTGTAACATGATCCAAGTCAATAAGCAGTTATGTCTCCGTGGGATAAACAGACCTCTCATAACATTTACTGTAGTTTTGTGCTTTGCTACTGGACTCCGAGTCCCGCTACGAGAGCACAAGTGCTTATATTGAGTAACGGAAATGCTGGGGCGCTGACCGTTACCTGTACATAAAAGCCGCTGTGTCTCTTTAGCCTGAACTGGAAAAAAAATAGTCAAACTGACCTTTGAGTAAAATTGTGCTTTTACTTGTGTAATGCCTTATTTTATGAAGTAGTGTTGAAATGTATCAAGAACGAGTTACTGAGCCAATGCATTCTAGTGACTTGCATGTTTAGTGTCAGCAGTACAAATTATATACTATATGAAGAATAATTGGATGTGAAACAACCAAGTGGGATTGTAGCTCCTGTAACAAGTCAGTCTGGGAAATGGGTGCGACCGTGTCCTTTTAAAAGGGCTTTGAGGGGGTCTCTTATCTGCCAGAAAAATGTGTGTGGCCACATTACTCACATATCGGGATGAATGAGCGGAATTTAGCGTGTGGCTAGCGTTGGCAGGATATCGCTGTTGACACCAATTGTTCCAATATATTACAGAGAAAATCAACCTATTCATTCCTTCCCGGCAAGGGCCTGTTCTGATGGACAGTTTAAGGAGTAGTACTTGGTGTACTCAGATCTGCAGATGATGGTGTTCAGGACTGAAGATTGTGTCAACCTGTACGCATTTATGCCTTTTATAGTAAGTAGCCTATCATTTTATTGAAATCCCTTGTGCAGAGGTATAATTTTGGTCTTAACCCCTTAATAACCATCCTATAGTGTCTTTACGGTTGATCATGGTGCATCGGATGCAATGGCTTTCTACAGAAGATACTATCGCTGCGCTATGTGCGCCGCACCCCTAGGCTGTTACTAAAAGTTTTGGGCGTCAGGCATTGATTGGAGACCAATAACCTTGCGCTCGGTTTAGACTCCTTATCGTCACAGCTATAGTGACTGTAGCATCTGAGGAGTTTGACGGAGGGGGTAAGGGGGGATGCCTCTCTCAGCCCATTGGCCTTGTAATGCCGTTGCGGGGTGCCAGTGCTTTACTGTGGCAATTGGAGGTCTAATAAAAATTTGTACAACTTTTTTGTGGGTTGTAACAAAACAGATATCGCTTGCAATTTATTTTAATATGTGGGAAAAATGGATAAGACAAATCCATGAGGTTAGATGAGACGTAAAAAGAAAACCAAACAATCTAGAAGTCCGGCAGCATTAATGGTAGATAGAAAACATCAAACCTTTATTGTTCCAGGTTTATAAAGATGAACGGGCAACGTTTCGACCTTAAGGGTCTGCCGGACTCCTATATTGATTGCATGCACTTTGGGGTGTATTTTGGGGTCATTGACCCCAGTATGGCTGTGCATGTTTTTCCTCCCCATCCTATTTGGACAGCTGTCAAAAAGGATATAAAAACAAATGGCATATATTAGTAAATTAAACGCTTTGGTTCATTTTATGGTAGTTTTGCCTTAGGCCTCCTGTCCACGGGCCTACTGGTAAAACACTTGGGGTGTTTCTACAGCGGTTTAACAGACACGGTGTATGGGCAGCGAGTGTTCTGCGCTTGTCCGCATATCTCACGCACGTGGTAATGCAGTGTGTGACTTCTTTTTTTTTTTTTTTTAAATTCCCCACTCTGTTTCATAGAGGAGTTGCGTATGAATCGCTGCCCATATGCAGAGTATTGCATGTGGACAGCATTTGCTTATGCAGCCCATACAAAAGTATAGGACTCTCGCTGCATGGTACGCTATGTCTATGCTGCGATCTATTTCTCGTGCATATCTATACACACATGTGCATGGATCAATGAGTCAGTGGACTTTCATTGACTGCATTCACTGCGCATCACGCGGTCATGCATCGTACGTGTAATGTGTCGTGAAAAAATGCACGTAAACATGAACCCTTATAGAGATTTTGGAATGGTTCTTGTTGCAGTTGCCTTTTTAGAAGGCTGGCAACTGGAAGTCCAGCCAGGTGGGTTGGTTGTCCTTATTAAATTGGACTACATTTACTTGTGCTGGCGGTAGGAAAATGCTGAACTGAAGCAAGCCTAGAGGAGGCATTGATTTAGAAAGCATTGCACATGCCCAGAAGGCTGCTTGTAGCTCAGATCACAAACTTTTTGTTGGTTGCAAGCCACTTTGAAATATGGCAGATGGTGTTGAGCCATATCATGCATCGAAATGTGGTCTATAACCCTAGCGTTAACTGCTAGTGATTTTATCCTAGTACCAAGTCCTACAATGTTATAATGTCCCTGGTAGCATAATAGCATCTGCAGCTGCCAACTACTAGAGCGCCATACAGGCGGCACAAGAGCTGGCAGTTCTCTGCTAAAACTTTTCCCAGTTTCTTGTGTAAATCACTGTAAATTTGACAAATTATGGGTGGCCCCGTCCCTTCCAATAAGCCCCAACCACCTCGACAAAAGTGTTGGGCATGGCGTGCACATGTTTTCACCTCGTTTTACTCCAGACTTCTGGCATAAATGCTTCAATGAATTCTCCTCACAATGCAATAACTTGCAGCGCTGGTGGCATGTGTAGTTGAAATGTAGAACAATTTCGGTCTTATGTGGATGGTGGTGGTGAGCAAACAGCTGACCTGCAGCTCTGAGATGCCACTCTGACAGCTGGTTTTCCACTAGTGACGGCTATACACCACATAGTTTGTAATACCTTTTTGTATTATAGGATGAAATACTTCTCAAATACAGCTTTTAGATGAGGTTGCTCGTTTTATAGGAAACACTAAACCTCTCCATGTGAGCAAAGCAGCGCTCTAATGTTTAGCCAAGAAAAAAGGATTTGTTACCTATAGTTCTGAGGCAGAAAAAACAAAATCTAGACCTTGTACCGCACATAGGCTCCTCTCAGAGGTGAGGAGAACGGTCTGCCAGAGCTTCTGGTTTACTGCAAGGAAAGCTGAAATAGGGGGTTCCCAGATTGGTGGTCTGAACCTCCATTAATGGGAAAAGGGTGCCTGGTTTTACTGGAATAACACACACATGCTTGGGGTCCTTTTACATGAGACGAGTGCTTAAGTGCCTAACAGCCGTCCCAACGATCATCACTCCTGTGCTTTCACACAGCGATAATCGCTCACTGAGTGGAAGTGGAGCGCATTGGTGATCTCTTCTGGCCACCAACCTCTATTCAGAGTAAACAAGCAGTCATTTACACGGGCAGACTATTGGCAGATATTGTATGTTCTGTTTATTTTGTTCTGGCTATTCTGGCTAGCCTCGGGAAACAATGCTATCAGCACTCCCAGTGGAGAACTGCTAATAAGGCTGAACGATGATTTTTAGGTTGGACTGAATTTAACAATCAGCTAGCAGTGCCCGAGAAAAGTGCACGATGGCCGCGCGTTTAGATGCAACGATTACCCCTTAAACGATCGCTTTTTAACGATTTTTGAGCGATTATCGCTCCATGTAAATGGGCCTTTAGTAAGATGTTGGAATTTCACAAAGTTCAGTTTTTGAGAGATTCGGTTTTAGATAGACAACATAGTGTTAGAGACAGCGGACAATCAGTCCCTGCTTCTTTTGTAGTAGCGAAGGTGTGATGTCATGAAAACTACGTACATAATTGGATATTGTCAATGTAAAGATGGTATCGAGACTCAAATCTACTGAATGTTTGCGCAATTGGGGCCATGAAGAGGGAAAAGAGGGGAGGACCTTGGACCGAACACTGAGGAACCCCAATAGCAATGGGAAGAGAAGTAGTAGAACTCGTGAATGATGCCCAGAAGAAGTGCTCATAGATGTAGGAGGAAAACCAGGAAAGTGGAGTATCCTTGAGGCAAATACAATGGAGCATATTAAAGAGAATTTGGCAATCTACAGTATCTAAGGCTGCAGAGAGATCCAGGATCCAGATCCAGTGTGGTTGCCATTCGATTTAGCCGCCAGAAAATCATTTGACACCTTTTAGTAAGGGCTAATGTAGAGACCGAAAACCAGGCTGTAAAGAGTCAAGAAGAGTTATCTGAGAGATGGCAGCACAATGAGTCAAGAGATGGTTTGTTTAGTAATAGGGGGTATGATAGTATCTTTAACCCCTTGAGTGGCACGCCCAGAAATTTTCCGGGACGAGCTCCACTGCCGATAGTGATATAGCCCGGAAGATTTCCGGGCTATGTATCACTATGGGAGCTGCAGAGCACAATGCCACAAGCTGTGGCAGTGTGCTCTGCCTGCACTGTCCCACAGAGAACAAAGCAAGGGCTTTGAAAAACCAGCAGAAGATATTGCTGATCTGTCGGCAATCTCCTGCTTCTAAGTCTCCTGCTTTGTTTACAGGTTGCCATAGAGACCATCGGCTTGTCAGAAGCAAGCCAATGGTCTCTGTGGCAGGGAGAGCTGGTGCTTGGCTGTCAGAGGACAGATAGGTACCAGCTCTTACAGCAGAGATCAGAGAAAACCTCCGATCTCTGCTGTGTTAACCCTTTACATGCTGCAGTCTGTGACTGCAGCATGTAAAGGGCTGTCACCATCGGACCCCGGAATGTGATCAGGGGGTCCTGATGGGTCCCTGTGGAAGTCCCCTAAAGGGACAAGTAAAAAAAAAACTAAAGTAAAAAAATAATTAAAAAAAAATAATAAAAACACTTGTCTCCCTTTACTTTGTAAACAAAAATAAAATCACACATGTGGTATCCCTGCGTTGTAATGACCCAGAGAAGGAAGTTAATACATTATTTAACCCCTTAATGACATGGCCCCTTTTTTTTCTTTTTTCCCCATTTCTTTTTTTCCTTCCCCCCCTGTTTAAAAAATCACAACTTGTCCCGCAAAAAACAAGCCCTTATATGGCCATGTCAATGGAAAAATGAATAAGTTATGGCTCTTGAGACACAACTGCAAAATTAGTTGAAATTCAATGATTAGACCATTTTAAAAAACCTGCCCTGGTGGGCACGACGGTGGTAGGAAACCCGCCACTCAAGGGGTTAAAGGAGGAGGGAAAGATACCCAAAGATGGACAGGTTGAATATTGTTGTGAGGTGACAGATAATAGCAAGTATTCATAAAAATGGGCATGTCGGGAGCGGCGATAGTTTCTCAAGTATTTTGTAGGGTATTAGTGGCTATTTATAAATCACGCAATTCACACTGCAAAAAAAGAAAAAGATCTTCACTTTTGAAATTCATCATATGATTTAACTCTCCAGATCGGACACCTTCGATATTCTGACTTTCACTAGCCCCATATGCTGCTGTATTTATATATGGCATTGATTGCAGGAAGATAATTGACCGTAGTTCATAATCTGCTGGCAAAGCGGTCTGGCTCGGTATTCATTTTTATTTTTCCTTTAGTGGTTGCTTGTGGGAAGCAATTATTTATTGCACCTGTAGTATTTGTAACTATTACATTGTGGCTATTGGTGCTGATCTTATGAAGATGGATACATTTTTGTCACTGAACCTTGGTGTATGTGATCTCAAAATGAGATATTCCTTTGTATGGATTGATGGTTTGTGCGCCTCTATATGATCTATGAGTGGGTGGTCTATTACTTCCAGTCTATTACTGTCCTTTACTGAACCGGTGGAGCAGCTGTACTAATAGAACAGGGAGCTGTCCATGTGTCTGCTTGGGAAATTGAACTTCTGGGCTTCGGGTTATTCTGACATCATTAATAGTTTGCATTTATCTTGTCTGTGTGCGAGTCTCCTGCTGTACCAAGTACTTCATGTTTGGCGTAATTTTAAAGATGGTGACCCCATTGGATAATGCTTTTTTTGTTAAGTTCCTTTGACACTATAGCTGATCACAGGATGTGCAGCTGCTGTAATCTGTGGGGAACTGCAGCAGTAAATGCTTAAAGCGACCCTCCGGTTTCAGGACAGAATTCTGGTATATTGCCTACAGTTCTGTGCTGTCCCTCTGATCTGCTAGTTCTGGGTCCTGCTTTTGGCAGTGCAAGATCACGGACTCCATCTTCAGGGTACCTAATCCACACAGTGCATTCTTAGTGTTAGGACTACCAATGCACAATACCAGCTCTTTGATGGGCCAAAGTTGCTCATGATTAGCACTGGCCAATCGGAGAGCAGTGTACATTAGCTAGATAGAAAATTCTTGGAGCCATCTAGGACAGTGGAAAATTGGGCCAAAACCAGTGGATTGGAGGGATGGCAAATAAGAGTATTCAGATAATAGACTTACCTGCCCCTCCTGTCTCAGGACAGAATTTTGTCCCCAAACTGGAGGGTCGATTTAAATACCCTGCAGCGCCACCACCATGGTAATAGAAACATTATACCGCTCCTCATGAAATGCATGAGTTATATGTATAACGCATAGATGCAAATACTGAGTTTGGTGTGGATCTGCAGACGATTTCACTCTTTCAGTAGAAGGGCTGAACTCTGCCACAGTCTGTGCCAAAATATGCACCATGGGTGCAGGTTTGTTACTGCAAGAGATTCTCATCAACTTCAGTACCTGTGAACGCACCCTGGGGGTCCTTTTACACTGATGTAACAAGCAAGGATAAACTAAGTATGTCGATCGGCGGTCATTTATGCTTCCCCTACACGGGCCGAGAATCGCTGGTGTTTGGGCAAATTATGATCGTTCTTTCCTATATAACGCGCTGTACATCTCCCCATTCACACACGATATGTACTGCTTACCAGCAGGCATTTTTATGCTTGCATAAAAGCGATCAGCTGTCAACTGAGTTTTGGCTTCATGAGTTGATCATTGTCCCTTTACCATGGTCCAAATGGGGTAAAGAAACTTATGGCAATGTTCATGTCCAATAATCGAGTAGTTAAAAAGGGCCTTTAGTTAATGCCTGTCCATGAGCAGCAATAATCTTGATATAGTGCCAACATATTCTATAGGGCTCTATAGTTGGAGAAGTAACAAGTGAAATGACTATCAAACTAAGTGAAAGATTAGGCAAAAGGCAACAGTTCCCTGCCCATTTAGGGCTTATAGTCTAAAGCACACACGTCAAACACAAGGCCCGCGTGCTGAATCTGGCCCGCCACCTTTCTTAATATCAAATCGGGAAAAATTTTTAAAGAAAGGTTTTCCGCGCTTCCTCTGTCCCGGAGCGAAGAGAATCTTTCTTTTTTTTAATTCTTCCCGATTTGGCTTTGACTGAAAGCCCCCTTGATTCCAGCGGTCTTTATTCTCCGAGACACCTTCAGACCCACTGGATTTAGGACAAGGAATAACACGATACGCAGGCCTGGATACTAGGTGCCGGTGGATTCTTATTGGGCTTATGGGAATCCCACTATGCACCAGGTGAGTGTGAATTCGTGGTCACGCTGTATACTTGATACAAGGTGCTGATGCATGTCAACACTTTTATACCTTTTTTTTTTGTGGCCCACCAGCTGAGCAATAACCAAACAAGCATTCCACTCACTCAGCATGCTGCTCCCATCTGGTGGCAGCGCGGAGTCTGACTGCTGACCTGTTTTCCTTGATGTCTGAGTGCGCCACCATGCATGTAGCGTAGACTGGAATGGGACAGGTTAGTGGTCACAGACTTTGTAGCGGCTATCGCCGCTGGTGGACCGGAGCTGCTGGCTGGGTGAGCGGAATGCCTGTATGGATGCTGCCTGGCCAGAAGCCAATAGATGGGTCACTATTACGCCTGGGACTTGGTATGGAAGTCTTTTATTACTACTGAGGACAGTATAGGGGACACTATTACTACTGGGGACACTTACTATATATACAGTCTTACAATCAGCCCTTCAAAGGCAACTATAAATCTGATGTTGCCCTCAGTGAAAATAAGTTTGACTCCCCTGGTCTAAAGGGTCTTTTACTCGGCCAATGAGCAGCCAGAAACGACATTTAGTAAGAATGCTTCTTCCCAATTATTGCACTTTCTAAATAAGACAGCAATTGGCTGACAAGTGAACAAATGCTGATTTGTTGGCTGATCGCATCTATTATGCCAGCCAAGAAAGTAATTGTTTTTCAGCAGCGCATCTTCCCATGTAAAAAGGGGATGTGCTGCTGACTATATGCTAACTGGGGCACAAATGGTCCTATTGTTTTTCCCCTTAGAGTTTGCATTGGTTCTCTTAAAGGTACCTTTAACCCCTTAGTGGCCTTTTTTTTTTTCTTCATTTTTCTATTTTCATTTTTTCCTCCACCCTTTAAAAAAAAATTATAACTTTTATTTAGCCATCAATGTAGCTGTAGGGGGGGGGCTTGTTTTTTGCAGGATGTGTTGTATTTTTAAATCGTACTATTTAATGTGCCATATAATGAAAGAAAAACTTTAAAAATAAGTCTAAGTGAAGTAAAATGGAAAAAAAACAAAAAAATTCTGCCATCTTTCGGAGTGCCTTGTTTCTATGGCGCACAAACTGCAACAAAAATGACATAACTTTATTCTATGGGTCGGTACGACTATTTTTTTTTTTACTGCACTACTTGTATTTTTTTTCGAAGACATTTAATTATTGCATCTTCTGCATGCAATAACCTTTTTTTTTTCTGTTGACATAGTTGTGCGAGGGCTCATTTTTCGCGGGACGTCCAGTAGTTTGCGCTGGTACTATTTTGGAATACATACTTTTTTTTTTATTTTTTAAAGTCCCCAGAGGGGACAACAACTTACGATGTTTTGATCGCTCCTGCAGTATGATGTAATGCCATAGCATTGCATTACATACCGCAATCTGACACGACAGGCGGATGGCTTGATGGGCATTCTGCCTTTCAGAAGGCCCCCAGCTGCCATGACACCCACACAGCTCTGCACGATGTTCGGGGGATTTAAATGCTGTCAGAATTGACAGCTGCATTTAAAGGGTTAACAGCCCCAATGAGCTGAGCAATATATCGGGGCTTTTACAGCTGGGTGATGACTAAGAAACAGCCTGTGCCCATGATGTATGAAGGAAAACTGCCAATGCAGGCCGTCAAAAGGCGTATCGGCGGTCACAAAGGGGTTAAATGAGCACTGATAGACTTGTTAGACTGTTGATCAGTGCTCTTTTGAGCAGGAAATCTGCTCTTGTAAAAGGATCCTATACGGATAAGTGTATGGTGGTATAAATTTGAGCAGCGAGTCTATTATAAAGAGCACTTCTTGGTTATTTACAGGCTTTTTATTTATTACCATAGTCGTATATAAAGCCGCGTGGAGAGAGGCGGCGTACAGTCCAGAGATCTGCTTGGACACTGAGATTATATGCCTGCCAGGTCATGGATTGATATGACAGAATGAATTCTGTTGTGCCAGTACTTTATATAGCCCTGTAAAGATAAGGAAGAGTTATAGTACTAATAGCATATTGCATAGTCGAGGTTGAAAAGTCCAGTAGAAAACTTTCCTGCAGGCCTGCTGCGCTGCTCTGAACTCACAGCAATGAAATATATAATTTATGCGGATCATATTACCATCTTCGGTATTTGCAGCTGAAATGCTGCATGACTAACCAGGTTTTCTAATACTCCCTTTTATCGTGTCTGTTCTAGTAGAATATCCCAGAAAGAAGCCAGAACATGATTTATCAATATTAAATCGCAATATTTTGACAATCCCTTAAACACATCTCTATGGTTCCTTTGTCTCTCTGCCTCCTCCTTTTTGCTGCTGGGACTGTGAATAAACTCGCTCAACCAGCCCCTGCGATGAACCCTGTAGTGACGGGTCATGGAAGGATTTCTCACGAGAAGATTACAAATCAAGGGTGTGTCGAAGAAGTGTCATTCAGTGATGGTTATATAGCTTTCAGCTGGCATCGCACAGGGTATCCATGCTTCGTCAAGCCTTATGTGCCAATTGATCTATTCTGACCAGTCTGGTGATAAATGCTGCATATAAATGACTTTGGTCTTCATTGTTTTAGCATTTTTTTAGCTTCTAAAATGACGTGAATTTTAGGTGTTTTTCATTTCTTTATTTGCTAGTGATTTTTCTTTTTTTGTCCGTTTGTTACATGTGTAACGCTTCCTTTTTTTAAAGATCTTTCTCAAGTCTATACAGAAGCGTGTGAGGGGAAAATGCCCCAAAAATCTTGAGTCTGCTTCCACACGAGCAATTTTTTCGCGTGATGCGACGGTGCTACATATTGCATGCATGTAGAGCCCATGCTTTCCTATGGGGGGGGGGGGGGTCCACATGAGCGATGTTTTGTAGCCTGCTACATTGCAAGACTACAAAATCGTAGCATACAGCCGTGACTATAGATTTTTCGTAGCCCTGTGGAGCTGCCTCGTTCATCGCACAAACTTGTGATTTTCAAGTTATGCAAAATGTTGTTTTTTTTTTTTAACATTAGAAAGTCCTATTAACTTTCACGCTACAAAATCACGCAATTTAATCGCGGGTAGCAGCAACGCACTGTTACATTTTTCCCAAGAAAAGAGCATTATTGACGCTACAAAATGGCGTGTACATAGCGGCGGTATCGCTGGGGTTCGATCAATGGATTTCGCAGATCACATTATTCTGTAGATGCACTAGATTTATTGGGTGGGTTCTTCTTCTTCTTTTGGTTCTGTGTATCATTATTATTTTTTTGGCAAAAAAAAAAAAGCCCTGAGGCCACTCTTGCACATAGCGTCAGCAAAACGCTGGGATTTTACAGTCGTTTTCGGATGCAGGTTACGGTGTTATACAGCGGTTTTTAACGCACACCATCATTGTGATAGGTGTTGAGGTGCGTTAAAAAGTGCGAAAACGCGGCAACATAGAGCAGACAGCGCTTGAAAATCGCGGCATTAAAAAATTTTGCGACTGAGCGCAGATCTGTGATGCCCCACTGAAATCATTGGGAGCGTTATACCGCGATTGCCACACCATTCAAAACGCTGTAGTAAAAAGCGCATGGGTGGGAGTGGCCTTAACCCTTTCCAATCCACTGTCTGACCTCTGAAGACCTCATGATTTAAGGCTATACCGCTGCGATATTGGAAGACGTCCGTCGGGGTTCTCTTACTGTATATTGCCACCCTCTCTGCTGTTGGAGCCTATCCAACGTGTCACCTCATGCAGTACTGGCTTTAGCCAACAGATAGCGCCATTGTATTACGGCAGAAAAAGAGTAAGCCCCCTAGGAAAACCAGGATACAAATTGGATTGGAAAGGGTTAAAAAGACCGCTTCTGGGCTCACATGTTCACAAGGTTGCTTTGAGGGAATGTTCACATGTTGCAGAATACGTGTGGTAGATTTTGAAGTGGTTCTGCATAAAAATCCACATTACATACGTATTTTGATATCAGTTTTTCCCTCTTAGTGCTCCTTCACACTGGCGGTCGTGATTTTTGTCATGAAAAAATTGCAGCAAAATCACAATCTAGATTTATTTTTTGGGTATTCTTAATTATGTGGTTTCACTCCCACAAATGGCAACATGTCTGCGGTGTGTGAACCCGATGGCAGATCTGGTTAGTTCCTATATTTGGCAGTGATGGTAACGTGATTTGTCCCTGTTATGTATAGTAAGGCGCACCACCTCCAGCAGGCCTGTGGCATCAGCAGGGTGGGCTGTGCTCATGTTCTTTACAGTTCATTGCCCCCATTGCTGATGGAATTGATTTTTTTGTCAGCAAGTTCTTTGTTCAGACAGTTCAGGCAGAACCTTTTTTTTTTTTTGTGATATTGCGCTGTAACACATTGCTATCCGGGACCAGAACACACACGCAGGACGAGGTTTTACTTGCCGCAACCTGCACAAATCCCCTAAAGAGAAAACGAATCCTGCACTTGATACAGTTCAAGCAGTATCCAGTTACTTGCATGCAGCGATTGCCAAGTGTCATTATTTGCAAACTTGTGTCTTGTTTTCTTTTCTCTTACATATCCATATCATTATTTATTTCTGATACTCCTGGATACATTCCAGGTAACCAAGGTAGTTGCAAATGTTTATATGGAGTTTTTACGTCTGCCTTCTCTTGTAGTTTCCAAATTATACACTTCTCTGCCCATGTGACTATGGCAGGGTGGAATTAGTGGTTAAAGTGGTATTTTCATCTTAAAGGGAACTTGTCATATTTTGACACATTAGACCAAGAGGGGCCCGGTTGAAAAGGTCTTTTGAACACTATTCCAACCATGTCAACATTAGGTTAGCATTTTTAAGGAAAATCCGTTTAATCAGGGGCAGTGGTGAATGTTAATTATATACCTGGAGTCCTAGGAATGGGCGCAGTGCTGCTGAGTCACGCCTTGTAAATTACACCCATTCCTATGTGCTTTATACTCTCCCTGCAGCCTGACTTCGGCTCTAGGCATGCACAGCGGGACGGTGAAGCTGAGGTGTATGTCTCAGCTCAACGCTCATACTTTCATTGGATTCCAGTAGATATTGCGGTCATCAAGGGGCATAAAGGGAGTGTAAATCACACAGGAATAGGTGTGATTTACATGATGTGACTCGTTAAAGGGGTTTTACAAGAATAACAATTTATCCTCTATCCTGAGGATAACTCCTCTAAATAGAGACTATCCTCTCTTCAGCCCTTCCCCAGGAAACAGCTGAGTGGCTCCATCTGCAAGTATGTATGTCCAGCAGAAGTCAGGTGACTGCTATAGCCAATCAGATGCCAGTAATGCTGCTGCCTCTGATTGGCTACAACAGTTACCAGTCTTCTGCCATACACACAATTCCGGGAGTTTTTGTCAATTCTCCTTTTTAATCTGAGAGAGCAAGTCATTGTTCTTGAGCAGGATGACATTTTTTTATTTTTTTTCCTTTTAAATCTTCCAAATACGTATTGTTTCAGCTCTGCAAAATCCCCAATCTTTCACATATGACTCCATAGCAGTAAGTTCTTTGTCTCTCCAGACGTTCTCAGGATAAGATTTGATGGAGGAAACAGCCATTCCTTGAAGCTTTCCTGTGTCTCTTTTGTAACCCAAGCACTTGTATGGTTTTTAAACAATGGCACAGGTTTTCTAATATTGTCTTTGTTAGTGCAGGCTTTGACTTAAAGGGGTTGTGCAAAGTTATAATCTATCTTTTAGCTAGGGCCTAACTTTATGGTTGACTATGAGTACATCTGCGGGGACCCCCACTGCTCATGGGAACAGGGGTTCCGAAAGTCCCAGAATGAATGAAGCGGCATACGCACTGCAGCTCCATTCATTTCCCAGGAGTGGCGGAAATTACTTTATACGAGCACTCGGCGAACTCAATCACTGTAAATTGAATGAATGGAGCTGTGGAGTTCATTCATGACCGCTGCTTCATTCACACAGGGATCTCCAGGACCACTGTTCTCAAGATCAGTATTAGAGCAGCAATTGGACCCCTGCCAATCATAATGTTATCCTCTCTCCTGTAGATAGCATGGCACAGAAAGTCTCTGTGTTAGGCTGGATTCACACGAACGTATATCGGCTCAGTTTTCACGCCGAGCCGATATACGTCGTCCTCATCCGTGGGGGGGGGGTGATGGGGATGGAAGAGCCAGGAGCAGGAACTGAGCTCCCGCCCCCTCTCTGCCTCCTCTCCGCCCCTCTGCACTATTTGCAATGGGGAATGGGGCGGGGCTAATTCGACCACTTTGCCCTGCCCCCATCCCGCCTCCTTTCATTGCAAATAGTGCAGAGGGGCGGAGAGGGGGCGGGAGCTCAGCTCCTGCCCCTGGCTCTTCCATCCTCCACCCCATCCCGCTGCAGATGAGGACGACGTATATCGGCTCGGCGTGAAAACCGAGCCGATATACGTTCGTGTGAATGCAGCCTTAGTGTGTAATATACTATATACATTCTAGATTGTGTGGTGGCTGGATGGTTGGCATCGTTGCCTTGCAGCGCTGGGGTCCTTGGTTCAAATCTGACCATGGGCAACATTCGATGGAGATCTTGCAGTATATATAATGGTGCATGCTCAAAAAAAGGTGTTTTCTGGGCGTCCCTAAACTCCTCATTCTTCTAAACTTGTAGTTTTTAAGTTTGTATTCTTAAAAAGCGGTCAGATTTTTTTTTTTCTTTTTGATTCAACGATTCTCCACTCGTAGATAGAGGGGCCAGTGCTTTCCATGGACAGGGGGCCTTAAAGCGACCCGCCAGGCCTGGACTAACAAAGATTACCAGCTTCTCTGACCTCCTGATGCACACTCTGCATTAGTATGTATCATTAGTCCAAGGCCGCTGTCCCACATGCCTTAGCAAAACGCTGTTTAAAATCTCAGCATTTTACTGTGGTTTCGAGCTGCGTTCTCAAACGCGCTGTGCAGCGCTCAGCAGTTTTTTAACGCACGCCATAATTGTGATGGGCGATGAGGTTTGTTAAGCGCTAATACGCAAAAAAATAGAGCGCACAGCGCTAAAAAATTGCGACGTTGGAGACCCCCGTATTTAGACGGTAGTCTGCAAGGCCCCTTTGAAAGCAGTGGGAATGTCTTGCAGCGTTTAGTGCGGCGTTTCAAATGCACTAAACGCTGTAAAGAGCGCGCTGTGTGACACAGGTCTAAGGGTCCGTTTACACCGCTTGTCTATAGAGGCAGATACATCGCCGGCTCATGCAAACATATCGTTCAGTCTTTCACATTTGTTGTATAAGTGAATGAGGGCGATCGGTATTTAAACCGAAGGATCAGTGAACGAGCCAACAAACTTTATGCCTGCATAAAATGAGCAAAGAGCAAACTATTTATCATCCGATCGTTGGCTGCGTTTACACTGAGCGATTATCGATCATTGCTGCTCATTTGAACACTTTTTGAACCATAACCATAGTTCCTATCCTGTGGATGGGACAGAAGTGTCACTGGTGGAGGTCCAACTGCTAGGACCCCCCACCCGTATGAATAGAGCCATGGTCTAGCTTGCGTGCTGTTGCAGATTGCTGAGTGCTGTCCCTTTGTTCTCTCCAGGTCCTCTTAGCGATGGGGGACCAGATGAAATCCTAGGTTAACCCGTTTAATGCTGTGGCTTTGCATTAATGAAACGACTGACACACAAGGGGTGCGTCTGTTTGCAAACAACTCTATGGGAGGTGCTTGTAGACAGGTTTGGTGAGGTCTCCAGTGCTTTTAATGCCAGATTAGGCTCATACTGTTGTGATGCAGGTCTGGCGTATGTCGGGAAAATCTGCTGGCGTTTATGCTGAACATATATACCCTGTCGTATTTAACTTTATGCCATACAGTTATCTACAGTATGCTGCCCACGGGCTGCCACTGTCAATGCAAACAAAAGCATAGTGATCAGTGTGTTTTTTTTTTTTTTTTTTGCAAAATCCCCTTTTATTGAGTAATGTAATGAAATACACTTAGGGCTCATGCCCATGGCCGTGACGGACTCCGCCAGCGGAATATCACAGCGTAGTCCCCTATGGAGCGCCCCCCCCACCCCCGCAACCACCCATACTTACCACTCCGGATCCTCTGTACGAGTCCCGCATGGAGGGTCGGCGCACATGTGCATGATGGCTGGCAGTGTCAGATGATGCAGTGGGCGGGGCCACGTATTCACGCTATACTTCCGCTGTGTTACAGCAAAAGTACAGCGTGACGGACGGCTTCTATTGACTACAATGGAAGCCCGATGCGTGTATACCCGCCGGATTTGGAGCATGCCGCGGTTTGTCACCCTGCGGAATTCCTTGGTGGAACATTGAGCTATTAGGGTCAATAGAACCTAATAGCTCTGGGCAGCGCCGTGGATTTCTGCCACATACAAAGTGGTAGAAATATGGCTGTGGGCATTAAAAAAACCCCAAACCCTGACATTATCGTTGTACATATGCCTACTTGATACTTTTGGAATGTACTCGGCCCATTATAGCCTATGGACACACTAGTACATTTCAGTGGTTTCTGGTGTGAACCGTAAAGGTACAACACTAATATGGCTCTTGAATCTTCATTTGTATGTCTGTCTGGTATTCTAGCTGATTATTGTTGCAGTGGCTAAAGTTTTTGATTCAAACCTTAAGACGGTGCCAACTGTAATTGTAGAGAAGCTCATGCAGGACGTTCTGCTCCACCCGTCATGCACCAGCGGCACAACAGCAGGTGTGATACCTCCCGCTCTCTGCTTCTATTATTGAGAGGTGCTGAAGCAGAAAGATATTCGGAAAAGATTATATTTTTGTGAAGTTTGAGACGGCGGTGTGCTTTTAACAGCTGCTTTCATCATTTTAGGGCATGTTTAGGTAACTAAAGATTTCCAGCCCCGCTCCTGCTAATATCCAATATACAGTAGATACTTTTAGCAACTAGAGAGGTATTCCTTCCCGGATTCCATTTATACTTTTTATGAATTAGCAGAAAACCAAAGTTCTGTTACAACCCGATCTCCGAATATAAATGAATGAAAAACGGGGATTGGATCATAATGTGCGCTTCCGCAAGTAACGTGTCCAATTTATGTTCATTTGAATGGCAAACCTTTATTGAACAGTTAAAGGGGCTATGTTTTGTCATAAAGGACTAATCAGTGATCGTGGTTCGCCCTGGTCATCGGTGCTGCGTAGAGATGAGCGAACGTGCTCGGCCCCGCCCCTTTTTCGCCCGAATACCACGATTTTCGAGTACTTCACTACTCGGGTGAAAAGTACTCGGGTGCGGGGAGAGGCGTGGCGGCGTGGGGGGTAGCAGCGGGGAACAGGGGGGAGCCCTCTCTCTCTCCCTCTCCCCCCCCCACTCCCCGCTGCAACCCCCCGCGCCGCCACGGCGACCCCCGAATTTTTTCGCCTGAGTACGGAAGTACTCGAAAATCGCGGTATTCGGCCGAAAAAGGGGCGTGGCCGAGTACGTTCGCTCATCTCTAGTGCCGGGCATGTGACTTCTCTTCGTTGCAATGAATATTATGGAAAGTATAAAGTCCTTCTGCACTCCCACCGATAAGTGTTTTATTACTTATCCCTTTGACATGGAGCAGTACATTTGGGAAACCGCCCTTAAGTATACATATTTGCATGCTTTAGGGAGTCTGAAGGATTTCTTAATGAAGCATTGTACCCATATATTTTTTCTCTTCCCAAGGATGTTTTCCTTTTACATTAATTTTATGGTCTGAACAAGTAGAGAGGACATGAAGTTTTACAGTGGAGACATGAGGCATGTAATAACCTCCCTCTTGTTCTCAGCGGCCGTCTTCTACCGGCGCTCTGCTCCTCGGCGCAGGGAATCTGAGGTATTTCAGTTGTTTTAGTAATGAAACATAAAGTTTGATGCTACAGTGTAAGCGTACAAGTCATGTATCTGTGCCCAAGGCCTAAACACTTTCCATATTTCCTTGGCTTTCTTCAGTTTTTACTCATTGCAGTGAACGTTCTACATAGAATTTTGCCTGTAGAGTCAAATAAAATCTAGCGTGTCCCCAAAGTGTAGAAACATCCATATAGAATGACATTGGTTTGGCAGATGGTGATCCAATTTTGCATACAAGGAGAAAACCTTTTAAAGCCATGCCACCAAAATTATGACTGCTGTCAGAGGCTCCCATTCTTTTCAGTGGAGCCTCTCAGACAGCCACTCGATTTTCGAGCGGAGTCTGTTTTATTTTGGGGTGTTTAGCGCACCTCTTTAACGATGCTGTGGCCGAAACCAAAAGTAAAATCAGTTTTCAAATGCGGTTCTTTGCCGAATGGTTGGTGTGGGAGGCCTTGATTCAACGCTAATTTTTCCAATAGGAAGGTAAGCGTATGATGTATCAAATTGGCGGAGAATCGCACTGGAAGGACAACACTGCTTCATTTGAACAAAACTTAATTTGTTCTCATGTTGAAAATGGGATTTCAGGTGAATTGAGGCGGAGCAGGCGGGCATTGTTTGGCCCGCCTCCATTCACAGTGAAGGGTCGCACAGACATGGATGTGCTGCTATTTACATACCCCACAGTCACTTGTTTTTTAGCAGAACTAAAAACCAAGCAACTCCGACAAGAGAACGGTTTTTCGCTTAGTACCCCGTTGGCCGCCATGTGTACACCAGATAATTGCCAAAATTCAGGAGATAATCGCCCTGTGTAACGAGACCCTTAATTCTTTTCAATCAACTGTCTGACGTCTTAAGACATTCTGATTGAAGCTTGTACAGCTGCGATGTCGGAAGACGTCCGGCAGGGTATTCTTACTGTATATTACTGGCCGCTCTGTTGTCGGGGGGCCTCTCCAGCATATCCCATACCGCAGTACTGGCTCTAGCCAGCAGATGGTACCGTTGTATAATGGCAGAAAGAGAAAGCCCTCTGGGAAACCCTGAATCCAAAATTGGATTACAAAGGGTTAATGGTCTTGCATAATTGGAACCTGGATTGCCTAAGTCCAGATCCTCTACTCTGCAGAGTCCTGACCGCACTGTGCAAACACAGGATGCTGTGTGATGTGATCCCTGCGGGGACTCCACCAGGATATTTTTGTTTAGCCAACTTAATATTTTATTTCCTGAAGTTAATTTTTTTTTCCCCTCTTCTCCTACTTCCTGTGTTGTTTTAAAGTCTTCTAAAGGAACATCTTTTTATTTGTTGGTCTAGCTCTATTCAGCTGCAAAGGTATGATACAGGCCCAGAGCATTACTAGAAATTTACCATGAAAATGCTATTATTGCCCCATGCCAACTGGAGCACTGAAGAAAGCAATGGTTAAAGGGTGGTGTCCAGGTTTAGAAGAAAAACATAGCTGTTCTCTTCCAAACACAGCGCCACACTTGTCTATATGGTTGTGTGTGATATTGCAGCCCAGCTCCACTGAAGTGAATGAGAACTGAGCTGCAATACCACACACAACCCTATGAACAAGGTGGCGCTGTGTTTGGGAAAAGGCAGCCATGTTTTTCTAACCCTGGTTAATCTTTTTAAATGCGACATTAATTGCTTTTCTTCTGTCTCTGATGTGTTTATTCCCTGTCCCTGATTTCTCGTAGCTGATGACCTGCAGTCAATACGTCTATTTATAAAGGCTGTAAAATAGGACCCTTTTACATTGCAACATAAATTGGAACAAACCAGTGATGAAGTTTTGGTCGCTTGTCATTCATTTACACTGAGCAATATCTGGGTAGTTTTGATCATTCATCCGAGCATAATTGTGCCTCTAGTCAATCCTTCTGCCATGGCTTTCTCTTTAGCAAATCATTACGATGCCTATTGGCACGAGAGTATTTGCGGGAACCAAATGATTTTTTGATTTGTATGAAAGATGCAATTGACAATAATCGGACGATTTATTGCTGATTGGTCGCTGAATGATTTTAGACCTAGCAACTATCGTGTAGAGACCACTCGATCTACCCTGTTTCCCTGAAAATAAGCCCTACCCTGCTTTTTGGGGATGTTTGGAACGTAAGCCCTACTTTGAAAATATGACCTAGCTGCATTACATAAAAAAAGGAATATATTACTTAGCAGACTTGATCCAGGTTTCTCCCTCTGTTCTTCGGAGCCCCAACGCGCTTCTTGCAGTCCTCAATCGCCCACAGGAGATTACTTCCTGGTTACAGGATTCATAAATCCTATCTCCAGGAAGCGATGGCTCTGATTGGTTCTTGAGCGCTGCATTAACTGAGTGATACACGGCCCCATATCACGCTCGCCAGTTTGAAGTTGGTCTCAGGGCTCTTTCCCACGAGCGTATATCAGCCGGACGTTTTTTACGTTTTTTGTTCCGGGGTTTCCACCTTCAGGGGAAAGCTGGCAAGGCTCATCAAAAAAGGTTGCAGCTTCCTGCAACCTGAGATATTTAAGTCCCTTCTACACAGCACGATTATCGTGCAGATCGCAGTTCGGATGATAGTTGTGCGGTGTGCGAACGCATGCAGTGAAAGACTCATCAGCGGTTTATGCAGCCCTAAGATCATCATTGGTCTGCCGCAGCATCGTTCTGCACCGCAGCGCTGGCTTTGCTGTGACAGATTGGCTGTCCCGTGTGGACAAGATTTTTGACAAATCTTGTCCACATGTCTGATTAATGCCGGGATTAGCAGCCGCATGCAGATTTGCTGCAGCGAAATTCCATACAGCAAATTCGCCCTGTGTGAACCCAGCCTAAAGGGAAGATAGAACAAGGCAGAAACCTATTGCACACTGATGAGGGGCAAAACCCCAGAAACTGCTGTTTGTGTGTGGTTTTCTAGCCTTTGGTTTCATTGTTCCATCTTCCTGACTTGCATATTTCCTAGAGGACCAAAGATGACCTTATAAGTCTCCTCACACACATTCTAGGTGCTCTCCTTAAAGGGGTTGTCTCGCGCCGAAAATTTTTTTTTTTTTTTTGCATAGCCCCCCCACCCCCCCCCCGTTCGGCGCAGGACAAACCCAAGGGATGTGTCAAAATAAAAAAATATATATTACTTACCCGAATCCCCGCTCTGCGACCTCTTCCTTCTTCCTACTTCTTCCTTCTCCAAGATGGCCACCGGGATCTTCACCCACGATGCACCGCGGGTCTTCTCCCATGGTGAATCGTGGGCTCTGTGCGGTCCATTGCGGATTCCAGCCTCCTGATTGGCTGGAATCGGCACACGTGACGGGGGCCGAGCTACGCGATGACGCGTAGAAGGGGGCGGAGCCAGAACGCCGCTCGTGCCCGAACGACCAGAAGGGAGAAGACCGGACTGCGCAAGCGCGTCTAAAAAAGCAAGAAGACCCCGAAATTAGACGGAGCCATGGATACGGGGACGCCAGCAACGGAGCAGGTAAGTGAATAACTTCTGTATGGCTCATATTTAATGCACGATGTATATTACAAAGTGCATTAATATGGCCATACAGAAGTGCTGAACTCCACTTGCTTTCACGAGACAACCCCTTTAAGGAGAGCTGATACCCGTCCCAAACCACATCATAGGCCTCTCACCAGCCACGCCAGAAACCTACTGCACAATGATGGGGGGCAAAAACCCTGAAACAGCTCTGTGTGGAGTTTTCTCGCTCGTGGTCAATTCTCAGTCTTCGTTATAAAGACTTGTTTAAAGGGTCTGACATTGACTTGCATGAATGCTGCCATCCAATAGGTGGTGCTGCAGGGGTATATTGGCCATTTTCCTTATTTGCATAAATTTCCCAGAGGAGCATGGATGGCCTTATACACCTAGGTGCTCTCCCTAAGGAGAGATGATACCCTTCCTGACACCAAACATGATCACTGTGAACGGATCAATGTTTCTCTTTCTAAATTGAGGCTTTTTGATTTTCCTCTTCTGGTAACCTGCTTCCTCGGGAACCAATAATATGCGTTATATTGTTCTCTTAGCATTGCATGGCAACAGGACCTATTACTATAAATGGCTTCAATTGTCTTCTGCAATATCCATAACTGTCCGCCTTTACAAAAGTCACCACTGGAGAGAAAAAAAGGTTTTCTTGACATTTAAGTTTATTTCTATAACTTCATTTTTTCTTCCATTGCATGTCTATTCCCTTCTCTGCTCAATGCAATTGTAGCAAGTCCCTCACATATTGCATTTGTCTCTTCCAACGAAATTTTAAAAAAGTGAATTTTTTTGTTTTTACTTCCTCTGCATTGCAGAGCTCTGAAATTAATCCCATGTACAGCTGGATAAAGCAGCTTGTGTGCAATGGTTACATGAACTCCGCTGAAAATGCCAAGAATTCCCCCCACTGTACGTAGCAATAAAGTGCCTGTTGTAGGAGCGCGCTGGGAGAATGCACACAGTTGTAAGATGACGTCGGTCTTGGACTATGTTGTGACAGAGAGGCCAGTAAATGAATGAGAAGTGGAATTCAGCTGCTGGCCCGCCTGGCTCACGAGCCGTGTGCGCAGCATCAGACGCATAGCCTTTGTCACGACTACATAAAAACTCTTTCTCAACACTTGCAAATGAGGCTGAGAGTCTTCAGTAGTGCAGCAAGGGCCATGGAAACGCAAAGCTGCAACAATGGCGTGCCAAGGATTAATTGGTCACTAGCCTTATGGGTTGTTCACAACCAGAATTTAGCTTCCAAAAACAACTGAGGGCCGGGATCGACACCTTGTCAAAAATCCTGAAACAAGAAATGGCAAGAAAAAAAAACAGGCTGGAAGAAAACAAACAATTCCTTAGCCAAAGCCAGAGGTGGATCCAAAAGGAATGTGAAACCCAATGGAGCGGCTTACGATTCCTTATGGATCCATTGTGGCTCAAAATGTAGATGAGATTCAAGCTTCTACCTTCTATTTCTTTTAACCTTTTTTCTAGTTTGATACCTTTTTTTATTTACATTTCTCCTTTTCAGCTGGTCATGTGACAGTATTCTGTTTGTTACTACAGTGCTTACCATTTGCATACATTCATGCTTCCTTCCTGTACTGTATCTAAACCGTTTCCGACTATTGACTTGTATGATAAGTCAATCAGATGTCCTAAAGAGTCACTTTGTTTGGAGTCCAGCAGCTGGAACCCCCACTGATGTTGAAAACAAGGGGTGATCCAGTCCCGGATGTCTGAGGCGAGCCGGCCATACATGTACTGACTCTTGGCAGTGTTGTCTTGTGGGGCTGGGGTCTTGTGTGTGAAGCCAACTGAGGGCATCTGAATAGGTTCTATGTTCTTCCAGATTTTGCGTGGGCTTCTTTCCACACTCCACGACTTTAATTGGGATTCTATGGAATCAGCCTTTTGTGAGGGTCTGCTGCCATCACGTTGTTAATGTATGTTTAGCGTATACGTTAAATGACCATGGGTAAGGGTAGTCAACAAACGTATGCAGTATTAAGTTTACATGTATGTTCTTGTAGCATATACATTAAATATGCAGTCATGTTTCCATGTGTTTTTGTTTTTACATTGAAAACATGGTGTTTAATGTAAGGTCTTTGTTTTTAATAGTTTATAGTTTTTTAATTTGTGAATTTAAATTGTGTACATAAAACATATAGAATTGTATAGAATTGTACAGTTTTATGTTTTCCATTTCTTATTGACTATAATGTTAAAAAAAAAAAGTATACGTCCAAAGATATTTTTTTTGTAGGACAAAAGAGTGGTGTGCTGCGTTATTCTAGCCCAGAATAAAAATGTACAGGGTTAAATGTATGCACCCTTCAAATACGTTTTACCTAATTATAGTATATGGGTACATCAATCAATCTATTTTAATGCAGGTTTTGTGTTTTTGTTCCCCCCCCCCCCCCCCTCTCTCGTATTCAAACCATATATGCTTAACAAATGGCTGAAATGTTTGGAATAGCCTCAGTTAGAGAGTTCGGCTTGTGAGCCCCATTAGGGACAGCAACTAAAGGATACTTTACACAGGGCGATTACCACCCACATTATCTCTGGAAACTGTGAATTTGGGTGATCTTCCAGTGTACATGCAGATGCGGACAGGGCACTAAGTGAGAAATCTCTCACTTGGGTTTTAGCAGAACTTAAAACCATGCGACTACTGGCCCGTGTAAACAGATGCCACTCAATGTTTGGGCGACTTCTGTTTACTGCAAATGGGGTAGGACAGGCTGGAATGATCTGCGGACGCTTTACCTCCATTCACTTGACAGACTATCACTCCTGCATAAGCACAGGAGCGATAGTCGGATAACAGTCTGTCGGACAGCTGTCAGATTCTTATGCGCCCCCCGGTCATCCTGTGTAATGCCTGGTTTAGACAACGATTATCGCTCAAAAGATGTCTTTTGAGCGACTTTTGAGTGATTATCGGTGTGTGCATTTTAGCAAGGTGAACGCTCAAGTTGTTAGCAGTCACTTTGTGCTCCGATCGGGGTATGCAGAAGACAAGCGGGGCCGCCTGTCTTCTGCATCTAGCTGTTATCTCATCGGAGCGCTCAGCTGTTAAAGAGCTGAGCGCTCCGAGCGGGGTATGCAGAACACAGCTGGAGCGCTGTGTTCTTCATACCCCAGCTATTCATGGAGCGTTCAGCTGTTGTACAGCTTTGTGCTCTGTGCAGGGTATGCAGAACACAGCTGTGTTCTTCATACCCTGCCTGTGTTCAGGGAGTGGGATACAGCTGAAACAATAGTATCAGCTGTATCCCGCTGTGAACTCCCTGTTAAGGCTGATCATTCTCTTTCAGCATGCTGAAAGAACGATCAGACATTTGTTGCCGTGCAGTTAGACCCAATGATTCTCTCTCAAAAGACTGCTTTGAGCAATTTTTGAGCGAAAATCGTAAGGTCTAAATGGGCCTTAAAGGGGCCTTTATGTGAGTGTTGGCCATGTCTATACAGCACAGCGGAACATGTTGGCTCTATATAAACAGTAGTAGATACATTTATCAGTTTAAAAGGAGGATTTGGGGAAATTTTGTACAAGAGAGCAGGGCAATTTTAATAATTTTTAAAGTTTTTTTTCCTAAAACCTGTTGTATTTCTATTGAAAAAAGGAGTTTTACAGCTATATCAGAATACATAGACACTGGTTACAAACGTCAGCAAAACAGTTGATAGCAGCAACCTGTGAATGGTGCTAATGTTATCCTCTCCTGGTTCCATAGAAAGATGTCTAATGTCATTGTTATTCAAAAGCTGGTGGTATTGTATCTGGTCACCACCAGGAAGTAGGGGTGGAGACCAGATTGACAGGCCGGTGACGCCCCCTGTTCCTGATTGGCTTGTGGCTGCCTCCCCTTCCTCGGCCTCAGAGGTCCTGCCAGTCACTGAGAATGTTGGCTGGTCGGCCAGCCATGGGGGAAGAAACTTCCTCCCAGTGGCGGTAACACTTGCTGAAGGTAGAGGGGGCAGGGGAGCAGTACCAGACAGTGGGCTTCCATCTACCCTTTACTGGCCCCATCGTCACTCTCCCCAGTGGCTGTAGTCTCCCACCTCCACTCCCCTTACCGACCGCGCTGTCACACTCCCGGCGTGGAGGGAGGCGGCCGGCTCCTGAAGCTGTGGGGCTGCTGCCGCTGGCATAAACAGGTGGGGGCTGAGGGGGGAGCGCGCAGGGAGGCTTCAGTGAAGGGGAGTAGCTCAGCTCTGCCGCATCAGCGCCCCCTGTCACAGCAGAAAGAGACAGCCAGGAGCCACAATACAAGGCTGTGGGTGGCAGGAGATGGAAGGGGGAGGTGCTCTGGGGACACTGATAGGAGCAGCATCAATATGGTTTTCTGGCTGCCCTGGGGGGTTAGGGGTTAGTTTTCCTGTTAGGCTTAGATTATTACCTCTAAATGCTTCCATGTTACAGCTGTAAAATGGAAGCATTTAGAGATAATAATCTAAGCCTAACAGGAAAACTAACCCCTAACCCTCCTGCACAGGCAAAAATCACTACAGACGCTGCTAGGACCTTCAGGAATTCATCCAATGGGGAGTTAGGGGCGTGACAGTGGCGTTCCTCCATGCAAACCCTGTCAAACTACTAGCTTCCTGGTGGTGACCAGGTACAATAATACATCAAAAGCCCAACTTCCATTGCTTGAATGGCTGTGAAATATGGTGCGCCTTCTCCTTGTCTAAATGTTTCCTTAGACTGTAATCAGATGGAGCCTCGGGCTGTTTTCCATCTGCTGCGCAGTTAAACACTTGTACTGGGAGCCCGTTGTGTTTATGGATGGCAGCGTTGTATGACCCCGGACTGCTTTATTGGTTTACTGCTCTGCTCCTTCTGTTAATTGGTAAGAGGGGTTTCTTCATGCTGTCATTTATGCCCATAACTTTGCCTTTTGTCTAGTAATGTTTTTATTTTGCTTGCTGCTAAAAATGTAGAATCTGTTTTATGTTCATGTTAGGGCCACTCCATGCCAAATCCTCACCGCCCCAGCCCGACCGTCTCAGATTTTTGTGAAACTTGGTAGAATGATAGAGAGAAACTATTGGGTAGATGATAAAGTAACTTAGGCCTCTCTCACACAGGCGTTGGTAGAAACGCAGTATTTTTTAACGCTGCTTTGGCAAGAATTTTGCCAGCGTTTTGGCTGCGTTTTCAGCAGAAAAAGCAGCTAAGGAAGCTGAAGGAAAGAAATTTAAAAAAGTAATACTAAGCAAGTGCCGTTTGGGTCCCCGCTGCTACTCTCTGGAGCTCCAGGCAGGCCCCTGGGCACTTGTCAGCGCTGATAGACCATCTATTGCTGGTGATGGGGATTTGAAATTCCCACCTCCAGCAAGAGATGGCTGTGATTGGTTCAGGAGTGCCGACTCAGCCAATCACAGCCATTCAATGATGTCATTCAAATGAATGGCTGTAATTGGTGCATCGATGGCCAGCTCTGATTGGCTGAGTCGGTGCTCCTGAACCAATTGCTGTAGAAGACGCTGCGTTTTGACGCTTGCGTGAACAGCTCCATTTGAAATGAATGAGGTGTTGTAGAGCATTCAGCGCTGTGCTGAAAAGGCAGCACTAAACGCTGTACAAAAACCATCTGTGAGGGAGGCCCTAGATGTAAAATGTTAGGCCTTGGTGATGCACGATGTGGTATTTATACAACAGACTGGCAGACGTGAAATTTTGTGCCTAACCTGTCAAAAAGAGAAATTTATAACTAAGAATAATTTTTTAAACTTTCATCTTGGACTTGTTTTAAGGATGGTGAAGTATACGTTCCATAAACTTGTTAAGGTCACATGATGTAAACTTTGTATGTACACTTTAAATATTCAAGGTCAATATTTTTTTAGAATGAAGGCCTCATCTCCACGGGAGCATGCGGGAGCCCAAAGCAGAATCCGACCCTGTCCGTGGCGCAGAATAGTGCTCGCCTGTCCAGGTGTTCACTGTGGATGTGTGTGGAAGCGCTGGGCGGCGCACATGTACAGTAGAGATTTTTATTTATTTACTTTTTTAAATCTGCTTTCCCACGGTATCCGTGGCTCGTCCGCAATTTAATGCGGATCGGACGGCTTCCATTGACTTCAGTGGGAGTCGTCGATGTGGGAACCGCAGCAAACAACTCCATCTTGGAACAGAACAGCGCCAAACAGACCCCACTGACTATAATGGGATCTGTTCACTCTTAGTTGGAAGGAAAAGCGCTACATGCAGCGCTTTGTGCTTTTTTCCCCCCAGTATTTTGTGTCTGACATGCGACAGAACCTTTCAACTGGACGTTCCAACACAGATATGAAGCGACCCTTAGTGTGTAGGTTCACCCAGTTGCAGTACATGGATCCACCTTAGTGAGGACTTGTTCTCTCGGAATGTTTAATTATACCTGTCTGAGGGTACACATGATGGGGATGGCCATTTGGGATGTAGTAAACTGTTTAAAACCTCCTGTAATGTTGCATTCACATTCATGACACAACTTAACCACCAAGTTTCGTTATACATGCAAGTCGCAAAATCTTATAGCTTTCAAAGAACATGTTTTATATGGAATATTTGTTTGCTGCATGTCACTAGTTGTCTCTGAAGAAAACCTCTTTATTATTAAGAGGGTTGTCCAGTTGCAAACTATTGATTTGGCCTATCTGCAGGGTAAGCCAGCAATAGTAGATCAGTGGGAGTCCACTGCCCATGACCACAGCTGATCAACTGTTTTCTGGAACGGTATGTTAATGCACTGAGCTAATTTCTGCAGGAAGCAGGCAGCTCTGTTCCCGCTGCAGTGGCCAAGCTTGGTATTACAGGCAAAGTTCATATTCACTTCATAGGCCTGCAATATGAAGTCTGACCACTGCAGTGCTAACAGAGCTGTCTGCTTCCTGCAGAAATCAGTTCAGTGCACAAGAACACTAGTCTGGAGAACAGCTGATCAGCAGGGATTCCAGACAGTGGACCCGCTGATCTACAAGTGACGGACAATCCTACAAGTGATCCCATCGGTAAGTTGTAACTGGTCAACCCCTTTAAGCCTTTCCTCATTCCATTGTTCATGGAATGTTTGAGTTCCGGATACTCGCCTAGCTTCTTCCTGCAGTCTGGGTAATGACGTCTCCTCCTCCATTATTTCTTCCTGGAACACATCGTATTCTTGGTGAAGTCCAATAACTGAGTCATAATTTCAGTGTAAAGATGTTGTAAACTTAGCCCAGCTGCTAGTCTTACATGAATTCTTACACGAGATGTGGCAAAGTGCCATGCAGCAGTGACCATCTACACCTTGGATTGGCTGCCACAGTCACATGTTCTGGTAAGCTGCAACCAGGAAGGACTAAATGGTTGTGACGCAATTTTAGCTGATGGGTCGAGCACTTTAATTTTTTTTTTTAAATCTCAAAATGAAACTTGCACCGAGGAGACCTTGCATCTACCTGTATTACATATTGTCCCAAAACATGTGCATCTTAATATATGCTAAGTCTAAGTCTACAACATGTGACCTGGAAATGAAGAATTAAATATAGCACGAAACTCCATCTTTTTTATGAAAAGTGACACGGTTGGGTTAAAAAGCTCATTAGTTTTGTGTGTGATTTGGTGTGGAATGATCCCATGTTGGACCGTAAAGGTGGCGATGCAGGTTAAGGTGCGTTATAGTTTACAAAAATCACTAGGTCTTTCGTATTTGAATGATAATCATTCGATTGTTGGCCGTGTTTACACTGAACAATCAACAATTTATTCGCTTATCGGTCATTTTATGCAAGCACGAAAATCATCGTTGTCTCGTTCGCCAATTGTTCGGTTTAAATACCAATCGTTCAGTCATTCTCATTCACTTATACAGTCAATGATTGAGCGAGCAAATTATTTAACTGCTTGTGTAAACGGGTTAAATGAGCCAACTCTGACAGCGCCGGTGCAGGCTGAATGCACACGGGCGGAAATTCCATGGCGAGATTTCACGCTGCGAGGATCTGACCCGGCCGTCTGCATTCACCCTCAATCTATGAATCGTTCCATCTAAAGGGCCCTTAGGCTAATGTTGGTGGGACTGGTTGACCATCTGGTGGGTGTTAGATATTTGGCATGTTGGGGGGAAGGCCAGGGAGAATGGGCATTTGTGTCATGGGTAAGGGGTGTCTAGAAGAATAGCTGATGGGCATACAAGTATTCGGCTGGCGGCTATTGTGTGTGTAGAACCACCATTCTGCTAAAGATTATAATTGTGCAATATCGCTGGCTGTGAGACCAATAAAAGTATAACCTTCATTCACAATCAGAAGCTTACCAAGCAAATAAGTCAAGACGACCCAATCATCAGTAGCGAAAAACAGATGTGGCTAACCACTTCCCACCGTTACTGTATCCTATGTTAGGGGGTTAATAGGCCGAGGACCCCACAATTGAGCTATAATTTGTGAATTGTCTTGATCCCGTTGATATTGTGCAGACTATCGTTATATACATGAATTTCTTCATGGCCAAACTGAACTAATCTGCACAAAATTTGCCACATGGGTAAATCGTCTCTTTGGAAGGCTTACTGTGTTTCAGCTCACTGGGACCTTCTATTCTTGACACATTCACAAAAAAATCTGAATACAAAACCAAATACAAGCGAAGACCTGATATAAAAACATTTCGAGGCGCTGATTTACCCATGTGGTTAATTTTGGTGCTATAGAGGTGTTGGACCCGTATTGGTAGCAAACAAGGTTATAACTGCACACAACAAACGGTAACATGAAAATAGATCTATGTGAAGCCGGGTAATTCTGCTACTAGTTTATATTTGGCAGTTTCGGCATTCCCGGTGTCGTATTTTGCCTCTCTGGTATCGATGACCTTTTAAGGTGCATTACTGCAGGGTCTTATGTACGGCCGTTCTGTTTTAGGGTGAGAACTTGCCCATAATAGGATCATATTGGGGTTAATGATACCATTTAGACCCTGTTTACCCACAAAGCTGTTCACCACTATTATAGGATCCGGTATATGAGGGCTTGTGTCATTCCCCTGGCTGTGTGTGGCTTTGAGTAATCTGTTTATTAATGGTCATGGTGTCGTCTTGTCAATGAGAAGTGTACATGTGTAGGAAGCTTTTCATTGATTGCGAATGTTTGTTTTAATTGATCTGTCAGATATTGCTGATTTGTCGTATTGGTCTTCAGTGAAGACTGCAGTTGGCCTCCATATCCCACCACCTTCCCAAAGGCTTTGGCTCCCCCTTGGCATGGTCTGGGAAGCTGTGTATAGTGGAGAATGTATGCCGCCTTGGCCGCGGACTCTGGCATCTGCAGGAACCCGTGGCTGCTTGCTGAAATGACACATAAGCTGTGATCGCTGGTGTCTGATTAGGATGTTCTGATGACAGACGTGGCCGTGCAGACCTGTCATTTATATTACATGACTAATGGCTTGTGCTGTGAAGCATTCCAGACCAGTAAGCTGTCAAAATCAAGGCAGCGGCATAGCAGCGAGCTGAAATCCTACATGGCCATATTGTGCCGTCTTATGGCAGCCGGATCGCTTCCGAGAGAGATTCCACTACATCCCAGGACTTGTAGCAAGTAGATTGTAGCATTTTCACACCTCCTTGAAGGGGCAAAAGATGGCGGTTCTGGTAATCCGTAAACGCACACAAGTTCTTCGTATGGGAAATCATGTTTCAAAGTTTAAGATGGCCGGTAACGAATTCAGTCTGGAGGTTATATAATAGAGGGATTCCTCAGGGCTCATACATGTGGAGACGCTGTGTGCACAGACCCCGTTCAGTAATGTATATGGGGTGCACTGCCAAATCCTGCCACTAGGAGGCACTCTGTAATACAGGATGTGACCGAGACACACGCAATGGTTTTGCATGGATTCATGCTGAATCTGTGGGTTAAAAAAAAGCACACAATACTTTGTCTAAATATATAGGATCGGAGACCCGAGGAGGTGTGCAGTATGGGCTTATGACAGCTACATGTCTTGTATTAACCCCATTCCTGTCACAGCAATTTTTTAAATTGGTACAATTACATAAAGATTGGGATTGCTGGATTTTTTTGTTTTGCTAGTTTTAAAGAAAACTTATTTTTAAGGACAAAATTTGCTTTCTGTCGCCGAATTCAGAGCTCTAATTTTTTTCTCCGTTGATGGAGCTGCGTGAGCTTGTTTTATGTGGGGCAAGGTGTAGTTTTTACCGGTATCATTGTGGGTTGAACAAAACTTTTTGGTCACTACTTTATTCGTTTAATTTTGGACACAGAAGTGAGCAAAACGCAGCAGTTTTGGTATCGCTTTTTTTTTCTCCCCCTCTCTGCACGGCGGATGGAATAGACGTTATTAGTTTAAACTTTTGCAAAATCCGCAATACCAATTTTAAGTTTATTTGTATGTAAACAATGAAAAACTAATTTTTAAATATTTGTTTTAAACTTAATTTTTTGTAATTGCCCACTTGAATATGCGATCTCTTGATCGCATGTCCAATTATATATGTACTGCAATGCTTTCTGTATTGCAATGTGCTTCAGCTATCATCCTATTATATATTGGATATATTAAGATGGCAGTCCTGGAGGCCTCCACAATGCCAGCGGCTGCAATGACAACTGTTTGGCACCCTGCGATCATGTGGCAACGCAGAGGGCAGTTACAATCAGGACAGAGAGATCCTCTTTGTCTAACCACTTAGACGCTGTAGTCCATTTACCACTGCATCAAAAGGGTTAAATGATATATTGCATGTTGAAAAGGGAATAATGATGTACTCCCAATCCCTCGCATTATCTATAGGATATGCCATAATTACCTGTGTGGGTCCCACCACTTGTGTACGCATTTATCAGCAGAGAACAGGGATCCACTGATCAATCCCAGCTCTGCGCTGCCCCCCACTGGTGCCTGGGAGTACCAAACCCGTAAAACAGCCAGCTTGGCTGTTTCTGTAACTCCCATTGAAGTGAATAGGGGTTACAGAAATGGTGTAGCTCACTGTGCAACACTGTCTTCATAACTCCATTCTCCATGTTTGGCTGAGATGGGAATATCTCTTTACGGATCCGTACAACGCTGCTTTCCAATATGACATTGAGACCTCTTACTATTGCTTGACCCCCTTTATGCTGCATCAGAGGATTTTCCAGCAATATATGAATCGTGGTCACTAGTTCTTCCTATGCTAGAAAAAAATATCCTTCTGAAATATGTCGTCCTGATCAAAACCAGTTCATTCTTGCTCAGACGTAGAGGTTGCTGGTAACTACTGGGTTCCTGTGATAGATCTGTGTCTGTATACTGAATATTCAACATATTGGTATTTTTTGCTGCGTTTATTCAGTTATGTGACAGGTCACATGATGTCCACTAGGTGGTGCTGCGAGCTCAGATATAGCATTCGGTGGTCTAGGAGGCGATAGGATTTTATTACCTTGGTATTGAGTGGTAATTTTAGTTTTCTCTTTGCATGCAGATAAATTCAATTTCCAACACAAAATATTCACACAGTTACACTCCAATATTGGCTATGATGAGCATTAGGCTACCTTGTTGTCACGGACTTGACAAAGGGAGTATTTCTATTAGAAAAAAGTTGGTTGCACATGTAACAGTATGATGTAGCCAATTACCACGTCATAAAACTGCACACATTTTGCCACAATTTTGGGTAGCGTTAAAGATGATACATTTTACATTGTGTTTCACCCATAAAAAACTGCATGGCCAATTATCAGATCACAGATCTGGGGCAATGGGTTTGCGGGTTTTCCACATACTATTTGGCAGCACCGCTACATGTGAAGCCAGCCAAATGCTTCTTTTTTTGCCACTGTGGTGTTTAATATAATTCTGTGCTTTCCTATTGGGATACAAGCACTCAAAATTAAAATGGGGGGGGGGGGGATCTGTTTAATTCCTTTTTAATTCAGTTCCTCTCATACAATTGATAGGATTTCGGATGGTGTACCAATTGCAAAAAACCCCAACAGACAGGGCTTGTATGTGAGAGACCTGTACAGTGGTGAAGTTTCTTTGCCTCCATTTGTCTCCATATGTTTTTTTTTTTTTTGTAAACTTTACATTTAGATGTCCCTTTTTTCAATAGTCAAGCAGTATGCATTCACCAGAGCATCACCTTCTCGGTACTCGGAAGAAGCTGAACAATGAAACTAGTCATTAAGTTAAATTTAGAAACTAATTTTCTTACCTTTGACCCAAGGCAATTATCCGAGTCCACTTTAGAATAGGTCTTTCTGTCTTCGCAGTCAATGCATTTAGTCTCTGAGATGAATGGAGTTCAGTTCCTATAATTACCTTGAAACCTTTTTACGGGACACCGGCGGTTCTGTGCGAAAATGTTCACATTCCTTTACTCTTTGAGTTGTCATTTTTGTGCTTTTTAATGTTTTTGGCCACTGATCATCTTTATTTCTTTTATTGCAGTATGAAAATGATGCTTTTACTTCCATGGAGATGATATGATCAAAGTTTTGCGCTCACTTCGAAGAGGGAGCAAGCACTAATGGTGCTGAAAGAATGGACGTAATGAACGGCCAGTCGAGCAACATTGCTCTCACAACGAATGCTTCAGAGGTGAGGGACCGGTGCTCAGCAATCCCATCAAACTCCAAAAAACCTTACAAGATGAAGCAAGTAGACCCAGCGGCCATTCGCAGGGCTACAGTCCAGGGGCGTAGCGATATCCCGCGGCAGATCGCCGCTGGCGGCTCTCCGCGCTGAGCCTATCTGACAGATAAGCTCACCGCGGAGAATCGTGGCAATTCGCAGCATGCTCAGATTTAAATCCTGCCAGCGGAGAATTGCTATGATTCTCCGCTTGTGGACAGCGGGGCAGCACTTTCCATAGTAAGTCTATGGAAAGTGTTCACTGCGTTTCCCGCCGCAGGGAACGCAGTGAAAATTTGCCCGTGGACAGGAGGCATTATGGTTATCAATGTGACTTGTTCTGTTCCTATCAGTCATCTCCTGAAAACCCCACTACCTGTATTCTATGTAAAGTGCTATCTGCTCATCTAACCAAAGTTTTCCCCTTTTTCTCATTGCAGAAAAGCAGCAGCTCAGAATCTCTGAGCGACAAAGACTCTGCTGCCCTGAAGAAAAGCTTCGATGCTGTTGTGTTTGACGTCCTCATGGTCACTCCAGAGGAATATGCTGTAAGTTGTTAGTTGTACTGTCAGGAAGGGTCCATTTTAGACGAGCCAATTTCTCGTTTGAATGAGAGAATGATGTCAGAGTTCGCTCGTTCAGCCTGTTTATACCGGCAGATACATCGTTGGCTCGTTGAAGCAAGAAATCGTCCAGTCCTTCTCATTCACTAATACAGTGAATGAAAACTACTGAAGGATTGCTATTTATCTTCAAAAAGATTGTATTGAACTTTCATATGTAAATTATTTTCAACATTTGAAGATAAGACGGTCTGTTGTCTCTGTATTTATAAAAATGTTCATTTTCCACATAAGGACAATGCTAGGTGTGATGTCTTCTTCCCTCCCTTCATTTGCTTGCACATAACATGAATAAACAATTTAACCTTTTTTCTATGTCTGGCCCGATGATTCTTTCCCTAGTGGGTCCCTCTTTGGCCATCTGGCAGTGGGAGCCCCCCATAGAAGCGCCACCTTCTTTTCTCTTGTCCCATTGAATCCAGTTCTATATATCCTTATATTTGTAAGATTTGGTTGAGGAAGCAAAAAGTGAGAAAGCATGAAGTTGGAACCGTTCTAGGGGTTAGGGAAAGGAGGGTGCCCTAGGTCCACAGACCAAAATTGGTCATCAGAGTTCTCTGAATTTCTGTACTCTATCACCTGCGGTCTCTCATGGTATTGCTCCGTTCCCCAGTCATGACATGAGGGAAGTAAGAGTCTGTGAACTAGATCCAGACGGCCCACCTAGCATAGAATCTGGAGCATTCTGCTTCCATGTCGTTACATCTAAGCTCTTCCATATATTTCAAGGAGCCCAAGGCCTCCAACGATGCTACTCTGGGGATTGCGACACTCTGTCTCCGATATCTGGGGATAATCTGTCACATAGCCATAATCAAGTGCCTGAGCAGTCCCATTTAGAGCTGAGACTGGGTCCGGGGTAATGGATAAGAGCCAACTCTGGCGTGAACTGCAGTGAGGAAGCAGAAAAGGGATATGTTGGGATTAGAGATGAGCGAGCATACTCGATAAGGCAAACTGCTCAAGCGAGTAGTGCCTTTTTTGAGTACCTGCCCGCTCGTCTCTAAAGATTCGGCTGCCGGCGGGGGGAGAGCGGGGAGGAACGGAGGGGAGATCTCTCTCTCTCCCCCCGCTCACCGCCGCAACTCACCTGTCACCCGCGCCGGCAGCCGAATCTTCAGAGATGAGTGGGCAGGTACTCGAATAAGGCACTACTCGTTCGAGCAGTTTGCCTTATCGAGTATGCTCGCTCATCTCTAGTTGGAATATGTCTTGTCCCAAGGGGACAAGGGATGCTATTTAAACTGAAGTGAGTGAGCCAACAACGTTTTTTAGTCCTGCATAAAATGAATGACAAACAAAAAGTTAACAATTTGTCGTTTAGTGTTGGCTGTGTTTACACTGAGTGGTTATTCACTTTTGCTGGTTTGAACGATTATTTTAAACAATAGTCGTTCCGTGTAAAAGGGCCTTAAAGGGGTTGTCCAGCGCCGAAACGGGTTTTTATTTTTTTTTCAATAGCCCCCCCGTTCGGCGCGAGACAAACCCGATGCAGGGATTTAAAAAAAAAAAAACGGGATAGTACTTACCCGAATCCCCGCGCTCCGGTGACTTCTTACTTACCTTGCGAAGATGGCCGCCGGGATCTTCACCCATGATGCACCGCGGGTCTTCTCCCATGGTGCACCGTGGGCTCTGTGCGTTCCATTGCTGATTCCAGCCTCCTGATTGGCTGGAATCGGCACACGTGAGGGGGCGGAGCTATGAGGAGCAGCTCTCCGGCACGAGAAAAGGGAGAAGACCGGACTGCGCAAGCGCGTCTAATCGGGCGATTAGACGCTGAAATTAGACGGCACCATGGAGACGAGGACGCTAGCAACGGAGCAGGTAAGTGAATAACTTCTGTATGGCTCATAATTAATGCACGATGTACATTACAAAGTGCATTAATATGGCCATACAGAAGTGTATAACCCCACTTGCTTTCGCGGGACAACCCCTTTAAAAGATGAAGTCACCCATCTTTTACCATGCCGGTTTTAGGTTTAATAGTGTTAAGTTCTGGGTATACCTTTACAACAGTATGTCCAGATACAGAGGTCTATATTCCCTAGACATAGGATTACATGTTAACATTTTGGCTGCCTGCAATCATTACTACAGGGTACGAGGGACGTACGGCATACTATGGTTTTGAGTGCAGTAGAGGCGTTCAACCCCAGACCTCAAGGTCATGTTTTCTGGATTTCCTCTGTATTGCACAGGGGATGCAATTATTGTTAGACATTGCTTCAAGGGTTCTTACTATAGGATATCCTGAAAACATGACCTGTTGGGGCTCCTTGAGGACTGGAGTTGTGCACGCCTGGAGTACAATGTTACAAGAATGCAGTAAGCTCCTAAGTGGTAGCTGGAGGCAACCAGTATGTCGTATTTTAAATCTGAGATAAGTAAAGATTCGAGGTCTGGGGCGTGCTGAAACCAAGAAGGCAGGACAATTCCAAGAAACTTTTACTTGGAAAGGCAGTGCGTCTCGGCATCAGAATAATGCCTTCGTCTGGCCACACGATGCCTTTGGATTGCTATTGATGAGATGTGACCATTGCTATACAGATGTTACTATGTGAAACCAACATAAAAAGAAAGCTTTTCCTTCTGTAAACTTTAGCGTTATAATCAGCTAATCTAAAATGTTAGATAAAAGCTGGAGACTGCATTTACTGATAAAAGGGATCCAGTCTGTGAACGGAATGGTTATTTGTGCTGCACTACTGTGCAGTAAACACACAGTGCTCATAGGCTCTAACCTTCAAATACAACCCGATTTGGCAGGTTGTGCCATCATACACAACCCTTTTCAAAAAGCGGCACCTAAAGTGAACAGCTGGTCACCCGGGTCCCGCTCCAGACACCCCTGACAAGCAGCTGATTTAGCTAGGTGAAGCTGTTGCCCCTGTAGCTGAAACATAATTTTGCAAGACAGCCATTCATATAAATGGCTGGTCTATAACCTGGATGGCACAATTACTGCCGTAACCGGAGCTGCTCTTACAATGTCTTCCCATTACAGGTTATAGAGGGGGATCCTGAGCAGAAAGCTTCATACTGAAAGCTTCATATGTACAGCTTTGTCATTTTGGAACAACCCCTTTAAATTTCAAAAATGAACATAGCAGCCTAGCAAGCCATGGAATTACCCTGCAGCGTCCCTACAGGAAAATGAAGCATTACACAGTATTTATTGAAATCAGTAGGCTCTCAGTGTATGAATGCAAAGCCATGTTAGGCTTGAGGGGATCCACCACCCGATAAAGGGAAGCTGAAACTTGTAGGCACATTGCACCTTTACAGAATAAACATACGTTCCAGTTTGCCTCAGAACGAAGTCTGCCCATAATCCTTCATTTAGTGCACAAGGATGAAGGACCTGTGATGTCAGTCGTGTGATTAGGGGCAAAGCACAGATTATATGACTGATCACATGACTGTGACATCACAGGTCCTGTGAGCACACTGCTGCTTTCAGGCTTTGTGTTTTATATATCCTTTAGGACCTGCGATGACGTCCCTGTCGTGATCAGGGGGCGGGGCATGTGAAGCACACACACACTCACAGACAAGTGGTCATTATCACTTTGGTTCTCAAATCATGGCTTGTTGGGGAGTTGTGAGCACTGCGTTTTGGGAAACGCTGGTGTACATGATATGCAAGCTTTTGCTTTGTGCCAGACATAATGAAAACTGTTGTTCTGAACTCCTCTGTCCTGAGAAGATTATACTAAACATCTGGTGTCATCCAGGTGTTTGTGACAAGCATTCATCTTACTTGGATAGCAGAGGTTTCCTTCCTCCTAGTCTCACATAATTTTGATTTTGGCTCAGTCTCTTACTATGGTGTCATGACCACAGACGTTCGTTACGACTGAAGCAACACCTGTAGATGTTTTGTTACTTCGGGGATGAGTTGTCATTTGTAGACATTTGGCAGTCTGACCGTTTCTTGGAAGTCTTCTCCATACATAACCAGTGATTCTGCTGTTCAAGGGAGCTCCAGAGCCTTAAAAATAACAAAGTTTACTCTTCGCTCCTGGACCTGAAATGTGCAGTACATGCACAAAGTGTGCCAATGTGACTGAATTAAAGGAATTCAGCAAAACTCCTTTAATATAATCATTTGTAATAAGAGTAACTATGTGTAGTGAATATGGACTACAGAGAATATCATTTTCGTAGTCCTTTATAGAAGATGAGACATCGTTAATAACACTCGTGCAAGGGAAGGCAGCAGAAGGGATTCATTGGAGGCTTTACAACAGTAGTCTCACTATGGCGCACCAAATATTTACACAGAAGTTTACAACGGTTTACTGTTTTTGGTTTAAAATCGCCAATGTTTCAAAAGTGATAAGTGGGCGGAGTTTAGTGGGGAAGGGGCGGTGCTTCCCACAGGATGAAAGATTTACTATAATTTACTCCACAACTGGCTCGAATTATAGCACAACTCTATGCCTCCTATGTGTAGGTGTAGATTCCAGTTTCTAGCATGGACAGCCAAAGATGTGCCAAACTTGTTTAGTAAAACCTCCTACTATATCTTGCAGCAACATATTTTGTTTTTAGATTGGCATATGAGACGCCAGTCGAAGGAATTCTTCCCCAAAGTCCTTTGCTGATCCCCCACTTTGATCCAGGTTATTAAAAAAACTATTACTAAAGTTTAAAGATCACCCATGTCATCTCTGTAGGAATCCAGGAAAATAAAAAGAACTTTCTCAATATGAAATAAAAGGTATTTGAAGGTACCATATGGGCCTCGTAGACTTCTGTGCGTGCAGAATTACACCTCTAAGCTTTGACAAGAATATGAAACTTAAAGGGAACCTGTCATCATGTTTGAGGCCCCCTAAGCTACTTTATGGGGCTCAAACGTGATGGAACGCGGAGTCCAAGAAGCTGTTTCATACTCGCTGGGCTCCCTGTTCCAGCACGGTGTTCCTGTGAAGTTCATGCTCGCCATCTACCGGACTCTGTCGGTGCGTGCAGCTCCCATAGAGATGAATGGGATATTCACCTGCAGAAAGGGTCAAGCTGGTGGCATGTGCAAACTTGACAGGGACGCCGCACAGTGAGTATGAAACTCCTGTTACCTCACCTTTTGGGACCCCTAACGTTGTATTTGGGACTCAGACGTGATGATTGTTTCTCTTTAAAAGTTTTTCTTCACTTTGATCAATCCCTTCTTAGGTTTCCTGAAAATAAGCAGTTTAGAAAGTGTCTTACTGCAGGGACCTCTGTGATCGGCTCTAATCTTTGGGAAAACCTGGAAGTAAAGGTGGTTTTACGCAGAACCCATATTGTTCAAAAGGTCATTCAAACAAGTGAAAATGAACAATCATTCACTTTAACTGCAGCCAATGACCGAACGTGCATAAAAAGCATTAGATTAGCATTAGAAGCAGGAAGCAAGAAGAGCCTTTCCTCCGTCCCACTTGGCCTCCATTCACTAACCTATCATTGATCCTGTGTGAAAGTACAGTAGCGATTACCACCGGGATGACTGTTAGGCGCTTATGCGCTCAACTATATTTTTATGCTAAAGGATTTTAAGCGCTCATTGTTCTTGCAGCGCCACCACAGGGAAAATGAAGCATTACATAGTGCCCATTCCAATCAGTGGATTGCTGTGTAATACTGGACAGGTGCGTCAGGCTGGGTTTATACAGGGTGCAATTGCCGCAGACTTTCCGCCCGGAAATTCTGCCAGCAAACTTAATCCCGAGCCTAAGCGGCAAAGTGGACAAGATTTGCAAAAATCGCGTTCACACACTGCAGATAAGCCGTTGCGGCCAAGCTTCACTGAAAATGATTTTATCGCCTTATCCCCCCTACTATGGGGAGAGATGGCCGCAGCGGAATACAGGCGGCGAAGCTGCTTTAAACTGAACGGTGCGGGTTTTGAAGCTGCCTTTCTGCCGCGGAAATCTCGCAGAATTTCTGTGCGGTCCCGTGGGATTTATGTCCCATATGACCGCAACCTCAGTGACACATTCTTGTAAACTCTTCACTCTGGACAAGAGATGAGTGCCAAATGGAGAGATCTCACACTATAATGAGGCTTATGAAAATGGGGTCTGTAAACCGGATCTAGAACTTCCAGAGTCATGAAAGTGGTTTTCTCTCTCATAACTTCTATGCTTAAACATGCATCCTTTTCAGACCATTGATTCCAGTATACCTGATGAATGCAGTCAGTCTTCAGTCCTAATCCTCTGGCCTCTTTCTTGCAGGGTCAGATAACACTAATGGATATGCCGGTTTTTAAAGCCATTCAGCCCGAGGTGAGTAGTTTTATGGAATTCATGTCTAATAAGGTTCATTTTATCCTTTGGTCTTAGAGGGGTTTTCTGGGGATAATACTGTTGATGACTTCTCCTCAGGATAAGTCAACAGTTGATCAGTCAGGGTCCGGCCACTACGCTGGGGCAATAGCAGCTGCTTACACTCTGACCCCTGTGTATTTGCAGCACACCAGCAGCTGATCGGCCGGGCTACCAAGTGATGGACCCCAACTATTGATAACCTATACTGAGGAGAGGTCATCAATAATATTTTCCCCGGAAAATCCCTTTAACTCTGTTTGACATAAAAGTTTTCTGCGGTTTTACCTCTCTGTTTATAAAGTCTGGAAAAAAAAATGTTATATTTGGTTCTGTGCTCTTTATATAAATTTATCCACCTTACAGCAATTCAGCACTTACTAATATTTTGCTTTAGCAATATCTGGATGTGTCTCCTCGTGTTGAAAATTTGGCTTCTGTAACTAATCCTCCTCCTGATTCAGTTGAGGAACTATTGAAATCCTGTAGTTGATGATTGCTTTTTATTAGCCCTCTGTCTTCACTGGGATTACTTCTACATGGTCTTAGTGTCTCCCACGGCCGCCTCCATGATGCATACAGTCTCTTACGATATCCTTCCCAGATTCTGCAGTCTTGTCTTCCTTGTACTACAGCTGCATGAGGAGTTTCTCAGTTTTTGCGCGCTTCCTGATGGATCAATGGAGGCCGTATAGAATATGTCCAAGTAGGCTAAATAGGTACTATGTTATACAGCCAACAGGTTTGATGGACATGTGGTGCGTGATCAATCATATTGCAGCCAAATAGCGCTGGTGCTCCTACTAATGTGACTGAATGCTCGTCCTTTCTTGGCATGAATGGGCTATAACTGCAAACTACTGCCATTATTGTCCAACAGGCAAGACTCTAGAATGGTGCAAAAATTAAAGCAGTGGAAAAGCATCACTTAGTTGAATCCAGATTTGTTTCCCCATACTGATGGAAGGGTCAGAGTGTGGCACAAGCAGCATGAATTGATGAACCCTTTCTGTCAGGTGTTCAAAGCAGCAGCAACTACAAGAAGCTTGCCTGTCTACAAGGGCCGATATTCCTGCGGAATGATTTCAGCACCTAGTGGAATCTACCCCACAATGTTTTATTTTGGTTACAGCTGGGCTGGTATAGTCGGCATACTTTCTACCCCTCACCCCCATGTGTGGGAGCCCGTGGGTGACACAATGGCATATAGTGGCATCTGTTGGAGGTAAATGTTTAATAATCCCCCAGATATATACTTTTGATATGCATATGCAACCTTATCAATATGTCCTTTTTGAACATTGTTACATCTTTATGGCCATAATACATGCCTTTAATGAATGGATGGCTTTCCATTAGATTTTGGCACATGATTGCGGGGGTTTACATCAGTTCAGTGGAGGTCAGTTGATCGGTGCTATGACCTGGCTCGAGGTCAAGGCTCAGTACAAAATCTTAAAGCTCATCCACATCAAACTCTGCAAACTCATGTGTTTCTGAGCCCCGCACTACTTGATCTCCTACGTCTATTAGTAATGGGTATTGTAGGTCCTGAAGGCTGCTCGGGGCTTCTAAGAAATGTCTTATGACTGCGTCCGGTTGCCCATCACCCTGTTGAGTTTGCTTGACTGACTACTTGTTGCTACCTGTACTAAGTAGTCGCAAGAAGTAATCTGCACTACACGTGATTACGTATCCATGTGCCACACATTTGTTTTCTTGACAGGCAACAGGAAGCATTAGAGGCTCCACAAGAAGTTATACAGCTTCTAAAAAAAACAGAAAAGGGGGTAGAAGTTCAGGAGCCGGAAATATGTTGTTACTTATGTGTCCTGTCAGAGAGAGACTATGTAGCAAACTGACACAGGCTGCAACATATGGCAACGATTCAGCCCATTGTTTAAGGATTCCGTGCAAATAATTAGAGATGATCGGTGCCCGAATCTGGAGTTCCATTACCACTGTATTGCTGTGGTGCGGGGCGCGTTGGGCAGATTATCTTCTGTTCGTCTCTATTGCTAGCCTTGTCTTTGCTCTCTAACCTTTCAGATGAATGGCTCTCGGGGCCAGCGGTTGTGTCTACAAGTGATCCGGTCACCAAGCGGTTAAGTTCCGCAGTGTGCTAGCTGCTTTGACTCTCTCTGTAAGGACTGAAGCAGCTGTGGTATTTAGATTATTAATTTAGGTTGGAAAAATGTTGGCTCGTGATTGGAGCTGAAAAAGATCAATTTAAGCGGTAATCTATACCACATTTCACCTCTGGCTATAAATCACGGTGTCCTCTTTTGATCAGAGTTTCCATTATTCCACGGTTACGATTGTCGGTAAATAAGTCATCCAACGCGTACTCCAACCTCTTCCAGTCATCCCCATGGTACTGATGAAACGCTGCAGAAGGTGGGGTTTCTGATGAGTTCGCCAGTCTGTTTAGAGGACTTGTGATCCCTCCTGATGTCTGTTTTAGTGTATACAATTGTATTCCACATTTAATAACCATTCTAAAGCCTTTGTAGTGCTGTTCCTCCGTTGCTCCTCCTGGAAATAAATTTAATTTACAGTTGAGTGTTACCAGTTGGACAGAAATTTCAAACGTGCTGAACTTCTTTCCAGAAGATGAGACTTTGTCATCGATCAGCTAAAACAATCCTTTATTGTTATAGTTTACCTGGTGATCGTTTCGGTTGAAGTAATCCATTTTGATCACCTTAAGGCTGCATTCACATGAACGTATATCGGCTCGGTTTTCACGCCGAGCTGATATACGTCGTCTTCATCTGCAGGGGAGGGGGGGGGGGGGGAGGATGGAAGAGCCAGGAGCAGGAACTGAGCTCCCGTCCCCTCTTTGCCTCCTCTCTGCCCCTCTGCACTATTTGCAATGAAAGGGGGTGGGGCTAAGTTCCGAGAATTAGCCCCGCCCTGTTCAGCCTCTCCCCAATGCAGAGAGGGGGCGGAAGCTCAGTTCCTGCTCCTGGCTCTTCCATCCCCCCCCCCTCCCGCAGATAAGGACGACCTATATCGGCTCGGTGCAGCCTTAGTCTAATATGTATGGGTATCTTACAGGAAATGGCCCTACACCAGTGTTTCTCAACTCCAGTCCTCAGGGACCCCCCAACAGGTCATGTTTTCAGAATATTCTATAGTACGAAACTGTGGCAATGTCTGAGGCACCGACAATAATTACATCACCTGTGTAACACTGAGGAAATCCTGAAAACATGACCTGTTGGCGGTCCCCGAGGACTGGAGTTGGGGAACACTGGTCTATACAGTTCTAAGAAAAGATGCACCAGAAGGGTTATATTATGCGGATACAAGTAATTGCTAGAACGGACACATGAGGAGTGTTGATAGGTCTACCACAAGCTGCTCACTGGCCTAAGGACATTCAGTTAACCCCTTAATGACATGGCCTATTTTGGCGTTGAGGACCAAGCGATTTTTGTTATTTTTCCACCTCCATTTTTGAAAAGCCATAACTTTTTTATGTTTCCATGGACGCGGCCGTATAAGGGCTTGTTTTTTGCACGGTGAGCTGTAGTTTTTCAGTGCCACTTTTGGGTACATAGACAATATCGTAAAACTTTTATAATTTTTTTTATGATAACGGAGAGAAAACGCATCAATTCTGACATAGATTTTTTTTTTTTTACAGCGTTAATCATGCAGCATACATGACACACAATTTTTTCTGTGGGTCGGTACGGTTACAACTATAGCAAAATTGTTATTTTTTTTTAGGTTTTTACACTTTTTTGCAATAAAAAGCCTTTTTTTTTTTTGGAAATCTTTTTTTTTTTTCTCTATAGCTGCATTCAAAGTTCTGTAACTTTTTTATTTTTCCATGCACGGAGCTCTATAAGGGCTTATTTTTTGCGATACGAGCTGTAGTTTTTATTGGTACCATTTTGGGGAATGTACGGCTTTTTTGATTACTTTTATTGCATTTTTTGTGAGGCAAAATGCTAAGAATTAGCATTTTGCCTCTGTTTTTCAGCGTTTTTTTTAAAATGCTTTTTGTTGTACAAAATAAAGTGTGTTCAACTTTTTGTACACGTCGTTACGGACGCGTCAATACCCAATGTGGGGTTTTCATATTTTTTTTACCTTTTTTTTCTGCTAATAGAAAAAGCATAAAGGGGTTTTTTCTTACATTTTTCTTGTTTTTACACTTTTCTTTTTTTTTTTTTTTTTTTACACTATTTGAGTCCCTCTGAGGGACTTGCAGCACTGTGCCTATGTTCGCTGTTATAAGGCATGGCAGAGCTACTGCTCTGCCATGCCTTATCACTTGTACAGCGATTATAGGCATTGGCAATACAGGACGCCGGTGCCTGGCGTCCTGTTGCCATGGTGACAGGCTGGGCTCTCGCGATGACATCGCGAGAGCCGGCCGGAGACACAGAGGGAGCGCGATCCCTCTGTGAACTCTTTCCCTGCCGCGATCTACTTAGATCGCGGCAGGGAAGGGGTTAACAGCGGGGGGCGCATCTGTGTTGCAGCGGGATGCCGGCTGTGACGGACTTATATGCCTGCGGGATAGCGCGAGGTCAGTCATGATCTCGCGCTATCCCGATGACGTACCGGTACGTCATTTTGCGCGAAGTACCAGGCTCCCATGACGTACTGGTACGTCACGGAGCGGGAAGGGGTTAATGGATAGATAAGTCTGACCATGGAGGGTCTCAATGCTGACACCCCCAGGATCCCGAGAGCAGGGTTCTCTTGTCTCCCTCTCCTCACTGATTGCTCACTGTAGCGCTTGTACCCGGCTTTGTCCATCAGCCCTGGTGAAAAGAATGGAGTGGCGCCGCGCATACGAACGCCGCTCCATTCAGTCTCCACGTCTACTCCTGCATTGTGGAGGAGAGGGAGACTCCGGACCCCTGTTTTGGGACGGGTGGGGGCCTCGGTGGTCAGACCCCCAATGATCAGGCTTTTATTAGCGATCCATTGGATAGGGGATTAAGGGGTTGTACCACAACTGACTTTAGCCAGTCACGTACTCCCATGTGGCAAAAGATGGAGTGCAAAAACAGTTTAGCTGCAACACACTGCAGAAATCCAGAACCTCCCCTCACTGGGGGTCATCAGCTCAGTACTTGTGTAGTCGTTACCTAATGGTTATCTTTTTCTCATTAGTGGTTAATTGCTTGTAGCTTGTTTGTTCTATGTTTGTTAAAGAACCCTCGTGCGTAAACACCTTTTAACAGAGGCGTAACTTGAAGCTTCTGGGCCCCAATGCAAAACCTGTAACAGGGCCTCCAACTATAATGCTTTACTCCTAGTACTGGGGTCTCTATATGGAGGAGAGGCCTTATGGGCCCCCTAAGGCTCCTGGGCTCGGGTGCAACCACATCTCCAATAGTTATGCCAATGCATCCTAATTCACTGAACAGCAGTGTAAAGTAAGAGGGAAGGAGACCTAAGCCTAAACTGAAATGCCTAAAGCATATCTGCACTTAGATGATTTTTTTTTTTTTTTTGAGAATAAGGGGCTACTTCCATCACATCTCAGCCATCCGTCAAGCATGTACTTACCGTAGTACAAAAAAAGTATTACAACCTATTGATTGCTTTACCTATAGACTAATTGTTCAAACATGGACACAAGTACACACTTTTGAACTAAGTTTGATTTTGTGTTTGTTTATGCTTTTTTTTGTGGAATAGAAAAGCATAGCATAATATGCTTTTCCGTACCACGAAAAGTGTGCTGAACGCGCTTTAAAAAAAAAATTATAGCACTACAGATAATAGAAAACATTAAGCTGTACATTTACTGAGCTAGTGGTTGAGACCAACTGCTTTGTTTTCTATACATTGTGCATGGAGAAAACTGTAGATGCTGCTTCTTAACTCTACTCAGCACATACAAAAATAGCAGTCATGGAGAACCTTGTACAGAAGCACGGAGCAGTGTAGATGTGATTTCAGTAGCTGTAATACAGAGAAACAGTATCGATTAGCTGCAACAGTGTCTGCAAGGCTGCCTGTCCACGGGCGAGTTTTCATTGCGTTCCTCGCGGCGATAATCCGGCCGCAGTGAAAGCTCTCCATAGCGTTGCTATGGAGGGCGCTTAATCCCTGCCCACAAGCGAGCGGAGAATCATTGCGATTCTCCGCTCACGGCTGGCAAATCGCAACATGCTGCGATTTGCCGTGCTTCTCCGTGGTCAGCCTATCTGTCAGAATAGGCTGACTGGCAGAGACCCGTCTGCCAGCTCCTGCTTCTCAACGTTTAAGGAGGTATCTTCTGTGCTTGCTTATTTTCTGGAGTGAGATTAAAGAGATTTCAGTTTTGTTTCTGTACATAAAATGACTTTCCTGGACTTTGTCAAATATCATTTTTACCTTTTTTTTTTGTTTGTTTTTTAGGAATTATCAAGCTGCGGATGGAATAAAAAGGAGAAATACAGTTCTGCACCAAATGCTGTGGCCTTCACCAGACGATTCAACCAAGTGAGTTACAGACCACACAGATTTGATAACCTGCTAACTTAGTGTTAAAAAATGCCCAACCCCCTTATTCCTCTACCAGCTCTGTAGAAATGGCCTGCATGATTATTTAACTAAAAAATGTTTTCAGCTCGCTCCGCGCCAACAGTAGGATGGTGAAGATCAGGAGTTGGCTTTCTTTATCTGCTTCATCCCCTGTGAGCAGCAGCACTCTACGTTATCTGACTTGAATCCTTTCTTATGGCCCATTTACACGGAACGATTATCTTTCATGTTCTCGCTGGATCGTGTGACTCTGCAAGATAATTGTTCAGTGTAAATACGATAATTCGTTTATCATTCATTATTGAGTTCGCACAGGTATAAAACTCATAAGACTGCCTGTTTACTGTGAATGGATGCGGGCTGCCGTAAGCGAACTCTGGCCGCTTCACCTCCATTCACTGAGCGATGATCGCTCCTGTGCGTAATTGTCCCGTGTAAAAGGACCTTTAGGGTGGCTTTACTCCGGGCAACTATCATCTAAATAGCAACAACCAAGGAGAAAGTCGGCTTCTTTTAAAAAAAAAACAAACATATTTTTTTTTTCCTTTCTCCCAGCCCTTTCAGTTGACAAAATCTGCAGTAAATCTGCTACATGTGAAGACAGTGAGGCCGTGTGCATCTGATAGTGATACACAGAGCGGGCTGGGGAGGGTGAGAAGTAAGCTGATTTCTAATGGAGGGATCGAGCTGCTCCTCATTGCTGACAGCAGCCCGTGTTCCACACACTATACAGGGTTTACATTAAGCCACAGCTGAAGACAAACTTTTGTTTCTAAGGGGAATGCTGCATAAAATCTTATAGCCTGTAGAGCTGCCGGAGGATTTCTCACCAGCCAGACTTCATTTTCTGCGCTCAGGAAATTACCATTCCTGTTTCCAAGAGGGTTTTTCTTTCTAGAAATAACATTTCAGTATTTAACTCCAACTTTCCTTACGTTTTTCTGCAGTAATAAGAACATTAAGATATCCACTCCATAGACTTCTCATGAAAAAAAAAAGAGATGATTGAAAATATTTTTCCTGAAAAACTCCAGCCCATTTCCATTCCCGACTGTGACGCTCATAACATTAAAATAGTGTTAGCGTATGGCTCTATAAGAGAACCTGTGTCAGAGGGAGTAATGAATGCAATTACACCGCTGTAGAGTCCTGAGCTCTCATTGATTCTGCAGCCGTTCCCTGCGGATTAAAGTTGGGAAATAGTTTAGCAATTCAAATTAGGTGATTTGTTAAAAAAAAAAAAAAAAAAAGACGCATTTGTCCGTAATGGGCAAAACTTTTACTATTTTGTGTTCTATATCCTGTCCCCTACACTGACTGATTCATTGATTGCTTCATTGCTGAACAGGGTGGTATTTTATCTGCCATACATTACCATCACAATTTAAGAGGAGGAGGGCAGACCAAGTAAAAAAAAAAATTTTTTTAATTTTTTTTTTTACAAATATTGCTCAAGTGGACATGAGAATTGAGGTTGGGTTCATTGGCACCCACATGATGTACAGTATATGTACCCACAGTGCTTCTACCCTAAAACATACCTCTATATTTGGGATTACTGTGTTAGTACTTGCACAAAGAGGCAGCAGCACTGTGCGGGCGCTAAGATATATGCAAACACTAAAATCTTGTAAGTGCTTTAATTTTCATATTGGAAGAGGTAGGCGACCTCATTCAGATGGTCCTCCTGTCACCAGACACTTACATTTGTACAACCTAGCTTAGTCACACTTCCGTAATACTGCTCTTTGCCAGAACTTTTTGGGATCCCATCATGTAAAGCTACGAAAGCCTTTCCCAATATTTTTCTTGGGGACTGGTTTTACAGCTCACATTACAGGATACATTTATGTACGGAGCCATAATATGGAGTGGTAGTGCTGTTCTACAGTATTAGAAATCTCATATATGTGGCCTATCAATTCGTCCCGTGTGGAGTTGGGCCAGGCGTTTGACTCTTACCAGGAAAGTATGAAGGCCCTCACTTCTAACGCGCTGTGTCACAAGATTTCACAAGGAGCAAGTACAGATCTTAAACACTGCAAGCAGCTGATGCACAAAGAAAAATGGGTATTATGAGGCAGGTTGGCTTTAGTAAATGAAGCTTCTCCATTATAGACTATCCTACCAAGAATAATCGAACACATGAAGAATCAGAGTAGTATTTATTTACATATGTTAATACTTAGTAGGTCTCCTTTGACCCTAATGATGACATCAGATACTCTATGGCATACGTTCTACTAATGTCTGATGCACGTCAGCTGCTATTTCTCTCCATTCATCCTGCAAATATCTGGCAAATCCTCTCAAAGAAGATGCATCGGCTCGTCTACAGTGATGCAAGGAGAGTCAGCATTGGACCATTGAGCATTTAAACGTTTTATGGAGTGACTAATCATGCTACTACATCTTCAAATCACATTGAGGTACCTGGGTGTGTAGGAGCATGGAGAACGTCTTTTGCCCAAGTGTGTGCCAATAGTTAAGTACATCGGAGGTTCTGTTATGGTCTGGGGATGTTTTATGTGACATGGTCTCGGTCCGTTTGTACTGACAAGAACCATGGGCACGGAGGTGTACCTTGACATTCTAGATAATCATATGCTACTGACAACATGGCAATACTCTGGAATTAGTCAGCAATACTTCCAACAAGACAACATGCCTTGTCACAAATCCAACGCTGTTTTACGTTTAAGGATATAGATGTTCATAATTGGACTGGCCTGCGCAAAGTCCTGACCTAAACCCTACTGAGACACTGAAACTCTGGGTCAGAAAAGATCAACAGCTTCCATAATCTTTGAGAAAACTTTCTAGATCTTTGCAGGGTGAATGGAGGGAAATGCCAGCTGAAGTGTAACAGACGTTAATATAAAGTGTGGTACAGAGAATATCCAATGTCATTAGGGCCAAAGGAGGCTCCACCAGGTACTTAGCTATGAAAATAAATGCTATTTTTGATTTTTCTTCAGGTGTCCAATTACTGTTGGTAGGATGGTGTATAATGAAATGTGCCATATTTTAATCTACGTCGTATATTCAGTTTCCAATCTCTGCTTGCTGTCACTGAATTAGAACCTTTTTAAAACTGCCCTGGCCATTTAATCATTACAAAGGTGCATGGCTCGTGAGGTTTAAGCTCTCATACCTTTCTTCTAACGAGTTATGTTCCTGTATTCTGATAGGACCAAGACTGGTACAAAGGAACTATTCGTTTTTGCATTCGCTCACAACAAGCCGAGATGTCAAACGGTGAAGAATTTAGAAAGGAAGTACATTAGAAAGTTGCAAAACTTTCCATTCTACACCAATTGAGCTTCATTATAAGGAAATGATGTAAAATTGTTCTACAATTGGGCCCCCGTATACTGTAGTAGTGGCTACTTAAACACTTATATCCTTAGTTCTGCTGACAACTTAGTTTGATATACAGCTGTAATACTGCCAAAAGTCCGATCTGTACCCATCTGTTTCATTCCTCGATGGGCTGGACGGCTTTCAGAAACTTTGTGCTGAAAGGGCTCATTGACCACCGGTGCGTTAACATAACAGCCTGTTACACTTGTTCTACTTCCATCTGTATTTATGTCATTTCTTTTATTTTGCAGGTAAGCTTTTGGGTAGTAAGAGAGATTCTTCATGCACAAACACTAAAGATTCGTGCAGAGGTCTTGAGCCATTATATAAAAACGGCTAAGGTGAGGTGCTAGAAATATATATATATATTTTTTTTTGGTGTTTCATAGGAGATATAGGCACCACATACTTACACGCCCATGGATAAATATTTATTCCTGACACTTCATTTGGCAGCTTTCTCCGAGTCCATTAAATGCTTCCAGGCGCTCTGTGAGTCCATGAGTCCTCACACTGTAATCCTGGAGGTGTTTGGAAAGAGGCCTTATAGTGCAATTCCCAGCAGAGCCCAAAATTCATACATTGATGTATGTGATAGCAGGCATTTTTTCCAACACTTAAAGCTGCGGAATGAGGGGATGGGAGGAATCGGTCTTATAAAGATTACTTATGTCTGATTGGTGAAAATGGATCAATTCTACCAGGCTTTATGAAAGCTAATATAGAGGTTATCCTTGCATTCTTCTTCCTTTCTTTTCAAAGCCACTCTCTGGTTTCAGGACTGAATGCTATCCTGGGACCAGAGGGGAAAGAGGGTATATTACATGATGCTGTCCACCCCCCCACCCCCCCCCCCCGCTCCTTTCTGTTACTCCATCTGCAGGTTCCAGGTCCCGTTTTTCTGTATTCCAATATGGCCGTCACAAATGTTTGACTGTTAATCCTCACATTGCACTGATAGTGTTGGACTACTAATGCACTATATCTGTTCCCTAATGATTGCAAGACAGCTGAAAACCTGGTCCAGAACAGTCACATCAGGGGGACTGCAGAGAATAAATGCAGATAATTTACTCCTCTTGTCCCAGGACAGAATTTTGGCCCACAACTGAAGAGTTTCTTTAAGTAAACACACATGTACAATGATCTGCCGCACCATTAGTGCGCTGCAAAAAACAGAATGCATTGGTTTTTACAGTTGCAGGGTTAAATCCTTAGCATAATTGTACAAAAATTGGCTAAAAAACATGTTAATGCCTAGTTTTTTGCAGTGCAATATTGGTGTGGCAGTTTGCCTTTGGAAGAGGATCTGCTCTTATGGCTTCCAAGATCAGATGTGTTTTGGAGACGCCTCATGCAATTTTCATATCTACTTATGACAAAATTATAAAAGAGCCAATAATACAACTAGAATATAGTGGAACCGAAGGACAATATCCTAATGTGTATATTTCATATGTCCACAGAAACTGTATGAGCTGAACAACCTGCATGCATTAATGGCGGTGGTCTCTGGGTTACAAAGCGCTCCAATTTTCCGACTCACCAAGACTTGGGCAGTAAGTAATGTATTTTCTATAGCTGGTATAACTTCAAGCAACTGGTGCCACTTATTCTCAGTGGGTGCCTGAAGATTTTTTTTATAGCCCCGCTGAATGCGACCTCCGCTTTAGATGAGAGGCGGTCATCTTGCAATGGACTCTCCTGTTAGTGCCAAATGAAATACGGTAATAAAACCTATAAACCGGATTTGAAACCAGATTCTATGGAAAATGTAGAATTACAATCCTCTTTACCCCAATAGGCATCCGATCAAGAAATTGCATTGCTAACCATTCCAACCCCCGATGGCCTCCTGCCTGTAGGCATGCTCAAAGTTAGTTTTGCAAAAGTTGGAGAATTACCAATAGGTGACCACTGTGAACTCCTTAAATGAGGCTGGAAGCGGGCCCACAGCACGGTGAAAGAGTATTCATTCCGCTACAATGTGAAGCGCATGGTAATTCGTCTGTAATTGAGTTTGAGTTGTGGAATGGTGTTTTGACCGTGAGTCAGGTTCCTGTCACTTCTGGGATGTGAAGAGTTCATGGCCTAGAGGTAATCTGTTACAGACTCACCGTGCATTGCTCCAATGTCCATGAGAAGAATTACTTGGTACAGTGGTCTGGCCATACGGGGACAGCCATACGGGGACAGCCATACTGTCGGGATGACATGATGGTAAAGGAGCAACCTCCTGTATTGGGAGGTGAAATAAGCAATGGAGCCGTCTCTGGTGGAAGGCGCAATGGGAAAGTGATTCAATTACTGGAGAGCGAAAGAGACGTCAATAGCCAAGAGATGGGACTATGGGAATTGGGGAGGTGATAGAAGTGTGAACTACGAAGCGTCAGTAATGGAGAACAGCTGTATATGATGTGTCCTCAAAAGCTGCATAGTTCAGTCAGGTGTGATGAATAGTTATTAGTGAGTACACAGCTCATTGCAGGATGGATTCAGCTATTGCAGCCAAAGCCCAAAATGATTATACAGCTCCACCGTGGTTTCCAGAAATGACTGTGAAAAGGAGATGTGACTTTAGAGCTGTGCAGTCCTGTGTGCATGGAGCCTGGATGGCGGCAGAGTCCTCGTGTGTTCACCCTATGGAGCTATAAGCACTCGGTGTGCCTCCATATAGCACCATATTCTATGCCGGACGCATCGCTTCTATCTCTTTAGTATTACCCCTGATACGGCATGTCACAAATATAATGCCTATAAACTTTCTGCTCAGCTGCCCAGTGTTCTTCTGTTATTATATGCCGAATCTGCGATGGAACCTTCGACCGGATGTTCCAACGCAGATGTGAACTCCGCCTTTAACCTAATGTCCACGAGCGGTTTTTCACAGATTTTTACACATTCCATGCACACCAGCGTGATATGTGCATGAAAAAAAATTGCTGCATGCTCTATTTTACTGCTTAATACGCACGTACAGTCCCTATGGAACTCTGTGGATGTGTGGGCACACGTGGAGCTTCTACAACCCATCGCGTAAGCCTTGCATGTGAAACGCTTGTTGCCTAGCAAAATGCTAATACATATTTCTTAGCCTGCGGGTTTTTCATGCGCATATGGAAACGCGGTTACATACCTGCGCCTAAAAAGCACATACACGCAGAAGCAGGGAAATATGCGAGGATTACGCAAGTTTTGATACGCAGCAGTTTATGCTTACGTTCATGGACATTGGCCCTTAGATGCACCACGTTAATTAGGATGTGACCGCCTTTAATAAATTTGTTGCATCTTTTGGTCTTGCGTTATCCTTTTTTCTTCCTTTAGCGTGACTGGATGTTTCCTGATATTTGTAGACATTATTAATCCCAGACGTAACTGCTGCTGTTGTACTGTTGTGATGAATAGTCCTTGCTACTGGATGTGTCGTCCTGTGTGAGAACATCTGCAATCTCATTCAGCCTTTTTGCTTGGCTGACTCTTCCAGTCAGTTCTTTGCAGGCCAAGTCAGTACAGCGCTCGCTCTATGACCGGCAGTGCTGGAGAATATTGGGTCGGGGCCCATGTGTTGGTAAACCCCAAGTGCTTTTATAGTGTGGTCTGATGTTCAATAAAACCAGGATTTTATTGCGGTTGTTCCCAGGATCGGAGTAAGGCACTATCTCACTTTAGTTAAGTCCTGAGTATGTTATAAACTTTTTGTTGTGTTTTCTTTTCACAATTTTAACTTTTCCTTATTCCCACCTGATTCCCATCTGAAAGTTCCCAAGGGGAGACCTAGCCAAGCCTGTCTTAGCGAAAGCCTTTAATTGGGTGTTTTCCTTAATGCTTCGACCAGCTGTTGCATATGTGCAGCTTCTCTTCAGGCCAGATTTGATTGGCATTTACTGCAAGGAAACAAGACGAGACTAAAACCTGCTTCTGTTTTTATTATTGTGTAATATCATGGTTTGAGCTCCCCTGAAGTAGTGCAGTCAGTGCGCTTTTAGGAATTGCCACTTAATGGATAGCTAATTATTCCTGGTCTTTTTTTTTTTTTATTGAAGTTATAATTTTAATACAGTACCGCCTAATTTTTATGCATTAAAGGGGTTTTCCAGGCAGCGCCCTCGGTCAGTGCCCAGACACAGGGGGTCGGAGCGGAAGCCATTGCTCTGACCCTTGTGTAGTGAGTGGCCAGAGCTCATAATTGCCACTTTCATTGAAATCCTTGGGAGCTGCACTTGTAATCGCAGGCGCATTTCCATTGATTTCAACGAGAGCCGCGCCTGCAATTATAAGTGCCGGCCATTACACAGGGTCGGAGCCACGGCTTTAGCTTCGATCCCAGCACTGACAGTGGATACTGCCTGGGAAACCCCTTTAATATATACGTAATATATATATAAGGCATAGCGTTACCCCACGCAAACCATGCATTGAAGCATAACTATATTTAAACAGGTCATATCCTCCTCCATTCCCAAGAAAATCTACCGTATATACTTGAGTATTAGCCGACCCGAGTATAAGCCGAGTAAATAAGTTTTGCCACAACAAACTGGGAAAACTTATTGACTCGTGTATAAGCCGAGCTATATTCGAGTATAGACTGGGTTAAAAAAAAGACTCCATACTCACCTCCCACCCGGTGTCTGTGTGGCAACCTGCGTGAATTCTCCCCGCTGTCATCCCCGTCATCCTCTCTGCTCGGCTCTTTCATCTTTGGCAGTGCTGTGTAAGTAAGCGCTGTGATTGGATTGAGCGCCAGCCAATCACAGCCGGCACTCGATCCAATCACAGCGCTGACGGCGGGGGGTTTGAAAGTCGAGCAGGCAGATGACAGTGGGGAAAATTTGAAAGCCACTTGCAACTGGCTGTGAATGATCAAGCTCTGGCTGTGATTGGCTGGCGCTCGATCCGATCACAGCGTTGACGACAGGGGATGACAGAGCCGGGCAGAGGACAACAGCGGGGAGATTTCCAGCAGCTTGCCACATCGCCGCTGGGAACACAGGAATTCAAGCAGCTCGACGCACTACCGCTGGGGACACAGACGCCGCCTGGGAGGTGAGTATGGAGGGGGTTTTTTTTGTTTTTTTGTTGTTTTTTTTTTTTTTTTAAACCCTTCCCTGACTCGAGTATAAGCCGAGGGGGGGCTTTTTCAGCACAAAAAAATGTGATGAAAATCTAGGCTTATACTTGAGTATATATGATACTTAAAATACTTAAAAAGAAAAATAATTTAGAACTAGTCTCCCCCTTCTCGCCTCTCCCCCTAGCCCACTCTAAATCCCATAAACCTTTCTACAGTACCTATGTGCAACCAGCATTCAATATTAACTACCCACTATATATGTCCAACCATCGTCCCCAAACTTCCTTAAACTTAAACAACCTTATGATACAACCTATCTTTGGAAAAGTGGTTAAATTGTATCTTTGCAACAAGTTTCCTACTGGGGGGCATGCCGCATTCAACCAGCAGTAATTGGCTTCCGTGACGGATTATAGAGTTGTCTTGAGTTCCCAAAAGTGTGCCCATCCACAATACCCAGTATACAAAATCTGTGACTAAGGCCAGTATTGAAGATTTATATTTACATTATTTCTAATACCCCATTCTAAAGTTGACATAATTTTACACAGCCGTAGACACGATACATTGAATTTGCACCATCCATATTACATTTCAGGCAGTTTAATCCAATATCCATAGTAAACAACTTCTTAATGTAGTACGATAAGCTCTGTGCACTGCGTTACCCATTGACATCTCATTGGAATCATATGCAACACTGCAACCAATTTATCATCGCTAATTTGGCCAAGTTTTCTCCCCTATTTTTCTTTTAGCTTGGAATTGTTAGTAGGAAAGCATCTGTCTATATAAATAAGATAATCTACCCTTACCTCCAGAACACCGAAGAAAATTCACCAAAGGGTGTTGGACCGTAAGCTCAGATGCTGACTGGATCTGAGAAGCAAATGCATGTTGTAGTTTTAGGAACTTGAAAAAAAAACGCTATGGGGACATCATAGAGCTCTCTAAATTGTTCAAAGCTATAAAAAGACACCAGAATGTACCTGTTCCAAAAAGGTTAAACCCCTCTTCTCCCACAGTGAAAACACCTCCAACCTAAAAAAGCTCTAGCAATTTAGGGTTTCGTCACAGGTAAGTGTATATTAGTCCATCTATCTAGGTGGAGAATCTGCATAAATGTATTCCATAATGTAATCATTAGTGATTGGTGGATACAATCCTTTTTCCTCCCTCTCTCACGTACCATTATAGGATGGCTACAACCTTTCATTTTAGAAACTAATCTGCCGTTCAACCCCACACCGTTCCCTTCTCCCCATCCCTTCAACTGCTGCAATCGAGATGCCAAAAAATATATCCAAACATGAGAATTGCCAACCCTTCAGACAGTTTATCCCTTTTGAAAGGTCTCCAATTTAATTCTAGCAGATTTCTTTTCCACAATAAACTCCTAAATATGGTGTGTGATGGAATCCAAACCAGAGAATTTTGAAGTATATAAAGGAGTTATAGCATTAAAACTATTTTAATAAGATTTCCTCTGCCAATAATCAACAAGGAGAGGCAATTCCAAACCTTGACCTTATCTTAAAACTTTTGTATCAATGGAAGCAAACTGGCAGAAATGAAGTCTCGGGGCTAAGAAGATACACCTCCCAAATATTAGAATTTTCTCACCCTTTGAAGTTTAAGCCTACTTGAGCGAAAAGATTCGGGGGGCGGCGGAGGTGAGCCGTGGGATGCAGGGGGAAAGAAAGAGCTTCCCCCTGCTAACCCCCGCTCCACCCCGCCGACCACAGAATCTTTTCGCTCGAGTAGGTAGTTACTCGAAAAAAAGCTATACTCGTTCGAGTAGTTGCTCTAAACGAGCCCGTTCGCTTATCTCCATTAGAGACTCTTCACAGCGGTTCTACAAGACGGATACTTGTGAGCACAGAGCCTTAATGTTCTGCATCTGAGCAGAGCTGTTCTGTGCCGCCAATTAATGGACTGTTATTGTATATTGGACAGCACTAAGCATTAATAGAGCGCACATTTATTAGTCACTTTACCTTATCTGTGATCTTCTCTAAGTAGCGAGGAGAGCAGACGTTTACATGCTTTACCCATCTGCCATTATTCTACCTAATAATGTTTTTCTTTCAGCTACTGAGTCGGAAAGACAAGACAACCTTTGAGAAACTGGAGTATGTAGTCAGTAAGGAAGATAATTACAAGCGGCTCAGAGACTACATCAATAGCTTGAAGATGACTCCTTGCATCCCCTACTTGGGTAAGATTCTAATAATCTTGTCACTCTTGTGGAAGTAATGATTTTCTCAGAAGAAATGCGGCAAGAGAGATTACCATAAGGTCTAATCAAACAAGCTTATGGGAAAATGATACTTGGCCGTCAATGCACGCTGTACTTTTATCGATTGAACATGTTCTTGGTTTTATCATTACTGTGTCCAGTTTGTATCACCTATTATTTGGTCTTTTTGACATTGTAAATATTTTATATTAAGTTATACAACTTGTGTTTTACCAATACTTTACATTTTGTTAAAAATAGTTCATTGTTAACACACTGCCACCTGCTGGCTATCACATGCAAGTTAAGATTTGAATTGTCTTCTAGGGCAGGGGTCCCCAACTCCAGTCCTCAGGGACCACCAACAGGCCATGCTTTCAGGATATCCTATGGTAAGAACACCTGTGGCAATGTCTGAGGCACCGACTATAATTACATCATCTGTACAATACTGAGGAAATCCTGAAAACCTGACCTGTTGGCGGTCCCTGAGGACTGGAGTTGGGGTACTTTCACACGTAGCGGAACATTTGCATCAAAATCTGCATAATTTCCACTGTGGAAAATCCACCCCATGTTCTGCTATGTGAGAACATATCCTTACGGCTAATTCACTACTTCCAAAATGTGGCTTGGTACAGTAGGAGTTGCTTGAAAAGAAAAGACTGGCGTGGATGAGAATGGAGAGAAAGTGTGGCTTTGTCCTTTTTTATTTATTTTTTTTAATTGCTGTAATATTTGCAAAATTCTGGCAAAAACTTCTTTGGCTTAACTAAACTGAAACCTATGCAGCCTGCAGTGGCCTTATGGAGGCCATGCAGGATTGTGGGATACTTTAAACTCCACTTGTATATGGTTATACTGCTCCGAAAACTAAAGTGAACTTTGCTTATGAGTAATAGTGTGTTTGGGAATTGTTTGGACGATTTCTCTCCCCCCCTCCCCCACCCCACCCTTTCATATTTTCTGCCCTACAAATTCATAGGTGGAAATAATTTGAGCTCTTAATCCAAAGAATGGAGCAGAGAATCCGCCCCAAAATCTGTTTTAACATACCCTAATGGGGGTGCATTCACACGTGACGCATTTTGGTGTGGCTTTTGATACTCATTTTGATGTGAATCCACAGAAGATTTCACCCTTTTTAATTGAATGGTGCAGATTCTCAGATGCGAAAAATTTACAACAAATCACTACTTGTGTATGCACCCTAAGGACTTATTCCCACGGCTGGAAATCCGCGGCGTTTCACTGCAGCTACTAGGTTCTATTGGGCCTAATAGCTCAATGTACATGCTGCGGAATTCCACTGTGGAATTCTGCAGCATGTCCTATTTGCCGCGGGTATACGCGTGGACTGCTACCATTGTAGTCAATGGAAGCCGCCCATCGCGCTATACTTCCGCTGTAACAGGAAGCATGCGCGCCAGATCTGGAGGTGAGTATGGGGTCTTTGGGGGGGCGCTGTGATGGACTCCACTGCGGTATTCCGCTTGCGGAGCCCATCACGGCCGTGTGCATAAGGCCTAAGGCTGCCTCCACACGGGCGTTAAAATTGCGTGAGATTTGTGCGATTTCAGGTGGACTAATATGGACCCCGTTATGTGTTTCAATAATGAAAATATTAAAAAAATCGCATCCACATGAGTGTAATGTGAATTTAAAAATTTTTTTTTTTTGCTCCTATAGAGCAAAAATAAGCGATTCTTGAATAGAATCACCCAAAATAGGATATGACACAAAGAATCACCCATGTGAATTAACCTATTTAAAATGCATCTCTTCCCGTGCAGTTTCTATGCACCTCACAACACTCAGATATCGCACGAGAAAATCTGTGTGAACGCACCCTCAAGTGCAAACTTTATCTCTTACTTTGTCGACAATCCCAGGTATGACTGATATGCCGTTCGTGATATCTAATAATAAAACAAACTCGCAACCTTTTACGCGATTAGATTAGGTAACTTTTCCGGTTTGCTGGAACAAATGAGCCTCCAGTTTCTGGGTCGGGTTTTCGTGTTGTGACTGACAGCGGGGTGGGGAGACCCAGTGAGTTACATTGGCTGACAGTCCTGCAAATTGTAGTTTCCCAACAGTTGGACAAATTGGTGATTACCATATAGTAACTTTCTGCTTTAGCGCAGTAGTAGGTCTGCGGTGTTTGTATTTTTACCCCAGCAGGTATCCCCAGTAATGCATCACTTCTCTTCACAAAGTTCCTGGCAACCAGATGGATTTCGCCAGAATAATTTGTGTTTCCCTTTGTGCGGTCTCCCAGGACTCCCCTGGCTCCTGCAGCAGATATCATTTTTCTTGTAGAGGGGCGTCTGAGCAGTCCCATTTCCTGGCGATTCGCTGCGCGGATCCACTTTCCCTGCAGGCTTTTGTTCTCTTACTACACACATTTATTCCACTATTGTGTAAATCTCCATATATGAAGGCTCCAGCTCGGCCACTAGATGCCTCGACGCCCGGCCATTCTTGGAAGCTTCACACTTGTAGCTCCTCTCCCTGATTATGGGACATTATGGCTTCCTCTCTTGCACTCTTTACTAGTCACAATAAGTGCTTCAGTTTAGGCTGCTAACTGCTGTATTGGCTCGGACAGCCAAAAACCATCCAATGCTCTCATTGTGCTTCCAGGAGCAGCTGGATCCTGGCTGATTTGCTAATTTTCCTACTTTTATATTCCACTGACCAATGCCTGACATCCTATCCTCTCAGAAACCTGTAAGGCTCATGGGTTATTTTTAATGGTCCCTGGGACTTGTCCAAGTATTGCGTAAGATATTAATTCATTACTATGTGATCATAGAGTCGGTGATTAATGTGAAATATCTGTGGCTGGAAGCTCGTCCGCTGGGAAATGGAAGTTCGTTTCTCTCTTGGAACGGAAATCTTTCTGTCTAATATAAATTATAGTAAATTTCTGATCCAAACTTTTTTTTGGCTGCTGCGCTCCACTTTTAACCAATGTCTTGTGCTTCTGCCATCTTGCTGCCCCGTCTTTTATGTATCTTTCCGTGTAGTAGAAGGAACTTCATCACGTAATGTACATATGGCGTACACCGTATCCAGACTTTTATATACCAGGAGAGCGGGATGTTTGGGTTTTTTTCTTTTTTTTTTTTTCTTCTTCTTCTTCTTTTCTAGAAGGCGAATAGTTTTAGAATTTGTCTTGCTTAAACGATTCCTTTGCACAGCTTGAATAGTAGCAGGAGATCGCTCTGTGTCTGCGAATGAAGGGGCGTCTATTCATGCTTTCTGAAAGTTGAAATTCACATTCTCCTAGTCGGCCATATACCGCTCCCCCAGGACAGGATGCTAATTGGTCCGCCTGAATTCATGAACATTTCTGCCTTCCCACATCATTACACCATGTATCTGCGCAGCTGTGGATTTCTATTGGCAGCGGCTCCCGACTGTTCTCAAAGTTTACTTTTTCAAAAAGTCAAGGTTAAGTTTATGGCAGCCATATGCTTAGTGATGGGTTTAGCTGCTTTGAATACTCCCGGACCCCTGCAGGTTCCTAGAAGTTTTTCTTGCTGGTGAGGAGATTTAACTGGGAGAATAAAGGTGGAAGTAATCATCCTACATAATTGTGATTTCCAGTTTTACTTTTGAGCTTAAACAAGCCAAAATGATTGTTTTGCAGTTAGTTTAGTTCTGTGGTGTTAAGATAGACGGTCCTAAGGGTACTTCAGATATGGTCCACCAACCAGAGTTGAGCTACTGAACCACTGCCAAGGTTGACGTATGTTGGTAGGACCAGGTATAAAGTGCCCTTATATTTGTATACCCCAGAATCGCACCACAGTCTAACCTTAGTGGAAAATAAACAGTAAGGGTTCCTACACACGGGTTAGTGCAATATCGGTCTGTGAAACTCGGACAGATATCATGCTCACCAATGTGTGATTTTCCCACCAATGGGAGGCGTTTTTCTTTATTAAAAAAAAAAAAATCCTCCAATCACTTTGCATAAAGTAGCGATCCGCCGCCTAATTGTGTATTCACTGTAATTCACAATAACTGAATATGGTAACTGTGATTTAGCTTTATTTATATTGTGTGGTAGGGGCCTTGTTTGTACGCCATACACACTGCGGTAGGAATTACATAACTTTATTCCATTGGTCAGTGCGATTTGTGTCTGTACCATTTTTTTTTTTTTTTTTTACGCTGTGCCACTTTTTAAAAGACTACATTTAGTATCCTTTTTTCCCCCCTCTACTTATCTTACCTTTCTTTTAGTTTCCATAGGGACCTTGAACTTGAGATTGATTGCTTATCCCATATACAGCAGTACTATGGTATTTCTGCTGGCATATTATTAAGACAGGCCATAGGCCCATCCTAATATGCAGGAATACATGGCAGCCCTGGGGGTTTTCAGAAGGTCCCAGGCTTCCATGACAACCGAATGGCACCTTGCAATTTGATTGCAAGGGACCGTTGGGGAGATCCAAATGCTGGTTGAGGCATTTAAATGCGGCTTTCAGAATGGACAGCTGCATTTAAATAATAAACAGCCACAACGGGGGTAAGCGCAGATCACGGCTGCTGGCGGTGGGTGTCAGCTGTCAGACAGCTGGCACTCGCCCTATATAGAGCAGGATTGGCTTCTGATTCTGCTCCATAGAAACCCCACATCTGGAGGGTATGCATGTACGCCCTTTAGAGTAAAGGGGTTAAAGTTCCCTTAGGCAGTACTCTGGAGGTAGCCATACACTTTTTTTTAAATGGAAACGATCACATCCCCACAGTGCCATAAACTAAGTTATGATGATGTTAGGGGCCGTGACAGGGAGCCGGGTGATGTGTGTTTTTATATATAGTCTCCTGCTATTTAGCGCTTTCAGCTGCCGAAGTAAGCACATCACATGAAAATCCGGCTTTTTTCAGAATCCCGTGTGTGCCCTCCTATACAAGTCTACAGGAGAGCACGGGACTCTGAAAAGACACATATTTTCGTGCTGTAAATTTGATGGTACCTACTTCAGCAGGGGACGGCGCTGGATCGCATAAGTATAAAATGCGTCACCTGGATTCCTGTCATGGCCCCTAACAGCACCATAACTTTAGTTTACAGTGCTGTAGGAACATGACTGGTTCCCTTTAAGAGCTGTCGGCCAAACGATATTCCTCTGTATGCCACCATACATGTACAGAGTTCGATTGAACGTACATGGGTTCTCAATGGGGGGGGGGGGGGAGAAGAATGGACCTCTTGCAGAAGCTTTTGGCAACTCCTCCCCCATGAGAAAACAATTGGCAATGATAAAATCATCATGTCAGATTATTCTTCTCCCCCACATCCGCCGCCCTGTAGGAATTGGCAAGAGCAGCCAACTTTCCCATCATAAAAAACCACTTGTGACCACCTCGGCAGCCAACAAGAACAACCCCATCTATTTAACCATACTTTGACGGTGTAGTAGACTTATTGTTGGAGCCCAGTATCTTTTACGCTGTGCGCAGTTTCAGTAATAACTATCATAAGCAATTCCCTTTCATCTCTTCAGAATTCAAAATGGCCTCCGTATCATGTAGTGCTTCCCCAAGTAACATGAGCACCATACTGTAGCTACACCAAGTAAAGGCTTAGATGTGCTGAGTGACATATTGGGCACATCTTATAGTAATGAGTCTTCTGAGATTCTCCATTTACAAGAGACCCCAAATGAGTTTCCTTTTTGACCTCCTCCTACACTTGTCTTTGTCTCACGCTGCCTGGCAAGCACGGTAATTTTCAGACCTCCAGAGAGCCGGGGTATTCTGTCCGGGATCTATAGCTTCCCTATAGAAGACAATTGTGAGCTTCAATGTGAAATTAGTCGAGAGACTAGTTTTCTTATTCTCCTAAGTTGTCGTACAGGTCTGGTCGTTTTAGGCTGTAGCTTCTACTATTAGTTCTGCACATTGATTTGTATGTGTTCAGTTGCTATAGGAGATAATGTATATTTTTATGTGCACAGCGTTACATTTATGTCTTCATTAGCTGGAGGTCTCTATTTCAGCCAGTTGGCACGGTCTCCTTCCCTGACTGTTAATTTGGCAAAGCTTGCTCATGTGAATGGATTAATATGGAAAAATCAACACTGAATGTTCTGCATTTCAAATATTTGCCAGTCCCCCATTCTATTTGGCTGGCTAGGGTTATCTGTTTAGAGCAGGGCTGTTCAACTTTTTTTTTGACAGTTTGGTCCTCATGCCATTGTTTTACCTTTGAGGCTTCAATACATTTTGAAGATTATGTACGACTTTGCAATTTTTTTTTTCTTGATTTTAATCAATGTGTTTTTGGGCATGAATACTTTTTGTAACTTATTTTCATTTAAAATATCTGATTTCCGTGCTTGTATTATTTTTCAAGGCATTGCAGAATGAAATCTTAACAAGTTTTGCTCTCCTGCACATGACCGGGTCGGATCCTACATATGGGAACCCGCAGCAGGAGCCGACCCTGTGCCCTACTGGTGACCCCGCTTACCTCTCCCGGGTTCTTCTTTCTCTGTACTGCAGGAGTGCCGACCGGCACGCATGCGTAGTACAGAGTAAGCTGTGCCGTTGCTAGGCGATGACACGGGTCCCGTGACCCTTCTGCAGTGCTGCGGGACAGAAAACAGCACAGAATGGAGCATGCTACGTTTTGTTTCTGCCACGAGCCGAAATTTCCGCTCGTGTGCAGGAAGCAGTGGTTCTCCATAAAAAACCATTAGAGGTATTTGCTGTGGAATTCAGTGACAGCCGCTGGCCCCAGAGTTTGTAAATCAAATCCAACCGTGTGCAGGAGCCCCGTCAGAGTAAACTGATGAGTTGTTTCTCAGCTCCTCCCCTAGCATGTTCCCTTGTTCTGAACATGTATTCACTAGCTGTCCACTGAGCTATTACAGTGGCCTGTACCACAGTGCTGGGGATGGTAGAGATCATCAGGAGTACAGAGAAAACTACTATTACAGAGGGCTGTGATTCACTCTGGGTGAATTCTCTGCTCTTATCAGCAGTGAGGGGCAATGACCAGCAGCTACTCAGAGAGGATGGAGAGAAAGCGGTGTAGTATTAAGGCCTCGTTCACACGGGGGCGACAAAGTCGCGCGATTTTGTAGCATTGCTGCAATGCTACAAATCGCATGTATGAGAAGCCCATGCCTTCCTATGGGCTACTTTACACATGTGATGTCTTGTAGCATGCTACAAAACGACACAAAAACCTCACGGGTCCCACTATATGCACGCGACTCGCTACAGGTTTTGTAGCCCATGTTTCCCTATGAAGCCTTCCTCTCTGTTGCATCGTATGAAAACGCGATTTTCGTGCGATGCAACTTTAACAGTAGGAAATCCTACTGCCAAAGCTCTAATCTAAGCCCTGGCTGCAAGAAAAAAAATACTCCTACATCACCTGTCCTGCGCTGTCAGCCTGGCCGCCTTTTTCTCCCCGGGTCCCCGGCAGTGATTTTCTCTTCTGGCCGGGGATTCAAAAATCCCCACCTCCTTGAAGTGCTGGCTGTGATTGGCTAAGCGTCAGCTAATCACAGCCAGCGCTCGATGAATGTCAGTGATTGAACCACTCCAGCCAGAAGAGGAGAAGGTCATCACTGCTGGGGACCCGGGGAGAAGATGCGGCCAGGCTGACAGCGCGGGACAGGTGATGTATGTATGTTTCGTTTTTTTTTTTTCTTCTTCAGCTATGGCTTATTTTCGGGGAAGGGCTTATATTTCAAGCCTCCCCCGAAAATTTTCGCATGTGGTGCTACAAAGTCGCACAACTTTGTAGCGCTACAAAGTCGTGGTATCACCGACATAAGTCACGGCAATGTCGCACGGACCAGCCCGTGTGAACGAGACCTAAGTGGGTGTAGTTATGCTACACAGCCTCTGGAAGAGGAGAGGGGGAGCTGAGCTTGTGCACATTCATGAGAGATATGAATGTAAGAGAGGCTGCAAACATAGTATGAGGCTCTCTAAATGCATAGGAAGGGAAAAATGCAAGAAAACAGTTAACTGCCTTTTAAGCTGCTCATAGCACAACCTTCCCCCAATGGAGCCACATCTCGCCTCACTGCATAATTCCTCCCTGCATGTCCTTATGCTTCCTGTGTCTTTATGCTTCACTTCTTACCCTACTGCACAATCTCCCCCCATCCCTATAACACATCCTACCCCCCTAATGCAGTAATACCACATCACTTTGCTCCCCCATCAGCAGCAATACCACATCCCCCCCCCTCCTCCTTCCAATGCAAAAAATACCTCTTCACCCCCCACCACCATGCAGCAATACAGATATCTCCTTAGCCATGCAGCAATACCACATATATCTTCTCTACCCCATGCAGCAATACCACATTACCCCATCCCTACCATGTATTGACAGACATACTTGAATAATGAGCACTTTCCTTTACTGTAACAGGGAAGCGCTCATTGGTTAATACAGGCTGCTGTCAGACATGTAGCCTGTATATATGTGGCAGGAACCTGTATTAAGTAATAACATTTTCCTTCAGTCTGGGAAAGCGCTTGTAGCCAATCCGCAGCCAGTCCTGGCGATCTTGAAGCAGAAATCCCAGCTGATCCCACGGGCGGACAGTCGGCTGTAGTTCTCTCTAGTGGGGCGAGGGCTGCAGCCTTCAGTAGCACTCCGCTGACTTACACTAGATTTACATGTGGCAGATTGGTTGCAGTAATTCATGCAACTGAAGACCATCTCCATACATCTGAATGGGCTCATTCAGTGTCAAGCATGTGGATATCTGCAAGTTCCATTCACATGAATGTGTCAGTCATAGAAACCTCTGGAACAAATCTGTGTGTGGATGTACCCTTAGGGCGCTGCGGCACCCTGCTGTGCTGCGGGAAGCCCCTGGGTGGGACACATTGGTTTTCTTTCCCTGTATTTTGTTTGCAGAGGTGCTGCAAGATATAAAAACTGTTTGAACAAGGTAAGCCAGGAGACAATAGGGGCTGGAAATCTTCAGGCATGTTCAAATCATGGGTTTTCCGTACAGATTGTGGCACTTTTTCTGTTCTAAAATCTGCATGAACATCTCCTGTATTCTGCCCCCTATTGTGCTCAGTGTGAATCTACTTCATACTATACAGATTTGACATTCATGTAGTGAAGTGTCAATTCTTGGCACCGTTTCGGTGTAGAAACCGCAACACTTAAGCATGCTGTCCACAGGCGTATTGGTAAGCCCACAGAGAAATATGGGCAGCGCGTGTATTACACGCATGTGGTCATATGCAGTGCGACTGGTTTTTAATTCCCCGCTCTGTTTCATAGTGGGCTTGCGTATGAAATCGCCTCCTCCACCCCGCCCCCCATGCAATGTATTGTGTATAGAAATAGAGCATGCTGCGATCTATTTCTTGCGTGTATGTTCACGCCTATGTGCATCAATCAATGAGAGTCCGTTGACTTCATTTACCGCGTGTTACACGGCTGTGCGTCGCACACAGATCGGCTCCATTGAATCAGGTTTGTCTGAGTGCGAATTCTGCGACATACAAACTATAAAACCCCTTTAGAAATCTTAGGGTGACCCTCAGATTTCTACCACCTGTTCATCTGGAACGTACAGGTCAGAGTTTTCCTACATGTATTTAATACTGTATGAACATGTCCTTGCGCTTCCTGTGTACTGTGAGACTTGCACGCTGGGTCAGCCATGTTTATTTTAACGGGCAGGAAAATAAGCCACCGCCAGACAGCGCTGCCAGCTGTTTGTCTCACGAAGAAATGAAAGCTGTGGCTTGCTGACATCCAAGATGCAGAGACGTGGGACAGATGTCTATGCACATTAGTCTGGCCATCAATCCCTCCTACACCGTCTAATGTGTATGGCAAGCTTTATGATAAGTTGGAGCAAAATGTAAAATACACGTCATTAATGCTAAACATGAAACCACAGAGAATAACAATGAAGCGGGATATTTTATATTTTATACATTGCCATCTGTATGCACCGACACAGATTTATCGACTTTGTAAGATCCACTGTCCGTGGCCATCATGGATGCCCTGGTGAGTCCTGCAGGACAACATGGTGAAAGCAAAGATTCATCCGTTCGTGAAGACGGACAGCTTTACATATTAAATAACACAGAATTCGCACATTGATCGCATTACTTTGTATCTGAATCTGCTATGTTGTACATCTCCTTTTACATTATTATGCAGGCTTTCTGGATGACTCCCAGATCATTGCCGACGGAGCTCTAGAAGCCATGTCTTTAATTAAAATAATTAGCCCGAAATACATAGTAACCTTTAAATGGAGGGATGTCCAGCGTTCCTCTTATTAACATGATCATTAATTACAGTCTATGGATGATGCTGAATAAGATGTCCACAACGGTATTGTAAAAAGTCTTCATGACTGGAACCATTAGTATAAACAGAGCGCCTCGTTATTGTCCTTCAGTCTATGGGTCTTATCATCATTTGCACCGTTTTGAGAGAATAGGAGCCTCCCCTGTATTCTGCCCAGTAGATGCCGTCTTGATGTTTACTTCGATACAAACCACCTCTGTACCAAACACCATTCAGGTTGGCATGTGCACAGGCATTATACCACCATCCTCCTTTATGAAAATGTGCACAGTTACCTGGAAGCAAATGCATTCATTTAGTGCGCTCTGCAAGTTTGGGCATTGTCATTTGTAAGTGGTTAATCACCATACAGTAATTGTACTATGAAAACTACAGCTTCAAAGGGCTACTTATCACGCACCACCTTAATTTTTTAGACTTTTCTCTGCTTTCTCCTCTGTGCATTCTATACTAGCAATCCCATGATGCGTCAGCACAGCATCGCATGACCAGCTAGAGCCAGTACATCGCTGCCTGCTGGGAGGACAGTCTGATTATCATTACCTTTTTATATGCTCCTACATAAGCTAAACACAATAATTATACAGTCAGGAAGGATGAGCTGTGATCTCCTTTATTATAGCCGTGTGACAGGAGCCTCTAATCATCAGCTGTAGCTGTGATGGGAGTTTTTGCCCCCCATATAAAGAGCTTGTGTGGTAGAGCCCATGTAAAATCAAACAGGAATTCTGATCTCTATCAAAATGACTTCCTGAGAACCTAAAGGCAAGTAAATCTGAGATGGTCACAATGAGATCAAATCACCCACGCGAAGAGAGACTGGAATTACTAAACGTGTTCCTACCAGCTGGAGTCTATCTACTGACAGGCTAGTTATGTAATAGGAAAAGCATTTCACCAGAGTGGCACCATGTGGAATACTGCTGCCTTACCTGTATACATATCCCTGTCTCTATCCAGAGTGGTAAACTGCTTGCCATTGTGAAAGACCATGGAGTCTCCAGCGTTCCCCTGATACGTTCCCAGTCTCAGCCTGTAGTAATCTGTCTCTGGCTCCAGTCGGATGCTGCTGTATTCTGCATAAACTTTTTTATTGTTCCAGTCTTCCAGTTCAATCAGCAACTTATAGTTATCTTGATTTGTTAGTTGATAGATGTTCTCTAGCCCCAGCCAGTACTCTGAATCAATGTTTCCAAAGCCTTTCTGTAGAGAAAAATAATTTTAAGTGCCCTGTGTTTCTCGGTTGCCTTCCTGTATAAATCACTGTCATCGCAAGCGAACCAGTTTATACGCCCTGCTTATACAGAAAATTCACCCTTTTGTCACTAATTCAACTACTGCATCTCCTTGTGCCTTTAGTAGAAGCTATCACTTTTCTGGCCAACTGACTTTCATATTGTTCTCCAAAGTCCTCAACTATATTGGATATGGCTTTTTGGAGGATTTGGCACCACAGCGGAGCTGACATGCCTGATTTTATTGTATTGACTTAAGTGTATGGAGAGCATTGCGAGATGAAATCTGCCCGAAGAACAGGATTTCTAATGTTTTTATTAACATTCAGTGTTTTATTAGCTGAAAATAATTAGATAAAACCCAGCAGTGGCTAAGTAATCAGATATGTGGTATATACTGGTATGTACATATAATTAATATTAAAGCCATGGAATCAGTGGACCAGGTATGCAGTTTGTACAGCTAGAAAGCCTTCTGTACCTCACCTTATACGTTTCCCAGTTCCTGAAGAAGTTGGCTGATCCATCAATCCTCTTCTGTATAACCGTCCAGCCTCCAGGGTCCAAGCCATTCTCACACCACAGCTGCATGTGACTATTGGCATTTTGGGGTTTTATTAAGTAAATTCCACTGCTGGAAAATCCAGATTCTTTAGCATGTTTGCAGTCCCTGAATGGACCTGTTGAGAGTTAATGATGAATGTATCATATAATGTACAAAGACGAATGTAATTCATTCGAACAGCATGTAGTTTCTCATTAGTCACATGCAACTGAAGGGCCTTTTACACAGTAATCGTGCAAAAACCTCGTATATTCACTGCAGACAGGCAGTCATTGATAGATTAACGACTGCCTGTTCACATGCTCAGCTCAGCTGAATAGCAAGAGACTCTGACAAGTGAGCGGTTTCTTGCTCAGTGTCTTGTCAGCTGCTGCGTGCATACTGATCGCTTATCGCCCAAATTGGCTGTTTCCAGCAATTATTCGGGTGCTAAACGCCCCGTGTAAAGGTGCCTTTAGTCAGATTCTTAGAAAGTTGTTACCTTGTCTTATGGAAAAGCAGAAGTAATTTCTGGTATACACGCCACCTCTGAGGGGAGATCTCTGGGTTTGCAGTCAGGGCTGTTACTTGCTCTCATAGCAGGGAAGTGCTATTATGTATGCAGCAGCCTGTAACATAGACACTTCACACATTCTAGTACTTTGCAACATAGTATGTTTTTGTTGCATCGCATCTTTATACTGCTACAATATATTTCCCCAATGTCCGTGTAAGCAGAAAACACTAGCCTTGTATAAACAAATGACTAAATGTCTCAGAATGCTGCCGCTTCATTCTTGGGCAATGTAAGAAAATTCAATACAGCATAAAGCGTCAAAGACTATCTGAAGAATGTGGGGCCTATTTGCTCTATCTCTTGTCCGTTGCACCAGTTTTATCTTTCATTTCGTATTAATAATCCTGTCCTATAGAGCTCTGTCCTCTCCATGACTAGATTATTCCCATAGCTCTTCCCCTTTTACACAGAAGCACTGGACAGTCATCCAGAGATAATCACTTGGTGAATGGAGCTTAGTGGGCCAGAGATCGCTCACGCCACCCACCTCCATTCACAGTAATAGGCGGCAGTTTATAGATGAACGACTGCCTCTTCGTAAAGGACGATCATCGCTTCACTTTTATGCCTGTATGATCTGAACCAATAACCATAAGAGAATGAACTTGTCGTTCAGTCGTTGCAAGCATTTATATTGAATGAGTGTCAGATTCCCAAGATCCATCAAGAATCTGAACCATAATCGTTCCGTGTAAAAGGGCCCCACGTTCCATTCCTTGTGTCCCAAGCTCTGTATGTAAAATCCTTTGCTCCCCCTCCATTGCACAGACTACTCAGAAAAGTTGTAAAGAGTTAAATATACTATATAAATTATATATTATTGGCGATTCTGTGCCTAACTGAGCCTCTTGAGCTACTTGGTCTGCTATGTTCAATGTGCCTGGTATTCTTGGAGTATGTCGTTACTAGTGTGCTGCATATTTTTATTATTGCATCAATGCATAAAAATAAAAACAACTTTACCAATAGTCTTGATTAAAAATCAGCTTTGTTTCCATCATAGGACTGCTAGTTTACATTCAGTATAGTTTGTTTATAGTCTGCAACCATGGAGACACATTGGTCTTCAATGGAGCTGTATACTCAAATGGTAACTTTTTTTTTTTTTCCGAGTCAAATCTGCCTGTAAACTTCCACCATTATTTTACATGCTTAAGCAGCAAAAAGAAAGGTTGCAAATATGTGCATACTGTTTCAGGCAGTTTGCAATACGCTTTTTGCTGTGCTATCAGTCTGTTTTGCTCTGATAGAAGTAGTGTTTACAGCAACAAAAACTACCTTCCTATCTCCAGCGATCTCTAAGACTTTTACTGAAGCTGCTATGTGTGCCACTAGAAAAGCAGAGTGATCATTGGCTTATTACTATCCGATATGCTGTGTGTATCCCTAGATTAAACTAATGTCATCTTAAAAGGGAGAAACAATGGCTACAAGAGCTGTTTTGGGCCATTTCTCACTTGCAATCGGGAAGGATATATCCTTAAGGAGAGCACCTAGAAGGGGTACTGGTGTATCTTGTCGACACCGGAAGTATGGGAGGAGAGTAGGTTTAGGCATTTTGATAGCCCGGTGATGCCCACAGGCGCTGGTGGGTTCACTGCTTGCGGCATGGAGTCTTCGTTGTATGCCGCTGCTCTCACTGTCCCCACTAGGCAAGGCATCTGCGGCTGTGCGCCGGCCTTTCGTAGCATCCCCGCAGTGACTGTCCCCGGAGCAGCACTGCCTGCATATCCTTCTACCCGATATTCGTTCTGCCTCCAGCCGCACTGCAATGTCCCCTGCCGACCTCCCCCTTCCAGCTGCTGTAACAGTTAGCCTGCTGGCTCCTGTAACCCACACTCTGTTCCTTTCCCACCTCTTGTCATGGACCCTGTCACGGCTCAGTTCGTTGTGGCATTGTGGCTCACCCCTCCCGGCTCCTGTGACTCAGCGTCGGCCTTTGGTCTTCTTTGTGCAGTAGCTGTGACACTGGGCCGCTGTCAGCATGGCTGCATGCAGGGATTGTCTAGGGCAGAAGGCATAACTCGCTGTCACCATCAAGAATTTAACACTAAGACGGCTGCTTCTCCAGCTCCCTCAGTGCCGCTGATGATGCTGCGAGGTCCACTCCATCCATGGCAACAACACACCCTAGCGAATCAGCAGCTTGGGGCGTTACCAGCGCGGTCACTGTCACTAGGTTTCCACCATCCTTCTGGTGGAGACTAGATACACCAGTACCCCTAGAAGGTGAGTGAGGAGCTATAAGGCCTTCCATGCTCCTTTGGGAAATATGCAAATAAGGAAGATGGAACAATACCTCTACAGTGCCACCTATTGGAAAGCAACATTCCTGCAAACCAGTGTTAGACTCTTTATACCAGCCTTATATAAATTCCCAATCATTGTTATAAGGCTTGTATAGAGATTCTAAAATTCACTTGCAATTACACTACAGATACTAGAACTGAAATTGTACACTTACTAACAGGTTTCCCAACAGCTAACAGCTGATCGCTAGGGGGCCATTTGCGTGAGTCCCTGTAATCTGTTTATTGTCAAGGCACCCTTCTAATAATGAAGGATTTTCCAAAGCAGAGATCCCCTTTAAGAACTTCTGCCCTGTACGAATCAGAGGAGAATCGATATGGAATTTGGGAATCCTATCCAGATTTCCCATCAATTCCTATGAATTGTTTGTGCTTCGCAGACCAGCCTTACATACCTGGCCCGTGTGATCACCCCTCCCCTGAGTGAGCATAGTTTGCTGTTGATGTATTGGAAGCTGAGACGTCTTAATTAGTTGTTTAGTCCTGAGTTTGTTCTTGCAGCATGACCGTTCTACCATGCACCATTACAACGAAAACAGAGACTTTTGTTTGTTAGGAAGGAATTGTAGCCTTTATGAAGCGCGCTTTCTCTGAGGCCCCTCAGGATCCCTAGGATGACTTTCTGAATATTGACGTGGCATACTTCATTCCTTCGGATAAAGTTTTTGGGGTTTTTTTTTCTTTCTTTTTTTTTTTTTTTTTACAATTTATGTCCTTCCTGCAAGTGGTAAAATTGCTCTATTTGTATATAATGAACAACCTTCTTACTGAGGGGAAATCATAGCTCTAATCTTTAAAATCTCACAAATTAATTGTGGATTTCTTTTTTTTCCAAAGGCTGATTAATAAGAATATTAGGATCTGTGGAAAAAGAAGTAATTTAGGAACACTGTATAATAAATCATCCGCTGCAAGTTATAAAATTAAGACCTTTCCATACTTGTTTAATGTGACTGGCAGCATGTGTTATACATTAGCTGGAATTAATCACTTTAATTGCATGCAGTCGCCTCTAGAATAGAGCTGATGTATCCACAGAGCGCTTCTACCTTAGAACAGCCAGACATGCAAACTAATCTAAAGCCTCTCGCATATTGTTGCTGGCAGATCCTATTGTTTACAACAGGATGTTCAGACTCTACAATGTGTAGGAAGCTTTCAGACCTCCTCCAGCATCCTGTTGCACTGTGGGGGCGTTGGAAGTTTTTTTTCTAATTTGCCACTGGCATTTACCTTGTGTGTGATTATATTTAAAGGGGTTGTAAATTATTGATAACCTATCCTAGCAGAGATAAAAGGCGCATGCCAGCAGCACAACCTGAATAGCTGTTCCCAGCGAGGCTGATACTTTATTCCTTCATACGAATTTCTTTTTTTTTAAACTTTTTTGCACCATTTTTGCTGTCGCATTACTACTTTTATTTGCTATCCTCAGGATAAGTCATCCATAGTAGATCACCAAGGGGTCCATCACCAAGGGTCCTTGCCAATCAGCAGTTTGCCAGGTCTGTGTGCTCATGCTGGGAGCTCCGTTCCCACTGCAGTGGCCAGGCTTGGTATTGCAAGCCAAATTCCTATTGAAATGAAGGGCAGCTTGGAAGCAGTAGCAAGTTGGGCAGTTGTAGTGGACACTGCGCTCTGCTTCCTGCAGAAATTGACTCCGTGCACAAGTGCACCGACCTGGCAAACCGCTGGGTCCAGGGCCAATCTACTGTTGATGACCTATTCTGAGGATAAGCCATCAATAGTTTTACAATTTGACAGACCCTTTAAGGGCTATTGGTGTCAGCAAATAAAGCTTCATTGTGTAATAAAGAGTTTTACCATTTTTCAGTAGAATTTCTGCAAATTCATTTTGGTTTACGATATCTCTGCATGTGTAGCGTGTGGATTTGCTGGGGATTTTACCCCACTCATTGAAAGGTATGAAATCTGCTGTGGGTCAGTAGCATAAATTGACATGCTATGGATTTTAACTCTATCCCACAGGTCAATTTCCACACAGATGTTTTCCACAGCATGTAGATGAAATTTATTAACCCCTCCAGTGGCAGATTTAGGTAGTCTTCAGCCCATTTCAGTGCAGCAAGCCCCGGAGATTTTCCGGGCTTGCCATTGAAGGGGTTAAAAGGGTTTTCCTGGCAATTTTCGTTGACCTATCCTTAAAATTAATGACCACTTCACCTGAGTTGGCTAATCCACAGGGGTTGGTGCAGTCTGCTTCCAGCTCCGTACCCTATGAGTTTCGCCAATGATGGCATTGCCTGAACAGCTGATCAATCAGGTTCCCGAGCGGCTGACCCCAGCCAATCAGCTATTGAAGACCTAACCTGAGGATAGGTCATAAATAAAAAAAATTGTCTGGAAATCCCTTTATGGTCCTTCTACACAGCCCAACAATTAGGCTTGAACGTTCGCCCGTATATTTGTTTGCCCAATTGTTGGGCCATATATAAATGTTCAGTCATTGGTTGATCGGCTTGCTTATACAAGCGTGAAAATGCTTGCCTGTTGGCCAAATATTTCCCCCTCCCCACCCCCACAGGAACAATATGGGGATGAATCCTATAAATGATGGTTTGTCCCCATTCAGCAGATCATCTCCCAGTATAAAAATAATGAATGACCGCTGACTGTCCTGTTTATTGACAGTCTGCAATTTTTGCGCATGCAGATCTAAAAGGGCCTTTAATATCTTCACTTGGCTGCTATTGATATGGATTTCCCTTATCCGACATGTGTCACCATATCCTGAAGGTTCTTGGTGAATAAGCAGGCAGAGCTCTAGAAAACTGCAAGGGTTTGATGAATGTCTTAAATTGTATCACCTGCATACACATTAAGTTAAATGGGTTGTGCCCCCATGCACAACAACTTTCAGAATACAGGGTGCAAGGTCATCACTTTGTCTCCCGAGGCCCCGTTCTTTGTTTCCCCCTGGCAAAAAAGCTACGTTTTTGGGGGGGAAGCCACAGCTAGGGAGACATTTTGGAAAATGTAGTATTACAGGTAGAGATGAGCGAGTATACTCGCTATGGCACATTACTCGAGCGAGTAGTGCCTTAACCGAGTATCTCCCCGCTCGTCTCTAAAGATTCGGGGGCCGGCGGGGAGGAACGGAGGGGAGATCTCTCTCCCTTTCTTCCCCCCCTGCTCCCCGCCGCAACTCACCTGTCACCGGCGCCGGCCCCCGAATCTTTAGAGACGAGCGGGGAGATACTCGGCTAAGGCACTACTCGCTCGAGTAATGTGCCTTAGCGAGTATACTCGCTCATCTCTAATTACAGGACGGCCATTAGGGTTATGATTTTTTCCAAATATGAAAGCCTGTGGTGGCAAAGGATGACTTTTAGCATAGAACTCTCCTTTTTTTTAAATTGTAAAAAAAAAAACCTCTGCACCTAACGAGATGTTGTTTTTGCCTGAAGAATGACATCTGAAGATAAAATTCATACCATTAGACATGAGAATTGTGAATTGACCATGCTAACAATATTTAAACCAATTTTAAGTAATAAACCGAATTTAGATCATCACGATCAGCACTCATCCTGTGACTCCTTACTAAACTTTGCACATGACCCAGTAACCTTGCTGACAGAAATTCTTGTATTCAAGCTTGCATTAACCCTTTCCTAGTGGATAGGCTTCTTTCCTTTATTATGTTTTACAACCTATAAACTTCTATTATTTATTTGCTGTATATGGCAAAAATGAAATATAAAGGGTGGGAGGTTTTTACATGACCAAAAGAAAACACCGGAAAACTAACAGGCAAAAGTTCATGAAATGCAACATCAGGAAAATTTAAACTTTGAATAAAGTTAAAAAGTCATAACCCTAATGGCCATTCATATGAATGCCTGCCCTGTATTTACAAGGGCAGCACTCTTATCTGCCCCGATGGCAGCTGCTCCAACTAGGCATATGAACAGTAAATGCCATCTTGGCACAACCAATTTCAACTATACTGTTTTGGTTGCCTGCAGCCACCACTAGGGGAACTTGCTGCAGACCATTTATACTCTAGGTAGTCTGTTATAATTTTATTTTAAAGGGGTTGTACCAAGACTAGACATTTTCCCTACCCACAGGATAGGGAATAACCTGCTGATCGCTAGGGTTCTCACTCCTGAGACGACCCCCCCTGCCGATCTCGAACTGGAAAGGAGGGGGGTCCCTTGTCAGCCATCCTGCTCACTGCGGGGTTACTGCCCCATAAACTGTAGTGTGAATACAACCTAAAGATGCATATATCCACTAATTGCTCAGACTTTGGCCAGTATAAGGCAGCCCTTTATGAACAGTAGTTGTGTGTGAAGTACTGAGCAATTAATATACAAGTCAGTTATACAGTGTTTATATAACTTTTACGTTGTATATAAAAATCTACTTTTAATTAATGGGATTGCTCATACTACGGGTTTTGAGAAGATGATCCAATTTTCAGCATGTAGGATCCACAGACTGTTGGCAAAATGAGGAGGAATATTTGATTCACACCAACTGCCTAGCCTGAAGCCAGCCGGAGCAGCAGCTTTTTTTTAATGTCTTTATGCATTTCAGATGTCCCCATCGTGTTCATATCCAAACTCCCATTTCCTGATAGCGGGACATCATGCGGGAACATTTCTAAATTTAGTTACCCCTCTTCCTTGTCCCTCTTTGTATGCTACGGTTCGCTTTAGTCCAATCCTACAATAAAGAACTACATTTTTGTCACATTCTTCTCTATTCCCTTGCCTGAGAAAGGGGACACATGTTCACATCTGGATGTAATCTGTGTGACATGTTGTTAAACTGCTGCAGCTGACATTGCATCATGCTAAACTACCGCTTGCTGTCGGCCAGCTTCCGTGGCCAGCTTCATCACAGCAAAGCCAGCCACCGACATGGAGAGGCAGCGTAATCCTTCCGACTGGGATGTAGAGAACTGACTTGGAGATTCTCAGACACCTAACATTCTTCCTTACTAGGACATGCTGATTAGAAAGAATGTGACATTGCTACATAGCCGTTTACGGAATCCACTTGTTGGAATCAGCCCTGTTCTTAAGTCTTTCGTAGTCTTGAGGCTGTTATGCTTTGTTGATTAACCCTCAGGCCAGGGTAACACACCATGGTCATATTGCTGCTGTCGCCAGAAAAATCTCAGCAATCTTAAATACTCTTGTATAAAAAACAGAAGTATTACAGAGGGAATTCCTTTATTGGCCAACCAGAAAAATGTATATATGCAAGCTTTCGAGGCTCTTTAATGCCCCTTGCGGATTTTCCACAAGAACTTAAACGAGTTCCATCAGACTCCCTTTCAGCCATTCGCATTCAGCCATGTACATGAACCCAAACCATACAAATTTCAGTCTGCCACAAACCTACAGGCTGTCCAGCATATCTAAAGTGGAATGGTTTCCATCCACGTCGCATAAAGAAGTCTATCTACAGTCAAGCTCTGTGGTACATCCGGTCTGTTCAGACAGTGAAGATAGAAAACCTCATTTGTCTTGGAGGAATACATTCCTGCAGCAGTGATACCATCCACAGGGTCAGGCCTCGTGCACACGGGCGGATTTCAATTGCAGAATCCGCGATTGGCAGCCATTCGGAAGACCTGCAGTCAAGTCGCCCATAGGAAAGCATAGTGTCCACACTTCCATGCACACATGTAGATTGGTTTTGCTTATTTTTTTGTGCGAAAAATAATTTATCAGCATGCTCCTGCACGGATGGTCTGCATTCAGATCTATGAAAGCGAGCAATCCGCAATCGCTGGCAAGCATTTAAAAATTTCCGCACTGACTCACAGGTCTTCCGCTGCGGAAATCCAGGTGTGCCATGTGCATGAGGCCATATAGAGAACAGACTTCAGGAAATATTCTCGGATTTACCTCTTCTCGCGTACAAACAGCCACCAGACTTAAGAGACCTCCTTGTCAGAAGTGCTCTCCCATCACCATCAGAGACTGGCACTTTCCCTTGTAGCAACCTGTACCCACATCCTATCAACAGACACCATCCACATACCCAACACACAGCAAGACTATAAAATCACTGACCCGTTCTCCTATACATCCTCCTATGTAGCGGACATGATGGGGTGTACAAGGGGCCCTGATGGAATCTATGTTGGGGAGACTAAAGAGAAGCTACAGACCAGGATGAATTTAGTTATATATACAATAGAGATGAAGCTGTGCACACCCGTGGGGATCCAGTTCGCCAAACGGGATCAGTTTAATGGATCTTAAATTTTCGATAAAGAACTTATTAAAAATGATGGAAAAATCTGATTATTTAAAGGAGGACTTCTCAGACATTAACACAAAGGCTTAATTTGTCCTCTGGGTGTGTGTCATGCTACCTGGACACTTCACAGCCATTAACTTTTTTTTGTGATTTTTCCTAATCGCCTCACCCCTTCAGATTATATTCAATCCATTATCCTAGAACTCTCTAGTTTATCATCATATAAGTATAGTTTTTTCCCTCATTTGTCATTCTGACCAGGTTTAAATGGCCTCACATTAGTGGCCATTCACCATGGAAATCAATAGAACAGTTTTTTTGACAACTCCTTTAATACACAGAGCAGCACTACAATTGCATGACTGAAGGTCCCTTGTACAGGACTGCTGTCAGGCATAAGTGCTCAACAACCGTCTCATGGACTTGATTACTCCTCCTGTGCTTTACACAGGAGCGTTGGTCATTCAAGTGAATGTTGGCGGAGCAGGCCGGGATCGTTCTGGCCCACCCGCCTCCATTCACCGTAAAAGAGTAGCTCGAACATTGAGTGGCTTCTGTTTACTCGGCCCGACAGTCACTTGGCTTTTAGTTCTGCTAAAAACCAAGCCACTGCGGCAAGTGCATGGTTTTCTCACTCAATGCTTGGTCTGCAGCCGCATGTATACAAGAGAATTGTCGCCCAAGTTCGGGGGTTTCCAGCAAGAATTTGGGCAATAATCGCCCTATGTAAAGGTATGTTATGCAACACAAAGGGAAGCTATGAATTCTTGTTATCTGGCTGGTGCATCTCTTTAGATGCCAGGCAAAAGCTTTATATCAATGCTCCTATTCCATTCTTTTTGTTCTACCAGCTTCACTTTGTGTTGCCTGCTTTTTCTTCTATATTTATGCTTCTGATCAGGATTGCCACTTGTACCTGGAAGCTAGTTGTAACTTTTATTTAAGGGAGATCATTTTTGGAATGGACCCAGTATAATACAATGTTCTACAGCTACATTGCCTTGGCAATCTGACTTTGCCTTATAGAGGCTATATGTAATTGCTCTAATCCTAGCTAGTGTGATCTAATTCTAGTATATTGCAGCTATTGGGAGGGTTGTCCCATTTCAGTGTTTCTTGGCTCAGATCATAACCCCTATGCTGATTTCCTGCCCTCCTCACTGGGTATTACAGAAACAACCGAAGTGGCAGCCTTGCGCTATTTCTCTATTTCCCATTGAAGTGAATGGGTGTTCTGGGGACTGCCTAGCACAGCATGCTACATTGTTTCTGTAACATAGGAATTATGGAAACCGTGTGCTATGCAGTCTCCGTACCTCTTATTCATGTCATTGGAAGCTATTAAAATGGCATAAAGCTGCTGCCTTGGCTGTGTCTGTAACGCCTGGCGAGGTGGTTGGGAAGCCGACTGCAGGTGTCTTATCTCAGCCAGGAAACTCTGGGATGAGACGACCCCTGTAAGTAATATTGCACCTGCTTTCACATTGTGGGCTTAGTTGATTCAGAGTTGGCCGTCATGTAGCTTTTTTTTTTTTTTTTTTTTTTTTTAAATGACAAAATTGTAACAGATTTGCTGTAGTTTTGATACTATTTGGCAAAAACTAGAGTTTTACGACTAGTCGCAACAAAAGAAGACCTAACTGATTCTTCCAACGGGAATCTGACTGTTTACTCCTTGATGTTATTCCAAGGCTGAGCCTCAGAATTCTGCCTCGTATTTTCATGCAAATCCCAATCCACCAAGATTTAGTCCCAGTCAATGGGCCAAATCTGTGCGCAGCCTCTCAATGCACGTTCCACACAGAATAGATTTGTCAATTTATTTTCTTTCCACAACGTCTATTTCTAAAATTCTGAGTGGGAAAAAAAAACTATTGTACAAACGATGGCGCAGATTTTCCATAGCATTCAGTAAAATGCTGATAGTGCGGCTTTCGTTGCAGATTTGGACATCGAATCCACACCGAAATCCATGGTAATATTATACCCTGTGAGTGAGGCCCGGAGGTCACGTGACTCTCCCTTTTCCTTACAGGTGCATAGACTTGTATTTCATGCTATTATATAGCAAAAAAACATTTTGTAGGTATTTTTTTATAGAAATACTTTCCTTGGTAGAGAAACTCTGAAACCCAATTCCTGTTTTAATAAGGTTTATCATTCTCTGGGTATTTTCATTGGATTGGATGCGACCTGCAATGTGACTTCATATTTTGCAGAATAACTCCTCTTCCAGCTCGGTTAATTTTTCATGTGTGATGGTGTTGTGCTTGAAATGTGAATCTATTTTTCTACTCGTCAAAATTCTTTTCCTTTTCAACACTGGTGGGGATTCCAGCTGCCAGACCTCCTCCAATATGTGTTTTATGGCATGCCCGATTTAATTTCATATGGTACTAATAGATTTTGATACAAATTTGGATAGATTTACTTGTATGAATGCAATAAAGAAAAAAGGCAAGGCACTACATGGGACAGTAGTTTAACAAAACTGTACTAAAACAGATGAAGATTTGCTCACCTTATTAGGTTGTGCCGCTAGATTAAAGAACTTTCAAGTTCTCACGTCTGCAAGGCTGACTGCAGAGCTTTGCAGCCCTGCTTATTCTAATGATGCCTCTACTCTCCCACTGCTCCCTCCCGTTCCTCTGTAAGGTCTTAACTTTGAGCTCCTGGAGCTGTGAATGTGTCAGATGGGCGGTCCCCAGTTCTCACTGTCAATGGGTGATGTCAAACTTCATCTAAAGTGAGCTTTGAGAACCACCCACATGACACATTCACACTGAAAATAATAGCCCCCTTTTAAAATTCTTTGTTGTATAGGATAGGAGAGTCAACTGTGCTATAATATAAAGAGGCAACTAGTTAAGTTAAAAATGGCGACATTTGCTACTATATTGCCTGTACAGCGGCATGCACCACAAGCATATTCTCTATCGATATGTCAGAAAATCCTCCCAACATATAGCTCCAATATACTGCAAATCCAATGTGAATGGGCCCTAATATGTACTTTAAAGGAGCCTTTTGTGTACAGAGATGTTGCATTGGAACATTAACTTTCCATAAGAAGTTTTGATCTGCAACGCCTCCATTCCTCCACTTGGATAGGTTTACCTTACCTTCATCAATGATCGTAACTGGAGGTACCCGAAATGGGCTGATGGTAGGTGCCGGAGCTTGTGGTGGCTGTCTGCTGTCTCTCACCCTTGGGTATCCTGTATCTCTTTGAATCTCGTTACCAACTCCTAATCCAGGTGTGTACTGCTGGATGTTTGGGATGTGCTGAGGCACCACTTGAACTAAAGGTGGTGAGCCATGGGGATCTCTCCTAGAGAAGACTCTCATGCACTGTTCCTCCAGCAATGATATAATGGCAGACTGATTATTGACCAGATCTACCAATGAGGCATATTTTACTTCCAGTTCCTTGTAGCGTGTGGCTGCTCGAAGCATCTCCGCTGTTACGTTGAGGATTTTGTTTTCCAGATGCGCTATTTCCAGAGAGTTATCTCTCTTCCGAATGATCTCGTGTAGGAGCTGCATGTAGAGTTGGGTCACTCGAGAGTTCATATTCCGGCTTTCTTTCCTTAGTAACTTTACCTCGTTAACGATATTTCCATCCACGTCCACCACCACTTGTAACGTTTCCATGTCTCTCCTTTGCTTACCTAAAGCGTCTTTAAGATTCTCCAAATCCATTCTTGTTACCTGGTTCTTGTTTGGTCCAGGCCCTTTGGTGCTGACACATATAGGCCCAGTGATTTTCTGCTGGGGAACCAGAAATGTGTAACCACACCGCTTCCCATCATTGGCATCTCCATTGTCCACAGCACGGATAACTCTTTTTGAAGTTCCTTTCCGGCTTTGAAAGTCACTGTATGTGCAAGGTACCAGCGATATCAGCAACACTCCTAAGGTCCAGAAGGTTTTTTCCATCTTTACCCAGGGGCAAAGCTGTTGTCCAGGCGACTAAAACAGAAAAAGGTAAAGTTACTTATTTTGGCTGCAGTAAACCCCTCTTGCTATTGTGTAATGTTGGACATTTCAGCAGAATTCTTCCGAGCAAAATTTATGAGCTGCTGTTAAAGTTTATTACCGTACTTACAAAAACTGCAAGAGAATTTCAGAGTTGAACATTGCAGTTACATATTAACATTTCATGTTACATATTTCATGTTACACGCTTCTACCACCACTGATAACCATTTTCAGTTTTGGTTCCTGCTGTTTTCGTTTCAATATCACTATGAAGAAACCCACAAAAAAAAAATGTAAAAACAAGCTGCATTAGTAATTGTGTGATTTAAAAAAATAACATTAGAAGGGTAGGCATTAGAGATGAGCGAGCATACTCACTAAGGACAATTACACGATCGGGCATTGTCCTTAGCGAGTATCTCCCCGCTCGGAAGAAAAGGTTCGGGTGTCGGCGCGGGTGAGAGGTGATTTGCGGTCATGAGCGGGGGGGAGAGAGGGAGAGAGAGATCTCCCCTCCGTTCCTCCCCGCTCTCCCCCGCCGCCGGCAGCCGAATCTTTGCTCCCGAGCTGGCAGGTACTCGCTAAGGGCAATGCTCGATCGAGTAATTGCCCTTAGCGAGTATGCTCGCTCATCTCTAGTAGGCATGTGCATTGTATTGTGAAATGTAAGATGCATTGGGCAGATTTATGAGGGTAAATGCGCTAGAATGTTTACTTTGTGGCAAAACACTGCATCACATTTGTGGGAGAGACTGGGAGAAACAAGGGGCCATGGCATCGAGGAATGAGGAGGGAGGGATGTGGCTGAAAATGCAACGGCATGCAGGGAGGGGACTATGGCTTAAAATGCAACCGAATGTGCCAAATGTGTGGTGCAAAGTGGTGTCCAAGATTTTTTAGCAAGATGCTCCAAATTGTTCACACAACGTGAAAGATTTTGGGTGCTTTTAGTTAGTGATGGGCTGTGGGGGTTCGTTTACGGAGAATCTGGATTTCCCCATTTTGTTTTGAGGGATAATGTTTGTAGATGACGGAAGGGTCTTGAGTCTTGTTGTTCACCTCTGTATGAGTTGTCCATGCTCCGGCTCAGCGTTATGGTTGCTTCTGATTCCTGTAGTAGTCATTGCTTGTATTGTTTGGCCAGAGCTCTAACCAAGGACATGGGTGGGCAGTCGGCATCTTTCTTATATGCCAGCTTCTTCTGTTTGAATTCTGTTGAGTATTAAGTCATCAATTCCAAGTGTATTATATAAACAGGATTTGCAGGTATAGCAGTCTTGGAACACGGTCTGCTGGGACTAAATTGTTATTTTGCTGTGTATGTTCTACACAAGCCAAGCGTCTTTACTGCTTATGTGATAGAGATGCTGGTTTTAAGGCTGATATTTTATGCTTTAAAACATGGGTGCACAACCTGCAGGCCAGCCGCTAAGTGTGGCATGAGAAGATCTTCTGTGCAACCCCCACCCATCCAGATGCAGAAGTCATTGTTATTGATCACCTGTAGTTTCCATGCGAGGAGGAGCAGACTAGTAGTCACTGCGCTCTGCAGCCAACTCTGGATCCATTGACCCCTGTTTCCCACTCCAAAAAGGATTATATGAGTTGGAGGTTATCTTTGTAGTTTAAGGGAGTTGTGAAATGCTGGGCAGTTACCACAATGCCCTTCATCTTCAATGGAGAGAGCCGCATGCATGCATAGTTGCCTCCTCTCTGGAGTGCTGATTGAGGAAGAACAGGCCATTGTTCTGATGGGGGGAGAGTCCTGGAAGTGGAAGGCAGACCTATTAATGTATGGCATATACTTCTGCTATGCCATAAATGTCAGATGGGAATATCCCTTTAAATTTAATCTCAGCCTTATGGTTCGATATAACAGTTTTGTCCTGCGGACCAAAAAAGAGTTGTGCACCTCTTCTTTTAAAGGTTACTCCCATCTCATAAGTTCATGGCGTAAACTAGGATATGTTTATCACCTTATGACCAGTGGGATCCAACCTCTGAGACCTCTCAGTTCTAATGGCCCTTTTACACAAGATGACAGTTGGGTAAATGACTGTACAAGCGTTGACGTCCCCGCTATGGTCGTTGGCGCTCGTGCAGAGCATTTACACTAACTTCACCACTGGATCACTGACTTCTCGCTCAGCATTTCACCTTTCATGTGAAGCGAAGAACGTTGACACAAAAAAAAAAAAACAAGCCCACGATCCAGCTTTTTTTTTTTTTTCAGTTGACTGAAAAGTCAGCTTAAAAACCTGTGAATGAATACTAAGCGATTTTCTGTGCATTTACACGGCACGTTTATCGCTCAAACTCGTTTGTTTGAATTTATTTAAAGCGATAATCGTCCGGTGTAAATGGCCTCATAAGAACAAAATAGCTTTGGTGCTAATTTAGTGCTGCACCCCTTCTGTTTTCTATGCACAGTGGAACTCCTGGCCACATGACCGGGCAGAAGACTGCGGCTGCCCCCGTTTAAACGAAATGTATCGCCTATTTTTTTCCGCCTATCATTGGGTGAAGAAACATTTTCAATTTTTCTAATATTTATTTTCGGAGTCTAGATTTTTTTTTTCAATTCTATTGTCTGTACATGATTGTGGTATAGCCAGCAGGCCTGGTGACATCCCAATTATGTGGGCTTCTAATATAGAGGCCTTGAGGCAGATTTAGGGAACGTCACGGATTATGTTCCTGCTGGCCTCCCAATGGCTCCAGCAGCCCAAGTCACCGCTGCAGCCGATGTAAACGGACCGGAGCGGTGCGCAGTGAGAGGTGAGTGGTGAGTGTCTTTAACATGCATAACCTGCCCACCCACTCCCGCTTCCATTCACAATAAGCAGGTAGTGATTCATACGTGAACGACTGGTGATCCGCCACCCAGTTTTCTGCATGCAGAAACTGAACAAGAAATGAAAGACCTCTCGTCCTTCCTTCCGTGTAAATGCGTGCACCGACTGAACAATCGTTTAGATTCTTACTGGATCAGGTGAATCCCAACGATAATCGTTCCGTGTTAAAGAACCTTTACCCTGGGGGCTAACTATGCTACCTGCTGATCTTAGGCTTTATTCCTTTAAGAGGAAGGTGCAGTTTAGGAAAAAAACTAAAATGTGGTAAATACTCAGTTTTTAAGTACAGATTTATGATTTATATAATGGCACAATCGGAGACCGATATCTGCAAGAACACGTAGGATCAACCTGGAGCTATGCTTCAACAGATTGGTTTTAAAGTCCTGTTCTGCTTTTACTGTAGAAACCATCCATTTCCTTTAAATCCAGCTTTTAATGATGTGATGTCAGATCTGTGTATTTTTGACATGTGGGTAACTTCCTGCCTGTTTCTATGCTCCATGAGCACATAGTAAAATTGATTTACTTGCGTCTTTCTCTTTACATGCACATTATAAAAGAGCTAGATTAAGGCCCAAACTCTTTGATGTGAACCCAGATGAGCATCTGTTTCCATTGTAATCTCCCTTGGCCATCACACATAAGACTTCTCCACCCCCTGTTGTTCTAACGTCTTAACCCACTTCCATTCCTGCAGATACATAAAGTGCTAGATAAGCATAAAACTGGTGACAGCCCCTTCATTATGCTTAGTACTTCTATACAATGAACAAACCATGTAATAAGCTTCATATGGTATTACTGGATGGCAGGGGCATTATGCCCTTGTATTCAGGAGAATAGTAATTTATAATCATACCAGGATCACTGTCAAAAAGATCTTAACCTCCAGACTTACACACATGTTATTGTAGTTCTGAGCACTTGCTAAAGTTTTAGTGCACAGTGAATATTGTATGTTCACATATTACCATTGAAGTTTTGCCATAAGTTTTTAAAGTCTTAGCAACAATACACTTGGTTTTGAAAAACACACTTTAGCTGTGACGGTGGGAATATACCTTTAGGTACATGTATGTCAGATTTATGGAGAAGTGCTACAGAGTCACTATTTTAGTAACCGTTTTTCCAATTTTAGCAAAAGCTTCATTCTGTATGGAAAATCCTCATCAATTTGTCATCAAGCACATTGATGTGATGCAGTGACCAAAATATAGAGTGCAGGTTTTCTGATCCATGAGATCGGTTAGGATGGAGGAATATGCATCTATAGGCTTTTCCAATCTGAAACTTTTTTATTGGCTGGTAGTAATGCATAATATGGGTACAAATGTAGCATGGCGCAATTTTGTTATTTCTTTGGTAGTGAATAGTTCACACTGTTGAAAGAAACAAAACTCCATAACTTATGGCAACTTGGGCCACTTTCACACATGGCGTTGGTAAAACACAGGAATTTTTTAATCACACTCTTGATCGGCGTTGTTGAACAAGGCTTTAGGGGTTAAAAAGCACAAAAATGCGCAAAACAGTAGACCGCTCGACGATCACTGCGTTAGAAAATGTTGCGTTTGAGCGCAGGCCTGCGAGGCCCTATTGAGGTCAATGGGGACGTTGTACCGCAGTTCGCTTGGCGTTTTGAACGCAGCAGTATGAAGCACATGTGTGAGAGCGGTCTCATGGTTGCAATAAAATGGCTGGTTGCTGTGACCTTGGCGATCCCTGCGGGGAAACAGTTGCATGATACTTGGAAGATATTGAAATAATGAGAATTCTAAAATTGTTGCAAGTTGTCTCCAGCACTTAACTTCATAGAGAAACTTTGAGGTCAAGGTAACCCACAAGTCTCCATGAAGCCCAAGCCTAAATTTGCATGTGAATGTTTGACTTTTTCACCCATCTCTACTTTACTATTTATATCCACAATACAATCTCTTGTTGCTGTAAACTCTGCGGTTTTCCACCTCCCTTGACGGCTCCACTTCAGAAACTTTGTGGGGAACTATGAAACGTAATCTGACATTAAAAACAATCATTCAAAAATGTAAAAAAGTGACTGACAGGTGACATCTTGGAGAGCATCTGTATGGCGTTGTCTGAGAGCACTAGAAGCCTACTAGTGTTGAGTAGGTCTTTGGGGGAAGCCAACGTGTGCAAGGCAGCTCTCGAATCAACAAGACAGACCTGCGACATTTATGTGGCTGCTTTTAAAAACAGACATCTGTTTGCAAGAAGTTTTGTGAACCTGCAGGACATCACTTTTATCAAAGGAGACGACTTTCTTTACTGCAAAACAGATGATGATCTGTGTTTTTGGATATTGTTACCTTTATGCATTCATTCATATTTATTGATTTTGAAAATGCAGGAAAAAAGGCTTAATGATCTCATGGAAGTAGTTATTTCAGAGCTTCCCAAGCCAAGAGCCCCAAAAATGTGATATAAATCAAAATGATAGGCCTTGGAGGCTCAACAACATCTGTAGCACATTTAAAGCTATAGGTTTTCGCATTTAGCAGAGTCCATTAGAGCCAGGTGTTAAAGAATGATAGGACTAAATCCTTAAACAATATACAGACCAAGTCTATGCTACTTGGAGCACTCCGATTACTATGGAACTGCTCGTACTTGCCAGCATGTCATCCAGGGACCTGCGGTTCACAAGAGCCGGAGAGGTGGCCAGTGTGGAAAGCTGCACCGTGCATCCAGAGTCATAAATCCAGAAAGTTCACAATGATCTGGTTTTCATCCATGTAGAATTAATTGGAACAGTCCAGTTCTATATAAGCAGTTCAAAGGGGCGTCAGACTTGTAATTACTGTATGATGCAGTGTTGTGATGGTTAATCGCATCCACACTTAACACTTATTCTATTAAAGTCAACATTACATCTTAGCAAGGGTTTTAATTACCATCAGTCATTCTGTGCCTTATCCCTAACTTGCTATTGCCAACATCTATTCTTGCTAACGGTGAAGGGGTTAAGTTTCCAGATGTGCCCGTGTGATAAATATCCTATTTCAAGGAACTTTTGCCTTCATTTAAAATTGCATTCTAAAAAAAAGAAACAAGAAGAGCGTTGTGTAGAACCAACCTTGTCAGAGCCAGACGAGATCTGCTTTACGTCTCCTCCCAAACAATGTAAAGAGGTGCGGAGGGAGGCTCGATCAGAATTCAGCAAGCTGCTTCATTTCTTTCCATCTGTAAGCCATGGATGGAAGTGAAATGCGCTGTGTTCCAGTTGCCTCACTCCAGCCAGGTCCCGATTGGAAATGCTCTGCACATCCCATCCTTGTTACTGGAGTGTCGAGAAGGAGGGATTCCTTAACTGTCATTGGCTTTGGGAACTCGGCCAGTTGGCTCTCTCAAAGTTTGCAGCACAACAGACAAGTTAAAACCGATTCCAGTGCATCTTAATTCCTTTATTTAGCAGTTTGTAACATTGTGAACTTGATTGCTCAATGTTTTCTCAAGTGATGCGAGGAAAGGGACCCTTTGAGTTCATCCATGACTGGGGAGCTGTGGACCCAAGGAGAAGACTGTGTTGACTTGCATAATTAAAGTTTTGTTGCAAAGCTTCCTATTCTGTTGACCATATCTGTTTAATTTGCACTGTCCAGTCTTTATATTGAGGGCTTGCTCTGTCCACCTCCATATCTTTACTCTCATTTTGCAGTATTTTTAGACATGGCTCATTCCCTGGGTTGTAGTCTCCTTTTAGGTGGTGGTGAATACTGGTTCTTCTGTTGCAGTCTTCACTTTGAACTTCCTCCTTAAGCATTCATAACGGCTTAGAAAGCGGATCTGGACTGATACAAGGGTCCCCTTGAAATCCAAGCCCCTCACAATTCTTTTTAGAATCTCGGTGTATGAAACGTAGTAATCCATTGTTTTAAACTCTGCGAGCCGCATTGAGTTCTCCTCCTGAAAGCTTCTCATGGTCCTGCCGGCTCTAGTTTGCAGGAGCTCAGCACATGTGGCTCTAGTTAGCGCTGAGTCGGAGATTAAATCGCAGTGTTTGTTTATGGTGTTCTTTCAGTATACCTCTGTAGGACCGCAGCAAGCGCCACTGGAAGTAAAATAAAGTTTGTTTCTATTAAAAAAAAGGAGCAAATCACTTACCTCCGTTCTCTCCCGTGCCGAAACTGTGTCCTGAGAGGAGTAGACTCTGCGTTATGTCCTTGTTTAGATAGGGAGGGATACAAGTCTTATGTAATGTGCCTCTGTATTAAATTCTAATGTAACCTGAGAATGAGACCATGTGGGGGTCTCTCTGACCTCCTTTTTTAAATTCATGATTTTTTTTTTCTTCTTTTCGGAGCTGCAATAAGAACATGTTAGAAGCTGTAAGTCAGGTTTGATGAACTTTAATGCAGCACATGAGCTTTAATAAGCGGGAACATTATTCTGAAAAATATAAAGTGCTTGATGTCCCCAGAAACTGTAACATTCACATTTGTGCTTCTAAAAAGGAACCTTTCATGAGACAATGCCATGACTTTCTACATTTGCTATTGTACTTAACTACTTTTATAGAGCTCGTACATTTTCTGTAGTGCCGTACAAAGATGATCACATACATCAGTCCCTAGTGGGAGACTCAGTTGGGACTCTCTTGAAGCCAAGATCCAAGGGTTTGCAAGGCAACAATGCTAACTACTGAACCACTGTGCTGCTCACATTTATTAACGTAATTACCAGAACACAGTTTGGGTATATCCACTGGAGAATTAAAAATCCTTGGGGAACAGGTTCTAGGCAAATGGCATATATTTATTGGAAAAGAGCTTGGACCCGTATTACTTAAAGGGATTGTCCAGGATTAGAAAACATGGCTGCTTTCTTCCAAAAACTGTGCACATCAGTATCTCTGGGGCCTGCGGGCCATCACATATGACAGTCAGTCCCACCTAGTAGAGGTATGAGGGACAATGACCGCTCAGTGATATGTTCAGGACATCCTGCAGCCACATGTGGTCCTCTAATGGCGTTTTTAGCAAGATAATGCTCGGCCGCACACAGCGTGTGTGTCCCTGGAATGCCTCCACAATTTTGCCACACTTCCATGGTCTGCTCGGACGCCAGATTTATCGCCAGTGTATAGGGCCATCTGCGACACCAACTTCTACAGCCTGCAATTTTGCATCATATAGAGGCTAAGTTACAGCAAATATGGATCGATCTGCCTGCCTGCATCCAAGCTAGAGGCGGCCCAACGGGGTACTAGAGCTTCCCTTCAGGTTTTCAGCAGTAAATTATCCTTTTGTTCTGTAAGGCCTCATGTCCATGGGCAGGTTTGATTCTGTGTGTGGAATCCGGCCCGTGACCACGGTGGGAGACGCTGTATACCTGTGCAAGCGGCGGTATCCGTACGGACCCCTCTTCCGGGTTGTCAGTGCTGCAGATAGTCCGTACGGTTCGCCATCGGACATGCACAGTACAGAATTTTTTAAGCTCCTGCTTTTCCTTCAGAACCCACAGCCTTTCCACGATGTCATTTGACTTCTATGGAAGCTATTCGTGCAGGAACTGCACTGAAATGGAGCATGCTGCGACTTGTTGTCTGGACCAAAAGGTCCGCTAATCAAATCCACATACTCTAATTCCGTTGTAGACGCCCATGTTTCCCTATGGGTGGCTTGAACTGCAGATCATAAAATCAATGGGAGCTGTGCCTGCTAATACCCTGAGGTCGTCGCGGAGGCTTCCCCTGCTTCAGCTCTGACCTCTGTATTTATTTGGGGCGCTGACAGTATGCGCCCGCTCAGCTGATCAGTCGGGGTCCCAAGTGACAGACCCTGGCCGATCAACTATTGATGACTAGAGATGAGCGAGCATACTCGCTAAGGACAATTACTTGATCGAGCATTGTTCTTTAGCGAGTATCTCCCCGCTCGGAAGAAAAGGTTCGGCTGCCAGCGCGGGTGAGAGGTGAGTTGCGGCCATGAGCGGGAGGGGGGAGAGAGGGAGAGATCTCCCCTCCGTTCCTCCCCGCTCTCCACTGCCGGCAGCCGAATCTTTGCTCCCGAGCGGGCAGGTACTCGCTAAGGGCAATGCTCAATCGAGCAATTGCCCTTAGCTAGTATGCTCGCTCATCTCTATTGATGACCTATCCTGATGATAGGTCATCAATAGTATTTCCCTGGAAAACATGTTTTAAGACCACTTTCAGAGTTGCATGCTTTGCAGCCTTGTACCATCCTTGCATGACATTTTACAGATTGTGGTCCCCCTAGGACATCATGGAGCCTTAGGGAGCATGCACAACTCAGTGGGCTGCAATTAAAGAGTCTGTCAGCACAAGCACCACCACACAACTACTCCTTATGGCCGTATAGGTGTAAAAAACGATATTTCAGAATGTCTTGGGTACTTAACGTTCCAGTGCGGTAATCCTGCAACTGGTTTGTTCGCTGAAGCACTTAGAAGTCCTCTGTTATATCATAGGGATAATGAGAGCTGGGTATGCATTAGCACATGCCATATGTACTATTTGCAGTCTTACTTCAAAGGAATGCCAGCATGTACGGAAATAGAAATTAGATATTCGGAATCCGTGTCTTTTCACGCAGCTAGGCATTTCAAGGCTTTAGGGGGACTTCCTTGGTTCCGCATTTCCTTTTAAATTGAATGCCCTGCTTTATTCAAATTACATTGCACTTGTGTAGACACCTTTCCAGTCACCTATAATCTATAGTTATAGAGTGGCCAGTGTGCTCAAGGGGTCCTACCGTATTACATAATCCTATTCCTACCTATTGTGGGAAAACCCGCCACCAAAAAATGGCCGAGCCGGAACGTTAATAGGCTTGTTCAGGATTTAAAAAAATAAATTGGCTTACAGGAGTTAATGTGCCAGAATTGTAAACACTAAAAAAACTTTCTTCCCCAATAAATCCCTGCCTTTCCAGCGCCGTCCTCTGGTGCTCCAGAAGGGGGGGTGGGTGGGGATGCGTCTATGAATATCTTGGGGCTAGTGATCCTTGAGCAGGGTATTACTCTAATTGTCCCTTTACAGCTGAGTAAACGCTGGTAACAAGTTAGCATCAGTTTCTGACCTATAAGCAATTTTTTTTGTAAGTTGTCTGGCAAAAAAAAATAAATAAAAATTCAGGTTGACAACCCTACTTGTTTAAGTTACGCCTTATGCAGGTCTACGGGTTTTGGGTTTAAAGGTAATCTAATACCCAAACAATAGAAACGTGAAAGAGGGGAACCAGGGGTCACAGGGGTAGCCCCCCAGAGCTGTTACTTGTCCACCTGTAATATTTCTTATCCTGAGTGTCTAAGTTAATAATGGAACAACAATCCTAACAAAAGTACTGTGAACCCGCAAGTTACAGCGACACGAAGATGGCGTTGGGGTGTGAGGGACCACAACGGTATGTAGCCATGGACATGCCAAATCTGTGGATAGCTGTGTGACAGTGATTATGGTCACAGCGATGGCAGTAGTTGCTAACTGCTGTTTTTGGGGGATCCACCATTTTTTAGTCTAGCGTAACCTTTAAATGGCTCAGTACAACTTTTATAGAAGGCTTGATACAAGAGAAAAGTTTGAAGGCTGACATAAGTGTTTTTCTCATTTTATGGTGATTGCTTTGAGAGAAGTCTATTTATCGGTTTTATTCATTTAAGCCCGTGCATGTGCAAAGAGCATTAAGCAAAAGTGTATATACGTCTTTCAGAATGCTTTTTCCACTATATTCCCAGGCACAGCTTGTTTGATTTCTGGATCTCGCTCATCTGTTTAATTCATCTTAAGACTACAGTAAAGGATGTATAGATCGAGGAGCTGGCCAGAAAAGGGCTCAGAGGAAACAGACCTCAACTTCTATTTCCGCTGTTGATTAACCACATGTTTTAGTGGACATGGGGACCTGTGGTCAGCGCTTAGAGGGCCCCCGCTGTGCAAACATGACATTGTATGGCTCCTACATTTACAGTAGAAGTATAGAGAACCTTAACCCCTTCTTCCTCAAATATGGTCTATAAAAACCTCATCTAGCAGTATAAAAAAGGCCTAAGTTTAGTTATGAGTTAATGGCAACCAGAAAAGTCTTCTAAAGTAGCTTTGGCCATTGGGGTTGTTGAATGTCGTTCCTAACACTAAAGACATTGAGTTTGTAACGAAGACTGTGAAGTCCTAGAAAATCCCACTTTAATGACTGATCGGAAAGACCCAGTGTGGCTATATTTAATGAGAGCACCAATAGAAATTGGTAGCGATTGGCAAATGCACTTCTGTATATACATGAAGAGAAGACTACTTGTACAGCATGACCGCTGCCCAGAAGATGATTTGGCTGATAGTCTTTTATGTGGCGATCCTTCCAACCAGGATGTATGTGTGAGCGGAAGAGGCTTTAGTTTTTTCCAGTTTTGGGATATTTGTCCATCAAGGCTAAATTACTTTCTTTCATTGCTGGTTGTTAAAATAAGAATTTGTATCACTGCAACCTTTGTTAATGATAAGGCTCTGCTGAGAAAGGACTTGTCCCACCTTTTTCTTAAAACTGTGATTGCCAGTTCCAAAGGCTTCGGAAATCTTAAGATTTTTAGGTCTTCTGAGTTTTCTAACAACCATAGTCTCTAATTGAAGGACTGTCCTGACCACATTAATTGTAGATTCAGAATACTACTGTCATATTTTTTTAGTTAGACCTCTGTAAAGGTCACTCCAATTGTCCTGAGATCCATTTGTTTTAATTTTTCTCCAGTCTTCTGTTCATCTAATTTTTTTCCTCTTTCCTTACACTTCATTCTGGTGTTCAATTTCTACGTGATATATTTAGCTGAACTTATAAGGCATCGTTTTATTTTATTTTTTAATCTCTTTTTCAACATACATTCAATTGAGGTAATCCAGTGACCCCTGTTGGTGTATTAAACTTGCCATGCATATTAGACTGGGATCAGCTGATTGCCTAATGTGTATGGCGGCCTTCTGACTCTTCTCCATTGGCAGATGGTGAAAGAGATGAGGATCAATTTTACTTCAACTTTCCCAATACTTTTGCTTTTGGGGAGGTAAGTGACTGCCAGAAGTGACTGAAGTGGCTCATTCCCCTCTCCCCATTTTGAACTTCTTGTATAGAAGTGTCCTATGAACACCACAGTAATGCATATATGAACATGCTCTACCGTGGTGTTCATAGGAGACTTCTATACATGCAGTGTGTTTTATATTAAATGTAGGTGCCCTTTTTACGTGGAATGATCTATTTATATTATCACAGGATGATTGTTCAGTATAAATCTAACAAGAACTAGTTCTCTTATCTTTTGTCGTTCAGTTTAGGGAGACCTAAAATTCAAACGACTATCAGCCCATATAAACAGGCAGTCATTCATCTAGGAACTACTGCCTGTTTACTGTGAATAGAGTTGGGTGATCGGAAGAAATCCGCAGCCTGTTCTGCTTCCATTCACTTATCAATTATTGCTCCTGTGTCGGGTGCTTAAGTGCCCAATAATCCTCCTGTAATAAAACAGACCCAAGTTTCTTTTAAATTCTGGCCTACTAGGCACTAGTAAGTCTTATGGTATACTCTAGGTCCGTGATGGCGCACCTATGACACGCGTGTCAGCACTGACACGCACAGCCGTAGTTGCTGACATGCAGCCATTCACCCCGTTAATAGTGAATACCGGCAGGCGCCATGGCTTCCCTGCCAGTATTCACTAAGCAGCGCTACTAGCAGCGCTGATCCTGGCACACACTGTGATGTCAGTGTGCAGCTGGGATCCTCCTCCTCCCCCCGACGTCTCCTACTACTTTGTTCGCGAGAGCATCCGGGGAAGGAGGCGTCCGGCAGCACACTGACGTCAGTGTGCTGGAGATCATTGCTGCTAGCGGCGTGTTGGGCAAAGGAGGAGCAGAGCTTCCACGAGGTGGAGGGGATAAATATATGGGTACTTGGGGAGAAGGGGGGCTGAGGGGCTGTCGCTGCTGGGGGGCCACTGTGACTGCTGGGGGCTCATCATTACTGAGATAAGTGAGGGGGAGGCTGGGAGAGGCGAGGGCCTGTGCTATGGATGTTTTGGGTTTATTAAATACAGTTGTATATTACAATTATACATTTTTGTTATTTAAGCTATAAATATCACAAATTTATGGGGGGGGGTTTTCTCAAAGTGACACACCACCTGAGTTTCATGCTCGTTTTATTTGGCAAATTTTGGCACCAAGCTCAAAAGGTTGCTCATTACTGTTCTAGGTACACCAAGGAGGATACATTCAGAACTCCTATATTCAGTTGCAGATTTTATCCATCCTAATTTTTTAAAAACCCAGCATATGCACCATGTATCGTCTTCTGGCTGTACTCCCTGACTGGTAGGGGGCCGCAATGTCTGGACCACAATAACTAGAAATTGACATGGCCACTTCAAGGGCTTATTCACACGTCAGCATTTTTCATCAGTAGTGGAACGTACCGAGAGAAAGTATAGTGGAAAGATTTACATTTCTTCTATATTTTGGACCCACTCCTCGTTCTGGCTTACAAAATACTGACGTGTGAATAAACCCTAAGGGTGGGTTAACACAGACTTTTTTGGCAAAGCATCACTGTAGTTTTTGGAGCCAAAACCAGAAGTGGGTCCAGGAGGAAGGAGAAGTACTAAGCCCTTCCTTTATATGACTCATTCCTCTTGAATCCACTTCTGGCTTTGACTCGAAAACCGCCACAAAAACTGGTGCGTTATTTAAGGAAAAAAATGCTGTGTGTGAAACAACCCTTCAGTCTTATCAAAGATGGGAAAGTGGGTTTTAAAGAAAAGGAAAAGCCTTACCAAAGGAATGAATCCAGCTTTAAGTTTTTAGCTGTACTGTAGTAGTGTTAACTTCTATAGTGCCGTTCTTTCCATCTGTTACATGTGACCCATTTGTGATCCCCTTTTCTCAGTTCTGAAGAGATGAACAAATGATATTTGACTCGAGATCGGAGACTATTGTAAGAACTGTATCTGCGTGTCCCAGCGCACAGGGGAGAAGGCTTTACATTTATCTAGCTAGTTATTGTCTTATGTCTTCCAGCATATGATTGTTCTTCTTTTCAGCCCCTTTTGTAAATGCTGCAGGCAATTCATAATCTCAGCACCAAAAAAAATCCACCGCCTAATTTGTATATAGAAATTATTTCCGTTACAAAGGATTTAAGTTAGTTTATGGAGGTCATTAAAGTTTGGGTGACCCACAGTTTCATAATGGTTTCTTATTCGAACAAGGGATACGTTTTACCGTAAGATGCTTACACCATAAAACTACAGTTTCTTTTTGGCACGGAGTGCAGAGTTGTTTTTTTTTATTTTTGTCATTGCTGTGATGTAAATTTCCTGGATATGAAATATCAAATTTTTGGAGCCTCCAACGGTTGCCTACATATAGTTATTCAGTGTTCCAACTGAGCTTCTGCCGCCTTAGACCACCACAACTAGACTCTTACTACTTAAAGAGGTTTTCCAGGCACAAATACTATTGATGACCTGTCATTGATGGTTGATCGGCTAGGATCTGCCGTTTGGGAACCCAGCTGATCCAGTGCGAATACACACAGGGGTTGGAGCCGGCATAGTTGCAGGCAGAGGCGTTACTTGAAGCTCCTGTTCCCCCAATTATAAAGCTTTATTCATAGTACTGGGCTCCCTATATGGAGAGGAGAGGCCTTATGGGCCCCCTCAAGGCTCCTGGGCCGGGGTGCAACCACATCCCCTATAATTACACCTCTGGTTGCAGGCATAGTTCTCAAAGAAATCCATGAGAGCCACACCTGCAATTACTAGCACCACCGCTCTGAGGTCAAAGCAGCGGCTTTCACTCTGACCCCTGTGTGTAGCGGCACTGACGGCATGAGCCTGCTCATCTGCTCAGGTTACCAAGCGGTAGACCTCAGCCAATCAACTACTGATGTTCTAAGGTACTTTAAATAGCAATTCAAATATTTGGTGCTGGCAGAATCTGAAGGACATTTCGGAGGAGCATTTTCAGGACTTCTGTCTGACAGCCATTATGTCATTTTTGAGACTTAGTGACCATTTAATGGTAAATAAAAAATCGCAGTATTGTGTGGGGTGTTTTAGTACTTACTAAAGAGGGGAAAAAAGCCATTATTTGACTTGTGCTCCGTAATGACATGTACCTTGTCCACAGAACTGTCAGCCACAATGGCCCTATTTTCCCCCCCTTATATCCGTCCATGAGACTAGTTGTAGAAGTATGTGTGCTTGTGACCTCGGAGTGGTCCTTCCCTGGTTTCTTCCGCTGTCAGAAGAACGTGTGAGCAGCCACTTGTTGGAAAGCCTAGTGATCCCTTTTTGGTTCCGGTTCAGTTGTGTGAGAAACGTCACTATGTTTCTACGTGGCACATCCACAACGGAAATGGTGCAGGTTTTGCCATGGATGCTTTGGTTTTGTTGCAAATTTCACTCTCGCATTTCGAAGGGTGCAAACACGCAGCATAAATGCACACATAAGATCTGTGCTATAGGTCGGTTTTGCTGCGGGTTTTGTATGGATTTTCTTCATGCAGCACATGTAGATTCATTTTATCTGATTTCCGTTACTTCTGCAGTGTATCCAATGAATTTTTCATGGGGAAAATCCGCATTGGACATCTGCAACAGACCAGCACCGTAAGAGCGGACCCCAAGACACTCTAGTGTCCCATCACTCCTGCAGATTCTGGGAAAGCTTGCAGGAAGGGGTGGGACATACAAGAGCAAAACAAAAAACCTCAACAGCTATGCGATTCTGTTGTCTTGCAAAAGTATTGTATGACTGACCTAGATTTTCAAGACTCTTATCGTTAAAATTCTCCTTTTTAATGTGTTCACAGGTATTTACCTCTCGGACCTCACATACATAGATTCTGCATATCCATCGACTGGCAGCATCCTGGAGAATGAGCAAAGATCCAATCTGATGAATAACATCCTGAGGATCATCTCTGACCTGCAGCAGTCCTGTGAATATGGTGAGAGGTTACATACCCTGCAATGCCAGAGAGATCAATGTTAGCATTTTAAGTGACATATTAATGAACTCCAATACTAAGCAAAGAAAATCATTGTAGTAGGATAGACTAACTTAGGAAGTGTTTCACTGAAAAACTAATTATCTTCCTAAAATATAACTTTTATTAAAAAATAAGCCCAAGGCCGAAAAACAAACGAAACGCACGCAAGAACCAAAAACACCCACCAACGTGGTTGGCATAAAAGCCTCAAAAAGCGTCAGCCATAGGCTAAATAGCCGCCCTCTGCCCAAAAGTAATGCCACAGAGGGTATTGGATTGAGGCATAGGGAATAAGGGAGAACCCAGAAATTCGCAGTTTAAAAATGATTTTTCATAAAGTGAAAATAGTTGCGAAAATATGGGTCTCAACAAAAACCAGTGAACCGTCTTTGTTGAGACCCATATTTTCGCAACTAATTTCACTCAGGGTTTTCCCATTGAATACCTCTGGCAGTTTACTAATGCATTGACACAACTCAACCAAGCAGGAGGGTGCGTGCCATATTCCTAGGAGGTACTTGCACTGTCCTCATCCGCAGTATATGATCATGGCCTCGGGAATATGTTGGTGTAATGTAGGGTGCTTTCACACTTGCGCTGGGGATTGTGTTTTCCTTCTCCATTTGGCTCCATCTGTGGACGGAACTGAATAGCGCTGGATGGACCTCATTGACTATAATGGAGTCCGCCCAGCTTGCCCGGGTTTTAGACTGTAGAAAAAGGTGCCGCGTGCGGTGCTTTTTGTTCTGCTATTTTCAGCCGGATCTGTGACTGAACCTCCAGTTGGGGAATCCGATGCGAAACTTCCCTAACTAGAGAAACCCTTAACCAAATCACCTGTTGGGCCTATTTGGGGATGAGAGTTAAAGACAAATAAAAGAAAAAAAGCCATGTACAGCAGCATTTAAGCTTGATTGAACACTATTAAACATGAACATATCCTTTAGCCTACAACAGGCCCAAAGGATGCCAAAAGGACATCATTTTGTCATACGCTTTGGCCGTATGTGTCGGTATATTTCCTCAAAGCCCCACACACAGAATTGAAAAACCTAGTCAACCATGCTCTTCCATTCAAGGGATCCCAGAATCTTAATACAGTCGGTGCACCTCTAGGGGATTGTCTCATGGTCCTTTGTAGCCCCTTCTCATTACTTAGCCCTATTCCCCACTAGGAAAGTGCGATGATGGGTAAATTGCTGGTATTTGACCTATAGCTTGGGGGGGGGGGGTGGTGTAATTCATTTTAATAAAAAAATAAAAATGGCTAACTGACTGGGGATAACTGACAAAACTCAGTCTAGCTTAGCAAACCCTATATGTTGGCTCCGCAGGCATAAGCATGTTAACCAGTCTGTTTACTTGCAGACATCCCCTTGTTGCCTCATGTGCAGAAATACCTGAACTCGGTGCGGTACATTGAGGAGCTTCAGAAATTTGTGGAGGACGATAATTATAAGTAAGTTTGCAGCTCAAACTATTATATTTCTACTACTTGGGGTCTTTTTTTTTTCTTTATTTTCAATCATTTTAAACCAAATCTGTACATGGCAGAAGCGGACTGCCAACGCAAGTCCAACATTCAGCACCGATCTGTGGATGTTAGGTTTGTTACTTGGAACCAGAATCCTAACTGAGTGTTGAAGTGGATGCATGTAGTGGAGTCTACGGAGTTATTGTGTGCCGTGCAAATACCATCTTACTTGAAGTCTTTATATTGATGTTTCTTAAAGGATTTCAGTGTTCTGTAAGAAGGTCAGAATAAAATGGGGTATATTTGGCTGTCTGCACAATTACGGTATTTTCCATTTTATTCTTTTTTAAAGTGGCTTGTACAGTGACGCCCCCACTTGTGCAATCATCATCCATACATCTAAAAGCTCAGTAAAGTTAAGTTATAATAGTCTTTTGAGGGTCGCGCTGCGGCTCGGTTCATTATTTGCCCATTACATGACAAATGTATCTATAGGGTTGTGTGCCCCTAATGGATGTCAGGAGGTTTGCGTTTGACATCCACTAGTTCCACTTTATGTTGGTATGCCATTGTTTCAACTATTTAGAAAAGCATGTTGGACTTTTTTTTTCATACAGAAGAGACTCAAGAGAAAACATGATTTAGATACGATTATCGCTCAAAAGTCATCTTTTGAGCAATAATCGTGTGCATTTACACAGCAAGATGATTGCTCAAACGGCAGTTTGAGTGACAGTTTTGAGCGGTCACTTTGCATAAATGTGTAAATGAAGGCTCACGCTGTATGCAGAAGACAAGCGGGACCACTATCTTCTGCATACAGCTGTTGGCTTCTCGGAACTCTCAGCTGTATACAGCTGAGCGCTCCAAGCGAGGTATACAGAAGACAGCTGAAGCACTGTCTACTGCATACTCCTGCTGTCTACTGCATACTCCTGCTGTCTACTGCATACTCCTGCTGTCTACTGCATACTCCTGCTGTCTACTGCATACTCCTGCTGTCTACTGCATACTCCTGCTGTCTACTGCATACTCCTGCTGTCTACTGCATACTCCTGCTGTCTACTGCATACTCCTGCTGTCTACTGCATACTCCTGCTGTCTACTGCATACTCCTGCTGTCTACTGCATACTCCTGCTGTCTACTGCATACTCCTGCTGTCTACTGCATACTCCTGCTGTCTACTGCATACTCCTGCTGTCTACTGCATACTCCTGCTGTCTACTGCATACTCCTGCTGTCTACTGCATACTCCTGCTGTCTACTGCATACTCCTGCTGTCTACTGCATACTCCTGCTGTCTACTGCATACTCCTGCTGTCTACTGCATACTCCTGCTGTGTTCTCCGAGCGGGATACCAGCTGAAACAATGGTATCAGCAGTATCCCGCTGAGAACACAGCGCGTGGCACTGATAAGGCTCATCATCAATTTGCACGATGGCTGCACGTTGGACACAACAATTCTCCCTCAAAAGACTGCTTTTGAGCGAATTTTGACTGATAATGATTGTCTAAATGGGCCTTAACCAGTGCTGTATTTTATTTTTTAATATGAGAAACCTATTGGCATTTGTCACTATATACCGTTCTACAGCATAGTTGTAACGGTCTTCTGGAGATATGGAAGGCTTGAGTAGAAGATGAACGGAGCCTAATAATTACACTTGGGCTACATTCACACAGTTGAGAATCCCGCGCAGTTTTGTGCATTTCCCTTTTTCTCGAATGAACCTATTCACGAGCAAAGTTTTATTTATTTTTTAATCTTTTCCCTCAAAGCGATGCTGCGAGGATAAGAGTCGCAGCATGTTCTATCTTTTGGCACTCCCTCAGAATGCATTGCCCATTGTTTCAATGGGACCTTAAAAGACATCGCATGGCACCCACATGCTGTGCGATGTGATGTTTTCCATTGAAATCAATGTAAAACACGCATCTGATGATCGCAATATCACGTAAGTGAAGCAAGACATTTTTGAATAAAAAGCGCCTTGTATCCGCGTGAAAAATGCACTTTGGCAGCCACAGTATCGGCCTGAGCTTTTCGGCCCGATATCGCCCTCGCCCGAGTGAATCTGGCCTCGGGCTTCTATGTAGTGTCTGTACATCCAAGACGCTGCAAACTCCTGTTAACTTTCAAAAACTGCATTTTGCTTGTAATATTTTAAGGGATTGTCAATTATAAATTATTGGTGGCCTTTCTGCAGGATAGACCATCCATTGTATATCAGCAAGGGTGTGTGCGGACAGACCATCTATAGCAGATGAGCAATGGTCTACCACCTGGGACCCCCATCCTTCAGTTGTTTACTGATTACACTTGTGCACTGAGCTGATTTATGCAGATAGCAGTTGGCTCCGTTCCCACTGCAGTGGGCAGGCTTGGTATTACAGGCATTGAAGTGAATGGGAACTTTATGCTTAATCTCAAACGTGATCACTGCAGTGTCAACGGACCTGTCTGCTTCCTGCAGAAATCAGCACGGTGCAGAAGTTCATTCCTTTAGCGGACACCTGATCGGTGGGGGTCCCACGTGGCAAACCCTTGCTGATCTACCATTGATGGCCTATCCTATAGATAAACTACCAATATTTTACAACCGAACAACCCCTTTTAACAATGTTAACTGCAATGTCCATTCAAGTCTAGACGAATATTACCCCACCCCGATCATGGCACTATATTTACATCTAAAAACATTCCAGATATGGGTAATTTTGTGAATATTACTGGGATTGTAAGTAGCTTTCCTGCCTTTTTAAAGCAACTAGTGAGCCTAGTCAAGCTTTAACCCTTTGCAATCCAATTTTGGATTCAAGGTTTCCTAGGGGGCCTTATCTTTTTGCCATTATACAATGGCGCCATCTGCTGGCTAGAGATACTACTGCGGTATGGGACATACTGGAGAGGCCCCTGACAATAGAGCAGCCAGTAATATACAGTAAGAATACCCTGCTGGACGTCTTCCGACATCGGAGCTTTAAGGCCTCATGTCCACGGGCAAAATATGATTTAGGATCCGCAGCGGATCTCCCGCGTGCGGATCCGCATCCCATAGGGATGCATTGACCACCCGCGGGTAGATAAATACCCGCGGATCGTCAATAAAAGGGATTTTAAAAAAAATGGAGCATGGAAAAATCCGGACCATGCTCCATTTTCGTGCGGGTCTCCCGCGGGGACGGCTCCCGCGGGCTTCTATTGAAGCCTATGGAAGCCGTCCGGATCCGCGGGAGACCTAAAATAGGAATTTAAAGTATTTACCATCCGGCGCGGGCGGGGAAGGTCAGCTGTTCCTCACGGCCGCATCTTCCTTGCTTCGGCTCGGCGGATGTGCCCGGCGCATGCGCGCGGCACGTCGGCGACGTGCCGGCGACGTGCCGCCGGCGTCAGGAATTCATCCGCCGGCCGAAGATGAAGATCCGGCCGTGAGGAACAGCTGATGTTCTCCGCCCGCGCCGGATGGTAAATACTTTTAAATTCTTATTTTCGGCGCTCATGTCCGCGGGGCAGGAGGGACCCGCTGCAGATTCTACATGTAGAATCTGTAGCGGATCTGATTTTCCCCGTGGACATGAGGCCTAAAGCCTTCATTCAGAATGTCTTCAGAGGTCAGACACTGGATTTGAAAAGGGTTAATCATAGATTCATTTAATCTCATTTAGAAATTTGGTCATAAAATGTGGTTTCCCAGTTGTGGAGTCAAAGGTTATAGGTTTGTTTATTTTTTTTAAATGCTGGCTGAAGTAGATTGTAACCAGGCTTGCAGCATTGCTAGCCAATAAGGTGGTTTCAGAAACGCGATCACATGACCACTTTTCCTGCCGCTGAGTACAGATGTTTTGTCTGGAGCGAGCCTACAAGACGGGCATATTTTTTTAAGGATGTCTTGTGTAATAATTTTCAATGTGAGAATCCAGTAAAATTACTTAATACTATTGGGTCGGTCTCTGACTGTGCGTTGCAACCCTTGGCGCCATGACTAGTTCAGAGTGTACCCTGACAGTATAATGCAAAGCTTCGTGGAACTATGGTAAGCCTTAGGACATGAAGTGGAACAGCAGGAAAGTGGCGTGACTTCCACATCTCCAGCACACTTCCAGGCTCCATGTGTCTTGTGGTATGTTCTATTTCATGCTGTATTACAGGGTGTCTTCTAGCCACTAGTTATCATCCAATCCTGGCGTTGTTTTTTTACTTGCCCATATTTTGTCTGTGTCTGCAATTAAACAACTCCGTATTGACAGTCGGTGCCTCCGCAGAGCCTCCTGGCAGCGCCCATGGCAGTACTGTAATCTTACACAATTCTCCCGTCTAGTCTATTTTCTAGGATCTGGTGCACAAGGGCCATGTAAGATGAAAAGGCTCACATTCTGTATCGGCAGTCTAGTTCATACGCACACTGCTAGACAAAAGCGGTTTTCTGTGTTTTGCATGACAGAAAACAGACATTTCTGATTTCTAAAGCAATTGTTAACAGATGACTGGAAACAAAAAATGTAATTATCCTCTATAGAGCGGTAGTGGGAAGGAAGGGGAAAACAGTACAGATAGCAAGGGTTATGGGGTACATGGTGGAGACCAAATGTTAGTGAATAGCATACGCTGCAGCAATAGTGTCTTGGGCACGGAGCAGCACTGCGGAGTTCTGCATGGCATAATGACTTTCTGCAGCGATTACAGAACAGGACTTGAGGTCCCTGTGAGGAGTGTGTATGAGGAGTGACGCAATGATAGCTTGCCAATTCTGCTCACTTAAACGGCCTTCCAGGATAGCCCAGTTTTGACTTTTATCAGTTTTTAGGTGCCCATATATGTTAACCCTTTCCAATCCAATTTGTATCCTGGTTTTCCTAGGGGGCTTACTCTTTTTCTGCTGTTATACACTGGCGCTATCTGCTGGCTAAAGCCAGTACTGCATGAGGTGACACGTTGGATAGGCTCCGACAGCAGAGAGGATGCCAATATACAGTAAGAGAACCCCAACGGACGTCTTCCAACATCGGAGCTGTACAGCCTTAAATCATAATGTCTTCAGACGTCAGACAGTGGATTGGAAAGGGTTAAACTAGTTTCTTCGCCACCTTCCAGCTCCCTTTACCTTAATTTTTGTTCCCCCTTTTCTCTTCATAATTAACATAAGGTTTACACTGGTTGACTTTTCTATAGTCCGTGCCATGTTCTGCACTTTATCTCCGATGACTTGTTACCTTCATGCATCCAAGCACAATTTAATACTTTGTATAGTTTTGTAAGTTCTAATAAGTGACGGAACCGTGCGAGCTAGACTAAGCGCTTATTCACACCAGCGTATCTGCACAGCATATTGCACATTCTAAACTTGCGTACACAATACGCTGCGTATAGATCCTATTGATTTCAATGCGTTGGTTCACGTGCGCTTATTTTGCGTGCGCTTTTCGTTCGTGCAAAGAAATATGGAATATACTCTAGTTTCCTGCGCATTTGCACAGCAAAATGGCACACATTGATCGAATTACACTAATTGCCTAATGGAAACACGATGGCGTGCAAAAAATGCTGTAAAACGCGCAGAGGCGCGTGCAAAAACGCAACGCCCATCGTGAAAATGTTCTCATCTGTCCGGCCATAACCCTGCTTCTGTCTAATGTAAGTGGCCACCTCTATTCCACTTGGGATGAGCTTACCTAATGATGATCCTCCTGATGCATACTTTATCCATACATGCGGTCATGTTGCACAATTTGCAGTGCTATACAATGTTGCAGCGTCCTGCTAATTACGCACGGTTATTCCTGCCCTCCCCTGCACCGCTCATTTTCAGTGTAAGGGCTCATTCACACAACTGTAGCCATAAAATTCAATGCTGCAGGAGTCCCGTAGCGGGTTACCGGTCTGTGTGAGCCGGCAGAGACCGCGTATAGCATCGAGTGCACTGCGCATGTCCGCATGTTTCACGCAAAAGGTCATTCGCAATCCTTTTTCTCGCGCATACCTACACGCAGGGTTTACGTGCTAATGTGACCGGATCCATTAACTTTCACTGACTGCATTCACCTCGTGTCACGCGGCCATAATACATTCCGAAATCGCGATTGTGAGCCCTAATTCATATTCGCACAGTGATGTAACACTTTTATTTATAAAAAAGGAACTAATAAGTGGGCAAAAAAGCCAAGAACCTCCAGTGTGTACCCTGTGAGAGTTGTAGGGGATGAATCCTGTGTGATTGGGATGTGCTGCTCTTTTAGGTCATGTATGATGAGTTTAGTTGTATCCAGCCAGCACTCTATTAATACCAGATGAGAGTAATGCGTTTCTTCCTATGGCCCGAGTCTAGCCTGCTCCTTTTTACGCCCAGTTTTTGTATTTATTAAACAATTGGTCGACGTGAGAACAGACTGAAGAATGATCCTTGGAGAGAAAATAAATGAAGTCTTTATTTTCAGCAGAATGCTCTGGGCAACACCGGCCTCTAAACAATCAGCCCTTTAATAATGATGCGGTAATGTCCTCAGAACGCCAACCCCTCAGCCAGGTCACACTTGTGCAGAGCAGACAAGATCAATGACCAAGACAAGCCAAGTATATCAGTCTGATCGCCAAGAGCCTGAAGTTGCTCCTTTGCTTCTCTAATCCACCTATTTGCGATTGTGTACAAAGGTTTACATTGAATTTGGTGTGATGTCCGTATATGGCCATTATGAAAGCGCAGTTCCCTTCTTAGTCACTTTTTAAAATCTATGTGTTACAATGTCCTCCCACATTGTAAGTCATAAGGAATTATGTATTCTGGTCATTAAACATCTCTGCTGCAAATTGGTTTCAAGAAAAGATGACTTCCTGCGGGATCCACTTCTGGCTCTGACTCGAACGGTGTCCAAAAAGGCCCCAAAACCCTGTTTGAGAGACCAGCCTTGGGGCTCGTTCACAGGAGCCTAGCGATTTTTCAGTTGGCTGTGTCACGGCCACAGCACAACCAAAAATCGCATGAATGGGCGCACAAATGTGCCGTTTGTGCGCCTGTTCAGACGGCCCGAGCCCCGAATGCCTCCCCCTTTCCGCCGCCTCGCCAGCTCTCAGGAAGGGAATGGGGCGGGAACTAGTGTGCTAAGCTTCCACCCGTTGTCAGCTACCAGCAATGGGAGGGGGCGGGAGCTTAGCTACTAGCTCCCACCCCGTCCCGCTGCCTCCCATTGCAAATAGTCGGCAAGGGGCGGAGAGGAGGAAGAGGAAGGGAGTTTAGCAGACACTCTGCTAAACACCCTCCCTTCTCCAGCAGCTACCATAAGCTCCCAAAGGAGTCTATGGGAGCCACCGCTGTATTCCATCCAGAAGATAGTTCCTGACCTATCTTTTCTGGATGGTGTGTAAGTGCCTGCTTTTACGCCGTGGGAATACGCTCATCTGAACTGATGCATTGTGAACCAATGCATCAGATGGGTAGCATATATTAGCCGTCCGTGAAAGTGTGGACGATAAGAAGAAAAAAAGAAACACAGCAGCACTCCAAGGATTCAGCCACACCGCTGGTGCAAGGCACTATGCAATAGCCCAGTTAGGGTCCCGACTCCCTGGGTCCACTGTTGATCAGCAATGTAGAAAGGAGGAACCAGGCAGCATTCATTGAAGTCTTCTTTATTAAATAGCCATGAGGAAGCAAGCAGCCACGTATCGACCCTGTGCTCGGGTCTTTATCAAGTGTGGCCGATATACGCTGGTGTGAATGAAGTCTTAGGCTGGTTTTAGACAAGCAGTTAAAAACCCATCCGTCTTCTGCACGTTTTTTGAAAAATATTACATTTGTAGGTCACCCATTTTTAATCCGTATTTTGCCTACGTTTATTATTTTCCATTGGATTCATTTGGTTCTATTTTTGCCCAGTAGAAAAGAATACAAATACGGAGTAAATACTCAAAATAATCATGCTGAGTTTGCTTAAAATGGCTATTAGTGTGACCGTGTAATTAGCGCTATAGATTTTATATTAGCTCCACATTATGGTCCCCTCAACATGAAGCTCATATGGAGCAAAAATATGCCAGTCTGAAAGGGGCCTAAAAAGAGGAAAATAAATATTTCTCCCTTCTATCTATTGATTTGCCCCTTACTCTTCTCAAAAATCCCGGTAGCAGTTGGTGTGTATTATGATGATTTGCAGCAGGAGGGGTGCAGTGCATACTGAGAATCTCTTTGTGGATAGGAAGGAAGCTTTTATATCAATCTGTTAATTAGTGGTTGATACAGAAGAACTTCCTGCAGAAATGATGTGTAATGCATCAACTGGGCAGGAAGAGATAAATATTGTCGGCCCTCTGCAGAAATGGTCCCCATGGGATTTCACTTGCTGTGTAGATTTAAAATTCAGAAGCAGTTCAGTTTCTATTCGAGGTTTTTTGTTTTTTTTTCCTCTTTTTAAGGCCGCCTGCGAGCCCTGCACAGAAATAAGACATGCCCCGGTGTGTTTGCTGCGCGAGATTTCGTGCGGCCAAACCGCGGCCGTCTGCATAGGAGTGCGTATTGTAATGCACTCCTATGCAGGCTTTCAGTGGCGGAAATCCCACGGGAAATCCTGCCGCGGGATTTCCGCCCGTGTGCAGGCGGCCTTACTCAGAATCCAGTTGTTGCAGATTTTGCTGCGGATTACCTGTGGATTTCAAAAACTCTGATATTTATATTTTTTTCATGCCTTTTTTTCTTGCATAATCCAAAGGAAAATCTGCAGTAACAAATCTGCATCAAAATCCACCTCATTTGGTGTGATGTTCCTCCGCAGGTGTCTCTGGAGTTTTCTGTGGCTATCGTCAGGTATCCTGACATTAATCCCCTTCACTACCCTAGACCACCAGAGATGCTAGCAAAAACTATTCACTGCACTAGATCTGGGTGGTGTTTGATACTATTTGCCTGCATGTCAGGCGGGCGTGTAAATCGTTTTCACCCCTGCCATGGCTACCATGGGGTACATCTTTGTTTATATACCCGAAGATTGCCCAGACCGGGTCCAGTGGAGCTGCAGAAGTCAGGTTAGTTATAGTGAAGCGGTGTACTCTGTTCCAGAAACTCCGGATAGACAGACAATGACGGAGGCCCGCCCCCAGTTCCCTGCATCTGAAGCATCTGTCATCATTATATAATTCAGTCTTGTAGCCTCACTGGGGGGTGAAATGCGCTCGGTGATATAGCTCCAGAGTCATCTCTATATATCTACTCGATGGGAGGGAGCCTATACTATACCGCAAAGCTTTTAAGAGCAGTGGTACTGTTAGTTCAGGTATGTCTATGGACCACTTAGAAAGCGCTGTTTTTGAAATATCATGGTCTATCGGGATGTTTAGAAATTGGTAGGTTCTGGTTATGTGGCGTTTCGCTCCAGGGGGATCCCTTAATTGCAACTGGTTCAGTCCCAGCCACTCAATTACAGGTATTTTAAGCAATACTCTCTATATAGCTTTTGGCCTGTAGGTATGGGAAGAAGGGGAAGTGAATTTGTGGGTATTTAGCCTTCAGATCTCCCAGTGACAGCATTTTATGTGTGTTTCAGTGTAATAATGATTCGATATTGACTATTCCCCCGTCGTGCCAGTGACAGAATTCGTCATGTGAGAAATTGGCCTGGAAATGCGGATTATTTAGTAATGTTAGATAGGGTGAGAAATTCGGGTGCAGTGAGGTTATTTTTCTGAATTTCTGCCATGCTTTCCACGTTGACATTACAAGGCGGTTTTCTCTGTTGGAGTCTGTACATTTCTTTTGACCCCACCAGAGTGGGACTCTGACTCCATGACACAAACTCTTAGTCCACAGCCCGACCTTCAGCTCCATCCCTGTATTCATACATAGAAAATTACTATTAAAATGGTTAAATGACTCCTATCCTGCGGTCTTTGCCTCTCCCTGGTAACATGTTCTCTATTTCCCCCCCATTGTTTACAACCTTTATATGCAGCACATCCCTTTGTTTGCATATTCACCTTGAGAACATTTATTTTCCTTTTTTTATGTGCGATTTTGAATGACTCTCTAAACATAAATCGTCTTGTGCAGAGGATAAATGTAAAATGACTCCTCACCAGTAACGGTCCCTTTGTTTTGCTCTTACTGATTGTATACATGGATGATGTACATTGTATCATGATGTAGCTCTGTATGTTTCCATCTTTTCTGTAGTCCTGTTTTACTTGAATTTTGTTCTTTATGAATTCTGGTTTCTATCAACATTTAACTTTAGTACATTTGCCTTTCACCATCTATAAACACTGCGCCAGATCCATCTAGTGGAGTATCTTCCTGTTATTTCCATCAGCCGCACACTAACTCATTACCGTGTTAGTAAACTCAATGTGGCCTCTTCGGCATTGTTCACAGTTTGTTTCCAGGGTCCCAGGAGCTGGGAATATAAACCATCCAGAGTTACTAGAACTAACGGTGGTTTCAGTTATGTACGTGTTTCTTGCAATCTGCCTTCATTCTGTGTGCTTACCTTTTTTTTTTACAGATTGTCTTTAAAAATTGAACCTGGGACCAGCACCCCCCGTACTGCAGCATCTCGGGAGGATTTAGTAGGTAGGTCTTCCTAGTTTGCATTTTGTCTCACGGTAAATGTAACATTCCAATTTAATGTTGATAGTTTTTATTTTGCTTTGCAGTAGAATAGTACCTTAGTGTTTGGGCTGCTTTCACGCCTGCGTTGGGGCTTAGGCTTTCCATCTCTGCTCTGCTTTTGGAGGAGAGAAACAGATATAAAACAGACAAGTGATGGTTTTTTTCGCCAGTGGTTTCAAAAAACAGAAAGTCTTCTGTTTGTTTCCATTCAGTCCGGTTTCTGGGCTTTTTGGGGGGAGGGATAAATAACTCTGTATTCTGCACTATTTTCCCATCCAAAAAAATAAAAATTTGATGGAATGGAAGGAAACACAAGCGTTTCTGTTTGCTTTTTTTTTTAAATTGTGCAGAAAACGGATCTGTGATTTTTGGGGGTTTTTTTGTTAGCCCCCCCCCCCAGTTTTCTTTGTTGCTCTCAAGGAATGGAGCGCAGACGGAAACCCTGAACTGAGCCCTAACGCAGGTGTGAAAGCAACCTCAAACACAAAGCTGCTCAAGTGTACAATCCTCATAACTTGCAGCTGGACTTATTCTGAACAGTTTCACCATGCAGAGCTTTTACAGACCATAACAGTCCATTCACAGCCAATTGGAGCCTGATTGGTTGGGCTTCTATTACACGCAACGTCTGTTCCATCTTCTATGCAAAAAGGTGCATGGAGACGCAAACCTGTTGCTATTCGGCACAGAATCAGTGTTTAATTTGTGAAACTGAGAGCTTTTGTTCTGTTTCACACGGTCTCTAACCCCATTAGTCTTTTTGCTCGATAGAAAAATGCTGAAGATGACTCTTTTCTATCCAGCTTTAAAGACCAACAGGGACAGAAACCATGTGGAACAGATGCCAAAGTGGTCTCAATTCTGCACATTAAACACTACAGTTCTGTCCCTATACAGTTTTCTGCATAAAAGATGGAAATCCAAGATGGAATTGGCGTGGGATGTAAAAGTGCTGCTTGAAAAGAGCCTCTAAGAGGGTTGAACTCATTGGCTTTAAAGACTGCACACGTTTTTTGTTTTAGTTGGAGAGGGCAATTTGACTTGATCTCAAGAACGGTGGTCCTATGTCCCCTGTTTACCGTACTGCGGGGTTACTGCACCCACTCCAGTGAGAAGATTGATTGAAGTGCTTGTTACACAAGCACACCAACGCTCCATTCAGTGGGACTGCCGAGATACCAGAGCAGCACTAACTTGGGTATTTCCATCAGCCCCATTCAAATGAATGGAGCACTGACCATGCATATGTGGTCCGCACCCTATTCAGAAGGACATCACTGCAGGGGGAATAAGCGACCTCTGCAGTGACGAGAGCGGGACATGGCAAAATCCCATACAGGGATTTTGCGGTCCATACACCACTTGCTGAGCAGGGGCATACAGATTAAACAGAAACAGCGATCTGCAGCAGTTGTCAGACGTTTTGTGCAGGAGGGTCCAGAAAGTATTCAACAAAAAGGAAGCATAACCCTCTTATTAAATATACTATGCTGACAATAGTATTGGGGGACACATAGAAAATGAAATTTGATTTTATTTGCATTTTTCAATACAGTTTTGTGCCGCCTTTTGCTTCAATGACTGCAGTATCCTTTCTAGGCATGTTTTCCATCAAATTCCGGTAATTTGTAGAGGGATTTGCTTCCATTCCTCGATGAGCGCTTTAGATAGCAATTCAGGGAATTATCGGGGTGTTGGCATGCATGGATATGGTGGTCTAGTTCACTCAAGTTGCTTGATGGGATTAACCAACCAGACTTTGGGCTGGCCAATGAAATTTGCTGACGTTCTGATACTCAAATCAAGCCTGTATGACATGGTGCTCGGTCATGTTGGTAGAGACACAGAGCTGTAGCAAAGTATTGCCGCAGGGTACTTAATGCCACATTGTCCAGAATGTCTCTGTACCCATTGGCGTTGAGGGTGGACTTCACTATAATCTGTGGCCCTAGTCCTTTCAAGCAGAAACACTACAACTGAACCTCCTCCAGACTTCACTGTTGGAACAATGCAGTTGTGTAGGCAATCGCTACACCCAAGTGTGGCTATCCAATCGGCAGAAGGTGTATTGTGATTCGACAGTCCACAACACTTGCTTCCACTTCTTTGCAGTCCAGCAACGATGCTCCAAGCACCATTGCAGGTGCCTCTGTGCATTCACTGCTGTGATGTTGGGCTTGTGTGCAGCCGCTCGTCCGTGGTAACCCTTCACGTGCACTTACCTACGGATGTTTCTGGGGCCAATTCATGTTTCAATGGCCTATGAGACCACCTGAGCAAGTGTGTTGGCAAACTATGTGCGTGATGCCTTCACAGCTTGTAAAGGCTTGTTATGTACCTTCTATCAGTTTACAAGGTCTCCCCGAACGTGGCTGCACTGCAGACACCATACGTTTTCCATTTCCGAGTAACATTGCCAACTGTGGACTTGAGAAGGTCCAAAAGCGCTATGATGTCCCCTACAGACTGGTTGCTCAGGCGACATCCCACCAACATACCCTCTTGGAAGTTTGTCATCTCTACACCCCCTGGCATTGTGATGTTTTTCGTTCTAGGATATGCCTATGCGATACTCTCCTTTATACCTAACACTCACATTTGCATATCGCTTTGCCTGACAGCACTGGATTGGTGGGGTCCCAATACTTTTGTCAACGTAATATATATCAGACTTTATTAAAATCATAATATACAAGTCCAATCCCCCCACACCATCCAAAACTATAGGTAGTCTTTGAGCTAAATGTGAGACCATTTAAAAAGTTTCTCCTCTTCATATTCCCTTAAGAGTTCTTCAGCGATCCCATCTGAAAAAGCCCTGTGAGCTGGAATCATTGTCCTCAATGGTTTTCTATTCTCAATTCATTGTGATTTTGGCCACTAGTTTACATTTATTTCATGAGCTGGCTGCTGTGCTGCCTGATGAGCTCATAGCTACTTCCCTCATGCTTGGCTATATAAAATGAGTAGCTTTTTGGATAGTGTTTTTCTGTATAAATGTTTGTTAGTATATATTTTTCATAGCCCTGCATTCACGCCATTAGAATGTATTTGCTCCCCTTATAGTTTGATAGCCAAACTAGTATCGGATTTTTTTTTTTTTCCTTTTCTAACCCGGTGAAGTATTAGACAGCGGGAGTCTCAGTAAAGGCCCATTTACACGGGACGAATGTCGGGCAAAGTATGCCCGACATTCACCCCCGCATACTCTCTCTGGTGCTGCTGCATAGGAGTGTGTATCGCTGGCTCGCTCAGCAGGAGAGCCAGGGCAGCTGCAGAAGATTTCTCTCCTCGCTCTCCCCTGCGCCTCTCCATTCACTTAATACAGTGGCCGCTCAGTACTGGACGGCTGCTGTTTACACTGAACGATCATTGTTCAGGATTTTAAGCTGCATAAACGATGGACGATGAGCTGAACAATGATCGTTCAGTGTAAGCAGCAGCCGTTTAGTACTGAACAGCTGCTGTGTTAAGTAAATGGAGAGGGGTGGGGGAGAGTGAGGAGTGAAATCTCCTGCAGCCATCCCAGCCCCCTGCTGTCTGCTCTGTGAGGGAGCCAGCAATACTCTCTCCTGTGCAGCAGCACGGGCGCGAGTACACACAGGGGCGAGTGACGGGCATCACCCGACATGCATCCTGTGTACATGAGCCTTTAGCTCGTATCTCTTGACTTTAGCAGTGCTGAAATGGTCCTGTCTACAGCGTTGCATATATCTATTATAGGGTTGTGTTTTAGAAATCTTCTTTACAATATTGAAACTACTAATTATATCTTTTAGCCATGATTTTATTTAGTATATCAGTAAAATTCTCTCTTCTTTGCTAGGTTCGGAAGTCGGAGCCTCTCCTCAAAGTTCTCGCAAAAGCATTCCTGTGGAAGGAGTGCTGCTGCCTCCAACACCACCATCTCCTCGAAATCTTATCCCACTTGGTCACCGCAAGTGCCACAGTTTGGGTTATAAGTAAGTATTTGCAGGCTCCTGCTACACCCTGTCAAGGCACGTGGTCTAACACACGGCTTGATGGCACTACATGTTGGTTACTAAAGTGAACTAGTTCACCTCAACTGCACTTGTGCATTCCTTAGTACGGAGTATTGTGTTTATCATATTTTATGTTCTGTTCTCATCTTAAGCTTCATCCATAAAATGAACACAGCGGAATTTAAAAGTGCAACATTCCCAAATGCCGGGCCACGTCACCTTTTAGATGACAGCGTAATGGAGCCACATACACCATCAAGAGGGCAGGCAGAAAGCTCCACACTTTCTAGTGGGATATCCATAGGTAAGTGTCTGGAAGATCTATGAGCTCTATAGCTTCATGGGCCATCCATGTAACAATTAGAGCATGAAAAGGGCTTTCATATTTGCAGCATTTATGTAGTCTAGTACATAATTCCCAGCTCTTTGAAGGTTCTCCTTAAAGAGGTTTTCTGGGCAAATACTATCGATGACGTATCCTCAGGATAGGTTATCGATAGCTGATCGCAGGCCCGCTACCGGTGGTGGAAGCATTGTTGGAGGGCTTCACTCCCTTTTAAATCAATGGGAGCTGAAGCCTTCTATAGCGCTTCTGGCTTCAACACTGGGGTTGGAGATGGAAGTGTAATAGGAGGCGTTGCTCCCATTGATTTCAATGAGAATGAAGCCCTCCGACTCTTTTGCCTCCGGCCCCACTGCATTGAGCTGAGACCGGGCTGATTGCTCTATTCTGAGGAAAACCCCTTTAAAGAACAATATCCTCTTTAGACAATTAGGGGCTAATAGATGTAAAATATACGACTTTGTAATATACCTTGGATCTTTTTCATACTGTGTCTGTAGTGTGCATTTACTATTTGCCTGATTTGGCCTCAAGCCTGATTTCTGTCAGGGTTAATATTTTTCTTTTTACTTTTATTTATTTCCATGAAATGGGATAGCACATTATATTATTCTATGCAGAGGCATCCAGTAAGAAGGTTTCCTGTACAGGATACATTGGTGGTTCTTTCCTTTTTCTTCTACATTGGCAGCCTATGCTATGGTGAGAGATGCCGCTTAAAGGGAACCTGTCAACTGGATCATGCTGTCCAAACTGCAGGCATTGTGTTATAGAGCAGGAGGAGCTGAGCAGATTGATGATATATATTTTTTGGGTGAATATTTAATATAATTTGTATTTATTTACACCTTTCCGCTTTTACTCATTTGGAGCTGAGTGATCCAATAGGCAGTCATTGGTGAATGACTTCAGTCTGTGTATGGCTGTACATAAAGAGGTAGGGTTTCTGTTGCGAAGCCTCGGACACTCTGCAAACACAGTCTGAAAGAAGCCTAAGTTACCTAGATTGACTCCTGATTAAAGGCCCATTTCATTCATTAAAACTATTGCATATGAGCGATAATCGTTGTGTAAATGCTACCATCGTGCATTTTTTTTTTGTCTGAACGATGATTTTTAGGTGAGCTTAAAAACCATGGTTCAGACCACATGCTGTGTTCTCCATGGGAACAGGAGATAATATTGTATTCTCTCTGCAGCCCCTAGAGAAAACAGACCTCAGGCTGTTATCTCCCCGGGAGCTAGAGATTTCATTGTATTCTCCTAGCAGCCCCTGCCAGAACAGTGGAGCTAATTGCAGAGTTTAAACCGCCTGCTGAGTTCTGCAAGCAGCTTCTGGAGGTTCATTTGCACGCAAATGAAGCTGATAAAGTACTGATGGGCATTGGTGCCCATTAGTGCTTTATGCAAAACGATCGCTAAAACTTTCAATCTTTCAATCAATTGAAAGATTATCTTTGCGTGTAGATGGGCCTTTACTTCTGGGTATATTTGCTTCTGGTATAAAGAATTCTGCAGCTAAAGGGTTATTCCACCCAAAAGCATTTATCACCTATCCACTAGATAAATGCAACATCAGTGGTTTCCCTGACCATTAGGACCCCCACCAATTGCCAAAATGGGAGAACCCATAGCTAGGGGACACAAGACAATAGCTAGGGGACATTTGGAGTGCCAGTCAAGCATGTGCCTTGCCGCTTCATTTAACGTTTGAGGCTGCTGGCCAAGCGCTGTACTCCACCGTTTTTGTCGCTACCATAGATTTTGAAAGGAGTTGCATGCTTGACAACTGCTCCATTCAAGATGTTCTTGGCTTCAGTGTTGCTCTCACTTTCAGAGTGCTGCAGTTGTGGGGAGCTATGAGACCAGCACCTGATGGGCATATTTGTAGCACTGAGATGAACACTTTCTGATTAATTGGCTAGTTATACTATGTCTGCCGCCTCTAAAGTCCCTGACGTTGGTAAATATTAGTTTACATTTATTGCACAGTTTGAGGCTATTCTAGTAAATTACGGAGGATATGAGGCTAGTGCGAAGTAAAGCTTTTGTAAAGCTTTTTGTAGCCTTATCTATAGTAATACATTTATTTCCTCTTCACACCATTCCAGAGAGACAGGCGCAGCATGATAAAGGATTATTAGAATTTCAGGACTTTCCATGTGTTATCTGTGGACATTTTGTCCGTAGTATAAAGGGCCAGCACCCCGCAGACCCAGGTAGGTGGCAGGGTCCAGGAGGGGAAGGGACCCTGGGCTGCTGAGTCAGCACAGGGGTTGGGCCCCTGATTTTAATTTTATTTAAAATTAATAAAATATAAAGTACCTACTCTCCTCCTCTGTCGCTCCCTGGCAGCTGTGATCCGTGCCACTCTTCCTGGCTGACCTCCAGGTTGTGTGATCATGTATGTACTTTATTTTGCGTAATTTTACGTATTTATAAGGAGACACGCTGCATGTAAAGGGGCAAAAGGTGGTGACATTATATCTAAAACGGGACTGTCGGTTTATTAGAATAACTAAGCCAGCGCCCTTCTATCACGGCCGATGTAGAGTCTCAGTGGGCCCATCTTTGTACCGTCCAAGGGCCAGCATCCACTAATCCAGAAAGTTTGAAACTGAGATGGTCCAGATGTTTTAATAATCTGGCACTAATTGGAGTCTGATGCTGAATTAAGGCAACTTTACTATATATGTAATAAATATATGTATATAACGTGTTTATATAAACCTATATACACACTAATTGCCAAAAAAAATCAAGCACCTAGTTGTTGTCTGAATCAAATGAAACTTGATATGTGTGATTGTAACGTTTATAAGTGATTTAGAAATCAGAGCAATATCAGCATCATCACCCTGTTGGGCCGCCTCTAGATTAGCTGTAAGATGGGATATGGGTGGGCATGGAGACATAGTTTGTGCAATCTAGAGGCTCAGTTACAGCAAATGTGGACCGATATGCCATAAGATACCATACAGAACCAATATAATATTATACTCATTCTGTAGGGTATCCTATGGCATATCGGTCCACATTTGCTGTAACTGAGTCTCTAGATCGCACAAGCTCGTAGGCTGTGGAAGTTGGGTCACCCAGATGTACTCATACATGTTCTAAATCTGGTGACTGGGCAACCACGGAAGTGTGGCAATGTTATGGAGGCATTGCTGTGATATCCTTCTGTGTGCGGCCGAGCATTATTCTGCTGAACACATGTGGCTACGGGATGTCCTGAACATATCGCTGAGCTGTCATTGTCCCTCATATCGCTACTATGGGTGACCGACTGTCGTACCAGATGGCCCTGCAGACCATCACACCAGCAGTAGCGGTAATAATAATTGTATGCCACGCCACAGCAAACATGGGATTAAGGTGCTCACCCCTAAGTTTCCAGACACAAACACAGCTGTCGTCAGCGCCCAAACTAAACCTAGATTCATCACGGAAGACAATCCATTCTGTAGCATTACCGTCTCATTGTCGACTTCATTACAAATGGAGGCAACGGTGGGTGTCAAAAGCAGCACTCATAATGGACGCTGTAAGACCAAATGTCCATCAGCCAAGCACCTTGAAATGGTTTAGACAGATAAAGGGATCTGTAACCACGGCGCCACCTATCTCTCAATGGTGGACAACGAAACAGCTGAAGTTGCCCATGCTTGTCAGACGGATCAGATGGTCCTATTTACTGCTGCTCTGTCGAGGGCGCCCTGAGCCCAGTCGGCATCTGTATGTGCCTTCACGCTTCTGCTGGTCCCAACAGCACCTAACAGTCTGGTCAGAATGGCCCAGGTGGCAATTCGTCGGTATGACCATCCAGCTACTTGCATTGCAGTGATGCGCCCCTCTTGGACTCTGGTAACGGGGCAAAATCTCTTCGATTGGTCAACAAGCTCTACACACAAGGAGCCTCTGAGAGCTTTTTTTGTAGGATATGGGTGGAACCACCTTCAGGGCCTCAGGTGACAAGACCCTTCATCTAATCGCACCACAACGCTTATCATTTGTAGATCTGCCTGAGATGTAAGTATATAACATAAGCAGAAAGCTCCTTCTAGATGCTTGTTCCCTTGTTTTTCCGTTAAAGTGTGTGTGTATATAGATGTATAGTTATGCATCTGTATGTATGTGTGATATATAATATAAAAAAATAGTAGTCTGGGCTCATGGTCAAGTATTCCATAAACAGTGGGCTACACGCAGCTTCCTGCATATGTTCCCTCTTTCACAGTGGTTTATTAGCAGAGAAACAGATGGAATATGCCATGCAAGAGTTATCATCCGATCTCTGTAGTTTTATTTAGGGATCTTCTTGTGTTCTTGGAACTGTTCTTCACAATTAGGATATGTGCTCACATAATTCATACCATCACTTAATGTGTTCCAGCTCCTCTGACGTCTCTCTTCCTTTTTTTTAAGGGAGCAGTGACGGTTCTGAGCTCAGTGAGGACATGTCTTGGCCAGCATTCGAAAGGTAAGATGACATCTACGCAGTTGCTCTAATGTTCTTATGATCAGTTAATGCCTTGTATTCTATTGTATGTCATGTCTTACACCAAGTTTAGCCTGTCACACCGTTTTAAATGATGGATGAAGGACATAGGTGGTTACACAGTGAGCAAGTCCAATGAACATCAATAGTTTAACTTAACCTCATGTGGCCATGTAAAAGATGATGTATTCAGGTCAAAGTAACTAAAATGTTGCTGCTTGGGGCATAGTAATTAAAGTGCATGTCCAGTTATGAGCACAAGTATGTGTATAAGGGTAGAGTGGTGACTACAGTTTAGCTACAGTGCTTAAAGTGAGTCTGAGGAAGTCTGCAATTCACCTCCTTCCTTATCATTGGTTCAGGGACACACCTTCTGCCTTAGCATTGGTTCAGGGGGGACACACCTCCTGCCTTAGCATTGGTTCAGGGGGGACACACCTCCTGCCTTAGCATTGGTTCAGGGGGGACACACCTCCTGCCTTAGCATTGGTTCAGGGGGGACACACCTCCTGCCTTAGCATTGGTTCAGGGGGGACACACCTCCTGCCTTAGCATTGGTTCAGGGGGGACACACCTCCTGCCTTAGCATTGGTTCAGGGGGGACACACCTCCTGCCTTAGCATTGGTTCAGGGGGGACACCTCCTGCCCTATCATTGGTTCAGGGGGACACCTCCTGCCCTATCATTGGTTCAGCCTTCTGTTCTCTCCCTCATTGTAGCCCTGCCTCCTCCGATTGGCTGCTGTCTATAGATAATAAGCCCACCACAAAGTCAGTGCTAGGTTAGCTTATTTCTACTACATCAAAGGCAGAATAGGGATATCCTTTTGAAATGGAAAAGGCCCACTTGTGGGAGAGAAATGTGGTGAGCTCTCCCTTCTTCAGGACGACTGATGAGAGGCCATTATTCATGCTTTTGTTGCTGCTCATGTGCTCCAGTAGTTATGTTACTGTTAACCCTTTCACATTCCACAGTCGGCAAAGGGGGCTCAGGGCATTTCTGAGTTCGTCATGGAGCCTGATGAGTTTTAGATATGCCCGTAAAGTCATACATGGAAAGAAGGATGCAATACATTCTAGAATATTTCCATGGCCATATTCAATGACCTACTAACCTATTTCTACAGGTGTCACTTGGCAACCTTTGGCAATTCCAATGCTTCAGCATTTAGTATACTACTAATTGTAAATGGGTTGGTATATAGTGATATAGTAAGTGCTAAAGCACGGGCAATGCTGGCGACAGCTGTAGAATTGATAAATGTGCTAGAAGGAAACCTCTACAATCAGTCTCTGAAGTTAAAGTTAATTTTAGTTTATTTATATGAATAACAAAGATATTCTAAAAAGGTGTTATTTAGTTTGGGGGGTTTTTTTGTTGAATTTTGTTACTCTAGTGGCTTGCATTTGTGTTAATGTTAGACCGGGCTCACACGAGCGTATGATTACCGCGTATTATGCAGGCGCTGTATGCCTGTATGATATGCGGTAACTCACAGGCAATCGATCAATTGCGTTGCCTTGCACAGTTCCAATCACATGAGGACTCATTTACACGACCGTACGTGTAAAATACTGCGTGGTTTACACAGCATTTTACCGGTCTGTGTGAGGGCTGATGAGCCGGCTATGGCTGGGTATGGCAGCGAGTGCACTGCACATGACCGTGTATCTAGCGCACGCTGTCATACGCAGTGTGTCTTGTTTTTGTGGGTTTTTTTTTTTTAGACTCCCCTTATTCTGTCTCATGGAGGGGGTTGCATATGTATCATCATCTATACGCAATGTATTGTGCATGGACAGCGTTGCATATGCTGCCCACAGGAAGTAATAGGGCTCACGCTGCATGATATGTGGTAGAATAGAGCACGCTGCGATCTTTTTTTTTCATGCGCGTATCTCCATGCAGTGTTTACACGCTAATGTGAATGGATCAATGAAAATCCATTTACTCTCATTGACTCCATTCACCGAGTATCACGCAGCCGAGCATCGTGTGTGTAATACGCAATGAAATCCGGTTGTGTGAATGAGCCCTTAGCATTTCTGAATTATATAGTATGTGCGTGTCAAAAAGAAGCCAGCATATGCTATCTTGCAGCGTATATACACGAGATAGAGCCCGTTGTATTCTATGGGCGTGTATAGACATGCGCCCATATGCAATTGCTTTGCATATGAGTGGCGTGTACCCGTGCTGTCGCTTTATGTCGTCGCGGGAAATCTAAACAGAAAGTCAGGTTTACGGCGCATGACAGCGTGCGTGATGCATGCTGTCACGTGCCGTACAATTACGCCTTCCGCCGGCTCCAGAGCTGTAAAGTTCTGCATGACCCCCCCCACTGCGTCTTACGTGTGAGCCCGGCCTACACTGAGCATATCAGCCTGTGCGCTGCCTGTTCTATTTTTTTTATTTCTATGACATTAGATTGTAAGTAACAATGATGATCTGTAATGGAATCCAACAGGAACAGGTTGTACCATTCTCTGGGTCCAATGACAAGAGGATCATGGAATGGCTACCGAGGCCCGTTAATGGCCAGCAGGTATAAAGAGGCACTCTGGTGATGGGGTGTGGCACAGGCTGAGTAGTTTGCCTTCTCTCTCGGTTGCTGGGTGCTCTTCTGCTTTAAGAACCTTTCTTTTTGATGTTTGCTAATGAGTTTGTACACCTCTCTGACTCTGCATTTTACTTATGTTTCACAACCGGGTGAATGGCTTTCTATCATGGAAGATAATGTTGTTGCTCTGTAAATGTTAGTGTTCGGATCCAGACGTGGATAAGTGGCTTCCATTCACTTTGACAATGTTACAAAGTGGATTCAAAGTGTCAAATGATGCTTTGTTTACGGAAAGATTTTGTATGAATGAGATAAACAACTTTTGGTGCTTTCAAGTATTCTGAGGTACAAAACTTTATCCTTTTGTTAAAATAACTTGCAGAAATCCTGTTATTTCTGGCTATCAGTCATTGGTGGGATTACTGCTTGGTGACCAGCAAATCAGGATTGGATATTTGGTGCAACTGTTCATGGATAATGTATCTGATTTCATGATCTTATATGTAATCCCACCCGAACGGTAGATGTTGGGGGGCAATAATGGATCAGGTATCTGGACTTCAACATGCCAAAGCCTCTATTCCCACAAGAGAGCTTGGTGTTTGGCAGCGGCTTATTCTACTCATAGAAAAAAAACAAGCGTGCAAGAATTAATATGTTTGTTGGAGTCGGGGCAAATAGCTTTCGGCCAGTTGTTGTCTCATGGGTGAGGATAAGCTTAAGGGTTCACATGTACATTTTACTACCAGGTCCGTGGCAGAAATCCACACAAAGATTGGCCCCATTGTCATTCAGTGAAACGAATCCTCTGCTTTCCATTGGTGATCGGTAACATTTTACTTTGAATAGCGTATTCCCCCCCCCCCCCCCGCAAATATATGCAGAAACGTTACATGGCATGTGAGCAGGGTTGCAGAAACTCCATTCGCATACATGGGGTGTGGATTATGGTCAGATTTGGTGCAGATCTCACCATGAAATCGGTGCCAAAATCTATGTCAAATCCAATACGCTTGACGCCCTGTGCAGCCCAACACGGTTGGGAGGGGAATATATGACTTCCAGTATCTGGGAAAGATCAGGAGAGCAACGGTTTGCATTAACAATAGGTGGACATTTTTGCAAATTGCTTTAATGAGCAGTTATTACCAATAATTAATAAAGGCAAATACAATAATGGGATATTATTTGTAATACCAAGTCCTTTCCAGCGGCATCTTGTGAAGTCTCAATGTATTGAATTTGCTTAGCTACTAATGGTCCTGGCCATAGAGGTTATTGTGGAGGTGCAGCATTGCTGACGGCAGGCCTTGTCTCACATTCGTTGTGTTGGAAAATCAAATGCAGAGCATAGGAAGCCTGAGGCCTGATTCATTAGGTCAAGACAATCCCAATGATTAAAGCCTTACTAGGTTTAGACAATTAGGTTATGGCTGTCCGTTTCATTGCACAATTTCATTTCCAACCATATTTCACAGTTACATCTCTGTAGTAAGTTGCAAATACATTGTTACATTGTTTTAATGAAGTGTCACACTGAGGTATAGCAGCTCCACTAAGCTATTATGGTGTGTCTGTCAAGCTTGCTGACTGTTTCCAATTCGGATCAGCGGGATATAAATTCTGTTATGTAGGATGATAGTGTTGCTGTAACAGCGGTGGATTAGACAACCGTCCAGCCTTATTAACAAATGAGGGGGTTTGTTTTAATATTAAGATGTAAGTTTAAACTGCATGCAGGCAAAGCGGAGCTTATAAATGGCTGAATATAATGTGCCGTATCGTCAGCAACGTATAAACTAACGAAGCAGTAGAGGAATTGTGAGCAATCACAAGGGAGATGGTTTTTGAGATGTCAGTGCTCCTTCCTTTGTAGGAGGCCACATGCTCTGCTTTCTGTGCGCAACCTCAGGATTTCCTCCCTTACTAGGAGCTGCGTTCAGCTGCGCAGTTCCAGGCAAGTCTTATCCAGCACACAATTCAGATCTATTAACCAGGATTGTGACTAGCATTGCCATGTTGGTTCACCGGTAACACTGACTAAAATGTGGTGATCATTATTAACCTGGAAGAGCATTTCCAACCATAAAATCACACAAGCCTTCATTAGTCCTTGGCTTGTCTGCCTGGTCCGGTTAGTAGAGTACATGAGGCAGTAATGATGCCATTTATTGTTACTGCTGGAAAACCTAAAGTAACATGTTAAAGGGATTTTCTGGGATTTAAAACCACAACAAAGAAATTGAGCAGGAAACGTTATCCGTTATATGCTTTACCGACTACAGCTTTGCCACTCTGGCCGTACTATTGATCCTGCAACAATGACTTGATGTACATCATTCATGTGACTGCTGCAGCCAATAGCTGGCCTCCGTGGTGACTCCTACTGATTGGCTGCAGCAGTGATGTGAATGATGTAAGTGATCTCACCGCAGGAGTGGCAGGAATCGCTGGAGTATTGGTGTTGGAAGAGCGTATAATTGATGACGTCTGGTTATTTCTTTATTTTATAATGATTCTTTCTTGTGAACTTTTTGTTTATATATTAAAAAAAAAAAATAGAAAATCTCCTTTTAATGAATTTTTGACAATTTGGCAGAGGATGATTCTTAAACGTGTTCCACACAGGGGCTGATTAGCAGCAGGATGTCCGCAGAAGATCGACTGCAAGGACCCCGGATTTAATCATGTATTCCTGTGCGGAATTCACCTCCTCATTAGGACAAGGTGAACTCCGCATCGGAAAATCAAATACAATCGACATGCTGCGGAATTGCACTCCGTACCACGTGTCAATTTCAGCAGAAGTTTGGTGCTGATTATTTCCACGGTTTGTGGACACAATTTTCAAAATCTCATCCACTTTGCTGCTCCCGTAAATGCCGCTGAATTCCCACACGGAAATTCCGTAGCTAATCCGCCCCATCTGGACATGAATTTGGGGGTGATTTTATTTAAAGTGGAAATGTTCTTTCATGCTGAGGTTTTGTTTGTTTGTAATTTACTTTTCCAAACTACCATTCCAGTGGGAGAACGGCCACGGGGTCACATGACATCGGCCTGCCTTAAACGTCTCTGTTCTGGGGATCATTTATGATATGCCATCATTTTAAGCATTCTAACCTTTCCCTGCCCATAGCACGGAGAGGAGATCTTTTGTTTCCTTCTGAAGGCATATTACAATTTACAATTGGTGCCAAAATGAGTGAAAGCTTTTATTTTCCTCTCTTAATCCTAGTAATTTTGACATACGTCTGATCAATCATTGTTTGCATCCTATTAGACCCTTACATCTGAGGGTTGGATATAATTGGGTGAAGGGCTGATTATACTGATGTCACATGACCTCTGACTAGGCGTCCGATCTCATGATTTCATTTGTGTTCTTGCGTTTGTGTATTGAAAAATGCCCATGACACACACCAAATATCGTGCCCATTTTTGATGCCTGTCTCATGCAGATGCCTGACTTAGTAAGTTTCCTTTCCACCGGCTTCTGCTGTTTTTCATAATGGCAAACTAGTCCCGGGAGCAGATATCCGGTGTCCGTGCCTAAAAGGAGCCAAATTCTTACATGATAATTTGTTGTGTCTCTTTGCAGTTCTGCGGATTCAACGGAACTGGCAGTTCATTTGTATCCTGGAGCAGTGACCATACAGGGGGTGCTACGAAGAAAGACGTTATTAAAAGAAGGCAAAAAGCCAACAGTAAGACACTCTTGAACCAATAATCTGCAAATTAAAAAAAGAAAAGAAAACTTTTAAAAATACTGTTTATGGCAACCGCCTGATAAAGGCCCTTTAGCATTATGCACATTTTTTACCATTGCATGTGTAGCAATACTGCATAATTCTGCAGCAGAGCGCCACCTAGGGTTAGACTACAAAATAGCATAAGCTAGCATACATTTTCTTTGAAGACAGTTTGATTTTTGTACATAGTAAAAAATATTCTCCAGGGGGATTTGTAAAGTGGAAATGAACTGTCAAAGTTACCTTTTATGGCTTTCATGAAGGCTTAATTCTTAGAAGAAATAGGATTACCTCCTCCCATCTCCAAAGGTGCTATACATTCTTGAAACTGTATAAATAGGATTGCTAAAAATTATGGGGTTTAAAATTTACAATACCCCATGCACATCTTTGGAATAAAATCTGCACAGAATAATGAACGCAATGCAGATTCTGGTCAAAAAGACATGGATTAAGTCTGTTTAATTACAAGGAGAGTAATAGGTGGGTCAGGAAGGGTAAGGTTTCCCCTTAGGGAGAGCACCTAGTTGGTATGAGGGGGCTTATAAGCCATGCATGCTCCTCTGGGAAATGTATGCAAATTAGAAGATGGAACAATGCCTCTACGGCGCCACCTATTAGAAGGTAGCATTCCTGCAAGTCTGACCTTCTTAACAAGCCATGTAGCAATGACTGGGAATATAAGCCAAAGCCAGAGTCGTCTCCAGAAGGAAAAGAGAACCATGTACAGACAGTTTGGGTATTTCTACCCCTCGTTAGTGTACAGGATGTTGCTGGGTCAGAGGCCTATAACATGGGTCGGGAGGGGTATAGTTTCTCCTTCAGCAGAGCTCCTACGGTAGTAGGTGTGATGAGACTTATAAAGGCCATGCATGCTCTTCTGTAAATGGGAAGATGCAACAATGCTTCTACAGTGCTACATATTAGAAGATGGGAGACTCGTACCAATACACATTCACAGGCTAATCTGTTGCAGAAATACAAGTTTAGGCTTCAAATTTCTGTTGTGGATTTTCTGAAAAATCACCAATGGATTTGCCTAAGGCAGTACAATGCTGCATGAAGATGGCATTATGACTTGTGCATTAGTAGCCTTATTTCCTGCTGAGCATGTAAGCAACTAACACAGAGTCCTAACCATGAACAACCTGCAAAACACATTCCCATCCAAAATTAAATGGCCAGTGACACACTAATTAACAGATGTATGCAGAAAACAAGGTACATACACAAGTGTAAGTCATACACCCCACTAGAGCCCTGCCGGAGTACAGTGCAGTGCATCAGTGCTTCCTTTACATCTTATCTGAGCCATGGTTCTTTCTAATATTTTTGCCTGCAGTTGCTCCTCTCTGCCCTCCCTCTGATCCGCCCCTTCCACGCCCCATTTTTGGCCATCAAAGATGGGCAGTGCTATCATCAGATTACTTAATCACCCACAGAGCATTGCTAGTGTTAGACTACCAGTGCACTGTATCTGCTCTGTTTGGCCAGTTCTGATCACAGGACAACTCTGAGAACAGTGCAGAGCACTCATTCAGTAGTTAGAATACTGCTGGAACCATCCTGGACGGCTGAGAATGGGGACCAGAACCAGCAAATTGGAGAAATAGCCGAGAAGGACTGCAGGCAATATACCACCTCCCCTCCTCCTGTCCCCGGAGAGAATTATGTCCCGAAACTGGAGGGTGTCTAACATCAAAGAGGTTATCCAGGCTTTAAAAATTGATGGCCTAGCCTCCCTGCCAGTCAGCTGATTGGTGGGGCTGCAGCGTACCTTTTGAGTGCTGCGACGGCTTCAGTGTTTACATCTGAGTACCATCTTGTTTGTACTTGGAACTCTGTGGCCTTTTTATAATAGCACCTATTCTAAGGTATTCTCATTGACATACGGGGGACAAGCCTGCAAGACTTGAACAGTCACTATAAGAAAAACAAATACGTTTTGAGTACAGACCAGATCACACTCAAACACTGACAACTAGGACAAGTGCCTTGGGCCCTTTAAATAGCTGAGCAGTTCCCCCTGCGCTTAGAAATTTGTAATAGTTTTCCAGTAAATTGCTGTACATTAAATGGTACCATTGAAACATACAGCTTGTCCCACAAAAACAACAAGCCCTCATGTAGCTATGTAAGGAGAAAAATAAAAAGGTTAGGATTTTTTTTTTTAATTTGTGAAGGAAAAACCAAAAATGGGAGAAGAAAAAAAAACCTGTTTTCTTAAGGGCTCAAGCAAATGTTTGGTCATATAGGATAAGTACAGGATACAATTTAGCAGCATAGAAAACGTATAAAGTTCTTGGATGCTTTGAGTAAGAGTAAATGACTCTATCAGCTTTTATAGTTTGTCCTGAAGAGATGGGTATATTATGACATGTGTTCTCTGCACAGGTTGCGTCCTGGACCAAATACTGGGCAGTACTGTGCGGCACGCAGCTCATCTACTATGCAGCAAAATCGCTAAAAGCCACAGAAAGGAAACATGTAAGTAGTAAATAGTGATTGTAGCCCAAGACTGTTTTCATACAGCAGTTTTCTGCATCAGTATTTGTAAGCCAAACCCAAGATGGGAACCTGCAGAGACTACATATAATGGAATTGTGCTTTCTTTCTGCTTGGACTCATTCCTGGTTTTGGCTTACAAATACTGATGCAGAATACGGTTTGCTGTGATACTGGCATTAAATGCCTTAGCTGTCTGCCAAAACTAATTCGGAGAGATGTCCTACCATTTCATGAGGTTTGAAGTATAAGGCCTCATCTCCACTTGCGCGCATGGATTCAACTGCTGAATCCCAAAAATACTTTTTTTTTTAACCTGTCCAGATCCAGCGCTGGTCTCCTCTGTGCCGACCGGATCTTCTTTCTTCAGCACAGTGGATGCATCCAGATGCCCCGGCATTCTGCCAGACGCATGTGCCGTGAAATTTAAATTTTTTTTTAAAACTCCTACTTTTCCGTGGATCTGCGGCACGTTCACACTGACAACTGCGGGTGTGCCGTGGATCGGACGGCTTCCATTGCCTTCAATGGAAGCGTCCTGCGGGATCCGCAGAAAAATAGAGCATGCTGCAATTTCTTCCCACGTGTGCGATCCGCACGCCAGAAAGAAAATCACATCTGCATTCTTTTAATTGCCTTGCGGTTGCTAATGCGTCCCTATGTGCGGTTACAGTTGCAGATCTCCTGCAGATTTTATAATTAAAATCTGCCCATGGACATTGGGCCTTACACAGTGAACACCACATTGCAATATACAGTGCCACACAAGTGAATATCAGAATACTTATATTAAAGGAAACGTGTCACCAGAAAATGACTTCTTATATAAATTTTAGAGATGAGCGAGCGTACTCGGCCACGCCCCTTTTTCGCCCGAGCACTGCGATTTTCAAGTACTTCCGTACTTAGGCGAAAAGATCCGAGGGGCGCCGTGGTGAGTGGGGGGTTGCAGCGGGGAGTGGGGGGGAGAGAGAGAGAGGGGGCTCCCCCTGTTCCCCGCTGCTACCCCCAGCTCCGCCACGGCGCCCCCCGAATCTTTTCACCGGAGTACGGAAGTACTCGAAAATCGCGGTGCTCGATCGAGTAATTACTCGAAACGAGTAGGTTTGCTCATCTCTAATAAATTTCATTTTTGTTAAACATATTTTTAACTTTTGATTATTTATATATATAACTTTTAGTTACAATGTATATTAAAAAACCCAAAATTCTTGTATTTTTCACACTGACCACAGAGCTTAATAGGTTGATGCTTCTTGATCTGTAGCGAAAGCTTTGCAGCAGTCATCTTACTAACGTCACAGGCAGGATTACACTGAAATGTACGTAAATAACACAGGATTCACCATTTACAATAGGTTTAAGCCGTGACTAATTATTCCTTTCCCACCCAAAATAACCCCCGCACAGGTCCGAGCATGACTAGAACAGTGTCTCATACAAGCCAATGGGTCTCCTCTTGTCCATTGTGTGAACGGCCCATGAAGCTGCTGTAAAGCATCTCTCTAAATGCTGCTAAATGTAGCTCAGGCAAGATGGCCGCCCCCACAGTCATGTACAGACAACAGAATAAATAATTGTATAATCAGGAAATTAAAACAGATTAAAAAAATGTAAGAGGTTTCCGTATTTGGTTTTAATTAATGAAAAAATTGTGATCTAGTCCCTTTTAAATCCAGGAATTTGCTACACACTCCCACTTTTAAGTGATTTCAAATCACTTTATTCACTAATGTTTGAAATTTCAGCCCACACACTGCAGCTTTTCTCAAGCAGTGTGATACATGTGCTAACCAGATTATAATGGCAAGTGCCTCAATTATGAGTAAAGACAATGTAAAAACACGTTTATTTCAATCCGATATAGATATTGTGCCTTTCATATTGTGTGTATTACAATAGGGAAGCCCTGCGGACCGTCCATTATGTTAAACCTGTGATGCATTATTACTGGCTAGCGGGCTTCCCACTTATGGACTTGATTTGAATGAGACAATAGGAGGTGTTCATTATAAGCGGACGTGTCCTAGAAACATTGTCTATTGTGGATAGACAGTCTCTTGTGCTGGCCAACATACACCGCCCATAAAGAAATGTCACTGCTCTACAAAAATGAGGACATTTTTTGTAATGGAGACATGATTAAGTAATTTTACTTAATTTTAAAGTGCTAAACACGAAAATGACATTAACTTTCAAACAAGAACCACTCACATTTTTATAGGTAAAAAGTTAAAATAAAACAGAAAAAACACTGAGAATTGTTGTTTTTGGTATTTAAACTACTCTTCATATTTGTTAAAAGTTTCAATTTTGGTATGTTTGGGAGTTAAAGTACTTTTTTCCATGTATTAGTATATTCAGATGTGAAATAAACTATTATCTAATATTTAACACTTTCCTATCCAATTTGTATCCTGGTTTTCCTAGGGGGCTTACTCTTTCTCTGCTGTTATACAACGGCGCTATATGCTGGCTAAAGCCAGTACTGCATGAGGTGACACGTTGCATAGGCTCTGACAGCAGAGAGGCTGGCAATATACAGTAACAGAACCCCAACGGACGTCTTCCAACATCAGAGCTGTACAGCCTTAAATCATAATGTCTTCAGAGGTCAGACAGTGGATTGGAAAGGGTTAAAACCTACCGGCTTTTTCTTGCACCACACTTTGACCCCTTTGGATGATTTTGCTGTCCTTAAATTCGATAGATCCTCCCCACCACTGTAAAATCATAAAATTTTGGATTAATCGAGTGAGGTGTCGGCAAATGTGTAGCGGTGCCTTTGCTAAAAAAACGCTAGGGAGAGTAAAGCATTGCTAAGCGAGCGTGAGAACCTTCAATTGGTCATAAATTTGTGTTGAATGTTGCTGAGGAGCGACACATAACACCGGAAGAACTCAATGAATTGCACAAGAATAAAGAAGTATTGGCCTCCCGGTTGTAACAATGCTTTGCGCAGTACTAGTCTCACTTTCTGTAACCATGTGATTGGTGTTATGGCAGCTTTGGGCATCACTTACACTCGCAATGATTTATAGATTCTTCATTGGTCAGTTTGCAGGCAGTGCTTATGAAAAATAGCAACATGGTGCCTTCAGTTCCACTGGCTTATGTAACCCAAACTACAGAAGCCTATATAGTGATGGAAAACCACCTTAGACTTACACAGCACCAGAATCATGAGTGGCATGGGTGCTGTGATCTTACGAGAAGGACTGGCCTTGTCGATCATCACTTCCACCAGGCCAGAAGAATGTAGTGTATCAGTATCCTTAAACTCCGCGTTCTTTTCTTGTTTTTGTTTTTTTTCCCTCTCTAACTTCCAAACAAGACCGGTATCCGAAAATTGTGAGATTAAAGGGGTGGTCTCGTGAAAGCAAGTGGGTCTATACACTTCTGTATGGCCATATTAATGCACTTTGTAATATACATCGTGCATTAAATATGAGCCATACAGAAGTTATTCACTTACCTGCTCCGTTGCTAGCGTCCCCGTTGCCATGGTTCCGTCTAACTTCGGTGTCTTCTTGCTTTTTTAGACGCGCTTGCGCAGATGCATCTTCTCCCTTCGGCTGGTCTTGGAAGCATCGGCGTTTTGGCTCCGCCCCCTTTTCGCGTCATCGCGTAGCTCCGCCCCCGTCATGTGCCGATTCCAGCCAATCAGGAGGCTGGAACCGGCACACGTCATGGGGCGGAGCTACGCGATGATGCGTACAAGGGGGCGGAGCCAAAATGCCGATGCTGCCGAGCGGAGCCGAAGGGAGAAGACGGATCTGCGCAAGCGCGTCTAAAAAGGCAAGAAGACACCGAAATTAGACGGAGCCATGGAGACGGGGACGCTAGCAGCGGAGCAGGTAAGTGAATAACTTCTGTATGGCTCATATTTAATGCACGATGTATATTACAAAGTGCATTAATATGGCCATACAGAAGTGTATAACCCCACTTGCTGCCGCGAGACAACCCCTTTAATTGTTTCCGTTACACTACCGGTGTTGAACAGTTATTGATGGTGTAATATCTGTACATTGTATCACTTATAAACACGAGCATTGGTTACATTCACTTGGAATGTATACAATATGGAGAGCGCTGTGCACGTTATATGGTATGAGAACGCTAAACATCACGGTTGTCTATATGCACAGGGTTTATATGCTTGCTTTTACAATCTGGTTACCACATGTACCGCACGGCTTGATTAAAGCCCCAGTGTGTGGGCTCAAATCGGAACTGTCGCTGTTCCAAAAATGGCTTAATAAAGTCACTCGAAATCATTTCAGATAGGAGTGCTGCTAGTTCTTGAAGTTTGTGAATCATCCATGATCAGGAATCCCATTTGCCTGCACACCCACAGCCTTTACTAGTTACAGTATGTGCAGATTTAAATCGCCTATAAGTAACTTTCTTGCTTTTTCACTAATAAGGCTTATTTACACGTGCGAGAACTGCTAAGCTTAGCGCATTGCGACGCACACTAAATTAGCACGAATATGAACTGCATTCTTTTGAATGGACCTATTCACCGGAGCGACTTTATTTTTTATTTTTCCCCTCCTCCTTTTGTGAGGATAAAAATCGTTGGTATGTTCCGTCGTTGGTATGTTCTTTGCCCATTGTGCGATGTACATGCGAGTGTGATGCGATTTTAACATTAAAAAGTCCTGTTAACTTTTTCGCTACAAAATCGCGCAATTTTATCGCGTGAAAAAATCGTGGGCAGCAGTAACGCGATGCTACATTTTTCCCAAGAAAAAAGCATCACTGACTCTACACAATCGTGTGTACACAGCAGCGATATCTGTCACCCATGCGGATACAGCCTTGGAGTCACATCCATCTCTCTAGCAGTATAACAGTAGGTTAAATCTATCACTTCCGTTGATTTCTCCTCTAATATTCGGCTGTACACAACTTGTATTGAATGTGGATTGCCAGCTAGACAATGGAGGTCTGTTCTAGGCTACACAACCATCCGCTGAGCTCTGGGATAAAATGTTCCTGCTCATCTCACTTCAGGGTCATGTTTGCTAGAACGTTTGACAATGTCCTATATTACTTCTACTCTTTACTGCCTTTTTCTGTGTCTCAGTGATAGGCTTTTAGTGAATGATCGCCAGCCTTTACTGCTTGTCCAAAATACCAATTTTTGCTCAAACACAGCTTGTGCAAAATGACCTGCGACTAAAGAGTTAAAACGCCAACGATTCCCGGAGAGTCTATGGAATCTCCCCCGGCATTGGTCCCCACAGGTTTTCTGTCCCTGTCATGTTCTAGATTCTCCCATTGTGTTGAGAACAACCTACGTGCGTCCCGGGTCTGCTGTACATGACCGTTTACACCGGATTGTGTGTTCTTGGCTAATCGTTGATCCAGGACCCCTGTCGGTAATCTTGCTTATTTCTTTGTCGGGGACAATAGATTTTTGGTCTTTTCTGTTGTTAATAAAAAACTGATGTCGTGGAAATGTTCTGTGCGGGAGAACAAAGTCTGGAGTGAATGTCAGTGTTTAGAGAAATGCTGATTAAAGGACATGATCTGTGTAGAACATTTGGGCATACAATATTCTCTGTGATTGCTGGCAGCGCACTGCGGGCTCATTCTGGGGTATATTGCATGGAAGCCTGTTGTATATTTTCCTGTATCTACTGCATTTGGCTCTGGGATACGGCTGCAGGATGATTTACCTGTATCCTCATTACAGCTGCACCTTCTGCTTGCCTAGCTGCTGGTTTATTACTACACCAACATCATAACTAGGTCAGTCAGCCAGTGTTATGGCGTAGTGAGATGTGTGCACTGTATTACTGCCATACACTTCTCTTTAAGGACACGGCCTATCTTGGCCCAAAGGAAGAAATGGTTTTTGAAGGATTTTAATCTCCTTTTCGAAGACCATAAGTCATCTATTTTTCCATCGATATCGCCCTATAAGGACTTGATTTTAGCGTGGTGAACTGTAGTTTTTGTTACAATTGTGGGTGCATATAATGTATTTTAAAACTTTTTTTTTTTATCTTTGGGATGGTACGTTTACAAGAAAACCAAAATTATAAAAAAAAATTTAGTGTTTTTTTTTCACTTTTGCACAATCTGCACACGAACGGGTCAGATTCCGCATGCAGGATCCTGCAGCGGAAATTGACCCGGTGCCCATCCAAGGATACCGCATACCTGTCCGGAATCTTCTTAATCTGTACTGCAGGTGGTCTGGCCGGCGCACAGGCGAAGTACAGAATTTGCCGGGTCGTCGTTAGGCACTGGGACTTGGAGGTCCTGACTGTAGGCTCTTGGTTCACAATATAATGACTGTATGATTTGCCCCAAATGCCCGGGATTCCCATTTGTCTTCGGCATGGCCACAGCTTATCGTGTTCAATGCAATCGAAGGCTTTGCTGTAAAGCATATGTACACCACCTTCCTGGGCCTTTTCCATGATCCATCGGAGATTTGCAATTTGGTCTCTTGTTCCTCTTCCTTTGCGAAAAACCGGCATGTGCATCATTTTTTTTTTTGTATAATCTTCAGTAGGATTTTGCTTGCATGCCATATTAGGACTATGTTGTAGTAGTTTGAGAATTCTCTCGAGTCGCCTTTTTTATGGGAAGCGGCAGGAAAACTGGCCTTGCCCAATCTTTTCACCACAATTTGGTTTCCCAAATTTTGCAACAGAGGGCTGTTGGCATCTGAACTGGGGCTTGAGCAGCTTGGCATGCAATCCGTTCCAGGTACTTATCCTCCAAGATTCAGTTAGTTCTTCTGTTGCGGTGGATGGTTTCCGCGATCATTTGCATACAGTTCTCCACATTCCCGCCATCTATGCTAGATTTGTTTCGGATCATGTATTTCTTTGCCATTGTGATCAAAAATTGAGGTTGCATTGCGCGATGCAAAAAGAGGCATGAGCCTTTTTAACATGAGCGAAGAGCGTTTTAGTCCTTTTTTTGTTTTTGCTTTTTCCAGAACTGTTCTTTTGTCTTTTCTCGCTTTGTGCAGAAACTGGGCATTTAGCCACTGGAAATCGTCCTGTTTTGCTTCTCGTCGCATATTGATGATTCAGATGGGGTCTGCTGATGGCCAAGTTGTCTTCTTGTTGCTTCTTTGTATGGTGTATTTTCGTTTGCTGTTTTGATGGTAATGCTTTTAATTTCCTCCCATAGTTCATTTGGCTCTTTTTCAAAAGTATTAAGCAATTCGGAGCGATTCTTTACTTCTACCGCGTAAGCGAGAGTCGGTGTCCAACTTCAATGCTGCTGCTGTTTTTCTGTGATTGCAAAAGCTTAGTTTGATTTTGGCAACAAGCAGTTGGTGGTCAAGACCACAATCGGCGCCTGGGAACACTTTTGATGCTAGAACTGAACTTTTTCACTTTTGTAGGAATATTGTATTCTATTCTATTCTTTACATGTAAGGGAGTTTTGAGCTTGAAAACCTTTTTTGTGAATTTACGAGAGACGACAATCGCTCTGTTACTGCAATCTACAAACACATGTATATCATATAATTCACTGAGTGCGCTCAGAACACGATTTTTTTTGATTACCATGCAAAAAAAGTACTATTTATACAGTAAAGTTATACAAGTATGTACAAAATCAGTGTAGTAATACATATGGAAAAGGGTTGTCTTGTTGAGTCAACCTCTTTAAGACCTCAAACTTCCAGTATTTAATGTCTACAAGTGTTCTCTTTTCACTAGACACTGCAGTAATCTGATATAGAAAAAAGTCAGTCCCTCTGCATTGTAGAAGGAAAAAGGTGTAAGGTGGGACAGTTTCACATAAGCGTAATTCAGGTGCATTTCTCCGTCCGTATTATGGCCACAAATCCCAGACTGCCCGCAGGTCTGATCACCTGAACTGACGGCATCGTAGGTCCTTAGGTTTGCTCACCTAAGTTGAGATCCTATGGTCGGCCATAATATGGGTACAGAATTGCATCTATGTGAAATCTCCCTATGTTGTTCACAGGTAGACATATGTCTTTGCTCCCTTTAATGCATTCAGAAAGTCTTCAGACCCTTTCACTTTTTTACATTTTGTCATGTTGTGGCCTTGTACAAATTAAGGGAAAAAAATTCAAGTTTTCCCCCATCACTCTGCATACAATACCCCATTATGGCAGTGATAACAGAATGTTTGACAGCTTTGTAAGTGTTTTAAAAATGAAAAACTTATATTTTGCATTGATAGAAGTCTTCAGACCCTTTGGTATGACATGTTTCTTCATCATCTTTGAGATGTTACCACCTTGATTGGAGTCAACCTGTGATAAATTCAGTTGGCTAGACAGGATTTTAAGACACCACCCTGTCTATATATGGTTTCATAGGTCACTATGCATACTGGAGCCAAAACCAAGCCATAAGGAGGAAAGAACTGGCTGTCGAGCTCAGAGTCTGGATTGTGTGGAGGCACAGATGTGGAGAAGGCTACAAAATTCTGCTGCACTGCAAGTTCCCAAGAGCACAGCAGCCTCCATAATTCTTAAATGGAAGACGTTTGGAACAACCAGGACACTTCATAGAGCTGTTGATCCATCAAACTAAGTAATTGAGGGAGAAGGGCATTGGTAAGAGAGGTGACTAAAAACGCAATAGTTCCTCTGGCTGAATTAAAAAAGATTCTGTGTGTAGATAAGAGAATCTTCCAGAAAGTCAACCATCGCTGAAGTACTCCATCAATCTGGGCTTTATGGCAGAGTGGCCAGAAATACAGTTCCCCATAGCAAATGACGCATGAAAGCCCGCCCGGAGTTTGCCAAAAGGCACCTAAAGGACTCTCAAACTGTGAGAAACAAGATTCTCTGGTCTGATGAAACAAAGAGGCCTCAATTCTAAGCTTTTTGTCTGGAGGAAAGAAAGCACTGCTCATCACCTGCCCAATACCATCTCCACACTAAAACATGGGATTGTCCATCAGTGGCTGGGACAGGGAGATTGGTCCGGGTTAGTAGACAGCTGAATGGGCGAAATACAGAGATATTCTTAATGCAAACCTGGGCACAAGATTGGGCAGAAAGGTCACCTTCCAACGAGACAATGACCCTAAGAACACAGCTAAGACAACACAGGAGTGGCTTATGGACAACTTTGACCTTGAGTGGCCCAGCCAGAGTCCTGACCTCAACCCAATCGAACATCTCTGGAAAGACCTGAAAATGGCTGTCTACAGATGGCCCCCATCCACCATTACAGAGCTTGGGAGGACCTGCAGAGACTGGCAAAAAATCCCCAAATCTAGGTGTGGCAACCTTGTGACATCATGCTCAAAAAGACTGGAGGCTGGAATCGCTGCCAAAGGTGCTTCAACAAAGTTCTGAATGTTAGTTTTTTTATTTTCTAACATTGTGTTCACTTTGTCATTTTGGGGTATTGAGTGCAGAATGATGGGGAAAAACGTGAAATTATTTACATTTGCACAAGGCCACAACCTAATATGTAAAAAAAAAAAAAAGCCTGAAAACTTTCTGAATGCATTATATATGGGCTTCAATTACAATATTGGAACCACAAGACAACATGGCTTGTGCAACCACTAGAGTAACATGTTTACTGATCTACCATTAACAGCCCCTGGAGATAATGAACAGAAGAGTAATTTGAAGCTGCTAGGCATCAATGCAAAATCTGAGGAGTAGAGACTTTATGGGTCCCCTAAGTTTTTCAAGGAGCTTGTGCGACTGCACTCACTTCTATTGGTTTGAGGTATGGTTATTTTGATTATGTATGAACATGGGATTCCTGGCTTAGTTATACAATCTGCAGTCTGTAAGCCTCGTACTTAATGAGCTCAGATAGTACGGGGGTACCAAAAGTAAATCATGATTACTGATCAATACATATATACGTTTTTCTTTTTCAGTTCAAGTCTACATCAACAAAAAATGTATCTGTAGTGGGCTGGATGGTTATGATGGGCGATGACCCTGAGCACCCAGATATTTTTCTACTTACAGACTCTGAGAAGGGTAAGTCCAGTGACCATACTGAATGTATGATTAACAACAAGAAGGAAAAAAAATCTGCCGCCTTTGAAGGGGTTTTCCAGGGAAAATACTACCTCAGACTAGGTCCCCTCAATAGTTGATCGGCTGGGTCTTTGTGTCTTTATGTGGAACAACACTGGGCCTAGGACAGAGCCTTGTGGTACCCCACTTAATACATTCTTCCACTTGGATGTGCAGCCATTTATGACCACTCTTTGAGTACGATCACTCAACCAGTTGTGAATCCACCTAATAGTTGCCTTGTCAATTCCATATTTGGTCATCTTTTCAATAAGTATGGTATGAGATACTTTGTCAAATGCTTTGCTAAAGTCAAGATATACTATATCCACCGCATTTCCCTGATCAACCCAGTTGGTGCTTCTGTCATAGAAGGAAATTAAATTTGTCTGGCATGACTTGTTTGTTACAAACCCATGCTGGCTCTGGTTAATTATTCCATTTTATCAAAGTACTTGCATACATGCGGTTTAATAATTTGTTCAAAGATCTTTCCCAGTATAGAAGTCAGGCTCACAAGCCTGTAGTTTCCTGGATCCACCTTCTTCCCTTTTTTGAAACTGTTTTTTGCTGGTGACAGCGGGCACCTGAAGAGCTGATCGCACAGGGTCTCGAGCCGCTGACGTTAAGCGATCAACTATTGATAACGTATCCTATGGATAGGTCATCAATGATATTTGCCTAGAAAACCCCCCTTAAAATGCTAATACTGCAGAGAGCTGAAAAATATCAGGCATCTATAAATGTCTTTCATTTTTATATTCATGGTGCTATCCCTATATTTCAAGAGCTAATTTACAGAAATGAGAAGATTTCCTTAGATTGTGGTGGTCCTTGTATTAACTTAATTATAGGTGCATAGGCTAGCATCTATTGATTGTATCATTAGTATAAACGAGGCTAAAGAGTATATAATTGTTCATTTCATCCCATAGGAAATTCTTACAAATTCCAGGCAGGGAACCGCGTGAACGCCATGTTGTGGTTCAAGCATCTAAGTGGCGCCTGCCAAAGTAACAGGCAGCAGGTAAGGCGGTGGTGGGGCGAAGTAGTCCTTTTTCGGTTTTTAATCCTAGCTCAGCACATGTGAAATTTTTGCTTTGTGTTTCGTTGAACAGGTTCCCGCCAACCTGATGACGTTTGAGTGAACTTTTCCAGTGTTTTACTAGAGACTGATTCTCATCTTACTGTGTATCAGGCATCGGGGGAAGATGAACGATGAGCCTGGACATTTACGCGCCTTCCCCTGCCTGTCTGTGGGCAGCAGCACCTTAAAGCAATGAACAAAAAACAGATCCAGTTTTTAGCACTGACAGCAAAGAGAGAGAGAACATTTTACTCTTTGCACCACCACGTCCGTTAACGCCCCCCATGAGCGGGTTAAGGCGGCGGCCTGCAGTTGTGGACAGGATCAGCCATGGACCTCGTATTGAGATAGCCGATGTACATATATTTAGCATATTTTTCTCGTTCACGGAAACAATCTGTGCAAACCACTGCCTTAAAGACAAACTAAAACAAAAAATAATGTGAGTGTTTGAAATGTGACACCAAATAGTGTGCGCGCGAGTCTGAGTGGGGTCACGGGGGTTTACTTCACTGTAGTCTTTTTGTGACTGTTTTTGTTTAGATTTTATCAATTGTCAAACTCACTGGTGTATGGGGGAAGGAAGTGTTGGGCCTTTTTTGGGGGCGCTTCTTTATATTTCAGCCTGTAAATACACATTTTGGTTTTCTGTTAGAAAACCTATTAAAAGACAAATGCGTAGAAAAGGACAGTGTTACTGTAGGGATGTAGAGTCAAATAGTCTAGGGTACGAGTATTCAGAGGTGAAGGGGTTGTGGCTCATGCCATTTAGGTCAGTCTGGTTGGGCTCTGTGTCTCTTATGGCTTTGATCACCTTATAAACTTGGGTTTAACTTTTTGTGTTGCATCCTTGTCCCATGAGACACGACCGAGTCCCACAAAGCCAGCAGTGTTATTAATTTTAAATTAATTTTATGGACTTTTTAAAAAATATATATTTTTTACTGTTGAGAAGTTGGGTGCACAACCCTGTGGTTGATGATCATGCTGTCTATAGAGATGTCACTATGCAGAGGTGCATTTGCTTCAATCTCTTAATTCAGCTTGGCTTTCACATAATTACTTTTGGTCATCGAAGACCTCATAGAAGCTGACACTGAACTATTTCTGTATTTTTTTTTTTCTTCAGGCGGTTATGTAGCCTTCTATTTAATTGGAGATACTGACATTTTGTGGATTGTACAATTGAAGTATGCCTCCACACACACTAACGAGCCATTCTAAACTTTACATTTTAGAAAAAAATGCATTAAAGGCCATCCTCTGATTAGTATGATCGTACTTTTTGCAAGTGGGAAGATTTCACGTAATAGAGCAATGCTGCTGCGAGGAACCTGCTTTCCCTCACTGTACAGTCATCGCTTCTAGAGGTCCTGTCAAATGTTCTGAAAAGTGTGCTGCATACCTACTTACTACAAGGTCCTTGATGATTCCTCTACTGCTGTTATTTTTGTTCTCGCTCATCTGCAGTGGCTCCTGTTATTTACAGAGCCTGATTGTAGTCATGGCCCATCTTCATCATCAAGTGTCAATTGAATGTCACCATGGTCATTGACACTGGGTGGTGGAGACCAACCACTTGACAGGTAACTGGTCTTAATAGTTCGGAAAGTAACAGGAACCACTGCAGGAAGTGAGGGGGGGGGGGGGTATAACAAAAATAGCGAAGGGATAGGCAAGGGCACTGTTGGACGTGACAGGTCCTCTTTAAGATCTATTATATGCATAGAGAAACGAGGGAAGGCTGTCACAATACAGGTCAGTGCATTATTCTGCAGTATTTTGGCAATGTGTGAACATACCCTTAGGGTAGGGTGCCACATAGTGGCTGGGTTATGGCTGTGACGTAGCCAAGAGCTCTGCCGTCATGCAAGTCTGTTCGGCTAGCAAAGTGTTCACTGGCTAGACGGCTTTAGGCAAACATTTGATTTGCATGCAGTCTTGCGTGACGAGACTTTTTTTTTTTCCACAACCCAGCGCAACTTTTTCATTCCCTATGTAGGACCCTACCCTTAGGTTTTTTTATTAGTTTAGTAAAAAAATATTCACAGTTTGAGTACGGTGTGGGAGCAACCTTTTTAACTCCACAGAATAGGGTATAACTTGCTGATTGGTGGTCTGGTCAATGGCACCCCCCCATCGATTCAGAGATTGCAGCCTCAATGTATCTCGAAGTGTAGGGAGGTGGACGATGAGTATGCACAACTCTGTTCCATTTAGTTCAATGGGACCACCAGAGATAGCTGAACATTTAAACACGACTGTTATCTAATGTGTATTGCCACCTTAGTAACTTTGCATTTGGGTTGTCTCATCAGATATATTGGTGGCATATTGTCCCATGTCCATTTGGTAGGGTCCAATTACTCTGACCTCCAATGATCACTGTAGTGAAGAGGCAGCAAAGATAAGAAAATGCTACACCACTTTGTCTTTTATAAGCTCAAGGCAACTTTGTACAAAAGACCACATGGTTGGTCATTGAGTATAATGTAATGTAATTATACTCCATGGCCAACGATGAGGCAACGCGCGAAGAGCTGAACCAACAGTAGGCCGGGTAGCAAGGTGCTTTGTTAGTACTGCTGCCTATTTTATCAGCTAATGAGGGCAAAGCCATCTGGCTTAGTCAAACGGACATTGATATCCTAGTAATATGCCACCATTGTCTATGATGAGGCAACCCCTTTATACATAGTTTTAGGATAATGCACACATTCAGTGGTTAACATTGCTGCAGTTGCTAGTTATAATTATTAAGATACATATTCTTACAATCTTCCACTGTCACTTGTAGTATAATGAGGAGGCATTTTGTGCTTTAATGGGATTGTCCAGGACTTTGGGTATTTTTTTTTATATTGATGACCTATCCACAAGATAGGTAATCAATAGATGACTGGCAGGGGTCCGCTGCTTGGGATTCCCACTGATCCGAGTCGCTGTCAATGTAGTCAGTGCTGGAAGCAGATAGCGCTGTCAGCATTGCAAACTACCCAATTTGGTACTACAGGGGCAGCTCCTATTGAATTCAATGGGAGCTTTACTTGTAATACCAACTCGGGCTGCTGCACTACGAACAGTGCGATCTGCTTCTTGCACTGTCCATATTGACATCAGCACTGAAAATTACCTGATTGGTAGGGATCCCACATGGCAGACCCCCACTGATCATGGGTCATTAATAGAAAAAAAATGCCCAAAGTCCTGGATAACCCCTTTTAAAATAGTTAAAATATAGGACTCTGTATCTCTATGATACGGCTGCCTTAAATGAATGTACTTTCACATCTACCTGCTAGTAAATATTACATAGCAGGACAGTTAGTGGGATGAAGATACCCGTCTCATACAATCTGGCTGCATGGGATTTTCTTTTTGCAGGGGGTTTATTTCTCCGGTAATGCAAACATCTGCAATCCTCACATTATTCCCCGCCTCACATTGTGAATCATGTAGTTGATATAATTTAATAACTAAAGCAGACTCTCTTCTTTGGACGTGTATATAGTTGTCTGTATATATGTGTTTGCCAGATAACGTCTTTGGATAAGTGACTGAAGCAAACGCCACCTGCTCTTTTTGATTTCATTTCCTTTCTTCCCTTTATGATCTTTCTTTATCCCTTGTGTGCAATTGGGTGGCCGTTTGATCACCCTTTGAACTAAACAGGGTGTGTTTCGAGTAAGGGAAGTATCACCCCTTGCCACACCTAGATAATACACATACATGACAGTGAAATAGTTTTTGTGTGAGCCTCATTATGTTTGTATATTAAAGGGGTTGTCCAGGAAAACATGGCTGCTTCCTTCCAACCACGGCGACACCCTTCTCCGTAGGGTTGTATCTGGTAATGAAGCTCAGTTTCATTGAAGTGAATAAGAGCTGAGCTGTAATACCAGACACAACCCATGGATAAGGGTGGCGCTGTGTTTGGAAGAAAACAGCCATGTTTTTCTGACTCTGGACAACCCCATTAAAAGTGAATCAGTCATCAGGTTCATGCTGTTCAAACCACGAGCAGCATGAGCCAGGGACAGACACGTACTTTGCAGGCATGTATGATTTTATTCTGAAATATTGCAGTGTTCTCAGGAAAAATAACCATACTTTGGAAAGTGACTTGCTTGGAGTCACTGGGGTAACTTTTTGCCAGCTTCTCACCCTACCCCTCCCACCTGAGTGGCCTAGACTGATAGGTTTATATATAAGAAGAGAACTATCAGTCTAGGTGATCCAGACCATAGTATTTCAAGATCAAGCATACCTGCCTGCAATGCATGTCCTTCCGGAGTTCATGCTGCCCCCATGGGTCAGGCAGCATGAACCTGGTGGCGGACTAGTCATAGGCAAACAAAATAGTTCTTGTCTTAGACCTGCCATTCAGCACTTAGTACAGTTCTTAAAAAGGCCTGTTGATGTGACGCATAAATCCGTCAGTTTTATTAAAGGGTAATTCCACCCAAAAATACAGGCCTATCTATGTAGGAAGGATCACTAAAGCAGCAATTGTGATTCCTCTCCCTATCCAAGTCTAAGGGCTGGGTTACTCGGCAGTATTTTGAGGTTGACATTGAAAGTGAAGTGTAGCAACTTCTGGGTCCCAATACAAAGTTTCTTACAGGGTCTCCCAACTATCACATGTAACTTAACGTATTGGTCATCTCAATTGGTGGAGAAGGACCTTGTTGGGCCTTATCAGGCTCCATGGCCAAAGTGCAACAGTAACCTCTGTACCCCCTAATAGGTACACCCTTGTCAACTTTTCCTTCAGGTTTTTTACAGACTGAATTCAGTCCTTTTTTTTTTTTTTTTTTTTAGCAAAATAAAACAAAAAACCTAGCATTATTTTTTAGTTTTTTTGTATTTGTTTTGGGAGACATTTTCCTTTAACAAAGGTACAGGCACCAGCTAAAAGTTTCACTGTGTCCACATCAATTACAACAGACTTTGGCAGGCAGTCCATATCAGACAGACCTGCTTTGACCACATTACTCTCAGGAACAATGCTAACCCATAGGCTAGCAGGTAAGTCAGTAAATGTCATACTTCAGCCATAGGAAACTCATAGATGTCCTGGATCATCACAGAATAGACTAAGTTTACGGTCATAAAGCGGCCAGAGCCCTAATACTAGAACTCATGGGGAGCAGGCAGTGACCATGCCATGAGGCATTGAGCTCGCTCCTTGAGGTTGGCAGGAGGAAAAACCTGGTTATAACACCAGTGCCTTATTAACTAGTCTTTTGTATCAGTTCAATTATCTCAATGAATACGATCTCACGAAACCTACTGATGAGATTATAACCCATTGGTACAAATTAAAATTGTCAAAAGTGAACTCTGTAGCACATTGGTTGTTATGGGCATAAAACCGGTTTTCAGAAGCCTCTGATGTGTAATTCCAGTTTTAGCCAGTAGAGGTGTTGGTTTCCCCCCTCACAGTTCGACATGAGGACCCAGCGTAATGATCTCTTGCAGGGATATGCTGGGTCTGGAGATTCAGGATGTTTTTTCAGTGATTGTGTGTGAGCACTTTTAAGAATCCGTGTGTATGTGTTTACAGTACGCTGTCCTGAGGTCTTTATTTCCTACTGAAAATAAAAAATGAACTTTACAGACTTCTTGTTTCCCTTTTTGTGTCGTAAGTAAATTGTTTACTGATCTACTTTGTGCTATTCTGGGAGAATGCATCGCTGGATTTAAAGGATATCCTTCCAAGATGCCTGCACTAGGTGCAAGCCTTTGGGTAGTTCCACACTTGGCTTAAAAAAAATGCACGGTTTGTCACAGTATTTCATGGTTTTGGGTTTTTTTTTTAGTTTCTTAAAGCAAAAATCTGAACTTCTGAAGAAATATAATGGAAGGAGTTATAATTCTTCTGGATACACTTCTGTATTTGGCTCGAACTGCATGAAAAGCTACATTGCCTTTTTTTTTCTCCAAAAACAAAAATGCTGTGCAAAACTACTCTAAGCTAGTTTCACGTTGTTTTTTTTTTGGAAAAGCACCGTGTACTTGTGCGTTTTAGCACAGTGGCAATTTTTTTTTTCTCCTGGCCAAAGGCGCATTCTAAGGAATCTTTTAAAAACTTTTACCTACATAAATTTTCAGTTTTTGGGGGTTTTATTCCTGTTTTTTTTTTTTTTTAAGATTTGGGGACAATTTGCTTAATTCCATCATTTACTTTTTTTTATTTAACAGTGACATTTTAGAACTATGTCAGATACAGTATGAAATGATGTAAAGTATAATGTTATGCTAGTCTATAGCTACAATGTATTATGAACGTGTGTTTCTCTTTCATGAAATCTCCGTTATTTGTGATGAGCAAACATTTGAGAAATTCGGTTCGACCAGTTTGCTGAACTTTAGCAAAAAGTTCAGTTCAATCCAAATTAGTTCAAATCAAACTGGAACTTCACCCAAACCACTCCAACTGGTGTATAACACTAAGGTCTCATTCACACAGGTATATGCAATTTTGGTCTGCGATAAACAGTTTTTGGTGTCTATGCATGTTTTTCATATTCACTGCGTTGTTCATGCGCAAGAAGACCCAACTGGTGTCACTTTTTTTCCCCACTGCCTTGTGGCAACGTGAACAAAATGCAGTCAATACGCATGTGACATGTTTTCACTGCATTTTTTTTTTTACACTTCATTAGATTTTCATGGGTGATTCGTGATAGGAACCAAAATAGGACATGCGGCAATTTTTTTTTCTTTTATATACATAAAACTGATGTCTGAAACGTCCTGTGCGAATGGGCCATAAAAGGGTCTTGGAGAGTGTTCTACACCAGTATTCAGGACTAATGTTCACCAAACCAAAGCAGAAGAACTTTGCTAAAAGCTCGGTTCGAGTTCATGCCAAACTGAACTTTTAGCAAAGTTTGAGCCAAAAAACGGTTCTACTAGTTTAGCTCGTTCTACACTAGTTGTTAGCACCACCTACTGGCAATGTGGGGTTTGCATAGAGACAACTCTATTATAGCCATATTACTGTTGTGACTAAAGCTTTCTAAATATTGAACGATGATCCTTCCCTGTGAATGTATACATTTAAACCACTTATTCCAGTTTCCAATGCCCCCCTCCAACAGCTTCTTACTGTGCTTTTAAGAGCATTTGAGTCTGAGAATTTCCATTTGAGAACACACAAGCTGCCATGTGCTCGGCTCGTTGCTGCTTCTTCTCCCCGCAAGGGAATAGTTTACAGTCCAACTGGAACAACTGTTTAGACAATCAGCTTTTACATGAAGCTCTGCTACAAAGCAGAAAGCTTACGTCTTCCACGTCTGGTCCCTACTGCACAAGCCAATAACTTGTCTACACTATAAATCTTTCAGTAGTCAAAACAGCAGCTGCACGGTCATGCTGGCTGTGGAGAAACCGAGAGGAACCCCTGTACCCCGCACCTCCAATCCGCTCAATAATTAATGCATCCCAGCTGACACATGAAAATTAATAACGGGCAGAAAAAAAATGGTGGAGACTTTTCCAATGAGTAAATAATATCAGCAAAATATATGTATTGAAAGAAACCTAACACCTCACACCGAAGAGCTGAACGGGAGATGAATAGAAAGTAATTTTTTCTGCTACTTACATGTTACATCAACACTGGTTCAGTAATGAAGGGGGGGTGGCAATGGGGTGGCAATGGTCCCTCTATGCCTTGGGAGCTGGGCAATGTTCCATCAAAGGTGGGCAATCTTAACAGGGTATTTCATCTTCAGCAAATTACAACCAGTTTATCTTCTTGCTGATGACAGACAATATTGACTTCACAGTACCACCATTAGTGCCCCACAACCCAGCTTACCACAATGCTGCCATCACAGTGTCTCTACCAGTGCCCCACAACACAGCCATCCACAATTAGTGCCCTGGAACACAGCCAACCACAAGTCTATTAGAGTGCCACTATTAGTACCCCATAACAGACAACTGCAATGCTGCCATTAGTGCCCCATAACAGACAACCACAGTGCTGCAATCAGTGCCACCATTGGTGCCCCGTAATACAGCCAACCATAATGCCACCATTAGTGTCCTGTAACACAGCCAACCACAATGCTGCCAATACAGTGCCACCATTAGTGTCCTGTAACACAGCCAACCACAATGCTGCCAATACAGTGCCACCATTAGTGTCCTGTAACACAGCCAACCACAATGCTGCCAATACAGTGCCACCATTAGTGTCCTGTAACACAGCCAACCACAATGCTGCCAATACAATGCCACCATTAGTGCTCCCCAACACAGACAACCACAATGCTGCCAATACAGTGCCACCATTAGTGCCCCGTAACAGACAATCACAATGCTGCCAATACAGTGCCACCATTAGTGTCCTGTAACACAGCCAACCACTATGCTGCCAATACAGTGCCACCATTAGTGTCCTGTAACACAGCCAACCACAATGCTGCCAATACAGTGCCACCATTAGTGCCCCGTAACAATCTCAATGCTGCCAATACAGTGCCACCATTAGTGCCCCGTAACAGCCAACCACAATGCTGCCAATACAGTGCCACCATTAGTGCCCCCCAACACAGACAACCACAATGCTGCCAATACAGTGCCACCATTAGTGCCCCGTAACAGACAATCACAATGCTGCCAATACAGTGCCACCATTAGTGTCCTGTAACACAGCAAACCACTATGCTGCCAATACAGTGCCACCATTAGTGTCCTGTAACACAGCAAACCACTATGCTGCCAATACAGTGCCACCATTAGTGTCCTGTAACACAGCCAACCACAATGCTGCCAATACAGTGCCACCATTAGTGCCCCGTAACCATCTCAATGCTGCCAATACAGTGCCCCGTAACAGCCTACCACAATGCTGTCAATACAGTGCCACCATTAGTGCCCCCCAACACAGACAACCACAATGCTGCCAATACAGTGCCACCATTAGTGCCCCGTAACAGGCAATCACAATGCTGCCAATACAGTGCCACCATTAGTGTCCTGTAACAGACAATCACAATGCTGCCAATACAGTGCCACCATTAGTGTCCTGTAACACAGCCAACCACAATGCTGCCAATACAGTGCCACCATTAGTGTCCTGTAACACAGCCAACCACAATGCTGCCAATACAGTGCCACCATTAGTGTCCTGTAACACAGCCAACCACAATGCTGCCAATACAGTGCCACCATTAGTGCCCCGTAACCATCTCAATGCTGCCAATACAGTGCCCCGTAACAGCCTACCACAATGCTGTCAATACAGTGCCACCATTAGTGCCCCCCAACACAGACAATCACAATGCTGCCAATACAGTGCCACCATTAGTGTCCTGTAACAGACAATCACAATGCTGCCAATACAGTGCCACCATTAGTGTCCTGTAACACAGCCAACCACAATGCTGCCAATACAGTGCCACCATTAGTGCCCCCCCAACACAGACAACCACAATGCTGCCAATACAGTGCCACTATTAGTGCCCCGTAACAGACAATCACAATGCTGCCAATACAGTGCCACCATTAGTGTCCTGTAACACAGCAAACCACTATGCTGCCAATACAGTGCCACCATTAGTGTCCTGTAACACAGCCAACCACAATGCTGCCAATACAGTGCCACCATTAGTGTCCTGTAACACAGCCAACCACAATGCTGCCAATACAGTGCCACCATTAGTGTCCTGTAACACAGCCAACCACAATGCTGCCAATACAGTGCCACCATTAGTGTCCTGTAACACAGCCAACCACAATGCTGCCAATACAGTGCCACCATTAGTGTCCTGTAACACAGCCAACCACAATGCTGCCAATACAGTGCCACCATTAGTGCCCCGTAACCATCTCAATGCTGCCAATACAGTGCCCTGTAACAGCCTACCACAATGCTGTCAATACAGTGCCACCATTAGTGCCCCCCAACACAGACAACCACAATGCTGCCAATACAGTGCCACCATTAGTGCCCCGTAACAGACAATCACAATGCTGCCAATACAGTGCCACCATTAGTGCCCCGTAACAATCTCAATGCTGCCAATACAGTGCCACCATTAGTGTCCTGTAACACAGCCAACCACAATGCTGCCAATACAGTGCCACCATTAGTGTCCTGTAACACAGCCAACCACAATGCTGCCAATACAATGCCACCATTAGTGCCCCCCAACACAGACAACCACAATGCTGCCAAAACAGTGCCACCATTAGTGCCCCGTAACAGACAATCACAATGCTGCCAATACAGTGCCACCATTAGTGTCCTGTAACACAGCCAACCACTATGCTGCCAATACAGTGCCACCATTAGTGTCCTGTAACACAGCCAACCACAATGCTGCCAATACAGTGCCACCATTAGTGTCCTGTAACAGACAATCACAATGCTGCCAATACAGTGCCACCATTAGTGTCCTGTAACACAGCCAACCACAATGCTGCCAATACAGTGCCACCATTAGTGCCCCCCAACACAGACAACCACAATGCTGCCAATACAGTGCCACTATTAGTGCCCCGTAACAGACAATCACAATGCTGCCAATACAGTGCCACCATTAGTGTCCTGTAACACAGCCAACCACTATGCTGCCAATACAGTGCCACCATTAGTGTCCTGTAACACAGCCAACCACTATGCTGCCAATACAGTGCCACCATTAGTGTCCTGTAACACAGCCAACCACAATGCTGCCAATACAGTGCCACCATTAGTGTCCTGTAACACAGCCAACCACAATGCTGCCAATACAGTGCCACCATTAGTGTCCTGTAACACAGCCAACCACAATGCTGCCAATACAGTGCCACCATTAGTGTCCTGTAACACAGCCAACCACAATGCTGCCAATACAGTGCCACCATTAGTGCCCCGTAACCATCTCAATGCTGCCAATACAGTGCCCTGTAACAGCCTACCACAATGCTGTCAATACAGTGCCACCATTAGTGCCCCCCAACACAGACAACCACAATGCTGCCAATACAGTGCCACCATTAGTGCCCCGTAACAGACAATCACAATGCTGCCAATACAGTGCCACCATTAGTGCCCCGTAACAATCTCAATGCTGCCAATACAGTGCCACCATTAGTGTCCTGTAACACAGCCAACCACAATGCTGCCAATACAGTGCCACCATTAGTGCCCCCCAACACAGACAACCACAATGCTGCCAAAACAGTGCCACCATTAGTGCCCCGTAACAGACAATCACAATGCTGCCAATACAGTGCCACCATTAGTATCCTGTAACACAGCCAACCACAATGCTGCCAATACAGTGCCACCATTAGTGTCCTGTAACACAGCCAACCACAATGCTGCCAATACAGTGCCACCATTAGTGCCCCGTAACAATCTCAATGCTGCCAATACAGTGCCACCATTAGTGCCCCCCAACAGACAACCACAATGCTGCCAATACAGTGCCACCATTAGTGCCCCCCAACAGACAACCACAATGCTGCCAATACAGTGCCACCATTAGTGCCCCCCAACAGACAACCACAATGCTGCCAATACAGTGCCACCATTAGTGCCCCCCCAACAGACAACCACAATGCTGCCAATACAGTGCCACCATTAGTGCCCCGTAACAGACAATCACAATGCTGCCAATACAGTGCCACCATTAGTGTCCTGTAACACAGCCAACCACTATGCTGCCAATACAGTGCCACCATTAGTGTCCTGTAACACAGCAAACCACTATGCTGCCAATACAGTGCCACCATTAGTGTCCTGTAACACAGCCAACCACAATGCTGCCAATACAGTGCCATCATTAGTGTCCTGTAACACAGCCAACCACAATGCTGCCAATACAGTGCCACCATTAGTGTCCTGTAACACAGCCAACCACAATGCTGCCAATACAGTGCCACCATTAGTGTCCTGTAACACAGCCAACCACAATGCTGCCAATACAGTGCCACCATTAGTGTCCTGTAACACAGCCAACCACAATGCTGCCAATACAGTGCCACCATTAGTGTCCTGTAACACAGCCAACCACAATGCTGCCAATACAGTGCCACCATTAGTGTCCTGTAACACAGCCAACCACAATGCTGCCAATACAGTGCCACCATTAGTGCCCCGTAACAATCTCAATGCTGCCAATACAGTGCCACCATTAGTGCCCCCCAACAGACAACCACAATGCTGCCAATACAGTGCCACCATTAGTGCCCCCCAACAGACAACCACAATGCTGCCAATACAGTGCCACCATTAGTGCCCCCCAACAGACAACCACAATGCTGCCAATACAGTGCCACCATTAGTGCCCCCCAACAGACAACCACAATGCTGCCAATACAGTGCCACCATTAGTGCCCCCCAACAGACAACCACAATGCTGCCAATACAGTGCCACCATTAGTGCCCCCCAACAGACAACCACAATGCTGCCAATACAGTGCCACCATTAGTGCCCCCCAACAGACAACCACAATGCTGCCAATACAGTGCCACCATTAGTGCCCCCCAACAGACAATCACAATGCTGCCAATACAGTGCCACCATTAGTGTCCTGTAACACAGCCAACCACTATGCTGCCAATACAGTGCCACCATTAGTGTCCTGTAACACAGCCAACCACAATGCTGCCAATACAGTGCCACCATTAGTGTCCTGTAACACAGCCAACCACAATGCTGCCAATACAGTGCCACCATTAGTGTCCTGTAACACAGCCAACCACAATGCTGCCAATACAGTGCCACCATTAGTGTCCTGTAACACAGCCAACCACAATGCTGCCAATACAGTGCCACCATTAGTGCCCCGTAACAATCTCAATGCTGCCAATACAGTGCCACCATTAGTGCCCCCCAACAGACAACCACAATGCTGCCAATACAGTGCCACCATTAGTGCCCCCCAACAGACAACCACAATGCTGCCAATACAGTGCCACCATTAGTGCCCCCAACAGACAACCACAATGCTGCCAATACAGTGCCACCATTAGTGCCCCGTAACAGACAATCACAATGCTGCCAATACAGTGCCACCATTAGTGTCCTGTAACACAGCCAACCACTATGCTGCCAATACAGTGCCACCGTTAGTGTCCTGTAACACAGCCAACCACTATGCTGCCAATACAGTGCCACCGTTAGTGTCCTGTAACACAGCCAACCACAATGCTGCCAATACAGTGCCACCATTAGTGTCCTGTAACACAGCCAACCACAATGCTGCCAATACAGTGCCACCATTAGTGTCCTGTAACACAGCCAACCACAATGCTGCCAATACAGTGCCACCATTAGTGTCCTGTAACACAGCCAACCACAATGCTGCCAATACAGTGCCACCATTAGTGTCCTGTAACACAGCCAACCACAATGCTGCCAATACAGTGCCACCATTAGTGCCCCGTAACAATCTCAATGCTGCCAATACAGTGCCACCATTAGTGCCCCCCAACAGACAACCACAATGCTGCCAATACAGTGCCACCATTAGTGCCCCCAACAGACAACCACAATGCTGCCAATACAGTGCCACCATTAGTGCCCCCCAACAGACAACCACAATGCTGCCAATACAGTGCCGCCATTAGTGCCCCGTAACAGACAATCACAATGCTGCCAATATAGTGCTGCCATTAGTGCCCTGTAACAGACAACCACAATGCTGCCAATACAGTGCCGCCATTGGTGCTCCATAACGCAGCCAACCATAATGCCCCCATTAGTGTCCTGTAACACAGCCAACCACAACTGCCATCAGTGACACCATTAGTGCTCCGTAACAGTCAACCACAATGTTGCCAATACAGTGCCACCATTAGTGCCCTGTAACACAGCCAACCACAATGCTGTCTTCATAGGGCCACCGTTAGTGCCCCACAGCACAGCCAACCACAATGCTGTCTTCATGGGGCCACCATTAGTGCCCCACAGCACAGCCAACCACAATGCTCTCATCATAGGGCTACCATTAGTGCCCCCACAACACAGCCAACTACAGTGCTTTGTAAAGTGTACACTTACAAATAGGGGCCACCATTAGTGCCCTGTAACACAGCCAACCACAATGCTGTCTTCATAGGGCCACCGTTAGTGCCCCACAGCACAGCCAACCACAATGCTGTCTTCATGGGGCCACCATTAGTGCTCCACAGCACAGCCAACCACAATGCTCTCATCATAGGGCTACCATTAGTGCCCCCACAACACAGCCAACTACAGTGCTTTGTAAAGTGTACACTTACAAATAGGGGCCACCATTAGTGCCCTGTAACACAGCCAACCACAATGCTGTCTTCATAGGGCCACCGTTAGTGCCCCACAGCACAGCCAACCACAATGCTGTCTTCATGGGGCCACCATTAGTGCCCCACAGCACAGCCAACCACAATGCTCTCATCATAGGGCTACCATTAGTGCCCCCACAACACAGCCAACTACAGTGCTTTGTAAAGTGTACACTTACAAATAGGGGCCACCATTAGTGCCCTGTAACACAGCCAACCACAATGCTGTCTTCATAGGGCCACCGTTAGTGCCCCACAGCACAGCCAACCACAATGCTGTCTTCATGGGGCCACCATTAGTGCCCCACAGCACAGCCAACCACAATGCTCTCATCATAGGGCTACCATTAGTGCCCCCACAACACAGCCAACTACAGTGCTTTGTAAAGTGTACACTTACAAATAGGGGCTCCTTATCTTTGTGGTAGGAGAGGCGTGCAGGGGAGCTTTGCAAATGTGGATAGCAGCAGAATGAACTGAACAAAATTAATCCAGCTTGTATACTATCCATTATAAAGAAACAGTGCAAGACCTCAGGACATTAGATGGCAGCATTTACCTATTAGATCATCACAGCTGCTGATTAGCTGTGAGCTGTAAGGGCCCATTTGGACTATCGTATGCAAGTTGTGCCAGAGAATCTCGGGCACAACTCATATTGGACTACACACGGACAGAGGCCCATGTGCTTTCCAAGGGGTGGGGATAGTGGACATTGCGTTTCCCACTCTCATCCATGGTATGCACCAGAATAGGTCACGTGAGAAAGCGCTCATGAGTATAGCCTAATTGGCCATAATTGGTTTGTGTGCTGTCAGTGAAATACATGGGCAGCAAATGGGTGGGATACATGCTCATCTGAATGGGCCTTAATAGTGTAGCAGTCCTAGCTCAGACATGATTAGTGCAAATTGTACACCAGGATGCAGCTGCTCATACAACGCAAGGTTTTTCTTGCCCGAACATGCCACCTGCACCTCAGAAATATTGCTAAAATCCATCCGTTCCTCACCAAGAACATGCTAAAGACACTTGTCGTCGTCATCATCCATTCCCAACTCTACTAGTGCAACTTGCTGCTCCTTGGCCTTCCCCGCACCAGACTCTCCCCTCTCCAATCCATACTAAATGCGGCTGCTAGACTCCTCTTTCTATCCAGCCGCTTCTCAGACGCCTCAGCGCTATGCCAGTCACTGCACTGGTGGCCCATCCACTACAGAACTAAATTCAAACTCCTCACCCACAAAGCTCTCCATGGTGCTGTGCCACCGTACATCGCCTCCCTCCTGTCCGTACACCACACAGCCCGCACACTCCGATCCACTAACACAATCAGACTAAGCCACCCCTCTAATACGGACCTCACATGCTCGCCTCCAGGACTTCTCTAGAGCAGTACCGATCCTCTGGAACGCACTATCCCAAAACATTCGGACAATCCCAGATCTTCAGACACGTCTTAAAAATGCACCTCCTCTGGGAGGCATACCAAATGTCCTGATCTAATCCCCCTACACCATTACATGGCCCCTGCCCCTCTCTATGGCTCCCCACACTTTCCACTTTGCCTATGATACACATTTTCTGCTCCTGTACCTCCTTATCACCCTCTCTGGTTGCTTCCTAATAACTAAATACCACATGTAATCTTCCTACTGTTTTCATCCGTGCCTCATCTCTTGCCCCTGTACCTCCTGAACCAACTCACCCCATCTTTCCAAATAACCACATGTAATTGTCGTTTTGTAATAGCAGCTATCTGATACTGTCCCTTTTTGACGAAAAGAGGAAAAATGGTTAATGATTGTAACTTTTTTTTTTTTGCAAAGTTAACAATTAAGCTGATACTCGGGCTGCATCAGGTGATAAACTGAGCTACTTTTAACAGGAGATGCTCTGGCTGCATCAGCTGATTATACTGAGCTACTTTTAACAGGAGATGCTCAACTTTAACTATGCAATGTGATCACTGTCCTATGGAAAAGGAAGCAATAGACTTACTCATTGAAATCAATAGGCAATCAGTGTAATGCATAATCAAGTCCCGTTCCCCGGGACAGCGGTCTGTTGTGGTTAAAAGATGCCGAAACAGCTGAATGAAAGCTGCTATGGTCACATGTTTTTGTATTTTTTCCCAGTCTTTTAAGTCTACGGCCGCGAGGTAACGTTTGATTGCGCCCTGTTCTCCAAACCATACATACAAGCTCTCACTACCGCCAACTCAAAAACATCTCTCTGATACAATTTTTTGCACAACTCAATAAAAAGAAAAAAAGGCATCTCTACTTGTGGCCTCCCATCGAGACCTCAACCCTGCTTACAGGCTAAGGCTGGGCTCGCATGATTGTTTACCACATACTACGTCGTTTTTGTATGACTGTGATACGCGGTAACTTGTACGCAATTAATTACATTGCCATAGCAGTTCTGCTCACATTAGTGTGCTGGAATTGCGTTCTGTGCGAGCGACAAAAAACGCAGTGTGTTCTACTTTGCTGCATGTATACATGACCATGCGCAGGGTTACGGTTGGCTTCACAGCTGTAAAACGTTGCGGGAGCCCTTCAGCGGTATACACTTACACAGAGTTTGAGAGGGGGTGTATTAGGTAACGCTGGATGGTTGCATCAACAAATTAACCGCCACTTTGGCTGGTCTGACCAGACTGTTGGGTCACTCACACACACACATGGCGTCCGTTACATGTACTACCTTTGACACCTATCTACCATCGCCTCTGTTTGCAGTTGTGTTGTAAACCATGAAACTAGATTGCTATGAAGTGGAACTGGGTTGTCTTGAATGACAAATCCAGGTTAGGCTTGGGCACTTACGAGTGTTCGAGTCTGGAGACTTAGGAGTAAATTACTCAATCCTGCCTTTGTTGTGTAGTGGCACACAACAAAGTAGTAGTGATGGTCTGGGTGGCCAATGCACATGACAGTTGGTCAACTCGAGTAGTAGTACGAGGGACAATGACTGCTCAGCAATATGTTCAGGACATCCTGCAGCCACATGTTTTGCCTCCATAACATTGTCACACTTCTGTGGCTACTCAGTCACCAGATTTATCACCAGTAGAACATGTATGGAACCATCTGGGATGCCAACTTCTACCGCCTACGAGTTTGCATGATCTAGAGAGGCTCACTTACAGCAAATGTGGACCCGATATGCTACAAGATTTCATACAGAACTTGTATGTCTCCGTGTCTGTCCGTATCACATCTTGTATCCAAGCTAGAGGCGGTGCAACAGGGTACTAGAGCTTCCCTTCAAGGGGGCAGTTTTCTGCAATAAATTATCCATTGCCTCTGATATTGTAATCAGTTACATTACAATCCCACATTTAAAGTTTCATTTGATTCCAGTAATTCCTTCTAGGGGATGGATTTTTTTTTGACAAGTTTATTAGCAATGATATACAAGGCTCTCCACAACGTGTCTCCTCCATACATCACCGACCTAATTTCCCTTTACCTCCCTACATGTGATCTCTAGTCCTCACAAGATCACCACCTCTGCTCTCCTCTATTCTGAGCCTTGCACAACCATCTCAAAGATTTCTCCCACTCGTCACCTATATTCTAGAACTAGCTGATATACCTGGCTTCGCCCAAGTTAATTTTGTACAGGAGTTTACCTGTTGTTCGCACAGAAAATTTATTGAAGTCATGGTTACTTCAGAGGAACTAAGAAATAAAATATGTATACACACAGAGGAGTGTTAGATTCTCCTCAGGCTGCATGTACTGATGTCCCTCTGCAGAATGTGCCACCCCTCCCACTCTCCTCATTTTTTTTAACCTTAAAGGTAAGGCCCATTTTTATTCTTAAAGCCCCTTCTTAGCCTTAAAGGCATGTTCCATCCCTGCAGTCCATGGCGGCTTTGTTATGTACTTGACAGCCTTTCAGTATATGCACACAAAAGTCAGTTATAGTCGTCTCAGTATATACACATAGAAGTGAGGTAGATTCTCCTTAGTATACAAATCATTTCCCTAGGCTTTATGGTTTCTGAGAAAAGAACCCTCTCATGTATCACAGATTTTCATAGTTTTTCACGCTTAGAATTGAATATAAAAGTTGCAACCATATTTTCCTATTTATGACCTAAAGAATGTTCCTGCCAAATTTCCCGTTTGTGCGGTACACGGTTGTTGTTCATTACATTACATAGGGGGTCACTTACTTTTGTGCTTAGAATTGAATAATCAAGATCTGATTCCATCACGTTTCTTAATAATGACCTAAAGAATGGTCTTGCCAAATTTCAAGTTTGCACGGCATCGGAAAGTTAGAGAATTAGTAATCAGTCAGTGATGGAGTGCTTTCACCTAGATAGATTTGCTGCACCAAATTATCAGAATGTTCCTCTCCTCCAAAAAAAAAAACAACTGAAAACCCATCTCTTTAGCAAAGCTTGCAACATTCAATAAACCCTACTGATGGCACAATACTGTATGACCAGCTTCTATTGTCCAGCTGTAGATTGTAAACCCTTGTGGGCAGACTTCCACTACATCATCCCATCACTTATTTAGTTCATGTTTGTTGGATCTGGTTTAATGTTATGTAATGTACCTAAACACCAGTTTTTATGTACAGCATCCTGGAATTGAAGGGAATTTCACCAGGTTCACACTGTCCAAACCACGGGTAGCATGATCCTTGGTTATCACGCTTGGACAACAATGGTCCGTAGCTCCGATTTAGAATGACCACGACCGAGAGCATTGTTCTATTCAGTGCAGATGTCGGAGTTACGTTTCCTATGTGTTGCACCCACGAGCGCGTGGACGACCAGGGGGCCTCTGCCATCTGGCAAGGGGTCGTCTCTCGATTTTCCTAGCAATTGCTGCGGTTAGAGCACCCTGGGCTGAGACAGCTTCCGACAAGCGTGCAACATGACCAAAAAGTGCGAGTCGTCTCCTTGTTATTGTTTATGTGATTGACTCAAGCCCCGTGCAAGACTGTATCTTGCTGTTTCTGATGAAGTCGAACCAACGGACACGGAGAATCTGGCGTTAGTATCGTATGTGAAAGGACTCCAGACGCTCAGTTGTTTGTAACAGCAAAGTCCAAGTCTCCGAGCCATACAATAATATTGGCATTACGCAGGTCTGGTAAAATCGAATCTAGGTCCTGAGTGCCTCCGCCAGAGTTTTTCCAGGGACCTCATCGCCGAGGATGCCAGCGCTATTGCCAGCACCTCCAGAAGCGCCCTCCCATCTGAACACTTCCGAGGTACATGAACTCACAGCGTCAACTCTCTGGCCGTCTACGTCTAGGGCCGGAGGGATTACGCCGACTCCTAGATTCTGCAGTTTGTTTTTTTGTCAGGAGATGTGGAGCCCACGACAGGATGCCTCAAAATTGAACTGTTCCAATGAGTGTGTGAGATTATTAGAGGCGACATCCAAGAGTGCAACATCATCGGCATAGTCCAGGTCGGTGAAGTGGTACTCCGGAAGAGTGGCCCCATTACATTGGAAAATATGCTGAAGAATCTAGTCCATGGCCCTGCAAAAGACTGCAGGAGCCAAAACGCAACGTTGTTGAACACCAGACGAGGTCTCAAAACCAGCAGAGGTTGAATTGTTGATACAGACTTCGGCGAATGCGCCCTGATGCATGTCTTTTAGTAGGTTTAGAAGGGATGTGGGGACGCGAATGCCACAAATGGCCTTCCAGAGGGCTTCTCTGTCGACCGAGTCGAACGCCACCTTGAGATCAACCTACGCGACGAGGAGCGGTTTGTTAAATTCTCTGTGTATCTCTGAGAGGAGCCTAAAAGCGAGTATGGCATCCATGGTGGAGTGGCCTGCTATGAACCTTAGACAAGTATAGAATGGTAGGTACCTCCAGGCCCATCGGGTCCAACCCCCTGCTCAGTGCAGGATTCCCTAAATAATCCCAGACAGATATTTGTCCAACCTCTGTTTGAACACTTCCATTGAAGGAGAACTCGCCACCTCCCGTGGTAACCTGTTCCACTCATTGATCACCCCTCACTGTCAAAGTTTTTTCTAATATCTACTCTGTGTCTCACTCCTTTCAGTTTCATCCCGTGCATTGTACCCCCATGTAGGTGTTATTCTGTGGTGCTCCAGAATAACACACTCTGGCCGGTCTCACATGGCCGAATTTGAATTGCAGATTCCACGAGCATATAATACGCAGATCATTCAAATGCTGTTCCGATCACATTAGCATGTCAGAATTGCGTAAGCTCAGAGTGGAAAATAAATCGCAGCATTGTTCTCTATGGTCGGGGATATACCTGCAGTCCATACGCAGTTACATTGTGTATGGGCGGCAGGTATCCGCGTCATTACTAAGTGACGGCACGGGAAATATAAACAAAAGTGTACTGCGCATGACCGCCTGCATGAGTACGCAGGGTCATGGCTGGGTTCACAGCTGTAATCCGCTGTGGGAGGCCGGCAGCGGATTCTGCTCGTGGCCACGTGAGTCTGGCCTTTAAAGTCTGACTCAGAACAGACCTTTTGAGTCAAAGAGAAGACCACTTGGCATTTCCCCACCTTAGTCATATAGATTGACAGCTCTCTCGCTGCTTGTGTATAGGAAGAAAGCTGTCAGTCAACATGTTGCCGAAGCGGCTCACCTCTTTGGTTTCAGGGCTTCATTCTGAGTCTGCATGTTGCCGAAGCGGCTCACCTCTTTGGCTTCAGGGCTTCGTTCTGAGTCTGAATCAAACTTTAAAGTGTGTCTAGTCTGCAATGCCACAACATTTCAGAGTACCGCTTACATGGGGATGCATCGTCCCAAAGGGTAACTCCAGGATATGGGGCACACGCTGAGGAGCTGGGAGGGTAAAGCTGTCACTTGTCATGGTGGCACTTTCCAGACTCCTCCCCGGAGGGGCACACGCAGCCTTGGCCAGAGTATTGTTGGGCCTCTTCCGGACACCCCTAGGAGAGGGATGGCCAATATACATGCCGAAGAACTTTAGATTGTCGTGACGCCACCGTTCCTTTACTCACTGGAATGAATCTTTGTGATAATAAAGTCCACACACAATTTAGTGGTTAAGTACCTCAGTCCCTGAAAACGGTCAGGTACTGGCAAAACTTTACTTGTAAAACTTTAACACTTTACAGCTTAAGAACACACCAATGCAGGCAAAACAGAAGAAGGGAGGTCAGGGAGCAATTCAGGATGATGCGGTCCTCCCGTCCTCGTTATCTGTATGGTACCGCTCCTGGAAGTGGAATGGCAAACTCTCCCCAGACACTCGCTTATAAAAGTACCTCTGCAAGGTGGTCTTCACTTTTCCTCTACTCCTCTCTCTCTCTCTTTTTCTCCTTGCTCTCTAATGGCTTCTGGCATCGGAAACTACAGGAACCCTTTCACCCTTTTCCATTCTTCACCACATGAGGGTCGAAGGTACCACCATGTGGCTGGCACTGTCTCTCAGGAACCCAGAAGAACGGAACCCTTTCCCACTCTCAGAAACTCATATTTATAGTCTCTAGCGAACCACATGACAGGACATAAATTGATACATTTGCAGACCCCTCTCAGTCACATGTAGACATTAACCCTTCATCTTCTGCAGCCGTGCAATACACATAACAGGAGACATGTATGACATATGGAGAGGCCAGGAATGGGTGTTATGGGCCACTACAGGGACACGGTGTATTCCTGGTGACAGGTTCCTTTTAATGGTGCTTTAAAATAAAGCTGGTGGGGAGGGAATGCCACCTAATCTATAAGAATTCTATTTTTTTTTTAACCATTCTGCAGTGTTTTGCTCCTATTTCGTGGATTTAGAAAACCCCTTCAACTGCATACAATGACTTTTAAAAAAATTGTGTTTTCATTTACTAGTTTGGGAGCAGGAAGAGGCTGTAACAGACTTTTGCAAAACACAAACTATATGGTAATGATCAGTAAGTGTTTGTCTGATCATGTCAGGAGTCCCCCCAGCTATAAAGAAATAAACTATTAGGACAGCGCTCCACAACAAATCCAGGGCAATATCTCTAAAAGGAAATAGATGGAGGGACTCACCCGCTGTGTAGCGGGGTACCCTCCTGGGAACTCCCGCTAACACCTCCACATCCCGGTGGGCATATAATAGTCACTGAAGGATCCTCTTGGTCTTCTTTCTTATCCTGTGGTTACAGGAGAGCTGCTAGGATGGTGTTATGCCTACTCTACAAGTGCAGGCACAATGAGATACAGATCCAAAAAATAGAAAAAATATATCCAGCGCTCACCAGAAGACAGACGTTCCGACCTTTAAGCCAAATTTCACCAATATTTGGCTAAAAGGTCAGAACGTGTGTCTTCTGGTGAGCGCTGGATATATTTTTTCCCAGCTCTAAAGAAGCAGATGTAGAGCTAAATATGCTTGTTGTATCTACCCACAGAAGGCCAATTATCACCTCACACCATCGTGATTATACATAGTACAGCTACTTTCCATTTCTGTACTGACAACTTGAGGTGTGATGGGTCTAACTATGTCAAAGTAGAAAAATATCAAGAAGATCAAAGATGATGATTTTCTTTTTCTTTACAACAGTTGATTATTGCGCATTTTAAAGGTAATCTGTCGCTAAATTTAAGCAAAACAAGAAACTAGTTCTCCATCATAGAAAATATACTCCCCTCTCCCTGCTCCCCACCCCCTCCCACGTCAAAAGTCCTGGATCTGCCTTGTGATGTAATGCTTACAGGCTGCAGCAGCTGTGTACAGGATGTCACAGGCTGCTGCATCAAAACGCAGACCCCAGCACATGAGCAACATCCTGATCAGCAAGACTGTGAGTTACAAAGAGACTGCTGATGGCTAGACTTTTAGAGAAGGCCCAGCATGTCAATTGTAGAGTGGGACCATTTGGCCCCAAACCCCTCTCCTAAGGGCCCCATAGCAGTCTTGTGGTCTGCCTACATTGCTTTGGCACACCACTGAATAGTTGTACCTGTGCACTCCATTGATTTAAATGGACCGGCTGGAGACTGCTAAGCTCCTGAACTCTGCTACCTCCGGTGGTCTCACTGAAATATACTTCTCATTTTTTAAAAATATCCACTCCTGGCTTCAGATTGTTTTTAAGCATTAAAAAGTCACCCTGACTATTTGGATCAACGTTAAAGGGGTTTGCTGGGCATTTACTATGGATGACTTATCAATAGTTGATCGGTGGGGGTCCACAATTTAGGGCTTCCACTGACCAGCTGATCCTCAGGCCCGCTATTAGTGCTGAAGGGCCGGACGTCCACATTGGGGTCGGAACTGGAAGTGTAATAGAAGGTTTCACTCCTTAAGAAATCAAAAGTTTTAAACTTATGTCATCCCTCAAGTCTTTGTTGTGAATTTTAGTGTAAAAATAGCTGTAAATTTCACATATTGCATTAAAATGAATGAAATCCATGGTAGATCTGCACCAGCTAGGGCCAGCTGAGTGAATGGCGTTTGTTTAATCCCCCTCACTAACATTCTACTGTAATCAGCTGCAGGATTGTTTTTATCAGTGCAAGGATACTGAAACAGGCCCTCCCCCCCCCCCCCCCAAGCATTGCATCGCCCCTTCCAACGCCGAAGTTTTTTTGAATCTAAAAAGAATAATTAAAAGGTATAGTCACCTAATACTACGGGCTACACTTCCCCGTCCGTCTTCACTGCTGACTTCCGGGTCCAGTGGTCACATGTGACCACTGCAGCAAATCACTGGTCTCAATGTTCCAGGACTGGATATTTGCTGCAGCAGTCATGTGCGTAGACAGCATGTGACTGAGGTATTAGTATACCATGTCTCCACTGGAAGTATGGGTGGTTACATGGGTTGGTGGCCCTGAATTACAGGGGATGGCTAAGTCATGACCACAGCCTCCACCTGACACATGTCCCTGGCGGTTTCTCATTCCTGTTCCAGTCCCCCGCTGCCGGACCTGCTGTCGGCGTCCATGCCGCCCCTGTATCTGCCCCCCCCCCCCCCGCGCTGTCAGCGGCAATGCCACCCCTCTTGGGCCTGCAGTGTGGATTCTCTACCGCCAGCATCCTCAGCTAGCCACTCTCACATCTCTGCTCCTGTGCCCTAGCGGGTCATAGACAGCCGGGGCTCATTCGCCACCGCAACAACCCCTGCCACTTCTATTCCAATTTGCCGGGTTGCCCAGGCAGGAGGAGGATAGAGGTTGTACAATGCCGCCTTAGCACTGCTGTGACAGCTGCTCTTGACATTTTGCTGCTTGAACAGGAGGAGCAGCATGGAGGCTGTACACCACCAGGATGGTGTGTCTGCAGGAGCCAGTTGCCAGCTTTGCCCGTGACTTGGGCACTCCCTAGAACCAAGGCTGGCCAACCCATATCTCCACCCATACCTCCGGTGGAGACATATTACACTAATACCTGTGACTGCTAGACCTAGATGTGATAGACTGTGAAACAGGATCGGCCGGGTGCGTAAGAAGTATTTGTTAGATTATATTTGGAGCTTCACAATACTTTTTACCTGTCCAGGTCCTGAGGACGCCGATACAGTTTAAAGTGCTAACCCTGCTTGTATCTCAGTGGTACAAAACAAGTGCGATTGTTTAGGATGTATGCCTGATCTCAAATAAATGCTGGAGATGCTCCCTGGAGAGTGACACCTTTCTTCTTGTTTGGTGGTCATGCCAGTTGGTCTTTACCTTGTGGCAAGAAGTCAATACCCTGTATAATTCACTGTGGAGAGCGGCCGGGTCATTCTCTCCAGGAATGCTCCTATTATTATCTATGATTGGGGGATCCATCTCTAAAGTCCTAAAAAGGTCTACTTAGATTTTTCCTCTTAGCGATGCGCCAGATCATCCCTAAACTCTGGGGATCTCATTACCTCCCACAAGACTGATGCGGTTGGACGCTCCAGACAATATCATGTACGCAGCAACCATTTCTCCCATTTCAGAGCTGTTTGCTATTTAGAACAAGGGCTCCTTCACACCAGCGGTTGTCATTCTGGTATGCCAAAAATGGACCAATTTCACCGCGTGTTGCTTGTGCTTTTGTTGCAGATGTGTGTGGTTTTTATGTCCATGTGTCATCCCAACTGATGTCCCTTTTTTGTTTGCACCGTCTCCTAGCAACATAAAGCAATGCTCATGCCTGTGTTTGCTGCATTTCTTCACACTCCCATAGAGTGGCATGGGCCATTTTGGGCTGTGACTACGGGTCAGAATAGGCCATGCTCCTATATATATATATATTTTTTGGACTGGCAACATTGGTCCTCATTAATGAAACGCACGACTGAATATACTAATTACTTTAATAGGTCAGTGTCCTGTCTGTATTCAGTCAGTAAACAAATAAGGACAGCACACAGACAGAAAACACACCCAGGTGAGCAGTTCCTGAAACTACAATCTGCATAGAGGGATTGTCATCTGTAACATATTCCCTTCCTACAGGAACGCCTCTACAAACATGGCCGCCTCACAGCTACGACACGCAGCCACGCTGTCAACAAGAGCTTCGCTATCCTCATCTCCCATTGGTTGTTCTTACTGTGAGTAAACCAGAACTACTAGCCGAGAGCGGCTATTGGCCCTTGCGCTCCAGCTTAAAACACTCCTCCTGATTGGCTGCCAGGACCTCCGGTCTCGTCGCTCTGTATGACCGATGTGCCTCACCTGGAGCGCTGATTGGTTGAGTCTGGCCAGCGCCTCGACCGCTGATTGGTTGGTGTGACCGTTCCGCCGTACGGGGCTCCGTGTCCTGGTTGGGAGGGATAGTGGTATGTTGGCAACCGGAGGTAGAGCACCGTGTGCGGGAGGAGAGAGGCGGCGGCGGAGGAGGAGTGCGAGCGGGTAAGAGGGGCCATAGCGTCCTATATAAGGAGGGTCTGAGCTGTCACACGTCACTGGCTGCGGGGTCACCGGGTCCTGCGAGCATAGCGGATTACCGGACTGTTATTCCGATGTAATGAATGGAGTTGTGGGGGAAACTGCTGCAATCTCTAAGGAATGGGCATGAAAAGCAATTCCCCGAAGTGTTACCATGGTTACAAGTGCAGGATACGCTGCAGAGGGGTCTTCGGGGCTCATCGCGCCTGCTGATTTTATTTTTTTTGGTTGTCCGTGTTTCGTCCGTATATTTTTACGGACCGCGTAATATTGATTTACATCGTTGTATCCAGATGAATGTTGGTTTTAACGGACCGATCGCATAAAGAAAAAATGTACGACACAAACGCGTGCGGCACGCACCGCCACCGCAAGATCAGACCTTCTGTCACAGACTAACTACGTACATGTGAATAAGCCACGCTGCGGAGTCGCTCTTCCGGCACTTTCCTTCCAGATTAGGCTTCTTGCACACAAATGGTATTAAAGTTGCGCCCGATATTCTCCGGCGCAACTCGAATCGCGCAGCAGACGGGCGTCCGGCGTGTGTGCTGCGCCATCAAAAATTGCGCAAAAATTGGGCGTGTTATCTTAGAAAAAAAAAGGCTAAATCTTTAAAATGAACGGGCGCTGCCTCTATCCGTTTTTTCGGCCATACTAGCGCCTGTGTGCGAGCGGCCGCAGTGCTGATGTGTCCGGTGAGTCATTGTATGTTTTCTGATAGCGCTGGATAACGGCATAAGACTGGCATATATGGGCGGGGCTTGAGTCACGCCGAGCAGGAGGCGGGGTTGGAAATTGTCCAGAAATTCCTGGGCATTGATAAAAATAGGACACTTTTTCACACTGATCATTAAAAGAAGTTTTTTATTTATTTTTTGTGATTTTATTTAGTTTTTTCCCTTCTATGAAGTAGGAGGAGCTTCTGCGGGTTATGGTGATCGCAAGAGGTTTCACATCTGCCTTGGGGATTCTGCCTTCCTTCTCTGTTTGGAGAGCAGGAGAGGAGAATCCCCGCGGCCGGACGGAACTGACCAGCGCTGGGTGGTCTTCGTTGATTATAATGGGGTCCGCCCGCTTTCCACGCAGCTTCTGGATGGAAGAAGACACTCTGCATACAGCGCTTTTTCTTCCGGTATCTTGAGCCACGACGGATCCTTTGACCATGGGGCCCAACGCAGATGTGGATCTTTAGGATTTCTTATGATTTTCCATTTTGCCCATAAAAAAAACTTTAAGGATTTTTTTGATAAGTAGTTCAGAAAAAGTCAGGTTGGCGCAGGAATCCTTTATGAAGGATGGAAGGCATCACCCGCTGAGGGTAGTTGTACCGCGGCCGACAGTCACCCCAGTAACCACACAAACCAGCCCTTTGAAGCACAGAACCCACCAAGGCAAGGGAGTGAGAGTCGCTCAGTCTTCGGCTCACCTGAAAACCAGGTGCCGGCCGTCCCGTGTCAGCAGGTAGTTACTCATCTCTGACTGCCTGTGTACTGTGAATGGAGGCGATCCCCGGTCCATTCAGTGGGCGATTGTCGTTCGGACGACTGTCAGGCACGCGCTCCAGCAGCTGACCATCGTTCTGTGTACCAGTACACCAAGTCCAGCTTTATGTAGTCGTATTTGCGCAAGCGTAGCGTCTTTGCAGCACGAACTATTAAAATTTTTTTTTTTTGCGTGCGCATCGGCGTATTTTACTCTACTTTTTGCACCCACAAAGGCGTGGTTGTGGGCGCCAAACAAAGACGCGGCGATTGAAATGGTTAACGAGTTCCAGACGTGGTCTTTCTCTTGCACAATTACACCGTATTTCACGCGTTTATTGCGCACAGATTTGCGCACCTCGCATTGACTTCTATTTAGGCCACTTTCATGCAGGGGACAAAATCACGGGATTTTATTTTTTTTCTCGCGATGTGACAGCGCTACAAATCGCATGTATGTGAAGCCCGCGCTGTCCAACGGGTTCCTTCACATGAGCGATGCTACATTGTGAGAATACAAAATCGTGGCACGCTCTATACAGCCGCGATTTGGGAGGTTTTGTAGCCCATTTTTCCCTATGGAGCCCTTCTTTCTGTTGCGTTGCACGGAAATGCGGTTTTCGTGCGATGCCACTTTTACAGTAGAAACACCTACTATTTGTCCCTAAAATAAGCCCCTGCATCTAACAAAAGAATCCATCACCTAACAGGCGCTGTCCGCTCCGCCGCACTTCTCCCGAAGCTCCAGCACTTACTTGTCTGTAGTCTTCAACCAGCGCTTCCTGGTCAGAGGGTTCAAAAATCCCGCCTCCAGGAAGCTCTGCAGAGCCGCGGTGCTTGAGAACCAATCAGAGCCAGCTCTTTCCGGAGGCGGGATCTTTAAACCCTCTGACCAGGAAGCGCTGGCGGAAGACTACAGACCAGTGCTGGAGCTTCGGGAGAAGTGTGGCAGAGCGGACAGCACCTGATGACATCACCAGCTTACAGCAAACGGGAGCTGAGAGATTCTCGGCCCGTGTTAAAGGGGCATCAGCCAAGTGTTCGCGCTTTTAACAGATCGCATCCACATAGTATGGAGGGAACTGTGCGGCGTCCGCAGCAAAACCTACCAGTGGTGGTGATTTTTGAAGGTTTTATCCCTAAATCTAACGTCATCCCCAATCTACAGGATAGGGATAACTTTGATTGGTGAGACCCCCATCCTGAGCCCTGGGGACCCTTGTCACCTTTACAGTGAACCCGCAGTGAGGGGGACATGGGGCACTCGGGACAGGACTCAACAATGTCCATGATAATTAGCACTGATGTCTCTTTAAAGGCAAATCCTAAAGTCCTCCTGAAGTTTTGTAGTTCCTTCCGGATTTTTCCCTCCATGTATCTGCAAACTTCTGCTGCCCTGAGCACTCAGTGTTGTGTAAATGGCCGCGTGTCTCGTCCCTTTGTGGGGATGTCAACGCTGCAGGAGTTATAGAGCAACGGGACTGGTGCCATCAGAATGGGGGATCGGCTGAGGTGAGGAGTGATTTTTTTTTTTTTCTTTCTAAATTCTATATTTTTACAGCATTCTGGGCTGTTTTCAAAGTTCCTTTTTTCTCCTGACAGCTCTATGAGTGTCAACCTTTCCCACCCCTCCATATCAGCCCCTCTAGACTGAGTGCTCCCATGGGTGACCTCCTCTGCTCTTTTGTTTGTGGTTTTAGGGCTATTGTCTTCGCTTTGACCCTTTTTACCTTTTTTATATCTTTAGTCTCTACTTTCATAAGCTCTTATCTGGGGCTTAACCCTTTCCAATCCACTGTCTGACCTCTGAAGACATTATGATTTAAGGCTGTACAGCTCCGATGTTGGAAGACATCCGTCGGGGTTCTCTTACTGTATATTGCCAGCCTCTCTGCTGCCGGAGCCTATCCAACGTGTCACCTCATGCAGTACTGGCTTTAGCCAGCAGATAGCGCAGAGAAAGAGTAAGCCCCCTAGGAAAACCAGGATGCAAACTGGATTGGAAAGGGTTAATATCTCTGTACAGCGAACATATATGAAAGAAAAGAGGGTATTTTTACAGGCCGATTCCCCAGCTTGAATGTTTCTACAAACACTTGTCCGCCCCTCAGTGGCGCCGAGTAAAAGGACGAATGATCGGCTAACGGACCGGCAAACCATTCAGAGGCTTCAGGTGCTTCAAGACAGAACGGTCAAAAAATGGTTCCAACTAACGAAAGTGAAGAATAATCGTTCAGTCTAAACGCGAGCCAACGACTGAACGAGAACTCTAGAAGCTCTTTTCTTACAGCCCTGCGTTGTGCTGTTCCTCTGTTATTCCTCCTGGAACTTAATTGGTAAATTGTCAACCAAATGCAAAGAGGTGATGGGAAGTGTTCTGCATCCACGGACACTGTCTGGTCAGGCCGGTCTCACCCGGGCATATTGTCATAGACTGGTAGAGTTGGAAGGGACCTCCAGGGTCATCGGGTCTAACCCCCTGCTCAGTGCAGGATTGTCATTGTACATCGCATGCAACACGTGATGCCAAAAGCCCATTGATTTCTATTGGGCCGCTCACACCTGCAAATGTTTCGCACACGTATTGAGCAGAAAAAAAATCAGTGTGCTCTATGTTGACACTTATTACACACACATGCCAAAATAGTGCATGGGGATTGGTGCAAGTGTACATGTCATTGGCTACCTGCCGCATGGTTGCATGCTGGCGTGTGTTGTCGTGTGATCCCCGCTTTAGCCTGTGTAGGGGGACACCCCTCTGACAAGAGGAATGGTACCACCCAGTTATCAATTTATTCTTAAATTTCCAGGAGGAATAACAGAGGAACGGCACAACAGAGTTCTAAGAAAAGATGCTCCAGAATTGTTGCTTTATGAGGAACACAGTTACTTACTAAAAAACGCACGTCAGGCGAGGTGACAAGCCCTCTATAAGGACGGGCCGAAAACCTGTCCTCTATAACTAGTGACAACCGATATGTCCTCCTGCTATTCACACTGGCAGATGTGTCGGTGCAGGGACGACTGATCACTACTGGAATTGTGTATCTTTATACTTGTCAGCCCATCTGTGTGCTCTGGAGGACGCTGCCGAGCGACTGTCGTTAGTATACCGCATGAAAGAGACAATTGGCGGATGAACGAGCTTTTAAAGGGGTTGTCCCGCGGCAGCAAGTGGGGTTATACACTTCTGTATGGCCATATTAATGCACTTTGTAATGTACATCGTGCATTAAATATGAGCCATACAGAAGTTATTCACTTACCTGCTCCGTTGCTGGCGTCCCCGCCGCCATGGATCCGTCTAATTCTGATGTCTTCTTGCTTTTTTAGACGCGCTTGCGCTGTGCGGTCTTCTCCCCTTCTTCTCGGTCCGGCACGAGCGGCGTTCTGGCTCCGCCCCTTCCACGCGTCATCGCGTAGCTCCGCCCCGTCACGTGTGCCGATTCCAGCCAATCAGGAGGCTGAAATCTGCAATGGACCGCACAGAGCCCACGGTGCACCATGGGAAAGGACCCGCGGTGCATCGTGGGTAAAGATCCCGGCGGCCATCTTGGTGAAGGAAGAAGGAAGACGTCGCAGAGCGGGGATTCGGGTAAGTAATATGCATTTTTTTTTTATTTTTTAACACATCCCTTGGGGTTGTCCTGCGCCGAACGGGGGGCCTATGGAAAAAAAAAACGTTTCGGCGTGAGACAACCCCTTTAACCTTTCACCGTGTGGTTGCCAGCAGATTTTGATACGCCAAGGATCGGGCAAATGAAAGTTTGTGTCTAATCCTTGGCCTGCGTGTAAAGGCCCTTTTACACGGGCCAACAGTCTTTTAAGTGTCTTTTAAGATTGTTCCATTAGCCCGATATTCATTCATTTTAATTATGCAATGACTGAGCATAAATATTTTGCCTTTATCATGAAAAAATATTGAAACGCAATTTATTTTGGAGGAAGAAAAAGAGAAAATAATTACCTTTAATATGTAAATTGCCCCGTATAGATATGAGACTACAGATGAGTAAAGGAAACTTACTATGGGACTCCTAGATGATGCCCCTACATGCAGTTATTGCCCTGGACGGGGACTGAGCTTGTAACCCCAGTTGCCTGCAGGTTTATTGGTTTGATATGTCTGTCTTTTACCTTTCCCATAGGTTCCTTTGAGGATCAAGCCCAGTGATGTCTTGTATGTGTACTATTAACTTCTGTCAGTCTTAACCCACATCTTTGGGTCATCATGAAGCTGAAGCAGCGAGTTGTGGTCCTGGCTTTGCTGCTGGTCATCTTGGTCCTTACTAAACTTCTACTGTTGGACAGATTAGAGACGTCTGCGGCACAAAGACAGGACCAGCTGTCCTTCCAGCGGATGATGTCCGGCCTGCGGCTTACCATGGACTCGCGACTGGAACACACTTTACAGTCTCCATGGGAAATTGCATCTCAATGGGTTGTCCCAAGAGAGGTATATCCTGAAGATACTCCTGAAATGGGAGCTGTCCTGCATGCCATGGCCACGAAGAAGATCATAAGGGCGGACGTGGGCTACAAAGGAACACAGCTCAAAGCCTTGTTAGTCCTGGATGGTGGGCAAAAGGTGGTCTTCAAACCAAAAAGGTAAGAGTTGAGTGGAGTAGTGCACACTGATGATTTGGAGGTGAAAGATTGTGAACTCTATCACATCTGGACCTAGTAAAGGGATAGAATGACTGACTCATTCAAGAAGATGAATTGTATAGAAAGGGAGTAGCCCTAGGGTATACCTGGCTAAATAAACATAATTTCCAAAAAAAAGCCTAAGGCAAAAAGATAGCCTTATGTTTATAACCTCCCAAAAGAGAATAATATAAAATTATATACTTTGAGATAAATGTGCTCAACACAGACAAAGGTACGTTAAAGGAGTAGGTGGCTGAACTAAATCCTTACTGAGTCCATAAAAATATATATTCAGTTGTTTTATTGACTCCGTAAGGATTTAGTTCAACCACCTATTCCTTTATTTTAAAGTAACATAGTACGTTAGGCTGACGGGAGATAATGCCCATGTAGCTCAGCTTGTTTCCATCCCCCCCTTGTTGATCCAGAGGAAGGCAAATAAACACCAATGAGACAGAAGCCAATTGGCCAACTTCATAATGGCAGTCGGATTAATTCCTGGATCAACGTTTTGAAAGTTCTACCTGACTCCTAGACCCGGATCAACAACCCCGCTGGTTATTTAATATCGGTGCTCTAGAAAGACATCTAGTCCCTTCTTAAACTCCTCTATCGCTTTATACCATCACCATGTCCTCAGGCAGAGAGTTCCACAGTCTTGCTGCTCTTACAGTGAAGAACCCCCTTCGGTGTTGGTGATGAAACCTGCTTTCTTCTAGACGTAGCGGATGCCCTCTTGTTACCGTCGCAGTCCTGGGTATAAACCGATCGGGGGAGAGATCCTTGTATTGTCCCCTCATGTATTTATACATAGTTATTTGGTCGCCTCTTAGCCGTCTTTTTTCCAGGGTAGATAATCCCAATTTGGATAGCCTCTCTGGGTATTCCAGTCCTCTCATTCACTGAAACATCTTTCCTGAGCACCGGTGACCAGAACTGTACACAGTATTCAATGTGGGGCCTGACAAGTGCCTTATATAGTGGTAGGATAATGTTCTCGTCCCTCGCCCCTATACCTCTTTTAACGCACTCTAGGGCTTTATTTGCCTTTGCAGCAGCTGATTGGCATTGGTTACTCCAGTTTAATCTACAATCCACTAGTACCCCCAGGTCCTTTTCCATATCACTTTTCCCTAGCAGTACCCCATTTAGTGTATATTGGTGACATCCGTTTCTCCTGCCCATGTGCATAACCTTACATTCATCAATATTGAACTTCATCTGCCATTTTTCTGCCCAAGCCCCCAGCTTATCTCGGTCCGTTTGTAGCCGCACATTGTCCTCTGTTGCATTAATTATATTGTATAATTTTGTGTCATCTGCAAATATTAATATTTTGCTGTGCAGTCCCTCTATCAGGTCATTGATAAATATATTGAACAGGATGGGGCCTAATACTGAACCCTGTGGCACCCCACTAGTGACTGTGGCCCAATCAGAGTACGAACCATTTATTACCATCCTCTGCTTTCTATCTCTGAGCCAGTTCTTTACCCAGATACGCACGTTTTCGCCTAGACCGAGCTGTCCCATTTTATATATCAGCCTATTATGTGGCACGGTGTCAAATGCTTTAGAGAAGTCCAGATATATGAGATCAATAGGCTCTCCCAGGTCCAGCCTAGAGCTTACTTCATCGTAGAAGCTGATGAAATTGGTCTGAGATGATTGATCCCTCGTGAACCCATGCTCATGAAGAGTTATTCCGTTGTTTTCCTTGAGGTATTCCACAATGGCAACTCTCAGAAACCCTTCAAATATTTTTCCAGTTATTGAAGTGAGACTTACCGGTCTGTAGTTACCAGGCTCCCCAATTGACCCCTTTTTGTATATTGGAACCAAATTGACAATACACCAATCCAATGGTACAACCCTGGTCTCAATAGTGTCCATATATATAAGAAATAGCCATCTGTCTATCACGTCACTTAGAACCCTTGGGTGTAGACCATCTGGGCTTGGCGATTGTCAGTTTTAATCTTTTTTTTAACCGACTCTGATCTACCTCCTGTGTGACTTTTCTTTCGTAAATACACTTGATAAAAAAACTACTTCAAGGGGTTGTCTCACGCCGAAAAGGTTTTTTTTTTTTTTTCAATAGGCCCCCCGTTCGGCGCGAGACAAACACAAGGGATGGGTTAAAAAAGTTTAGTACTTACCCGAATCCCCGCTCTGCGGCGACTTCTTTCTTACCTTAGCAAGATGGCCGCCGGGATCTTCACCCACGATGCACCGCGGGTCTTCTCCCATGGTGCACCGTGGGCTCTGTGCGGTCCATTGCCGATTCCAGCCTCCTGATTGGCTGGAATCGGCACACGTGACGGGGCGGAGCTACGAGGACCAGCTCTCCGGCACGAGCGGGCCCATTCACCAGGGAGAAGACCGGACTGCGCAAGCGCGTCTAATCGGGCGATTAGACGCTGAAATTAGACGGCACCATGGAGACGGGGACGCTAGCAACGGAACAGGTAAGTGAATAACTTCTGTATGGCTCATAATTAATGCACAATGTACATTACAAAGTGCATTAATGTGGCCATACAGAAGTGCTGAACCCCACTTTCTTTCGCGGGACAACCCCTTTAATAGATTTGCCTTCCCACCTCCTCCCATCATCCTCTATGATTTTTTTCCTGTATTATTTGTTAAGGGGTCAGTGCTTTCCGTGCAAATCCTTTTGCTGTTCATGTAATTGTAAAATAGTTTAGGGTTATTTTTGCGCTCTTTTGCTATCAGTCTTTCTTCCTCCTCCTTGACAGTTTTTATCTTTTCCTTACATAATTTGTTTGTTTTTTTTCCTGTATGATTTTAGCACTTCTTCGCTGCCTTCTTGTTTTAGTAATTTAAACACTTTTTTTTTCATCTATTGCCCCCCCCCAACACAGCTGCCCACTCCCCATTGAGATGCAGCCCATCCCTACTGTAGAGCCTGTAGCCATCGGCTAAGTCAGCCCAGTTGTATGTCAAGTAAAGTATATAATTTACTATTTTCTTTTGGGAGGGTATAACAAGCTATCTTTTTGCCGTTCGCAATTTTTTGGAAATTTTAATCCAAGAAGACCACACCGCCTCCAGTGATTTATGTCAGTTTAACGACATTATGGCCATTGTGACTGGAGAGAGAAGGCTTTACACTTCTTGCTGCTGCAAGCGGATCTATAGGAGCTTCCTGCCTGTGCCGCCAGTTAGTGTCCATGATGAAGCGGACGTCTCCGCTCAGGTCCATCAGTGATTTCTAGACGCCGCGGTTGGATAGTATAGCATTTTATATATTACTTATAGTGTGTTTTATGGAATCGTTTCTTGGCCACGTGTTAAGTATTTCGGGATCTGATACCTTTTACTAACATGCATTTGTTTTCCAGATACAGCAGAGACTATGTGGTGGAGGGAGAACCCTACGCCGGCTACGATCGGCATAACGCAGAGGTGGCAGCCTTCCACCTAGATAGGTACGTCTGTGCTGGTTGGTATTCTCTGCCCTCGACAAACCAAAAAGGTTTAAGCTGTAACAGTAAAGGTACTTTTAGACGAGCCGAATGACGTCAGAGTTCGCATGGGCAGCCTGCTTAGACAGGCAGATACGTCGTTGGCTCGTTCACACAAGAATCGTATACGGTGAATGTGAAAGATGGAACAAGCGCTGTTAAAACCGAACGATGATTGAACGAGCCAGCGATTGTTTTTATGCCTGCATAAAAGAAACGATGAGCGGAAAGTGAATCATTGGTTGGGTCATTGGTGCGCATATGGATTGGATGATTATTGGTCACGTTGGCTCGTTTGAACAATTTTTTTAAAATTTATTTATTTATTTTTTAAATGAGCAAAATCCATGTGCAGAATTTCAGATGCAATTCTGCGCAGATCTGCCTTAAAAAGTGACGTGTCACTTAGCGCGGATCTGCGCAGAACTGAATTAGAAATTTGATGCATGGATTTTGCCCATTCACAAGGCTAAATGTCTATGTGGATCCGGGGTAGAAATACACAGATTAGCCGCAGATTTCTGCCATGGTTTAAGAGTTGGAAACAGTGTGGGAAAAATCTGTGCTGGCTCCCCCTGTCTGCGGAGGTGGGATGTGACGCTTTGTCTCAGGGTATGTGCAGACAGCGGAATATAATACATTTTTTTTTTCTACTCTACATGGATCCCACCTCTAAAACTGCGGCAGAAATCCTAAAGTACATATTTTTGTCACAGTCGCGCATATATTTTTTCCTGTGAATGAGCAAAATCTGTGTGTGTAATTTCCTATACAGATCCACGTTAAGTGACCTGTCGCTTGTTAACGTGGATCTACTCAGAATCGCATCAGAAATTTCACACACGGATTAAATCTGCTGGTGGTTCTGCAGCAGGAATACGCAGCTTAGCCGTGGTTTTCTACTACCATTTAGAGGTGGAATCTGCATGGAAAAATTTGGCATAGGATTCCACCGTCTGCTCATACCCTAAGGCATAGTGTCACATCGCCATTACCCAAAACTGTTGGAAAGGGACTTCTTGGTCTTATCCCAGATCTTGAGGAACTGCTGATAAATTGGCATCTGGAAGAAGGTGGAGAAGTGTGTCGTAAAGTTTGGCTAAACACAGGTTTGTAGGCGGCACATTACACCAGCAACCTTTTGATCAATAACCCCGGTCTGTTACTATTTTCCTTAAATAGGATTCTTGGCTTCAGACGCGCCCCAATGGTCATCGGGCGTTACGTGAATCTTATCACGGAGATCAAACCCGTAGCTACTGAGCAGCTGCTAAGCACCTTTCTAAAGCAGGGTGAGTGTAAAGACCATTGCACGGAGCAGATCTGCCACCATTCTGATGGATTTGCGCCACGTTAGTCGTTTTTGTAACTTTACTTTTTTTGGTTGGTTTGGTCCCATACAGGAAATAACACCTGCTTCTATGGAAAATGTTACTACTGCCGAGAAACGGAGCCCGCTTGTGCCGAGAGGGAAGTGATGGAGGGTGCCGTTACTCTCTGGCTTCCTGACGTCTGGCCTCTTCAGAAGCACAGACACCCCTGGGGCCGGACGTACCGGGAAGGCAAGTTAGCCAGGTATGAAATACAACGCGTGTCATTCCTTTTTTTACATTTCTCCCCTATCCTTTTGCTGGTATACTATTTTTTTTTCTTGCAGGTGGGAATATGATGAAAGTTACTGTGATGCTGTGAAGAAGACTCCTCCTTATGACGCCGGCCCCCGGCTCCTTGATATTATTGATACAGCCATCTTTGACTACTTGATTGGAAATGCAGATCGCCATCACTATGAAAGTTTCCAGGATGACGAGGGAGCCAGCATGCTTATACTACTGGACAATGCGAAGAGGTCAGTGTGATCTGCTGTCTCTAGACTCACCGTAGATCGTCAGCTAGGTCTATAGCCATCTTAACTACCCCATTAGGCCACTTTCACACAAGCCGTATTTAGTCACCACTTTACATCAGTATTTGCAAGCCAAAACCAGAAACGGGATGAACCTAAAGGATTGCACAGACCTCATCCTTCTGCTGTCCAATGTTCACAGACCCGCAGGTTGCCTGTCCCATTCTCGTCCGTGAGTAAAAGCGGCCATGTGAATAGCCTCAGGTTGTTATGGGAGCCAAGTGGTGACCGTGGAATACATGGGTACTAAATATACGTCCATCTGAATGGGTCCTAACAAGGATCACCAGCTGATGTTTGCAGGTAGCAAAGTTGCCACAATCTGAAATGTTACAAATGTGTAATAAGATGAACCATGTCGGTCTCCATTACCGTGGGAAAGATTATATCTGCAACTGAAAGTGATTTGTTCCTTTTCTGTGCAGCTATTTTCACTACATGTGGTTTGGAAATAATTGCTTCACATGTAATACTGTATTGTACAAACCTACCCTAAGTACGCAGATTGCCTTATACCTGTGGTGTACCGCCGGACCCCCAGTGGGTCTTTGTTCTGGGAGAAAAGGGCGGAGAACAATCAACTATTTATTTTTTTTCACCTTTCCCTCTTGCATAGAATAAGACGGCATGAGTAATCAACCGTCATTACCGACTATTGGAGATGCTTTCTGGTTCAGCTCATCACTATCTCCAGCAGACTAGAATCAGAGATGGAGCACCGCTGCTCCTGGAAAACTGATTTAACCACTTAACAACTGCAATACATCTTTTAACAGTTCACGATTACAGTGCTAAGCTCTTGCATCTCACATTATAGGTGTTTAACCTTTTGATCACCTAGAATCCATGGTATGATTAACCTGTGAAGGAACAAGTGCTGGAAATATACGGTGCTTGGTCCTGAGCTTTAATCCCATGTCCTTGTAAATACATACCCACACACCCTTATGTGGCAGAGCTGTAATGGGTATTAGGAGGCTCCAGCTCTGGCAGGGACTACTTTCACAGAGGGATGTTTTCCCTGTTACTGGGGATCCTTCTGTTACTGGGGATGCTCCTTTACAGTCAAACTGTGAAATTAGGAGAAGAAAATAATAGTGTGAATGTCCTCCAGAAGTCTTACATGACATCATGGGGGACAAAGATGTTACAAAAAGCTACAAAAACAAGTAAACAATGTTACAGAATAAAATAGAAATAAATAAAAAATAAAAATGACCCCACGCCATCCTAAACCATCGCCATATGCACCTTGTAATCCGAGACAATGCAAACTGCATGTCAACGTTCGAAGCAGAATGGGCATCCTGTTTCTGTACTTCTATCTCATCATAAACGAACTAGTTTTAAAAATAACTGCTTTAAAAAATAAAAAAAAAGTTTCGCTTTTTGGACACATCACAGTATTCAAAAATAGCCCTATATGTCCAGAAAAGGAAAAACGCTACAAAAATACTTTTGGCAGCCCAAGAAAAAAAATGGGGCTATAAAACCACCACAAACATCTGCTAAAGCTTTTCATCCTCTAGGACCAAAATACTCTGGGCAAACCAATCCAAGTCAGAAGCTCATTTAGAAGCCTTGGAAGCGCCATTTGCAGACAGGTCACTGGGTTTCTCAGCGACACATTCAGGGACTGGTGGACCCACTTGATTTGGCCGGACGACATAAAGTGCTGCTAATCCCAGGAAATATTCAATCAATTGAAATGATGCTGCCGGGTCTAATGCAATTAAATCGTCAATCAGTTGGTAGTCTGCCTATATCACTTAGTTTTCGTTTTTGTTTGTGTGGTTTTTTTGTTTTTTTTTAAATTTAAAAAAAATGCATTACAGATATAAAGACTTTTTGGTAAAACAGAATAGTTGGCATCGACCGCCGGTGAATGCCAGTTCGGGATTATTCTGGCCTCAGTGACCAATAACATTTCAGCACATTTGGATACTTTTAGCTTTCATGAGGCTTTTCTTTTTTCCATAATTCTCTATTGCAATTTTTTTTATCTGCCGTTCCATGGGAAAAATAATTTACAACTCTTTGGATGAGTCTGAGGAAAAGCCCAGGTATGTCCAATAGTACAATCCATTTATTATGCGCAGTTGTCAAGGTTGTAGTCATACGAGCGTCTGATCCTGAGCGATTGCTGTTTGTGAGCCAAGTCCACGGGGAGAGGCTTATGAAGGAACTTGTAAATCCAGGTAACTTGCATTCATGCAGCAATAATCAGATGATTAATCTGCTGTTACATCATCCAACCTGTTTATATTATTTACTGGTCCGCACGCTGCGTACTGCTCCCTTAATTCTCATTGATCTCTATGGAGAGGTGACACTGCCGCCCATTATATTAAATGACTGGTTGAATCTCTTTAACCCCTTAAAGAACAAGTAACATAAATTTATGGTGCTTGGTCCAGGGCTTTAATCCTGGCCGATTGTAAAAACATCAGATGGATCATGAAAAAGACCCTCGAATATCAGAAAGATCTCTACATATGTTTCATTGACTACAGCAAGGCTTTCCACTGCATTGAGTATGACAAGCTCTGGGCGGCTCTGTATGACCTCGGGGTCTTGGGTCACTTGATCAAGCTTATCAATCAAGAAGCAATGGTGCGAACACTCTATGGTGATATAGAGGGGTTCAGGATCGGCAGGGGTGTGAGACGGCTGCATATCATCCCCATTTCTTTTCATCCTTGTATGTTGAGGTGATCAAGAGAAAATTTAGACCTGGACTCGCCCAACAGTGGGGTGAAGATCGGAGGAAGGACCATCAACAACTTGAGATATGCGGATGATACGCCTCTGCTGGCTAAAAGAGAGGAGGACCTGATAAACACAATTTTGAAACTTAAGGAAGAAAGTGAAAAAAATGGGGCTGCACCTTAACATCAAGGAAACAAAGACCATGACAGCAGCAGCAGCTTAAAATTAACAGCAAAGAAATTGAATCAGTTCAAGAATTCATCTTCCTTGGATCAAAAATCAACCGCGATGGCGAATCCACCCAGAAATGAAACATAGGATCGCATTGGGCCGTTCTGCAATGGTTGGCATGAATAAGATCCGGAAGAGCCAAGGTATCACTTCAACTACCAAAAGCAGAGTAGTTAGAGCCATTGTCTTTCCTATGATGTTTGGGGTCTGAGAGTTGGACACTAAGAAAGGCCGACAGAAGGAGAATTGATGCGTTCGAAATGTGGTGCTGGCAGGAATTATTAGTAATACCACGGGCAGCCGGGGAACAAACAGAAAAGTGTTGGATCACATAAAACCAGGGACATCGCTAGAAGCTAAGGCCACTAGACCGCAACTGACTCACTTTGGCCATATCATGCGTGCAAACGCGCTAGAGAAGCCAATAGTGTTGGGAATGACCAGTAGAATTAGAAAAAGGGCCGGCAAAGAATGCGCTGGTCTAAATGGGTACCAATCTGTGCGTCAAGCGGTTAAAAGAAGCCGTGCTTGACAGGGAAGCATGAAGAACGTTCACCTATTAAGTCACCGAGAGTCAGACACAGCTAAATGGAGAGATAGTTTGATAGTAAAAACATGGCACTGGTTTAAAGCTGCTGCAATGTTGCAAGAGCAAGTCGGATTATGGGTTGTTAGTCACAGCCGAGGACTGCGAGGGGAAGGCAGAAGTGGTTTATAACCGCTTCTGCCTTCTCCTTTACAGGCTACATAGCATTCAATGAGTCATATGTAGTGAAGAGAGAAAGCAGGAGTGTTGCTTCCGTTATTTTACCTGGCGATCAAATAACGTAGCATGGTCCTAGTAAACGCAGTGACGACAGGGTACATAGATGTTTAAAAACAAAACTTACAAAAAGAAGTAAGAAAAACAGAAAATTGGAGAATAAAATAAAAAAATATATATGGAAATAATATGAAACTTTTTAGTGTAACTATACTAATTTGAAAAATGAACAATTATAAATGAAAAACGTTTACCTTATTTTTAATTTATTTTTTACCCCTAATAAAACTAAAAAATGGGAAAAAAAATATATTGCAAACAGCCCTATATGTCACAAACAGCCAGCTACCAAAATTTTTGTTGCAAAGGAAAAAAAAAATATGGCTGTAGATCCACTACATGGGTAAGTGCCTCTGCAACCGAAAAACCCAGTTCTTAAGGGGTTAAACATACGCGACAAACATTAGTCCGTTGAGAGAAGGGTTCTACAAATCTGTAATGTGATTGAACGGTGCTCTCTGTACATCACTTGCTACATATAATGTGTATCTTCTTGTTTTTCAGTTTTGGTAATCCGTCCATGGATGAGCGCAGCATCCTCGCCCCCCTGTACCAGTGCTGCATGTAAGGCTCTGAGCTCTGTTACATCTACTCTTCCTTTTTAAGGGATATTCCTGACATTGACTTATACTCAGGATAGGTCATCAATAGTCGATTGGCTGCGGTCTTTCGCTCCGGATCCCAGCCAATCAGCTGGTCATGTGAACCACTGTCAGTGCAATGGGCCAGACATTGTCAAGGGGGAAAGTGTAATAGATCGCTTTAGTCCCCATGATTTCAGTGGGAGTAAATCTATATTACACTTTGGCCCTGACTGTGTGAATCCCCGCCAATCGGCTGATTATCGGGCACGCTGTCAGTGCAGCAGGCCAAGCAATCAGCAGGCATCCAGAGCAGCGGACCCCTGACTATCAGCTATCGATGACCTATCCTGAGTGACCGTCCTGGAATATCCCTTTAATGCCTTATTCTGCCATCATTCTTACACTGTACTCTGGTTGCAGCATTCGTGTCTCCACCTGGAATCGTCTGTCTCACCTGAAGCATGGCACCCTGCGCTCCGCTCTGCTTTCCGCCACGAGTCACGACCCAATCTTCCCCATCCTATCAGAAGCTCACTTAGAAGCCTTGGAGCGCCGTCTACAGGGCATAATAGGAACAGTCCAGCAGTGCATAGATCAGTTTGGCACTGACATAGTGATGGTGGAGGACCGGATGACCGTGTCTCATGTCTAACAGTGCCGGTATACAGAAGGGACTACAAAAGTGTCCAGATGGTGTGAATATTTTTTATCGTACACCTACAAAACTGGTATGAAACAGCACAGCGCCCCCTGCGGACTGCAACAGTGGAGGGGTGTACAGCGGGGCAGGGACTGCTACCTTCCCTGCTAGGTCTAAGTGATATAGACTTCTACAAATAAGGAGTTTTGCTAAAGTTAAGGGACATCAAAAGCCCTTAATTCTTACGGTGAAAAAATGCGTGGACGAGGAAAATCGTCTTCAGATTCTAATTTATTCTATTGCAAATTTTGTCTTTTTCTTTCCTTGATGGATTTAAAAAAAAAAAATATCTCTGGGGTTGTTTACAGCCCTACAATTTGCACAGTGTCCACATGGTGGCGCTGCTATGTTTTTCAGGAACCATGTCGTGCAAAGTCTTTGATTAGCAGGTATTCTGCGTACTGCCGAGCGTCCGCTGATTCTATAAAATATCTTCACAATTAATTTATGGAACTGGCATTAAATACACAACGGGACTTTGTTTTACCGCCAGTCTTGCATTTAAAGGGCAGCTGCAGTTCGGATGGAATTAACCCTCTCCTTACTTGAGTCTCTGCTATCGATTCACTGTATCCTATTAACGTACTCCCTTCTAATCTGAATGGTGACGGCCAATGCGCAAATCCCTCTAAATTAAACTTTATTTCCGTACACAATCCAGATTGTTCTTCCCTTGTAGGATGAGACGGACACAGAGCAATATTCTCAGTGCAGACGGTTTTATTTTATTTTATTTTTTTTAGGGGGGGGGGGTGCTCCCGGGGGGGGGGGGGGGTGCTCCCGCCCACCTGCTTCGAGTTCACTGATGCAAAATTAGGATGTGTCTCATTAAAGTACTTTTTAATGACATCTAGGATTTAAAAAAATGTAATATCGTGATCTATATCATGATATTATATATCCATCATGAGCGCAGATACTACATGAGGGCGGATACCTGGAATAAACCCATCGCAGTGCTATCACTACATTCAGATTCTGGTCGTCTTGCTGTCGGATCTGCCAGGTTCTTTGTGACACAGGTTGGTTAGAAGCACCCTAATCTAGTTTATTGCTCGGGTTATATATGGCGACTGTAATCCGCAGTGACGCCGGCACGGATTAGATGCGGCCTAACTATATATGCTTTAATGTACTTGCAAACGGGAGCTGCAGATCATCCGGTAACGGAGATGGTTCTTTCAGGGAAAAAAGTTTACATTTTTAACAAACTTTTGGATAAGTTTGGTTAATATTTCCTTCTTAGTCTCTTTATTAGGGCTAACGTAATAGTCCAGTTACAGGATCTGGTCTATCGTGGCCGTAAAGACCTCTCAGTGCAGGAACCGCTCATCTACATTGTCTTCTTCCATCAGATAAGTCTCTGATTTGGCTTGTACTGCTGTTTAGTGGGTGGGACTCAAGGCCGCCTTCACATAATTATGTGTGTGTGTGTATTAAAAAAACATACAGTATATATCCTTCTTTTTTTTTTTTTGTACCCGTATCACAGGTGAATGACTCGCTTTGACCTTAGGTCTACTAACCCAAGCTACGGTATTGGGGTGTATTCACATGGGCGAGTGCAATGTGAAAAACTGACTGTTTTACCTCCGATTTTCATGTTTGTATTTTAAGCATTTTTATGACTTGCATCCGATTTACAAACATTTTTCAGCGCGTGGAAAAAAAATTTGCATGTGGTGCTTTAAGAACAAAAATAGGCCATGCAGCAATTTTATTTTATTTATTTTTTTTTTTTTTGCTCTCAAACTATCAATCTGAGTGAAAAATCTCTTCTGTGAATGAATCTATTCAAATGAGTTCTTTCCATTCGCGAGCTCTGCTCTTCTCAGAATAGGACAGAACTGGCATGGGAACATTGCCCATCTGAATACAGCCTTATGGGATCTACGATGCTGTGGACTCTGGTAAGAACTTCCCGTCAGGTTGGGACACTCATCCGTAATACGGGCGTACTAAATGTGCTTGTAATACCCTTGTGTGAAAGCGGTTCACCAGGACCATTTCTGAAAACCCTGCTGACCCTTCAGGATGCTTGTCAGCTGACTACTAACAGAGACTGCTTGTATATGGTGAGTAGTATATTGTAGAAGTCCAGATCAGTAGAAATGGAGGAAGTCCTGATATTGAAGCCGTAATATAATGCTGGTGCTAAGATGCGCCCCGTTGGTTGTCTGCGAGTAATGAACAAAGTTGTCGGCAAAGAGTTTGTGATACGTCGGAGCAGAGATCGTGGGGTCTGCGCCGTATGAAGTGCGTTGGTGTGCTATTACCTCATGAATGTATATACATTGTCTATGGCCAAGTTGCGTACTTGGTCCATGTGCTTGTCCATAAGTAATCGCAGTGTAGTTGTATACAACGTGCAGCCCCGTCCGGCAGATCTTCCATCAATGACTAAAAATTGCTCAGATGTGGATAGCGTAGATGAAATGTGTGCAAAGTTTACTAGCGCCTCCCCCAGGTGAGGACGGGTCGGCCCAAACACTTACCTCATTGAAGAATAGTTTTTCTCATGGGTGAAGTGGAGTATACTGACGTGGCTTTTGTTTTTCAGTATTTTATTCTTTTCGATCAGGCATGTCTGAAGTAAATGTCTGCCATTACCCTTCCTAGACCGTAACATATGGTGACAGGACTCCCAATATCTGGTCCCTGTGTGTCACATCCACATATGTCCGTGTGCCATATCTTTGCTTATGGTACATTCCTGATAAAATCCGCTTTGTCGTCTTGCTTTTTTTATTTATGCGCCCAATAGTCGGCACTCCATAGTGTTTGCACCCTCTTATACTGAGGGGAATTAGTCTTATTCATTACTGACTTACAACCCCTTTAAAAAGAAATGAGGACAATGGAACGAACTTTTACTTTTGTAGATTTCATATGTAGCATGAAGCCATGTACCACCTCAAGGTTCCAGTATGATAGTCTGTGCACCATCTGCCCTGTTTTATTGGAAGTTCTCAGCCATGCACACTGGTTAGGCCGAATGCACACGGCCGGGTTGGATTCCACATGTTGGATCCCGCAGCGGAATCCGACCCTGTGCCCAGCCGGTGACCCCTGCGTACCTCTCCGGATTCTTCATAATCTGTATTGCGAATGTGCGGTACAGGTTATGCCGCGTCCTCGCTAGTCGATGTCACGGATTCCGCAACCTTTCCGCAATGATCGGACGGCTTCTATTGACTTCAATGGAAGCCGTCTGCACTGGAATAGAACAGGAATAGTGCTGATAGGTAGGATTCTGCCTCCTGCTTTAATGAACGTGCCGCTGTCGGGGAGAGAGCGATGTGCTTTTACATATTCCGCGCACTCCATCGGATGATTGCTGCTCATTTCCGCTGCGTGCGCGGTACGTATAAAAGCATATCACCCTGATGGCGGCACTATCATTAAAACGGGAGGCAGGATGCTGCGTATCGGCATTGCACCAATCTACTGTTGGCAGTGATTTATATTCTGGTGACAGACCTTCTTTAAATCCTCAGCGTGCCAATTTATGCTACTGGTTCTCCTCTTTTCAAATGAAGGGTTAAAATCTGCAGCGGACGTTGGTGTGAACATGCATATAAAGGGGTTGTACCAAAATCAACCGGCGGATGATAAGCCTGGTCGGTGGAGGACTCGCAGTGTCCCCTTCACCTCCTCACTGTAAGAAGGAGATTGAATGGAGCTGCGGTCGGCCATTCGTGGTGCCGTCCCGTTCATCTTCAGTAGGACTGCCGGCTATAGCAGAGCACTTGTACTCGGCGGTTTCCGTCAGCCCCATTGAAATATATGGAGCGACACCAAGCACATGCCGCCTCGGCTCCATTCAACCTCCATGTTAATGCGGTTGGTGCAGTGAGGAGAAGAGGAGCATACAGGACTCTTGTGATCAGTGGTGAGACTCCCATCGATCCGACTTCGCACCTTTCCCATAGATGGGTGATTACATTTGAGCTGGAGTCACACTTGCAGTATTCAATGCAGTTTTTTGAGCCAAACTCAGGAGTTGGTCCACAAAGACAGAAAAGGCTGAAGGGAAGACTGATGCTTCTCTCTTGAAGATGCTCTCCCGTCTTTAGGCAGATGTGATGAATTTGAAAACAGGCCTGGTATTCCCCATCAACTGCTTCACTCTTGGCCGTAGGCTGTCTGGTATTGCAGCTCAGTTCTATTGAAAGGGGTTAAAAAAACACGTCTGCTTTCTTCCAAACACAGCGCCACCCTTGTCCATAAGGTTGTGTGTGGTATTGCAGCTCCACTCCATTACAGTGAATTACACATACACAACCTATGGATAAGGGTACCGCTGTCTTTGGAAGAACACAGTCATGTTTTTCTAACACTGCACAACCCCTTTAAGTTAAAGGGAATGAGCTGCAATACCAGACATATCCATAGGTAGAGCTCATGAAGGAAAAAAAAAACAGGACCATTTTTCAATCTTGCAGAACCCCTAACAGGTAACACGTGGACCATTTGGTCATATGCGTTGACTTATTAGTGGTTGTCCAACCAGATAATGCCATGATAGACCTGTAGCCCTTTTCACATGAGCATCATCCCGGAGCTCCTCTGGCATATTGACCAAAATCCTAGAAATTGCACTTTTACCTTTTTACTTTCTTAGGACTTGTAGCTGCCCTCTCACTGGCAACCTCTCCAGACCTGTTAACCTCCGTGTCCATTTTTGGTTGCCGACATCACTTCTGCCATATTGCTCTGTGTCGTCTCGTGTACAGACGTTTACATGTCACGTGTAGTTCAGTACGTGTCACAACTCGGTAACAGTTCTCTTATTGTGGAAAAAAGAAAAAAAAAGCTGCTATGTTCTTACAGAGTTCAGTATACGGATTTTTATGACTTGTGCTCCAGAGGGGAAGGAGTTAGCAAGACTGGGACAGACTTTGAAATAAAATATTCTCAACACAAAACCTGCTGTGTGTCCTCTTTTATCCCGGTGAACTGTGAGGGATGAGTATGTACTAATCCCAGAGGAGAAGAGTCCATCAGTATGGTCTCCTGATGTGTCGTAGATACACGGATCGCACCACTGAAGTCCATGGGCTCCGACTACTACTACTTTCAAAGGTCTATAATTTAAGCAAAAGTCCATTCAGATCAATGGATGAAATCTGCTAGCCCTGAAAATGAGTTTCTCTACAATTGTGAAATCACTTTGGCAGGTAAAGGAATAGCAGCTCTACCTTGTACCTTCATCAGAAGTTAGCATTTTCTTCTCTATTCATATGTAATGCTATTTACAGTGCTTGTACCGAAATTGTAAGTTATCCCTTATCCATAGGACTGGGGTTAACTTAAACCCCTTTTACACGCAACGCTTATCGCTAAAGTGAGTAATAATTGTTACGTGTAAATGCGAAGCTGACGAGCATCATTTGTTGACTTGTCGATTATCGCTGCGTTTCAGCCAGCATAACAATAATCGTTGGGTAGTTCGCTTTTCGCTTTATTTAAATGGCATTCTTTCAGTTTTTGAAAGACTTGAGGCGACGGGGAATTGTTTGAACAATGACTACTTGTTTACCCCTGTCTGCAGAAAACAATGGCTTTTCTTCACACAAATTAAAAACCTGCAGGCCAGGGTTTTCCTCGCATAAACAGACACCCACTTGAGGAAACAACATATACAAGGTTTACTTTAGCTAATCAGGGAAATACAGAGGCTTTCAGACGATTATCTGTACGTTTTAAATGTTCAGCATTTAAAAGTCATTAATTCAGTCAGTCTTTCAGTCGTTCAAACGATTATCGTTGTGTGTAAAAGGGCCTTTACTGATAGGTAGGCTGATTCACCGCTTAGACACCCGCTGAGCTCCAGAATGAAACTCCTGTTTCCTGTCCTGCCTTCTTCTCACCCCACAATGCCGTCACCATGAAGGGAGTTCTGACCACACATGTGGTCAGCACCTCATTTACTTCAATGGGGCGGATGGAAATACCCGAGTGGGTGTCTCTTGAGTATCTCTACAGCCCTATTGAAAATGAATAGAGCACTAGTAGACTTGCACAAGCAATCGCTTCCTTCAGTCTCCACCTCACTGTCTTGGGGGGTGCAGTAACTTCATAGTGTGGAGGATGGGGAACACCAGACTCCTAATCTTGAGATTGGCAATGAGATAACATCACTTTCTGTAGGTATAATATTATTTCAATCTCCCTATTTAAGAATTGGTAACACAAAGTATATGAAATGCTAGTAGAAAGCCCGTCCCAGAACCATGACTGCAATACACACTCGTTTTAAAAAAAAAAAAAAAAAAATCAAGTGCTGAAAAGGAGTTGGGGTTTTGCCACAAAAGCCTTTCTGAGGTTCCTTGTGTGTAGTGACCTCTTTTTCTGCTTGTGTAGAGCTTGTTGACCGCGAGATGCCTCTGATGCTATCTTAAAAGATTTTGACCGTTTACCGGAATTTAATTGGAATGTGAGGAAGCTGGATGGTTGTATCGACCATTTGTCTGCTACCTGGGCCATTCTGAGCAGACTTTTAGGAGATGTGGGGTCCAATGGATCCGTGTGGGCACACAATACAACCCGCTCAGGATGCCCTCAACAGACCACCAGTAGAGAGGATTGTTCGACAAGCATGAGCAGCTCCAGCTGTTTCATTGTCTGCCATCCAGAGACTGGTGGCGCCATCCTTACACCCCTGTGTCTGTTAAAACCATTTCCAGGTGCTTGGCTGAAGGACAATTTTTCTGCAGGTGCCCATTACATGTACTGCTTATGACACCCACCATCGTCTCCATTTGCAGTGGTATTGTGAACAACAAAACTGGACACTACAGAGTTCTTCAGCCACAAATCTGGGTTTAGTTTGGGCACTGACTATGTCCGTGTCTGGAGCCCTACGGGTGAGGGTCGCAATCCTGCCTTTGCTGCGGAGTGATGATCTAGGGAGCCATCACATACGACAGTCGGTCACCCCTAGTGGTGGTACAAGAGACAATGACAGCTCAGCAATGGTCATACTGACGAATTGCCCGCCACATGGGCCATTCTGACCAGATTGTCCGGCGGTGTTTGGAGCAGCAGATGCGTGAAGACACACACACGGCAACCAGGCTCAGAACACCAGTAGAGCGGACCGTCTGACGAGCCTCAGCAGCTTCAGCTGTTTATTGTCCGCTATCCAGAGAGAGGTGGCACTGGGGTTATAGGTCTCTATCTGTCTTAACCATTTCCAGGCGTTTGGCTGAAGGATATTTAGTCTCACGGTGGCCATTATGTGTGCTGCCTTTGACACCCATCTGCCATTGCCTCTATTTGCAATGGAGTCGACAATGAAACTGGAATGCCACAAAATGGGTTGTCTTCAGCGAAGAATCTAGGTTTAGTTTGGGCGCTGACGACAGCTGTGTTTGTGTCCGGAAACCTGGGGTTGTGTTCCTGAATCCCGCTTTAGCTGTGGAGCAGCACACTGCCCCCCTGCTGGTGTGATGGTATGGGAGGGGTCATCTTGTTTGACTAGTAGTGGTATGAGGGACAATGACAGCTCAGCGATATGTTCAGGCCATCCTGCAGCCACATGTGTTCCTCTCATGGCAGCTTCCAAGAGGCAGCAGGATAATACTTGGCTGCACACACAAAGGTGTCACAGGAATGTCCCCACAACATTGTCACACTCCCGTGGCTGCCCGGTCACCAGATTTATCACAGATAAATTATGTATGAGACCATCTCAGATGCCAACTGCAAAACTCTACAAGTTTGCGCAATCTACAGACTTAGTTACAGCTAATGTGGACTAATATGCTCCAGGCTACGATACAGAACCTGTATGCCTCCATGCCCGCCTGTATCACATCTTGTATCCAAGTAAGAGGCCGTACAACGGGGAACTAGAGCCTCATGCCCACCTGTATCACATCCTGTATCTAAGCTAGAGGCAGTACAACAGGGCACTAGAGCCTCCATACCCACCTGTATCACATCCTGTATCTAAGCTAGAGGCAGTACAACATGGTACTAGAGCCTCCCTACAAGGGGTCAGTTTTTCTCATTGTTTTTATTTTTTATTTTTAAACTTCATAAAAATTGAGAACTTTATTTATAAGGCTGTTCCATCCAATAGGAGGTGCTGCAGAGGTAGAGGTATTGTTCTATCACCTATGTGCAGGTTCAAGGAGAGATAACAGACATCATGAAACTCACATTTTTGGACTGATTAAGTATTTATCTCTCCGCTCAGTTTGGTGTTTTAAGTTTTGAGTCAAAAGTCTCAAATTTCTGTGTGTGAACATTTGTATTTTGATCAAGAGGGGTGTCGTCTCTGTATATTATATATGTGCGTCATCCAAACCAGTTTTATTCAGTCTGATGAAGGGTCGATAGAAGACCCGAAAGCTCGCATTAACATCATGTCTTTTTGTTAGACATTAAAAGGTATCATATCTACAAGATTACTTGGTTTCTCTTACGGAGAACAATCACACTTTGCTTGCTAGATGTCACGCTCCAGCTGTTCCTAATGCAGCGATTGTTCAGTGTAAATAGCGCATGCTAGGTGGGGAAGTTTTTGCAGATCTAGCATTGGTGCCCAAGAGCTTAACCCCTTCCAATCCTGAGATTTCCCTGCATAGCTCCCATGTCAGGCAAAGGCCCCACACGTTTCTACCACTATGCAGAAGAGAGCTCCGATGACGGACCTCTCCTCTGCATAGTGTAATTAATATATACAGTAAGCCCCCTACTTGCAAATGTTCAAGTTATGAACTTCGCTGGATATGAATAAACCTGTCTAAGTATGATGGAATGCTATAGCATTACTTCATACTGTTCAGTGGTTGGGCAGCCATTCTATCAGGCCATGCCATAGGCACGGCTTGATAGGCACTCTGCATAGGCAGAGTACGGGACCCCCCATACATCGGGTGCAAACTATTTCTTACAGCCTGCACCCACCTGCAACAGCTTCGATAAGCCGCGCCGCTTTCAGCAGCGGTATTTAATGAGTTAACCGCTCCAATGAGCAGCGCGGCCTATTGGAGCTGTTGCAGGCGGGTGCAGGGTGTATCGAGTGGGATCCACCCGTGATTCCTGTCCATGCAAGCATTTGTTCGGACATACGAACAAATGCACTTACAAACAGCTTCCTGGAGCGGAACCTGCTTGTAAGTAGGGAACATTCTATATATCTTTCAAACAATTGCTAATAAAATCATCATGAAGCTCATTTTTAGATTCAATTACATTTATTGATTTTACATATTAAACCAATATGATGCATTACAATAAACATTGGTCCATCTTAACCTTTGTCGTTGCTTCACGTCCTCTTGTACAATGAAAATAATTAGAATAATCAGGTCGTCTTCATCTGCATCATATATCATATATCAATATTAATTAATACTTGACTCATAAATGTTATACCAACTATGAAGCTCATTTTTATGTGTTCCTGTTGAGTAATTCCAAGGAAACCACAAAACCATTTCCATCCTAAAATAAATTAAGGGCTGGGTAGTGTATGGGTGGCATGGGAATTGGATTGGAAAGGGTTAAAGTTACACTGAGATCAGTGACTTACTGCCGAATTCTGGAAAAATAATTGCATTTGATCTATAAAGCGGCACTGATCCCACAGGATACTATGCGCAAAGGACAATAGCCTATGCCCATGGTGGCGAACTTATGGCACGCGCGCCGATGGCACAGACGCTGATCCTGATGCACACTCTAACGTCAGTGCGTGTACCAGGGATCCTCCTCCCATAACCCATTCTCCTTGGTTCTGCAGGAGAGGAGAAGGGAGGAAATGTTCTGGGCGCACACACTGGCGTCCGAGTGTGCACCTGAGATCAGCGCCAAGGACAGGAAGAGCGGCGCTGACTACAAGGAGAAGGTAAGTATATAGGGGGGGGGGGCTGTTACTACTCGGGCTACTGAGGGGGTTAATATTGCTACTGGGGGTTATTATTACTGTGGGGCTACTGTGGCATTAATATTGCTACTGGGGCTACTGGCGGGGTTATTATTACTGTGGGGTTAATATTACTACTGTGGCTACTGAGGGGGTTAATATTATTGCTGTGGCTACTGGCGGGGTTATTATTACTGTGGGGTAATATTACTACTGCGGCTACTGAGGGGGTTAATATTGCTGTGCCTACTGGGGGGGTTATTATTACTGTGGGGCTACTGTGGCATTAATATTACTACTGTGGCGTTATATTGCTACTGGGGCTACTAAGGGGTTATTACTGTGGGGTTAATATTACTTGGGCTACTGAGGGGGTAAATATTACCACTGGGGCCACTATTACTACTGAGGCCACTGTGGCAGACACTGTTACTACTGGGGGACATTGTGGGTGTCATTATTACTACTGGGGCCACTGTGGGGGGGCCTCACTATTACTACTGGGGCTAGTATAGAGGACACTATTACTAGTGAGGCCACTCTGCATGTGGCACAGCATACCTCTCGCTGACTTGGGTATGTTTACACGTGGTTGAAATGCTGCGGAATGTCCGCATTTTCTGTTGCATTTCCGTATCCAAGAAACCATTTGTACAGATTTTGACTAGAAATCAACCGCATATCCGCAGCTGACTTCATATTTTGTGGCGCTCCTCCTCCCCTCCTCCTTAAGCTTCCCGCTGTCAGCGCTCCCCGGCTTTCAGTTCCCAGCGGCCTGGTCAGGTGAGGTCATTACAGGTCCCTGAGAACCAGAAGCCGGGGAGCGCTACCATCAGAAAGCCTTCGGAGGAGGTGAGGGGGAGCGCCACATGGTATGAAATGAGCTGCGAGGACACAACTGCTTCCCAGTCAAACCCCGCACCAATGGTGCTCCAGAGCTCCAGCTAGGGAAAAAACGCACAGCGTTCCTCACTGTCTCATTTGAAGCGGCCTTGTCATTTTTATAACGATGGAGGTAAAATCATACGCTGTGATAAGCCCCGCCCCTGACATGTTGGCACTTTGCTATAAATAAGTGGGTTTTGGGCTGCAGTTTGGGCACTCGGTCTCTAGGAGGTTTGCCATCACTGGTCTATGTGAATTGCAAGTTCTTGGTAAGCTCGCACTGGAGCTATGAAGACATAAGTGCTGTTACTTAGGAAAGTCCCATATTTTGGGCAGCAGGAACTGTTTGAAGAACTTCTTTCCTGCTTTTGCTTTTACACTATTCCTAAAAGGCCTTTCCCTGCGACGGGTTAAGCGCAGCTGATGAGTCATTCCTACACAGAAATATCCCAGGCTGTTGGCACAAGTCACCCGCAGGCTCGGCCCCATCAGAAAAAGTGACACTGCAAAGGGGAGTAACAAACTGACGGAGAAGGAAATTTCACACACCTAATGTGGAGGGAGGAGAGAGAGCTGGAATGAGGACGCTATATAACCCCAGGATACAGGGAGGATGCAGGGATACAGACACAGATGCCAAGGGAAACCCAACGTTGTATCATCAGAGATTCACTGCAGGGTTTCCAAACTTGTACCGGATCAGATCCCACTGACAGATCCCACTGACAGATCCCACTCTCAGATCCCACACACCGATCCCGCACGCCAGGGATGATCGGGGCTGCTGCACTCTTATTCCCACTTCTACTGATGAACTCTAAAGCCTATGCCAGTGTGGATGTTTTGGGCCTAGCGGAATTGAAAGGGGAAGATGGAGAAGAGGAGAAGACGAATGGCTTATGGTTATCTGGTGCCCAAGAAATGCAAGACCTAGCACAACTTTCCTGGGAGTACATGCAGGATATGCAGTGCTGGTTGTGGCCAGACAAGTGTGAAGATAAGAAGGGCCATACAGGTGAGCGTGCAAAGTGCCATTATGTCATATCTGCACCAATATTATATCACTAAGGCCCAATATCCACGGGTGGATTGGATTTGTGGAATCCGCGTGAGATCCGCAAATCAAGCCACCCATAGGGAAACATTGGGTGTCCGCACTTCTTTTACACCTGCGGATTTCTTTTTGTTTTTTATTTGCGTATTCCACGTGCGGATAATAAATCGCCGCATGCTCCATTTTACCACGGATCATGGCCGGATGTGCTCCATGGAGCTTACGATTCGCAGTGCCTCTGCAAAAACATTTGCGGAGACACTGCGGATTTCAAGGTTAAAATCAATTAGGGAGGTAGGGTTGTGGATTTTTTTCCCGTGCGGATGATCCGCAGTGCATCCATGTACGTCCATGCAGGAAAAAAACGCAGTCTGCGATCTCCTGCGGGCAATAAAAAATCATTTTAAGGCCAAATGCCCACGCCTGGGTCGGATTCAGACTGCAAAATCTTGCAGCGGAATCAGACCCAGTGCCCAGCCACTACTACTCACCTGTCCGGATCTGCCACGAGTGTCTCAGCCTGTAAGCCAGTGCGCATGTGCAGTGTAGGGCATGATGCGCCGGCGATGACGCGGATCCACAGTGATTTCAAAATTGACATTTTGGAATCGCCAAGGATCAGACAGCTTCCATTGACTGCAATGGAAGCCATCCGTGCTATTTCCCACACCAAATAGAGCATGCTGCGATTTTCCCCCATGAGCGGAAAATCACAGTTGATTTCCGCTCATGGGTATGGAAGAATCTTTTAACATAGCATGCTATGGGCGATCACTGTTGTGGAATTCGCAGCGGGCGTCTGGCTGTGAATTCCGCAGCGAAAATCCGTCCGTGGGCATTGGGCCTAATGATGATTCGCAGTCCATCCCCATGAAAAATCTGCGCATGCCGTGGACTTGAGGCCTTAGGGAAGAGCTTAATGACCAGGAAGATTTTTTAAGAAAAGATTGTCAAAGCCATTGGCCTAAGTCAGGCATGTGCAACCTTTTAAAGGCCACATGGTCAGAATGTACGTCTCAAGCCTGTGTGCCAATATTTGTCAGCTTTTACGGAGTGACATCGCAGGCCATAGATTGTGTACCCCTGGGCAGACGTATTCGATGCCTTGTTATTATATCCGCATAGGATCAGGAGCCAAGTACCAATATTTTCTTGTGCTTGCCATTATCCGACCTTTGCTGGATGTCTTGTCTTTGACGTTATGTAGTGTCAATAATCATACATACTATATACTGCCTTGCAGAGTGGAGCTGGAGCACCTTTGGGTGGGACTCCCTACACCTCCTGACGGACTGGTATGCCAAAGTGCTGGAGAGTACAGATTTTTCAAGTGGGTCAATTACAAACAATCTCACAGGTGAGGGGAAGCCCATTGGCGTCTTACTGCCAACATAAGAAAACAAGTTATATTGCATGTATTTTTTTTAGCTAACTTTTTGTCTTAACTTTTTCTCCAGGTCTGCAGTGGGACTTGGAAAGGAGAATCCATGGGCAGCACCTGGCTGTGAGACAGATATTAACATCTCTAAAGAGGTTTCTGCAAGAAGATGGTCCAAAAAAGACATTGGCTCTGTCATTCCATGGCTGGACCGGGACCGGTAAGAACTTGGCAGCCCGGATAATCGCAGAGAATCTCTACCAGGATGGACAGCGGAGCCGGTGCACCAGGGTGTTCATCCCGCAGCTGCACTTCCCTCACCTCTCACATGTGGAAGCATACAAGGTAACCTTTTACCTTATCTCTCACCTTCACCAATAGTTTAGCTAAATACAGATCCTTACGGGAAAACAGTCTATCAGAATGGAGCAAACATTACACCATAGATGTAGCTTGAAGCCTCTGGCAATGATTGCCCCTGGATCCACTACCCAGCTCCATCACATTTCTGCAGGGAATACAAATTCTATATAACTTTAAGCATTTATTAACTCCATGAATTAGTTCCCTCTAGAATGACGACCACTTGGTACAACTGGCATAATCTAGCAATGCCACATTACTCTGGCCATTGGTAGAACCCCACTAAAAGGAGAAGGTGCTGGGGCAATGTGGCTCAATGGTTAGTTAGTACTGTCACCTTGCAGCAGTGGGGTCCGAGAGTCTCACCAAGGAAAACATCGGTATGGAGTTTGTATGTTCTCCCGTCATAATAATAACCTTATATAGTGCATATATTTATTAAGAAGATGAAGCACATAAAAACTCCATTTAGAGGTTGTTCTTGGCCAGATTTGAACCTAGGAACCCAGCACTGCAAAGCAACAGTTCTACCCACTGAGCCACATTAGACTACAACTACCACCAGACAGCGTTATACACTAGTTTTAGGGGTGTTTGTGAAGTTTTGGTTCCCACTAATTCGAATCAAATCAGTCTTTGCAGAAATTTGGTGAACTAGCCGAACTGAACTTTCCAAAAGTTTACTCAACACTACTTAAAGGATGCAAGAATGACCTCGTTATAACTACCTCCCCGTATTCCAACTTCACACAGTTCTGCAGCTCCACTACGTAGATACAGAACACTTAGGGGCAGATTTATGAAACTGTCTAAAAGAAAACTGTCTTTCTTGTACCTAGCAGCCAATTGCAGCTCAGCTTTTATTTTAGCAGCGCAGGATACAAAGTGAAAGCTGAGCTGTGATTGGTTGCTGGGGACAATTAAGCTTTTTCTTTTAGACCATTTCATAAATCCCTCCCTAAATGCGCTGTGAATGTTTATACCAAATTTCTGATAGATTTTATTTATTTCCAGGTCCAGTTGAGGAAGCAGATCCAGGCGGTTTTCTCGCACTGTGCGCAACCCCTGTTTGTGTTCGACGAGGCGGATAAGCTGCCGGCAGCTCTTCTTCAGTCCCTCTTCCCTCTTTTAAACCCGGAGGAAATGCAGGACAGCAGAAGCATCTTTATATTCCTCAGGTAAGAAATAGCCAAAGTCTGTATTACTGCACTGATAAGTTAGCTTGTCCGCAACATTAGGAAACTGCATAATGAATATTTCCATAAGACCAGTGACACACAAGCATATCCCGGCAACATATAAGGGTCCGTAATGTGGATGAGTGTCCCGGTTTGACCACTGGTCTCCTGCCCCGAACTCTATGATGCTCGGAGATTAGGTCCGAAGACCTCTGGTGAGGCCAGAACACTCGTCCATATTATGGACACACTGGCCTAATATATAGACATCCCAGCTACAAACCTGTAATGGGTTAACTGCAGAGATTTCCATGGCCCAGTAGGGCTTATGATGCTTTCAGTTGAGTTCATTAGACCTGTGGTCAGGGCCAGGGCTTGTGGCCATATTAAAGCTGTATGAATGATGTCTTAGTGATAGTTTTACAATTTCCTAGTATTCATTTAACCCCTTACTGCCACACGATGTAAGTTTACGTCCTGGCAGGTTGGTAGTTAAAGCAACAAGGCGTAAACTTGGGTGGTTCGGGTTCAGAAGTGAGCCCACGCCATCCTGCAGTGGGAGCCGGCTGTGACTGATAGCCAACCTCAGGCGGCATCCGCTCTTAACCTCTTACAATTTCCAGAAAAAGGTTTTTGTTGTGAACCTTAAAAAAAATAATATGCATCCAAAATGGTACCAATAAAATCTACAGTTGGCAAAAACAAGCCCTCATACGGCCGCGTTCACTGCTAAATAAAAACGTTCTGGCTTTTAAAAAGTGGAGATGAAAATCCCCCCCCAAACGTTTTGCATACTTATGGCCAAAATAGTCCTTAAAGGGGTTGTCCCGCGCCGAAACGTTTTTTTTTTTTATTCAATAGGCCCCCCGTTCGGCGCGAGACAAACCCAATGCATGTGTTTAAAAAAAACCCCGTTTAGTACTTACCCGAATCCCCGCGCTGCGGGGACGTCTTCCTTACCTTAGCAAGATGGCCGCCGGGATCTTCACCCACGATGCACCGAGGGTCTTCTCCCATGGTGCACCGTGGGCTCTGTGCGGTCCATTGCCGATTCCAGCCTCCTGATTGGCTGGAATCGGCACACGTGATGGGGCGGAGCTACGCGATGATGCGTAGAAGGGGGCGGAGCCAGAACTTCGCTCGTGCCGAGACCCAAGAGAAGGGAGAAGACCCTTCTGCGCAAGCGCGTCTAATCGGGAGATTAGACGCTGAAATTAGACGGCACCATGGAGACGGGGACGCCAGCAACGGAGCAGGTAAGTGAATAACTTCTGTATGGCTCATATTTAATGCACGATGTATATTACAAAGTGCATTAATATGGCCCTACAGAAGTGTATACCCCAACTTGCTTTCTCGAGACAACCCCTTTAAGGGGTTAAATAGTTAATATACATTTAGAAAGGCAAATTTTGGACCTATCCTGCAGCACGGCGCCTGGCGTCCGAGTAGCGATAGGGATTTCACTTGTCCCACCTTATATTATTGTTGAGTAAAGGCCATTTGACACTGATGATCGCCCCCCGTATGACCCCAATCATCGCGCTGTACAAATACCGTGTGATAGAACGTCAAACAATAAAACTCCAGTTTGTCGCTGTTTGCATATTAAATGCCAGCATAAAAATGATCATTTGTCGGCGTCATGCGGATGGCGTGCGCTGCTGACAATAATGCAAATCGATTTATATGAACGATTGCTCGCACAGATCGCTACATGATAATTGTGGCGCGCAAATGTAAAAAAAGAATGAACGCCGATCGGCGCTGGTTGAGGCGGTAATCCACCCGTGCAAGAGAACTTAATATATCATGCATCCTGTGTGCAAGCGCTAATAGCTGTCATACATCCTGTTTACAGTGGAGTCGGTGCCAGCGTGATCAATGAAGTCGTGCTTAATTTCTGGCGAGCCGGGCGTCATCGCGAGGAGATCACTCTGGGGGACTTGGATCGGCCGCTGAGAGCGGCAGTACATCAGAGCAAAGGTACAGATAGTGTTCTGGACTAAAGCACATTGCACAAGCGTCTGTTTATAGCCCATCATTGTTATCTCCCGGTATATAATAGTGCCGACACCTCCGTGACGCTTTATCGTAAGACGTTCGCTTCACGTGATCAGCTGATCAGTTTTATTATAGGAAGTAATTTATAATTAAGTGAGAGGTGAAGGGGCAATGCACCGAGGGAGACAGAAAAGTTTTAGAAATGGTGGAGAAAGTTGGATCCCTTGTTAGGAGACAATTTGTAGAGCGGCTTATGATTTCCGCGGGGCAGGGTGCGGTCGTCGCAGCTGTGAAACAGGTTAATGAAGTCCAAATCTAAAAGTCACCTAAAATGAGAAACTTAATAAATGCAGGATCTGGGAGGGGCAGAGGAAATTTTTTTTATATGGGGACTGAGTGGTTTCTTACATTGTAGGGATAGAGAAATACCCAGTGATGCCACTTCGGGGGTTCTGCTTAATTCCGTTTTTTTGGGTCACCGTTTTCGTGGCCATTAATAAATGTCTTACCCTGCCATCTGCTTAGTAAAGACTGTTTGCTTCTACATCGTTCTGACTGTTAATAAAGGACAAAACGGCTATTTAGAGACTTTGATAATAACTTCTTTATAAAGTGCCCTTTCAAGAACTCTTAGGAGCAAGATCCATCTGCCAGACTTAGTGAACCAATACTCTATTGATATTTAAATAATAGCGCCCCATTCATGGACAATAAATGGACTCTGAAACTTAGTAATTCTCAGGCTGGCAACACACATGCATGTTTGAGCTAAAGTCTATCCTTCCTTTATAGTTCCCATTTCATCCGAGTCCACTCCAGGTTTTGGCTCGAAAAACAGCACGTGCCTTCAACTCCTTGCACAAAAGCTAGAATAACTCATGTGCCTATAGTCCCAGTTATAATACAGTGATACCTTGGGTTAAGAGTGCCTCAACTTACAAGCTTTTTGACTTGAGAGCAGGCTCTTTCCCCAATTTTTGCTTTGACTTAAGAGCAAAAACTTGGGTTAAGAGACTTGCTCTCAATGGGGCCGCCGCTGCTGCCGTGGCCCCTTTGAAAGCAATGGCCTGCCAGCACCCCTTCCAGTGATTTTTGGGGAAGGGCTTTAAATATAAGCCCTTCCCTGAAACTCATCCCTAGCTGTAGTAAAAAAAAATATATACTCACTTGTCCGCCGCTGCCGGGGCTCAGGCGTGTCTAGCCGCCACTTGTTCTCCCTGCATTTTTAATCCCCGCCTGCTGAAAAGTTTCAGAGCAGTGCAGGGAGAACAAGCGGCGGCTAGACGTGCCTGAGACAGGTGAGTATATATTTTATTTAATTTTTTTTTACTGCAGCTAGGGATGATTTCAGGGATGGGCTTATATTTAAAGCCCTTCCCCAAAAATCACTGTGGGGGTGCTGGCGTTCACTAGCTTTCAATGGGGCAATGCCATCCCCATTGAAATCAGTGGAAGAGCTTCACGATCCAGAATGGATTAATGGCTTTTCCATTCATTTCAATGGGGAAACTGGTTTTGAGATAAGAGTGTTTTGGGTTAAGAGCTTCGTCCAGGAACAAATTAAACTCTTAAACCCAAGGCACCACTGTATTCTTTACGTCTTGCTTAAGTGTCCAATTACTTTTTGTAGGATAGTGTATAACGTGTGTATCTGCCATTACCAAAGTTCATGCATCTGCAATAACTGAATAAACTCTGCCTCTGTCATACATGTTCATGGTTGTTCCTGCAGATCCGTTCCTGACACGTCAGCTGTGGACACACGATCTCATTAATGAATTTGTGCCTTTCCTGCCCTTGGAGCGCCGCCATGTGAAGTTGTGTGCTCGAGATGCTATAGAGGCGCGAGGGCTGCCATACAACGAGCGCGCCCTGGAATCCGTTATGCAAGAACTGCTATTTGTACCACAGGAGGAAAAGATTTTCTCCGCTCAAGGATGCAAACAAGTGGGGCAAAGAATTAACTTCATGAAGCTTTAGTGCATGGGCAAAAGACTCTTAAGGAGCTTAGTGGAAGCGGACAGACAGGAGCTGGGGGGCGGCCCTCTATATGTCCTGGTTTACGGGTTACACAAGACGCACCTCATCGGTCTGACATGTTACATCTGTTGTAGTTATTTATTTATTAACATATTTGTAGAAACCTTTTTACTGCCAATAAACAATGTTTCCTATATGTGACTGCAGTCGGCGAGATTCCTCACGTAGTATCTGCACACCTACTAGAACGACCTTGTCTAACCTCTAACCGGGCGGATGATGCAACATATGTGTCTGTGTCTAGTGTGTTCGCAGTTCAAAGACCTCACTATTTGCAGTCTGTAGTTCAGGCTCACGCTGTGGACACATGGATGTGCAATGTGACAAAGGTGGGTCATATTAACCCCCGACTGTACCCACACAAATTACAACATCAATCAAGACGTCCACTTAAAAGCTCTACAGCAGTGGTCAGCGACCCTTCTCTCTGTTGGGAAACTGCAACTCCCAGCATGCCCTGAGAGGAGGACTAGACCCCCAAACCTACTACAGAATAGTGCAGGTGCCGCTATAACGTACAATCTCACAGCATGGGGCAAATGTAACAACCCCGATTGCTGCTGTCATTTTTCCAATGCGGTTAATTTGCACAATATTTTTTTTCTCCTTTTGAAAGCCTGAGCGCCTTCTATGCAATACATCCAAAAGACTGGAGTGGTGATTTACTAAGCATATGCGCCGCTTCTATGTGGGGCCAACTTTTAATAGTTGCTTACTTTAACAGCCTCAAAGGGTTCAGAAAAATAAGCACCAACTGCTAGTTTTGGGCCAGTTTCATACAAGCCCATTTCTGCTCCCCAATAGACACGTCCTGGCCCAACAGAGGGGCTACTGACCCCAATTCTCACCATCATAGACTGCGTCCAGGTAAAACTGACCTTATATGCAATTTCTATAGGTGTGGAACAATTTTATTCAACTCGCGAATTTTTGAAACTCCTAACACTTTTGGTAAATCTCCCCCTTATATACATTGAGCCTGCTAATCCGGAGAAAATCAATCCACTGCATCTTTTGCAGTTCTCAGATATGCCCCTCTTTGATGGGATCTCTTCTGCTTGAGACCACCTTAGCCAGTGGAGTGGACCCCATGCAAAACAAACAATCCTCGATTAGAAATACTCAGACTGATGCAGCATTACATTGCAGCCTGCCAGCACTAGTGACCTTGTGAGTAGATTATCCTTTGGACCATCGTACTGTGACCTTCCAGCACGGGGACCGTCCCTGTAGAGAACTAGTTGGCCGCTTCCCCACTACTGTGTGTGTTTAACATTCAGCAAATGGTATTTTTATTCTGCAAGCTCAGTCTATAAATACACTTTAAAGTGACCCTCCGGCCCTGGCCAGACCAAGATGGCCACACTAGCCTCTGATGTGGACTGTACATTAATATGCATCATTAGTCTAAATGTGATTGTTCTCAGTAAGAGAAACAAGTAATCCTGTAGATATGATACCTTTTAATGGCTAACAAAAATACATGATGTTATAGCAAGCTTTCAAACTTTTACTCAATCCTTCATCAAGGCATAATGAAGTAGATGCGAAGAGGCGTGTGCGCGTGTGTACACACACACACACACACACACACACGATAAGGCACAGACATGGATGTTAAGCATTTGCACTTAAAAAAAATAGTCACTGGTGAGGGAGTGAAGGCTTTATGGCCAGCAGTGTCATTTGTGCTATAGATTTGTCATACCGCCCACTCAGGCATGAATCCTTGTGAATAATTTAACCCTCCATTAAAAGTGCCAAAAGTTGTTAGAAGAATTTGGGAATATAAATTCATAACTTTTGGCACTTTTAATGGAGGGTTAAATTATTCACAAGGATTCATGCCTGAGTGGGTGGTATAACAAATCTATAGCACAAACGACACTGCTGTGACATGTGTCCGAGGAGAGTTACCTTTTGGGCACATCTCTGACACATGGCAAGTGTTTTGGTAGCCTATAGGTGTATACTAATGTACAGTGTGCATCAGGTAGTCAGAGAAGTGATGCAGCCATCTTTGTTCGTCGCGGCCCGGAGGGTCACTATAAGACCAGTTTCACACAGGAGTATTGGAGGTGCATTTATACGCCTGTAGTACAGACCAGCGTCCTGGCCCAATAACAGGTCTATGGACCCAGCGAATCATACAGATCTTTGATGATTTGAGGTTGGATCAGGACACTTGTCCCCATCATCAGTGCATAGATGGAGTCATAATATGCTTATAAAAGTTACTGTCACCCCCTTAGTGACCACCCTATTGTGTTTTTACGTCCTGCAGGACGTGTATGGAGGGAGATCGCATACCGCGCGGGTGTCAGCTGTTTCTTACAGTTGACACCTGTGGGCAACAGCCCAGAGAAGCGATCGGTGCTATTAACCCATTAAATGCTGCTATCAAATCTGACAGCAGCATTTAAATCCTGTACGCCTCCCCCAACCCCCACGATACGATCTGGAGAGCAGTGTGGATGTCATGGCAGCCAGGGTCCTTCTGAAAGGCCCCAGGGCTGTCATGGCAGAATGCCTATCAAGCCATCCCCGTGACGTGGCTTGACAGGCTGCCTGTCAGATCACAGTATAATGTAATACTATAGCATTAAATCATACTGCAGGAGCGATCAAAGCATTGCATGTTATGGTCCCCCAGGGGACTAAAAGAAAATGTAAAAATAAAGTTTTATTAATTAGTATTATAAAAGTAAAAAACAAACCTTATTTACAATAAAAAATCTGAATAAAACAAAAATACATATTTTGTATCGCTGTGCCCGTTAAAGTCCAATACACTGTGATAGAGAGGCATTTTACAGTCTGTGAATGGGTGGAGCTGGCATGTATGGTCTATTGCCCTCATTCAACAGAGGTGCCCACCAACAATTAAATATGGCCAATAGTTTAAACATCTAATAGTAAAATGCAAGTAACATTGATCAAAAGAGGTCTCACCGCTCAGCCCCCCTACTGATCTTAAGAATGGAGCACCTATGTTCCCCTCTACCTGTCGATGGGGGGGTGGGGAGGGTCGCTTCTTACCCCCACAGCAATGTCAGAATTGAGTGCTGGCCAAACGTCTGCTTTCGCAATCCATTCATTTCAATACCTGAGCGAGTGCCACTTGGCCGTCTCTGCAGTCTCACCCGAAGTGCATGGTGTGCCCAGCGCTCCATTCAGTCTCCTCCTCACTGCAAGGTGTGCAGTATTGCCGCAGTGAGGACGATGGGGAAAACAAGACCCCCCTTCTTGGGATTGGTGGGATCTCAGCGGTAAGACCCCCACCAATCAGCAAGTTACCCCCTACCCTGTGAGCTTCTAGTAAACCCCTTTACCACCTCCTCATACCCCTAAAGAAATAAGGCAATACACAAAAAGCAGAGGCTTCAAGTTTATTTGCGATAAAATATTGCAACATCCTTTTCTCTTTTTTGTTGATTTTCTTAAAAATAACAAAAAAAATGATATATATAACATAGCATCCATTCAAAAGTCACATTCACGTCACATTTAACACTGTTAGCTGTTCACAGTCAGAAAATAAACCAGTGAGAATTAAATTAAAAAAACACCAACAAAATATATTACAAGAACTATAAAAACAAAAAAATAAAGAAAAAACACTGGTGATTGTAGGGAGCGAGGCGGAGGTGTGCGGCACCGGCCATCCCAGAACAGGTCCTCCTGCGATGCTTCATGGACTGCTAGTGATCCCGAGGACTTCATGCAGGAGGCAGCACAAACTCAGCTTGCCGAGGGGAAGACATGGAGGCTACGGGGCGAGGAGCTCAGCGACCGAGGCAGAAAGAGGGCGGGATAAGGTTTAGTGTTCAATAAGAAAGCATGAAAATAGAGAATCCCACTCATCGGAGCAGAACATGAAGGAAGGGGCACAATCAGATATCGGGGTTACTAGTCACACGTTGAGTGGAGTTAATGAAGTTGTATATTATTAGGAAAAAATGACCTGTTGAGTTTTTTTTACCCCCATAAACAGCGCCACTCTTGTTCAAAGCATGTGTCTGGTACTGCATGTCAGCCTGAATAAGACACAGCAGCAATACCAGATAGAGCCCCATGAGCAGGTGGGGTACCATTTATCAAGAAAGAAAAAGTAGCCACCTTTCCCAATCTTATACAACTCCTTTAAGCATAGAAGGGGTTGTCCAGTTGTAAACTATCAATTGCTTATCCTCAGTAGTAGAATGGTGGGGGTCTGTTGCCCAGGACTTTTGCCCATAACCTATTTGCTGGACTGATTCCTGCAGGAAGCTGATAGCTCTGTTCTCACTGCAGTGGCCAGGCTTGGTATTACAGGCCAAGTTCTCATTCATTTCAATGCCTGCAATACCGAGCCTGGCCACTGCACTGGGAATGGAGCTGTCTGCTTCCTGCAGAAATCAGTTAAGTGCATGAGGGCACTGGTCCAACAAATAGGTCCTTGGCAAAAAACAAACAAACAAAAAAAAAACCGAGAGCCACACCTATCTAGTACTGATGCCCTGGGGGGAGGAGAAGTCATTAACAGTTTACAACTGGACATCCCCTTTAATGTCTCTTGCATGGCACTTCCACATGAGTCAGTGTAGCAGCCTTATAGTGCAGAAATGGATTGCTTAGCAGTTACTGGCCCAAGTGTGTTTTTGCAGGGAAGTATGGCAGCAGACATTCATGAAGTGCACATCTTGTGCTATGTGCAGAGCTTACAGCCCTGGTGGACACAGACGGGAAGCCATGTTGCCTCTGTGACCCAGTAAGGGGTCCAGATAGAAGAGCAGCAGACCACTGTTAGTACATGCAGCATAGTCTTCAGTAAAAAAAAAAAAGATCAAGAATACTACATTCAAGCGGCTAACATTTTTTACGTGCCGGCCATGCTCGCCGAGGTGGAAGAGGTGCGATTCACTGACGCTAGACGGACTCAATGTGTTCTTCACTGTGCTAAATCCTGTGTTCACTTTGGCCTGGTGGGATGTGAAAATGTTACTATAACAAATGACAAAACATTCACCATCCACAATCGTTAGCAGTTGCCGACATTTATGCCCTACATTCATAGAATTCACCTTTTTGATAGACAGGAGCAAATCGTCTCATGCAATTCGAATTTTGCTGTAAGCAACCCCTCCACCATTCAGATACAGCGGTCTGTGATTCGCGTTTGGTGGTTCGAATACCATAATGGCCCCTTTATTCTACAGGTTGGCAAATAGTCGTACATATCTCTTCTTTCTACATACTGCGACTAAAACCTGGAGGTGCCGAGACAGCGACCCAACCGGATCAGGTCAGTATATCGTCCCACTAGTGTATTTGGGGTCATATGCGGCCTGTGTTAATCCACAGACAGCACACGCTAATGCAAGTCAATGCGTAAATCGTGGACCACATGGACAGCTGGCATTGTGCTGTCCGATGCAAGCTGCGCTCGACTCCCGCACAGGGGTAGTGTGCAACCAGCCTATAGTGAAGACACTACATCGGGCGAGTCAAAAGCCTCCATACAGGTGTATATTGCAGGTCCATATACGCAACAGCGCTGACAAAGGAGAAACGGATCAATGCGATACCGCGTCCGGGACAGATGGAGAGGACCGCCCCCCCGCCCCTGCATCCCAGACAGAAGTAGAGGAACGGGCCCCCCCCTCCCCCCCCCAGCGTCCCAGACAGATCTAGAGGAACGGGCCCCCCCAGCGTCCCGGACAGATGAAGAGGAACGGGCCCCCCCAGCGTCCCGGACAGATGAAGAGGAACGGGCCCCACCGCGTCTGGGACAGATGAAGAGGAACGGCCCCTCCAGCGTCCCGGACAGATTAAAAGGAACAGCCCCCCCAGCGTCCCTGACAGATGAAGAGCAACGGACCCCCCAGCATCCAGGAGAGATGAAGAGGAACGGGCTCCCACCGTACCGGACAGATAAAGGGACGGCATCCATTGTTCTGGCAGCCTTTGCCAAAAGCCATAGGGAAAGCACCTGAAATCCGTTGCAGGAACAGACAGGTATGCAGACTGTATGGAGGCTTTACGCTCACCCTGTGCAGTAGGGATCAATTCCTCTCCTCATCCTGTCATTACATTCAAAGAAATCGTAGTTAATAGCCAACACCCATCTGCCCGGCGCGACGAGCTCATCCATCGTTTCTGTTGCTTACATTGGCTATCAGGCGATTGCACCCTATAACCAGCGCTCGATGTCTGTCACTAACCGAAATGTGGCATTCGGACTCCAGTTATGACCGTATTCCAGTACTGCCCAGAAACAGCTTTTCAGACCATTGCATTCGTTATCTATGTGTATACAAACAGCATTAACTGCCATCACAAAACTCCAATATACATATTTTCGAAGATTATGCTTTACAGAAAGAGGCCGTACCCCGCGTGAGGTTACAATAGATCATTCTCTGTACAAAAATCTGGAAACAGAAACATCGAAACTCAAAAGTGGCATCCGACGGGTTCATGTAACGTGATCCAAGTGAGCGCGGACACTGTGTAATGCCGACGGTGGCCAAAGCAGTCACATTGCATTGCGGGTCAGAGAATGCATAGAAAAACATGCGATCATGTCAATGAAAATGGAAACTAGAAGAAAAAAAAACAAAACACAATTTCTTTAAGAATACCAGATTTCTGACATGTGGTGGCGACATTACAAGTGTTACTAATGTGTTCCCAATGGTTGCATACAGAGGCGGCAGCAGTTTTTGCAGCCGAAATAAATATTCACGGGAATGGTACCTACCAGTAAAATAGGAACTAGCAGACAAAGTGCTTCAGTGACCCCGTCATCAGTTCCCACTAATTGTGATCAACCCAAAAGATGGCTGCACTTCAGCACAAAAAGGTCATGCAAACACTTCTGCGCCCCGTCTGGACTGTTGCAGAGGCCCTCTGTAATCAAGAGATGCCGTCACCGCCTACAGTACACAAGGCATGAAGAACATGACACCCTCCTCTATCCGCAGAGGTCGAATGAGGCAGGAGGCATCTGTTTGGGCCGGCTAAATCTATTCATATGTGACCTATAACTTCTCATCGTCTGCTTTCTAAGGAGGCTTTTGGTTCCACCTATATACATAGACCTCTTCACCTGACCGGGGAGAGCAATGTCATGGTTCATGCAAAGAGCCTCGTTGCAGCAGAAACTACTGAGGGTAGAGCGCAGCCTGATGCAAGAAGCAAGGCTCCAAACTTCTCTGGTTATCAACTAAACCAGCACAAAAGATGTGTTTCGAGACAATGCCGCCTCTTCCTCGGTAAGTCTGGGGACACGGCTGTTTGCAGTAGGGGATTTTAGACAAGCACCACGGATAAAAGAAGCCTGTATCCACATCGATGCCAATACCAGCTTCTTCCATCAGTGGTACTCACCTAAACTTCCCTACTCCAAAATGCATCATCAGCATTACTGAGGAAGAGGCCTTGTTGCCTCGAAACGTGTCTTATGTTGGTACTGTTAAAAGGGTATTCTGGGCATTTTTTTTACATTTTTTTTACTGAGGACTGACAGGTCACCAACAGATGATTGGTGGGGACCTGCCACCCTAATTCCCACCAATGAGCTAATTCCCAGGACCGCTGTTACTGCAGGAAAGCATAATACAGCTCCTATTGAATTTAACAGGATCTAAACTTGCAGTACCAACTCAGGCCACTGCGCTATGGTTAGCACATTCCGTTTCCTGTGTTGATAGCAGCAACAGCGGCTCTGAGAATCAGCTTATTGGTGGGACTCTGATCGGCGGGTCCTTGTCAGTCATCAAGAGAAAATAAAGTCCCGGAACACCCCTTTAATAGACTGAGAAGTCAGGTTAAATATTTTTGTGTCATCATCAGGGTGTGTCATACCCTCAGCAATTTTTGCTGAGACAGTACTCATTTCTGACTTGTCCACCCCTATAGGCGAGGCCTCCATCTGAATGGGCTATGTGAGTTTCCCACTGTGGCCTAGCTTTGTAATGAGGATATGATCTTCTCCCACCTCCAGGGAGTGTTGACCTGAATCACTTATCCACCCTCTGACAATATCAATGGTTCACACAGCATCTCGTTCTGAAATAACCAATGGACCTCAAAGGGTATTCTAACTTCTCTAACTGTATTTTTGGACCCATGGAAAAAAATAAAATAAAAAACTCCAAAATGGAGAAAATATATTAAACCTGAGATGTAAAAGGACAAAAAGCAAAAGCAAAACATGACTTATAAATGATAGTAAAATGTCTGGCTTCTTAGTGTTAAAATTTGTTCTGCTGGATTTTGATTCTTCGGTCTTAACCAGCATAGTAAATACTCTTCCTTTAGCAACACAGAGGCTGAACCCTTCCCTGGTCTCCTCCAAATAGAAGGGTACTACCACCGGTCCCACACTCGCCAGTGCATCAGATGGGTGACCGCCTTTCTATGGTGTTTTGTATTACAGAAGCAAGAAATCGATAGCTACCTCTGCACCACATCGCTGATCTCCTGTACACAGGACAGTAAGTTATTAAGTACAGGGTTCGGACCCTGCGAAGCGGAGGACGTACCACCACCTGCCCCTGAACCTGCGGAAGACACCTGCAGCTCCTGCAAACTAACCTCTAATCGACTGACAGCCTCGCGAAAGGCGAATTTGTTTCGCGTTTGGGGTATGGAGTCAACATATCCAGTGCAATAGTCCAGAAGCTGGTGACCTGTATCAACCAATTGGCTGTTGGGTTGGGGGACGGTCAGTGCACTGGACAGCATCCCAGCGCACTGCAAAAGAGCTTCTTTGCTTATTTTGTCAGCGGAGACCTTCTCTGCAGGTTGCTTGGACTTCCTTAGTGCTCCCCTACCACCTCCCGCTGCCCCATTGGAAAGCTTTCCCATTTGGGTAACGGGAGGCGGTGGTGGCAGCACGGGCCGGAAAGACTTGGCTGCCCTTTCAGTGACTGGCTGCGTATGTGTCGGCGAGGCAGTCTCTTCTGCAGGAGGCTGTTGCAGGAACCTTACATTTGGAGGAGGGGGTGGAGCGCATTTGGGTTTCAGCCGGCGGTGAGAAGGGCGGTCTTTCTCCGAACCAGCTGGTGACACATGTTCCTGAAGCAATTTGAAAGTGTGCCCTAAAGAATCCATGCCAACCAGCTGAATATCTGTAGATGCATTTCTTGGAGATGGCGAAATAAGAACCGGCACTTTGTGGTTGTGAGTGGCAGCGGGGAAGGATGAAGAGGCACCTCCTACATGCTTGCTGGGCGACGACCTCTCATCTGCGCCGGGGCGCAGACCACCATTACGCTCGCTGCCTCCGGTCCGTGGAAGCATTTTGGGCTTTACTCTGTTTGGCTGTGGTGGTGCTATATCTAATGCAGTTCTTGGAAGTTCCTGCTGGTTCTCATCTGGTTGTGAAGACACTGAGGCAGCACGGTCCAGCTGGACCTTAGTCCGATGGCAATTTCTGGGTAGTGTCATGGACATCCTGTCTTGCTCGGGAACAACAGGAGACATGGAAGATGTGGAATTTGACCTAGGGAAAGGTTTGGACTGATCCTCAGTGCTTCCTGGTTTTCCTGTCCGCAATCCAAATGTCTTTTTAATGAGACGGGGTGTGAAGAAGCCAGTTATTCCAGTCCATCCTCCGCTAACTCCCCCAATGGCTTCTTCTGCAAAACCCCGCTGAGAGCTGCCCCCATAGCACTTATGAGAGCCTGGAGAAGCGGGAGTGTCTAGACCGTCAAGTGCCTGGAAAGCAGCAAGTTCTCCAGTTAGCTCTGGCCTTTTGTGGGGCTGGTTTTCCATTTCGCGAAAGGAGCTGCTGCGCTTCGGAGGCTGCGGGGCACTCTTTTTCTTCATGAAAGAGCTGAAGAATCCTCCTTTTCGATCTCGTGTAAATGTAGTTTCTTTAGAGTCTCCTAATAAGCTGCTTGGAGATTTGTCCCTCTGTTTGCGTGGAAGAGCTGGAGAGCCACTCGCTACGGGAGATCCACGAAGAGCTCCTGATAAGAAAACCGTCAAAATGTTGTAATATCACATAAAAGCGATTAAAAGGGGTTGTCCCACCTTAAAAAAAAAACAATCAAATCATAAATATCTAACCTGTATCCCCAATAATAAGCCCTACCATGACTTTTCGGGGAGGCTTTAAATATTAGCCCTAGCTGCATTACATGAAAAAAAAAAAAGCAACACTTACCCAAAAGGCTCGGTCCAGGTCCTCATGCTGCTGTTTGGAGCTCCGCCGGGCATCCTGCAGTCCTCGGCCGCCCACAGAAGATCACTTCTTGGTTACGGGTTTAATAAATCCCATCTCCAGGAAGCGATGGCTCTCATTGGTTCTCGGGTGCTACTCAGCCAATCAATGCAGTGCTCAATGAACCAATGCGATGGCTGTGCTTGATTCATCGGGCGCTGCATTGATTCGCTGAGCAGTCGTTGAAGAACCAATCACAGCCATAGCATTATGGAGGCGGGATTTATGAATTGGCTAATCAGTGCCATGGCTCTGCGTGCCGGAGCTGTGGAGAGTAACGGGAGGGACCTGGACCAAGCCTGCTAGGTAAGTTTAATAAGACATTCCGAGAAAATAAGACCTAGCGCATCTTCTGGGGCAAAAATTAATCTAAGACAGGCTCTTATTTTTGGAGAAACACATTATTTATCCATTTATCTATCTTTATTATTTTTTTAAATAGCTGGCCAAAAAAACAACAACCATACTCCTCCTCACTCTGCATCCTAGGCGCCATGCCGCCAGAAATTTGGGACGGTGATGTGGCTTCTGATTGGCTGCAGCAGTTTCTTGAGTTCCGCTGTAAGCATAGACTGAAAAGAGCGTGGGCGCCTTTGCACTGCTTACCGAGCGGCGAGTATTATTTTCTTTTGTTGTTTCAGGTCATGCCCAACTGTTTACACATTGTGTACACACACACACACACACACACACACACACACACACACACACAATGATAGAGATAGATTTTTTTTTTTAACCTTAAAGGGGTTGCCCCTTTAAGGTTAACAGGCAGCTCCACACACACACACACACACACACAGAACAGACAAAGCGAAGTCTCTACTATTAACCTATATCATCTGCATGTCTGCTACCTTGAGTTGTGCTTGAGGTGGAGTTATCTGATGAATCACCGGTGCCTTCAATGTTCTCCTTATTCTCGGCTTTCTTCTTCAGGGTCCGGGATTTAGAGGGTAGCATGGGAAGACGATGATAAGATGTTGTAGAAGCAGCAGTGCGCCCCAGTTCTTCAGCAACCTCTGCAAGTGGAGAGACATGTCAGGGTAGGACCAAGCATGATGCTAAAACCAGATTAATGTGATGCCACAGACTCCTGAAAAGCTTTTAGCTAGATTTCAGATTTCTGTTAATTTAGTAGACCTTCAGATTAAATAGTTGACTTAAAGGGGTATTCCCCATCTCGACTTTTCATAGCAGAGATGGTAAACCAATGCCACGGTTACTGTCCACCCGGCCGGAGCCTGCAGGAAGAGCGCCATTTCTGTAGCTCTCATTGAAGTGAATGGGAGCACAGCATGCCGCTTCTGTAGCCCCCGTTCACATCAATGGGAGCTATGGAATCGGCACTAGGCTCTTTCCAAGAGGTGGTTGAAAAAGAACGCCAGGTTTTCCCGTCTTGGCCACGAACAGTCGAGATGGCAATACCCCTTTAAGAGGGACAATATTTCAGGTGTGATCTGACTAGTGACTTGTAAAGAAAAAGGAACAATGTTCTCATCATGCGCCCCTAGACCTCTTCTAATGCACCCCATGATCCTATCTGACGTGGCAGCAGGCTGGCAGTGGCTCCAGTTAAGATTACGGTCAAGTAAAATTCCCAAATCCTACTGGGAACAATTTACCTTCGTACACAAATGTTGCCGCTATTACGATGTGACGCATCATCAGATCACCTTTTGTGTAGAATGGCCAGGCTTTAATACACAGGATCTAAACGAGGTGCACATAGTATAGGCGCACGGACTTTAGGAATGTTACCTGTCAGACCATTTTATGAGGTTGTTAATATTAACTTACCTTCATTAATATTGGAATCATGAAACATTGTTTCAAAGGCTTGGTGTGTCTCGGCAAATGAAGGTCTGTCGGCGGGGTTCCACTGCCAGCCTAAAAGATCAAAACAGAGTGGGGTTGGAAAAACCCGTATATAAATGTGTATATGTAGTAGGGGGCTCATAGCTTATAAAACTGAACATTTTCAAGCATCATTGTACATATAGCGAAAAGTCAAAATTGGAGCCATCTAAACCCCAGTATATCATATTATGCCCCTTATGGTTATGAATTCATGTATAAAATCCATAACTATCGTTTGATTGAAAATAGTTAAATTATATTAAAACACATAAAAACTCAGCGGCGTCACTCAACTGTTACACTAATACAAAGAAAGCAATGCTACTCACAAGCTCTCATCAGTTCGTAGACCTTTGGAGGACAACCTTCTGGCTGCTCCATGCGATACCCCTTCTCCAGCAAGTCATACACCTGGGATAAGTCAATGCCAGGGTACGGGGACATACCATACGTAGCAATCTCCCACAGCAGCACACCAAAGGCTACGTAAAAGATATGAAAAAGCCAAGGATTAGAAGAAGCACAGATTTAAGAAAATACCCAAATTACTGTGAAACAAAGTGTAACTGTACTTAAGTGCAACTTTTGACATGTCAGAGACGCATAGCAAAAGTTTTGATCAGTGAGGATCCCGCTGCCGAAACCCCAGCTGATCGCTAGAATGTACCCCACTATGAGGACGTCTTCAGCTGCCAGGAGGCATCAAAAAGCATAAAAGACAACTGACGGGGAACAGCACTTAGGTGAACGCCGCAGCCCCCCTGTTCTAGCGATTAGCGAGGGTCTCAGGAGTGGGGACCCTGCTCATCAAAACTTTGGACAAGTCAAAAGTTTGACAAAAATGCAGCTACTCTTTCAAGTTCCCCTTAATTTAAATTGGTAATGTAATTGAAGTGAAAGCCCCTGTGCCGATCAGCTGATTGTTGCAAGTCCGGCTTTTCTATCGCCACCAACAACAGTAGTCAGAAGGGAAAAAAGACATCTGGGCAATCATTTCCTCTGCTGTAATAAATGCAGCATAAAGGCCCATTTAGAGACGGAACAGCTAGTATGTGCGGGGACGAGCGTCGGGCATAGTTTGCCCGACAATGGTCCCGTCTAATTGGCCTTTACCCAGTGGCCATTCAAATGAGTAGATGTGCAGACAATTTCTGGACAGGCCGGGTCCTGTAGAGCATCTCTATTCTCACTCACAGAGCGGGGCTCTGAGCGCCCCCATCAAATGATACCCATATGACCTAATAAGCCATGAAACAGCCTCATTAGGCTGAAGGGGTGTTCACATCCTATAAAGTGATGCCTTATCACTAGGATAGGCCAACAATTAAATGATTGGTGGGGGTCCGACCTCTGGAACCACTGAACCCGAGGCGGAAAGCAACAGAGGACAGCCCATCCAAGTGACACCTTAGAAGGGGATGCATGCTAAATCAGGGCTGCAATCCATTTACTCTCAGCACTGGTGGGCATTTCAGAGACCGGACCTCCACATATCATAAAGTGAGACGCCATCAGATTGTAAAACTGGTAACGTCATTTAAACAACCCGGCCTCCAATACATACGGCTTCAACTAAGCACATCCCCATCTACATAGTAGAGAACGATGAAGAACAAATTGGCTTCCGCATTCTCTTGGGTATATCTAAGACCGACCAGGCAGGTTACCCTTGGGAATGTGGGTGGAAAATCCAAAAAGGGTAAAAACATACACTTTAAAATAGGCATCTGTAAATTTTAAGATAAACTTTATTACCAAATCGTTCATATACAATTAATCAAACGTCTGTAATAGGAACATTAAGACACAAGTCCTTACCCCAGACGTCTGACTTTATGGAGAAAGTGTTGTACGCTAGACTTTCAGGGGCGGTCCACTTTATAGGGAATTTGGCACCGGCATGAGCGGTGTATGTGTCTCCAGTCATAAGACGAGACAGACCGAAATCAGCTACTTTCACAACATGATTATCGCCAACCAAGCAGTTCCTTGCAGCAAGATCCCTGAGGGGGAAAAGAGAAAACAAAATAATATATATATATATCCAACAGTGCTGTAAGAGCGATGCAACCAGAAACAGACGGCGCAGCAGCTCACCGGTGGATGAAGTTCTTCCTCTCCAAATATTCCATGGCAGAGGAGATCTGTGTGGCCATATAAAGCAGAACGACCGCAGTCACTTCCTCCCGGTTACACTCCCGCAGATAGTCTAGCAAGTTCCCAAAGTGCATGTATTCTGTGACTATGTAAAACGGGGGCTCCAGTGTGCAGACGCCTGACGGGACAGGACATGTTAGGAGGCACATATACATTATATAGGTTATACATCACTTCAAATGCAGTTGCCTTTTGTACTGACCTAAGAGTTGCACAAGGTTGGGATGTTTGATCTCTTTCATGACTGCAGCCTCCTTCAGAAACTCTTCTACTTCCATAGTGTCTTCCTGTAAGGGATAAGGAACAGAGACAGAATCACTTACTATTTCATGGATAACTGGTCTTTATGAAAAAGACTGTCTCACACTTTATAAGCCTGATTATGCAACAGATTTACAGCTCTAAGGGTGAATTAAAGGGGCTGTCCAGTTATAAACTATCGATTGCCTATTCTCAGGATTGCTCATTAATAGAAGATTGGCGGGGGTCCATCACTAGGGGCCCTTGCCGGTTAGCTGGTCACCAGGCCAGTGTGCTTGCGTACTGAGTGGATTTCTGCAGAAAGTAAATAGCTCTGTTCATGCTATAGTGGTCAAGCTTGGTATTGCAGGCCACTGAAATAAATTAGAAATTTGCCTATAATGCAAAGCCTTGCCACTGCAGAGAGAATGGAGCTGTCTGCTTCCTGCAAAAATCAGCTCAGTGCACAGCTGATAAGTGGCGGTCCTCGAGGATGGACCCCCACCAATGTACTAATCATGGATGCTGGTGCATTATGTCTCCACCGCAAGCTAGGGGATTGACCGGCCTTAGATGGAGGTCACGCCACGGCCACGCCCTTAGCTGCTGATTGGCTCGAGGTGTATGCTGTCCCGTCCCCACAGTTACTTGGCCGGCATCAGCTGACTTCTCCATGGGACACCCGTCAGAGTCCCTCTCCAAGACAGTAGAGGCGGCTGGCACCTGACACACAGCAGCTACTGTGGCAGGCGACTGACTTCTCCATAGATGCGTCGGCGCCTGACTCCCAGCACACAGCGGCTATGTGAGCCCGAATTGCTGAAGCACAGCACAATAGAAACAGGCTGGGGACGGATATGCGAGCTGGCATGGGAACGGCGGCTACTGTGACAGCGGGCCTGGGAGCAGAGATGGAAGTACAGTGGCGGGGAGAAGAAGAAGAGTGACAGTAGAGCTGAGAGGGTGACGCTGTGGAGAGTGACAGCCACAGGGGTTCGCCAGATTAGATGGGAGACCATACATCGACAGCAGTGAGGTCGCCAAGGGAGACTTACAGCGGAGTCGGCAGGGGAGATGAAAGGCCATACATTGACAGCCGCGGCCTCGGCAGGGTTACTACAGCGTGCATCAGCCAACCAGCACCCATGAGCGTAAACTGCCGTCAACCCAGCTAACCCATATCTCCACCCAGTCTTCCGGTGGAGACACAATGCACCAGGTACTCTAATCATGACCTTTCCTAATAGTTTGTGGAGAGGACACTACACCTCAAACAGGTGCAATACATGTTGATCAAGTTTAGAAAACCCAATCCTGTGTAGTGGGCTGGCAGGCACAGAAAAGTGGTCATTCAGTGCATTGTCAAACATGCATCTTGTCAATTCTGTTGGATTTCATAGCACTTTTTACTCCTTCAAATGTATAGGTTAAAATTTGCTGCACTCATGTAGCATTATATAAGGTTTCAAGAAAGAAACCAAAAAACACATAATCCACCATTCTGCTTACCTTGAGTGTTTTTACAGCTACTGTGAGGCTATACTTCTTCCAGACCCCCACATAAACTTCTCCATATTGCCCCCCTCCCAGCTTGTGCTTCATGGTGATGTCTGTGCGTTCCATCTCCCACTTATCGTGAATGGGGGACACTCCATAGACTGTGGGCTTGTTGCACTTGGGTGCAGGGTAGTGTAAAATAGTGACAAGGCCATCAGCGACGGTGGAGTGATGGTGGACCAGTTCAGCCAGTGTGTTGAAACGACTCTCCGCAGTGACATAAACCTGGAAGAGAAAAAAACGGATCAATTTCAATAGTTCTCCACATCATGCAAGCTCTAAGTATTATATGAGTTCCATACAATGACCGATACTCTGGGAAACCCATAACTGTTTAAACCCTAATCCCCCCCCCACTGCCCTCACCTTGCCGTCAGAGGCAGTGTTTATGCGGTAGTGGTAGACTCGACCCTCATATCGCAGGGAAATAGAGAGCTGACCCGGGCTGCTCTCGCTCTCTCGCACAAGGAAGCTGCCATTAATAAGACTGCTAAGAAGATATTCGGCCGCGCTCCTAGACACAGGGCCGTGGTACCAGGAGTGTTTCTCAAGGCTGTTGACAGGAGTGATGTAATTACTGGGCACCCAGCCCTGGCCGTTCTTAGACAGCACCTCGCACCATTCTCCATTCTGGTTATAGCACAGCACACGCAGCTTCTCTCCTGGAACAGCAAACAAAAAAATAAAATTAAATATACACTACCGGGGCCAATAGAGGGGGACCCCCATCACTACCGGGGCCAATAGAGGGGGACCCCCATCCCTACCGGGGCCAATAGAGGGGACCCCCATCCCTACCGGGGCCAATAGAGGGGGACCCCCATCCCTACCGGGGCCAATAGAGGGGGACCCCCATCCCTACCGGGGCCAATAGAGGGGGACCCCCATCCCTACCGGGGCCAATAGAGGGGGACCCCCATCCCTACCGGGGCCAATAGAGGGGGACCCCCATCACTACCGGGGCCAATAGAGGGGGACCCCCATCACTACTGGGACAACTATTATTACTACAGCCACTATGGGGAAGATGGGGAAGGGGTGGGGGTGTCACTATTACTAAAAAGGCTTATAGTTCTAATAGGCCCTTTGAAGGCAACCATAAGGCTGATGTGGCCCTCAGTGAAAGTTTGACATCCCTGCATTAGGGAATTCATGATACAGAAATTTCGCAGGTGGAGATTAATGGATTTTTTTTTCACGTGAGAATTATCAGTTCACTTTTGAACGACTACCTGCTCACTGTGAACAAAAAAAAAGGCCATTAGTTTAGCACCACCAAAAAAGGCAGCGGCGCTGCTTATCTGGGGGTATGGGTACTGGACACATCCAAAAAGGAGAAGGACAAAGAATCAAACCTTTGGTGATGCTCAGAGTGTTGTCCCCACTGGCCACAAAATCATAGAGAGCAAGGAACAGATTGGGGTCGCTCTCGGTGGCTCCCAGCAAGTTCTCCTTGGAGCTCCAGCGGATGGCGTCATTGAGTGCTTGAGGTTCTGAGTCGCTGCCATAAGGACGGTGCAAGGCTTCTAGAAAGGAGAAGAACTCAAGATCAGATATCCAGTGATTGGCATAATGTAGCATTACTCATCACAATAAAGAATAGTACTAAAGTCAACACAACACTACTACAGTAAGAACATAAAACAACGCTAGTGATAACAACTCAAATGTGAGATAACAGATCAGGTATATCAAACCAACCCTAGAAATGGAAAAAACAAAACTACTGGTAGCTGCGGGGTGACGTCTTGTAGAAACCTGGTTCCACCATCTGCTGACATAGGATAAGGAGCGCCTACACCTCCAAACCACTGTTGGCCAACAGCAATCCCTCCAAACCCCCACATCTGTGGTCACGTGTTCTGTCAGACACCAACAATACAGTCAGCACTTCCACCAAATCAGTAAGATGTGAAGGGACACATAAGCCACGGCTGCAACAAATACAGTAACAGACACACAGGCCTCTAACGTTTAACATCTCAATGAACTTCAACTAGCGTTTAATTTCCCCTTTTGAATTGTGATGAGTAGAGACAGGAGCAGAGTATTATCTACTGTCCTAGTATTAGTTCCCTACAGATAAGTACTATGATGTAGGACTATTAGGCCTTAAGGTCCATTTAGACACAAGAAAACAAAAAGAGACAAAAAAATAATACAAGCTCCTCTGAAAACCCCACTGATTTTGATAGGTCCACGTTCTGTCCGAGTTTACTCTGTTACAAACTGAAACGCAACTCTGATCCAAAAATCACCCCCCCCCCCGTCCGTCCGTCCGTCTTGTCTCCACCAGTACTTCCTGGTGGTGTCAAGATACAATACTACCGGAGTGTGCATTGTAATGGCTTGGAGGAAGCCATCGGTTCTGCTTCAGTTTGTAATTAGTCCACATTGAGTTTTAAAAGGACTCCACAAGCAGGTGTGAAACCCCCCTTAGCCCGGTTAAGAGGCAGACATAGTTTCCATCCTAATATCCTCATGACATTGCTGATAGCCCTAGGACACAGCAGCATTTAGAGAGGTCACCAGCTGGGAAGTCACTGGCATATGGAACGCTTAACTCTAGTATTATGTTAATATGTTGCTAGTACACATACTTTTAACCTTCCATTATCCAGAAAACATAAAAAGGTAGCAAAAAAATGAAATAAAAATAAAAAATCAGCTACATCCTGAAACAGATGACCGTTTCCCGATTCCACTTTCCAATCCAGAGTTTGATCGGCACCGATACAAGACCGACCGACGGTGGAAAGGTTATTAAAACAAAGGTCTCTGTCACAAAGTATTCCTCCAGCCTAATGGCCTTACAGAGTTCTACCAGACTCCGTACTAAGTGGATGACCCCGGGACGAGGTGAGGTCTCCAGCCCCAGTGACTTTATGGATCTGCAATTTAGGGAATTCCCTGATGTAAACCCCAGTCCTGCAGTCTGGATGCTATAAAGAGGACAGCGAGGTTTTGTGAGAACAGCCAGACGGGAGGCAGACACCGCGATAAAAATACATGACATAGGAGGGCAGAAAACAAGAGCGCAGGTTTCCAGACTCCTCCGATGACCGCCAGACAGCGTTTATTTCCACCATGACATCACCGGCATCAAGTGCCAGTTATAGATTGGCCGTGTGTCATCCCCGAAAATAAGCGAGATCCTCACCGTCTCACCGAGCCAGACCATTCCCTGCATACAGGCATCGTTTATGAGCATTCTGGACGGCCAAAATAGTTCATACACGCTCAATATATGGGGCCGGCCGGATCGGTTACGCTTCATATAACCGCTGCAGACGGCTTATTGCATACATGCATATTCTAGTACCCCCCCCCCAATGCATGTTTTGCAACACCTATTTAGGGGGGGCTCCGTATGGTATTTTTTTCGGAAAACCTCTGCAGTTTTTGTATGCAGCCAAAACCAGAAGTGGATTCCAAAAGAGATACATTTATGTTCATATGTTGCGAATTCTTGAAATCCCCTCCCCCGCGCTTAGACTTAGCGGACTTTCCTCAGACGTTCTGTGCCATGTGAATATACCCTTTGATTTCTCCTTCTGGATCCACTTCTGGCTTGTAATGTGGCACGTGCACCCCTCTTTGCGTGTAAGTTATTGTCTCTGTGTTATCTGCCACCGATGCCTAGGACAAGATGCATGTATGCTTTCCCAAACATATTCAGTTGCATGTTGGTTCAGAGCTGGCTGAGGGTCTCTGATTCCATTTGCCCCTTGGGACTGAGCAGGACGCTCCAGGGTATCATACTGACCAGTTCCATCCCGTCTCCAATATACAAACCCAAACTTTGTGGCATGGCGACGTAATGCCGTTATCAATCAAACGAGGAATAACTGAAGCTATGGAATACCTGAAGGTCCCGGCGCAACGGCGGTTATATTTCTGGAACTGAGTGTACCGCGAACCCAGTGCATTCGCCCCCAGCGCTGTGCGACCCCCAGGACCCGTCGAACCGCACACCTGCCATACTAATTCATCTGTCACATATCATATTTGGCCTTCACTTGTAGGTAAATTCATTATAGGAAATACGACGGCCATTACTCCCATCCGCTGCGCCTCCTGGGAAAATATGGCCGAAATATTACATCGGTTTCCATCTGGGAGATCTGCACATGTACTTAGCCATCATTCAGGCGATATCATGGGAGGTCAGTGGAGATGAGACCCAAAGAGACCTTAACCCCTTAGTGACTAGCCTATCCTGTTTTTTACGTCCTTCAGCTGCAAGACAGGGAGATTGCGGCGTGCTATGCCTCCATACACCGCGGCTGTCGGCTATTTCTTACAGCGACACCTGACGACAATAGCTCTGATAAGCCGCACGGCTCATCGAAGCGGTTAAGCCTTTAAATGGCACCATCGAGATTGCAGGTAGCCGTGTGGGTGTCATGGCAGCCGGGGACGATAAAAGTCCTCAGGAAAAAAAAAAGTGAAGAAATGCGCTTTTTTGGTCTCCCAGAAAAAAATGCAATATAAAGCGATCAAAAAGTCGTATATATTCCAAAATGATACCAAACGCAAACTACAGGACATGCCGCAGAAAATGAGCCCTCACACAACTGCGTCCATGGAAAAATAAGAAAGTTATTGCGCGCAGAAGATGGCGGCAGAAAAGAATTTTAGATAAATTAGGTATCTTTGAAAAAAAATAAATACTTGTACAGCAAGAAAAGAAAACTATACAAGTTTGGCATCGTAGTAATCGCACCGACCCGTAGAATAAAGTCATAGGGTCACTTTTGTTGCAGTTTGTGTGCAGTAGGAACAGGACGCACCGAAAGATGGCGGAATTTCATTTTTTTTCCATTTCTCTCCTCTTGGAATTCATTAAAAGTTTTTCAGTACATTATATGGTATGTTACATAGCACCACTGAAAAATACAACTCATCCCGCAAAAAACAAGCCCTCATACAGCGACGGCGATGGATCAATAAAGGAGTTACGATTTTATAAAGTGGGGGAAGGGAAAAAAACAGGGGGGGGGGGGGGTGGGGGGTGGGGGGGGGAGCTTGTCACTAAGGGGTTAAAACTAAAAGGTGGATCTCCTCCCCAGTGTCCTTTATGGCTGCCTCATGTAAATAATGTCCCGTTATTAGGATGGGACTGACACCTGTCTGGAGCCGTATTTAGGACCGCAGTGTAAAATAACCCCATGAAATAAAACTTAACTAAAACCATAAAAAAGAATAAACTGCTCAGGTCTGCGATCGGTCGGTGCCCTGCGAGACACGTGCCACACGACCAGCAGATACCCGGGCATTTGACCAGGGCCATCTTATAGAGAACCTATGGAGCTAGCCTAGAGATGACCCCCGGCCACCAACTGGGACGCATGCGCCCGTGTGAGCGATCTCTGACTGTGACATAAAACTATGTAAAAGGCAGAAGAGGTGACACTGTGATCTGGGAAGTCCAAAACCAATCAGGAAACGAAAGGGTTAAAGATAGCCGCCTGCCCCGTCCTCATTCTACGCGGGCATGAAAATTACGGTCGGCTCGTTTGCTAATCCGTCAGTTTAAATACCGACCGTTCAGTGGTTCTCAATCACTACTACAGCGAACCACTGAATGATTCGGGGAGTGAAGTTAACCCTTTAAATGCCGCTGAGAAACTATATAAACAGGCTGCAGCAACGAACTCGGACATCCCTAGGTGTAAAAGCACCTCAAGGGGTCATTCACATAAAGGTCCGTTTACACGCAAAGATGATTGCTCAAAATGTGTAATTTTGGATTAGGTACTAAAGAGGCTAATCAGCCCAATAGTAGCCAAGTAACTTCATTTGCACGAGCGGGCGGTCAGGAGGAGGGGCGGGGGCCAAGCCGAGCGGGCGGTCAGGGGGAGGGGCGGGGGCCAAGCCGAGCGGGCGGTCAGGGGGAGGGGCGGGGGCCAAGCCGAGCGGGCGGTCAGGGGGAGGGGCGGGGGCCAAGCCGAGCGGGCAGACACACAGCTGCACCATAGACTTAGACCTCAAGTCCAGGCATAATTCATTTAGCAAATCCGCACGTGTCTCCCGTGTGTGAAATCCGCAGGTCAGTTTTCCTACAGGCAATCATTGCCCATCCGGGGTTAATTTAACAGATGTGATTTATTTTCAATTTGTGGATTTCACGCAGGCGGGAAAAAAACGCAGCATGCTCTATTTTAATGCAGATCGTGTGCGGCTGGGCCCCACTGATCCCTATGGGTGCGGGAGATCTGCGAATTTGAAAGTGAAATTCAATTAGGACGGTGGGGAAAAGGCTGGGAGGGGGATTGCATTTTTTCCCAAGCGCAGATGATCCGCATACAGCCGCACGGGAAAAATCCGTAATCTGCGATCACCCGCAAGCCAAAAAAAATACAATTTAAAGCTCATCCGCATGGGCCGTATTATGCCCGTGGACATGAGGCCGCAGTAAAGGAGTGACGCCGTTCTGATTGACGGAGGGGTAGGAGCGCCGGGGAAGGGGAGACATATCTTCTACTGGATGCCCCCGCTGGCCTTCACTAGTGCTGCCTCTCCCTGTAACATGCATGAAGGTACATCATACACATATGTGTGTGTGTCAGTGTTTATATGTCTTACAAGTATACCCATGTGTGTTTGTATGAGACATGACAGAAATCAGTAACAGAACCTCCAGCCTTCTTGCACCCGTGCCAGCGGGCCTTTTAGCTGCACCCCTGGTGCCATCCAAAATAATCCTCCAGTAGCAGGAAAGACACAAAACACAATGCAGCCTGCGGTAAAAGCAACAAACATCCACTACAGCTGAGGACCCCGAGTACAACACAGCCGCGCGTCTTCAATGCTAAACCCCCAGGAATCCTGATGAAGAGCTAAAAAGTGTCACAACACCAACCAAAACTGCCCTAAACTAAAGTGTGGAAAAGAAAAAAAACCATTATAAAAAGCGAAGACATAAAAAGTTACCAGACGTGTGGAAATGGTTTTGCCGGACGGCGTTTTCCCAGAACACGGTGCCGATCATGTGCCCTTTTCCATCCAAGCCACCAGGAGAGACGGGGCCAAGTATCATGACCGACGGGCAGCAGCTAGCAGCGTGACATAGAAGCTGTCTGAACACACTGGCACAGCGCTGGAATCTGAAGAGCGGGGCGGGACGGCTGGAGACAGATGGAGGAGGATGGCGTCCGGTTACAAGCTGCGGCTTGCAGCACCAGTTGCTCCGTTTGTAGGGAGTGCGGAGGTGCAATGTGATGGAAAATGTCTGAAGCATTCCCTACAGACAGGAGGGTTCAAGATGGGAGAACGGCGGCCGGCGGAGGAGGAACACAAAATATATCATTCAACGCCAGGGATTTCCTCAAACAGACCGGAACGTAATACATTCCGAAACGCTGGATCAATCTGCTGGCTGCGCTGCGATAGATCGACCAGATACCCCACGGAGAGATCTATAGCACCGGCATATGCCGCAGCGTTGTACAGAGACGGTCACCATTCCCAGCAGTCTCACCCCGTACGCCCTCGCACCAATTACTATAGGAAGGCAATTCACATTAAAGCGCGTATAGAGCCAAGTAACGCCGCATCGTCACTACGGATTTCGGCTCACACAACGGGGTCTCTCATACTACTGTTTTTGCGCGTTCCATTTTCTGCGTTGTAGCGCATATTTCACGCACTACATGGCCCGTTGAAAATTAGTGTCCTTTCCTTGCATTATGTTGGTGCGAATGAGCCCCTAGTCACATCTACACCCCAGCTAGTTTCTTCTGCTTCTTGTGAGCAGCGCAGAAGCCCCTCTCTCATACAGGCGGGGGTCTGGGAACCGCAGCGCTGACTTCGGCAGAGTACATTTCCCAGTAAGCGGAGCAGACAGCAGCTGGGTTGGCAGCGGGCAGGAGGCGGCTGCGTGCGTATGGCCCGATGTCTTACTAGCGTGCGGCTCCTCCACAGCTGCTGCTCCTCTACACCCATGCAACAGGCACGCAGCAGCTGGCTCACACAAAGCCGCCACCACAGGCCAAAAGCCAATGGCATTTAAAGGGACAGAAGAAGAACATGACAACCTGTTTGTTCATCTGCTAAGTGATTTAAAGGCTCCAGAAATGGTGAAGTAGATAATTTGTAGCCACTTTTGGATGTAGAACAAGTCAGGATTTGCTTGCCCAGGAGCTAAATTCAGACAAAGAAGTGGGGTATTTCTGCAAGCTACCTCCCAACAAAAGGCAAATTAGTCAAAGCCCTACCGCTTTTCTCAAATTAAAAGGAATTGTCCATTCTAGCTGCAGGAAGCTGACAGCGCCATACTTTGCACAGTGGCCTGGATTGGTACTGCAGGCCGAGTCCAGTTCACTTCAATAGGACTCAGCTTGCAGTATCAATCTGGGCCACTGCACAACGTACGGAGCTGTTTGCTTCCTGCAGCAAAACAGCTAGAAGTGGGACAAGTGCTGTAATGGTGGATTCACATGTGACAAAATCCATGTATTATCTGCAGCGAAAAGGGTGTGGAAATGCTACAAATTTCACTATGCAAATCTGCATCCAAATCCGCGCATAAGGATGCCTTAACACGGGACGCTTAAGAGCCCGACAGTTGTTTGCAGCGTATTTTTATGCCATATGCGAATCTATCCGAAGGAGGCATGCGATGGCTGAGGACAGATGAAAAGGGGAAGTGACAGCAATGGATGCCAACGTGGACACAGACAAGAATTGTGACCTGGGGCAGAAGTGAGGAACACATTGAACAAGGAGCGGGTTCTTTACTGTAAGAGCAGTAAGACTATGGAACTCCCAAGTCTGAGGATGTGGGGATGGAGAACTGGTTCGAGTTTAAGAGGGGCCTAAGATTGGAGTCTGGAAGTAATGTCTTTTCTCTTACATTTCGGTATACCCTACACTGTGCCCACATACTAGTAGCAACGTCTTTACTGGGAATTTACCCAGAACCGCTCCGAGGCATCTTACAAGGGAAAGGAGAGGCGATTTGCATATCTTGAATAGTTTTTCTGAGCCAAAAAATCTTTACCATTTTACGACCTCGCATACACAAGCTTATTCTTCTCCAGAGCCGACACGGATTTGCTACGGGGCATTTTACATACAAATTAACAGGAAAAGTTTCCAAACTCCTATCCTAGTTTTCTTCCTCCCACGTGCCCATTGTGAAATCAGTTCTGGGGTGTGCTCAATCCTACTAAGGCTTCCTTCAACCACAGAGGCCAACTTATCATGCTTTATTCGGTACAGACGCATGCGTGACAGCATTGGATGGGGGAGCCGGGTAAGTATAACAAATGGCTAGATTCCAAAAAACCCGCCGTACGAGCCCCAGAACCTGGTTTATGGTGCTCATACCTGCTGACAGGTTCCCTTTAACGTCAGGGGTGTGTGTGTGTGCGCGCGCGTGCAGCTTACCTCCTGGGAACAAACATCGGGCAGTAGAAATTCAACATCTTAGTCCTTATTTCTGGTTTATGAGAGCATTTGCACCTTTTCTTTTTATATAAATTTGACATTTTTTGTCTAGATGACCTGCAGCGGATTTATGAACCTCATGCGCTTATTCTAAATGATTTACGCCCCGCCACTCTTTCTAAATTTGTGCGCATGTTATATAGGTGGTTTATCAGTCTTCACCCGGTTTATGATGCACAACTTTTTTTAAAAGTTGCATAGAAAGTCCCACAGCTCCTCCGATGCAGGAGGCGGGGGGGGGGGGGGGGGGGGTATTTGTGCTTCATTTAACAAGCAGCGTGTAACTTTTTTTTAAATGAATTTGTTGCATCGTAGATCAGTACTTGCACCAAAAGTCGCATAGATAAATCTTCCCTGGCCTCATGTCCACGGGCAAAAGAAGAATTAAAATCCGCAGCGGATTTTAACTCTTCTCCCGCCCGCGAATCCGCACCCCATAGGGATGCATTGACCACCCGCGGGTAGATAAATACCCGCAGATGATCAATAAAAGTGATTTAAAAAAAAATGGAGCATGAAAAAATCTGGACCATGCTCCATTTTCGTGCGGGGCTCCCGCAGGCTTCTATTGAAGCCTATGGAAGCCGTCCGGATCCGCGGGAGACCAAAATCGGAATTTACTCACCCGGTCCGGATCTTCCCTTCGCCGCGGCTTCATCTTCTCTCCGTCGGGGCTGGATCTTTTTTCTGCGGGCCGACGCATGCACGGGGCACGCAACCGACGTGCCCTACACATCTGCCGGGCCGAAGAAAGAAGATCCAGCCGCGACGGAGAGAAGATGAAGCCGCGGCGAAGGGAAGATCCGGAACGGGCGAGAGGTGAGTTAATTCTTATTTTTATGCCTCACGTTCGCGGGGCAGGAGGGACCCGCTACGGATTCTCCATGGAGAATCTGTAGCGGGCCCGATTTTCCCCGTGGACATGAGGCCTTAGGGTTAATTCACACGGGTAAGAGTCTTGCATGAGATTTGGGAGTCGCACAGACATGAACGCCATTCTTTTGAATGGACTTATTCACAGGAGCTTTTTTTTTTTTTTTACGTCACAATGATGCTGCAAGGATAAAAAACCGCAGCATAGTCTATCTTTGGGCATTCCCATGGATCGCCTCGCCCATTGTTTTAAATGGGACCTTGAATGGCGCTCGCATGGCGTGTGATGTGCGGTGTCCCATTGAAATCAGTGGAAACACTTGCAATCTTCTGATGCGCGTAAAACATTGAGGGGGTTTCCTTATTTATAACCTCCACAATCTTAGGCACCATGAAAGGCAGCTACAAACAGTTTCACTCTCTGGGCGACTCAACATGTTCATGTAGGAATGGTGTAATCCTTCTTTTTACCTGTGGAGGCGCTGTAGGAAAACTGAAAACTTCTTGTCCTAACAAAAAGATGGTCCAAAGCTATTATTCCTATCAATCTCAGACCTGATGGACCCCATTATAGGTGTATGTGGTTTGTCACATGTCGTGGCATTTGTCATATGACAACTCAGATGTGAAGAGCGCCCTACCAGGAGATATGCTATAATGAAGCAAAAAAAAGAGAGCAGTTATTTATGGACGCCCCGTTTAGTTCTTGACGTTTCGTCTGGGTACGGTATAAATCAATCTATTGTTATGTGCTTATAGCAGTATAAAGTATAACACAAAGAGCAATAATACGGCTCGTACGTCACAAGGATATCTGAATGCAAATTATAAGCCCGAGGCGCCCGCTGCGATCTGCCGTGGCACAGCCGCCTTCTACATCCTCTACGGCTTCTGTTTTATTGGCATTGCGCAACTACAGAATACTTGGAAAAAGAAACCTGCAGCTTTCTAAAGCTCGTTCCATCATGGAGTCCGGGGGAAGGAATATTACTGCGAGAATGCAAAAGAAATACAAAAAAAGAGGAGAAATACATTAACCCTTTCCAATCCACTGTCTGATGTCTAAAGACATTATGATTTAAGGCTGTACAGCTCTGATGTTGTAAGACGTCTGTCGGGGTTCTCTTACTGAATATTGCCAGCCTCTCTGCTGTCGGAGCCTATCCAATGTATCACCTCATGCAGTACTGGCTTTAGCCAGCAGATAGCGCCGTTGTATAACAGCAGAAAAAGAGTAAGCCCCCTAGGAAAACCAGGATACAAATTGGATTGGAAAGGGCTAAGGCTTCTAAGGCCCAACGCACACGGCAGTATTTATATTGCAGAGTCCAGACGGACGTCCACCTCTGCATCCCGCAGCAAATACTGCCCATAGTCATACTGTAGAAAACCGCTTTTTCCCTGCCCGCGAGCGGGAATAAATAGCGATTTTCCGCTCGCAGAGGGAAAATTGTGACATATTTTGTTTCAGCGCAAATGGCTTCCTTTGAAGTCACTGCTGTCAGCTGTCCAATCCGCGACAGCGGCACATTTTCAGCACAGATCCGGATCGGTACGCAGGGCCATCGGGTCGGATTTTGCAGCGGGATCCCGCATGTGTGCATTCAGCCTTCTGAATAAAAACAAACAAACAAACTTGGCTCTATGCAGGGTTTATTCAAACCTCTTGGTCGGAAGGACTCGCCAGATATTTGCAGGATGAATGGAGGGAAATACCAGCTGAAGTGTTTGCTTCTCCTTAAGGTTGCATTTACATGAGCAATATGGGTCAGAGACAGTGATATTTTACTTGCAAACCCCCAATTTTTATGCGAGTGCGATAAATCAATCAAAATCACCTGGCGCTCGCATCGCTGCGTAGTTATTGCGTGGGAAAAGAATCCATTCTCATTCGCAATGCACACAACATAGTCCGCTCTGTGTGGACGTATCCCTGAGGGCTCCTGCAAACTGGCGACCGCAATATCGCTGCGTTTTTTTAACGCGAATGTCAGTGGGACTTCCTAATGTTAAAACAAAATTGCAAAAGCACCAACTTGTGATGCGCTTTTAACATTAGAAAGTCCCATTGATCGGTGTGTTAAAAAACCATAAGTGTGCGGGAGCCCCAAAAGGTGCGTTCACCAGGCGGAATCCACCGCAGAACTTTCCGAGTGAAACCTGCCTGTAACATCCCAGCAGACATCGGCGGCTCTTCCGCCGCGGTTTTTGCAGCGAATCCACCCGGATTTAATCCTGCCGATTGGCGAAATCCGCATGCAGAATTTCCAATGCGTTTTCATGTGAATCTGCAATAAAAAGTGATATTGACAATGCTATACCTGCTAGTGGATCCATTACAAAAACTGCGGCGTTCGGTCGCGGCTCTCCAGGGGGATCCCACAGCGGAAACTGCAGTGTGAACAAACCCCAAGTGTATACAGAGACGTGGGGAGGCATTCTGACTGCGGCCCTCCAAACTGCACCAACTATCGGGCCCTTGTCCTCTATAGGGGCGCACGGAGCATTCGGGGAACACAGTATTTCCAGGTCTTCCCAGAACAGTCGGTCAGGGAGTAACTTTGATTCTTACTAGCGCTGACATGTGATAACGGGCAGGGATGTGACGGGCGCTCAGGCTGCGCATACAGGGGTTACAATGATAAAAAATATCATTAAATATATCATTAAAAGAAAAAAAAACGGCATTTGTGATTCAGAACGAATCGATTTCTGCCATCCGTGCCCCGATTGTCCCTTCTCTGGCCCCAGTATAATCGTGACGTTCCCACATTCCTTATTGTAGCACACTTGAGCGCTGATGAACAATGTAAGACGAATGTGAAGTAATGCCATGTATGCGCGGCGGCGGAGGGCTGCGCCCGCTCTCTACCGGCAGTGATTACGTTGTCAGACGCACACAATGACTCCGGCTCCAGCGCCGCATGGAATGTGTGAACCGAAAACACACCCCGGACTGGAGAGTGGCCAACGCCAGCTTACTAGTAACCATGACAATGACAGATATTCAACATGGCATGAGCTGGTGGAGAGGGGAAAAAAACCCACAATGATCGTTACCATCCCGATCCCGCAGAGGGGCATGGTGCCCAACGCACTCCTAAATTACAGCTTCAGACCGGCTTCACACGGGCACAAGCACAATTGTGCATGGTTTAAAATTTTTTTGTGCCATGCATGAAGTTTTTTTCCGCACACGTATCGGCGCATTTTACTGTACATTTTGCGCACGAAGGCGGCGGTCCTTTGCGTGCAGCAGATGAACACGGCCCAATTAAATTGACTCTTTAGCCTAACGAGTTCCAGATGTGTTTTATCTCTGTCCTGCAGCGAGGAGTGACGGGGGGCTTGGCACCCTGCGGTAGCGATCAGTGGGACCCCCAGTGATCACACGTATCCCCTATTCCATGGAGAGGCAATGCATGTCCATTGTGGGACATCCCGACACGTATCCGCATGGTCCAGGATTTGTAGAGAGGTCTGCATCGTGAACAGGTGAAGCGGACATCATACACACCGGCGGCTGTTGCAGCGACTTCCCGCCGCAGTCTAATGGCGAGTACGTGTGTACTAAAACCCTAAAAGGTGAGTTAAACGGGTATTCCAATCTTCATAACGTGATAGCATATCCTAACAACATGCCATCTCCTTATCAGTTGGGGTCTGACCCCCCAAAAATAATAGGGGGGTTGAGACGCTTAGTGCTGTGGCCCCTTCAGCGGTGCAGGGGATGCAGCAGTGAACCAGTACCGCAGCCCCGTCATACTGGGGTCAAGAGGCTGGACCTACCCTGATCACCTCCTACAGTATCCCATCATTATAGCATATGAGAATAACCCTTTAGGGCTCATGTCCACGGGCAAAATATGATTTAGGATCCGCAGCGGATCTCCCGCGTGCGGATCCGCATCCCATAGGGATGCATTGACCACCCGCGGGTAGATAAATACCCGCGGATCGTCAATAAAAGGGATTTTAAAAAAAATGGAGCATGGAAAAATCCGGACCATGCTCCATTTTCGTGCGGGTCTCCCGCGGGGACGGCTCCCGCGGGCTTCTATTGAAGCCTATGGAAGCCGTCCGGATCCGCGGGAGACCTAAAATAGGAATTTAAAGTATTTACCATCCGGCGCGGGCGGGGAAGGTCAGCTGTTCCTCACGGCCGCATCTTCCTTGCTTCGGCTCGGCGGATGTGCCCGGCGCATGCGCGCGGCACGTGGACGACGTGCCGGCGACGTGCCGCCGACGTCAGGAATTCATCCGCCGGCCGAAAATGAAGATCCGGCCGTGAGGAACAGCTGATGTTCTCCGCCCGCGCCGGATGGTAAATACTTTTAAATTCTTATTTTCGGCGCTCATGTCCGCGGGGCAGGAGGGACCCGCTGCAGATTCTACATGTAGAATCTGCAGCGGATCTGATTTTCCCCGTGGACATGAGGCCTTAGGGCTCATGTCCACGGGCAAAATGTTATTTAAAATCCGCAGCGGATCTCCCGCGCGCGGATCCGCATCCCATAGGGATGCATTGACCACCCGCGGGTAGATAAATACCCGCGGATCGTCAATAAAAGGCATTTAAAAAAAAATGGAGCATGGAAAAATCTGGACCATGCTCCATTTTCATGCGGGTCTCCCGCGGGGACGGCTCCCGCGGGCTTCTATTGAAGCCTATGGAAGCCGTCCGGATCCGCGGGACACAAAAATCATATTTTACTCACCCGCTCCGGTTCTTCTCGTCTCCGCGGCGCCATCTTCTCTCAGCCGCGGCCGGATCATTTTGCTTCGGCCCGGCGCATGCGCGGGGCACGTCACCGACGTCATCGTGCACATCCGCCGAGCCGAAGAATGAAGATCCGGCCGCGACGAGAGAAGATGACGCCGCCGCGAAGAGAAGAAACGGAGCGGATCGGAGGTAAGTTTATTCTCATTTATTTGCATTTTCAGCGCTCATGTCCGCGGGGCAGGAGGGACCCGCTGCAGATTCTACATGTAGAATCTGCAGCGGATCTGATTTTCCCCGTGGACATGAGGCCCGTTCACACACAGCGGATTTTGGTGCAGATCCACAAAAAATTTGCATCAAATCCGCACTATTTTGTGTGGATTTTGACACAGATCCGCAGCAAATTTCACCTTTTCAATTGCTGCAGATCTTTGTCAAGATTGGCCCCCAGTGTGTAGAATTTGGGGTGGATTAAAGAGCTTTTCCGGTTACTGAATAACCCCTTTCCACAAGATATCAGGTGATCGCCGTCCGTTCGCCTTGCATCGCGCTCACATCCTGATGCCAGGATTTTCAGTACCCGATGCTGCAGCCTCTCACTTCTAGTAGTGACACGCATGCGCAACCGATACTGCATTCATTACTCCGGACCCCCATTCTTGGATTCAATAGGGGTCCCACTGGTCGGATAACCCATCGCTAAGCTGGTTACCCCCTATCCTGCGGGTCAAGGATACCCCTTTGAAGGGCAGTGTCTATGTAACATCCTACGCTGGGACCTCCACTGACCAAACACTGACTGAAATCTGATGAGAAACCCCGTATTTTGCCGGAGCGCCCCCTTACATGCAGAAGGCCGAGGATCAGCATGTAACAAGTCACGCACATTAGAAGCGTTCTTTAGTGATGACGCTACTTGCCAATTATGTATTTCCATCCCACATAAAGTGAAGATATTTTGTGTAATGTAACTATAAGCCTGACCGCACGCAAAACCAAAAATAAAAAAAACGTTCATCTGGAGACGCCGCAGCCTTGTAATTAGCGAACGGTCTCACAATTACTCTCCGTTTGATGTCTTCCCGCGTACAGATAGCGCCCCCAGCATGAGGCAGATTACAGAAAGGCGCTCCTTACAAGACCAGTCTCGCTACAAGGGGGCTGACTACAATGGACGACATCCCGCCTGCTCAATATGGTCTCCGGACTGTAAAACTACAACTCCCAGCAGGCCTTGACAGCAGCGCATGGCATGCTGGGAGTTGTAGTTTCATTGCAGCTGGTTGATGGCAACTGTACAAGAGGAGTCACTACTTTAGTGATCTACTGTATTGGCATTTGGAAAGGATATCGGCAATCCGATCCATTAACCCCTTAGTGACGAGCCTATCTTTTGCTTCTCATGGCACTACTGTGGGGTATATATATTGTCAGAACCCATCAGAAATTCCTCCATTGTTCCCGAGTTTTGTTTTTACGGCGTTTCCCATTCGGTAACAATAGCGTGATGACTTTCTTATTTGATCTGCACGATTACAGCGATGCCGGGTTTATGTGGATTTCTTTACTTTTTGCTACTTTTGCACAATGAAGAAACATTTTTAATGAAAAACAACTGTATCTGCATTCAAATCCCCATAACTGTTATTTTTGGTCTTGTTGTTTGTTTTTTACGGGGGGAGTTGTATTTTTTATTGCTACCGTTTTGAGGTACGTGTGAATTTTTGATTGCTTTTTGTTGTGTCATTTGGAAGGTGGACGAAAGGAAAATAGTGATTCTAGCGGTCGTTTAAAATTATTTCCATGGTGTTCACCATGGGCAATAGCCAACAAAACATTTTTGTAGTCTGGGTCGTTACGAAAGCAGCGATACCCATTATGTGCCGCTTGTTAAAAAAGTTTTTTTTTATATTTTTCATCTATTGAAAAAGGAATTTTGTGGGGAAAAAAATGCATTTTTTTTATTTTTAAACGATCTTAAATCAAACTTCATTTCACTTGTTTTATGCTATTCTTTAGCCCCAGGAAGACTTGTAGTTGTAATAGTTCAATCACTAGAATAATACACCGCACTACTTATGTACTGCATTCTACTAAACCCATGACAGCAGCCTATTATACTCTGTTGGAGGTGGGGCCTAATAAGCAGAGTTAAGGCCCATTTAGACACAATGATTATCGATCAAAAGAGGTCTTTATAGCGCTAATCGTTTCATTTACATAGCAAGATGAGCGCTCAAACGTTGAGCAATCACCTTGCGCTCTGAGCGGAGGATGCAGAGAACAAGCGGGGGAGTGGGGGGTGTGAGCGCTTGTTCTCTGCATCCCGCTGTTCCTCGCTGGGAGCACCCGGCTGTTATACATCTGGGTGCTCGGAGCGGAGGATGCAGAAGACAAGCGGGGTGGCCCTTCTTGTCTTCTGCATCAAGCTGTTTTCTGCACGGAGCGCCCGGCTATTATACAGCCAAGCGCTCCTTGCGGGGTATGGAGGACAGAGCTGGGCCGCTCCGTTCTTCATACCCAGCCTGTCATAAAGGAACAGGATACAGCTGAAACAATAGTATCAGCTGTATCCCACTGTGAATCCTTGATAACTGATCGTTTATCTTTCACCATGCTGAAAGACAACGGATGAGCGACGGCTTAACAAAAACTACACGAGGTCAGTGCAGTTAGGCACAACGATGATCGCTCAAAAGACGGCTTTGAGCGATTTCTGAGCGATAATCGTGTCTAAATCAGCCTTTACATGGCAGCTTTTTCTAGACTACCAGCTGCCATGAGAACTTATTGTTACCTTGCAATCACACTGCGGGATGCTGATGGGTGACAGAAGCGACCCCTTCTCCCAGTCATCTGCTTACGTGCTGCAGTTGCTATTGATCGTGGCATGTAAGGGGTTAAACTGCCAGGATCTGAGGTTTCTCCATATCTGGCAGTTAGAGCAGGAGCCCGGCAGTCAGCAGTCGGCTAAGCCATTGCCTTAAACAGATGCATGTGCAGGTTAAAAGCCCATTAGTGAGGTCAGTTAAAAGGCGTATTGGCCGTCACTAAGGGGTTAAACATATTTCACTCTCTAAACGTTAGAAAACATCATCTTCTATAAACCTAAAGAATACGATTTCCTTTCAGTAGGAAAACAAAGATGCAGAATTGGCAGAAAAAGAAGCCTAAAAGGCGTCTTGTCCCGGCGGATATGTATAGTGTACATTGGGGATCATTACTCAAGACGTCGTAAACAAGCGAAAGAATAAGAGGAAATCGTCCCCCGGACAGCAGGAAGATCCTAAATACTCGGAAGGACTTAAATGCATTGCAAGCGGACCATTTCCTAGGGCCTCCTCGCATTGTAGGAAGCAGGCAGACACGGCTGATGACTGCCGCAGAGCAGGCGGAGGGATGACAGGTCCCAGCTGGGCTGCAGAGGATTCCAGCACGGGCTTATGTAAGGAGGCACACAATGAATACGGAATTAGGTCACAGCGACGGGTACCGCAACTACTCCTACGCTCCCCTCTCCTCCGGGTACATCCACTCAGGACGGAGCGTCCATAGCAGGTGCGCAGCGCAAAATCCGCATGATTTGGTGCGGAATTCACCCAGAAATCCGGTGCTATAAAATGATGTATTTAAATTCCGTGCGTGTGTGAACTGGCCCTGCGTGCGCAAATGTTACAGTAATATGCGCTATAGGCTGATTACATAGCTGTTCAAACATCGGTCATGGGCGAAGACGCTGCGCTGCCTCCTCGCCTGAAGGCGCCCTTATAGTAGCCTCACATCGGGAAGTTCTGCTATGTGGATAGTCCCAAGTAGAGCTGCCGTCTGATGGTTTGGAAAGTCAATCGAGTGCCTTTAGCAACACTTCCACGGTGCGATCTGCAATACCGTAAGTGCCGGAACAATTAGTGCAAGCATTCGGACGCATATAATTCCACGATCAGCGGTGGCACATTCCGGTTTACACAGAGCAGTGTCACTAATGAGATGATTTCTGGTACCATACAGATGACGAGTGTATGCCCGTTTGTCCCCCAGCACCGCTACTCTTGCGCGAGGGGTGGCAGTGACTGGTATTGCAGTTTAGCCCCATTTAAAGTTAGGCGCTTCTGGGAATTGTCTAGACCTGAACACAGTATTGCACCCTGCAGGAATGTGTTGAGACACATTACGCCAAAATAATAGAGGGAGGGGGTGTCTGATTCCATCATTGACACTTAAAGAGGAGGTTTCCAGTTTTTAATTGATGACCGATCCACAGGTCATCAATTTTAAGAGCTGGAAAAACCCCTTCAGGATAGGTCATCAATTGCTGAACGGCAGGGGTCTACCACCCAGGTCAATGGCTGGGCCGGTAGGAAGCAGACAGACATGCATTGTGCAGTGGCCAGGCAAGGTACTGCAGGCGCCGCTCCCACAGAAGTGAATGAGAGCTGCGCTTTGCTGAATTCCAATAACGTTACGCTTAGGGCTCCTGCTCACAGACGGATATTTGCTGTAGAATCTGCGGCGGGCGTCCGCAACACATAGCGCCCAGAGCATGCTATGGGAAATCGGCTCTTCCTTCACACTTGCAGAGACCAATTGCGCAAGTGGAGGAAAAAAAAAAAAAGAATCACAGTCTGCTCCATTTTTTTAGCAGATTCTGTGTGGACAGCTTCCATTGAAGTCAATGGAAGCAGTCTGATCCGCGACCCTCCTGCAATGACATTGCAGAAAGGTTGCGGATTCTGTGTTATCGCTGGGCAACGACATGGGAAAAACAGTAGTTTCAGGATAAAAAAAATCTGTATTGTGTATGTCAGACGGCGAGCCGTGCGGACCATCCGCGGTAAAGGAGAAAATGAAACTAACCCAGGTGAGTGCGGGTGCCGCGGCTGGCAGAGGCGGATTCCGCTCGTCGAACCCGGCTCTGCAGTGTGCAGGGGCTGTGGGTACTTTTACATGGGCTGATAATCGCCACAGTAAACGCCGTTAAAGGCAACTGTTACCCCATGTAAAGACAGGGCAAGTCACTTGTCGGAACTGCTTCAACTCACCTCTGCCTGTTCACAGTGTGCGACCGTCGCTCCTATGTGGGAGCCATAACTGTTCGGACAGCGTTCGTCAGTCATCCCGTGCAGAAGTGCCCTTACAAGACAGTAATCTATATTAAAAGGGGTTTATGATATCAAAGTGTTGAATTGAAAATTTTTGCTAAAGTGTTCAAATATATATATTTGCAATTCAGTGTCAACCGCTACTATGCAGACTTGTGTCACCATGGTAACAGACTACAAACCAACTCTGCAGTCTGATCCTGCAGTCACACTCTCTTCCATCTGCTCAGTGCTCACGTTTTTCTGTTTGATTTCCGTTTTTTTTAAACCCCACTGCAACCAACGGGGCGGTAAAATGGATCCGTTTTTTCCCCATTTCACTTCCATTTCCCATCCAAGTTCCTTCTAAAAACAAAACAAAGGAACCAAACTAAAAAACAGAAACACCCAATAAAATCTATGGGTGAAAAAAGCTGTGAAAATTTATTTGCATCCACGTTCGCAGGGTTTTCTTGAGCATCCTGTTTGTGGGATGTGAAAAAACTATCACTTCGGCCTCCTTGCATTTAAAAAAATTTTTTTTTGCGCGCATCAAAAAAAAGATGACACACGGATGTAAAAAACAAACAAAAAACCCCACATATAAACAGCAAAAAGGCACATAGACAAGTGGTGAATAAAGTGCGTTTCTCAAGCACCACAATTTCATAGGCCCGTGTGAACTAGAGAGGAAGAAGTATCTGTAGAAAAAGGATTCCCGTCCGAAGGCGGCAGGTCAATCGCTTCCCTCCATCAACAGCACGCCAATACTATAACCGCACGTCTCCAGCTTCATCGGTATAATGGACGCTGCATTACCAAGTACAGGATAACCGCGACCTGGGAGCCCTCGTTATTCTGCGCAGCGAACCCCCGGGCTAATTACAGTAATATTACATGTAGGGGATTAGAGAGGTGACGGATCACAGGACTAGGCCTCCTGAATACAGGCTGGGGGTCAGCAACGAAACACTGCAACCGCGCGCTCACATTCAGGTCAATGCGCTTGTAAGCGGCAGCGACCCACAGGTTGCAAAAAAAAAAGACTCCTGCTGCAGCCACCCACAGCACCAAGTCAGGTAAAGGCCCATTTAGACAACGATTATCGCTCAAAAGATGTCACTCAAGCGACTTTTGGGTGATCATCGTTGTGTCATTTACAGCGCAAGATGATCGCTTAAGATGAGTGATCACCTTGCGCTGCAACCAGCTGTTCCCCGCTCCGAGCACCCGGCTGCCAAACAGCCGAGCGCTCGGAGCGGAGGATGCAGAGGACATGTGGGGTGTCCCCGCTTGCCTTCTGCATCCAGCGATTTCTGCATGGAGCGCCCAGCTGTTATACAGCTGAGCGCTCTGAGCAGAGGATGCAGAAGACAAGCTGGGTGTTCCCGCTTGTCTTCTGCATTCAGCTGTCCTCTGCTCGGAGCGCCTAGCTGTTATACAGCCGAGCCCTCCGTACCGGGTATGGAGAACACAGCTGGACTGCTCTGTTCTTCATACCGAGCCTGTCATCAGGGAGCGGGATACAGCTGAAACAATAGTATCAGCTGTATCCTGCTGTGAATCCCTAATAAGACTCATCGTTGTCTTTCAGCGCGAAAACCGCAACGATTATCGCTCAAAAGCCGTCTTTTGAGCGAATATCGTTGTCTCTAAATGGGCCTTAACACGGCCGAGCTCCGGGGGTTTTAGATTTCTTTCGGTTTAACCGCTTTATAACAGAAATCAGGATCCAAGGGAGGAATTGCTGGGATATATTTTTTTCCTTCTTTTGCCCATTTTCCATGTTTAATGCTCCATGTAAGATGACACAATGTGGATTTTTCCTGTCCGGTTCCGGCATGCTCGGTGAGATAAGTGGCGCCCCAAGTGTCTGGTAGTCGCTTGTTTCATTGAAACAGAACAAACATATATGGCCCCCGTATGCGCTTCTCGTTTGCCCGACGAAAGGAGGCGGTGACGTCATCTGCAGCTCGTTCTCGCTCCGGCGGCCCGTTTAGACCGCACAATTCAGAACTGTACAACTCTCCTTCAGTACTTTACATTCCAATGGGAAACATTGAACGGTCAGTGTTTAACCCCTTAATGCCAGAGGACGTAAACATGCATCGTGAGGATGGCGCACGCTACCTCTGTTAAGTCATCGGACCCCAGCGATGTAATCGCGGAGGGCTGATGGGTAGCCATGCCTAAGGTTACTATTATAAGCGATAAGGCATTGCAATACAGAAGTCCTGCAATGATTATAGCTGTTATGGTGCAAGCGATATAAAAAGTACTTAAAAAACAGAACAAAACCCCCCTTTTTTGCACATTTTCCCCTATTTGTAAAATGTTTGAAGGGTATCTTTTAGATGATATCCTGGAGGACCTCAAGGAAAATAGTCTTATAACTCCATATCAGCACGGGTTTATGGGGGATCACTCCTACCAAACCAAACTGATCAGCTTCTACGAGGAGGTAAGTTCTAGACTGGACTGGGGAGTCACAGGATCTTGTGTATCTGGACTTTTACAAGACGTTTGATACTGAGCGGCATAGAAGGTTGGTATATAAAATAAGATGCTTGGTCTGGGTGAGAATGTGTGTAAGTGGGTGAGTAACTGGTCAGTGATAGAATGCAGAGGGCGGTTATTAATGGTACATACTCTGATTGGGTCACCGTTACTAGTGGGGTACCACAGTGGGGCAGTATTGGAGGGGTTATTAGTGGTGTACCACAGGGGGCAGTATTGGAGGGGTTATTAGTGGGGTACCACAGGGGGCAGTATTGGAGGGGTTATTAGTGGTGTACCACAGGGGGCAGTATTGGAGGGGTTATTAGTGGTGTACCACAGGGGGCAGTATTGGAGGGGTTATTAGTGGGGTACCACAGGGGGCAGTATAGGAGGGGTTATTAGTGGGGTACCACAGGGGGCAGTATTGGAGGGGTTATTAGTGGGGTACCACAGGGGGCAGTATAGGAGGGGTTATTAGTGGTGTACCACAGGGGGCAGTATTCGAGGGGTTATTAGTGGTGTACCACAGGGGGCAGTATTGGGCACTATTCTTAATGACCTGGTAGAGGGATTGTACAGTAAACTAGCAATATTTGCAGATGATACAAAACTATGTAAAGAAATTAACACGAGAGGACAGAATACAGTTGCAAATGGATCTGGAGAAGTTGGAGGTTTGGGTCCTCACGAGGCCTAAGAGCAATGAAGCCAATGCAATTACTGCTGAGAATTTTGTGTTGTTTTGTATTGAGGTCTATGGAATTACAATTAAACTGACTTCTAGAGCCTACAATGACATATCGCCCCCCTCGTTATGGCAGCGTTTATTTTTAGGGTGGAAATTTGGAACATTTTTGCCTCTCACTTGTACCGATTCTGAATACTTTGCATGGACGGGACGCCCCCACCTCAAGAACAAATTGAGGAAAATGTATAACTATAATATATATATATATATATATATATATATATACACACACACACACACACACACACACACATACACTACCGTTCAAAAGTTTGGGGTCACCCAAACAATTTTGTGTTTTCCATGAAAAGTCACACTTATTCTCCACCATGCGTTGTGAAATGAATAGAAAATAGAGTCAAGACATTGACAAGGTTAGAAATAATGATTTGTATTTGAAATAACATTGTTTTCACATCAAACTTTGCTTTCGTCAAAGAATCCTCCTTTTGCAGCAATTACAGCACTGCACACCTTTGACATTCTAGCTGTTAATTTGTTGAGGTAAGCTTGTGAAATTGCACCCCACGCTTCTAGAAGCATCTCCCACAAGTTGGATTGGTTGGATGGGCACTTCTGGCGTACCATACGGTCAAGCTGCTCCCACAACAGCTCAATGGGGTTCAGATCTGGTGACTGCGCTGGCCACTCCATTACCGATAGAATACCAGCTGCCTGCTTCTGCTGTAAATAGTTCTTGCACAATTTGGAGGTGTGTTTAGGGTCATTGTCCTGTTGTAGGATGAAATTGGTTCCAATCAAGCGCTGTCCACTGGGTATGGCATGGCGTTGCAAAATGGAGTGATAGCCTTCCTTATTCAGAATCCCTTTTACCCTGTACAAATCTCCCACCTTACCAGCACCAAAGCAACCCCAGACCATCACATTACCTCCACCATGCTTAACAGATGGCGTCAGGCATTCTTCCAGCATCTTTTCATTTGTTCTGCGTCTCACAAACGTTCTTCTTTGTGATCCAAACACCTCAAACTTGGATTCATCCGTCCACAACACTTTTTTCCAGTCTTCCTCTGTCCAATGTCTGTGTTCTTTTGCCCATCTGAATCTTTTTCTTTTATTGGCCAGTCTCAGATATGGCTTTTTCTTTGCCACTCTGCCCTGAAGCCCAAAATCCCGCAGCCGCCTCTTCACTGTAGATGTTGACACTGGTGTTTTGCGGGTACTATTTAATGAAGATGCCAGTTGGGTACCTGTGAGGCGTCTGTTTCTCAAACTAGAGACTCTAATGTGCTTATCTTCTTGCTTAGTTGTGCAACGCAGCCTCCCACTTCTTTTTCTACTCTGGTTAGAGCCTGTTTGTGCTGTCCTCTGAAGGGAGTAGTACACACCGTTGTAGGAAATCTTCAATTTCTTAGCAATTTCTCGCATGGAATAGCCTTCATTTCTAAGAACAAGAATAGACTGTCGAGTTTCAGATGAAAGTTCTCTTTTTCTGGCCATTTTGAGCGTTTAATTGACCCCACAAATGTGATGCTCCAGAAACTCAATCTGCTCACAGGAAGGTCAGATTTGTAGCTTCTGTAACGAGCTAGACTGTTTTCAGATGTGTGAACATGATTGCACAAGGGTTTTCTAATCATCAATTAGCCTTCTGAGCCAATGAGCAAACACATTGTACCATTAGAACACTGGAGTGATAGTTGCTGGAAATGGGCCTCTATTCACCTTTGTAGATATTGCACAAAAAACCAGGCATTTGCAGCTAGAATAGTCATTTACCACATTAGCAATGCATAGAGTGCATTTGTTTAAAGTTAGGACTAGTTTAAAGTTATCTTCATTGAAAAGTACAGTGCTTTTCCTTCAAAAATAAGGACATTTCAATGTGACCCCAAACTTTTGAACGGTAGTGTATATACACACACATACATACATATATATCCTACTCCTTCAGTGGGGCCATAAATCTACCATAACACAATGGGAGCAGATAACCTCTTCACAAGGGCGGATAACACAGGAAGCGACTCCAGAAAAGCTCTATTACAAGTCACGTGCAGCAAGCCTCTTCCGGACTTATTTTACGATACGTCTTTATATGTCCCAATCTGGCCCCGATGGACGAGCAGTAGACATCGGCACCTCGCCTGTCCGTCCGTCCGTCCGTACAACCCGGATAACATACAAGCATATTGACAAAGCTGCACATACACGTGGGATTTAAAGGGACGTCTCATGGCCTTTATGAAACTAAAAGGACCCTTTACACGTAATGATTGCCGCACAAAATTCGTTCAAACTAACTAAAAAGTGTGATAATCGTTATGTCTAAATGCAGAAACATCGTACGCTTTTCCTTTACTTTTCATTTCTCACTCACTTTCAACCAGCATAAACGCCATCGCTGGTTCGCTGACTTCTCGCTGCGTCTAAACGCTCCTCGGCCCCCGCATCACATAGAATGAAGCGATGAGCAAGAAGTTAGCGATTCTCTGCGATGATCTGCCTGTCTAAATGCTCTGCACAAGAGAGAACTAGCGGTGACAACACCGGCAGAACACTCAGCCGACGTCACTCCGTGTAAATGGGGGACAAGCCACACAAGCGATTGCTGTGCGCCAGAATTCCACAACCTGCGCTTATAAGATACCGACGTTTATTCTGTAGCGGACGGGGTTTCTCACATGTGAAATTCAATTAAAATTTGCATCAGAAATCCATATGTATAAAGAGCTTATCCGGTTACCCATAGTAAACGGCACAGAGCATTACTTACCCCTCCGCCGTGATCCAGCGCTGCCGTCCCGCTGTGGTCCTGGTATGTCATTGGCTGCAGACTACGTTCTAGAACGCCAGGCATTATTTGCTCAGGGTGTCAGCGCCGATGCCAGGAAAACAAGCAGTGACACTGCAGCCTGTGATTGGCTGCAGCGGTCACCTGACACTCGATGACGGCAGCGGTCACAACAAATAGCAGGACCACAGCGGGACTGCAGCGCTGGATCCCAGGAGGAGTTAATAACGTTCTGTTTGTTATTTTACTACAATCGGCCTTATAGATGGGTTGTTGTCCGGTATCCAGACAACCCCTTTAAGCGCATATTTCTGACAAGGATCCGAATCCCAGCTGGTGGGGATCAACACGCAGATTACCCTTATACACGTGTATGATCATTAGGAGGGGTGATAAAACACATCTGGCATTACTGGTCTCCCAGGCAAACATGCAAGTGCCACTAGTTATTTCCAGAACTGGACATATAGACGTCATAGAGGGGTTCCCCCGCTTGCTGCAAGTGACTCCCCCTTTGCACGACTCAGCCTGGTCTTACGTTACACCATCACCGTGCAGGATCAACGATGGGTTTCATTCATTGTACAGGTTGTTACAGACACTACTATAATAAATGTGTGTTTTGGGGTTTTTTAAGAGGAGAAAGTGGGCAAAAAAGGGGGTTTTCTTCTAATTTTTTTTTTTTACTATTTTTATTGTACTTACACACTTGTGATGCCCCCTGAAGGGGACTTGAACACACGATCATATGATCACTATAACAATACACCGCGGTATGCGTGTACTGCAATGTATTATCATTGTTGCTGGTGAGCATATGCAATGGCGTCTGATTGCCATGATAACCTATAGGCCCTCCGCGATGACGTCAGAGTGAGCGGGCTCCCTCTGTGAACCCTTTACACGTCACGACCAACACTGATGGCGGTAAGTAAGGTGTTAAGAGGAGGAATCTGTGTTCTCACCGATTCATGCTGGTGCAGCGGGAGGCCGGCTGCCAGTCATAGCCGGCTACCTCTGCAGATGGCACAAGCCCACCTTCTGAGCCTGAGCGACACACAGAACATAAGCTTACATCCCGTTGCCTTACGTACAAAGCAGGCAGACCGTAAGCTTACATCCCATGGCGTTTATGGGTTTAAGCGGCCGTCTGAAATCATTTTTCCTATAACAGCAAGAAATGTTATGAAATAAAAGTAAGCCCGCCTCCCGCTACGCTCTTTACATGGCAGCGCCGCCGCACAGACCGCAGCAGCCAATCACAGCACTCAGCAGTCTTGTGCGGAACACCGAGGTCAGAGATTGGCTAGAGCGGTGACATATGTACGCTGGCACATCACCGCCGCAGTCATGTAAACAAAGCCTGGCGGACGGGGGAAGCGAACTGGCGGGTATAGCATTACTTCTTTATTTAAATATTCTCTACCTTTAGGCTACATTAACACAAGCGCCAATATGGAGTCAGACACAGGGGCGATGCTGTGAGGTTAAAAAAAGAAAAGAAAAAAAATCGCTGCACGTCTTATTTTTTCGTGACCCTCGGAACGAATCAACTATAGTTTTCAATGGGACAGTCGAACACATCGCACGGCGTCTGATGCGCACGCGAGCGCGATGTGATGTATTTTATTGAAATCAACGGGAAACACTCGCCGATCGTCTGATGAAACAAGCGCCAGAGGATCGCAATTCCACAGAAGTGATGAGACGTTTCTGCATGGGCGCCCGCACCTCAATTAACACATGCGGATCTGATTTACAAATTTTGCGTGCAGAAAACAAATTGAAATACGCACCATTTTAGCGCGGATTCCGAGCGGACGGCTTCCGGTGAAGTTACTGGAAGCCGTTTGACATGCGGCCCGTCCACAATTGACAATTGATTCCGTGGGAAATGCAGAAGATTAAGAAAAAAAACCCTGTACTGCGCATGTCTGACGGCGGGCTGTGTGCGCCATCCGCAGTACAGAAAAAGAAAGATGTTAATGTTAACTGCGTACGCGCTGCGGGTCGGACAGCCGTCACTGACTACAATGGAGGCCGCGTACACGGACGCTGCAATTTTTCCTCCACTCACGGAATACAAAATTCGTATCCGCGAGTGTGAGCGAAAAAGCGATTTCGTTGTCTTTCGATGCCTGCGTCTTACTGCGGATCGGACCGCGGATTCCGCAATAGGAATCCACCCATGTGACATTGGCCTCCGACTGTTCGCAGACATGGCGGCGACATGTGCGGCCCACGGACTGTTAGAACTCAATGGTTTGCCGGCCCGTTGTCACCGCACGTCTGATTCCCACCCGGGTCACATGTTCCATTCGAACCTTCTGGCGCCGTTGACCTGGCAGAAAATCCCAGCAGCGCCGTTTCATTCGGTATAATGCCGGGCAGATTGACAGACGGGCGCCATTATAATAAATACGGTCTTGTCGGCAGCTTCGGCTTTTTGCTATTCAGCTCCGAGGATGGAGCGAGCAAAGGCAAAAAATAAAAAATCATCCACAGATGTGAACGGCGCCTAATCGGACGCGGCAACTATAGGGTTACTCCTGGCAGTTAACCCCTTACAGTACCGACGACCTATCCTCCAGGTCATCAGTAAGTGATCGGCACAGGTCCGCCATTCGCGACCCCTGGTGATCAGCTGACCAGATGTCTGACCCCGCTCCGCATTCAGGGGTGGAGCTAAGATCAGCTGATCGCTGGGGTCCCTGAATGGCGGATCTCGGCGCGTGGCCCCAATGGTTTAGTGCGCAGCGGAAAATTCCACAGCATCCAAAACCGAGATGAAATCGTAATCGATGCCAATCAGCACCGAGACCCGCAGGGTGAAAAATGGGCAATTTAATTGGCATTAATTAATGAGCAATCTGTATATTACATGTGATGCATCAGTGCAGCCATTACCGTGCTGGGCGAAGATGTTAAAGCCGGCCTCGGCGTTGCTCCTCCCGGCGGTCTCCCTCCGGCGGCCCCCGGCTCCGGTCCCCACCGCCCCGGGGTGACTCCCCAGCCTCGCTGCGGCGCTCCTGTTCGCTCGGTGCGGTGGCGGTCCACTAGGTGCCTCCCCTCCAACACGGCCTACTTGCTGGCCCATCCCCGGCCTCTCGTTAGCTGCTCTTCCGCCGCTGCAGCCGCCGGGATGGCCCGAGGTAAGCCGGTTACATCCCGTCCGCAGCCGGTGGGTTTAGTAACGTCCAGTCTCCGCGGACAGCGCCCTCTCTGGAGCCCCTCGGGCCGGTCCCGTGCAGCCTCCTCCGCAGTAACGTCCAGGCTGCGGCTTCTGGACCCCCCAATTCACGGCTGCTGGCTCCGCGCCTCCGCCGCAGCCCAGGCCGCCGCCATATTAACCAGCGAGAAGTGACGGCAGTGTCCCAGAGCGGCCCGGGACAGCAACAAGGAGAAGCAACAGCGCCATCTGTGGTGGGAGCCGCGCCGCAGTGACCAGCGCTGTAGCAGTGGAGGGATTCTCCCCGCAGTGTCCTCTGCAGTCCGCGGCTGTGCTGGCAGGAGCCGCGGGTTTGTGGGGCCGGATGGGACGATTATGGTTCAAAAAACCGTTCAAACGAGCGAAAGTGAACGATAAACGCGAGCCGGCGGCGAATGGGAACCTACGGTTTTCGTTCATTGTTTATTTTATGCATCGTTGCCTCGTCACTTATCGTTCGGATTAAACAGCGCTCGTTCATTCCTTCTCATTCACTTACAGCGAATGGGAAAGACTGAACGATTCACGAGCCAGCGGTGTATCTGCCGCACGAGAGCCGCGGGGTTAGCGGTGACGTCACTCGCTCGTTCAAACGAGAATCGTCTAAAAAGATGGAGACGAGATAAGATTTGCATCCCTATGTAAAAATGCAGATATTTCCGAAGAGCGTCATATAGGAGTCACACACTTTTTGGTGGCGTTTTTGCTCTCAAAAACGCAGGAAAAAGCAGGCCGTGAATTGCAAAAAACAGGAAAATCGCAGCAGCGAAAAATGCTGTAGGTCAGTCATAAAATAATGCATTTTTATAGTAGCTGGATTTTATCACATTTGGTGCTTTTTTTGCAGTCCATGGTATTTTTCTTGTCAAAGTCGCAGTCCGCTCCGGCATTTTCCCGTGGGCGTCCCTGTTTAAAGGGGAAAAAAACACAAACCCAAAAAAATCTGTGACCAAAAAAAATACCTGTAAAAAACACGGACATCATCATAAAAGCATCTTCTGCTACTAGCTTATATCCACAGCGCTGCCCTGGTGTCCCGGCATGTCCTGGCTCTTTTCCTTTCTTTTTGAATTCACACCTCAAGTTGTTCTGAGGTCTCTGCAGCCCTTGATGTCCTGGTTCTTTCCTGCAATACTTGTAATCAGACCTTGCCCTGTTCTGAGGTCACTGACACCTTGATGTTCTGGCTCCCCCCCCCCCCCATCTCTTTTTGAATTCGCACCTCAAGTTGTTCTGAGGTCTCTGCAGCCCTTGATGTCCTGGCTCTTTCCTGCAGTACTTGTAATCGGACCTTGTGCTGTTCTGAGGTCACTGATGACCTTGATGTCCTGGCTCTTTCCCCCATCTCTTTTTAAATTCGCACCTCAAGTTATTCTCAGGTCTCTGCAGCCCTTGATGTCCTGGCTCTTTCCTGCAGTACTTGTAATCAGACCTTGCGCTTTTCTGAGGTCTCTGCAGCCCTTGATGTCCTGGCTCTTTCCTGCAGTACTTGTAATCGGACCTTGCGCTGTTCTGAGGTCACTGACGCCCTTGATGTCCTGGCTCTTCCCCCCCATCTCTTTTTAAATTCGCACCTTATTCTCAGGTCTCTGCAGCCCTTGATGTCCTGGTTCTTTCCTGCAGTACTTGTAATCAGACCTTGCGCTTTTCTGAGGTCTTTGCAGCCCTTGATGTCCTGGCTCTTTCCTGCAGTACTTGTAATCGGACCTTGCGCTGTTCTGAGGTCACTGACGCCCTTGATGTCCTGGCTCTCCCCCCCCCCCCCATCTCTTTTTGAATTCACACCTCAAGTTGTTCTGAGGTCTCTGCAGCCCTTGATGTCCTGGCTCTTTCCTGCAATACTTTTGTCACAGACTGAAATCCTAGTTTTATTTCTTTTTTATATAAAACTCAACCTTTAATAAATAATATGCTTAAAAATCCTAGTCAGGAAAGAAGGCTTTAGTAAAAGAACTATTAATTACGTATGCAGATGATGCATTTCATTATTTACTGTATATCGCATGAGTCATCTTCACCAACTTTTTATTAAAGACACTCTGTTGTGAAGTGTTTATAGACTCTTTTGTGGATCTCTGGGTTAGTTCCACATCCGTTTCTGTGAGTAAGAGCGCACCCGATGAAGTTTATGCGCTCACTTATACTGGTTGCTAAATATACAGGAATTGAGTAAATAAAGTGTCTATGATCCTTTGAGAATTATTAAATTAATGAAATGAGACAAATGATCTTTTTTGGTTCTGTTCTCTATATATACAGTGCTCAACGCGTTTCCTCGCTCACGCGATTCATCAGGAGCAGTGTTAACGAACACATAGAGCCACAGGGTACAATCAGGATCTGCGACTCTCTATTTATAAGAGACTTAATCCCATAAGTTCTTTCGTCACCAATGGGATTACTTGTACGAACTACATAAGATCAGAAATTTGGTCAATGTAGGAGCCTATGAAGAACAAAGAAACAAAAATGTAAACACACTTACACTTCTATATATACAGAGATGCCTGCGCTAAAAGGCCAGAAAATAACCCGAAACCGACAACCTGCTGCAGGAAAACTCAACTGACCCCAAAAAACACACAAGTGATCTACAGCAGTGATCTACAGCAGAGGTGTCAAAGTCGTTGTCACCGAGGGCCACGTCAGCTGCCTTCAGAGGGCCAATTGTAATTGTAAGGCTGGGTTCACATGGGGCAGAATTGCAGAGGAATTTCCGTGGGGACCCTCTACACGGACATTCCGCTGAATTTACAGTAGCAGCAACGTGGACCACATTTTGAAAATCTCGTTCACATGCTGCGGAAATAACCCGCACAAACTTTGTTGCAGCGTGAAATTCATATCCGCGACATGTCAAGTGTATCACCGTCTGCGCTGCGGAACTCCATCTCTGTCAATGAGTGGGTGAAGTCCACACGGGAATTCGCTATGAAACCCGCTTCAAAACTCACACAAAACGGTGCGGATTTGGAGGCAGGCATTCTGTGGCTGATCTGACCAGGAAACTCTGCGGAGGACTTCAAACAAGTGCCAGGGTTACAGAGGAGACGCGCGGCGGAGCGGAGAGCGCCTGTTAAGTAATGTTTTTTTTTCATGCAGCTATGGCTTACTTTATGGATTGCCTACTGAAAAAGTTGCATCCCACTGCATGAAAACCGCAACTTCATGTGATGCGATGCAACACAAAGGAAGGGTCCATAGGGAAGAAAGGGCTACGAAACATCACAAATTGCAGGAAAATTCAGCAGCCCGCGATTTTTTTTCTCGCAATGTAACAGCCTACAAAACATGGCTAATGTGAAGGAACCTATAGGAACGCATACTTTTTGTAGCGCCGTTGTATCGCAAGAAAAGCACGCAATTTTGTCACCTGTGCGAAACCAGCCTAATCTAGAAGCCTTGGAGTATCCGTGCATTTCACAGGCACCTGTTTATTACAATGGATGCTGTGGAAGGGTCCTAACAGGCGAATGCAGAGGATCAATCACCGACACATAGTCACTGGGTAACCTGCTGGAAGGATGAGACCTTTAGGCCGCCTGCACACGAGAGGAAATTCCGCGACAGGATTTCCCGTGGAATTTCTGCCGTTGGAAGTCACTCACCCACCGCCAGCTCCAGTCTGCGCATGCGCCGGCTGCGCGGCGAGCCGGCAGGCGCGGGTGCGTACGCACTGGTCCCTGCAGGAGCTCAGGTCGGGTCCCGCGGCGAGAATCCTCGCCGCCGGATCCGACCCGCCCGTCTGCAGGCGGCCTTATAAAGTTATTCACTACTTAGGCCAGGCTGACACGAACTGGGCGGATTCCGCATGTGGATCTCTGCAGTGGAAGACCTGCGATCCATCGCAGAAAGTAATTTTGAATGGTCACAGAAGATTGCAGATGAGATTGTTTTTCTGTGTGGATGTACGCTTATGCACAGTGTATCGTCTATGCAGAAGAAAGATCTCTCTCCTCTTCAGCCGACATTCTGGCTTTTGTATCTATTTTCCTATCAAGTTGCGAATGTTTCCGCCACTCATATACAATGTTAATTACGTATGGGCTGCAGATCGCTCACATCCATAGACATCTCTTGAGACCATCCACGCGGAATCCTCGCTAAAGTTGAGCATTTTTCTTCTGCTCGCGGAATCCACAATTCCTATCCGCGCATCTAAGCGAACCAGTGAAAATTCATGCCTTTCAATGCCCGCATATTACCACGTATCATTTGCGTGGATGCCAATCGCAGAATCCACAATTCAAATCTGCCAAAGCTCAAAGCCCAACCTAAGAAATCCTGAGAAAAGGTAATCAGTATTTGATTGGGGAGATCGGAGGGATTTCAGCATCCCCATCGATCAACTGATTGAAGGGGTCATGGCGCTTGGCTGAGTGCTGCAGCCTCTTCTTTAGTCTGTGACACTACATTCATCAGTCACACGGCCGTTCTGCAATCCATATGGGATTGAGCTGCAATACCAGGCATAACAGCTACACAATGTGTGACACTATACCAAGTATACAAGGAAAAGACCATAGCCTCTTGAAACAGCTGATCGTGGCAGTCCCACACCCCCACCAATCTGATATTGATGATCTATCCTAATGATAGGTCATCAATATCTAAGTCCTGAAAAACCTCTTCAATAAAGCTGTTCCTGGTAAAAAAAACTACATATTTTACTTTCTGGGGGTAATAGTAGTATGATTATGATTCCCAAATGAAGCATTACTGCCAACTCTGACCAGAGCTGTGATGTTGGAGAATGCAGAAATGCTCTTATAGGTCTGCAGATATCCTCATTCCTTCCCCATCTCCTGCACATACTGTATACTAGAACAGGAGATGGGGAAGGAGTCATGACGTCATCCGCATAGGGCAGCGGCGTCCAGGACGCTCTGATACTACTGTCAGAGATGTGTTTGTGAAACATTGCTGTGTGACTGGAAGAGAGGAAGGACGGCAGGGACTGGCACTATTACTACTGAGGATCATAGAGGGCACTATTACTAATGTGGTGCATAAGGAGCACTATTACTACTGAGGGCCACAGGGGGCACTATTATTAAATGAGGCCAAAGAAAGGGTACTATTACTAAAAGGGGGCCACATAGGTGACACTTATTAAATAGGGCCAAAAAGGGGTCACTATTACTAAATGGAGCCACAGAGAGAGTGTTATTACAAAATAGGGCCACATAGCAGGCAATATTACTACTAAGAGCTACAGTTCTGAGTTTTGCTATGAGGCCCTATGAATTCTATGTATGCCCCTGTCTCTATCACCAATTTGCACAAAAATCCCAGATGAAACTGTACAACATGCTACGCTATGTCATCCAGAAGAATGCGGGACAGCTGTACATTGTAGCCAATGGGGTCCATACGGTTCCATCGTAAGATGAATCCAATCAGCCAGTGGATTCTGCATAACAGAGCAGGAAAACAAAAACCCTAACACTAGTGAGAAAGAAGCCATTACTATGGATGGACACAATGATGAATTTCTTCAAGGCAAAAGGGGTCCAATGTGTTACTAGTTGGGTGTCTATAATAAAGTAGTCATTCAATGCCTGTCAGTAAACAGTTGTTCTATCCATGCCATTTCACATTAGTGGCTGTGAGTCTAACAAGAGTCTGGGAAAACGGTTATTGATGCCTTGGAGAATTTGGGGAGGCAAGTTTCTGGTTCCAGTTTTTCATAACTGCGTAATTCTTCGAGACTTGGCTTGATTTAAGTGCTCTTTTGTGTTTCTGAGGGAAGCAAGCTCTCCTCTGAGTAACAGTTATGTCACTGGCGATTAAGTCACTTGTTAGGTATGAGCATGATTGTGTCACTATGTAAACATCTCAGCTCTTCCAATGTGTGTTATACCAGAGAAGGGCGAACTATGAAATTTGCAGTTGGAAAAGAATTTTTGAGAAAAGTTGTCTAATTCCTCATGGTGGTTGCTTTGCCTTTCTGGATCGACACTGTAAGATAACACAGTAGGTTGTATTACATGGACTTGTTCCTCTTTTAGACCTTGCTAATTTCTGGGTAATTGTGTAATTTGATAGTTCATTTTAATTCTGAGATTGGCTGATGAAGAGTACATGCTATTAGAAACTTGACACAACAGTCACAACAATAGTCACCCTGCTTGTACAATGAGTAATATTAAAGACATTCTTGACAGTTTTCTCAGACGCCTCTCCAACCAACACCCAAATCCCCCAAATTCCCTCACCCATACTTCACTAGGCAGTCTCAACCTAGAAAAATTCTAAACTTTACAAAAAAAGAACTTTGTGTTCCAATCAACCCAACATTTTGATGTCTCCCATTAATTTCCATAAAGATCATTTCCCCTCTAAGATATTTACCAAATCAATAATGGGTGCATGATATCTTCTTTTATTACATTGTCACCTAGATTTCCTAGATTTAGTTGTTATCCAAATGCCTGAGACTTCAATATGATGAATTTTCCTAATTATGCTACATTGTCACCGACAATTCTGAGCGTACCAGTGGCTGATCCCCACTTCATTATAACATGTTCCTCCCATGGACAAAGGTGCCTTTCGTTGTGTGAAAAAAACTTTTTTTCCTAATCTCATAAAATCCAGAGGCCTATATACTGACCACTGCCAGTAAGAGGTGGGGACCACCCACTTGACACATTCTCTGCGCCGGGAGCCGAATGAAGGAAGAGCCCAAGCAAGGAAATGGGAGCGAGTAAGAAGCACATCTTTGGAGTCAGCAGGCTTGCAGCTGCAAAGCTATGCAGCCGGTCCTGCTGATTTGAAGACATGACAAGTCCTCTTTAGGTATGACAGGTACTCTTTAGGTATGACAGGTACTCTTTAAAAAGGTTTTCCAGGTTACTGTGTAAAAGGTAAGTAGGGGACTGAGAAGTCAGACAGTTTATATCAACAGTCGGCCAGATGTCTTCATTGTGTAGGTGAAAGTTCAGAGCGTTACAACATTGTAGCACAAGTTCAATGCAAAAGGTAATGTGAAGATCTGAAGTAATTGGGAAAATCTCTTTTTTTAACAGCATACTGTAGGCATATGAGAGGTGGTAGCGTCACCGCTTGTTTCCTGGCATCATGGCGCTCACATCCTCAACGCCATGATGCCAGGAGTTCAGTAACATGATTGTACAGAGTCTCATTGGCTGCAGCGTTCACCTAAGTTCCTGTGACGTCAGCCATCACAATAACCAGAGACTATGGGGGGCTGTAATGCTGGATCCCGGCGCCCGGGGAGGGGTAAGTATGTTTTAGTTTATTATTTTGTGCAGATTTTATTTTGGATGCGGAAATGCTGTGGAATTTGGCGCAGAAATTCCGCAGTATTCCCGCTACGTGTAAATGTACCCTTAGGGAAGATGCCCAGTTTAGAACGGTCAATTTCGTATAGCCTATTTGGGGGTTCTGCATTAAAAGAGGGGGTTGTCTATTCAGAATCCTCATTTTTTTTGGCCAGTGAAAAAGTATCCAAAGGGGTTGCCCAGTTACCGAACAACTCTACTTCAGTAGAGTTCACGGCTACTCTGTGAAGAATACTTCAGTAGGACTGAAGGGGTTAAAATAATAAACTGAAACATACTTACTAGAGATGAGCGAGCGTACTCGGTTCGGGTGTTTTTGCACTTGAAAACCGCTTTTTCCAAGTAATTGACTACTCGGACGAAAAGATTCAGGGGGCGCCAGGGGTGAGCGGGGGGTTGCAGAGGGGAGTGGGGGGGGGGGGGGGGGGAGAGAGCTCCCCCCTGTTCCCCACTGCTACCCCCACGCCGCCCCCCGGCGCCCCCCCGGATCTTTTCGTCCGAGTAGTCAGTTACTTGGAAAAAGCGGTGCTCGAATGCAAAAACACCCGAACCGAGTACGCTCGCTCATCTCTAATACTTACCCCTTATTGGTCACTGGGATCCGGCGCTGCGGTCTCGGTGGTTGTTGTGGTCACTGACGTCACAGGAACTCAGGTGACTGCTGCAGCGTCACGTTACTGAACTCCTGGCATCATGGCGCTCAGGCTGTAAGCGCCAAAGCCGGGAGAATGAGTGGTGACGCGGCAGCCCCTCATATACTAAAGTATGTTGTTACAAAAAATAGCTTTTCACAATCTTGTATCACTCCAGATTCTCACATCACCTTTTGCATTGAAATATTGGTACAATGTTGCAGCACTCCGAACTTTCACCTACACAATGCAGAGACCTGAACGACTGCTGATATAAACTGTCTCACTTCTCAGTCCCCTATTTACCTTTTACATAGTAACCTCACAATGAAACGTGAAAGCTGAACTAAAAACAGCATTGGCACATACTGAAATTTGCTTCCAAAGGTAACACTAATGTATTGAGCAAAACCTGTCCGGTCAGACCTGATGCAACAAAAGAGATCACAAACAGCTTTCAGAAATATATTTGGCAAGAGCAGGCATTAAATTAATCCCGTATGCTACCGGTATATTTAACCCTTTCCAATCCAATTTGTATCCCCGTTTTCCTAGGGGGCTTACTCTTTTTCTGCCGTTATACAATGGCGCTATCTGCTGGCTAAAGCCAGTACTGCATGAGGTGACATGTTGGATAGGCTCCGACAGCAGAGAGGCTGGCAATATACAGTAAGAGAACCCCGACGGATGTCTTCCAACATCGGAGCTGTACAGCCTTAAATCATAATGTCTTTAGACGTCAGACAGTGGATTGGAAAGGGTTAAGTGTTTCCATTTAAATAATGTCCTCTTCTTCAGGGACCTAGCTGGGGGGAGCGTGGGGGGCAGATTGGGTAGACCGGAGGTTGGCAACAACCTACTACTATGGCCATGATATCCCGATACAGAGCTAAAGCTGCCCATGCAGAGCAAATCCATAGATATAAAATTTGAATCAGCTGGCAGTCACTAGTTCGTAGAATCCTTTGTGAAAATGCTCCACCAGCAACATGCCAGGCGGAACTGGCCAACGACAGAGAAAGCTAAAAAATATCAAAGAAACACAAAATATTTGCATGAAGTGGTAAATGAATGGTCATCAGATGTCATGTGACCTACGAACAGGAATTTGTAGTGCAGCAGGAAACTGCAGTAGTACTTAATACTTTTTTGCATATCATGTTGATTAATATGTACACCAAGCTTGAGGTAGCATAAGAAAGAGAAAAGTATCTAAGTGTATGCTCAAGAAATCTAATGTGTATTTCCAAAGCAGAAATCTGAGGCTCAGGGTGGCTTCACACGGGCATGAGCGCAATTGCGTATGCCTAAGTGCAAGTTTTGTGCAAGATGACAAGGCTTTTTGGCGCACGTATCGGTGTACATTTTTCTGCCCGCAGCACGTGTTCATTTATATGCCTCAAACAAATACACCGATTGAAAAGGCCAAATAGTTACAGTTGCTGCGTATGCTTTTCTGCGCATGCATCGGCATATTTTACTGTACTTTTTGGGCCGGCAAGGCATGTTTATTTGGGCACAGCAAACAAAGTCGGACAGATTGAAACGTTTAATTAGTCTTACTGAGTTCCAGATGTGTTCTTTTTGCAGCAGAATTGCACAGTGTCTCAAGCATGTCCTTACGTATTGTGCGCGCATTTGTGCACCCCACACTGGCTTCTTTGGATACTTCTGGTGCGCGAATGCACAGAAAGATAGCACGCTCTAGCACAGCCAAAAATGTGCATGCAAAGTATATGCATGTGAATGAGCCCATTGTAATCAGTGGGTTCTATTAATTGAGTATTGTGCATACAGATTTTGCGTATGCAAAAACTTGCCCAAATACGCCTGTGGAAGCTGCCCTCACCCTTGAATTTATGCTGCGGATTTACTGTGCATGTGGGTGCGCAGAAGATCTGTATGGGGATTAGCTGCAATGTCATTCAATGCGGCTATCCTCCTGCGTTTCCATCTGAGATAAGTGTAAACTACTCTCTTCCACAGCAGCGTCAAAAATCCAGCTGGAAAATATCCTATGCATGTGAACAGGGCTGGTGAAATCCCATTTACATACATGGAATAGAATCATAGAATGGTAGAGTTGGAAGGGACCTCCAGGGTCATCGGGTCCAACACTCTGCTCAATGCAGGATTCACAAAGTCATCCCAGACAGATGTCTATCCAGCCCTTGTTTAAACACTTCCATTGAAGGAGAACTCACCACCTCCTGTGGTAACCTGTTCCACTCATTGATCACCCTCACTGTCTAATATCTAATCTGTGTCTCCTCTCTTTCATCCCATTGCTTCTAGTCTTTCCTTGTACAAATGAGAATAGGGCTAATCCCTCTGACCCAGAATGCGGACTGCCACTGGGTTTGACATGGATTTCCATGCCAAAATCGATGTCAAATCTGACAAATGTAAAGGGACCTTTATATGCCCAACAGATTGATTCACAAATTACGCCCGTGCTATTTTGATAATGTGATGCAAATTGCTGACATTGCAGATTCCATAACATTTCACGGTAAAGAAGCACAATTTTTACTGTCGCTTAGGTGAAATTCGATAGATTTCATGGTAAGTCCATGGGATCTGTTGAGTGTCAGTGGTGACGGTCATGCTACAGTCCCGGCACTGTGTCATGTTTTACATTTACATAGCAATGATGCCGATGTGAACAGAGTCTTAGAAATTCTTGGATCCTACAACAACGTAAAACTTGCCGATTTTGTTTACTACTTACAATGATTGTCAAATCTTTGAAAAATCAAATGTTTTAATAGTTTTGCCCTCCTCCCTCCCCTACGAGAAAGCAATAAAAACAAAAATAGCCGAAACCCAGCGGTATACAAACAGAAAGCAAGGCTAATTGATCTAACAGGAATGGCTCTGAGATTATTTCCTTCAGTCGGTACTTGCTGTGACGCACTCACTTTGGAACAAGTACGTCCTCTGCTAGTAATTTGCTGGAATGAGACACAGAACCACATGCAGAAAGGTCTTATCTAGAGGTTTGAAGATGGAATCAGAATTTCTGGTTTGTTTGCCATCTGCAAGCTGTGGACATTGGATGTATCTACTGATGCTTATTAGAGATGAGCGAGCATACTCGCTAAGGGCAATTACTCGATCGAGCATTGCCCTTAGCGAGTACCTGCCCGCTCGGGAGCAAAGATTCGGCTGCCGGCGGCGGGCGGGGAGCGGAGAGGAACGGAGGGGAGATCTCTCTCTCCCTCTCTCCCCCCCGCTTCCCCCTGCTCACTGCCGCAACTCACCTCTCACCCGCGCCGGCAGCCGAACCTTTTCTTCCAAGCGGGCAGGTACTCGCTAAGGACAATGCTCGATCGAGCAATTGTCCTTAGCGAGTATGCTCGCTTATCTCTAATGCTTATATGTGTGATCGGCAAAGTTATTTAAAATGTCATTTTATATCATGAATGCACATGCAATATTTATTATTATTTTGTGCAGATTTTCTTCTCTGCTTTAACCCTTTAGTGACCACCCATAAGTGTTTTCACTGACTTTTCCTCAGCTTCTGCGCATGTGCCCGCTAGCAAAATGGCGAACGCATGCGCAAAATCTGCAGAGGGCCCAGAATATTTGAAATCCCCTTGCTCCTGGCTACCAAAGGTAGCCAAGAGGCTGGAGCTGTCACCAGGGGCTGCAATGAGCGGTCCCAGGTCACGTGATTCCCGTTATCCAATGAATAACGTCGATAACATGAAAATTTTTAAAAAGTTTAAAAAGTTAAAGGGGTTTTCCTGGGAGAATACTACTGATGACCTATTCTCGGGATAGGGTCATCAATAGTTGATTGGCTATTTGAATGTAATTGAGTATAGTGGCAGCATGAGCAGAAAATCGATTTCTAGTTGATTGGTTGGTGTCTGTCGCTTAGGGTTCCGACTGATCAGCTGATTGTGCACCCCGGTGACAGTGCCGCAATTATATAGGGATCAGAGCGGAAGTCTTTGCTTCAACCTCTGTGAAGTGGCCGGCACATGTAAATCAATGGCAGCCGTGTCTGCAGTTTAGAAGCACCGGCCACTACAGAGATGAAACTTCTAACCAGAGGACTCTGAATTTTTTTCCCTGACGCTGACCTTCCCCAGCTTCTGCAACCGCCAGCAAAATGGCAGATGCAAGTGCAGGAACCAGGGATGGCCTGGGAAATTTAAAACTTCTTGCTTCCGGCTACCAAAGATAGCGGACAGCCTGGAGCAGTGACCAGAGGCCCCGATGAGCGACCCCTGGTCATGTGATCGCCGATATCCAATGGTATAGAAAGGTAGCAATCTACCTGTAATGCCTACTTAATTTACAAGAAGTCCCCGCTCACCTTCCTGCAGTTCCAGGAGCAGCTTGTTGAGCGCCGTCTGTTGAAGACCATCGCACCTCAGCAAAGTTACGAGTCTGAGGAGGTGCAAAGGTTCACAGAGCGCCACTTTTTACACCCCCACCCTGCCACTGAGGTCAAGAAATACCCCCCAAAAAGTGTTGGGCTTCCAACTAGCATGGGAGGAGGAGGGATACCTGTTTTTATGGCCAATGTGCCCATCCCAACCAGCCTCCGTAATTACGCCTGTTTTGAGACATACCACACAGGTTTACAGTATTACTTTTATCTAACATTTAGGGAATGCCAAAGGGGAAGTCAATTTTTTTTCATTTTTTTTTCTGCACAAGTGAACAATGGTGGGTTGTCCCTCCATTATAGACCTAGCCATGTGTCCTATGAGCAGAATGGGACTAAAATTGGGGGTGCATCTCCCCAGTTTTCCCTACTTGAAACAAAGAAAACTGTCATGAAAGTGACATTTTTGTGAAAAAATGAAATTTAATTTATTTTTTACCTGCTTTATAATACTTTTTGCAAAAAACGGTGGGGTTAGAATGCTCTGTACACACATAGTTAAATGGGCTACGGGGTCTAGATTTCCAAATGGAGTCGTTCTATCGTTTTGGCAACTTGTTGGCTCTAAAAGTGAGCAATGGGGCCTGGTTTTTATTAGTTGAACCCTAAAAGCCAAAGGGCGTTCCCTCCATGAGGCCTAGCCATGTGTCCAGTAAGCAGATTGTGGCTATAATGGGTATGTTTCTGAGCACTTGACAAAGTGGGGTATCCATTCGCACGTCTTCATTCATAAGTGTGCTTTACCATTGAGTCATTTAAAAAATATATATTTTTAAAATGACACAATTACAAAAAAAATGAAAATTGTAATTTTTCCTTCTGCTTTGCTTAGATTCATTCGAAAACTGTGGAATTAAAATACGCAGAACACCTCTAGATGATTTCGTTAAGGGGTCATTTGTGGGAGTTCTCCATCGTTTTGACTGCTCAAGAGCTCTACAAGTGTGCAATGTGTCTGTTCTAAAAGCCACGGACTGCTCCTTTCGGTTTTGGCATAGAGGCATAAGATTATAGCCACAATGGGTATGTTTCTAAACACAGGACAAACAGGAATATCCATTTTGGGGTGCAAATCCTCATTTTCATGTGCACTACAGAGAAAAAACTGTCTTTAAAATGATATTTGCAATTATATGAAATTTTATTTTTTTCTCCTCCAAATTGCATTACCTCCTGAAAAAAAACTGTGGGGTCATAATACTCATATGACCCCTCAGTGAATACATTAAGGAGTGCATTTTTAAAATGGGATCATTTCTGGGGGTATCTATCATTCTTACACCCATGAGCCTTTGCAATCTTGGCTTGGTGCAAGAAAACAAAATGTTTCTCAAGATTTTATCAATGTTAAGTTTGTACGTCTCCTAAATGGTTAAAAAAAAGTCTAAAGATTTTCAAATGTGCTTCCAGAATAAAGTAAACAGATAGAAATATATATCTCATCAAAATGTGTGCAATACGTTTGCTCATATTTCACACATTGCAGTTGAAAATGTGTAGAAATGACAATTTTTTTCAAAATTTTAGCATGCTATGGAAAAGGGATTCTTCCTGCACACAAGTGGAAACCAATTGCAGTTTTTGCCTGAACCACAGCTCGTTTGCAACTGACATTGCGGAAAAAGCAGGAGTTTAAAAAAAAAAAAAAAAATCAGTACTGCGCATAACCAATGCGAGCCATGTGGACCATCTGCAGTACTGATGAAAAAAAAAAAAAAGGCAGGTATGTGTGGGAACTGCTGTCGCCAGGGCCGGATTCTGCATGCGGAATCCTATCCACCTGTGTGCAGGCTTCCTTAAAGTGATACACGTCACATTTCTAAAATTTGGTCTGGTCATTAAGGCGCAAACAGGCTTGGTTACTTAAGGCCCATTTAGACGGGACGAATATTGGGCAAACGATGCACTCGTGCCCGCAGGTACCTTCTCACATGCTTTTACCCAGGAGTGCGTATCGTTGCTTCACAGCGGGCGGCTGCAGGAGATTTCTCTCCTCGCTCTCCCCTGCCCCTCTCCATTCACTTAACACAGCAGCTGTTCAGTACTGAACTGCTGCTATTTACACTGAACGATCAGTGTTCAGAATTTTATGCAGCTTAAAATCCTGAATGATGAGTGTGCATAGCAGTTGTTCAGTACTGAACAGCGGGGGAGAGCGAGAAGAGAAATCTCCTGCAGCCGCCCCACTGTGAAGCAAGGATACTCGCTCCTGTGCAAAAGCACGTGAGTGGCTACTTGCGGGGACGGGTGTCAGGCATTGTTTGTCTGACACTCGTCCTGTCTAAATGGGCCTTAGGGGGTTAAGTAATGTCAGTAAAAGTACTGTATATGTCTTTCTTTTGTGTGATAAAATGTATGTTCCTTAAAGGGGTTGAACCAGAATTTCAAGTTATTCCTTATCCACAGAATATTCAGATTACTTTAATTTTCAATAGATCTATCTCATATATGTATCATTATATAGCTATTAGCAAATAGGGGAAGATAGTCTGTGGAGGTACATTTCCATCCCGTGCTTGCACTTTTTTCCAGGGAGCATTGCTTGGCCTGTATAAAACTCCTTATGCCAATTTAGTGCTCTTCTCAAGGAGAAACTTTATCCCCCCAGACCCACATCAAAGGCTTCTCCCGAAATCCAACCAGTGCTCTGCGCTAATGAGCAGCAAACACTCCGAAACAGTCTTCCTGCAGATGGTTGTCTTCTTCTGGAGAAGACTCTGGTTTGGCTTATATCCTTAGTCATATTGTCACGTTCTCTTGAAAATTGAACTATTGAACTCAAGGCGCTGTGGAGTTGTTTTCCTACGCCATATTTGCACTGCATGGCCTATATTAGGGCCTCGGCAGAGCTTGCATAGTTCCAGTGAGAATATCTTGCATATAATATCCTGCATTAGAGGGGTTGTTGTTCCTGTCCATATGATATATGTAATTGATAGGTTATCAGTGTCCCCCACTATTAGCCACTCTGACGGCTCCCTCTAGTGGAATTAGTGATCTCAACAGTTAGACCGGATTCACACGACCGTATTTGCGCTCGCAATATGCAGAGAGTAAAACTAGAGATGAGCGAACGTGCGCATTTAGAGCTATTACTCGAACGAGCATCGCTTTTTTCGAGTAACTGTCTAGTCGGGCAAAAAGATTTGGGGGGCGGCGGGGGCGGGGTGGAGCTGGGGGTGGAGGGGGTGGCAGGGGGAAGAGGGGGGAGCTTTCTCTCCCCCCCGCTCACCCCCGGCGCCCCCCTAATCTTTTCACCGGATTAGGCAGTTACTCGAAAAAAGCGATGCTCGATTGAGTAATTGCTCTAAACGAGCACGTTCGCTCATCTCTAAAACCCATTGGTTTCTGTGAGTTAATTCACGAGTGCATATTTTGTGTGGGCAATTGTGTCACGCAAAAATAAAATACGCAGCATGCTCGATTTTCCTGTGCATTTATGCAGGGAAATAGAACATATGAAACTAATTAGGCTAATTAGCTATTTCAATATACTGGACTGTGGCTGCAAGTTTCTTTTGCGCGTGTAAATGCGCGTACAAAAGGTACCGCAAAAATGCAATCCCCGATGAGCAAAAATGTGCCACACGCGCTCGTGTGCCATAGGCCTTAGACCCATGGCAGTCAGCTGGATTTAATAAGGGGTTTTCTAGTTGGGACAACCGCTTTGATTTTGAGCTGCATTACGTTTTCTTCTAGAGTTAAATATAAGTTTCACATCTAAGTTGGGGATTCCGCTTTCCTACTGCTTTCAAGGAACAGAAAGGGGAATCCCCGCAGCTGAACAGTTCTGTCTCTGGCCAGAAACGAACAGCGCCGGACGCACTCCATTGACTATACGGTCCAGCTTCTTTCCGCTCAGCTGCCCGGCTGTTGGACAGAAGAAAAATCACTGCAAGCACCACTTTTTCTTCCGGCATTTTCAGCTGTATCTCCGACAGAACCTCCGGCTGTAGGGTCCGACGCAGATGTGAAATCGGACGTAATGAGATATTTCTAATGGTTATTTATATACAACTAGTTAATAATTATAATTTTTAGCTGAAATATTACAAGTCTTTATCCCTGAGCATTCTTGGGGGAAAATTTGACTTGGGCATCTGAAGTAAGATACCAGAATCCAAATTGGGGAATTTGTGTATTATCTTCCACCTACTGTGGGAGAGGAATTCGGCCACGACACATGGCACTGAGACACTGCTACCATTTACGTCATTCCGACTGGTGGTCCGTAACTGTAAACCATCTATACCGTCTTCAGCAAGTAACATGGTGTGGCCTGTTTGTCAGCACCTCCCTCCATATCGGTTGAGCGGTAGGCCCTGCGATAGGGCATTCGCATAATGCTTCCTGGTGCCAGAACAGCAGTTAAAGGGATCGGACTATGCCTTGTGGTTCTTATATACGGGACGACTGTCGGGCACAAATGCGCCCAACAACCGTCCCAGCGATGATCGCTTCTGTGCTTTTACACAGCAGCGATCATTGCTCAGTGAATGGAGGCGGAAGGGGCTGGAACGCCCATCTGCATTCACAGTAAACAGACAGTCGTTCATAGATGGGAGGACTCATACAGCTTGTATACCATCAGCAACCTGGGGTACATTAGAGTAGTGGATTTCTGATAGGACAACCATAACAATGTAGGTAAAGTAAAAATGTACATTTTTCAAAACACATTAGAGGCATGGCTAGCTATAAACCACAAAACACCTGAACCAGATGTCACCATAGTCTAATGGGAGCCATATACTGGCTCTGTACAATATATAGCCATGTGCACGAGCCCTAATTCTTTTCCTGCTTTGCCACCTAGTGGCGATAAGGATTATATTTCAGGTTAGACGTTTCTTCCATGGCTGTTAATGATTAAGTCTAAAATAAGAGGTGAATATAAAGTCTAGGATCTGGCATGAACTATATTGAGGTGCGAGGGATGTATGTGACAGCAATAGATGTGGATCCGCTGTGCCACAAAACACCTTTAGCTTAGGTCTAGATCTGGGGGGGCTGCACTTGGAGCTCCCCAATTTTCACCCTTTAACCCCACCAGTCAGGATCTGTTCTTTGCTGCAGGGGACTCCAGACCATTACCTTAGAAACAGTCTCAGTGATGTTGCTGCTGATACAACCTAGTCAGAACTACCACAATGCAGTACTAGAGAGGAGGTGGAGGAACAGAGCCGACGTCAAAACAGGTAGTACTCTTGCATGAAGTTTTCTGTAATGCAATACTAGAAGATGTAGACACAAATAGTCAAAATCAGGACATAAGCTCATATAACTTTAACCCTTTCCAATCCACTGTCTGAAGACCTACTTATTGAAGGCTGTACAGCTCCGATGTTGGAAGACATCTGGCAGGGTATTCTTACTGTATATTACTGGCTGCTCTGTTGTCGGGGGCCTCTCCAGCATGTCCCATACTGCAGTACTGGCTCTAGCCAGCAGATGGTGCCATTGTTTAATGGCAGAAAGAGAAAGCCCCCTAGGAAACCCTGAATCCAAAATTGGATTGCAAAGGGTTAAGTCAAGCCAGGGCTCGAGGCACGCAGCAGACAGAGTAAAACGTGGTCAATAAAGAAGTTGAGGTCAGGAGAGGAGAAGTTGGGAAAGCTGAGTGCAACAGGCATGGATCAAAACCCGGAGAGCAGACAGAACACTATAATAACTTTGCCCACTAAAAGACTAATTGCTCAGTAGGGAGGGTTCCATAAAGAGCAGGCAGCTTGTATGGATTGGTCAGGGATGGAAAAGCTAGATGCCCGTGCTAGCCTTTTAAAAGGCAGGCCAGCCATGCGCACCCACCCTATGGGAACCAGTAAACAAAAAGGCGCTGGCCATGACCTATGGCAGGAGAAAACGAGGGATGATCCACTAAGAAGGAATTGGGTCTAGCAGCTGAATAGAAATAGATATGGCATAATAGTATGGTCTGAAAACGTGATATTCTCAATACGAGCATTAGACAGCAGGATAATTAATGGTGCTGTAAGAAAAAGTGTCAAGCAGCAGGGGATCCTGAAGAGGGTGCCTGAATTTTCCAGAGAGGGGTCAAGAGTCAAATTAAAGTCTCCACTCAGTATCAGGACACGCTCAGCAAAATAATCCAACCAGACAAGAAAAGTAGAAAGTTCCTGCAATTGACCAATATTGGGTAAGTAACAGGCAGCAGAAGTAAGAACTTGAGGCATAATCTGCCCCTTGATGAAGAAAATATATCCCTCTCCATCAGTGCGAGACTCCATCAATGTCCAAGGTAGTGTGTTAGATATTAAAATGCTTGTGCCCTGGTATTTAGAGTCAGGATAGTTTTAACCAGTGGTATAAAACAGTTTGTTATCTCTGGGCCACATTGGAAGGGGAATACTAACAAATGCCGATAAGCCAAAATAAAAAGTCTGTGCATAATTTTTGTAATATCCACTGTGATGATGTATCAGATTTTGGACCTACAGTCGTTAGGCCGTCAGCCATTTTGTCCTATGTACCTGGCCTTATATTCAGCAATCCATTTGCTATCTACTAGATAATCCCTGAATAGGTGGAAAGGAGTGACAGGTTTAGCAGCTTTTTCCCCAGCCTGTCAATATGTGCACATAGGAAAAGCCTTGTCTCACCTGCCTGGACAAGAGCTGTGCTGTGATGTAAATAACCCCCATTCTCTCTCTCCCACCTGTATGTGTTGGGTGATATTAGCATGAGGATGCTGACCATGCAGGTGTTAATTAAGTTTAGGAAAACCCTTCTTGTGTTAATTTCCTCTTCCAGACTAGACAGGGCCGAAAGAATCCATATTGAGGAAATCTTTAATAAGAACATTTGGTCATGTGAAGGTCCCAGCCGCAAATGATTTAGATTTTCAAAATCGGGTGTCCCAGACGGCCAAAACGCATCAACTCATGATGCGTTAAGTGCTCAGGAACCCTTTCAAATTACGTAACCCCATAACTTGTTGGGATTGCGGCTGTCCGTTTGGTACTCACACGTAGCTAAAATCATAAACAGAAATATGGCGGGCACGATCGGAGGCTCTCCCACCGAGATATGACCAAACATAAATAAATATGATTCCTTAGAGCTCCTACAAGTCCAACCTTCCATTCGCTGTATGACCCCAGAAGGGGCGGGGAGGAAGTGTGTTCTAGGGACACTTTAAAATGTGGGCCCCCTCAGGTCTCATTTGTCGATCCACGGAGCTATACTGCGGTATATGGACTTTCCTATGTTCTGGCTCTCCGCCGCCCAGACCCCTTTGGGCAGTGTATCCCAAGAGCTGGTAACTTTCTTTTAATCTCTCCTGTTTTATTTTAAATCTGCTGAGTGTGTATTCATATTGTATTCCTTATTCTCTCATGTAACCACCTTTTTCCTTGTATACCTTTGTACATTCTGTATATATTGCACTGCTAGACCTTTTTCTAGAATAAAACTACAATTTATCAGTTGAAGCCTTGTCCGTTTTAACAACGAACCATAATACTCCGAAGATTGTGTTAATAATTTATAGATCGGGTCCAATGCCCGTGAACATTGGTGGTGGCAGCTGTGTATGGGTATTGTAGAGCGCTGAGGTGCGTTAGAACGGATCAGGCGGTGATTTGAGCTTTCGCTTCGCATGCATGCAGAAGCCCCGAGGAAGCTAGGTACAAATCAGCCTGTATTCTAACGACTCCACGCTTACAATACCGCTAGAGTGATCGAGGACTGAGGTGGGATCGATAGGTATCGTCCCCCTCTCCCTCTCCTGTGTCCGGTACATGACATCCACCACCAAAGATAAGCAAAAAAAGCCTGATATAATAATTCCAATCCAAACAATTCCTATCATCCTCCAGTTTTACAAACATCGTCTTCTACAGTCCTCCACACAACCCCCATCGCCCTCCACAATCTTCTAAACAAGCCCCATCATCCAAACAAGCCCAGTCATCATCCATAGTCCTCCAAACAACCCCGATTGTCCTCCACTGTGCCACCAAACAGCTGTCCTCATTTCCCTAATAACCCCGGCTGTCAGGCCATATGGACTCTAAATTGGAGTCAGTAGTTGCTCCTGCATGCAAGCCTGGACACAGAAAACTGTCCAGGCTCATATGCAGTTCGTGGCCATGGGCTTGTTTCTGACCAGGGGAGGGACACAGCATCAGTTGGCCATGATGAGACCACTGTCTCTTATCCTCACCTTGATACTGAATAAAAGCAGTCAGGTCTGAGGAGGAAAGAGAATGACTGCTGTACGCTGACCCTGGAGTGACAGAGTCAAACAATCACAGTGCTGTAAATGATGTCCACTGCCCCATCATCTGTATGAGCCTTTTGGCCACTGCCAGGTATCACCTGCAGCCTCACCTCCTCCAGATTTAGCCCCCCCCCCTTTGTGTTAGGCATTCATAGCCATCCTGAGACATGTGGCCTGCAGGCCGTGGGTTGGACACTCCTGGTATATATACAATCATTGTAAAAGAAAAAAGTCAAGCATCTAGGAGTTGTCAGAATTAAATGAAACGTTCTATGTGTGATTGTAACATTGATATAAGTAAGTGATTACAATATCAGAGCAAAAGCATCATTTATTGCGGAAAACTGAACACTTGAAGGGAGGATCTAGAACCGTGTTGTGCCGCCTCTAGCTTAGATGCAAGATGTGATACGGGTGGGCATGGAGGGCTCTAGTACCCTGTGTACTGCCTCTAGCTTGTATACAGGATGTGATACGGGTGGGCATGGAGGCTCTAGTACCCTGTTGTACTGCCACTAGCTTGTATACAGGATGTGATACAGGCAGGCATGGAGGCTCTAGTACTCTGTTGGGCCATCTCTAGCTTGGATGCAAGATGTGATATGGGCAGGCATGGTAATGCAGGCGGGCATACAGGTTTTGTATGTTATCCTGTAGCATATTGGTCCACATTTGCTGTAACTGAGGCTCTAGATTGCACAAACTTGTAGGCTGTTGAAGTTGGGGTCCCAGATGGTCCCATACATGTTCAGGACTGGCTCGCAGTTCTGCTCCCCTAGGGGACACCTTGTGTGCGCATATTTTCCTGATTCACCAGCCGGGTAAAGACTCTGCCCAATATTCCAGCTGTCACCCAATTTCACTGCTAAACGTTGACATCAAACTGTTTTCTAAGATACTGGCTGCTTGCCTTATCTCTCTTCTATCAGGCATCATTCACCTGTACCAAGCTGGTTTTATGGTGGGTTGTGAAGCACATGACAATGCCACTAAAGCCATAAATCTGATATTGAAGGCCTGCTCAGAACATCTACCTCTCATGTTTTTAATTGACTGATGCAGAGAAGGATAGTTTTGATAGGGTCATCTGGACCTTCATGGAAGAAACCCCACGGTTTATTGGCCTGAGTTCCAACATGCTGAACTGGATCACTGCTCTTTATAAAGGTCCCTCCTTTGAGGTCCAGGTGCACGGTGTCTTTTCAGTGGTGTTGAATAGAGATGAGCGAACGTACTCGTCCGAGCTTGATATTCGTGCGAATATTAGGGTGTTCGGGATGCTCGTTACTCTTAACGAGTACCACGCGATGTTCCGGTTACATTCAGTTTCCTCTCTGAGACGTTAGCGCGCTTTTCTGGCCAATTGAAAGACAGGGAAGGCATTACAACTTCCCCCTGTGACATTCAAGCCCTATACCACCCCCCTGCTGTGAGTGGCTGGGGCGATCAGATGTCACCCGAGTATAAAAGTCGGCCCCTCCCGCGGCTCGCCTCAGATGCCTTGTGACTGAGTTAGCTGAGGGAAAGTGCTGCTGCTGGTGCTGCTGTAGGGAGAGTGTTAGGAGTGAGTGTAGGCTTCAAGAACCCCAACGGTCCTTCTCAGGGCCACATCTATCCGTGTGCAGTACTGTGGAGGGTGCTGTCAGCAGTGTTGCACAAATTTTTTTTTTTTCAAAATCGGCAGTCTGCAGAGCATTGCGCCTTGCAGTAATACTACAGGGACAGAAGTGGTGCTTAGGTAGGGAGAGTGTTAGGAGTGAGTGTAGGCTTCAAGAACCCCAACGGTCCTTCTTAGGGCCACATCTATCCGTGTGCAGTACTGTGCAGGCTGCTGTTAGCAGTGTTGCATATGTTTTTCTTTTCAAAATCGGCTGTCTGCAGAGCATTGCGCCTTGCAGTAATACTACAGGGAGAGAATTGTGTAGGCAGGGCCAGAAGACATATATTATTGATTGAATATAGTCAGTGGGCCCTCCATTTCCCAAAAAGGGAAAAATTGTATTTGTCCTGCAGTCTTGCGCCAATTTATTTGCTGCCTGGGAAAAGTAACCGCTGTGCTGCACTTCATATAACTGCATTTCTGTGCAACACATATCTTATCTGATTGAATATAGTCAGTGGGCCCTCCGTTTCCCAAAAAGGGAAACATTCTATTTGTCCTGCAGGCTTGCGCCAATTTATTTGCTGCCTGTGAAAAGTAACCGCTCTGCTGCACTTCATATAACTGCATTTCTGTGCAACACATATCTTATCTGATTGAATATAGTCAGTGGGCCCTCCGTTTCCCAAAAAGGGAAACATTCTATTTGTCCTGCAGGCTTGCGCCAATTTATTTGCTGCCTGTGAAAAGTAACCGCTCTGCTGCACTTCATATAACTGCATTTCTGTGCAACACATATCTTATCTGATTGAATATAGTCAGTGGGCCCTCCGTTTCCCAAAAAGGGAAACATTCTATTTGTCCTGCAGGCTTGCGCCAATTTATTTGCTGCCTGGGAAATCACTGGTAATACAGCATGCTGAGGGGTAGGGGTAGGCCTATAGGACGTGGACGCGGGCGAGGACGCGGAGGCCCAAGTCAGGGTGTGGGCACAGGCCAAGCCAGTGCGGTGGCCAGGGGGTAGAGGCAGGGCCAGACCGAATAATCCACCAACTGTTTCCCAAAGTGCCCCCTCGCGCCATGCCACCCTGCAGAGGTCAAGGTGCTCTACGGTGTGGCAGTTTTTCACAGAGACGCCTGACGACCGACGAACAGTGGTGTGCAACCTTTGTCGCGCCAAGATCAGCTGGGGAGGCACCACCAACAGCATGCGCAGGCATATGATGGCCAAGCACCCCACAAGGTGGGACGATGCCCGTTCACCGCCTCCGGTTTGCACCACTGCCTCTCCCCCTGTGCCCCAACCTGCCACTGAGATCCAACCCCCCTCTGAGGACACAGGCACTACCGTCTCCTGGCCTGCACCCACACCCTCACCTCCGCTGTCCTCGGCCCCATCCAGCAATGTCTGTCAGCGTAGCGTCCAGACGTCGCTAGCGCCACAGTTTGAGCGCAAGCGCAAATACGCCGCCACGCACCCGCACGCTCAAGCGGTAAACGTGCACATTGCAAAATTGATCAGCCTAGAGATGCTGCCGTATAGGCTTGTGGAAACAGAGGCTTTCAAAAGCATGATGGCGGCGGCGGCCCCGCGCTACTCGGTTCCCAGTCGCCACTACTTTTCCCGATGTGCCGTCCCAGGCCTGCACGAACACGTCTCCCGCAACATTGTACGCGCCCTCACCAACGCGGTTACTGCCAAGGTCCACTTAACAACAGACACGTGGACAAGCACAGGCGGGCAGGGCCACTATATCTCCCTGACGGCACATTGGGTGAATTTAGTGGAGGCTGGGACAGAGTCAGAGCCTGGGACCGCTTACGTCCTACCCAACCCCAGAATTGCGGGCCCCAGCTCGGTGGTGGTATCTGCGGGGGTGTATGCTTCCTCCACTAAACCACCCTCCTCCTACGCAACCTCTGTCTCGCAATCAAGATGTGTCAGCAGCAGCACGTCGCCAGCAGTCGGTGTCACGCGGCGTGGCAGCACAGCGGTGGGCAAGCGTCAGCAGGCCGTGCTGAAAGTACTCAGCTTAGGAGATAAGAGGCACACGGCCCACGAACTGCTGCAGGGTCTGACAGAGCAGACCGACCGCTGGCTTGCGCCGCTGAGCCTCCAACCGGGCATGGTCATGTGTGACAACGGCCGTAAGCTGGTGGCAGCTCTGCAGCTCGGCAGCCTCACGCACGTGCCATGCCTGGCCCATGTGTTTAATTTGGTGGTTCAGCGCTTTCTGAAAAGCTACCCCCACTTGTCATACCTGCTCGGAAAGGTGCGCCAGCTCTGCGCACATTTCCGCAAATCACACATGCACGCTGCCACCCTGCGGACCCTGCAACATCGGTTTAATCTGCCAGTGCACCGACTGCTGTGCGACGTGCCCACACAGTGGAACTCTACGCTCCACATGTTGGCCAGGCTCTATGAGCAGCGTAGAGCTATAGTGGAATACCAACTCCAACTTGCGCGGCGCAGTGGGAGTCAGCCTCCTCAATTCTTTACAGAAGAGTGGGCCTGGTTGGCAGCCATCTGCCAGGTCCTTGGAAAATTTGAGGAGTCTACCCAGATGGTGAGCGGCGATGCTGCAATCATTAGCGTCACCATTCCTCTGCTATGCATCTTGAGAAGTTCCCTGCAAAGCATAAAGGCAGATGCTTTGCGCTCGGAAACAGAGCCGGGGGAAGACAGTATGTCGCTGGATAGTCAGAGCACCCTCCTGTCTATATCTCAGCGCGTTCAGGAGGAGGAGGAGGAGCATGAGGAGGATGAGGAGGAGGGGGAAGAGACAGCTTGGCCCACTGCTGACAGTACCCATGCTGCTTGCCTGTCATCCTTTCAGCGTGTATGGCCTGAGGAGGAGGAGGAGGAGGATCCTGAAAGTGATCTTCCTAGTGAAGACAGCCATGTGTTGCGTACAGGTACCCTGGCACACATGGCTGACTTCATGTTAGGATGCCTTTCTCGTGATCCTCGCGTTACACGCATTCTGGCCACTACGGATTACTGGGTGTACACACTGCTCGACCCACGGTATAAGGAGAGCCTTTGCACTCTCATTCCTGAAGAGGAAAGGGGTTCGAGAATGATGCTATACCACAGGGCGCTGGTGGACAAACTGATGGAAAACTTCCCATCCGACAGCGCTAGTGGCAGAAGGCACAGTTCCGAGGGCCAGGTAGCAGGGGAGGCGCAGAGATCAGGCAGCATGTACAGCGCAGGCAGGGGAACATTCTTCAAGGCCTTTGCCAGCTTTATGGCTCCCCAGAAAGACTGTGTCACCGGTCCCCAGTCAAGGCTGAGTCGGCGGGAGCACTGTAAAAGGATGGTGAGGGAGTACGTAGCCGATTGCAGCACCGTCCTCGGTGACGCCTCTGCCCCCTACAACTACTGGGTGTTGAAGCTGGACACGTGGCCTGAACTCGCGCTGTATGCCCTGGAGGTGCTTGCTTGTCCTGCGGCTAGCGTCTTGTCAGAGAGTGTGTTTAGTGCGGCTGGGGGAATCATCACAGATAAGCGTACCCGCCTGTCAACTGACAGTGCCGACAGGCTTACACTCATCAACATGAACAAAGCCTGGATTTCCCCAGACTTCTCTTCTCCACCAGCGGACAGCAGCGATACCTAAGCAATACGTAGGCTGCACCCGCGGATGGAAGCATCGTTCTCTCTCACCATCCAAAACGGGGACATTTCTGCTTCATCAATCTGTGTATAATATTCCTCCTCCTCCTCCTCCTCCTGCTCCTCCTCCTGAAACCTCACGTAATGACGCTGAACGGGCAATTTTTCTTAGGGCCACAAGGCTCACTCATATAATTAAAAAAAAATTTTTTTTATACGTTTCAATGCTCTTAAAAGCGTTGAAACTTTAACTTGAACCAATTTTTCGTTAAACTGGGCTGCCTCCAGGCCTAGTTACCACTTAAGCCACATTAACCAAAGCGATTAATGGGTTTCACCTGCCCTCTTGGTTGGCCATGGCCAATTTTTCTGATGTACATTAGTACTGTTGATACAGCAATTTTTGTGGGCCCTCGCCTACAGTGTAATCCAATAAATTTTTAGCCCACCTGCATTACAGCGGACGTTACATCCGCTGTGTTGGGCAATGCAATGGGATATTTTTATGTACCGCCGGTGGCTTCCTGGCACCCACCCATGCTGTGGGTCCACAGAGAATTATAAATGCATCTGTTTCCACTTGTAAAGAACCCCAGTCTGACTGGGGCATGCAGTGTGGGCCGAAGCCCACCTGCATTAAGCACGACATTACTACCTCAGCTGTGTTGGGCAATGCAATGGGATATTTTTATGTTCCGCCGGTGGGTTCCAGGGAGCCACCCATGCTGTCGGTCCACAGGGACTTCACAATAGGGAGTTGTACCTGCCTGTGTCTATGAATTAAAAACCGCGGTCTGACTGGGGCATGCAGACACCTTGACAGAATGAATAGTGTGTGGCACATAGGTTCCCCATTGCTATGCCCACGTGTGCAGCTCCTGATGGCGGTGGCACAGGATTATATTTCTCATTGCTTCTGTACAGCATTGTGGGCTATCGCCCCGCCCCTTTTAAAGAGGGTCGCTGCCTAGCCGTGCCAACCCTCTGCAGTGTGTGCCTACGGTTCCTCGTCATGGCAGACGCACTTATAAATAGACATGAGGGTGGTGTGGCATGAGGGCAGCTGAAGGCTGCGCAGGGACACTTTGGTGTGCGCTGTGGGGGGGGGGGGGGGGGGGTTGGTCAGCATGTAATCCAGGAGAAGTGGCAGCGGAGTGTCATGCAGGCAGTGATTGTGCTTTGTTGGAGGTAGTGTGGTGCTTAGCTAAGGTATGCATTGCTAATGAGGGCTTTTCAGAAGTAAAAGTTGTTGGGAGGGGGGGGGGCACTCTTGCCGGTATTGTGGCTTAATAGTGGGACCTGTGAACCTGAGATGCAGCCCAACATGTAGCCCCTCGCCTGCCCTATCCGTTGCTGTGTCGTTCCCATCACTTTCTTGAATTGCCCAGATTTTTACACATGGAAACCTTAGCGAGCATCGGCGAAATACAAAAATGCTCGGGTCGCCCATTGACTTCAATGGGGTTCGTTATTCGAAACGAACCCTCGAGCATTGCAAAAATTTCGTAACGAGCACCCGAGCATTTTGGTGCTCGCTCATCTCTAGTGTTGAACATACATAATGGCACTTATCTTTCCCCTTTAATTTATATATTTATCCTGGAAGCTTTCCTCTGTTATATTCGTGCTCAAGAAAAAATGTCTTCTTTTCTTTGTTACTAACCCAACAGTTTCTCTCCCTAATTTAATGCACGAATTCTAGTAATTTTTTGTAAGTCTCTAATTTTAAAATTAACTTTCATAAAAATCGGAGGTCTTAAATATCTCCCTTTCCTCGGCTGTTCAGAAAGTGTTACAACAGTCCTTCTCGTTTTGCTGGGCCCCGGTATTAGTATATCTTGGCGCCACCAGGAAGTCCTGGTGGAGTCAAGATTGACAGGGGGGTGATGCCCCCAGCATCTGATTGGCTGGACAGCTGCCAAGGCAGTAGGTCCTGGCAGGTGATGAAAGTTGTAAAAAAGGCCTGCCCCACGCTAGCAAATATTTAGGCACTCATAGTCCTCTCTTGCATATATCTGATAAACTTTCCACTACTTTTGAAGTCCATTTAAGAGGATTGTAATAAGTGATATAGCGGCATATTCACTGAGTTTGGCCATTGCGAATTTGGCTGCGGGTTGGCCACCTCGAATCTTATACCTAGTCCAGACACTTCCCATTAATATTCCATATCAGTTTTTCAAGTCCTTGATCTCTGTACAAAAGAAATTAATTTGGGCTAATAAGATTGCACGCTCAGTGCGTTGTAGACTTAAGGAACATGGAGGTATCAACCTTCCTGATTTTGAATCTAATCGCTTAGCAGCTTATTTGGTGTGGGTACTTAACTGGTGTCGCTCAGGCACCATTAAGTCGTGGATTTTAATTAAGCAATGACTTTCAGGCATTCCGATAGGTGCTATGCCTTGGTTGCGCCCTTCTCTCTTACATTTGCTACGAAGGCCATCTCGCTATTGGTCCCACCATCGCCTGTTGTGGTCTGCGGCCAGTTCAAGCCCATTTTCTCCCTTTCCCATCACCTCTTTTTTTTATTTTATGCAATCCCACCTTTCCGCCAGGCTTGGAAGAACCTGTCTTTCGTTCATAGGCAGCGACCAACTGCTCCAAGATTTTACACTTTGGTGACGCTAGGGTTTAGCCCTCACCTGACCATTTGGTTTCTCTAGCTTCTTCTTTGGCCCTACCCTCATTATGGCTCTGGAGAATCTCTCAACTATGTCAGTTTTCCATTCTCTTCCTCTCAGGCCTTCACATTTCATAAAACCTGGAACTATTGGATAAAGTTTGAAAACTCCCTAGAGTATACTGACTTCATGTGGGTTTCTGGTTGAACAGTCTTCATCCCGATCTACCACCCAATTGGGGCTTGCTGCCTTTGGGTTCACTCACGACATTTACAGGTTCATAAGTTCATTTCTTTTTCATTTCTTCTTCTCTCTTCCTCTCTCTTCCCCCCTTAATACCTTTCCCTCTTCTTTACTTCTCTCCTCTGTTCCCCTGTAGTGGCCCAGGGTTAATGGGGGCCCTCTATAACTATGCATGTGTTTGTCTTGTACATTTGTAGTGTCAGTGTCTCCTATGTGAGTGAATTTGATGTGTATTGCACCTATGCAGTACTGAATGGGTTCATGTCTGGGTGATGTCTGTATCTTGTGTGTCACGTGATCATGTTATATATATGTGTATGCAAGGTGAATGCAAGTTAGTCTAAGTCAGTCTAAGAGTTAGCTAGCAAGGGTCTTTTTGCAAAAGTCAGTCTGCAAGTGTGTTGGAGTGAGAACGTCTTAGTGAGTAGGAGAGACTGCACCTCGTCCTACGAGGATCCTCAGGATGGCCTGATGTGTCCCTATTCACCCAGGCCTTCCAGTTTCTAAGGTGGAGGACTGAGAGAGTGAGAGGAGCTGCCCTGCTACTGCTAAGTGTGAGTATTGACCGGCAGTGAGCTGGAGAGAGAAAGAGAGTGGCCGGGAACAGAACCCCACAGATAACTGGGACTGTGGACTCGTCTGTGATCCTGTGAATCCTCCCTGTCACACCACCATTTTGTTTGCACCATTATCCTGCTGGCCTATGTAAAGTGTTGGACTGTAACTCTTCTACAAATAAACGAGCTCTACCAACCGTTCCCGGTTTTGCTCTAATCCCTGTGTGTGGACTCTTTATTACCAACTTCTAGATTCACCGCAGAGGACGGAACGGTGGCGTCATGAGTGACAAAGGACTTATGGTAAACCACATACTGGGTTGCCCTGTGAAATTCCCCTAGCAGTAACTTGGACGTATCCCGTGCTACCCCTAGGGGAGATGGTAGAGCCACGTGACAAGGTCTTAATCTACCTCACTATCTCCTTGGCTGTGGGCCTGCTCCTTGGACGCTGCACCCTCAGTTGCTATTGTGTTGTTTCAACTGTTGAAAACCCTGGCGTGATTCCAGGGGCCAGATTGTACCGGGCTCCTTTGCCTCAATAAGACTCGGAATCCGGTTACTTTTTCCACAGTATTTTGTATATAACATTTTTGACTCTCTCTCCCTCCCTTGGGAATTTATGACATTTACCTTGGTATCCATTGTCATAGGCCATTGCAGATTCTATCACAGATGGCAGAAAAAAATAGCACATCATGCAGCATTATTTCTTCAGGTAAAATGATGGACACTATGATGGAACTTGGTAGACCCCATTATAAGACCATGGAGTCCGTCATGCGCCGTTAATGTCCATTATGTAAGGGATCCAGCACTTCAACGAATTTGGGCAAAAAGTTCGACTCAGTCCAAATTGGTTAAAACCGAACCATCATTACAGGTATCAATTAAAACCGGAAGCTATCTATAAGTGTCACTGGAGACTGTTTTCTTTCTTCTATAGGAGAGCTAATTTTCATACCTTTTCTCTGGTTTCGTTGCCTGTAAATGCCCAATACGAGAACTCCTCAATAAGAACTAGTACCTTCCATCAGTTGTTTTGATAGATGCAACATTAAAAATCATTGTCAACATATAAAAGAAAACTGGTACAACGAATGACATTATATAAAATCTGTTTTTCATTCATCTTTAGGGCTTAGTCACACGGGCGCATCGGTGCCCATGTTACTACAGGAAGAAGATGGCCACACTTCAGGACCAATGTCTCTCTGCTGCACCGGAAGAAAGAACATGTGACCAGCTTCATTGCCGGTCATGTGTTCTTTCTTCGGTGCTGCAGGGAGTCATCCGTCCTGAAGTGCGGCCATCCTCTACCTGCAGTAAAGGCTCAGTCACACAGGATAGATAAATATGAGATAAAGCGATAGATATGAGATAGATGGATAGGTAAATATAAAAAAGATAGATTGACAGATAGGTATGAGAAAGATAGATGGATATATAGACATGAAATAGAGAGATCAATATGAGATAGATATGAGATAGCTAAATGTGAGATATCTAGATAGATATGAGAAAGATAGATGGATAGATTTGAGTTAGATGATAGATAGATATGAGATAGATGGATATATAGATAGATAAAAAAAGGGATAGATGGTGGAAGATATAGATAGATGGCTGGATAGACATGAAAGATAGAGATAGAAACGATATAGAGAGAGATAGGTATTAGACAGATAGATGACTAGATAGATAGATAGATATGAGAGAGATAGATAGATATGAGTGAGGGCTCAGTCACACGGGCGCATTGGCACCCGTACACCGTCGCCGATATGCCCGTGTGACTGACAGTTAGAAGACGGCCGTCGCTCTCCAGCGCTGATCATAGAACACATGACCGGCAATGGAGACGATCACATATTCTTCCTCCCAGCGCTGCAGAGAGCCGGCCGTCTTCAGGTACGTCCGTCTGCTGGCTGCAGTAACACGGGCACCGATGCACCCATGTGACTGAGCCCTCAGATAGATATAAGATGTGAGATAGATAAGAGATAGATAGATATGAGAAATATAGATCATAGATAAAAAAAGATAGATGGATAGATAGAAATGGGATAGCTAGTTAAATATGAGATAAATAGATATGAGATAGATGGATAGATATAAGAAAGATAGATGGATAGATATGAGTTGGATGATAGTTAGATACATATGAAGTAGATGGATATATAGATTGATAGATGATAAATAGAGATAGATAGTGAGAGATATAAATAGATGGCTAGATAGACATGAGAAATAGAGATAGACATGATGTAGAGAGAAATAGGCATGAGACGGATAGATAGATAGATAGATAGATAGATAGATAGATAGATAGATAGATAGATAGATAGATAGATAGATAGATATGAGATAGATAGATAGTGACACTGTGACTTTAGGCTATGACAAGGGTCATAAAAACTAAAAATCTATTTGTAGCCCTGCGACCTCACATTCACATTTAGGTTAATGGGGTCGCAGTGCAAGTCCAAACATGGTAGGTTTTTGGTGATCTGTGACCCCACAGTCATGGCGCCCTGCGGTTCTCACTGCAACCCTATTGGCCTCAATTTGAGTGCGGGGTTGCAGGGCTACACAACGGTCTTTGGTCAAGCAGCTCCGGTCACAGATAAGCGTTGCCATGTAGTCCTATCCTCATGCCCAGTGTACCACAAGCATCTGTGCCCCCACACACTGCGTGTTGTTTATCCCTGCAGAATAGTCCTTGTGTTGTTACAATGTATCAGTGCAGGTAAGAGCCGTCAGCCTGGAGTCTCCTACTAGACAGAGGTTTCTACTGCTCATATGTTTAGTTCAGAGAGGATTACCTGCACTGATACACTGTAACAAACCCTCATCCGTGTGAGCTGAACTTCATTTTGGAGGTTTTACCTCTATCTATTTGTATAAAGTGATGATGATTATTGTTCTTCCATTGTAAAGTATTGGCCCCCCATGACCATTCCTGCCCCTCTGCAATATGTATACAAGACTCATTCACTGACTACTGTAGAATGGGATGCGTCTCGGAATAGATACCTGACTGCCGACTCGGCTTCGCAAACCATCTCTATGAATCTGGTGGAGAAATAGAAGAGACATAAAGGATAAATTTTATCTATAAAGTTCAGTCATTTCCAGAACAACTTTCTTCTGCATCAGGTCACATCTAGTATTGTAGCGGTGACCCCATAATACTGCCCTAGTATTCCACTACTGGGGGTGCGACTACACCGGGGGGGAACCTTCCCATGATCCTCCACACCTTGCTACTTACTAGACAGGTAAATGTTAGAGAGAAGGAAGACAATTGTCCACATATCTTCCTCAGTAGAGGTTTTTGGGGAGCGGGCTGTCATGTGGCTGTTAATCCCCTTTACCCTCTCACTTCTATTAGAGGGTGGCTCCAGCAGGGAACACGGACAATCAAGTGACTTTTATATAATTAAAAAGTGATGGTCACCAGCAAATTTCTCACTACTGGTTAAAAGCACGGCTGGGACCATGAGGTCTATGATGGGGAGGGCTGCTCTGGAGGCAGGGACATGCTGGGAAGGCTAGGCCAAGAGTCTTGTGCCAGACAGAGGAGAGAGCATTGAGAATCCACAAACAGTTTAACAACATTTATTTACATGGTACAAAGATGTACTGGGGCCCTGGGAATATGTCACGTAGTTGGGGGCCCCTAATGTCCCCTGCCTGCCTCTATAGTGACAGTATAATCTGCTGGCGCCCCCCAGTGGCAGGTCCGTTCTGCAGCCGGTTATATGTGAGGTCAGACTTCCTATTCCTCTAGCTGTAGCAATCAGACATCTGTGATGTGTCCTCTATAGTATCTATGTAATCACCGCTGTCCTCCACTCAGGGTGACTACCCACTAGCGCTTTTTTTCCGCTGCAAATTCACTGCGTTTTTTTTCCAATTGTCAATGGGACTTTCTAATGTTAAAAACGCATTGCACCAAAAACGCAAGTTGCGTCTCGTTGCGTTTTTAACATTAGAAAGTCCCATTGACAATTGGGGAAAAAAACGCAGCGAATTTACAGCGGAAAAAAACCCACTAGTGCGTAGTCACCCTCACCGTGTCCATGCCTCCTCAGCATCCTCTTCATCCTCCTCATCTTTGTCTTCATCACTATAAGGGCTCCATTCCATTGGCAATAGCGATATCGCTGTGAAAAAAATCGCAATGTTAAAATCGCATCGCAACGCTGCAAAATCGCAAGCTTTTGTGATTCGATGCGAGAATCTGTTTTGCCGTTGCACTGTATGCGCGACATCCTCGCATCGCAGCTTGCCCTTAAACATCGCTAGTGGAAAGTTTGTCATAGAACAACATGTGTGGGACTTCCCTGCGAGAGCTCACATTCTCACATCGCACTGAAAACGTGTGATTAACTCGCCAGTGGAAAAGAGCCCTGAGAGCGGGGGTGTCAAACTCATTTTCACCGAGGGACACATCAGCCCTATGGTTGACTTCAAAGGGCTGATTCTAATTGTAAGACTGTATAGTAAAACTGAACCCACAGCGACCCGATTGGTAATAAGGTCCCCCATAGTAGCCAGTGGCGCTCACTAATATATAAATATAAATATATATATAAATAACACAGACACACACATATAACACAGACGCACACTATCGCGCACACATATAACACAGACGCACACATATAACACAGATGCACACTATCACGCACACATATAACACAGATGCACACGCGCACACATAACATAGACGCACACTATCACGCGCACATATAACACAGACGCACACATATAACACAGACGCACACATATAACACAGACGCACACATATAACACAGACGCACTCTATCACGCGCACACATAAAACAGACGCACACTATCATGCGCACATATAACACAGACGCACACATATAACACAGACACACACATATAACACAGACGCACACATATAACACAGACGCACACATATAACACAGACACACACATATAACACAGACGCACACATATAACACAGACGCACACATATAACACAGACGCACACATATAACACAGACGCACACATATAACACAGACGCACACTATCACACGCACACATAACACAGACGCACACTATCACACGCACACATAACACAGACGCACACTATCACGCGCACATATAACACAGACGCACACATCTAACACAGACGCACACTATCACACGCACACATAACACAGACGCACACTATCACGCGCACACATATAACACAGACGCACACATATAACACAGACGCACACATATAACACAGACGCATACTATCACACGCACACATAACGCAGACGCACACTATCACACGCACACATATAACACAGACGCACACTATCACACGCACACATATAACACAGACGCACACATATAACACAGACGCACACATATAACACAGACGCACACATATAACACAGACGCACACATATAACACAGATGCACACATATAACACAGACGCACACATATAACACAGATGCACACTATCACGCGCACACATATAACACAGACGCACACTATCACACAAACATATAACACAGACGCACACTATCACACACACATATAACACAGACGCACACTATCACGCACACATATAACACAGACGCACACAATCACGCGCACATATAACACAGACGCACACTATCACGCACACATATAACACAGACGCACACTATCACACACACATATAACACAGACGCACACTATCACGCACACATATAACACAGACGCACACTATCACGCACACATATAACACAGACGCACACTATCACACACACATATAACACAGACGCACACTACCACACACACATATAACACAGACGCACACTATCACGCGCACACATAACACAGACGCACACTATCACGCGCACATATAACACAGACGCACACTATCACACGCACATATAACACAGACGCACACTATCACGCGCACATATAACACAGATGCACACTATCACGCGCACATATAACACAGACGCACACTATCACGCGCACATATAACACAGACGCACACTATCACGCGCACATATAACACAGACGCACACTATCACACGCACATATAACACAGACGCACACTATCACGCGCACATATAACACAGACGCACACTATCACGCGCACATATAACACAGATGCACACTATCACGCGCACATATAACACAGACGCACACTATCACGCGCACATATAACACAGACGCACACTATCACGCGCACATATAGCAAAGACGCACACTATCACGCGCACATATAACACAGACGCACACTATCACGCGCACATATAACACAGATGCACACTATCACGCGCACATATAACACAGACGCACACTATCACACGCACACATAACACAGACGCACACTATCACGCGCACATATAACACAGACGCACACATCTAACACAGACGCACACTATCACACGCACACATAACACAGACGCACACTATCACGCGCACACATATAACACAGACGCACACATATAACACAGACGCACACATATAACACAGACGCATACTATCACACGCACACATAACGCAGACGCACACTATCACACGCACACATATAACACAGACGCACACTATCACACGCACACATATAACACAGACGCACACATATAACACAGACGCACACATATAACACAGACGCACACATATAACACAGACGCACACATATAACACAGACGCACACATATAACACAGATGCACACTATCACGCGCACACATATAACACAGACGCACACTATCACACAAACATATAACACAGACGCACACTATCACACACACATATAACACAGACGCACACTATCACGCACACATATAACACAGACGCACACAATCACGCGCACATATAACACAGACGCACACTATCACGCACACATATAACACAGACGCACACTATCACACACACATATAACACAGACGCACACTATCACGCACACATATAACACAGACGCACACTATCACGCACACATATAACACAGACGCACACTATCACACACACATATAACACAGACGCACACTACCACACACACATATAACACAGACGCACACTATCACGCGCACACATAACACAGACGCACACTATCACGCGCACATATAACACAGACGCACACTATCACGCGCACATATAACACAGACGCACACTATCACGCTCACATATAACACAGATGCACACTATCACGCGCACATATAACACAGACGCACACTATCACGCGCACATATAACACAGACGCACACTATCACGCGCACATATAACACAGACGCACACTATCACACGCACATATAACACAGACGCACACTATCACGCGCACATATAACACAGACGCACACTATCACGCGCACATATAACACAGATGCACACTATCACGCGCACATATAACACAGACGCACACTATCACGCGCACATATAACACAGACGCACACTATCACGCGCACATATAACACAGACGCACACTATCACACGCACATATAGCACAGACGCACACTATCACGCACACATATAACACAGACGCACACTATCACGCGCACATATAACACAGACGCACACTATCACACGCACATATAACACAGACGCACACTATCACGCGCACATATAGCACAGACGCACACTATCACGCGCACATATAACACAGATGCACACTATCACACGCACACATAACACAGACGCACACTATCACGCACACATATAACACAGACGCACACTATCACACACACATATAACACAGACGCACACTATCACGCGCACATATAACACAGACGCACACTATCACACGCACATATAACACAGACGCACACTATCACGCGCACATATAACACAGATGCACACTATCACACGCACACATAACACAGACGCACACTATCACGCACACATATAACACAGACGCACACTATCACACGCACATATAACACAGACGCACACTATCACGCGCACATATAACACAGACGCACACTATCACACGCACATATAACACAGACGCACACTATCACGCGCACATATAACACAGATGCACACTATCACACGCACACATAACACAGACGCACACTATCACGCACACATATAACACAGACGCACACTATCACACACACATATAACACAGACGCACACTATCACGCGCACATATAACACAGACGCACACTATCACACGCACATATAACACAGACGCACACTATCACGCGCACATATAACACAGATGCACACTATCACGCGCACATATAACACAGATGCACACTATCACACGCACACATAACACAGACACACACTATCACGCACACATATAACACAGACGCACACTATCACACACACATATAACACAGACGCACACTATCACGCGCACATATAACACAGACGCACACTATCACACGCACATATAACACAGACGCACACTATCACGCGCACATATAACACAGACGCACACTATCACGCGCACATATAACACAGATGCACACTATCACACGCACACATAACACAGACGCACACTATCACGCACACATATAACACAGACGCACACTATCACGCACACATATAACACAGACGCACACAATCACGCACACATATAACACAGACGCACACTATCACACGCACACATAACGCAGACGCACACTATCACACGCACACATATAACACAGACGCACACTATCACACGCACACATATAACACAGACGCACACATATAACACAGACGCACACATATAACACAGATGCACACATATAACACAGACGCACACATATAACACAGATGCACACATATAACACAGACGCACACATATAACACAGATGCACACTATCACGCGCACACATATAACACAGACGCACACTATCACACAAATATATAACACAGACGCACACTATCACACACACATATAACACAGACGCACACTATCACGCACACATATAACACAGACGCACACAATCACGCACACATATAACACAGACGCACACTATCACGCACACATATAACACAGACGCACACTATCACACACACATATAACACAGACGCACACTATCACGCACACATATAACACAGACGCACACTATCACGCACACATATAACACAGACGCACACTATCACACACACATATAACACAGACGCACACTATCACACAGACGCACACTATCACACACACATATAACACAGACGCACACTATCACACACACATATAACACAGACGCACACTATCACGCGCACATATAACACAGACGCACACTATCACACGCACATATAACACAGACGCACACTATCACGCGCACATATAACACAGATGCACACTATCACGCGCACATATAACACAGACGCACACTATCACGCGCACATATAACACAGACGCACACTATCACGCGCACATATAACACAGACGCACACTATCACACGCACATATAACACAGACGCACACTATCACGCGCACATATAACACAGATGCACACTATCACGCGCACATATAACACAGACGCACACTATCACGCGCACATATAACACAGACGCACACTATCACGCGCACATATAACACAGACGCACACTATCACACGCACATATAGCAAAGACGCACACTATCACGCACACATATAACACAGACGCACACTATCACGCGCACATATAACACAGACGCACACTATCACACGCACATATAACACAGACGCACACTATCACGCGCACATATAGCACAGACGCACACTATCACGCGCACATATAACACAGATGCACACTATCACACGCACACATAACACAGACGCACACTATCACGCACACATATAACACAGACGCACACTATCACACACACATATAACACAGACGCACACTATCACGCGCACATATAACACAGACGCACACTATCACACGCACATATAACACAGATGCACACTATCACGCGCACATATAACACAGATGCACACTATCACACGCACACATAACACAGACGCACACTATCACGCACACATATAACACAGACGCACACTATCACACGCACATATAACACAGACGCACACTATCACGCGCACATATAACACAGACGCACACTATCACACGCACATATAACACAGACGCACACTATCACGCGCACATATAACACAGATGCACACTATCACACGCACACATAACACAGACGCACACTATCACGCACACATATAACACAGACGCACACTATCACACACACATATAACACAGACGCACACTATCACGCGCACATATAACACAGACGCACACTATCACACGCACATATAACACAGACGCACACTATCACGCGCACATATAACACAGATGCACACTATCACACGCACACATAACACAGACACACACTATCACGCACACATATAACACAGACGCACACTATCACACACACATATAACACAGACGCACACTATCACGCGCACATATAACACAGACGCACACTATCACACGCACATATAACACAGACGCACACTATCACGCGCACATATAACACAGACGCACACTATCACGCGCACATATAACACAGATGCACACTATCACACGCACACATAACACAGACGCACACTATCACGCACACATATAACACAGACGCACACTATCACGCACACATATAACACAGATGCACACTATCACACGCACACATAACACAGACGCACACTATCACGCACACATATAACACAGACGCACACTATCACGCACACATATAACACAGACGCACACTATCACGCACACATATAACACAGACGCACACTATCACGCACACGTATAACACAGACATATAACACAGACGCACACATATAACACAGATGCACACATATAACGCGGACGCACACTATCACGCACACATATAACTCGGAAGCACACTATCACGCACACATATAACGCAGACGCACACTATTACGCACACATGCGCACAGACGCACACTATCACACAGACATATAACACAGACGCACACATATAACACGGACGCACACTATCACGCACACACATAACGCGGACGCACACTATCACACACACACGTAACACAGACGCACACTATTACACACACATGCACACAGACGCACACTATTACACACACATATATATATATATATATATATATATATATATACACACACACCTGCATTTTTATACACATTTTTATACTTACCTGCATCCAATGTGGTCCCACTGGCAGGTGTACTGGCTGCTCTCCAGTCCTTCTTGGACCCCTGATGTCTCCCCAGGCCTGCAGCCATGAAAAGAGTTAGGGCCGGGGAGAGGAGGTCAGGGCTGACCAGGCTCTCACCCTGCAGCTGCTCCTCCTCAGTGTTGCTCTCATGTTCTCTGCAGTCTTCTTCCCTCCTCCGCGGCCGTTGTCAGCCGTTGTCAGTTTGCCATCGGCACTCCTCTATTACTGTCTGCACTAGACAGTACAAGCCGATAGAAGATCGCTTACTGACAGCAGCACGGAGGTGAGTGAATTTCATGCACAGCCGGCGGGCCACAGAAAATGAGGTGGCGGGCCGGATTCGGCCCGCGGGCCTTGTGTTTGACACCTGTGCCTTAGAGGGACACAGAACATCTCAGACATAAATCCAGAAATATTGTTTATTGTCTCCTCAATGTATACAATGGAATTCTCCCCCCTGTACGTTGTATAAATAGCTTATTATTACATATAATATGCTGCTAACAGATGAGCCCAACGCTGCCATGTTTATATTCTACAGTGCTCTAATTTGACAAAAAAACATGTTTTACGCTTCCTGTCGCAGTATGAAAATCACTACTGAATAGTATGATGGTCGGTTCCACTGGCCAACTCATCAAGGACTCACTACCCCTCCAGACATTGAACCAGGCCCCCCCAGACTGATCATTGACATTTCCAGCTTGGAGCTGGAGGAGCCATGGGGAGCTGAAGGACCGTGCCGGCGCCGCACTTCCAGCTTCAGACCGGGCGAAGTAACATCTGCTGGTCTCTCCAATTACGTCATTGACATGACTTGCTAGTGCAGTCCTTCAGTTACACACGGTGTCTATAGCTTAAGGGGAGCTGGAGACGTCAATCAATAGCCCCGGGTGTGGTTCTGCGTTTGGAGCGGGGAATGAGTCCCGGACGGGTTGGCCAGGGGATGATGCAGCAGTGACTTATATTCCATGTGGAAAGCAGGAAAAAATAGATTTTCAGCAAATTAAAGCACCGAAGCAGATAAAGAAGCTAGCACTAGATTTATCTTTTGGTAGCACATTGTATTAATTAGCCCTACATCAATTCTACATCAAATAACATTACAGATACACCTTCCCATCCCAGACCTCCATCATTAACCCCCTCACTATCCTAGACCACAAAATAACAAACAATAGAATTATATCATATGTTAATCATGAACTAATTCTATGAACTTACATTTTAGTGTCCAGTCCGGGTGCCACAGCAGGCCTATCAAAATCTCTAGTTAAAATTCATGGACTCCTATAAATACATGGAATTAACCCTTTCCAATCCAATTTGTATCCTGGTTTTCCTAGGGGGCTTACTCTTTTTCTGCTATTATACAACAGCGCTATATGCTGGCTAAAGCCAGTACTGCATTAGGTGACACATTGGATAGGCTTCGACAGCAGAGAGGCTGGCAATATACAGTAAGAGAAACCCCGACAAACGTCTTCCAACGTCGGAGCTGTACAGCCTTAAATCATAATGTCTTTAGACGTCAGACAGTGGATTGGAAAGGGTTAAAGGGCCCTTTGGTCTTACGGGGAAAAAAACCTAACATGTAAACCGGCCCTTAAGAGCAAGGCTAGAGCGACTCAGTGACTTTTGGCCATGATGAGGGTCGCACAGTTAAAGGTTGCTCTCTAGCCCTGCAACATTCCACTCATATTGAAGTCAATGGGGTCGCAGAGCAAATGCAAACTCGGTAGATTCTTTACAACTTGAGACCCTGCAGTCATGTCACCCTGTGACCCTATTAAACTCAATTTGAATGTGATGTCAACACTCTTTGGTGAAAGTGACTTCAGACAAAATTTGCCATGTAGCCCTATCCTCATGCCTAATGTAGCACGAACATCTGTACTCCCACATGCCATGTGTTCTTTATCCCAGCAGAACAGTCCTTGTGTTGTTACAATGTATCAGTGCAGGTAAGAGCCATCAGCCTGCAGTCTCCTACTGGAGAGAGCTTTAAACCGCTGCTGTGTTTAGTTTAGAGAGGATGCACTGATACACTGTAACAAACCCTCATCTGTGTGAGCTGAATTTCATTTTGTAGGATTAAGCTTCTCTGTCTCTTTCTATAGAAGGAGGATGATGATTGTCCTTCCAGTGTAAAGTATTTGCCCCCCTGGACTATTCCTGACACTCTGTAGTATATATACAAGCCTCATTTTTTGGAACAGTGCAGAATGGGATGTGTCTTGGAATAGATACCTGACTGCTGGCTTGGCTTTGCCAATCATCTCTATGGATCTGGTGAAGAAATAGAAGAGATATAAAGAAGAAATATTATCTATAAAGTTCCGTCACTTCCAGAATAACTTTCTTCTCTATCAGGTCACATCTAGTATTGTAGTGGTAACCCCATAATGCCGCACAAATGCTCTAGTATGCCACTACTGGGGGTGCGACTATACAGAGGGGACCTTCCCATGATCCTCCACACCCTGCCCCTTACTAGACAGGGAAACGTTAAAAAAGGAAGACAATTGTCTACATATCTTCCTCAGAACAGGTTTTTGGGGAGTGGGCTGTTATGTAGGGTCCTACCATAGCAGTGGCAGAAAAGGAAATACACAGGTAGGAAAAGACTGACCCTAATATGCACTATTTTGTCGCTGGAGCTAGATAAAGTGATCACCCTGGGAAGGGCGGCTCTGTAGTGGGACCTACCTGTACAAGCCTAGTAGGCCCAGATAATGGCAAAGACTGTCTATTCCCAGGGATAAAATAGGGCGTAATAGGGTCAATGTTTTGTACCTGTGTTTATCATTTACTGGCACTGTTACGGTAGGACCCAGTTATGCATTATAATGGATGGATGTTATCCATTTTTATTGGGTTTTGAGGCCAGATGGGAGGTACAATGGGTCTCATTTATATGTACAAGGACAGATATTGTAAATAAATGGGTTATGGATTTTTTCACCGCTATACTTTTTAATGGAATAATAATACAAGTTATATTTTCATTTTCTAGGTAGAAATTGAGCATCATATTGGCAGTGATTTTTGTGTTTTATTGTTTGTTTATTGAAAAAAATCTAAAATTAACAGAAAATGTAGAAAAATTAGCAACTTTTAAAATTAGAATTTTTCTTCTTCTTACCATATCATCTACCATATGTTGCTTTATGCTGGCATCATTTTGTAAGCCCTTTTTTGTATATCAGAAAGCTTTAAAAATTAAGCAACAATCTTAAGCATTTTGAAAAAAAAATCCTAAACTTCTTATATAAGGGACAAACTCAGTGACTTTGAGGCGTCTATATATTAGTAACCACCATAAATCGCCCAATTCCAAAAGCTGCACCCATGAAAGTTTTCAAAACTTGAGACCCCACAGTCATGTCCCCTCTGACTCGTACTGCAACCCTACTACCCTGATTTTCAGTGCAAAATCGCAGGACTACACACCTTTTTTTGGTCAAAGCAACTCCTGTCACAGACAGAATTTGCCATGTAGCCCTATCCTCATGCCCAGTGTACCACAAGCATCTGTGCCCCCACACACTGCGTGTTGTTTATCCCTGCAGAATAGTCCTTGTGTGTTACAATGTATCAGCGCAGGTAAGAGCCGTCAGCCTGGAGTCTCCTATTGGACAGAGGTTTCTACTGCTGATACGTTTAGTTTAGAGAGGATTAGCTGCACTGATACACTGTAACAAACCCTCATCTGTGTAAGCTGAACTTCATTTTGCAGGTTTAAGCCTCTGCATCTCTTCCTATGGAAGGAAGATAATGATTGCCCTTCCATTGTAAGTCATTCCTGCCACTCTGTAGTATGTATACAAGACTCATTTTTGGAACACTGTAGAATGGGATGCGTCTCGGAATAGATACCTGACTGCCGGCTCGGCCTTGCCAACCATCTCTATGAATCTGGTGGAGAAATAGAAGAGACATAAAGAGCAAATATTATCTATAAAGTTCAGTCACTGCCCGAACAACTTTCTTCTGCATCAGGTCACATCTAGTATTGTAGCGGTGACCCCATAATGCTGCACAAATGCTCTAGTATTCCACTACTGGGGGTGCAACTATCCAGGGGGGAACCTTCCCATGATCCTCCACACCTTGCCCCTTACTAGACAGTAGAGGTTTTTGGGGAGCGGGCTGTCATGTGGCTGTTAATCCCCTTTACCCTCTCACTTCTATTAGAGGGTGGCTCCAGCAGGGAACACGGACAATCAAGTGACTTTCACATAATTACTGGTAATAAGGAATTGGTCACCAGCAAATCTCTCACTACTAGTTAAAAGTACTGATGTGAGCATGAAGTCCATGACATGGAGCGCTGCTCTGGAGGCTCGGACTGATACTATCACAAAAGCAATTTCCTCTTGTCCCTATAGACCCTTTAGGTTGCTGCTTCAAGATTTAGCTCTATCATAGGAGTAGTGCTTGCACCCCAGAACTTCAGGGGGACAGGAAAGCATAGAAAATGGAAAAAAAACAAGCAAAGGAGAGAAGACCTTGTCCTGAAGAGCTGACAATCTACAGGAAAGGGAACTCTGCTATTAAAAGCTGATAAGCTACATTAAAGGAGACCGTGACTATATGTGCTGGCAATTCACAATGGAGTGGACCTTGCCCTAAAGGAGAGAGAACCCTACCCAGAAGAGCTGACAATCTACAGGAAAGAAGACTTCGACCATAAAAGCTGATATTCTACACTAGAGAGTAACTAGCCCATAAGAGCTGACAATCTACTGTATAGAGACCCTACCCATAAGACCTGACAGACCCCGCTGAGCATGACATCTGGGGTGCGGCCCCCCGCAGAGCACGTTCAGCATTCTCTACAGTTACATGGTGAGCTTCTGCTTTGGTTTTGCCGGATTCTCTCTGTAGGTTCATGGGATATAATAGAACAATATGGCTGCTGTTAGAATCATTGCTGGAAGGCATGTTTACCAGTTTTTTGGTTCAAATTGAACAAGAATTCTGGTGCATTTCGGATAGTAAATCCCCCCCAATGACTGCATGGCGTTAACCTCTTCACGGTCTTTGGGCCGCATGCTGTATGCAGTTCTCACACCTGGTGTGTTGCTTCATGCAGTAATAACTTTGGAAACCTTTTACCTGTCCACCAAGTGATTCTCAGATTGTTTTCTGTGACACATTTTACTTATTTCTGTTCAATGTCAGATTTCGGCCAGTTTCAGACGAACGTATTGTAACGCGTCCGTAACGTGGATCCGCAGTACAGACGTGTCACAGACAACATTACTAGAATCTCATCAGTAATTCATCCTTCTTTGATCCTTTTTTGCCTCCATATTTGCTGTCATCCGTTTTGTTTCCTCCAGATCTGTATCTGTCCGATAGAAAATAATACCAATGAATTCAAATACAGAGGCAAAAACGGACAAAAGTAGCGGACTGCTCCTAAAACACGACCATGTGAACAGATTTATGAAACTAAATGGGGCAGATTTATGAAACTAAAAGAAATTCTGTTTTAGTCACCCCAGCAACCAATCAGAGGGCAGCTTTCCTTCTACCAAGTTAGCATACAAAACGAATGCTGCGCTGTGATTGGTTGCTATCGGCATCTAAGACAGTTTCATAAATCTCCCCATAGATTTGCATTAGTGATGTATTACACTCCGCAAACCACAGAACAACTACGGAGTAAAAATACGCTCGCCTGACAGCGGCCTAAAGCAGACGGCCCCAGATCCCTCCTGATTACTTCCATCTGCCGAAAATGTCATCTTGTGTTTGAAATGTTTGGCCTTTATTGACCTAAACTAGATGCATAGGATGTGATCTGCCATTTAGTTGTCGGTTATGTTGCTGGTGGGATCGTTCATTAGAATGATCCACTAGATCACCACTCGGCCCCTTCCTGCCGATCATGATCTAACGTGTATTGCCAGCTTAAAAAGCAGAAAACGTATTGGACAGAGCGCCGAAGAACCCAGGATCATGTGACCACGTCCACCAATGGCACAATAAAAAACTCTGACTTACACGATGCCAAGTGGGGTTCTGCCTAGAAACCCCCCACCCCTCCCACTCCCACCCCAACTGCACCTAGAAGTCCAGGATCACCATGAATAATAACTGGTGTCCTTCCAGTCCCGTCTATATCCCAGCGAACCAGGAGAGTCGTTGGATGGTATATCCCCACCAATCAGTGGGTATAGAGAAAGATATATATATACACACACAATACAAGAAAAAAGTCCTCCGCGCTCTTTAACTATAGGGATGGCGTTCCCCAGATAAAAGTCTATAAACATCATTTACTCATCCATACAACGCGTTTCAGCCCTCACCAGCTTGATGCTTGCTAAAGGCCCAGGTGAGGGCTGAAACGCGTTGCATGGATGAAGAAATGATGTTTAAAGGGGTTGTCTCGCGAAAGCAAGTGGGGTTATACACTTCTGTATGGCCATATTAATGCACTTTGTAATGTACATCGTGCATTAAATATGAGCCATACAGAGGTTATTCACTTACCTGTTCCGTTGTTAGCGTCCCCGTTGCCATGATGCCGTCTAACTTCAGCGTCTAATCGCCCTATTAGACGCGCTTGCGCAGAAGGGTCTTCTGCCTTCGGCTCGGTCTGGCACAAGCGGCGCTCTGGCTCCGCCCCTTCTGCGCGCCATCGCGTAGCTCCGCCCCATCACGTGTGCCGATTCCAGCCAATCAGGAGGCTGGAATCGGCACACGTGACGGGGCGGAGCTACGCGATGACGCATAGAAGGGGGCGGAGCCAGAACGCCGTTGCTGCCGGACAGACCCGAAGGCAGAAGACCCTTCTGCGCAAGTGCGTCTAATAGGGCGATTAGACGCTGAAGTTAGACAGAGCCATGGCGACGGGGACGCTAACAACGGAACAGGTAAGTGAATAACTTCTGTATGGCTCATATTTAATGCACGATGTACATTACAAAGTGCATTAATATGGCCATACAGAAGTGTATAGACCCACTTGCTTTCGCGAGACAACCCCTTTAAAGACTTTATCTGGTGAACGCCATCCCTATGTTTAAAGAGCGCGGAGGACTTCTTTCGTGTATTGTATATATTGCCAGCTTTAGGTCCTATTCAGACAGGGCATTTGTGTCACGGTTTTTGCTATGCAGCTAAAGATCGTACAGGCCGCACGCAGTTTGCTGCAAATTGCCGTGTAACTACACTGGTGAGGCTCGTTAAAAGCAAAAAAAAATGCAGCAATTTGCAGTAAAAATATGTACAGCTTTTTCTGTGTAGTCTTCATCCACGCCGCCGAAAACACAACACACGGGCGTATTTATGCACGCAAAATGTGTGTGCACTATACGCAGAGAATAGAACCCATTATTATAAATAGGTTTGTACACATTTTCCCTTCTTGCACATGCAGAACAATAGGACCTGCTCTATGTTTGTTTGCATTTGTGCACCGAGGGCCCCCATAGAAGTCTATGAAAAGTGTGTATATGTGCATTACACTGCGCAATTCCGTAAAAAAAAAAAGAAGATATCTGGATCTCATTAAGATTATAGCTATTTAATCGGGGGTGTTCGTCTGATACCCACAAATGAACACGCCTGGAGTGCGCAAAAAGTACATTAAAATGCGCAAACCAACCTCGTTCACAGCGCAAATATCCTGTGCTGCAGCGTGTGCATTTGCACATACGCTCATGTGAAGCAGTCCTTATACTAGGAATGTACTTGTACAAGGTGCCCATGGCTGCAGCGCCGCAGGCAATTATTCCTACTTCTACAATCATCCAAAGTTATAAAAAATATTCCATCATCTACTGGAATCTGAATAATATTATCGTATGTACCGTGTTTCCCCGAAAATAAGACAGTGTCTTATATTAATTTTTGTTCAAAAAGGTTTAACCTTTTTACATGTATAGCTGCCTGGACACTATTTAAATTGACTTTTTTAATTAACTATTAGCAGGGCTTAATTTTGGAGTAGGGTTATATTTCAAGCATCCTTAAAAAGCCTGAAAAATCATTTTGCATCCTCAAAAATTCTGCAAAATCATGCTATGTCTTATTTTCAGGGTATGTCTCATTTTCAGGGAAACAGGGCATGTCTTATTTTCAGGGTATGTCTTATTTTCAGGGAAACAGGGTAGCAGTAATTTCCTATAAATCAGTAGAACTTGCACATCGGGCGTTGCATATTCGTGTGCGCAACAGCGTTTCTTATTGTACTTTTTAATGAGTTCAAAGTGTTTTCTTTGCCCGGGCAGGAAAATAGAACATGCGGCTTATTTCTTTGTGCGACAGAATTACGCACGCAAAATACGCTTATTTGAACGAACCCATTGAAATCAGTCAAAAAATCCAAGAGTCGGGAACTGAAGGCTTGTGAAGAATTACTGCTTTATTAACTTGTGAGCACATTACAGGATAACGTCTGGGGAACGCGTTTCAGTCCCGCGCAGGACTGTGTTTGCCTCGTCCGCATTACTTCCTAACTTCTTTTAAAAACATCCCTGACAATTAACCCTTTCATTACATTATAGACAGAAGATGCCTGTGCTTACCAGATCCCAGGAGGGAAACACCTGCAGATTCCATACTTATAACTATAGATGAGCGAGTATACTCGCTAATGGCAATTGCTCGAGAGAGCATTGCCTTTAGCGAGTATCTCCCCCGCTCGAGCACGGAGCTGCGGGGGAGAGCGGGGCGGAACGGAGGGGAGATCTCTCTCTCCCTCTCCCCCCCCCCCCCCCCCCCCCCGCTCCCTCCTGCTGACAGCCGCTACTCACGGCTTCCCCGCGCCGGCACCCGAACCTTCTGTCTCGAGCGGGGAGATACTCGCTAAAGGCAATGCTCGCTCGAGCAATTGCCTTTAGCGAGTATACTCACTCATCTCTACTTATAACTAGAGGAAAAGATATGATAGTTGAATGAGACTTTGTTACTACTGCCTCCACTAGTGTCATCTTATAAGGCCCCTTGGTTTTATTCTATACTTTCAGAATTGCAAGACAAATTACATTGAGGAATACAGCGGTGTCGATGGATGGCTACATGTCTATTATTAATGGACTGCATGATTGTTTATATCTAGTGATGAGCAATCATACTCGCTAAGGCCAATTGCTCGAGCAAGCATTGCCCTTAGCGAGTACCTGCAGGCTCGAGAGAAAAGGTTCGGGTGCCGGTGGCGGGCACGGAGCTGCGGGGGAGAGTGGGGAGGAACAAAGGGGAGATCTCTCTCTCCCTCTCCCCCCCCCCCCCCCCCGCTGACTGCCGCTACTCACCGCTCCTCCGCGCCGGCACCCGAACCTTTTCTCTCGAGCGGGCAGGTACTCGCTAAGGGCAATGCTCGCTCGTCTCTATTTATATCTTTACTATATCATAAATGTCATGTTAAATATTACAAATATGGTAAATATACTACCATGTATTACTGTTTATCTCCGTGTCTTTTTTATCCCTATTATCAAACAATAAACGTTTTATCATTTTACACTCGGTTATTCATTCGTTTTTTTAAGATTAATGTAATAAATGTACAACAAATCTGTTTTAATGTTCATTCCCACAGGAGTGTCAGAATCCAATAGGCCTCTCTCCTGAGAACCATCTCCTGCCTTATTTTGTATTTTCTAGGATTTCTGACAATTTCTATCCCAAAGAATGCAAATTTCCTTAGATCCCCTGAGTGTAATTCTAAGAAGTGTTTAACCGCTCCCAAACTACTTAAGTTAGAATTTTTTATTTGCCGTATGTGTTCCGCAATGTGCGTCTTAGTTTTTGTTGTGGCACAGCCAACTAGAGATGAACAAACGTGCTGGTTTAGAGCAATTACTTGATCGAGCATCGCTTTTTTCAAGTAACTGCCTAATCGGGCAAAAAGATTCGGGGGGCGCTGGGGGTGAGCCGGGGGGTTGCAAGGGGGAGCGAAAGGGAGAGAGGGAGAGAGCTCCCCCCTGCTACCCCCTGCTCCACTCCGCCGCCCCCCGAATCTTTTCGCCCGAGTAGGCAGTTACTCGAAAAAAAGCGATGCTCGTTCGAGTAATTGCCCTCATCTCTACAGCCAACATAATAGATACCACACTCAGTGCATGTTATAACATATATTGCGATTTCTGAATTACAGTTAATAAAACTTTTTAGACTCAATTCTTTCTTTCCTGCGCTATCAGGGAATTTTTCCTTTTTTTTTTTTGCTACAAATAACAACATCATACACCAATAACTCTTATGATATAAAAAAGCTTTTCTGTAAATTCTTACTAATCTTAAGAGAAGACGGAATTTTGAGTAACATAAACTGACGGAGGCATATTATTTGTAACAAAAAAGAACAAAAATTTGGGGACGTTTTATCACCCAGTTTATACATCTCAGGTAAAAATGAACCCCGTTGGTTTACATATAGGGTTTTTTTTAATGTGGAGGTTCCCGCGGCAATGTTTGTCATCTGGCTTTTTGAAAAAAGACAAATTCACTGATAAGGGCACGGGCAGATGGAACGAGGACATTTACTGGAACGCAAATAAATAGAGGTCTCAGTAAGAGGTGTCGGTGCTTTATTATACAGTGGAGCCTCTTATGGTGCCGTCTAGAGATGAGCGAGCACCAAAATGCTCGGGTGCTCGTTACTCGGAACGAAATTCCCGCGATGCTCGAGGGTTCGTTTCGAGTAACGAACCCCATTGAAGTCAATGGGCGACCGGAGCATTTTTGTATATCGCCGATGCTCGCTAAGGTTTTCATGTGTGAAAATCTGGGCAATTCTACAAAGTGATGGGAACGACACAGTGACGGATAGGGCAGGCGAGGGGCTACATGGTGGGCTGCATCTCAAGTTCCCAGGTCCCACTATTAAGCCACAATACCGGCAAGAGTGGGCCCCCCCCCCCGCACTGTCAGCGTAAAGATCGTTCTCCTCTGCCATAGCTGTAACAGCTGTAGCAGAGAAGAACGATGTTTGCCCATTGAATTCAATGGAGCGGCAATACAGCCGCTCCATTGAAAGCAATGGGCTGCCGGCGTGCGCGGGGTGAATTGTCGGGAAGGGGTTAAATATATTCCCTGCAATTCATCCAGAAATGTGTAAAAATAAAAATATATACCGGCGTATAAGGCGCCGGGGCGTATAAGACGACCCCCCAACTGTCACCTTATACGCCGGTAATACAGTGGAGCAAAGAATAAAAAGCATTACTTACTTCTTCAGACAATCTGCGGCGCTCCTGCAGGCTGTCACTCCCTCCTGGTGTTTGCAGGCTCTTGCTCCCTCCTGGTTCCCGGCAGACTAATCCTTTCTCTACGAAAGGCTTGAAATCCCTGCCTCCAGAACGACAGCCAATCACAGCCATTCAATGACATCATTGTCATTGGCTGTGATTGGCTGAAGGCACGTGTGTTTCTGGAGGCAGGGATTTAAAGCCTTTCGTAGAGAATTCAATGGGCAAACATCGTTCTTCTCTGCAACAGCTGTTACAGCTGTGGCAGAAAAGAAGGATTTGTCTTCTATATGTTCTCAATGGGGTCGGCGCTGCGCCGGCCCCATTGAGCGCATATAGAGAAGATTTATGGCCTTTAGAAGGACCGTTGGGGTTCTTGAAGCCTATAATAACTCCTAACACTCTCCCTATAGCAGCTCCAACACGATAGCACTTTCCCTGAACTAATGTCAGAATGCATCCGTAGCGAGCCGCGGGAGGGGCAGATTTCAATACACCTAATCTCGCCAGCCAGTCACTGCAGGGGGGTGGTATAGGGCTTGAATGTCGCAGGGGTAAGTTGTAATGCCTTCCCTGTCTTTCTATTGGCCAGAAAAGCGCGCTAACGTCTCAGAGATGAAAGTGAAAGTAACCCGAACACCGCGTGGTACTCGTTACGAGTAACGAGCATCCCGAACACCCTAATATTCGCCCGAGCATCAAGCTCGGACGAGTACGTTCGCTCATCTCTAGTGCCGTCACATCTGGTACAGCACTGTGGTGGTGGCAGCTGGCCGGATGTCCATGATATCACACAAGCCACATTGCAGCTCAGGGGCGTAACTATAGAAGGTGCAGGGGATGCGGTTGCACCCGGGCCCAGGAGCCTTAGGGGGCCCATAAGGCCTCTCTTCTCCATATAGGGAGCCCAGTACAATGAATAAAGCATTATAGTTGGGGGCCCTGTTACAGGTTTTGCATTTGGGCCCAGAAGCTTCAAGTTACGCCTCTGTGCAGCATGGTTTAGGTATGGGTACGGGTACAGATACAAATAGAGGGGGGGGGGGGGCAGCTCACGTTTTGCATCAGGGCCCCTGAGCCTTTAGTTACGCCCCTGTTCCAGCTGATGGACTATTCCTCGAAGTCAAGAAATTGCTGCAGTTTTTTCCGATGTTCTGAAGACACAGGAGCAGCGCTGGAGACAAAAAACAAACAAAAGCATTCCAGGTTAAATCCAGTTTACTAGCTATCGTAAAAAGTGATCAATAAAGTGAAAGAGGAAATGATAGGCATTCTAGAAATTGTGCATAACCCAGTCATATACATTGTAGCAAACCCTTTGCCCAATCTATCACCAAGTAAAAGATCAATGAAAAGTCCAGCATGAGAGATATTTGAGTTGGTGCATTTCACCCACTACACTGATATACAGTAACAGACCCTCAGCTGTGTGGGCAGGACATAGGACCAGTTGTTTAACCTCTAAATGACATCAATATATTGAATAGTGTTAAAGAACATAGTCAGCAACCCAGCCGCTATTAAACCAGTAGTATGGCAGGGACAATGACACGGGGGACATCCTATATGGAACTACTCTTTTGCTCTGCCTCCGTCACACAATATATATGGTCCAATGAGCGGTTCAGCAATGGATGACCCATTGGACCACTCCAGCGTGATTTACATACGGAGCAAGGCAGCTTGAACAGTGGATTTCAAGGTTCCTGAGACATACTGAACACCATTGGTGATAAATAGGATAAGTCACCAGTAGAAGTTTAGAGGGGCTCCATTGCCTGGGCCCCCCTGTCAATTAGTTTTTTGCCAAACCGATGTGCTAGTGCACAGAGCAGATTTCTGCAGAAAGCAGACAGCTTTGTTCTTAGTGTAGCGGCCAGGCTTGGTATTGCAGCCAAAGTTCCCATTCATTTCAAAGAGAACTTGGCCTGCAATACCAAGCCTGACCACTACAGTAAGAATGGAGCTGTCTGCTTCTTGCAGAATTCAGTTCGGCACATGAGTGCACTGGCCCAGTAAACAGTGGCGTATAGCAGTTGGGTTTTCAAGCCCGGCCGATATACGCTGTCCCTCTCTGCAAGGGGAGGAGGCAGGCCAAGCTGGGAGCAGTGCACTGAGCTCCCACCCCCTCTCCACCCCTTGCCACTGTTTGCAATTGGAGGGGGCGGGACAGGGCAGAATGTAGCTCCGCCCTGCCCCCTCCTATTGCAAGCAGTGGTGAGGGGCAGCGTATATCAGCCGAGCGTGAAAACCCAACTGATATACGCCCATCTGAATAAGCCCTTAAGCTGTTGATTTGAATATTCTGGAACATTTCCTGGCTGTCATATTGCTTGCAGAGAGGGACAGGATCGATCTTTGGCTCTGGGAGAGGTGAGTTTAGGCAAATCCTGGTGGATATCTATTTATGCAGAAAGCCACAAGAATCAACATTGTCCTCACTTGAGAAATTCTAGTTTTCAATGAAATTTTCGTTTAAAGCATAAGTTTGTTTTTAACACGTTTTCTAAAATCCACCAGGTTCTCCTTGCCCTCCTTGCTGCTGTTCGCATCCTTGTTTCATGTCTTAGCAGACTGAGACCAGCGCTGCCAGTGACTACTCCACACTAGGGAAGGTGTTTTTCCTGTAAGTGGAGCTTTTATGGATGCTGCAGTTACAGTGGAAAACTGTGAAAGTTTAAAAAAAGCATGAATGTCCCCCAGAGGTCTTATATATGACATCATGGAGGACAGAAATGTTAAAGAAATATTGTTACAATAATAAGTAAGAGAAAAAAGAATACAAATATATTTAAAGAAAAATAAATCAACCCACCGCCAACCCCAACCATCGCCACGGCCGCCCTGGAATCCAAAACTATGCAAATTACATCAAAACAACCCAAACAAATTGGGAAACACATTCTTGTACTTTATGTTAGTGCAAATATATGGAGTTTAAAAATAAAGAATACATTTCTTACTTTTTGTACAAAGCTGATCGCCCCGAGTCCTGCTCTAACCAAGGAAACCGCGGCCCGTCTGACAATTCCCCTGCAACAGGTAATGCAGGTGAAACAGTGTTACAGGATGGCTATTCACATGTAGTAACAGAACGGCACAAGTAATACATATGTAGTAACAGGAAGGCAGAAGGCCCGCTAGGATGGGAGCCACTCTTACCGAGTATAGTCAAGGAGAGCGCCTGACTTTACGAATAATGCCAAGAATAAAAAGTAAAGCTGGAATCAACTCACCTGGTGCAGGACGCGCTCTCCAATGAACGCGCCTGCACCCAGAGTCCAGGTATGCACAGCAAGGTTTCTTTCAAACCGGCGGTCCTCCTAGATCCAGTTGTATGGAGAGCTAGCAGCAGAGGTTCACTCAATACCCCCGAGGGGGACGAGTAAATACAAATGAAAACAAAAAGATAAAAAAAAACCTTTGCTGCGCTTTGTACCCGCTCAAACGCGTTGCATGCATGTCTATTTGTAGTATGTTTTTTATTTAATAAACCCTTGTAGTGTTTTTTTGAAATCAGCCATTGGTTGGCGATTTATATTCAGCGATCTTCCGTGTAGCGCAGCAAAGGTTTTTTTTTAACTTTTTGTTTTCACTCTTACCGAGTGGCACTCCACCCTAAGACGTAGGTGGGCGTCTCTGCTCATAGGCTCTAATAGAACATGTGAACAGGGAATGTTATCTAGGCACAAACTTTTAAAGGGCAAACAATTGAGATATGTTACTAGCAGGGCATACCTGAGCTGCCGGAAGATTTCCTTAACTCTGAAGAGGATGATGAGAGTCTGACACGTCTATTACTTGCAGCGGCTTCCTGGTGAGCGACAAGTCTTAATGTCAGATTGATTAAGACACCCAAGCACTCTCTAGAAATAGTGGTCCAATTGTGAGGATGTCCTCCCTCTGCACTGTGACAACCCTTCAGATATTTGTAGACTGCTATTAAGTCTCCCCCTGCCTTATTTTTTGCAAGCTAAACATTCCCAGATCCTTTAACCGTTCCTCATAGGACATGATTTGTAGACCGCTCACCATCTTGTTAACTCTTCACTAAACTTGCAGTTTGTCTATGTCTTTTTTAAAGTGGGGTGCACAGAACTGGACACAGTATTCCAGATGAGGTCTGACTAAGGAAGAGTAGAGGGGAATAATTACCCCATGTGATCTAGACTCTATGCTTCTCTTAATACATCCCAGAATTGTGTTTGCCTTTTTGGCTGCTGCATCACATTGTTGACTCATGTTCATTCTATGATCTATTAATATACCCAAGTCATTTTCACATGTGCTGCTGCTTCGCTCAATTCCCCCCATTCTGTATGTGCTTTCTTCATTTTGCTTGCCCAAATGTAGGACTTTGTGTTTCTTCTTGCTAAATACCATTCTGTTAGTCGTCGCCCACTGTTCAAGCTTTTCTAAAACTTTTTGAATACTCTCCCTCTCTTCCTTAGTCTTAGCTATCCCTCCTAGCTTTGTGTCATCGGCAAATTTGGACAGTTTCCCATCAATTCCCTCCTCCAGATCCTTTATAAAAATGTTGAACACCACTGGGCCTAGGACAGAGCCTTGTGGTACCCCACTTGATACATTTTTCCACTTGGATGTGCAGCCATTTATGACCACTCTTTGAGTAGACCACTCAGCCAGTTGTGAATCCACCTAACAGTTGCCTTGTCAATCCCATATTTGGTCATTTTTTCAATTAGTATAGTATGAAATACTTTGTCAAATGCTTTACTAAGGTCAAGATATACTATATCCACCACATTTCCCAGATCAACCCAGTCGGTGAAACTGTCATAGGAGGAAATTAGATTAGTCTGGCATGACTTTTTGTTACAAACCCATGCTGGCTCTGGTTAATTACTCCATTTTCATTACCCAGAGCCAGCACTTACCACGTGCCCCCCCAGAGGGATGCACGTAGTCAAGACCAGAGCAGCGCTGGGTATCTTCCTGACACCCCCGGCATGGGGATGCCCAATAAACAGGATAACAGATGTAGAGGAATTTGCCACTGTTCCGGTACCCCTCCGGCATGACCATTGGCGGGGAAAAATAATGAGTCACAGACAGTTTAAGTACCTCAGGTCCCTGGGAAGTGTTAGGGCCTGGAAATAACTTTACTGGAAAACTTCAGCAGAACAAGGCACACTTAGAAAAAGAGACAGTGTGGGCAAATTTAATAAACTTGACAGTAATACCTCCACACGGTGACCCAGACTTCAGATCAACCCGTGTGTGACCAATTAAAGACACATACCTCCACTCAGCGGGATTCAGACTTCCAGACGCTTGAGTGTGAACAATGACTGTAGGTAAACCTCTCCTCTTCTTCCATCTTCAACGCATGAGGGCTGAAGGTGCTTCCATGTGCCTCTGTGTTCTCTAGCAGCTCTAGAAGATGAACCCCCAGATAGAAGCCAAGATGGAAGACCCTTTTCCCGCTCTCAAGCACTCACATTTATAGTCTCTCTCATACCACGTGACAGAACAGAATTGATACAGACAGTCTTCAGTATTGCAGACACTTAACCAATCACATGCTGCAGCTGTGCAATACACCTAACAAAATGACATGTCATTTTGCACAGCGCATTAAGACAAGACATTACATGTATGATATTATGGAGAGGGCCAGGAAAGCATGTACTGGGCCATTACAGATAGATATAAGATAGATGGATAGATATGAGATATCTAGACTAAATAGATATGACATAGATGAGATAGATATGAGATATCTAGACAGATATGACATAGCTAGATAGACATGAGATAGCTAGACAGATATGAAAGCTAGATAGACATGAGATAGCTAGACAGATATGAAAGCTAGCTAGATAGATATGAGATAGCTAGACAGATATGAGATAGCTAGATAGATATGAGATAGCTAGGTAGGTATGAGATAGATGAATAGATAGATATGACATAGATGGATAGATAGATAGATATGAGATATAAAGATAGATGAGATAGCTACCTACCGTGTTTCCCCGAAAGTAAGACAGTGTCTTACTTTCTTTTTATCCCCAAAAGCCCCACTATGTCTTACTTTCGGGGTATGTCTTATATTGGAAAAAATAAAATTTTGTTTTTACATTTTTCTTTTTTTTACATTTTTCTTTTTTTTTTTTTACACTATTTGAGTCCCTCTGAGGGACTTGCAGCACTGTGCCTATGATCGCTGTGATAAGGCATGGCAGAGCTACTGCTCTCCCATGCCTTATCGCCTATACAGCGATTATAGGCACAGGCAATACAGGACGCCAGTGTCTGGCGTCCTGTTGCCATGGCGACAGGCCGGGCTCTCGCGATGACATCGCGAAAGCCGGCCGGAGACACAGAAGGATCGCGATTCCTCTGTGAACTCTTTCCCTGCCGCGATTTACTTAGATCGCGGCAGGGAAGGGGTTAACAGCGGGGCGGCGCATCTCTGATGCCCCCCCGCTGTTGCAGCGGGACGCCGGCTGTGACAGCCGGCTCCCGCTGCGGGATAGCACGGGATCTTATGTGATCCCGCGCTATCTCCAGGACGTACCGGTACGTCCTGTTGCGGGAAGTACCAGGCTCCCAGGACGTAACGGTACGTCCTGGAGCGGGAAGGGGTTAAGATCAGAGGGAGGCGGCAATACCCCCGTGTTTCCCCGAAAGTAAGACATATGTCTTGCTTTCGGGGTACGGCTTACATTGGCCGACCCCCCTGAAACCCCCGATACGTCTTACTATCGGGGAAACACGGTAGATATGAGATAGCTAGACAGATATGAGATGGCTAGATAGATTTGAGATAGCTAGACAGATATAAAATAGCTAGACATATATGAGATAGATAGATAGATAGATAGATAGATAGATAGATAGATAGATAGATAGATAGATAGATAGATAGATAGATAGATAGATAGATAGATAGATCGATAGATAGATAGAGTGAGTAATGGCCCAGAACACCATCCTGGTCCCCTCCATAAATGTCATACATGCTTGTCCTGTGTGGATGCACTGTGTGTGTTGCACAGCTGCTGCACTTGAGAGGTTAACTTCAATAAAATCCTTGCATGCATGTAAATGTAACAGTCTGTCATGTCATGTGATGTGAATGAAGGTATAAATAGGAGTGACTGAGAGCGGGAAAGGAGTTCCATCTTGCCTGCTACCGGAGTACCACCTAACACAGAGCCACATGAAAACACCTTCAGCTTCCATGTTGGTGAAGATGGAGGAAAAGGAGAGATATCCCATAGTGATTCGAGTCTGGATGTTAGTGGAGTGAGTCCTAAGACAGTAAGAGAGAGCATCCCCAAGTAATTCTGTATATAGAGACCCATCGTACAGGTACCAGTTCATACCACAAGTTTTTCCTATACGGCCGTACAACTCCACGATCACTGTATAGAGGTACGCTACAGGTCACACCCATGCGTCTGCTGTGTGGGGTGTTATCACTAATCTTTAAAGTAAATAATTGTCGCCAGAGTGTCTGCGGAGTGATCCCTACCCTTCTTCCTCCTCTAGAGTGCTCCCAGTCCAGGAGCTGTACTGTACAGATAACATGGACTGTAGGTCCGGTTTCTTCTTGTGTATCCTCTCTTATGTCTGAGCTCTGTTTTGCTACACTTTGAAGAATTGTACCTGTATTGTTTTGAATAATTCTTTGCCTACGTTACTTCAAGTAAAGTTATACCGGAGCCTAACCGTTCCTGGAGACCCGAGGTACAATACACAAGTCTCTGTGTTTATTCTCCGCTGCGTAGCATACCAGTGTGTGGGAACGGTGGCGTCACGAGTGACAACTACTACCCCCATCGGCCCCTTTATTGGCATTCCCTATTCTAGGGTTGTCAAAGGTGGCCTGCAATCCTGCTCTGGCCTTGGCCATGTGTCATCCCTCTTGGACCAGAGCCTGGTAAGAGCCGCCATGACAAGCCAACACTTTACCCTCCCAGCTCTCACGTTAGTCAAGTGTCCGGGGTACCCCTCTGGGTGTTGCAATAGATAGATAAGACTAACTTGAACTAAAAACTCAAATTTTATTAGAAGCAAATAAAATACATAGATGGGCTGACAAACACACGCAACAACAATAGGAATATATGGGAACCCTATAAAAGAAAGAGCAATGGGTACCACATAACTATATGGTTCATAGACCACAGGGTACAGTATATCACCAGTCTGTCTCAGCATCTCTGACATAGAAATAGGAACTATTTATTCTATTACTAGGTTTCACTAATTTATCTCAAAACTGACTCTGAGCTAGTTTTCCCAGCTATGCATCTGGGTTAGCTCGCAGCACTGATTGATTTGTAGGCAGTGGACATTACTAACTTGACTGACATTCTAGCACTGAGCTGGGTCTTAATACTCCCTAGCCGGTTGCTGGATTTGTCTTGTAATTCTCCTTGCGGGCATCAATCGGTCCTTTTCTTAGATTATTCTTCAATCGGCAAGTGTCAACAGTTGGTTTCAAGACAGCCTTACATAGTCAAGTACTACTACAAAACTATGTCAGTATAAATCACAAGTCAATTCTAAGATATCTCTCTAAACACTCAGTGTGGTAATACTACTTTTCCCACACTATACATTGGGAGAATTGGTGTGAGATCTAGAGTCCTCTTTCTAATGCAGTCTGGCATATATCAACCAGTTGCATCACATTAAAGGGGTTGTCCCGCGCCGAAACGTTTTTTTTTTTTTTTCAATAGCCCCCCCGTTCGGCGCGAGACAAACCCAATGCAGGGGTTAAAAAAGAAAATCGGACAGTGCTTACCTGAATCCCTGCGCTCCGGTGACTTCTTACTTACCAGGTGAAGATGGCCACCGGGATCTTCACCCTCGGTGGACCGCAGGGCTTCTGTGCGGTCCATTGCCGATTCCAGCCTCCTGATTGGCTGGAATCGGCACATGACGTGGCGGAGCTACGAGGAGCCGCTCTCCGGCACGAGCGGCCCCATTCAGAAAAGAAGACCGGAATGCGCAAGCGCGTCTAATCCGGCGATTAGACGCTGAAGATTAGACGGCACCATGGAGACGAGGACGCCAGCAACGGAACAGGTAAGTGAATAACTTCTGTATGGCTCATAATTAATGCACGATGTACATTACAAAGTGCATTAATATGGCCATACAGAAGTGTATACCCCCACTTTGTTTCGCGGGACAACCCCTTTAAGTGTTATGGGTGATCTACATATCTTCAGTGCAAGTGAGTTTGCAGTATCGCCTATATTCTATCCAATCCTACTATCTAAGATGCTGTCCCAAAATGTATTGATTCAGACCTAAAACATTCTTTATTGTCTGTCATCTGGTGGACTATCTTCTACGTATTTCATCTTATCAATATAACTGTGGTTCCTGATGAACTGCCAAAAAAATCTGGCAGGGAATCGTGTGGAATCAGAATCAGTCTTTATCGATGAACCAGTTGTTATCAACAAGCTCATTTAGTTTGAACAATCAAACGATTAATACTTTCTCTATATAAGTTATAACATTCACACTTATAGAGCAGTTCTTGCCCTCCTGGTGGGAGGAATTATATTGATATCTAGACCACCAGTATAATTTATCATAGGTGGCCAGCCATAAGCGATCTAGCACATGCAATAGTCATACTCTATATCTGAGAGTGCTTTTTTGACATGTTTTGCTGGACCTTTTGTTAGGTGAATCTAGTTATCTCAGCCTCCCAGGAGGAGTATACCACCTTAAACTGTCAATATACATCTAGACAGACTGGTGATATACTGCACCCTGTGGTCTATGAACCATATAGTTATGTGGTACCCATTGCTCCTTCTTTTATGATTATAATATCACATTTGAGGACAATAAGGGATATATGTAGAATATCATCTAACAATTCCCTGCACCCCAAACGGGTTTCCATATATTCCTATTGTTGTTGGGTGTGTTTGTCAGCCCAGCTATGTATTTTAATTGCGTCTAATAAAACGTGAGTTTTTAGTTCAAGTTAGTCTAATCTGTGAAGGGATTTGCTAGTTAATATAGACTACATACTGTCTGTGATTTTTTTTAGATAGATAGATAGATATGAGAGATAGATAGATAAATAGATATGAGATAGATAGACAGATATGAGATAGATAGATATGAGATAGATAGACAGATATGAGATAGATAGATATGAGATAGATAGAGATAGATATGAGATAGAGATATATAGACAGATATGAGATAGATAGATAGATAGATAGATATGAGATAGACAGATATGAGATAGAGATAGATAGGCAGATATGAGATAGATAGAGATAGATAGATAGATATGAGATAGAGATAGATAGATATGAGATAGATAGAGATAGATAGATAGACAGATATGAGATAGAGATAGATAGATATATATGAGATAGATAGATAGATATGAGATAGATAGATATGAGATAGATAGATATGAGAAAGATAGATATTTGTAGACAGCTATTAAGTCTCCTCTCAGCCATCTTTTATGCAAGCTAAACATTCCCAAATCCTTTAACCGTTCCTCATAGGACATGATTTGCAGATCGCTCACCATCTTGGTAACTCTTCCCACAATCACTATGTCATGCTTTTTTGAGAGCTTGGATGTAGAAAGAGTTCAACCATATCTTCTGCTTGTCCAGGCAGCCTACAGTAAATGCCTACAATGGTGTCCTTTCTGTTGTTCCCTCCTTGTATTTTTACCTATACATTTTCTACAAAACTCCCATGCTCTGAAGCTTGAATCTCTGTGGAGGTTAATGTTTTCCTGACATACAATGCAATACCTCCTCCCCTTTTTTTAGGTCTTTTTCTTATAAACAAGGTGTATCCTTCAAGCTTTGTATCATTCCACCAAGTTTCCGTGATGCCTATGACATCATATTTCTCTTCCTGTGTTAGGAGCTCCAATTCTTCTTGCTTGTTTCCCATGCTCTGTGCATTTGTGTAGAAACATTTTAGTTTGTGTTCGGTGTCTCTTGTTCCCCTACTTTCCTTATGAACTTTTTCGTCTTTGTTCTTTCTTTCCACTTCTAATAACAAAGTTCTCAAATGTATTAATTAGCTGTATATTTTTACCTGGCCTTTCACTTACCTTCCCATATTGTTCTAGTTTAACCCCTTCCTGCTCCAGGACGTATATTTATGTCCTGGAGTGTCGAGGTATGTATGAAGACAAGTCGCAGGGCGACCTGTCTTCATATAGCGCGGGCGTCAGCTGTTTATTAAAGCTGACACCCACAGGCAATAGCTATTAACCTTTTAAATTCTGACAGCGACTTTAAATCCCCCGAACATTGGGGGAGCCGTGCAGGTGTCATGACAGCCGGGGGCCTTCTGAAAGGCTTGATAGGCTGCCTGTCAAATTGCAGTATGACGTAATGCTTTAGCATTATGTCATACTGCAGAAAAGATTAAAGCATCGTATGTTGTAGTCCCCCAGGGGGACTTTAGAAAAAAGTAAAAAAACAAATCAATAAAGTTTTATTAATTGTAAAAAAAAAGTAATAAAAGTTTAAATCACCCCCCTTTTGCCATATATATAATTAAAAAATCTAAATCATAAAATAAAAATACATATTTGGTATTACTGCATCCGTAAAAGTCCGATCTATCAAAGTAGCAGATTATTTACCCTGCATGGTGAACGTCGTCCGAAAAAGAAAAAAAGAACGCCAGAAATGCACTTTTTCAGTCACCCTGTCTCACAAAAAAAACACAATAAAAAGCGATCAAAAAGTCATATGTATTCCCAATTGATACTAACGGAAACTACAGGACATCCCGCAAAAAAGGAGCCCTAGCTCAACTACGTCAACAGAAAAATAAAAAAGTTATTGCGCACAGAAGATAACCACAGAAAACAATAAAAAAAATGTCTTTGAAAAAAAAAAAGAGTAGTACAGTAAAAAAAAACTACTCAAGTTTGGTATCGTAGCAATCATACTGACCCATAGAAAAAAGTTATCATGTCATTTTTTTTGCAGTTTGTGCACCGTAGACACAAGACGCACTGAAAGATGGTGGAATGTCTTTTTTTTTTCATTTCACTCCACTCAGAATTTTTTAAAAGTTTTTCAGTACATTATATGCTTCTCTAAATAGCACCATTACAAACTACAACTCGTTCTGCAAAAAACAAGCCCTCATACAGTGACGTCAATGAATAAATAAAGGAGTTATGATTTTTTTAAAGGGGGGGGGGGACTAAAATGGGGAAAAAAAGAAGCAGCGTCATTAAGGGGTTAAAGTTCTCCTAATGAGTGAAGCAAGGCGCCTACCAAATATATGCTTATTTGGTAGACGCCTTGCTTCACTAGATATGAGATAGATGGATAGATAGATATGAGAAAGATAGATAGATAGATAGATAGATAGATAGATAGATAGATAGATAGATAGATAGATAGATAGATAGATAGATATGGATATATAGATAGATATGGATATATAGATAGATTGATAGATATGAGATAGATGGATAGATAGATATGGTATAGATAATAGATATAAGATAGATGGATACATAGATATGAGACAGAAATATTTGAGATAGAGAAATATAAAGAGCGATAGATAAATATAAGATAGATACATGGATAGAGAGAAAGATAGATATGAGATAAGTAGATATGAGATACCGTGGATGGATAGATATGAAATAGATATGAGATAAATAGATAGATATGAAATAGATATGAGAAAAATGGATAGAGAGATATGAGATACAGAGAAATGAGATACAGAGATAGATATGAGATAGAAAGATATGACACAGAGAGATAGATAGATAGATAGATAGATATGGAATAGATATGAGATAGATAGATAGATAGATAGATAGATAGATAGATAGATAGATAGATAGATAGATAGATAGATAGGATAGATTCGAGATAGATATGAGATAGCCAGATAGATGGATAATAGATAGATAATAGATAGATAGATAGAGATGGATGGAGATAGATGGATAGAGAGATAAATATGAGATAGATAGAGATAGATATGAGACATATAAATTGAGAGGTGCTATACACATAGACAATGGTCAGACTTAAGCAGTATAGTGGCTGAATTGGTATGACTGCAGGGGCGGTTGATTGCAGCTAGCAGGGATTCCAGTCAGTAGGACAGGGAGCATGTTATCAGGCGGAGTACTGAGGGGTTTGGTTTAGGAGATGTGGTATGCCTCCCTGAAGAGGTGCGTATTAGAGAATGCCTGAAGTATTGTGTGTGTGGGATTGCCCGGATAGCTTGGAGTAGCGTGTTCCAAAGGAATGGTGGTGCTCTGGCGAAGTCTTGGGGGCGGGAATGAGAGGTTTGAATGAAAGGGGTACTCAGTCTGATTTCTTTAGCCGAGCGGAGGGTCCGGGCTTGGTGGTGGATTGAGGTGACGGAGGCAATGTAGGGTGGCGCTGCACTGTGGAGAGCTTTATGGATGAGGGTAGCGAGTTTAAATTGAATTCTGTATTTGACAGGTGACTGGCACATTTTGTATTTGTAGTGACTGGCACAGGGCAGAGGCATCCGAGTAGCAGCTGTACAGAAAGATGAGCCTGGCTGCAGATAGCTAGATGGATAGAGATGGATAGATGGATGGATGGATAGATAGATAGACTGACTCTCTGTCTCTCTGCGCTGCTGTGCTTCAGCAACAGCCCTGCTAGAGAGAGTAAAGCATTGCTCAAACAGAGAGAGACACAGACGGAGAGACTGACATCTAGACAGAGACAGAGAGAATGACAGAGAGAGAGACCAACTGTATGAAGAGAGATAAAGCGCAGCAAAGTTGAGGGGCAATAAGGTCACATCCAGCAAGATGTGCTTCTTTATTTCTTCACCCACATAAAGATATGTGACATAGAGGTTGGGTAACTCTGTATAGGGGTTATCTCTACACATGCAATTCCTGTACATTGTGCAGTTAGAGGTGAACGTACTGTAGAGTCAGGTCTGCACTGGACAACTGGCCTTATGCGTCCCTTGAGGTTTTGGCACTGCTTACCAGCAATAGTCTAAAAAGTGCTCCCCTTACTAGTCACAGCAGTATCCCCTTCATTACTAATATTAAAACCTGCACCTCCATCCAGTTCCCCACTTGTTAGAGCACGCCTTATATTGTCAGTATTTACAGAACCCTTCCCAATCCTCTCAACATCTTACCACCCTACTCCCCCAGTAGTCACAGCAGTTCCCAGAATTTTGTTTCCCAACTTTAATACATAACCCCTGTAATCTGATGTCTGTGGGCATGCTGGAAGGTTTCACCATTGTCTCATGGTGGATTATTTACACCTTGTGCTTTCCAGGTTCTCCTTCCCCTATAACAATGAACATGACCTTATACCTGGCTGGGCCACTTGTCCTTTTCTTACTACTGTGGATGAAGACAAAAGGCTTTGAATCAGTCATCATCCACCACAGATGGGTATTTCTTTGCCTCTTCTTGCTCCCTCTCTCCGTTGTTTTCGATATGTATTATTACGCCAGAGCATGACCGGTGATTAAGATGTGCAGCGCGCTGAAACAACACAACCGCCGCGTAAAAGAGATTCAAGAGCAGGTAAGATACCGCTTTTAGTGTTATTCCTTATATCTTCCAGATGAACAGAGCGTTTCCAACATTTCAGGGCAGTTTCCAATGACAGTATATTAGAGATGAGCGAGCACGCTCGGATAAGTCAGTTACTCGAGCGAGCCTCGCTCTTCTCGAGTAACTGCATTCTTGTCCGAGTGTGCTCGGGGGGGCGTCGGGGAGCGGGGGGGGGGGGGGGGGGCAGGGGATAGTGGGGGAGAGAGTGAGAGAGATCTCTCTCCCCCCTGCCACCCCTTACTGACCCCCGCCAGCCCCCTGAGCACACTCGGACAAAAATGCATATACTCGCTCATCTCTACAGAATATGCAATTGCGCACGCTTCACCAATAAAAACTACAGCTCGTCACACATACAGCCAGTCCTGATGTCGATGGGAAAATGAAAAAGTTATGGCTTTTGAAAATTAGAGACGAAAATCCCAAAAAATCATTGCGTCTTCCGTTTCCAAAAAGGCCGTGTCATTAAGGGGTTAAATATTAGAGATGAGCAAGCACGCTCAGATAAAGTAGTTACTCGAGCGAGCATCGCTCTTTTCGAGTAACTGCTTACTGGTCCGAGCAGGCTCGAGGGGGTGGCGGCAAGGGGTAGAGTGAGAGAGATCTCTCTCTACCCACCGCTAACACCCGCTGCCCCCTCGAGCCTGCTCGGACCAGTAAGCAGTTACTCGAGAAGAGCGATGCTCACTTGAGTAACTGCTTTATCCGAGCATGCTCGCTCACCTCTATTAAATATACATGGGCAAAAAAAAACAACAAATCTCATTGTGGCAGCGTGATTTATCAAGCACAGAACTACTAGGTAGGAATTGAAACACATGGATACAAGTAGAAGGCAGTGGTTGAAATGCTCTGCAGAGAAATCTCCCCTTGTTGCCTGACCTATCCATAATCAGGGCAATACAAGCTTAGTAAGGCAATAATGGCTTTATCCTGACAACATTAAAATTGATTCTATATGGCAAAGGTCTCTCGAAAAGCGATATAATTGGGTTAGCCTTATTTCTCTGGTATCAATGCATTTTTTTTTCAATCTGGAGATTAATTTAATATCAAATCCCATTCTATCTGGATCTGATCTGCAGGACAAAAGAGTTGCCATATGTCTAATGTCATGTGCGCTCCGTCCTTCCTGCGGAAACCTTCAGAGATCATCTGGTTCTTGTTCTCAACGCTTCACAATAAATCAGTTTATCTCCACTTACAGATTCCTTCTTTTACGACATAGTAAATAACTGGCGGTGGAGATGTCCGGGGAGCCCTTCTATGTTGTTGGATAGATGTTGTTGATTCGCGAAGTAGCCCTTATTGTATAGTTATGATTTATGTGGCGTATACAGTCTGTTTGGACATATCACCGCATTATCACCAGTTACAGTGTTTTATGGAATCAGCATTTAAAGGGGAACTCCATATACACTGTATTAGGAAAGTCTTCAGACCATTTTCCTTTTTTTAATATTTTGTTATGTTGTAGCCTTGTGCAATTTTTTAAAATAATCCCCCCCCCTCATTCTGCACCCAATACCCCATAATGACAAAGTGAAAACAGAATAGAAGAACTCTTTGTCATTTAAAAAATAAAATAAAATAACACTTTGTATTGACCTAAGTATTTACAGCCTTTGGTATGACACTTGAAATTTAGCTCTGGGGGTCTCCCATTTTTCTTGATCACGTGTGGTAAATTCAGTTGATTTGACATAGTTTTAAAAGGCACACCCCTGTGTATTAGAAGGTCTCACAGCTCACAAAGCATATCGGAGCCAATAGCAAGCAATAAAGAGGGAAGAACTGCCTGTAGAGCTCAGAGACTGGATTGTGTGGAGGCACAGATGTGGAGAAGGCTATAAAAAAATTCTGTTGACCTGAAAGTTCCCAAGAGTCCAGCGGCCTCCATAATTCTAATGGAAGAAGTTTTGAACAACCAGGAGTCTTCCTAGAGCTGGACGACCCATCAAACAAGATAATCATAGGAGAAGGGCCTCAGTGATAGAAGTGATCAAGAGCCCAATGGTCACTCTTGTTAAGCTGCAAAGATCCTGTGTGCAAATGGGAGAAGCTTCCAGAAGGTCAACCATCGCTACAGGGCTCCACCAATCTGGGCTTTATTGCAGAGTGGCCAGAAATAAGCCTATCCTTAGTAAAAGACAGCAGCTGCAGCCAGGGGCGTAACTAAAGACTCAGGGGCCCTGATGCAAAACGTGAGCTGGGGCTCCCCCTCTATCTGTTTCTGCACCCGTGCCCATACCTAAACCATGCTGCACAGAGACATAACTTGAAGCTCCTGGGCCCCAATGCAAAGCCTGTAACAGGGCCCCCAACTATAATGCTTTATTCATAGTACTGGGCTCCCTACATGGAGAAGAGAGGCCTTATGGGCCCCCTAAGGCTCCTGGGTCTGGGTGCAACCGCATCCCCTGCATCCTCTATAGTTACGCCCCTGGCTGCAGCCATTTCTTAAGTTTTCATTTTTCCTCCCCGCTTTAAAAAAAATCAAAACTTTTCAATTTTTTTGACGGAAAAGCTACATGAGGGCTTGTTTTTGGTGGGAGACTTGTATTTTTCAGTGGTAGCATTTAAAGTACCATATAATGTACTGGAATTTTCTAAGTAGGGAGAAATGGGGGAAAAAAAGTGATTTCACCATATATCCGTTGTGGGCCTAGTCTTATGTCTGGATGCACAACGGGGCCCAAACCCAAAGAAGCAGCCGGTGGTTTTCAGAACAGACATTTTGCTTGAAGGTGATTTAGGCCCCATTGGACACTGGTAGAGCCCTTGAGTAGCCAAAACGACAGAGAACCCCACAAATGACCCCATTTCACAACTAGACCCCTTAACAAATTCATCTGAGGTGTACTGCATATTTTGACACCACCGTTTTTGACTGAATCTAAACAAAGCAGAAAGAAAAAAAATATGATTTTCAGTTTTTTGGCAATTGTGTTATTTTAAAAAGTTTTTTTTCTCCTCTAAATTGCATTAACTCCTGAAAAAAAAACGGTGGGATCAAAATACTCCTGACACCCCTCAATGAATATATTAAGGGGTGTAGTTTTTAAAAATCTATCATATTGACACCTATGGGCCTTTGCAATCTTGGCTTGGTGTAGGAAGACAAAATAAACCCGGCTGCACACCGTATAACACCAAACGCAAAAACCAAAGAGTCAGGGATGTGGTCCATACTCACCATCAAACCTCTATACCAGGGGTGTCAAACTCATTTTCACCGAGGGCCTCATCAGTCTTATGGTTGGCTTCAAAGGGCCGATTGTAATTGTAAGACTGTATAGTAATAGCGAACCCCATAGTGGCCTGAGTGGTGATAGCGTCCCCCATAGTGGCCCCAGTAGTTACAAGGTTCCCATAGTGACCCCAGTGGTAATGGGCTCATCCATAGTGGCCCCAGTGGTAATAGGGTCACCCATAGTGGCCCCAGTGGTAATAGGGTCACCCATAGTGGCCCCAGTAGTAAGTAACCCCCATAGTGACCCATAATGGCCCCAGTAGTCATAGTGCTCCTAAAGTGGTCCCAGTAGTAATATTGACCCCCCTAATGGTCAGCTCTGAGTGGCTCTCCTCCTTCAGCTGCTCCTCCCACCACAGATTATGTCTTCAGCAGGCTTCTTCCCTCCTGACGGCCGTTGTCAGTGTGCAATCGGCACTCGTGTATTTTTGTCTACTAGACAAAACAAGCCGATAGATGACCTGATACTGATGGCAGCATGGAGGGTGAGGGAACTTGCTGCATAGCCGGCTGGCCACAGAAAATGAGGTGGCGGGCCGGATTCGGCCCGCGGGCCTTGTGTTTGACATGTCTGCTCTATACAATCTTCCTACCCACACTGCACCAATTTAGTTAGTAACCCCCACAGAATAGGAGCCCCAGTTTTGCCCTAATTAGTAATAAAGCCCCCCCCCCTTATTGCCCCATTATTAAAAATGCTCTCCCTTGTTGCCTCATCATTAATCATTTTCCCCCATACCCCATCAGTAATAATGCAGCCTCTTGTAGCCCCCATCAGTATTAGTGCTCCCCCATGTTGTCCCCGTCAGTATTAATGCTCCCCCATGTTGCCCCCATCAGTATTAGTGCTCCCCCATGTTGTCCCCATCAGTATTAGTGCTCCCCGATGTTGTCCCCGTCAGTAATAATGCTCCCCGATGTTGTCCCCGTCAGTAATAATGCTCCCCCTTGTTGTCCGTTGGTAATAATGCAGCCTCTTGTAGCCCCCATCAGTAAAAACAGTCCCCCTTATCGCATTGCCCATTGTCTTCAATGGACCGGCAGCAGCATGGCACCACACGCTAGGTGCCTGCAGTACCATGCAAGGTTTCCCCATTGAAAACAATGGGAGAAACTCTGTGATCCTCCACTACTTCCCCGAAGTGCTGCGAGGTGCTTTTGATATAAGAACGCCTTGCACCCGCCTGGATCTCGCACTTGCCCGTGTGAAGTTAGCCTAAGTCAAGACGAACCGGGCCGGGGAAAGAGAAGGAGGCAAGTATACTGTTTTTTCCTACCTCACAGCCTCCTCCGGCCACCTTGTGAGCCGGGGTCTTAGGCCGCATACACACGGGCGACTCAGATTCTGCATGCGGGATCCAGCCCTGACCGCGGCCGGTGACCCTGCGGACCTGTCTCCTTCTTTCTTTTTCTGTACTGCGGATTGTTCAGCCGTTGCACATGCGCAGTACAGAATTTCCCGGGCCATCACTAGGCGATGATGTGAGTATCCACAGCCAATCCAGAATTGACATTCCGATGGGCTTCGGGTCGAACGGCTTCCATGTGGAGCCCACATAAAAATGGAGCATGCTGCGATTTTTCATCCAGAAGTGGGAACCGCAGTCGGTTTCCGCTCCTGTGCATGAAGAATCACTGTTGCATTGCATGCTATGGGCAGTATATGCCGCGGAATCTGAAGGCGGTCGCTCACCCTGGTTTCCGCAATTCAAATCCGCCCGTGTGCGTGTATCCTTAGGGGATAGCCTGTAGCAGGCGCTATAGCTGCTACGACAGCGGTATTTGTGGGCGGTCCCAGGACCGGCCTACCAGGATTTTGTCTGGTGGAGAGAACGGGCAGTCCGCCAGCTTGAGGGGCCGCCTTGGAATTCTGCCACAGAATGTGTGTCAGATTTCTACAATGGTAAGAACCGCCAAGTGAACCCGCTGTGAGGGTGAATTCACACGTGGCACATATGTGGGGACTGCCATCCATCTGTGGGGGTCCTGCAGACCCCCAGATCCTTGTCACAAAACATCCTCTGGAATGCAAGTGATCTCCAGATGCAGAAGTTTCTGCAACCAGTCTGCCCCGTGTTATTAAACCCCTGGCGGAAACGGAATTGTAAAAACTGCGCGTGCGATCCGTGCCCATAGGGAATCATTGGGCGCCCGCAGGTAATTAAACACCTGTGGATATCATTCTCCCCCCGGTGTGCGGATCGCACGCACGGGAAAACAACCGCAGCTTGCTCCATTTTTGTGCGATTTTCCCGCACGGACGGCTCCCATTGAAGCCGTCCAGATCGGCGGTACAGGCGCAGCTGTCACTGCGTCCGTGCTGCGGACCGTACAAAAATGTGATCGCGGATTGTGTGTTTTCATCTCGATGAGCAAAAGAAGCCGGCAGGCACGCCCCCGCTGATTGCAGCAGGCAATTAGTGAAATTAGTTCAATTTGCGCAAAATTTTGAAAGCGAATGGATCGCATTATAGTCAATGGAGTCCGTCTGGCGCGGTTCGGTTCCATCCAGCGACCGAGCTGCTAGTCCGTGGGTGTACCGCTTCCCTGTCCCCGAATGGAGGAGAGCGATATCCCCAGCACCGTGTGAGCGCCGCCGAAGGGCTCCTTCCCACTGGCGATCGCAATACTGTCGCGAGATAATCACAGCACAGGTGTTAGCTGTGGTGCGGGCGCCCCCTACGGGCGGCTTGAACCGCGGATCTTCCGCAAATCAAACCCGCCTGCGGACATTAGGCGCGAAGGGCAAGGCTTGGCGTAATAAAGGTTTTCACACAAACCCTTTCCCTTCTCATAGATGAAGTGGGCTAAAAAAAAAATGCCACTGAGAAGACCCCTTTAAGGGGCTGACAGGTCCCCCCCACGTCAGCAGCCCCCCGAGGGTCCCGTCCGAGGACCGCAGACACCTCTGCTCACACACGAGCCCCACGTCACTCCCGCCCTGCCCGCTGACGGCCTCCCCTCCTCCCTGCTGTCAGCTCCACACAGTCAGTACAGGAAGCCGGCGGTCAGAGCGGAAGCCGCTGCGCATGCGCACTGAGCCCGGCCGCTCCCTGCTGCTGCTGCTGCTACCGCCGCCGCCCGGTGCTCCGGTACAGATGGCGAAGAACACGGTGTCCGCGCGGTTCCGCAAGGTGGATGTGGACGAGTACGATGAGAACAAGTTCGTGGACGAGGAGGAGGCGGGAGAAGGACAGCAAGGACCGGACGAGGGGGAGGTGGACGGCGCTATCCGGGGATATCCTTCTGTACCTGTGTGCGCTGCGCCCGGCGCTAACTGCAGGGGAGCTCGGCGGCTGTGCAGATGCGGCGGTGCTCAGCGGCGTGCTGGATGTAGTAGAGCTGGGTTTGTCATGTAGCAAAACTCGTGCAGGTGAAGCAGAAGGGAGAAGCAACAAATGAATTACATTCTCCTCTGCTGCATTGGATTAGTCCTGGTGGGCTGCGTGAAAGCAGGGAGATTATATAGTGTGTGTGTGTGTGTATATTGTGTGTGTGTGTGTATATTATGTGTGTGTGTGTGTGTATATTATGTGTGTATATATATATATATTAGAGGGGTAAAGAGGAACTTGCATGCGGCTCCTCTACTTCTGCTTCTGCACATCCTGCTCCTGGAGGGGTGTCATACAAGCTAGTGGCGGCCATAGATTTGACTTCGGCGCTTGTTTCAATGTCATTTCATTCATCATTCGCGGGGTTTCTGGTTAATGTGTGGGGTTGTCGCACTAGGAGGACCCCAGCTTATGTCTTATTGGGGTGTCCTCCTTGAGCCGAACGCTATCGCAGATTGTACCTACCGCTATTTTTTTTTCTCCGTGCAGGTTTTTTTTTTTTTTTTGGGTAAGTCGTGCAACAAACGACTAAACAGATGCTAGAAAAAAATGGCGGGGCTTCACAAATGTGAGCGTCAGTGTGAGCAATCAGCGCAATTTCTCCAGTCTAGCGGATGGCTGAGACTGATGATACTATTATATCCCGTCTAGACAGCCCTTCATCAGCAGCGCAGGTCTCTCCTGATCATTTGCTACAATGTGTCAGTGCAGGTAAATGTGTCAGTCAGGAGTACGGGCTGCTCAGATCACGGCGTGGGGGGGGGGGGGGGTTCACATCTGCGATGGGGTTTCCGTTTTTTCCTGCTCTGCTCGGGGGGGAATCCACCTGATGAAGGGATCTGTCTTATGACGGAGCTGAACGGATTATAATGGGGTCCATTCGGTTTCCGCTCAGCTGCCCGGCATTTTACTGTAAGAGAAAGCGATGCATGCAGCGCCGGATCTGCGACGGAACCTCCGAACAGAGGATCCAGCTCAGATGCGAACCTGGCCAAAGCTTGCATGCAAGTGTAGCAGACTTGCAGCTGTGAGAAGTCTCTGGATGCAAGCAAGAATGTCCCCATTCATTGACAGAAAGCAGAGATCTTGAAATAATTTTAATTTGCCTCATTTACATAAAACTCTCATGAAAGCAGTCTAAAAGAAACCGTGTGTGTTTGCCCCTAGCAACCAATCACAGTGCAGCTTTCATTTAACTTCAGCAGTATAAGCTGTGATTGGTTGCTATAGGCGACAGACAAATTTTCTGTGGTGTCGGGCTACTTTTCTGTGGCCCGCCCTGTATGTTTTCCCCCTTGAAGCATCGTGGTGATAATAGTGTATATCAAAGTGCTTGGGGTCCATAAAGGAGCGTTCACACGGCGTTTTTTTTTTTTACTGTGCTGCGGGATTCCGTTTAAAGGTTACGTCACAGCAGCGGGATCCCTGAACGGAACCTTCACTTTAACGAGGGTTCTGTTCAATTCCGTTGTAATTGTAGTATAGAGCAGTCGATTTGTTATAACGGAAACGAACGGCGCCAACGCAGTGTCTGTTTCACTAATGACTGTGACTGATGCCATCATAGTGGTGACAGACCGAATCCCGCCGTGTAGTAATAGACGCCGTGTGAACGCTCCCTAAGGGGTGCATTTACACAGATGCCTGACAGGTCGTCCCAGCGATAGTCGTTCCTTTGCTTTTACATATGTCTGAGCGTCGCTGAGTGAGTGGATGCGGAGCGGCCGGGGATCACCTCACCGCAAACAGGCAGCCATTCATAAGTAGCCAACGGCTCGTTTACATGGAACGATCCATCGTTCAGTTTTTTGCGTACATAAACAGATTGGCGAACGGGAAGCGAACGAATTCTCATTCAGTCACCGCATGCATTTACACTAAAGAAGGCTGGTTCCACTTCTCGCTGGATCGTGGAGTTCCGACTGATAGTCGTTGCGTGTAAAAGCGCCCTTACTCTCTAGGGAGTGTACAGACTGAGTGCTGTGACCTTTACGCTGCACGGGGAGTGTTTGGCGCGGCGCTGTATACACACCTAGATTATACCACATCTCGCTGCGTGTTATCAGTAAGTACACGGCGTTCAGCCCGGCTGGAGGGATACAAGCTGTATCTTGCTTGCCATTCAGGAATGCAGGAAGTAGAGACGCAGGGAATGTGGAAATGCAGGCCATGCTTATTGACTATTCACTGCCTGAAGTCAGTGGGGGAACTTATTTAGACAATCGCTTTATACGCTGGTCTTAATACAGGGCGGGCCGCGGAAAAGTAGCCCGGCACCATACTCTTATGAAAGCTGTCTGAAAGCAAATCGGGCTTTGTGGCCCATAATAACCAATCACAGCGCAGATTTCACTGCTGAGGTAAAATGAAAACTCCGCTGTGATTGGCTGCTATGGGCAACAAAGACAGTTTTTCAGGGTTTTTTAAGACAGTTTTGGTAAGAGGGTGGTGCCCGGGTAATTTTCGGTGACCCAAGGTTGTGAATTCCCCATCAGTGCGAGGCGTTTCCATAACAGAACAGCCTCCCATCACTTTGGGGATGCAGTGATCCTCCGGCGTGCCTGTTACAGCCGCAGCAGAGGATCGCAGCGTTTCTCCCATTGCTTTCGATGGAAGCGGCGATGCTACCGGCTGTCAGGGCGTTGCTGGAATGCAGTTTAATGGGGTTGCACCAGAATTAACTTCACGCAGCTGTCTATAAGATAGGTGATAAAAGGCTGATCAGTGGGGGTCTCAGTGGTAAGAACCCCACCAATCTCAGAAACAAGGGTCCCATTTCCCCCATTCTCCTCAGTGCAGACTCTGTACCCCCGCTGTGAGGAAGTGATTGAATGGAGAGATGGGCGCCCGTGTGCGGTGCTGCTGCGTTCAATTGCAGTGGGACTGCTGGAGAAAGCAGAGTACAAGCGCTCAACTTTTTTCCGTCAATGCCATTGACATGGATGGAGTGGCGCCTTCACATGCGCGGCCAGCGTTCCATTTAATCAAGTTACTGTGATTGGAAGTAGCGACCCCACAGTGACGGAACGAGGGGGGCACGGGCCTAATTCTTTGGATTGGTTGGGGGTTTCAGCGATGAGATTGTTGATTCATGCTATTGATTGTTGATAGAAGTTAATTCTGGTACAAACTTTTTAACATACTGGTTGGGAACTTGACCTCATTTTTAGTTTTTTGTCTTATCTTAGAGATTCTCACATTTTTTTTTTTTTAACCCTTTCCAATCCACTGTCTGACCTCTGAAGACATTATGATTTAAGGCTGTACAGCTCTGATGTTAGAAGACATCCGTCAGGGTTCTCTTACTGTATATTGCCAGCCTCTCTACTGTCGGAGCCTATCCAACGAGTCACCTCATGCAGTACTGGCTTTAGCCAGCAGATAGCGCCATTGTCTAATGGCAGAAAAAGAGTAAGCCCCCTAGGAAAACCAGGATAGAAAGTGGATTGGAAAATGTCAATTAATTTTTTTATGGCATGGACAAATCCTTCACAAAATTTGCATATCTTACACGTGGATTTGGAAGCAGATTTGCCACAGAATTACTGAAAATTTCTATTCTGCAGCAATTCTGCATCCTAATGTGCATAAGAGGCATGCAGATTCTGTGGTGGATTTCTCTGTGCTGTAAAATAATGCGAGTCCCCCTGGTGTATTCTTCAAGGGCTTATGGCTCCTCCTTAGATGTTCTCTTCGCATGAACAGGTGACCTGATGGTTGGCGGTCCTCAGCCCTGTTCCCTGTATCTGCCCTATAGTGCCGCTATGTCTTATTAATAAGAGATGTGTTGCTGAATAAGATAAATATATGATCACGGCTGCTGCTGATATAGCTATTAGAGATAATGATCGCTCTACAGCTATATTCAGGCTGAGTGCATTGATTCATAATATCCTGAATATAAGCCAAGAGTGATGGTCCCTGAAAGGGTATTCAGCTAAGGGGCGTTCTATCGACAGGATGCGCTGTACATGCATTAAAGGCGGTTCTCCAGGCGTCTATAAATATGGCTGCAAAATGGCTCTCTTGATGTGCTTTAACTTGCTAATGCAGAGTGATCTAAAGAGAGAGGTGCAAAAGTAAAGTGAATTCATTCTTACATGAATTGACAAACATCAGCCAGAATGACATGAAAAGATAGAAGAACTCTTCAAGTTTTTATTGCACCTTTTATAGATGTTTGATGTGGGTGCCATTGGTGACACAGCAAATGTCAAGTCAGTAGTCCAGTTCATCTCAGACACATCCCGACGTATGCTTTAGGTCGTCTGATGTCACCAATATCACCCACATCGAACATCATTAAGGTGCAATAAAAACTTGAAGAGTTCTATCTTTTCCTTCCATTCTGGCTGCTGTATATAAATTCATGTATGACTAAATCTGCTTTACTTTTACACCATTTTCTTTAAATAACCCCGTAGGACTGATTGGTATTAAACATTGATGTTAGAGGAGTAGAATGTGTGCTATGTGCCCCATTTGTCGATATGTACATAGAGTATTGCAGATATTTAAGTTATTCTTCTCCTTTGCAGCCATAGTCCTTGAGATGAGGACAGTCTATGTTAGGAAATTAGTTATTTTTGTAAATCCCAGAGTACCCTTTACTAGGGCAGTTTCCATGAAATCATTGGTGGTTGTGATTCCCTTAACCCCTGAGCACAGGGAACATGATGGGCGCTCTGCAGGCTGTTCTGAAGAATCCACCCATTAACACAAAGAATCAGTCGGCTAAGGTAAGGTCACAGCCATGTATTGGGGGACAGCAGGTAGATGTACCATAAGGCTGCTTTCAGAGGAGCATATTATAACGGTCTGTTTTTGCGTATTGTGATACGGGACTAATGTGAATATGTATCTTACTTTCCTGGCCGTATCTTTCACAGCCATATTGTTAAAACGCAGTACGCTTGCAATGTCATCTATAACGCATCCTTATTACGGATGTGTGACAATACGTTCATCCGAATCTGGCCTACAAGTCACATTGGGGGGGGGGGACCTTTGATAATACACCTTTTCCGAAATTGAGTGCTCACGTAACAGTGGTATAAACTAACAAAAGTGTTAATACTTGCCCTATTCATCCTGTGCCATTGTTTCCCCGCTGGTCCCTATTGAACGTGCTCCAGCGATGTAATAATGACATGACTTGTGGACTCGGCAGCCAATCACTGACTGACCTCAGTAGCGTTGACACTTCATCGCTGCATCAGTGAGGTGTCAGCATTCCATGTCATCACTAGAGCCCAATAATCGGAGACCGATGGGGGACCAGGGGAGTCTCAACAAGGGAGGATTGCCTCTTTTGTTAGTTTATACCATGGAAACAGTTTAGAATAAATTTCATAGGGCTGTAAAACTCCTTTAATGGAAAGCGAATGCATGTGGGAGGCCACTGCTGTGCTGGAAGTAAGGTTTCCTTTCCTGAGGCTTCACTTAAATCTCACTTAAATTGCATTTTTTCATATAAAGAAGATTCTTAATGTTGCAACTTGATACCCAAAGTTAAAACATGAAGTTGGTGGAAAAGCCATTCTGGACATTCCATTGTCAGCTACTGTTACAGGAATAGGGAACGGACAGCTGCCTTCTATGTTCCTTGCATATATGATACTGTTCTAAGGGCGAATCAGTGGGCACAATATATCCACTAAATAGCCATCAAGGTCCAGAAGAAGCAAACTACGGTCCTGGTCTCCTCTGGCTCATCGAGGCCACAATCAGTCTGTTAGGTGATCCTTCTTGGCTCTTTTCTAGCAAGCTATCATCCAGCCCATGATTGGCACCTAAGGAGGCCATTTAGTGGGTACAGTTTAGCCCTCTAGTTCACCTTCCTAATCGCCTCAGTAAGCTTAGTATGTTTTAGTTGCAGGTTTCCTTAACACATGTAGGTGTATGTCTAGGCTGCCCTGTCTGAAAAGTCAGGCATGATAAGCACCCTCATTGGTCCAAACCGGAGATGATGGGCACCAGGAGAGAGACGTAACCCTGTTTTCTCTGCCAGTCTGCATAACTTTCTGCAAGTTACGGAAGCAAACAGACTGACACCTGCATGTCTTTCTCATTTATTTCTAGGTTTTAAATCCCTTTCGGGGGGTTGTTCTATCTGATTGGTTAGAGTTCGACTTCTAGGACTCCCCAACCAATCGTGAGAATTGGTGTCCTGAAGGTCCCCGAATGGATGGAGTGATGGTTTGCATGCTCAACCATTGCTGCATTTATTTAGGGACCTTCAGGAAACCCTTACTTAGGATCAGTGGGTTCCAGTAGTCAGACCTGACTGGAGGACTGAAATCTTAGCAAATTCTGTCAGAACAAACGGACGGGTTGTTTCTCAGCTCCTCCCTTAGCCTGCTTCCCTGTTGTGAACATGCATTTGCTGCCTTTTCCACTAACCTATTACAGAAGGTTGTATGGGGATGGTAGCGGAGAGTAGAGAAAGCAAATATTACGGAAGGCTTGTAATTTTCTGTTCTTATCAGCAGTGAGGAGGAGTGGAACCAGCAGCTACTCTGAGAGAGGATGAGGTAGAGGATAGATAGCTGTGTAGTATTGAGTGGGAGTGGTTATGCTACACAGCCTGTGAAAGAGGAGAGTAGTTGGAGCTAAGTTTGTGTGGGGTTAATGAGAGGAACCAGCTAATCAGTGCTGGAAATGCCTCTTAGCAAGAAACCTGAATGTAGGAGAACCTGAAAACCAAGCATGATGCTTTCTAAATGCATGAAAAGGAAAACTCAATGCAAAATCCAAATCAGTGCATTATTTATTTTCTACAGATACTTAGTAGATATGTTTATTGATTTTTCATGCACAAAGATTTCCATAGCCGTTAGTTTATAATCTTAACAATATTCGTGCTCCTCTTACAGGATCGAGCGGAGAGTCTGGTGCTGAAAGTTCTGGTCTCCTTTAAAGCCAATGAGATAGAGAAGGCTGTCCAGTCCCTGGATAAGAACAGTGTGGACCTGTTAATGAAATACATCTACAAAGGCTTCGAGAGCCCGTCTGACAACAGCAGTGCTGTTCTACTGCAGTGGCATGAGAAGGTGAGCATTTACTAAGCCCCACATGGTAGGGTTTGGTTATGGCTATAGATCAGTTTTCGTATCCATTGATATTTGGAATAAAAGCTCATTACAATTAGTACCATGGCTTCCGTCATAGCAAAATTTGTATAGTGAATAACGCAATGGAGGTTGAGAATATGACAGAATGATCATATATAGGAGGCTGGTGTTTCGTGGTGCAGATATAGTTATTTTTAGCAAGAACCAGAAATAGTTCCAAAAATGAGCGCCATGGATACATAAAAAGTATCTTCACTTAGTACTTCTTATTGTATGCATTTCTGATTTTAGCAAAAATTAAACTGCAATGTGTAAATTTGGCATAAAACAGACCTGGGATTCCCATTGCCCGCCAGCAGGCGTGGGCGTCATGGTTCATGAACGTGCAGCATACAGGGAAGCATCTGCCCAGGAATTATCATTCCAGTAATGAAGCTTAGAGCTAATGCCCACTGCCGGATTCATGCAGCGTTTCACGAGGCGGAAATCCGCTGCTTTATGCCGCAGCTATTAGGATCTATTGAACCTAACAGCTCAATGTTCATGCTGCGGAATTCCGCAGCATGAAAGAAACTGCGGCATGTCCTAATTGTCACGGGAATACGCGCGGCCGGCTACCATTGTAGTCAGCGGAAGCTGGCTGTCATGCTATACTTATGCTGTAGCACAGCAGAAGTATCGCGTGACTACGCGTACCTGCCAGCGCGTGATGCGCTGTACTGCGCATGCGCGCCGGCTCGAGAATAACGCTGCGATATTTCGCTAGCGGAGTCCGTCATGGTCGTGGGCATGAGGCCTAAGATAGAAAACTTGTACCTTTTTAGCTGATCTAAAAAGGCCCACATTGAGATCTTCCATTTTGCAGTTTTTTGGGGATTTTATACCTGAAACTTGTGGCCCAAATGTGATGTAAACCGATGCTTATGTGTAATGTTCAGAAAGGAATCTCTCACAAAAAAAACCCCTTTTTAGATAAAAGCTGGTATTACGATCGATTTATCCAACTTCTCTAACCCCCAGAGATGTAAAAAGCTGCACTCTGTTCTGGCTCATAGAAGGGTCCCACATCTATCTAAATACCCTAGTATGTCATAGGGACAGGGGATGTCTAGCTGATACACATCCTTTAAACTTATACGCTGGCCTTACACTGGGTAGCGGTAGACCAACAGCTATTCCTCCCAAACCCTGTGTGTGCTCCTGGTAAGGAGGGGGAAGTAAGCTTCTGACAGATATCTTGCAGTGGCTTATTAGCTTATCTCCAGCAAGAACAAAAGGATCGGACATATTGAAATTCAACATGCCTGACCCTTTTCTTCCCTTACATCTGCCGTCGGAAGAAAGTCAGGACACTGCCATACTCACTAGATGGTTGGCCATTGTGGGTTCGGACCGCTTTCATCTAATATGTATAGGCCAGTGTTAACCCGTTGCAATCCAATTTTGGATTCAGGGTTTCATAGGGGGCTTTCTCTTTCTGCCATTATACAATGGCACCATCTGCTGGCTAGAGCCAGTACTGCGGCATGGGACATCCTGGAGAGGCCCCTGACAACAGAGCGACCAGTAATCTATAGTAAGAATACCCTGCCGGATGTCTTCCGAGCTGTACAGCCTTCAATCAGAATGTCTTTAGACGTCAGACAGTGGATTGGAAAGGGTTAAGGTCTCCATGTTCCTAAGAGAAAAGTCATCTGAACCCACAGGCCAACTGTCTTTTGTGTATAGCAGCGTCCCGGACATGTTGAATCTTACATGCTTCATCCTTTACTTCTCGCAAGCAGTAAGTTGCAGTACATCTTGAATTCTTCTCTTGGTGATTTCAGCATAAGGGATGCTTCATACAAACTTTTTTCCTGCATTTTTAAATGTGCGCTTTGGTGTCTCTTTTCAAATTTATTTATTTATTTTTAATAACGCTTAAATGTGCAGGTTTTCTTTCTGTCGGTTTTCAAGTCTTATAGGCTATGGAAAAAACTGGTAGGAATACCATACCCAGAACGTCATGCGCTTTTGAAATCCAAAAAGGAAAGCCCCAAAGACCGTTTTTCTGTGATGCGTTTTATTTTGCAATATAAACTTCAAAGTATTTTCTTGCTGTAAAGCAAAAATGCTGTTAAAAATGCACCAAATGGCACTTAGAGACTTAAGAGCTGTGGATACTTTTGGTGGAGCAAATACTTTCACTTAAATGCATGTATTTTTGCTGATTATTTTTGCATTGGGGTTTAATACCGTTTTGTCTTCTCCAGCCTCACATCAGTATTTTTTGCTCCAAGGAGCAGCTGATTTGTGTCACTTCCCATTGATTTTAGTGGTATATTCAGCTAGGCTCGGTTCAGTTTCATGTTTTTATTTATTTTAAACAGAAAAATGAGCGCCGACTGCAGCACTTTTTTTTTCTGGCAAAACAAATGTAAAGTGAACAGAAAAAATCCTTCCTTTCTTCTGTTTTACCAGCGGGTGAACGGAACGGAAAGGTTTCCAATTTTTTAATGTTTAACAGATCCATTTTTGAATGAGCATGCGCAGAAGGAAAAAAGACTAAAGGGACATTAAAATGGAAAAAACTGATGGAAGTTGTTCTTTCTTGGCAGATCTGTACCTAGATCCTTAAAAAAACACAGTGAACTAGAGCTTCTGTTTTTAATTTTACCTCTTCTCTCCCGCACTTGTTATTGGCTAATTTATGTCCACAATAAGGATAAGCAGATACGAGAGGGGAGAGCGGTGGGGAGACTAAGGCGCCAGTCCATCTTTACAGACAGATCTCTTATAGAGACTTGGGGTACTTTTACACGGGACGATTGTCAGGTGCTTAAGCACCCAAGAGTCATCCTGATGGCGGTCGCTCCTCTGCTTTCAAACAGGAGCAATAATCATTTAGTAAATGGAGGCGGTAATCGCTTCCGCCAGCCCACCTCCATTCACAGTAAACAGGCAGTCTTTCATAGATGATCAACTGCCTGTTCACATGGACCGATCGTCATTTGATTTTTATGCCTTCATAAACCAAACAGCTAATAAGTGAACAAATTATCATTAGTCGCCGGCATTGTTTACACTGAACGATTATTGTTCAGTTTTGAAAAATCTAGCAATAAACTAAATGTAATTATTCCGTGTAAAAGGGCCCTCGGACTGCAGTCTCTACTTACAGCGATATGTAGAAGCTGCAGAAGGCAAATGGTGCAACACTTTTAATTTACCCCTATTGCAAAAATGATCGTCTGCCCAAATTACACGCATTTAAGTGAAATAAATGCCCCCTAAGATGTCCATAGCCCTTAACGTAGTTCAATACTAAGTTTAGCTTTTTCTTTGTGCTCCACTCCCACCTGAAGCCAAATTCCCGAATATATTAATGGTACTGCTGGTGAAATGCCTATGTAGCCCCTCTCTGACTTTATCTGTTTGTCTCCTCCACAGGCTTTGGCAGTAGGTGGCGTGGGCTCTATAGTCCGGGTACTGACTGCCAGGAAGACCGTTTGAATGTTCGGCTGGTTGTGATCGATGGAAGAACTGGTGCCAAGACCAAAACTCTGAGCTGCAGCCTTGCTGTAGCCGCCCATCCATTACTTTGTTGTTGCCCACATTTCTATCCTCCTTTCTTCTTCCGCTTTCATTTTTTATACAGTTTTTGAAGTACGCAGAACATGTGAGAGTGTGCAGTGAGTGCAGTGCTCATGAGTGTTAAATTATCAGCGTACCCTGCCCTCCTTGAGCTGGGCTCTGTTGAATAGTCATCACCCTTCCCGTTTCTACAGGTTGCAGTGCTCTCTGCTCCGAGCTGAATGGTATTGCGCCTTATAACCTCATTTATTTTGTCAGGGCTAATCCTTCCAGCTTGGCTTGCTGAAGCTCGCTGACCCCCTGTTCCTCCATCCCTCCTGCTGCTGCCACACCTTCCACACCATTAGGATGATTCTCTCAGGAGTGGCGTTTTTGCTATCTAAGGCTTTTATATTATGGAACAGTGTCCAGAGACCGATCTAGGCTCAGTCCAGCTTCACGCTGGCAGGGGTCCGGATTTCGTTACCATTAACTCCCTCAGGTCCTAGGTGTATAAAGGGATAAATTATATAGTAAATTGATCTTTCTCTGCTGCTGTGGCTTCTTGGGTTGCTTTTCCTTAACCAACAAATGTGAGGTCTGCAGAACTACATCAGAGTGCCCTTCACCTGCCCCTATTTGGTGAGCTAACCTTTAGGGTGAAGTCACACGAACGTATATCGGCTCGGTTTTTACGCCGAGCCGATATACGTTGTCCTTGTGTGCAGGGGGGGAGGATGGAAGAGCCAGGAGCAGGAACTGAGCTCCCGTCTCCCGGGAGCTCAGTTCCTGCACTTGGCTCTTCCATCCTCCCCCCGCACACGAGGACAACGTATATCGGCTCGGCGTGAAAACCGAGCCGATATACGTTCGTGTGACTTCACCCTTAGCGTGAGATGATCACGTGAACCTCAAATCATTAAGTGTTTTTGAGTCATGGGGATATTTATCATTGCTAGTGCAAAGGAAAAGTGGAGGGGAAAAAATGAGTCCATGCAATCTTTTTGTAAACCATGTCAAAATATAGTAGAAATGCTAACGGTGGCCTTTGTGGATATTTTCCCAGTGATGCCAGCTTGGTTAGAACATTCTTGTAATATAAAGGGTATTGGCACTTTAAGTCTGTCTTGGCTACGTCCACAGACTACCTTTTAGAACTGCTTGGTAGCTGATTTTAATACTTTGATTTGAAGGGGTTGTCTTGCTTATAGCTGTTTTGCTGCAGGAAGCAGACAGCTCTGTACATTGCACAGTGGCCTGGGCTGGTACTGCAGGCTCAGTCCTACTGAGATGAATTTGATTCAACCTGCAGTACCAACCCGGGCCACTGCACGATGTTCGGAGCTATCTGATCCTGCGCAAAAACATCTAGTAGTGGATAACCCTTTTAAATCTAACTTCAGGAAGGCAGCTTTATAGAAAGTACTGTTCTACATATTTCTTTTTAACATGTAAACCTAACAGAATTTACCCAGAAACCTAAAACGTACAAAAGTACCATATACTAAAGGGCTAGGCTTTGTCATTCCAGCTGTTGGTCACTGGTATGGACCATAATGCTCATTCAACCAGATAGCACTTGTAATACTCAGGCTAAATGCTGGGTCAGGTGAAGGGCCCAAAGCGATGGCACCCTGCAGCTTTCTGCAAAAAGGATTTTATATAAATAGCTTTGCATTGTGCAAAGAAACCTCACAAGTTGGTGTTTTTTGACAATCGGAAAGTACCCAAGGGCAGAGTTGGCATTATGGTCTCTGCCTCTCTCTTGACAGGCTCATGGTTGAAAGGCTTAATGACTGATGCTGGCACAGGGATCCATGTAGTTAATATGGGTGGTTCAGATCCCACTTCCTCTGCAGAGCAGACAATACGATGGGACCAGCCCAGCAATTTCATGGATCAGCAGACGGCTACCAAGCTAGAAAGCACCTTGCAACCACAATACCCAACAAGGGGTTGAAGCCTTAATCCAATATTTGCTAGAGGGGCCTTTTAATGTTGACACTTGCATTGAAGGACCTGAAGCACTGACGGAATTAATCTTTGCTATGTTTTTTTGTTTAGTGTTTTTTTTTTTTTTTACAAATTAAATATTGATTTGGATTAACTGCGTTGTGTATTTTTTTCTTTATTAAACATTACGTTCACCAGAAGATAAAATAACTGTTCAGATGCAGAAAAGCAGGACAGACTCCGTTCCTGGGTCTGAATGAATGTCTTTATGCGCAGCTATTAACACTTTCCAATCCAATTTCCCTGCCACCCACACAGTCCCCAGCTCTTATTTATTTTGGGTGGGGAAAGTGTGTCGTGGTTTTCTTGGGATTGCTCAACAAACACATAAAATTGTGCTGTTAGCAATTTTTTGAAAATTAAACGTAAGCGATGAGCGTTTCACATCGGGAAGATCATTTGTAATAATCCTGTAAATGTATATTGATATTATATTTATATAATAAGACTCTTCATTTCTAATTTCTCTAATCACTATCTGTTATGAAGTGCAATCTTTTAACTGCATATAATATGTGTAGCATAGGTTTCTAACGCTATGCAGGACAGAGCTCTGATGTCGGGGGCTGTTCTGCATATGTATGTTACACTATACAGGACAGAGCTCTGATGTCAGAGACTATTCTGCATATGTATGTTATACTATACAGGATAGAGCGCTGATGTCGGAGGCTGTTCTGCATATGTATGTTATACTATACAGGACAGAGCTCCGATGTCGGAGGCTGTTCTCCATATGTATGTTACACTATACAGGATAGAGCTCCGATGTCGGAGGCTGTTCTGCATATGTATGTTACACTATACAGGACAGAGCTCCAATGTCGGAGGCTGTTCTGCATATGTATGTTACACTATACAGGATAGAGCTCCGATGTCGGAGGCTGTTCTGCATATGTATGTTACACTATACAGGATAGAGCGCTGATGTCGGAGGCTGTTCTGCATATGTATGTTATACTATACAGGACAGAGCTCCGATGTCGGAGGCTGTTCTCCATATGTATGTTACACTATACAGGACAGAGCTCCAATGTCGGAGGCTGTTCTGCATATGTATGTTACACTATACAGGATAGAGCTCCGATGTCGGAGGCTGTTATGCATATGTATGTTACACTATACAGGATAGAGCTCCGATGTCGGAGGCTGTTCTGCATATGTATGTTACACTATACAGGACAGAGCTCCAATGTCGGAGGCTGTTCTGCATATGTATGTTACACTATACAGGACAGAGCTCCAATGTCGGAGGCTGTTCTGCATATGTATGTTACACTATACAGGACAGAGCTCCAATGTCGGAGGCTGTTCTGCATATGTATGTTACACTATACAGGATAGAGCTCCGATGTCGGAGGCTGTTCTGCATATGTATGTTACACTATACAGGATAGAGCTCCGATGTCGGAGGCTGTTCTCCATATGTATGTTACACTATACAGGACAGAGCTCCGATGTCGGGGGCTGTTCTGCATATGTATGTTACACTATACAGGACAGAGCTCCGATGTCGGGGGCTGTTCTGCATATGTATGTTACACTATACAGGACAGAGCTCCAATGTCGGAGGCTGTTCTGCATATGTATGTTACACTATACAGGATAGAGCTCCGATGTCGGAGGCTGTTCTGCATATGTATGTTACACTATACAGGACAGAGCTCCAATGTCGGAGGCTGTTCTGCATATGTATGTTACACTATACAGGACAGAGCTCCGATGTCGGAGGCTGTTCTGCATATGTATGTTACACTATACAGGACAGAGCTCCGATGTCGGAGGCTGTTCTGCATATGTATGTTACACTATACAGGACAGAGCTCCGATGTCGGAGGCTGTTCTGCATATGTATGTTACACTATACAGGATAGAGCTCCAATGTCGGAGGCTGTTATGCATATGTATGTTACACTATACAGGATAGAGCTCAGATGTCGGAGGCTGTTATGCATATGTATGTTACACTATACAGGATAGAGCTCAGATGTCGGAGGCTGTTATGCATATGTATGTTACACTATGCGTGACAGTGCTCCAATGGAGCGCTGTCCTGCATTGGGTAATATACATATGCAGAACAGCCTCCGACATCGGAGCTCTGTCCTGCACAGCATTAGAAACGGGTGATGGACCTCGCCCAACATCACAGCTATGCAGGGAAATCACAGTGGTGGACAAGGTCCGACACTGGATTGGAAAGGGTTAAACTTGAAGGATTATTTTAGACAGATTGGAAGTGACAAGTCCTAAAGTTGGTATAGAAGTGGACACAGATTGGAAGCAGTCAGACCCAAGTTACAGAACCTGGAAACAAAACACTGAAAAAAAAAGTGCCATGCTTACTGCTGCAAGGGCTAATGCAATAGCAGTTTCCAGCAGGGTGTTGGCTCGCTGTAATGTCAGAGGAGGTTGTGATGGTACAAAATATGGATAGACACCACTTAAGCATCATCCATTTAAGAGGGAGTAGCTGCTTACCATTGCATTTCGCATTGACTTTTTGCAGAGGCTAATCATATGGAGTGTACCATGCTGGTGTAGAACAGGATACATTTAAAAGTTACGGGACAAGGCTGTGGAGCTTTGGGTACAGTGTCTCTCTCATATATATGGTGGACGTGCCAACAGTGAAGGCCCTTTGGAGACAGGTGGCCCACCTGATATTTAGAGTCCTGGGTAAAACATTCCCCCTTATCCCATCGGCTTGCCTCCTGGTGGACAAACCAACAGGCTATAGTAACCAACAGCACAAGCTCTCACAATGTATTTGTATGGTGATGAGGCATCCCAGTGGCTATCGCCATCTCTCCATATGGACCGAATCTCCAGAATGATGATGTTCGAGAAGCTGTCCGCCATAAGGGAAGACTGCACGGAGAGTTTCCTTAGGACCTGGTTGCCCTGGGCCATGTATCTGACCATCCCAGGGCTGCTCCTGATGCTGGCCTCTTGAGGTGAAGTGGTGCAGATGTGTAGTAGGGGAGCGCAGGGAGAAGGGCCCCATGACTCTACTAGAGGAGCTTTCTTCACCTAGGTTAACATGTATCCACACAGTTTTGTGCTAAAATGACCACACATATAATAGAAACCCTACTAAATTGTGCCAAATAATTTTTAAGGATCACAGATGCTCATGTACTAGAACTGTCTCAAGTTTGCACAAAGGTATGATGGTAAAGGGTTAATGCACACAATGATGTCAATGCAAGAATAACTGCTCAGTGCAGTCACAGAACAGGAATTAAATAGTAATGTATGGGGATAATGAACACTATGTTGGCACAGGAGTCTTGTAAAGAAGAAAGGTGAAATACATGTAATGCCATCACAATACAGGAAACATGTCACAGGTAAAGAATAATGCAAGTTGTGCTACAGAAGCGGGATAGTACAGCAGGGGCATAACAAGTGACCATGGGGCTATATAGTGCATCATGGAATGGTGATCAATTCAGTTTTTCATATTTTGCTTTATCATCCATAATCCTCACTCACTGCATCTTATGTTGGGGTACAGATTGGCCCTCTGAGCAGTTGGGCACCATAGCAACTACTCTACTTGCTATCCTGGTAGTTTCGGCCACGGCTGATACTAAAACTGGCTCATTCTCAGCAGTGGGATTTTAATACATCCTATTGGACCTACAGAGACTATAAAGATGATGACTTTTTTTTTTTACATGATCGTATATGTTTTTGTACTCTTGCCGGATCGTGGCCAAAAATCACATGATAGGAGAAAAGCCGCGATCAAATCCGGATCTTAATTAACGTTTTCTCATCCATTGACATGGGTGGCATATTGGCGAAAATATATACTGGGGTGTTGAAATCCCTCATTCGGCAAAAATCCTCTAATGCTTAAATAGAGGCTGATGTAATCTTTCCCAGCGTTGGATGCAGCTAATCTCCCTCCCCCTCCCTTTTTTTTAAGCTCCCATAGAAGCCAATGGGAGCTTCCAGCTTATCTTATCAAAGGACAGGGCAAGACCGATCTTCATGCGCCGTATAAAATGAGTGGAACAGGTTACCACAAGAGGTGGTGAGTTCTCCTTCAATGTAAGTCTTCAAACGGGCTGGACAGACATCTCTCTGGGATGATTTAGTGATCCTGCACTGAGCAGGGGGTTGGACCCGATGACCCTGGAGGGCCCTTCCAACTCTACCATTCTATGACCCATTGCCACCTGGCATTTTAAAAGACAAAATGGCATGTTGTGCTACTTTTTTTTTTTTTCAATTCAGCAGAAATTGACAGTGGAGATTCCGACTGGAACTTCCGAAACTGATATAAATGAGCCGTAACACATCTGTCTATAGTTGTTTAGCAGTTTCCAAGCATAGCCCTATATTTGTCAGCAGCCTGTATGCAATGTGAGTGGAGAGGTTGTCACAAAGTGCTTTAAACCATAAGGCTGCTATAGAATGTGCTTGTATTTTGCTTAATGCCCTTGCCCTTAAAGGAGATGTCCCGCGCCGAAACGGGTTTTTTTTTTTTTAACCCCCCCCCCCGTTCGGCGCGAGACAACCCCGATGCAGGGGTTAAAAAAACCACCCGCACAGCGCTTACCTGAATCCCGGCGGTCCGGTGACTTCAATACTTACCGCTGAAGATGGCCGCCGGGATCTTCTACCTTCGTGGACCGCAGCTCTTCTGTGCGGTCCACTGCCGATTCCAGCCTCCTGATTGGCTGGAATCGGCACGTGACGGGGCGGAGCTACACGGAGCCCCTCTCTGGCACGAGCGGCTCCATAGAAGAAAGCTGAAGACCCGGACTGCGCAAGCGCGGCTAATTTGGCCATCGGAGGCCAAAAATTAGTCGGCACCATGGAGACGAGGACGCCAGCAACGGAGCAGGTAAGTATAAAACTTCTTATAACTTCTGTATGGCTCATAATTAATGCACAATGTATATTACAAAGTGCATTATTATGGCCATACAGAAGTGTATAGACCCACTTGCTGCCGCGGGACATCTCCTTTAAATGTTTGCCACAGACAGAACAAGAAATTCCACTTACCAAAGTGATTTTCTATGCGTTCTGACATTTTTGCATTCTGAATGTGCAGAAAAAAAAATTATAAAATGACTCAAATGTTGTTGAAGAAACGCGTAGAATGTCTTTAGACGAGTGCATAATCAGCTGGGGTATGGCTGAGTGCTATGAAAGCTCAAGAAGACATTGACTGTTCTATGCCAGTCCCTTTGTGCAGGATCTTTAGTATAATGTAGCAGGCCTGTATTTACAAAGTGATAGATCTAATCTTGATACATTTCTTTTTCTCATAAACAAATAGCCTTCAGTTACATTATTTGGCAACAATACAGTGCCCATGGTGATACTTGCTCATAATGCAATGGAATTTCTCCATAACGTCTTCCTCTGAAGAGGAAGGGAAGGAAATATTTCCACATCATTGGCTTTATTGCTGCTGAACTGATCTTTGCAATAAAGCAGGTTATGTTCTTCTTTTTGGATACATGTCATGTAGTGAAATAGATTTATCTCATTATGATATAGAATACTATCGTTATAAGAGTAACTCCGTCTAAAGCTGAAAACTGAGTTTTAGTTAGTTAGAGATGAGCGAGCACGCTCGGATAAAGCAGTTACTCAAGTAAGAATCGTTCTTCTCAAGTAACTGCTTACTGGTCCGAGCAGGCTCGGGAGGGGGTGCTTGGGAAGAGAAAGAGATCTCTCTCTCTCTCACTCTTTCCCCCCGCTACCCACTGCCGCCCCCCCGAGCCTGCTCGGCCCAGTAAGCAGTTACTCGAGAAGAACGATGCTCGCTCGAGTAACTGCTTTATCCGAGCGTGCTCGCTCATCTCTAGTTAGAGTAGCTAACAGACTCTCCCAACTTTTATTTCCTTGGATACCAAGAAGTAGAAAACTGTAATGTTCAAGAAATAGAAGCAGTGCTTACTGTAAGATGTCGCTGACCGAACACTCTGCTGCCATAGGTGCCAACAGATGAGGGGAGAGGGTAAGCTGGTAGTGGCACTCCTTCAATCTTCTCCAGCCCCAAACATAGTGGATTACTCTAATGGGGCTTTATGTTTGTGTCAGAGGTTCGATGACAGATTGTCACATTTGATGTGAGGAATAGTGCAACATACAACGAACACTATTGTAAGTCATTGGGGTCCGATGGGTGCCAGTGGTACAGTATGAATCATATGATAGTTAAAGTTCAGCGTTATGACTTCTGCTAAGTGGAATCCATGACTCAAGTGTCTTAGAAGCATATAAAAAATTCATAATGCATAACGCCAAAAAGGAATATTTTTTCAACTGGCTGTCAACTAAAAATAGTACATGTAATATATCTGCAGCTGAAACATTCCTCTGTATGTATCTTTCGCATTTTCTCTATATTTTCCCCTCTTACCAGTTATCCAATTAATGAATTAATTATTTATAGGAGCTCTCTTGGAATATAGAACTAGCTTTTAAGTCATTTAACACTAGACATGCCGTCTCAGGACTGTTCTTTAGCACTGAAGTTGCAAGAGGGAGAGAGAATGCCATTGGGGAGAGATGCACTTTTTGAGTGTCTCATCTTCTCATTCAATGCATCGAATGGTAATTCTATTTTTTTTTTCCTGGCTGATGTGAAAATAGAAAATGCACCCAAATCCCATTTTAGAGATGAAAAGGTGGACATTGCACATACTGCACATTCTTATTCGAATTCTATGTGGTCTTGGTTTTAAAACACTTCTAGTCATAACACCAATGGCCATACAAAACTCATAGTAGTGCACGTTCACATGCTGCAGTCTGCGACTGATTACCTCCTCTGTAGATCTGAATCTGGTTGTTTCTGCAGTATATGCATGAATTTCAGCAAGTCCCAATCAGATAAATGGATCAGCCTCAGAAACGTCTGTAACAAATCTGCAGCATGTAAACCTGTTGTGTGATCCCATACTTCCCCCTCCACCATTAGGCTGCTTATATGCAATGTACTAGCTATTAGCAGTAGCTGCTGCATATACAGAGGCATAACTAAATGGTGTGCACCTGGGCCCTAGTGCCTGAGGGGGCCCAACAGCAACTCTGCTTTACAGAACAATAGAAGTTAGAGATAAGCGAGCGTACTCGGTAAGGACAGATACTTGAGCGAGTATCGTCCTTACCGAGTACCTGCCTGCTCTCCCGCAAAGATTCGGGTGCTGGCGGGGGGTGGTGGGGGAGACTGGTGGGGTACGGGGGGGAGATCTCTCTCTCCCACCCACTCCCTTCTGCTCACTCCCGCAACACAGCGCTCACCCCCACCGGCACCTGAATCTTTGCAGGCAAGGAGGCAGGTACTCGGTAAGGACGATACTCGCTCGAGTATCTGTCCTTACCGAGTACGCTCGCTCATCTCTAATAGAAGTTCTTTAAAAGACTTGAGGGGCTCTAATAGATTTTCAGTTGAAGCCCAAATGTTTCCAGTCATATCCATATCTGTGCATATAACTTTCTCTTGGTTATAGATCAGCACAGAGGAAGGATATCAGCAGAAACTGATGTCTCTGTACTGAACAGCTTAAAGAAGTGTTCCCATCTCAGTGAAATATGGCCACTGTGGGAACACTAGTCTGTAAGAGGTGGTCAGGATTACGGAAATAGGCAAGTTTGGCTGGGTTATGCCATTTCTGTAACTCCCATAGGCAGTTACGCAAAAGTTACACTGTTTGTGTAACTCTCATTGACGTCCATGGGAGTTACAGAAACCGTGTAGCAAAGTCACCTGTTACTGTAATACTGACAACCTCATACAGCCGCTCTGGGGATAGTATGGGCCAGAACAGATTAGGTGCATGTCGATCTGACATTCATGGCCTATTCTGTGGATATTCCATAAAAGTCTGAGATGGGAATATCCCTTTAAGGCCTAGAGCAGATCCCTTCTGCAATCAGGTCAGAGTGGTAATTGAGGCAAAGGTGTAATCTCATGGATAGTTCATTGGAAGGATGAGCCACTCTAGAAAACGAGGAGAGGCTCAGGGCCTGTAGGGAACCATGCTGAGGTCTTACTCTACTTCCAATTTTAGACAAAATCAATCATCTTGGTAATGCATAGTGGGGGAACTGTTGAGGACTATATTACTGTCATTCACTTAACAATGCTGGGAAGGTTCACAGAGATGCTATTTGGCTTAGAACAATGTGATATGCAGGGATTGCAGAGTGTTAAGGCAGCAGAAATGCAGTCCTAAGCTCTTGCTCATGACCTGAATGTTATTGGTTCAATCCCCACATGGTTCAAGTAGCCAGCTCAAGGTTGACTCATCATTCCAAGGTCAGTAAAATGAGTACCCACCTTGGTGGGTAGTAATAAATCACCTGAAAGCACTGTGTTGGCACTCTACAAATAACAAGATTTATTTATATGGCATTGCCCATCAGATTATTCAGCTGTTCTCTCTCATTTTACCAATAGTTAATAAAATAGGCTGGTCAGGGGAGCTGCATGGATTTTCCTCCAGGTACTTTGATAGTTTAAAGGGGTATTCTAAGAGTAAAAAAAATAGGCTGGTAATGGAATGGGCTTTAAAAAAAAAAAGCAAAACTCACTGTTTAGATGCCCCTCAGTCCAGCACAGAAGTCCCAGTCCCTGCAGAAGTCATGTGCCATTCATTGTACACTGCCGTGAATGGACCAGGACCACTGAAGCCATGTACAATGAGCGACACGTGACTGTTGCAGCTTCACCTAGCAGCTAGGACCAGGGTTTTTGCACTGGACTAGAGTGATACCTCATCTAACCAATCAGTATTGCTTATTAGTTTTACTTTAACCCTTTCCCTGCCCAGAATTTTTTTATTCTCGAAAAACCCCTTTGAAGGTAACCTATGGGGCTCAAATATGCTCTTTTCAGCCAGCTCTGTGCATCCACTTACCCATTCATCTCAAGCACTGAGAATTAAACCCAGCTCCCCAGTCTCCTTGTTCCCTCACCTATGAACCCCATAACGTAGTTAAAGGAGCTCGAAAGTGATGTCAAGTTTACTTTAAACTAGCTTGATAAGAAATTGGCTCATATATGCATCTTTCAGATAGGGGATTTAGATTCTACCTGTCTATAAGGGTAAAGAGTGATGAGAATGATGACAATCTCTGTACAGTGCCACGGTAATTACATATAATGGGGTAGGGTACATGGACGGTGAAGACTTGTTCTCTTCCGCACATTGGTGATAGAGGAAGGTCATTAAATAGAGGAAGTCGTTACGTATTGTAAGAAAGCTTCAGTTTCAGAATCTGTATTGTCACGCTGCTTCCTCTTGTGTCACCAATACATATGTACAGTGCGGGGGTGGCAAGGGTGAAGCTACTTGTCCTATGACTTTGGTACCAGAGGGAGAATCAAAGTATCAGTGAAGGAAGGAGAGCATCCTAGTCGCAGCGATGGCCCTGGCAGAGACTATGCGCCTTTGGAGTGAGGGGGTGGCTGCTGCGGACAAAGAGGACTGGAATAACGCCCTGAAATCTTTCACAGCCATCATAGACCCGCGATCCAAGATCTGCTTTAATATCGGCTGCTGCCACCTGGTATTGGGGGATTTACATGGGGCAGAACAGGTAAAATGAATGCCTATTGAAATGCATTGTCCTCATTTTCTCATATCTTAGGGAATTGGTTTAATAAATGTCATCCAATATATGAAAGCATTCACGTTAGGCCTCCTTCACACGAGCGTATGGGTTTTTATAGCCATCCGCACGCGCCGTAAAATCATGTGAATGAAGAAAAGAAGCAATCGAGTCCCGATCTTAATAAGCGTTTTCTCGGACATTCGCATGGCAGGGTGCGATATATAAGCAAAAGAATATGCCGCAGCCCAGAATTCCCTCGGTCGGCATAAATCCTCGGAATGAGTTCTGATACGTAAAGAGAGATACCTGTAAGCATTTTACAGTGCTGGATGCTGCTAAACTCCCTCCCCCTCCCTTTTCTGCAGCTCCCATAGGAGTCTATGGGAGCTGCCAGCATATATCTGTCGAGAGATAGGGCAAGACCTATCTTTTCTAGAAGCGTATAAATTCAGTTGCCTATTTTGGTTGCTGATGTCCTATCTTTCCTGGCTAAAAATCACTTATCTGAACGAATATATTGGAAACCAATGCTTTTTGGCCAATGTATAAACACGGCTAAACAGCCACGTAAAACACTTATGTGAATAAGGCCTTAAACTGATGGAGAGATGAGCTCAATAACTTTTGCTTTCATATTTAGTTGTTTTTTATTCTGTATGTTTTTACCACTTTCTATCATTTAGCCCAAGAGCCCCAAAACATTCATCTTACTAATCCACTTAGCTTGTCTTTCCAGTAACAGTCTACACCGATCACTACCCTCATTTGGCCAATCAGCCCGCTCTATTCTCAAAAACCGCAGATCGTCAATATTGCATTTCATAAACATGTTGGATTAGACATTTGCACCAATTCCTGTATTTTCCGTTTTGAAGAATTCACTAATCCTTTTATATAAACAGTAAATGTTATTTCCAGTATCTTAAACAATGAAGTACAGAAAATGATGTAACCACATGGTTCGTTTTGCAACTGATGAAATGATTCATTATAAAAAATGATTAAAAAATCCCTCCTAAATTAATTGTTAAACCCCGGTTTCACATGGGCAATATGCAAAGAATACAACCCATTTCCATATTTTATAGGCACATTTTGGTTGCGTGCAAAAAACACCCCAAAAAAGAACATATTCTATTTTTCTTTGTATTTGTACAACAAAGGTCCCCATAGAAGTCAATGGGGTTGCGCAAATGTGCACGCAATACGTAAGGAGATGTCTGAAACAGTGTAATTCTGCTGGAAAAAGAGACATTTGGAGCTAATTACTATTATAATTAGTGTGTCTATTTGGCGCGTGCAAAATAATAGGCCCTGCAGGCAGAAAAAGTACAGTAGAATACGCCGGCTCGCGGGAAAAAGCCTTGTTCACAGCACACAAATGCTGCACTATGGTGGGCCCAATAGCACTTATGTTCGCATGAAGGGGCCCTAATTGTTTAACTTCCCCCTCGAGTTCCTGCACAAATTCTGTTGTGGGAACGGAAGGTCTCTTTAAGGTGTGGGGATCTTGATGGGCAGAGTCTGAGGGGCTCGATGATGAACACAGGTGCATGGCTTGTACAATGCATTGGAGGGTAAAGGGTCTAGTGAGCATTATGTCACCATTAGAGATGAGCGAGTATACTCGCTAAGGCACATTACTCGAGCGAGTAGTGCCTTAGCCGAGTATCTCCCCGCTCGTCTCTAAAGATTCGGGGGCCGGCGCCGGTGACAGGTGAGTTGCGGCGGGGAGGGGGGGGGGGGGGGGGAGGAGAAAGGGAGAGAGAGATCTCCCCTCCGTTCCTCCCCGCGCCGGTCCCCTAATCTTTAGAGACAAGCGGGGAGATACTCGGATAAGGCACTACTCGCTCGAGGAATGTGCCTTAGCGAGTATACTCGCTCATCTCTAGTCACTATGTCAAATTTCCAGCCCCTTAATGCAAACTAGAAAAGTTTCTATTCCTTGACGTTGGGCGACTTCACGCGAGCATAAATGTATTTGCGTAATGCACAATGCTTTTTTGCACACGCCTTGGTGTATATTTTGCAGTTTTTTCCGTGTACAGGGCATGCACTTTTATGTGTGCCAAAAAATAAAGCCCCGATGCTCCCAGCCATTGAAATGTCCAATTATTAATGCCTTCAAGTTGTGTTTATTTTTCCAACGCAATTATGCAGTGTTTGACGCATTTCCTAGCGTATTGCAGACGCATTTGCACATCCCCCTTGACTTCTGTGCACTTTGTAAATGCGCAGAAATATAGAGCGTGTTGCATTTTTTTTTGTGTGTGACCAACATGTGAATAAAAAATGGGCATTGAAATAAATGGGTTCTATTCACTGCGTATTGCACACATGTGAAGTCGGCCTCTAAGCAAAAATCTTGAAAACTGAATTAAATTGATATAGAAAGTATACAACTTTTCTCTATACAATGAATAAACTTTATTTGCTGGAACTGGAGAACACCCGTGAGCCAATGAAATGCTTACCTGCCAATGGGAGAATACGGATTTGTAAATCTAGTTCAGTGTACCTACAATAATGTAACATGTTGTATTCACAGTCAAAGCGGCCATGTTTTTAAAGGGGTTTCCTAAGAGTAGAAAAAAAATTGCACTTTTTGTCCCAGGAACAGCGCCACTCCTATCCACTGGATGTGTCTAGTATTGCAGCTCAGCTCCATTGAAGTGAATGGGGCTGAGGACAATAGGACTCGCCGAATACTACACCGAACTTGTGAATAGGTTTCTCTAACCCTGAATAAACCCTTTAAGTAAAATTTATAGGTGCCGCCTACCTATACAATATAAATTAGTATCATTTATACAATGGCTGATTTATATTGACCTTTTGCATCAATATTGTCTTGCAGGCCTTTACAAGCACCATAGAGAAAGACAAGCACTTGGCTGTGGGCTACTTTCAGCATGGCTCAGTCCTCTACAAGAAGGGCAAGTAAGAGACACCATACCTTTTATATAATACGGGTCATTTAACAATTAGTGAAGCTCCATCTCTCGTTACTGTTGGGTTTGTAGCTAGTATAGTACAATTTAGCATATTTCTGATACATGTTCTTTTTTGCTGTTGATTGATCTTATTATGGTCAATGCGAACCTCGGCCCATTTATATGAAACACATCACTGTACATTGAAATGGGTTTATTCACATGGGCGACACTGCTCTGAGTTTCTCAATATTTGGGCGCATTCAGATGACTGTATATCGGCTAGGTTTTCACACCCGGCCAATATACGGCGTCCCTCTCTGCAGGGGGAGAGGAGCCTGGAAGAGCCGGGAGCAGTGCACTGAGCTCCAACCCGCCGCCCCCCGAATCTTTTTGCACGAGTAGGGAGTTACTCGAAAAAAGCGATGCTCTTTCTAGTAATTGCTCTAAACGAGCACGCTCGCTTATCTCTACCAGCAGCACATTTTTGACCCTTTAGAGATTTTTCTTTAAACACAAACTGTAAGTAAAAGCTGAAGAATGACTGAAAACAGCATAAATGATTATAAAAAGTTATAATAAAAATATTCTAGATTTTACATCCGCTGAAGATGTAAAACATGATAGTTACTGACCAGAGATGGCATCTATCTGCAATAGTTCCATGTGTTTTTGGCAGTATTTCGGATCCATCATGATAATTTTTTACACATTGATGTCTAGCAAAAGGGTTTATTTTGATCAGAGTTCAATATATATATAATTAGGAAATGCAAAAATGTCTACAATACAGGACTGTCTACTAACGGGTAATAATCATGTATTTGTGTGCAGGTATGACCAAGCACTCCAGGATTGGTCCCGCTGCTTTACAGAACTAAGGGGCAACCAACTCATTGACTACAAGATCCTGGGTCTGACCTTTAAACTCTACAGTTGTGAGGTGAGAGACCAATCAGACATAAATGCTGCATTTACTTCTATAGAGTCAATCGGGATGAAACAGGAATGTATCTGAGCTGATACATTGATTAGAATATTGCAGAACTCACAATCCAGGTGTAACTAGTAACTTCTGTAAATTAGTAATTCTATTACCGTACGGCATGGAAATTGTTAACAAGCTGAATAGCTGCTGATGACAGATGTTTTTAGGTCTTTACATTTATTCTAATTGTGGCTCACTGACACATTTAGGCAGTCATATGTTATATCATTTGGACTTCTCTGTTCTGGATATAAAGGTGTTAAAGATCCACTCCAGCAAAAACACATTTGCTGTCCCTGCCCCCTCACCTGATTGTCACACTCTGGACGTTTTCTGTGTATATTGCACACACTTCCATGCTGTGCAGCCTCCTGTGTGATGCTTATCAGTTTCCATCTTGAACTCAGAACTGCAGAACTGCGAAATGGACTTCATGCTTGCCAACAGACGAACTCATGCGGACAGACATAAGCAAACGACTGACAAGCGCTCAAAACACTCACTTGCATACCTGCACACATAGCCAGATGGAATAACTATAGAATGTATGAGGTATTAGTTCGCATTTTGGCCAAGATACTTAAGACTGCGAGCCCACTTCAAGGGTCCTCATTGTCTCGCGGGTTTCTACTCTAACGAGACAACTAACCCCAGGAAACCTGCCTGCATGCGGGACCTACCTAGATGATAACTGAAACACAACAGGACTGAACGCAGCTCACACCAACACAGCAAGGATTTGCATACAACACCAAACACCATGCACCCTGAACAGGACTGTTTGCATCACATGTCCGGCACGTGCACTGACACGCAGGAATATGACACTGTTCACACCATACGTGCAAAACATGCACCAACACGCAGGGAAATGACATTGTTCACACAGAGGAGCTGGTATATATGAGCAGCAGTCCTGCTGGATTGGCTGGCCGGAGAAATCCACACCCAGCCAACTCAATCAACCCCCACCTGTGGGGCTGTGCTGCTGGAAACCCACGCAGAACCACAGATCCCAGCCAGCACACCCATGAGGAGCTACAATTGTTTCATTGTCCGTCATCCAGATACAGGCCCCTGTGTCTGTAGGAATCTTTTCCAGGCACTTGGATTAAGGACATTTGGTCTCACGGCACCTATTACTGCCTTTGACACCTGCTCACCGTCGCCTCTGTTTGTAGTGGAGTCGTGAACGAGGAAACTGGACTGCTATGGAGTGGAATGGGGTTGTCTAGAGTGACGATTCCAGGTTTAATTTGGGCACTGACAACAGCTGTGTTCGTGTCTGGAGACCTCGGGGTGAGTGCTTCAGTCCCATCGGTCACCCCTAGTAGAGGTTTGAGGGACAATGACAGCTCAGCATTATGTTATCTCTCATAACAAGGCACCCAAGAGGCATTTTCCAGCAGTATAATGCTTGGCCGCACACAGCGAGGGGGTCACAGGAATGCTTCTACAACATTGCCACAATTCCGTGGCTGCCCGGTCGCCAGATTTATCGCCAATAGAACATGTATGGGACCACCAGGGATGCCAACTTTGACAGCCTACAAGTTTGCATGATCCAAAGACTCAGTTACAGCAAATGTAAAGCGATACACTGCAGGATATCATACAGAACTTGTATGCCACAATGCCCGCCGATATCACATCTTGCTTTCAAGCTAGAGGTGGCCCAACAGGGTACTAGATCCTCCATGCCCACCAATATCATATCTTGCATACAAGCCAGAGATGGCACAACGGGGGAATTGAGCCTCCCTGCCCATCCGTATCACTTCTTGCATCCAAGCTAGAGGCGGTACAACAGAGTACTAGAGCCTCCATACCTGTCAGTATCACATCTTGTATCCAAGCTAGAGGCGGTACAACAGGATACTAGAGCCTTCATTCCCGACTGTATCACATCTGGCATCCAAGCTAGAAGTGGAACAACAGAATACTAGAGCCTCCATACCCGCCTGTATCACATCTGGCATCCAAGCTAGAGGCAGTACAACAGGGTACTGGAGCCTCCATACCCGCCTGTATCACATCTTGTATCCAAGCTAGAGGTGGTACAACAGGATACTAGAGCTTCCATACCCGCCTGTGTAACATCTTGTATCCAAGCTAGAGGAGGAACAACAGGTTACGAGAGCCTCCATACCCGCCCGTATCACATCTGGCATCCAAGCTAGAGGCGGTACAACAGGGTACTGGAGTCTCCATGCCCACCTGTATCACTTCTTGTATCCAAGCTAGAGGCGGTACAACAGGGTACTGGAGCCTCCGTGCCCACCTGTATCACTTCTTGTATCCAAGCTAGAGGAGGAACAAAAGGTTAATAGAGCCTCCATACCTGCCCGTATCACATCCTGCATCCAAGATAGAGGTGGTACAACAGGGTACTGGAGCTTTCCTTCAAGTGTTCAGTTTTACACAATAAATGACACTTTTGCTCTGATATTGTAATCACTTACTAAGGGCTCCTGCACACTTTCGAGGGTGATATTGGGCCGTGATTCATGGCCTGATATCGCCCTCACAATCCTTCTGAAAAACCATGGATGTGAGGTGTTTTTACATGGAAACGGCCCTCTTCATCCCCGCGGCGGCTGTCACAGCAGGAGATCACAATGCTCTCTCATTGCTTTCCATGGGGCTGGCGCTGCTGCAAACAGGTAGAACATACTGCATTTGTTTTTACGCAGCATCACAGGAGTGAAAACATCGCAAATGAGAATGGAACCATTGAAAATCATTGGTTTCATAATCATGCGTTTTCACTCACTCCGCATGGCAAGAAAATTGTGCGAATTTCTCGCCAGTGTGAAGAAGCCCTTATATCAACGTTACAATCACACATATAAAGTTTCATTCAATTCCGACAACTTCTTCTAAGGGATGGATTTTTTGACAATATGTGTATTGTATATATTGGGCGCTAGTTACATAATATTTCACCAGAGTGGCCATTTAATTAGCCAATAAGATCCATAATCCATTTTTACACCTTTATAAAGTATTAAAGTGAAAGAAATACCGTAATAAGTATAAAAAAATGAAATCAGCTAGTCGTCTTGTTGGTGGTTTCTATATAATAACAGGACATTGGATTGAGTAAAACAAAGAAACTGAAATTCTAAAAAGGGCAAAAACTGCTAGGCTTTAGATTTGCTAAGTATAGAAGGAAGAATCAGCTAATGCTGAAGTACTGAAAACGACCGCTATGAAAAGTCCGGCATTCTGAGCAAGAGCAGTTTGCAGGACAGACTTAAATATCGAAGAGGCTGCATAACCCCTTCAAGCTGATTGGCAGGGATACCAGGCCTATCCTGAGGCTAGGCCCTCCATTTTTTTTTAACTTAAAGGGGTTGTCCCGCGCCGAAACGGGTTTTTTTTTTTTCAATAGCCCCCCCGTTCGGCGCGAGACAAACCCAATGCAGGGATAAAAAAAAACAAACGGGTAGTACTTACCTGAATCCCCGCGCTCCGGTGACTTCTTACTTACCTTGTGAAGATGGCCGCCGGGATCTTCACCCTCGGTGGACCGCAGGTCTTCTGTGCGGTCCATTGCCGATTCCAGCCTCCTGATTGGCTGGAATCGGCACACGTGATGGGGCGGAGCTACGAGGAGCCGCTCTCTGGCACGAGCGGCCCCATTCAGAAGACAGAAGACAGGACTGCGCAAGCGCGTCTAATCGGGCGATTAGACGCTGAAGATTAGACGGCACCATGGAGACGGGGACGCTAGCAACGGAACAGGTAAGTGAATAACTTCTGTATGGCTCATAATTAATGCACAATTTACATTACAAAGTGCATTAATATGGCCATACAGAAGTGTATACCCCAACTTGCTTTCGCGGGACAACCCCTTTAAGACAGTAAGATAATGTATGTAGGCGTATATGGTTGAGAAATTAACAATCAAAGTACGGACTGGCTGGGTAAGTGGTAATCAGATGATTCAGATCCGTTATATTCAGTTTTTTTTCCCACCTCTTATTGTTGCGTCAGTCATGGAAATAGTTCACGAAACATAGTGGCCTGGGCAGGTGACAGGTTAGGAGGGTAAAAAGATGGAGGTAGGGATGATCAAGGGTGATGTGGTGTGTGGGAGGGTTCCTCTCTCACGGGGCAGCAACCCGGGGGGTGCAAAAAAGGAGCCCCAAGGCTATTCCTCCAGCAATGTTTTCATAAAGAAGTGCCAACTCCAAACGCAGGGAGGGTGAAATCCATCCATGGGGTCCAAATACTCAAAAATCTGTCATACTTGTCCTCTAGTATAGATGTCAATTTTTCATTAATCAGATACCAGTTCATTCGGCGTTTACCTTCAGAAAAGTCCAAGGAGGTTTTTTTGGCATGAATGAGCAATAGGTTTTTTCGTGGCTAAGAAGAAGAAGGAAATCAATTTTCTAGAGTTTGGAGATATATTTGCAATCCATTTGTTTAGTAGTGATGCTCATGGATTTTATACGCAGTTACTGTACGAAGTATACCGTGATCCAGAGTCTTTTGGCTTGAGGACAGGACCATCATGCGTGAAACATATCTCCTGGGGAGGAGCATCTCTACAGCGGGCCTCCAATTTTTAAAGTTGTTTGACCCCTTAAGGCCTCCTGTCCACGGGGAAAATCAGGCCCGCTACGGATTCTCCATGGAGAATCCGTAGTGGGTCCCTCCTGCCCCGTGGACATGAGCGCTAAAAAGAATAAACTTACCTCTCGCCTGCTCCGGATCTTCCCTTCGCCGCGGCGTCATGTTCTTTGCGTCGCGGCCGGATCTTCTTTCTTCGGCCCGGCGGATGCGCAGGGCACGTCGGTGACGTGCCCCACGCATGCGCTGTCCCGAAGAAAAAAGATCCGGCCGCGACGGAGAGAAGATGGAGCCGCGGCGAAGGGAAGAACCGGAGCGGGTGAGTAAATTCCGAATTTTGTCTCCCACGGATCCGGACGGCTTCCATAGGCTTCAATAGAAGCCTGCGGGAGACCCGCACGAAAATGGAGTATGGTCCAGATTTTTTCATGCTCCATTTTTTAAAAAATCACTTTTATTCACCATCCGCGGGTATTTATCTACCCGCGGGTGGTCAATGCATCCCTATGGGATGCGGATCCGCGTGCAGGAGAAGAGTTAAAATCCGCTGCGGATTTTAATTCTTCTTTTGCCCGTGGACATGAAGCCTTAATCAAGCATAATATGTGGGTTCCTTTTCCAGGATCTTAAATTAGTTCCAATAGTACCAACGTATCACAAGAAACAATGATTATACAAAGGGAAACAGGAACATGAAAGTCATGTCGATGTTCTTTTGCTGAAGGTTTCATCACAAAAAAACCCAGATTTCTCCAAGTGGATGTCTCATGAAGGCGGACGCTTTTGAGATGAAAGCTAATCTGGTAATCTGCTAATCTATGTTGGTCTGATTTTAGAATCCCCCAGTTGTTAGGGGAAGCTGCAGCCGGCCATTAATATTCCTTCTGTAACATCCAAATATCCTAATAGTGGAAAGAGGTTGCCTTGTGCATTTTCATCCTTATGGGCAGTCAAAATTTGCTTTCCTTCGGGTGTAGGTACCGCTATACATTTATGGAGAAACTCCATTCAGCAGAGCCATTCAGTGCCTTTACTATCTTTGTGGATCCTTTCCCTTCTTTCTGCAAGGCAACGCTCTCTTCTCTTAAAGGGATTGTGCCAAAATAGTCTATCACCTATGCAGGTCTTGTTCAGGTTTGTGAAGCCAAGACCAGATGAAGATCATAAAAGGGGAGAAAGAATAAAGGATGAATACAGCGCCTCCTTTTTTTTTTGGATCAACTCCTTGTATTGACGTCAAAAACTGCATCAAAAACCTGAACGAAGGCTGAAGGAGTCAACGCGCCCTTATGAGGGATTCTATCCAGGGGTTGAATAGTTCTGAGACTGCAGTAGTCATTAAAAGTGTCATTTTGTGTAGCATTTGGAAAAAACACTTCTTATATTAGTTGTGTTGAGCTGTTTAAATTGTTCTTCTTTGATTGTGTTTTTTAGCAAACAGCTGAAAGTTTCTAAAGGTGGTTTCACATCTGCGTTGGAACCTCCTGGTGGAGGTTCCGAGGCAGATTCCTCTCAAAATACCAGAAGAAAAAGCACTATATGCAACGCTTTTTCTTCCGTCTAAAAGTTGGGCAGCTGTGTAGGAACCAAACGGACCCCATTATAGTCAATGGGGTCCGTTTGGTGCTGTTCGGTTCTGTCATGAGACGGAGCCGTTCGGTCACAGGGAGTCCCTTTACTTGCTCCCCGAATGGAGTAGGAAAGCGGAACCCTGGGAGCAAGTGTGAAACTACCCTAAATTTGGCAAATAAACATAATTGGGGTTTTCATAATTTTGATTGCATCTGTATAGGAGCAGGCCAGGCTGTCTAACTTCACATGGATGGAAGCAGCTGACGATGTACAACATGGGGCAGATTTGTTGCAGAAATTTCCACAACTGTAAAATCTGTTCCCTACATGAGAATGGGACAGTTTCTGTATCAGGATCACGGACCACAGCCACAAATCTGCTGTGCACGAACATACCTTCACAAATGTCTGCCTGCATTGTGTGGGGGGCGTAATGACCGAAATGTTACTGTTTTTGACGGATCTTTGGTGTTATTATTGATGTCCTTATACTTTTTGGTATTTTATTTTTCAGATCCTGTATAATATCGCACTTGCATATACAAAAGTGGGGAATTGGGCAAAAGCAGAAGAAAGCCTTATCCTAGCCCTCAGCCAGAAGGTAGAGCCGCGGCATGGCACCAAGATAGAGAAGGCAATGCAGGAAATCCTGGTAAGACTGAGCCTTGTGCAATTCTGCATTTGTGGGTCCATGAAAGGTTTTTTATTCTGTGTGATGGTCTAACCCCTAATTTCCTCTTGGAATGACCTAATTATTACTATGTGATATAGTTTAACTTAGTTATGGCCTTCAGCTGTTGTGCATTTGCTAATTTTCAATTTTTGTCATCTACTGAAAGTGATGCAAGACGATCTTAACTTGTTTAGTCTATTCAGATTTTTTTCTGAAATGTATACAAGTTTATTTGCACACAGATCTTCATATATGCTTCTTTAGACTATGGATTTCACATAAGTACTGTGATGGACTATATAAACCAGACAGAAGATCACCCCTAATTATATGATGGTCTGACATGGAGAAGACCCTTTTAGATGTTCCCTAGTATTATGATATATATATTTCATAGAGGAGGTACCGCCCCTCCTCTGTTAACCATGGTAGAATGCCTAGACAGACTTGGTCTTGCCACCTATTAGATGGTTGGCCATTAGAGATGGCATTTAATAAGAGGCATATTTGAAGCAAACTGCCCCTACACTGCCTAATGCCATTTAGTGTTTTCTTATATGGTATGGTAACCTTTGAAGACTCCTTAAGCAGAAGTACTCCAGTGTGATGAATAACATTGCTTCTTAATGTACACAGAACGATCACTGCATTAGGGACGGCTGGCACGTGATATCTTGTGATCAGTAACACGGTACCACTTGATGGGCACATCACGATCGTCTCTCAGATAATGTGCTGACCTCTTCCCTGAGGAGCAGAAGACAACATTGACAGTCATGTGTAAATAAGGTGACTTGATTGACTTTGTGGACAGATTATTGTGCCCGGAGGTGTGGTGCCAGTATTTCTGAAATTGTCGCATTTGTTGCCTGTTCCCAAAGCACGGTATCAAGAGTGTACCAAGACTGGTTGAACTATGGACAGACATCTGACAGATGATCACACAGTAGCAGGCCATGCTTGGTTGATACTAGTAGTAAGTGCTGGGTGGCACATCTTGTATCTCAGCAACAACGTGCCTCAGTGGACCAACTGACCAATTGGCCACATTTCCACAATGACCTTGTGGTGTACCTTGCATTGACTGGGGTTCAATAGCCAAAGACTGACAGGGGTGTCCCTGATGACTCTGGGTCATCACCAACAATGCCTTGCATAGGCATAGGAAAGATGTCAATGGACCTTGGACACATAGCAGAAGATGGTATAGAATGAAGAATCCTGTTTCCTACTGATCTTTGCAAATGTCAAGCTCCGCATGAAGTCATATCCCATGGGTGTACAATTGGAGTTCAACAGGCCGCTGATGGCAGTGTCATGGTCTGGGGAATGTTTTCCTGGCATGGCTTAGAACCGTTGGTCATCACACAACAATCCTTGAATGGTCAACATACTGCTACTGCACCCATATCTTTAGAAAGTCATCCTGACCACAGCGCCATTTTTCAACAAGACAATACTCCATGTCATCAAGCTCGGATCACTAGGGAGTGGTTGGAGGAACACGACAATGAAATCACACTATTTTGGCCCCCAAACTCACTAGACTATAACCCCATTTTGTGATATGCTGGTAAAGGCTGTGAGATCTGCTCCCACTTATCCACAAAATGTGCACCAACTGACGGCTATGCAGCAGCGGGCATGGGTTCAGCTGAGTATGGAAGATATTTGCCACCATGTGGAATCTGTTCCCTGATGTCTGAAAGCAGTGATCACCCAAAAAGGTGAACCAACCCATTATTGGGTAGGTGTTCCTAATGCAGCGATCGCTGAGTGTATATATAGTATTTAGCACGATTCCAAACCTCCTTATTACATAACAATGCAACAAGCTTCTGATAAAGCTTCAGTGTCCAGTAGAGAAAGAACAGCACAACTATATTTCCATGTGCAATAAAAGTTGTGCCCTGTCAGATAATGACATGTCTGCAAACCACAGACGGAAGTCAGGGTGATAAGGCAATATATTTTGAGCAATAGTTTCACAAGGCTATGTAAGACCAGAAAGTGTTATTTTAATATGTTTGGGAATGGCATAAGTGACAACGCCATAATACAATCTAACTAGCATAAGCGCTACCTCTGTAAATTGGAGATTGAGATGATAAAGATGCAGGGAATATAAATACACAGCCAGTTGACATGTAAGTCCATCAGAATATTGCTGCTTACATTAGTCCATACACTGTGTATGGGATAGTAGAAAAACCATGCGGAATTCGAATGACATTGCCTACTCTAGAGGAGAGGGCTCTCATACCAAAATCAAAGTGGGTCCTTATCATAGTGCTGGGTTTGCAACCCATGGATAAAGGGGCCTAGTGTTTGTTACCCTTTCCATGACCTAAATTAGGTCAATAAAGTCCAGGAGGAGCTACTTGTAAATAGTTAACAGGCTGTATCGTATAGTGGTCCTCAAAGTGATGGTTCAATACAATCTTCCCTCATCTGCTCAACTCAGTTACTTGATGCCTGGTTGGTGGCCTCCCTTTTAAGCAGTAGAATTCAAGGGCATCCTGCCAAGGGAATAGGACCAACCAGGTCTAGTGCAAGGACCCACATTACTGTGTAATAGTGCCATAGCGGTATAATAGAAAAATGTGCCAAAATCTGCACCAAGCAGTAGTGTGCACCAAAATGTGGCGCAATGGGACTGAGCATGCTCACTGCACACTTGTTGATTGGCTGATGACCTGACTCTAAAAATGACATTTTTCTGCTGTGTAGTGAGCTGAGCTGATGCAGGACCAGGGAGCAAGCAATCTGGTGTCTGTGCTGAATGACACCAAGGAGGAGCAACAGCCCTAAGCTGGTGGGGTGCAAGGCTAACGGCAGGAAATGGACAGAGGGAGTGAGGAATAGTGTTCCAGTCCCTGTTAAAGCCATGGGATAATATTTGTCAGTATAGGCTGAGCTGCCTAGTGCATCAAACTGTAAGTGAGGCCAGCCTCGGAGAGCTAATAAAAAGCCAGCATGCCTGCCACATCATCTACTGATCATATTAGCGAGATTGAATCATTAAAGACATTCTCCGTCACTCTAAGTCCTGAGCGGCATCACTGTATTGGTGAACGTGGGACGCTCATTAGGACTGAAAAGATTTGCATGGAGAAAATAGAAAGACTACTGTAGAGGTGCACGAGCCTCAACCGAAAGAGATGCTGTGTGTAATGTTCTGTAATCCGTATATCAGTTAAACTATATTGATGCTAGTAAAGTATCATTGCCATTGCTCAAAAGTTATTGCCATGCTATAATTAATAGTATATATATATATATATATATATATATATATAAATAAATAAATGAAGGTGAAAATTTAATTGCAAACTCGTTAATATTTAGTTGTTCACTTTCTTTTCTGTGTTTTCAATAAAAACGTTGCGCTCTATTTACTTCATTTGCTGCATCATATCTTGGTACTTGTGCCACCATCCCTCAGTGCACTAGCCCCCTCTCTTTAAGGGCCCCATAAAAACAGCATAGGATGCCCCTGTACCATGTATGACCCTACATGCCACATTACCAGAATGCATCACATTAATAAAAGTATAAGAGAATTGCATAGATATGAATTCCTTCCTAGACAGGGTTCTCAAACTCATTTTCATCGAGGGCCACATCAGCCTTATGGTTGCCTTCCAAAGGGCTGATTGTAATTGTGAGACTGTATAGTAAGGGCTTGTTCACACAAGCGTATATTTTCACACGATGTACAATCATATGAAAAAATATGCGTCGTGACCTATTTTGCTGCATATCACGCACAGTGATAGGCCAGTGCAAATACGCAGTGATTATGTATTTCAATGCGTCCGTCTGTATTCTTTTTTGCGTGCACAAATACACAGCGTATTTGGACACACAAAAACATACCAGAGGGGACAAAAAAACGTGATCAAAATGCTCTTACGCCTGTGTGAATGAGCCCTAATAGTGACCACAGTTGTAGTAGTGTCCTCCATATTGGTTCCAGTAGTAATAGTGCATCCTATAGTGACCCCAGTAGTAATAGTGTCCATATATTGGCCCTAGTAGTAATAAGTGACACCCATAGTAGTCCCATTTGGGCTAATGACTTTCTATTGCCTTTGGGCCAGGCAGCATCCCTACAGACATTCCACTCACCCACTCTGTGCCCGCTGACCTTCCCCCTCAGCATCCGCGCTGCATACAGGTTGGCGCACACAGACTCTCGGGTGGAGAGGTCAGCGGTCAGACTGCATTGCCGCCAATGGACTCACCCATAGGACTCACCTGTAGGCTGGGTGAGTAGAATGCTGCTCGGCCGGTGGGCAACATAAAACAAGGCGGCGAACCGGATTTCGTTTGCGGCCCTTGTGTATGACGTGTGCTCTAGGATATCAGTGTAGATCTAGCAAAGCTGAACCCTATACACATATATGTTAATGTTTAAGTCGAGGTAAATCGAGATAAATATTGCCACTCTTGTTTCCAATAATTCTGCAAAACTGAGTATTTTTCAGAATAGCAAAAGGCAGAATCTAATACTGCGGGGAATAATGAGGAGCTTCCCATAGAGTGTGAAAAGAACATCGAGTACCAGCGAAGTGTTCTGTACAATGCTCGGAGCCTTCGGATGGCAGCCCCCAATGGTTTTAGAGCTCCTACATAATTTCTATATGTGGGCTGACAGCTATTTTTACCTCCAGCGCTTTGTACGTCCTGTTAATTATCTCACAATCAAATGTTCTCAACAAAAGAGAGGAAAACTTTCCCGAATGAGATCCTCCTGTGATTACATGGCGACATTCACTGAACAGTGTTTGCAGCCTTTGTCTTCCGAAGTCCTTTGGACAATGTGTTTGATCCTGCGACCGTTATATATGCACAGTGGGACAATGATAATTATAGCTTACGATGAACGCTTCCTCGCTGGCGCCACACGGTAACCATGTTATATTCATATCTTCAGAAACAAAAGGACTTTCTCCCGATAACGATGCCAAAAGGAAGGTTGTTTCAGCCTAGTGAGAAATTTGTGGAGCAACTGGAGAAGAAGGACTACCTGGGGAAAGCATTGGTATGTTCGGAAAGCTGCACTGCGCATTACGAGAACATGAATTGCATCACATAGGGTGGCAAACAGGGCACTGGGACTTCTCATTAGAGCAAGTAGATATTAGGGTGTGTTAAATGGGTTTGTCAAGACTAATAAATTATGTATAGGCAGTAAATGGTACAAAATAACAAACTAAGCACCTCTTAGAGGTCCCTCCAGTCCAACACTGCTCCAATCCAGCCCGAAAGCTCATATAGCAGTCATATGCCATTTCTTGTTCATGTGATCCCTGCAGCCAAGCACTGATATCAGTAGTGATATTGCCTTTAATGGCACATGACCCCTGAGGCAAGCGATTGGCTGCAGCATGCATGTGAATAATGAATGGCATATGATCGCTGCAGGAGCTTCGTGGCCTGGGATAACTGCACTGGAACCAGGGTGACATCTAACCAGTGTTTAGTTTGTTATTTTGAGGATAGGTCCTCAATAGTAAAAGTCCCAGACAACCCCTTTTTATGCTCGCTGGATGATGGTAAGCAGTACATTTGAAAAAAACTCTAGGACTCTGATTCCTATAAATATATGAAAATAATCAGCAGAGAATGTTGGACCTATATTGGTAAAAAAAAAAAAAAAAGAGAAACAATAGATATACTTTGAATTCAGTGAGACCAATCTTTAAAACAAATCCGCAGCAAGCAGATTGAAAGCATTCTCCCCTTTTGTGTATAGGGAGAGAACTGTCATTCTGCATGCTAAGGGCGAAGAGAGGTTATGTGGCTGCCTTCATGACTCAGAGCTCAGCTCCAAGTCAAACTTTTTGAACCTGATGATAAAATCCCTTTAAGTGCAGCTTCTCATTTAGAACTCACTTATAGATTATGTTAAAGCAGCGGTCCCCAACTGTTTGTTGGTCACGAGCCACACTCAGTAGTGAAAATAAAGACCCCTACTGAGTCTATGGTCTAGTGAGATTACTTTTATCTTGATAATATCACTGGTGCCAGTAGTGCGTAATAGTCTCTAGAGCAGTGCCTATTATCCTTAGTTATTATCCCCTGGGGAAGGAGAGACTAAAAGCCCATTTACACGGAGCGATGATCGCTCAAAGATTGCTCAAACGACAGTTTGAGTGACAGCTTTGAGCGATCATTTTGCATAAACTTTTAAGTAGCTACTTAGCTACTTAAGAGCAATTAAGTGTGCAAATGAAACCTTAGCTGAAAGCAATTAATAGACCGAGGGCTCTTATCTGCTTTCAGTTCTTTTGTTCTTCAGTGGGAAACAATGCTATCAGCACTACCCGCGGAGAACTACTGATAAGGCTGAACAACAATTTTGAGTTTGGACTGAATTTAACGATCAGCTAGCAGTGCCCGAAAAGTGCACAATGGCCGCGTGTTTAGACGTAACGATTATCGCTCAAACGATCGCTTTTTAGCGATTTTTGAGCGATCATCGCTCTATATAAATGGGCCTGAACATTGCTGACAAGCCAGAAAACTTTGTAACCACAGTCATAGCTCTACTTTTGTCGCCTTCTTCTTCCACCGGTTTCCAGTTTCGCCGATTCTTCAACGCAGGATTTCGCCTCTTCTTTCGTCGCCTGCTTCTAGTTTCGTCTAGAACGAATTAATTGGATTTACACTGATTCCTATGGAAATAATTGCCTCGAGTTTCATTGGTTTCAAGCTTAGCCGATTTCTTTCGAACGGATTACCAACAAAACTAGAAGTTTGACTGTATAGGAAACATTCGTGGCCAGCGCAAGAAGTGGCTCCAGCGGCTGTCACCCTGATGACTTCATCTGTACCTGAACAAATCAGGTACCAATGACAGCACCTGAACAGCCTCTTACGGGTGTTTTACCCGCTGGGAGGGTCACTATCAACGTTAGAGTGGCTGACAAATTTACGTGGCTGCTGCATAGAGCACAGGTAGCAGCGATGTTAATCTACCATCAGCAAGGGGTTAAGATAGTGAAGGGATTAATGGAAGTGAAATAGAGTAGAAAATGGTACCTATACTTTAATGCTATTTTATGTAAATACAGACTTCCAAATATCACAGTTTCCTTCTCTAATCACCATTAGTTTCAATCAGTATTCCCCAACCAGTTGGTCAAAATTCAAGCCCTATTGGTATGTCAGAGTCAGAGGCATAACTATAGGGGATGCAGGGCATGTGGTTGCACCCGGGCCCAGGAGCCTTGGGGGCCCATAAGGCCTCTCTTCTCCATATAGGGAGCCCAGTACTATGAATAAAGCGTTATAGTTGGGGGCCCTGTTACAGGTTTTGCATTGGGGCCCCCGGAGCTTAAAGTTACCCCTCTGGTCAGAGTACTACTAAAGTTAGTTGCAACGTCAGTTGAGGTCTTTACCAAAGTTGTAAATAGGCTAAATAGGTTTAAGAATAACAGTCTCGACCTTCCACAAGGGCCTCAGCTGACGTTGCACCTAACCATAGAACTCGGTACTTGAGTCAAAATGATCAAAAGTATCAAATCCATATTTTAACACTAAGCTAAAATGTGTCACTAGTTCATATCTTTGGCAGGACTTTTCCCTTTCAATATTCAGCGTGGGTCTACACTGTCTGTCATATTAAAAGTGATTCACAAATTGCAGAGTCTACAAAATGTGCCTTTTTGAATGAGGGATGTCTGGGTAGAAGGACCCTGCTCAGTGTGTGCGTGGCTCTATGCATTTACCCTGGTCCTACTGTCCCTTATCAGCATTCTCTCAAACTACCTAAACAACTTCCTAGGTTTCCTTACACTATGCATTTGCAATAATGGAAACATATTATTCCAAATTGGCTTTTGATCACATCCTGAGTTCTCTTAGTAATGAAGAACATTATTGCTTTGCAGGTTGTGGCCTCTGTTGTTGACAAAGACAGTTTCTCTGGTTTTGCACCCCTGCAACCTCAGGTAAGTCTAATCTATACTAATGGATCATCTAAAAATTGTAGCAATTAGTACAGAAGCTGCGATCCCATGAGGAGTAGATGAAGCAGTCTTATCATTATATACCTCTGGGAAAACACAGATGTGCTTGTTCTTCTTCATAGATGATTCAGATAATAATATAAATTAACGGGGTTTCTACAACTTTTGGTAGTTTTTATTTATTTAGTTATGGAATAGGAAATCGTATAGCTTTCCTGAACAGTGTGAGTTGAAGACCAGAGGTAACATGACCGACGCCATTACTATGCACTTCCAATCCGTGGACTATACCATTCTACTGTGCAGATAGGGTCCCCTGCGCTGCTATAGGAAAAGGATGTGAGCAGAATTTTAAATACTGGTCTATTAGAAAATGGTATAATTTCCTGTTCTGTAACAAAATAAATAAAAACTGTAAAAAGCAGTAGAAAGTGGACAATCCCTGTAAGTTGTGTTGTGGCACTTGGATGTAATAGATCAGTCAATGGGGCCCTAAGACCAGAAAAAGTTGTGCACCCCATTATTAGACCTTATTGATGTGTCCTGTGTGTACTATGATACGGACAAATAAGATTACTATGAAAATAAAAGCAGACATGCCCATTTTCTGTATATATAGAAAGAAAGACAAATAAGAAGAACAGTGCTTTGGAATGATGATGTGAAAAAAATAGAATAGGTGATGATAAAACAAGAAAGAACTCACCTGGTGTTAGCAGCTTAACCCAGGATACAGGCCAGCTGCAAACACCGGACGTCCCGGTAGGCAAAAAGGTAAACCACTCCTTATGTACAATGATACAGCCACACAATGGGGAGAGCGCTTGGGAGTCACCAGATATCGTGGGAGATATTTGGATGATAAAACAGGAAAAAAGTGTAAAATATCCTGCGCTCATAAGAAAAAAGGGAAAAAAGTATAGTGCTTGAGGCCCCCTTTAAATGGAACAAACAGCCATATAGAGAAGGTGTATCATAAATGGTTTCATCTGGAAGGAAGGACCACAAATCGTCAAACAATACAGGGTGAGGTGAAAAGAGGATACAACGCGTTTCAGGGTGCAATCAAGCATAGATTACTGTAACCAAAAAATGTACTTAAATAATGGGCCATCTAGGGCTTTTTCCAGAAGCGTGGTGCACCCTCCTTGGCACCTCACCGTGTATTGTTTGTCGATGATTCGCCTGATGATTAATATTATGCTAATAATGATGATAGTGAAAATATATATGATGTTTTAAAACTCGTAACTATAGGATAGGCTATGTTCATTCTGCATTTGCTGTGTACATCAGAGGTATACTTGGAGAAATACTGCTGATATATAGATAGTAACATAGTATGTTTGGCTGAAAGAAGATAATGTCCATCTAGTTCAGCCTGCTTCCATCCCCCCCCCCCCCTTGTTGAACCAGAGGAAGGCAAAAAAAATCAACAACAATGAGGCAAAAGCCAATTTAGCCCATTTGGGGTGGAAAGATTCCTTCCCGACTCCATAATGGCAGTCAGAATAATCCCTGGATCAATGTTTGAAAGCTCCTACCTGACTTCAAGACCCGGACCTACAACCCCGCTGGTTATTTAATGTCTATATCCTGTCATATCATAGTGCTTTAAAAATACATCTAGTTCCCTCTTAAACTCCTCCATTGATTTTGCCATCCCCACATCCTCAGTATGACTGCTCTTACAGTGAAGAACCCCCTTCTGTTTTGGTGATGAAACCTTCATTTCTCTAGACGTAGCGGATGCCATCTTGTTACCGTTGCAGTCCTGGGTATAAACAGATCCTGGGAGAGATCCTTGTATTGTCCCCTCATGTATTTATACATAGTTATTTTGTCACCCCATAACCATCTTTTTTCCAGGGTGAATAATCCTAATTTTGTTAGCCTCTCTGGGTATTCCATTCTGTTTATTAATTTAGTTGCCCATCTTTGAACCCCCTCCAGCACTGCAACATCTTTCCTGAGCACCAGTGACCAGAACTGTGCGCAGTATTTCATGTGAGGCCTGACAAGTGCCTTATATAGTGGAAGAATAATGTTCTCGTCCTTCGCCCCTATACCTCTTTTAATGCACCCATAGACTTTATTTGCTTTTGCAGCAGCTGACTGGCATTGATTGCTGCAGTTAAGTCTACAGTCCACTAGTACCCCCAGGTCTTTTTCCATATCCCTTTTTCCTAGCAGTACCCCATTTAGTGTATATTGGTGGCATCCATTTTTCCTGCCCATGTGCATAGTCTTACATTTATTACTGTGCAATCCCTCTATCAGGTCATTAATAAATATATTGAACAGACTGGTGGCTAATACTGAACCCTATGGCAACCCGCTAACAACGGTGGCCCAATCAGAGTGCGAGGCATTTATTATCACCCTCTGCTTTCTATCTCCGAGCCAGTTCTTTACCCAGCTGCATACGATTTTGCCTAGACCGAGCTCTCTCATTTTATATGTCAACCTATTATGCAGCACGGTGTCAAATACTTTAAAGAAATCAAGATATATGAGATCAATAGACTCAGGTCCTGCCTAGAACTTACTTCATTGTAGAAGCTGATCAAATTGGTCTGACATGATCAACCCCTTAGGAACCCATGCTGATGAGGAGTTATACTGTTGTTTTCCTTGAGGTATTCTAGGATAAAATCTCTCAGAAACCTCTTGAATATTTTTCCAATTATTGTAGTGAGACTTACCGGCCTGTAGTTACTAGGCTCTCTTCTTACCCGAAGAAGAGATATTGGAATATACAGAAGGGATATTGAAACCACATTGGCAATGCACCAATCCAGCAGCAAAACACGAGTCTCAACAGTGTCCTTAAATATAAGAAATAGTGGTCTATCTATCACGTCAGCCAGTTCCCTCAGAACCCTTGGGTGTATTCCATCTGGACCTGGAGATTTGTTGATTTTAACCGGCTCTGCACTTCCTCCTGTGATAGGCAGGTGATATTTAGTGGAGGTGGTTGGAGGATGGGGGGTTGTCTTATCCCCCTGCATCTCGTGTGACATTTCTTTTTCATTCGTGAATTCACTTGATAAAAAACTATTTAATAGATTTGCCTTCCTCCGATCGTCTTCCATGGTTTCTCTTGTATTATTTGTTAATGAGCCAGTGCTATCAGTGCAAATCCCCCTACTGTTTACATAATTGAAAAATAGTTTAGGGTCAACTATGCTCTCTTTGGCAATCCGTCTCCTTGCCTCCTCCTTGGCAGTTCTGATCTTTTCCTTATATAATGTGTTTTTTATATAATTCTGAGCTAATCAAATTTTGCTTCGCTAAAGTTTAGTTTTTTTGTCACTCTCTGATAAGGCTTCCTATTGAATGACAGCTGGAAAATAATTATCTTGTGGTCCCTATTTCCCAAGTGTCCTTCAACCTGCACCCCTGAGAGTCTGTCTGGTTTGTAAGTAAATAATAAGTCCAGAGTGGCCCTCCCTCTAGTTGGCTCCCGCACAAGTTGGGTAAGGTAGTTATCTTTAATTGCTCTCAAGAACTAATCACCCTTATGAAATTTGCAGTCTTGCTGATGTTCTTCCTCCTTGGCATTCTATTATTAGTTGTCCAAATGTTCCAGAGTAGCAAACTGCCAAATCTTCTTCTTTTATAGAGGTGGTCGCACTTGCTGGTGATCAATTAATCAAGGACATTTAATTAGCAGCAACCAGCTGCTACTTACCCTCTTATTTGCTCTATGGAAGCAGTAAGGACTCCTTCACACTGGCATGGCTGATATTGGGCCGCGAATATCGCGCTCCCAAAGCCTTGCATCACTGCGGGGATGAAGGAATCCTGGAGGATCACAGAGTTCTCCCATTGCTTCTAATGGGGCCAGCAGTGCTGCCGCTGGCCCCATTGAAAACTATGGTCAACGTCGCAGAATAATAGGACATGCTGCGATGTGTTTCCCACATAGTATCCCATCATGGTGCCATGCAGGAATCATTGCTAATGTGAATGGACCTCTGTATTGAATAGCATAGTCAACTATTCAGCCCTGACCTAAGGCAAAAGGACATTCGGGTCAATGAGGTCCTATGATTACATCTCTCTGCTAAAATGTCATGTAAACCACCAGTTGATGAGCTGTTGAAGAACGAATACTAGCTAAAATACTTACCCAATCATACACTGAAATTTTAGGTTGCGTGACATGCTCTGCGTTGGAGGATGGAGTAAGCAAAGAGGGAAGTTATTTATAAGTGGAAACTCCTAAAAAGTTTTGCAAAACTGCTGCTTCTTCGTAAATGTATGTTACTAAGGTTTCCCTTTTCAGAGACTGATACGGCCCACTCAAATGTCATCTATGTGTGCTTGTAAAAAGCATAGAGATTAGCACTAATATGGCATTAAACTGCATGATACAAGACAGATGGAGACAGTGTATTTTAAATAGTCACGTTACTTTCCTTATATCTTGATTTTATATAATGCTTTTGCCTTTTTTATTTGATAGGCCAACAACCCACCCCCACGCCCAAAAACCCCTGAGATCCTGAGGTAAGTCAAATAGGTTTTTATCCTGGCCATCAAAAAAAAAAAAGGAAATTCTCAAGTGTCTGATGAGGTTTGTGCTAGATATGTATGAGGTACCAAAAGATTCAGAATGTACCCTTTTTTATTATTTTGCTCCTATTAAAAGTAGAATAATTTTTGTATCATCTAGGACCCTCCAGGGACAACCGCACCGAGTTTTATTTGAATTTACCCCTGAAACCATAGAAGAGATGGGGGTCATGCCAGGAAATATTGTGTTTGTGCTCAAGAAAGGAGATGATAATTGGGCAACTGTTCTGTTCAATGGAAAGGTAAGTATGGCGGTCATTTCTGTGGCAGGTACTCTAGGCAGCATCTGCAGCAGAGGCGCTTAAGAGGCACATGTGGCAGGCACATATTAAAGCGACCCTTTGGTTTTGGGACAAATTTCTGTCCCAGGGTTGAAGGAAGTGGGAGGTATATGACCCACAGTTGTTCTTTTCTGCCATTCCGCTGATACACCGTTTTTGGGTTTTATTTTCAGCCATCCAAGATGGTTGATGCAATCTTCAGACCACAGTACATTGATAGTGTTAGACTACCAATGCACTATACCTGCTCTCTGATTGGACTGAGTTGCTAATGTGATCAGCGCTGGCCAATCAGATAGCAGTACACTGTGTGCATTAGGTAGATAGAAAATTGCTGCAGCCATATTGGATATCCAAAAGCAGGGCCCAAAACCAGCAGATCAGAGGGCCAGCAGAGAACAATTGCCAATAGTATACCCCCTACCGCGATTCAGAATTTTCCCCCGGATCACTTTAAGGGATTGTTGAGGTTAAAACCGTGAAATGAGTAAAGTCTGCACAGGACCCTACATAAACAGTTAAGCCTAAAGGGGTTTTCCACGTTATTTATTTTACATAGTTTTGGGCTCGCCATGCCCAAAACTATATAAAAGAAATATACTCACCGCAGAGTGAACAGGAAAGGGAAATCCCCATGGCCAAATGCCTCCGTCTTAGGATGGAACCAAACTGCGCTGAACGGGCCCCATTGACTATAATGGGGTCTATTCAGTATCTGCTTAGCCGCCCAGTTATCAAAGGGAATATAGATTGGGGTCCCCTGCTCAGGACTGACCTCCAGGAGCTAGACCAACTTCCAAGAACAGTTCCCACGCTGGAGGACTGAGCATGACCACATGCAGATGGTCACCCATGTGACACCACATTACTCCTGCAGAGGTGAATATGGAACTTATAAAGTATAATTTACATTTTTTGTGTTTGTTTTAAATTGCTGTTGGATTCATTCAAGCAATTCACAAGAAATGAATGCATTCTAGATATTTCGGGCTGAACGATTTAGTGCCAGAGAAGTATGAATGGTTACATCCTGTTCTGAATCTTCGTCATATGTCATTTGGATACATCCAACCATCTGCAAAAAGAAATAATGTCATGAAACTGGATGTCCTGAGTGAGAGCCATCTGCCAGTAGCATAATGTATCTGATTATACAACTTCATGTAAATTAACGAGATGCCTGTAAGCCACCACTAAATAATACCAACATCATCGCTTGGGGAGGAAAATTGTATGGGATGCTTATGGGGTGAAGGACATAGAGAAGGGGCAGCACACGGAACTGGGTCCTCAAATGTAAGTCCCCTATTCTGTCTACAAGTTAAAGTATTACCCTACGAGGCAGCTTCTGCAGCACTGAGGCAGAAAATCTGAGAGTAATTCTAAGTACATGGAAACTGTCACCACAATTTACCCCCATAAAACACCACCACCTTGTATTAGTAGTTGCCCTAAATAGTAGCTCAGACTTTTTGTTTTTGCATTCTAAAATCACAAGTATACCCATTTATTGTGCCCTGGAACTTTTACCCCCTACTATGTAAATAACTTCTTCAGCATCACCAAGGCTGCCATCCCCGTATTGTAACCATGCATCCAGGCCTGACAACAGCACTGGCCCCGCTTAAGGCCCATTTACACGGAGCGATGATCGCTCAAAAATCGCTAAAAAGCAATCGTTTGAGCGATAATCATTGCGTCCAAATGTGCGGCCATCTTGCACTTTTTCGGGCACTGCTAGCTGATCGTTAAATTCAGTCCAACCTAAAAATCGTCCTTCAGCCTTACCACAGTTCTCCGCAGGTAGTGGTGATAGCATTGTTTTCCCCTGGAGAACAAAAGAACTGAAAGCTGATAAGAGCCCTAAGTCTATTAACTGCTTTCAGCTAAGGCTTCATTTGCATACTTAATTGCTCTTAAGTAGCTGAGTAGCTACTTAAAAGTTTATGCAAAATGATCGCTCAAAGCTATCACTCAAACTGTCGTTTGAGCGATCATCGCTCCGTGTAAATGGGCCTTAAGTCCTCCCAATCTCAACAGAAATCATGCGCATAAGTGTTTTTGCTGCCCATGTGTTTTTTGTCAGGCCATATGACGATGTCTTGATGGATCCAGATACATGCATAGTGTACAAAAGAAAAAGCCACAGGGCACTTTGAGTACATTTATGCGCATGTACCAAGCAATACACTGCATGCGCATATACGGGATTTTGCTTTCAGAAAGGGGGGTGGCAGATGTCAACCAAGAAGAAGGTTGAATGGTTAGCTCTGAGTGTCAGGAGGACCTCGAACCCATCTCTCCTCATTACCTCTACCATATAGAGACAGGAGCATAGAGTGACATGGGCTGCTTTACAAACTATTGAGCATCTAAAAAGTACCTTTACACGGAACGACTGGTGGCCAAATAATCCCATGAAGAGTGAATACCAACTATTGTTCAGGGTAAACTTGGCCAGCAAAAGGCTGACAAGCGATAAGTCGGTAGTAGTGGTGTTTCAGCTTACCGAAACAAAAAGTCACTAGTTGATCAAAAGTCTTGTGGTGTGACGTCACAGTCGTTCATATTTGACGACTTGCTAATGAATTTGCATGGAGATCCCCTCTATGAACTATATCTCAGCAAACAACTAGTGTACAATCATCGCTCCGTGTAAAAGCAAATGAATGACTGATGCTCGTATGCTTCAACGACTTTTCTGAGTGACTATTTAAATGATAGTAAAGGTGCCTTAACCAGATATGAACCAAATGCCGTAAATATAAGGCCTTTAGTCCTGGGTTTTAATCCCGCACCATTGTAAAAATACTGCACTGGATTAAAGCTCCTGCAATCTATCGGGAGCAGTTGGGTACTCGGTTGTCAGAGACAGCTGAGGATCCGGAGGAGAAGATAGAAGCGGTTCATAACAACTTCTACCTTCTCTTTTACAGGCTGCATATTGCTCAGTGCGTTATATTGAAATGCGGAAGTGGGAGTGCCGCTTCTGCATGGGACCTGACGATCCCTGGCATGTCGGAGCTGCAGGGTCTTAACAGACCCCAGCTCAGCTCTCACAGTGACAAATGTCACCATAGCAGGATGTTTTCCCTTGTAACTGGGGCACCTGTGCATGCTGCTCTTATGGATACCCCAGTTACAGTGGGAAAGTGTGAAATCCAAAAAGAAATACAGCATGAATGTCCACAAGAGGTCTGTAATGACATCATGGGGGACATAGATGTTATAAAAAAATTACAAAAATAAGTGCCAAAAAGTTACAGAATAAAAGAAAAAATGTATAGATAAAAATTAAAGCATCCCATCGCCAACCTATACTGTCACCATATCCACCCTGTATACAAATTATATATTAAAACATCTGAAGCAAGTTGGTGAACCCATCCTGTACTTTATTTTAAAGTACAGGTAATCTTAAAAATAAAGAACTGTAAAAATAAAACTTGTTTTTTTTTTACTGTTTGTACACATTAGTCCTAAAAAAGAAAAAAAAACCCTGAAAAAACTCAGTGAAAAAAAGGTATTAAAAATAGACTAAAAAAATTAAATAAAAAAAATAGCCCTATGAGTCACCAAAAAACTCAACAACAATAATTTTGGCAGGCAGTTAAAAAAAAACTAGGACCATAAAACCACCACATGGGTAAAATCACAAAAAAAAATCTGGTTCTTTAGAACCAAAAGACAATGGTCCTTAAGGGGTTAAGGAACATAATTGTTTTAAAATGAGGGTTTGTCTGTAAACTTGGCTTGGGATGTCAAACTGTGACAAGTTCCCTTTAAAAGTAATTAGGGTTATGACTTTCTCTGCAGCCAGGGTAAGTTCTGTGACAGCAACAAGGTCATTGGAAATGCCTTTCCGGTGATGACAAGTAACCTTGTGTGTAAGTTGTTAAAAAAAATTGTAGATCAATGTATCAGTTAATTGTTTTTGCTATTAGATTGTAGACTAGGAAGATATAGCATGCTGCTAGTATAAGTAGTGAAGGGGTTAAGTGAAACCATTTCTATATACCAGAGAGTAGTAGGAGATAAGACAGAAGGTAAGATGGTCCCCCAGACCCCTCCCTTGCATTCCTTCCCAGTGAAATCATAGGGTTTCATTGTATATTATAGTTAAACCTTAAAAGGTGTAATTTATGTTAAACCTTTTAGTTGTAGCCTATCATGTATTCTAATTATTCTTAGAGGTATGTACTTTTCCTGTGATGTCATTTATGGTATATAAACCACATGCAACTTCGACTAAATTAGAAATCATTGGATACCGCAACAGGCTGGTGTGATTTGTATTTCTCCTGAGGGCCCATGCTTTCTACACGGGATCTGAGACGGTCTTCTCCTTGGTAAATACACGAATTCTCCTTACATGAGTACTCCTCCGAACACTGCAGGACTAGAGGATCCCTTACTGATATACTATGGCATATGAGCCATGCATAACAGCGAACACCATATAGCCAATTTGCAGTAGATATGAATGCTAATCTCTGTGATTCAAGCTGAAAGTATGAGCCTGCTGATATACTGCGGGTAAAACCATAAGTGGGAGATAAGACTGAGGAAGAGATAAGGAAATGTTCACCGCAGAACGAGGGATCTGAGAACTTACACAGAAAAGGGAAACGTCATATGAAGCGTATCACACGTAGCTGTAGCCCACGTGGACACTATAAAATATTCCAGATGTAATTTCACAATGGTCATACGGTAAAGCTAAGGGTCCTTTCTGTCATTGAACACATATCATGTATTATTGATCATATCAGTTGTGGCCCTTGTTCAGCGGCAGATCCTTACTTATTGCATCACTTCCATCCTTTGTGAACTGACCTCTATTTCTGTTCTCTCCTGTATGTGTAAACAGAAAGGGATTGTACCGTGCAATTATCTGGAGCCCGTAGAGTTGCGCTTTAAGTCCCAAGCCCAGGTAAGACCTATAGTATAATATGCCTCCAACAAAGACAATACACGGGGGTACCCAAAAGAAACAGGACTCTTCTGATTGGCGGGACGTTACTAGTGCAGGCTTCCGATACAAGGCAACAGTGCCTCCAAACATGGCCCCTTATGGGAAAAATGCCCCCTTGAGTAAGAGTGCTCTCAAATGTGGCTTTTTAGTAAAAGTGCCACCAAGGATGGCCCCTTACCCTATTGTAGGCTCTCTGGCCACCAAGGGTTGCTATCAATGCAAAGTTCATGTCACTGCCACTCGGTCACCTATCAGGCTGCATCAAAGCCCAACTGCTCCTCTGTCTGCAATGTCAGGCTCCAATGCTGCCGGCCAGGTTAGATGACCGAGGAGTTGTGGCAGGAACTCAAAGTTTCTCACACCGCCGTTCAGTAACCTAACCAGGAAGCATAAGAGCCCAGCTTCTCCTGTGTCTCCAGGCCAAAGACAGCAGACACAGAGAAGTCAGTCTCTGTTCTGTCGGGTTAGGTGACTGAACAGTTGTGACAGAAAGCTCCCACTGATAGCAACGCCCAGTGGGCAGATGCTCTGTAGTAAGACAGGCACACTGACTACAGAGTCAGACATATTAACCGTCAGACATATTATGTGGTTACAGGGGCCAGGTCGCAATTGCAACCCCTGCGACCCCTATAGCTATGCCACTACACCCCAACATCTTCACCTATCTATCACAGAAAGGCCTCCAGCACACTAGCATGTTTCTTGTCTGCATACTGCCTGGCTAAAAAAGAAAAATGGACCAGGCTTGGACAGCATACAGCCCCATATTACCATATTAGTCAATGTGGCAAGATAAACCTCAGTGCTTTTACACGAACTGGAAGAAAAAACTCATGTCATGTCGTCACAGCATCATAAACTAAGTTATGACGGTGCTAGGGAGGTATTTTTCTTATCACCTGACTCTTTTCACAGTGCTGTACGTGCGCCCTTCCACCGACTCGTATCGGAGAGCACACATAGCACTGTGAAAGGAGTTGAATTTTCAACGCTGTGTGCAATCTTCAGCGGCGGGCACGACAGGAACCAGGGAGCGGGTTATGAGAAATGCAAGGGGCACAAAAGATTTTAGAGGCATAGTTGTAAGGGATGCAGAAGTAGGAGGCCCCTCTGTCACATCAAAAGACATCAATGTCACGAAAGGCGCATGGTAGGTGTGGGGAAGGAGTAGGAGGGCTGTTATAGATTTTGCAATGAAGCCCAGGAGCTTTAAAGGGGTTTTCCAGGCAGCGCCGGCTGTCAGTGCCAGGGTACACCGGAGTCAGAGCGGAAGCCACTGCTCCAGCACTCGTAATTGCAGGTGCAAAACCTATTGAAATCAATGTGAACCCCGCCTGCAGTCAGACGCACAGCTCCCACTAATTTCAATGAGAGCTGTGCCTGCGATTACAAGAGCTGGCCACTACAAAGGGGTTGGAGCAACAGTTTTTAGCGGTGTAGTCAAGCCCCGACGCCCCCTTTTAATCTGAAAAAGACCATTAATGTGGTGTATAATCTTCATTAATACTTTCAGGCAGCTGAGTCAACGGAAGAGGAAGAATCAGGAACCGCTACAACTCCAAAGGACGACATTCCTGCAGCTCCCACTTCTGCTGCCCCTACAAACGTGCAAGGTCCGGGTGCTCGAATTAGCAAATCCAGTACTCCTTATTTACAGATGATATATGTCAGTATCGATAAGGACTTGGGGATTTTAGTTAACTGTAAGCTTAATTGGAGCAACCAGTGTCAGGCAGCTGCTGCCAAGGCAAATAGGATCATGGGGTGCGTCAATAGAGGTCTAGGGGCTCATGACGAGAAGATTGTTCTTCCTCTTTACTGAGTGTGATTGTTCTCAGAGAGAGAAACCAAGGAAGATTGTAGATGTGATACCTTTAAATGGCTACCACACATACATGATGTTACAGCGAGCTTTCAGGTTCTTCCATCAACCCTTCATCAGGCTTTAAAAAAAAAAAAATTATGTATTTTTGTTAGCCATTTAAAGGCATCAGATCTACAAGATCACTTCGTTTCTCTCACTGTGAACAATCACACTTTGCTCTACTGGCGAACACCAGACCAAACCCCCTTCTTTTTCGTTTTTCCTCTTTACAAGTCACTGATCAGACCACACATGGAAAAAGGTTTCTACACCGACATATTAGAGGGTTCTTTACTGTAACAGCAGTGAGTCCGTGGAGCTCTCTGTTTGAGGATGTGGTTGGTGATGACGAACTCACTAAGAGTACAAAAGGATTCTGGACGCCTTTCTTGAGCGATACAATATTATAAGTTATAATTGTTAATAAATTTACAATAGTTGTTGATTCAGGAATTATTCCGATTGCCAGATTGGAGTCAGGAAGGAATTTTTTTCCCTTAAACGGGGAAAATTGGCTTCTACCTCATTGGTTTTTTTTGCCTTCCTCTGGATCAACATTGGGGGGGGGGGGGGGTAATAGACTGAACTGGACGGACATGTGTCTTTTTTCATGTAGAAATAGAAAAAAATATATACTAAACTGTCAGATTACCGTTATGTAGATTTTGCCATCAGCGTTTAATTATGGTACAATTTTTCTTTTTTTTTTTTTTACCTCTAGACAAACCAAGTATATCTATCACAAGAGAAAAATACCCAACCAGCCCTGTGGTACGTGTTGCAAGGGGTTCACATATATTTAGAACTAACAACAGCAATGACATACATTATAAAGCTCATTACGGTTCATTCACATGCAGCAGATTTTGTGCGGAGAATATCTGAATGTGGCTGCAGAGATCTAAGTATATCCTGCAGAAGCAATCCCATTTCTATGTATGGAATGGACGCTGCCTCTATATAAGGAACTACTTTGTTAATATACGCTCACAGACTATGGCTGTGGAGTAAGACTGGATTGACATGGGCGAATGCGATATCGGTCTGGAAAACTCGGACTGATATTGGACTTTTAAACTTGTGATTTTGGATGCAAGTATGATGCGTTTTGTTTTTTTAAAGGGCATCGCATGCGTGAAAAAAAATCACAAGTACTTTCAATAGTTTGAAAGGTAAAAATTGCATCGCACTCACATGCAGAGCCCATGACATGCGAGGGCAATGTGATTTTTTTTTTTTAAAGAACCCATTAAAAATAATGGGTGATTGGAAGCAAGAAATTGCCCAAAAATGGGACATACAGCGACTTTTCTTACTGGGACCAACCTGAATATATAGACTAAAATCAATAGGTACTTTTCACATGTGGGTTCCATCCATATCACTATCTAAAGGAACTCACGCGTGAAAATCGCCCATGTGACTCCACCCTAAGGTTGCCTGTGTCATAAGAGCTTATATACCGCAGAGCTTGGTGCACAGTGTCTGCACGGCAGTGAGCCTCAGTTGGCTCTGACGGTTGCTGTATGTAGACATATTCTCCGCTAGATGCTCTGCTTCCACCCTATATATGACTGGCCGCTAGATGCACTGCTTCCACCCTATATATGACTGTCCGCTAGATGCTCTGCTTCCACCCTATATATGACTGGCCGCTAGATGCACTGCTTCCACCCTATATATGACTGTCCGCTAGATGCACTGCTTCCACCCTATATATGACTGGCCGCTAGATGCACTGCTTCCACCCTATATATGACTGTCCGCTAGATGCTCTGCTTCCACCCTATATATGACTGGCCGCTAGATGCTCTGCTTCCACCCTATATATGACTGGCTGCTAGATGCTCTGCTTCCACCCTATATATGACTGGCTGCTAGATGCTCTGCTTCCACCCTATATATGACCGGCCGCTAGATGCACGGCTTCCACCCTATATATGACTGTCCGCTAGATGCTCTGCTTCCACCCTATATATGACTGGCTGCTAGATGCTCTGCTTCCACCCTATATATGACTGGCTGCTAGATGCTCTGCCTCCACCCTATATATGACTGGCCGCTGGATGCTCTGCTTCCACCCTATATATGACCGGCCGCTAGATGCACGGCTTCCACCCTATATATTACTGTCCGCTAGATGCTCTGCTTCCACCCTATATATGACTGTCCGCTAGATGCTCTGCTTCCACCCTATATATGACTGATGGAATATGCAAAGGTAGAACTTGGGTTAGTGACTTATTTAAAGCATTGCTATACAAAAATGCTCCATGAGGCTTTATTTACACGGGTAAGAAACATGCGCAAGTTACGTCTGATGCAATATGGAGAGAACTCTCACAAGTAAAGAACTCATTTATCTGAATAGGTTCATGCACGCAAGCGATTTTGTTCACTTAGACTGATGGTCCAAGTTTGAAAGTCTCGCCCGATAATAGAGCATGTAATGTGTGACGGCCCGCAGAACACTTGAACTGTGCATCCATTTGCTGTGCAATGCAAGTTGCGCTTAACGGGCATCGCCAATGCAAATACAGCCTGATTGATAAGGGCTATGCCATCTCATGCCTCATGTCTTTTTTTTGCAGGAAGCCACAGTAGCGGCCGCAGCATCGTACATTGTTAAAGTGTATTACAAATATACGGTAGCGATACAAGTTTCCCAAAAACTTTCCTATGACGACCTCTTGGTATTGATCAGCAGTAAGTTGAAGCTGAGTCCCAGCGCCATCCAACTCCAGTAAGTGCAATGCGTTTTTGGTTCTTTTTGTTGTTGAAAGGGTCAAACTCAAAAATCACATCATCTATTATTGTGGTATTTCAGCTATAAGTATTTATCATGTATCCGCTGGACAGGTAATAAATGCTGAATCGGTGGAGGTTTGACCTCTGCGTGTTGCCCGTCTCCTTTGGCGTTATCAGCTTTGAATGGAGCTACAGGGTGCCCGCACCAACGCCGTTCCATTCAAATGTCTCTTAGCTACAGTCTTGCTGCTGGAGATAATGAGGAATCAGGGACATCTGTTCTGCGATCAGTGGATAGGTCATAAGTGCCAAACACTGCTCCGGCATTGACACAGGTCTATGGACATGCAGTCGTATAAGCATGCTTTCGGAACCGAACAAAAACAGATATTTTAAACACTGAGCTACAATCTAACAAACAAACTTAACATCCACCATAATGCCATAATATACATTTATAGGGGTTGGAGATGTGTTTCTTTCTAAACAATGCGCCAAATGCCCTTCTTTCCTTTACACATAGTAGTTTTCCAGCTCCTTCATATTGGAAAAAAAATAAAGCTTCTATAACTGGTTGGTTGACTTAAAGGGGGTCTCCCACTTCTAGCAGATAGCTCCGTACATTGTGCAGTGGCCCGTGTTGGGACTGCAAACAGAGTACAATTCACTGTAACAGGACTCTGCCTGCAGTGACATCCTAGACCAATATACAGAGCTGTCTGAAAACCACTAGAAGTCAGAACACCCCTTTAAGGGCCTTTCACTGACAGAAGTCATTAGTAAAGGTCTTTTGACACTATCTCATGAAAACAACCCACAACAATTATATACTAGTGTGTCACATGATCAGCACAACACAGTTGAAATGGATGAGTCAAGCCCGACTCCAGCTTGGTATGGAATGTCATCAACTATATAACCGTCTAGAGCAGGGTTTCTCAAATTCTAGTCCTCACAACCCACCAACAGGTCATAATTTAAGGGTATCCTATACGGGATCATAGAGGTGGTACTGAACTGTATAGCAGCTATACATCATATGCGCCAATTCTTACTCTTCCTCCTGACAAAGAAGCAGTTGGAGGAAGGAAGAAACTTGATGGCTGACTGGCTAGCACTGTTGCCTTATAACACCGGGCTTCTAGGTTGACGCCTGACTATGGACAACATCTGCATGGAGGTTGTATGTTCCCATTCTCCTGAAGCATGCTGGCTCAGTCATTAGCACCGCAGCCTTGCAGTCCTGGAGTTATAGGCTCTAATCTGACCAAGGGTGACGTCTTAAGGAGCTTTCCAAAGATGATGTTGTCCTTGATGGGATTTGAACCTAGAACCCCAGCATTTGCAAGTCAACTGAGCCGCATTCATTGAAGAAGAACCACCACCTTCCTAAATATTGAAAAATGAATGTAAATGGAAACCTTACAAATGTTTTCTATTTTACATCCATTTTAAATAAAACTGGATCAGTCAAAAGTAATGCTAGTGTGAACACAGCCTTTGGCCATAGTAACATGGCCGAGAGCGAATTGTGCCCCAAAATCTCAAGTGCAACTCGGACAGCACAGCACATGGGCAATCCGTGTGCTGTGCGGGACACTGCACCTTACATGTCCTATTCTTGTGTGCACAAAGATAGGACAAGCGCCAATTTTTCGATGTCGAGCTATTGTGTGCAAACCACACCCAAAAAAAAATAATTTACCCATGTAAATTAACGTGCTGAAAATAATGGGTTATTTCAACGAGTTCTGTCCATTTCACAAATGCATTATTCTTTCCTGTGGAAATGCAGCCTAAGGGCCCAATTACACGGCCATAGGCGTTTTACGTGTATCTGCCGGCGCTGTAAAAATGCCTGAACGGCAAAGGGCCTGGCCCATATACGCCAAGGCTGCCATGCCGTGGAGCCTGGGGAGACATTCCCCCTTACCTCCCCCTCGTCAGCTCACCTCCTCTCTTCTCTCCTTCGGCTATTTGCAATGGGAGAAGGCAGGATGGGGTGGAGCTAAGCTACATTTAGCCGCACTTTCACGCCGGACGGAAATCAAGATCATCTAAGGCATTGGATGCCGATGCATTTGTTCACATGGATGATTTTGTGCTGCGAATGCAGGGAAGCTTACAGGTGCCTCTATTTGGGCATTAGAAGTCATTCCGAGGATTTATGGCAGCTGAGTGATTCCCAGGTTGCACCACATTTTTCCGCTAATACGTCGCACCCAGCCGTGTAAATGGACGAGAAATGCTAATTAAGCTTGGGACTTGCTCGCTTCATTTCTACGATTCTACAGCGCGTGCAGGCGACCGTTAAAACGCATACGCTCGTGTGAAGGAGCCCTCAATCCTTTATCTGTAAGTAAAGCAAGGGACCCTGAACTGCAAGCTTGGAGAAATATAAATTGTATATGGAATTGCTCACAGTACGAATAAATGAATGAATGAATGAATGAATATATGTCTTTATGGTCTGTATGGGTTAAGAATTAGAGATGAGCGAGTATACTCGCTAAGGCACATTACTCGAGCGAGTAGTGCCTTAGCCGAGTATCTCCCCGCTCGTCTCTAAAGATTCGGAGACCGGCGCAGGTGACAGGTGAGTTGCGGCGGGAAGCAGGGGGAGAGAGGGAGAGAGATCTCCCCTCCGTTCCTCCCTGCTCTCCCCGCCCTCCGCTGGCCCCCGAATCTTTAGAGACGAGCGGGGAGATACTCGGCTAAGGCACTACTCGCTTGAGTAATGTGCCTTAGCGAGTATACTCGCTCATCTCTATTAAGAATCCATTGATATATGCCATTACCTGTATTTTCTTCAGCTTTCTAGATGGCGACACAGAAGTCCTGCTCAGCAAGGACAATGTAGGAAAAGCATGGGAACAAATCACAGACAACTGCCTGAAACTCAAATGCTCAGATGTGCAAGTAAGAGACATAAATAAGGGAGATGGAATAATGCCTCCACAGTGCCACCTATTGGAAGGCAGCATTCCTATACAAGCCAAAGTTAGACTCTTTATACAAGACTTATAACAATGACTGTGAATTAAACCCAAAGCCAGACTCCATGCACAGACAGCTGTTTCAGGGTATTTGCCCTTCATCAGTGTGCAGCAGGAGTCTGGGTTGGCTACTAAGAGGCCTGGGACAGGGGTCAGAAATGCTATCTTTTCTCCTTAGGGCTCTTTCACACGTGCTTATATTGGCCCGCCGTTTTCACGGTCGGCCGATATACCCTGCGATCTGATGCATTGGATTCCAATGCATCAGATCACATGGCTGTATTCCCACGACGTAAAAGCGCCCAGCCGGGCCAATATAGCGCCGGGCGTTTATAGGACAGGCCCAAAGGATAGTCCTGGAACTATCTTTTGGAATGGAATACGTCGACCGCTGCATGGGTTACTATGGAAGCTAATGACCGCGGCCGGAGAAGGGAGGTGGGAGGGAGTTTAGCAGTATCACTGCTAAACTCCCTCTTCTATCCTCTCCTCTGGCTGATTGCAATGGGAGGGGGCGGAGCTAAGTCACCCCACCCCATTTCTGGCTGAGGACAAAGAATGGGGCGGAGCTAAGCTCCCGCCCCTTTGTCCAACCAGCAATGTGAGGAGGCTGCACTTAGCTCCACCAACTCCCATTGAAATCAGCCGGAGGTGAGGCGAGAGGTGAGCCGGTGAGGGCGAAGGAAGGGGCAACGGCATGGCGACCACTGTGTACATGCGCCAGATTTGTGTGCCCATTCACAAATTTTTACGCCTCACATCGTAGCGTGTATTGGGCGGCCGATAGACGCTTGTCTGAAACAGCACCTAGACAGTGAGAAGACTTAGAAGGCCATTCTTTTTTTAGTAAGCGACGTGGACCGGGTCTGGCTCTAGTTACTTGTTGATCTGTTCTAGGAAAAGAAGGATTTTGGATGGATGACCATGCTTAACATAGGAATCGTGACACTATGGTGCCAACTAATTTACACTTCCTTTGTGGCTCCCATTAATCAATAGAATTCAGGAACTAAATGACTGTGGTGTGTGTGTTAAAGGGGTATTTTCTTCTTGGCTTTTCATAGCATAGATGGGAACGCACTGCCATGGGTAACGGGCACCTGGCAGTGGCAGAGTGCTCAGGATATCGCTGTTCCTGTAGCTCTGATTAAAGTAAATGGAAACTATAGAAACAGTGTAGTACAGAATGCTACACTGTTTCCGTCACTCCCATTCACTTCAACAAGAGCCGTGGTATCTGCTGAGCTAAGCTCTTAGGTCTCAGCTCTTTCCACAGTTGGTCGGAACAAAGGGATCGGGTTTTCCCAGCTCAGCTATGAAAAGTTGACACAGGAATACCCCATAAGGGCCTATTCAGCCGACCGTAGATCGGCCGGGTATTCACGCCGGCCGATATACGGCATCCCTCTCTGCAGGGGGAGGAGGCTGGAAGAGCCGGGAGTGGTGCACTGATCTCCCGCCCCCTCAGCACTATTTGCAATGAGGAGGCGGAGTGGGGGCGGAGCCAAGTTCCAGGTAATAGACTATTATATATATATATATATATATATATATATATATGTGTATAAATATAGTGTGTTACCTTTTATTGCAGTCCTGCCGCGATGAGATGACTGCTGAAAAGTTCTCAACTGGTTTTATTTTTTTACTATTATAATACATCACAGTATCCACCATTTACAATAGCTGATGTCACAGCTCACCTCCTCCCCTTCCCTACACAGGTCACAGACCATGCCCACACCACATTCCCATAGAGAGCCATTGGTCATATCCTATCCATTGTGCGACTGGCCTGGGAGGCTGCTGCAAAAAGTCTCTGCCTAAAGACTGTGAACTGCTACTCAGGGAATATAGCAGCAGCCGTAGTCATGTCTAAAATCGTATAAAAAATAAGTCTGAAAACAAAATCTGATTAGGAAAAATGCTTCACTATATGGTTAAAACAATAGATTCCCTTTAAAAAGGGTTTTTAAAAGATTAGAAAAACTTGACTGGTTTCACTTTGGAACAGCACCACCCCTGTCCATAGGTTGTGTCTGGTATTGCAGCTGAGCTGTATTGAAGTGAATGATGCAGTTGCAATATGATGCACAACCCATGGTCAGATATGACGCTGCGTCTAGCAGAAACCAGCCATGTTTACTTAATCTTGAACAACCCCTTTTAGTGATCAGCAGCGTTACATGGGTGTCCTCCCACACTGATAGGTGACTATAGACTGGGAACCCCGATGGGGACAGAACCCAATACCAAGTAATGTAAAGTGCTGCGTAATATGCATGCGCTATACAAATAATAATCATTATTAAAGAGAGCCAGCAGCTTTGGAGGTACAACCGAAGTCACTGTATGTATATGTAATATATATATATATATATATATATATATATATATATATATACACAACTCATCTGCTCAGTTAATTTGTGTCTGCAAGTAATCCAGTAGGCCTCATTCAAATGGCCATGGTATAGGTGAACTTACCTTACTGTATCCTATATGTAACAAAATGACCCCCAACCCCGACCCCCAGTCCTACCGTTGGGATCTGTGATGTTGTTTTGAGGATACAGATTATTACATATACACTACACCCCTCTAATTGTAGCCTTATCCCTGTAATATAAATTAAGCCTGAACACCCGTGTGCACATCTACTATTCTTAGATGGAACAGTCTCTGCTAAGCGCCGTGGAAGAAGGCCTAAGTCTGGCATTACAAGATAACGCAGGGACGACCGTAACGGCATTGTTCAACTATGCTGCATCGCAGCCCGAAGACCTGGCATTTAAAAAAGGAGATGTTATCAAGGTTCTCAATAAAGGTAAGCATGGCTTCCTTCTGGCTTCTATTTCGAGGAGGTTCTTAACCCTTTCCAATCCAATTTGTATCCTGGTTTTCCTAGGGGGCTTACTCTTTTTCTGCTGTTATACAATGGCGCTATCTGCTGGCTAAAGCCAGTACTGCATGATGTGACACGTTGGATAGGCTCCTACAGCAGAGAGGCTGGCAATATACAGTAAGAGAACCCCGACGGACGTCCTCTAACATCAGAGCTGTACAGCCTTAAATTATGTCTTCAGAGGTCAGACAGTGGATTGGAAAGGGTTAACCAGGAAAAATGGGAATGATAACAGAGATGGATCTTATATGGCAGCATGGTATTACAGCCCATTAGTAACATAGAATGGTAGAGTTGGAAAGGACCCCCAGGGGCAGCTGGTCCAACACTCTGCTCAATGCAGGATCACTAAATCATCCCCTTAGGCACTCCAGCTGGTATCAAAGGCGCCATATTCTCCCCTAGACTCTCTGCTCCTATCAGGGAGAAGCTCCGCAATGCATTTTTCCTCTATCTATTGAATGTGTGTTTCTATGAAGTTAAGGCGGGTCATTAATGCAGCCATGGACTTCTGAGATCTGTATTAGTTGTGTCCATTAGAAAATAAACAATTTAGGAAAATGTTTCACTATCTGGTCTTAATTAATTAATTAAAAAAAAAAAGTTGTGATCTAGTCCCTTTAAAGACAGGGAGGTGGTCAGAGCCATGTCTCTCCCGCTGGATGTGACACATTGCCCCAAAGGCTACGTGCTAGAAGTCGTAGCTCTGAAGTGTGATGTAATGCGCCGTCATGGCAGAGCACATGTATAGCGGGAATGATTCTCTGCACGGAGGCCTTTAGTTATAAAGTATGAGCAATGATACATTTAATGGTACTTTTGTACTAAGGAGTTTGTCTTGCTCTCTTGCAGTGTCACAGGAATGGTGGGAAGGAGAATGTCATGAGAAAGTGGGCATCTTTCCATCTGCTTTTGTACAGTAAATATCCAGCGATTGAAACTGCAACCGATACCATGCCAGGGCAAGGACTCCAGCAGCCTGCAAGTGTTCTCAAGACTGTGTAACATCCTGCTGTGCAATAAAAGCTCTTATTGGAAGGGGGTTGCCCCACAGGAAGCAGACAGCTCTGTACATTGCACAGTGGCTCGGGATGGTACTGCAGGCTGTATCCCATTCACTTCAATAGGACTCATCCTTTAGTATGAACCTGGACCACTATACAATATACAGAGCTGTCTGCTTCCTGCAGCAAAACCGCCAGAATTGGGACAACAGCTTTAAAGTGTGTGCGTGCGTGCAAAAAACAATCAAGAACCTTTTTGGAGAATGACTGCAAGTCTCCAGATTTTACATCCATTTTAGTATCCATTAGTCAGTAACTTTTGTGCAAGATTACAGCTTCAGCAAGTCTAATTTGCTCCAGAAGTATCATATGCAAAGAAAGCAGCCAACACATTACATGCATCATCAGAAATAGATCAACTTCTTTCTATCGTACATTTGATATATTAGCAAATGGTAAAAATAAACAAAAAGGGAAGGAAGTCCTGAGGATCTGACTGCATGGAGTGTAATGTATGTCCCCATATAGATTACATGTTCTGCACAGGAGCTGTAAACACAACGGCAATTAGCAAAGTTGTTTAATTTGTAGATCTAAATGCCTGGAACACCCCTTTAAATGTAAAGTGCGCAAAAACTATGTAGATGCGGTAAATGTTCTAGGAATACTTGTAGTCTTTGAAAACTACAATTTCTAAAACTTGAAAGGAATAGTCTTTTTACATCACTTTGCGTTAGCGGTCCCGGCCGCTCCGTGGGTGATCAGTGCTGTTCAAGTCCAAGGAGAAAACACAAATAAGAAAAAAACAAACTAAAACCCACCTCCAATGGGCCATAGATATTGGCTATTGGCCCAGTTTGTTGGCTAAATATTGGCTGTAGTGATGTCTCTTCTATACCCTGTTCAATAAGTCCTACCAGTAGCAACGGTCTTCCTTCATGTATTAACCCTTTCCAATCCACTGTCTGCCGTCTAAAGACATTCTGATTTGAAGGCTGTACAGCTCTGATGTCAGAAGACGTCCGGCAGGGTATTCTTACTGTATATTACTGGCCGCTCTGTTGTCGGGGGCCTCTCCAGCATGTCCCATACCGCAGTACTGGCTCTTGCCAGCAGACGGCGCCATTGTATAATGTCAGAAAGAGAAAGCCCCCTAGGAAACCCTGAATCAAAAATTGGATTGCAAAGGGTTAATATCTATAACATTGGAGGGCTTCTCATATAACCTCTTACTTTGTAACTTAAAATATCATTAATAAAATTTAGAATAAAAAAAGCATGCCTTTTGATTGGTGTTTTGATGACAAATACCGTACTATCCTGTAATAGACGTCAGGAAGACGACTGCAGTGTTTGTCAATAGCTACTAAAACATCCAGAAAAGAATTTGCCCCATGATCATTGGTTTAAGCATTCATGCACCGTCCATGCAAGTCATCCTTGAGGCCAGTGAAGTAGTCACAATGATGTATGTGAGGTCATCACTGCATAACCAGCTATAGTTGGGTTTAACAGGCAAGTACTCACCCCTCCTCCCACCCCTCTACCCCTATTGTATACCATTCCGGTTCAAATATCAGCATGTTAAGAATCATATGGAAAAGCTTTATTCTGCAAAACAGGAGTAGAAACCACACACAGGTTTAAAGAGGACTACGCGTTTCAAGCAATAAGCTCTTATTCATATACAACATGGCATGACTAAGAGCTATCACTCGAAATGCGTAGATTAATAAAATGGCCTATGCATGGATTGTACTCCTGTTTTTCATAATAAAGCTTTTTCGGGTGATTCTTGACGTGCTGGCCTTGCACCTACAGGGGTTACTTGTTTCTGTGGACAGAGATCATATTGCAGTATTCATGCGATGAACTGACAGCCTTCTGCTAGCAAGACATTTTAGGTGTCAACTTTAAGAGTGGTCTTCCCATCTCGACCAACAGGGCCTAGATGGTTCCACAACAGATTACAAGGTGGCCAGGAGGATAGAAACAGCTGAGCTACACAGTTTCTGTGCTCACAGAAGTCAATGGGAACTGCGCAAACAGCGTAGCACAGCTAACTATGTAGTTTCCACAGCTCTTGAGTTATGAAAACCACTTAGCTCACTGTGCTATACCATTCGTGTAACTGCCATTGACTTCTATGGGAGTTATTGAAATTGAGTAGTACAGGCTGCTCAGCTATTTTCATCCTGCTGACGACTGCATTCAGCGCGGCCAGGACCTTAACTCAAGGCAAGAGTGGGTCTCAGAAATGGGACCAGCATCTACCAGACTTCTGAAAATGCCATAAAAAGACTGGAGAGATGGGGAAAAAAAACCTTTAGCAAATTCTATATCTTCCTGCAAGTTCATTTACAATGAAACCATTTTTTGGCGAGCTAGTTCTTGTCCTGTGCAATAGGACGTTTATTCATTTTAAACCAAAAAATCCCTCCAAAACACAAAAGTGGATCATTTTTGACCAAGGCAATATCTGCTTTGGGAATTTAGTTTGTCTGCTCAGATTATGGGGGCAGGAAAGGGGAATCCCCTGGCTAAACGTACCCGGCAAGGGGATTGAATGGTACCGATCTGACCCCATTGTCTATAACGGGGTCTGTCTGTAGGGGCTGTGTTCCAACAAGCAACTTGAAATACTGGATTTTTTCGTTTGTCATTTAATGCCAGATCTGCGGCACAGCCTCCGAAACGCAGATGTGAACATGGCCTAAGCAGATCACAAATCTACTGAGCAGCAATTCCTTACAACGCCAGCCTTATTCTTTAACACAAAGCAGGCATAGCAGGGTATTTGGGGTGCTGCTCAACATTGGAACCAAGACATCAGCAGTTGGCTAACACTTTAATTGGATAGGCGACGCGTCTAAGTGCAGGACCTGCTTCTTTTGTGGGCCAACCATCCAGGTACTAATATTCCTATTTGCTAGATTTGACTAGCCCGCTGCACTATAGAGTGCGGCGTTTTGCACTCTTTACAGAATGGAACAAAAAAAGACGACAAACAAGCTGATGGCTGTAGAGAAGATGGGTTTATTAATGGTAAAGCAGATCTGAGCAGACGGTGCTCACACAAGAACACAAGGAAAGGGTGGGAGTGAATAGGGGTCTCCACACTCTAGATCCTGCTAAAAAGATAGCCAAAGTGGCACTTTGCCATCTCTTAGTTTATTATTATTTTTTTTTATCCCTATAGAGAACTGGCTTCTTCCAAGAGAATCCTTCCTGCTACACAAAATATTTGGCCCCAAACTGTGTGTCAAGGTGTATGTTCAATGCATGAGGTGCTAAAAACGTGCTGGGAACACCAAATGGTACCAGCGACATACACAAAAAGCACACACAGGGGAACCTGTATGATAACTCCAGGTAGAAGAACCATTTCTCATTCCCTTCCAGATGGAAACGTGAGGCACTCATGCTCATTTTCACCGTATTTCCACTTGATCGTGTGTTCGTCCTGCTCACCAATCGCAACCATCCCAGCTCTCTCACTGCTTGTGCGCAATTGCTCATCATGTTGCTGGAGCAGTGTCGAGGACAGAACAGTTTGTGTTCTTGCCTTGTGCTATGAGCTCTGGCACTTGCACCTAGTATTGCAACTTGATCCTACGCTTCGGTTGCCCCTCTGCCAGACGGAAGGGACTTCGTAAAGAGGCAGGCTAATAAGGGGAAGAGGGGGTTAAAAAAAAAAAAAGTCAGCTGTATTCTAGCTATAACCACGGGGAGGCCGTATAGCCAGGCTCTATTGATTCTATGTTCTGCCCCATCATAAAAGCACCTCCCCTACTATGCCACCATCCATCCTGTAATACTCAGCTTTAGGGGAACATTGAGCGCACACACAAACACACATGACGATTAAGCAGGCAGGGAAGGACAGACACCAAAAGTAGGTTAAGGACACTCAATGGGAACAAGCAAGCATTCGTAACGGTGACACAGACACACAACCCCTCACCCATTCCCCTTAAAAAAGGGGAAAGAAAAAAAAAAGCCACCCATTCAATCACACCTCCCTCAGCCAGCACAAGCCGGCGGACGAGAGGGGATCAGTTCCTCCGCCTCCACTAATGGAGAGAGTTCCTGACATTCGGTTGTAAATTGGATGTGGGGGTGTTCCTTGTACACCCGCCACCTAGAAACAGAACCATAAAAACTCATTACAACGGAAGGGAGAGTTCTTATTGCCCCCCACCTGCCTTGCACTGCTGGGGGATATTTCCTATCCGTGTGTTAGGCGGAGGTTCAGGGGGTGCTGTGAGAGGCATGCACAAATAACGAGAAAGATGGGGGCACGTTACCCCTTTTCCCCCATACTCAAGAAGTCCCAAGCTCCCTCTGGATGGGAACTTCCTGCTGTATCCGTCAGGTAACTGCGTCGCCTGCGGGCAGGGGTTTTCAGATTTGGTGGGGTACGCTGGACGCTCCCCCACATGTGCTCCCCCCAGATCGGTGAGGGGGGAGAGAGGGCTGCCCTCCTCAGGGCTCAGGACATATCCTGTCCTGTGCTGCTGACCAATCATGCCATATGTATCACTGGGTTCTTCTCCCTGTCTCTCTCAGTGCGGAGGATTGAGTGATCCCTGTCCTCGCTGCTGCTTCTCCTTCTGCTGCATCAGGAGCTGCTCCAGGGCTGATGGGCCAGGATGCATCATTGTGGTTGACCAAATCGACTAAGGGAGGAAACACACAGTCAGTAGGAATCAAACAAGAACAAACAAAAGGTTTCGCAGTTCAAGGGAAAATGTACCCAGGCAAATATTCAGCAAAATTAACCTAAAGCAGAAATTTCTTCCAAATATGCCAAAGTAAAGAACAACTAAAATTACCCAGGATAACATCAGAAAATCCCCTCTGGATTCTTGCTGATGCAGCGAGGGAAGCGGGTAAGACTTCTTCAGAACTCGCAACCTTAGGACAGGCAGCAGGAATGGCATTATATGACTGTTACCTCAACTAACTAGTATCGCCCATACTATAGTTTACACATCAAACACTAACATGTAATACACGGAAAGGTCACGGGAAGAGATTTCCATGAGGTTTTCTCCAGGTCAGGGCTCCACAAGCATCACATTGCTTGCAATAATCGTAGAAGCACATTCACGTTCGAATAAAGTGCAAAATTGCCTCTGATGAAAGTCTATGGTGCTGCGTTACATCACACGGCATATGTCCATGATGTAAAGGTATTTAAAAGGTTGTCGAACACTTTGATTCTCACAAATCAGAATTGTTTTCCTTACCCATACTTCATAGAATAGCGAAGCTAATACAGCAAAATATCTCCATGAAGTCCAAGACATACGCATGTAAAGATTAGCATGCCAAGCATCTTGAGCAACGCGTCGCTATGAAGGCCTGACTTTAGTAGAGATTGACATATACACACACACACTATATATATATATATATATACATACATACACACACACACACACTATGGTTAATATTTCTAGTATTTTAAAGGCCTATAAAACTTTCCACTATGGAAGTCAGACTGGTACTTCCACAATGGATTTCTACATCCTTAGATTGAATTAGCTATATTCATAAAAAAGCATTGAGCTTCTAAAAAGGCAAAAAAAAAATTAAAGCAGCATATCTGTAGCCTGTCAACAGCAGTTTCTGCTGCAGCAGGAAATCTAATGATCAGTGTACAGTATATGCATGGCATTAATACACTTCAGTTTAGCATGGAGCCTACCATGCCTGCATGCAGTTTTGTGGTCCTACTGCACCCTCTAGTGGTAAAATTGGTGTGGTGCATTAGTTCAAATGGGATAGCCTGTAAGTTGTTGGAATGCTACTCTTCTATTGCTGAAGCATTGCATTGAATGAAAAGAATTATCTGACCCAGTAAAGTCAATAGCCGTCAGACTGTGCAATAGAATTCAGCAAGAGAGTGAACGAGAGCAAGCACCCTGCTATGTGTATTACAGGGGGGTTCCTGAACAGATGACCTTCCCACTCCAATCTATAAAGTATAATAAGGAACACATGGACACAAACCTTCAAGCTCTCCATGAGCGCAGCAGAAGAGTCCTCTCTTGCGTTGCTTTGAGCTGCCCAAGCATTAGCACTGCTGGAATTATTTATCTGGCGCCAGCTGTTCTCCGACGAGGAGGTCACAGACAGGTAGTCCAGACCAAAACCACCCATTGCTGGCAGGAAGACAGACAAAATCAGTATTCACTATAAACAGACATGTACAATGATCCGGCCATAGTAGATTAAAAAATAAAATAAGGAATACCTGGCTTGTCAGTTTTCCATCGGTCAGCGCCGCGCCGATCGCGGTTGTCTGGGGTTCCTATAGGCCCAAAGTTGGAAAAAGGCTGAGCTGTATGGTTGTGGGTGGGTGGAGAGCTTGGTAAGCTGCTTGGGTTTGAAGAATGAGGTGACTGACTGGCTGGTGTAGAATGATCTAGAAGAATTAAAGACAAAGCATCTAAATAATGAACTTCTTGCATGTATTACATTATGGAATCAATTCTACACCGTCACAAAGGAGATCCTTCACCTCAATAGGAAATGTAATCCTTTCCCTAATACATTCTAATGAAGGTTTCACTATTACTCACACTGAACCATCCGCTTGTAAAAAAAAGTAAATCTTGCACATATTTATAAGGGCGGAGCTACACGGAGCCCCATTGAGAAAAGGAGAAGACCCGGACTGCGCAAGCGCGTCTAATTTGGCCATTAGACGCTGAAAATTAGACGGCACCATGGAGACGAGGATGCCAGCAACGGAACAGGTAAGTGAATAACTTTTGATAACTTCTGTATGGCTCATAATTAATGCACAATGTACATTACAAAGTGCATTAATATGGCCATACAGAAGTGTATAGACCCACTTTGTTCCGCGGGACAACCCCTTTAATTCCAATATAAAGTGCCAATATGTAAAATGCATCATACAATGCACTAAATGATGAAAACAGTTCTTCCTTTGCAATGGATGGGTTTCTGTTGGCTCAGATGATTCAAGCCATCACTATAATCATGGCAGGGCTGAAAAAAAATAAAAAATTGCCACAACATTGATATTCTCTACCGCTTGATCATAAAATTGATGTATCCCCATCTCAGGACTAAGTAAACAGGTGAACGTCTACAAGACTTATGGCTGCACTTGCTGATTGGTTGGCGTCTGACCACAGGGACCCCTTTTGTTAATGAACGAAAAGTTACTATAGGGCCTTATGCACGTCTTTGTCACTCCTATGCAGGAGCTCTGAAGAAACCCCCACTCAGGTGAATAGGTCCGAGTTGGGGTACTGGCACCAGTATTTGGTGCTGTGCAGAGGAAGTGCAGACGTTTCCTCAGGCTCTTCGCTCTCACGATCAGTGAGGATCTCTACAGTTGGTCCCCCATAAATCAGCAAGTGATGGCATATCCTAGTATTACCGGCAATCCGCGGAGGTAATCACAGATGCACGCCAAAGGGACGGATTAGGACCCTTAATCCAAAAAATTGTCAACTCCAAAAAAAAGTCCAAGGCAGCATCACATGGTGCAATTAGAAATCATCCATGCAGGATGAAAACTTTTATTGCACACCACAACCTAGCAGCAACGTTTTGACCCAGGTAGCTTGACGAAGACCCTGCTATTTCTGGGTCCAAACGTTGCTGCTAGGTTGTGGAGTGCAGTAAAAGTTTCCATCCTGCATGGGTGATTTCTAATTGCACCATGTGATGCTGCCTTGATCTTTTTTCTTTTTGGATTGACAGGTCTCTGCCTATTAAGTTAAAAGGAGAGACCTGTCAATCAAGCCAAGCTGGGTAGAGAGCAGCCACCAAAGGGGGGCCATCAAGTGGACACGTTCCAAGAGCCAACCTCTCTAGGGAGTTTCATAGAAAACGCAATATTAAAGTTTCAGGAAAAAGATTACTTAATTGTATTGAGAACCTGCTGATATTTCATGCTGTGCACAGTTAGTGCAGCACGATTCTGTCGACAGGCTCCCTTTAAGGCCATGCATGCTCCTTTGGGTAATATATGCAAATAAGGAAGATGGAACATTAGCTCTGCAGTGCCACCTATTGGATGGCAGCATTCCTGCAAATCAATGTCCGACCCTTTATACAGGTCTGTATAACAATAACTGGTAATTGAAAACAAATGTTAATTCCCAATCATCGTTATAAAGACCTGTATAAAGGGTCGGACATTGATTTGCAGGAATGCTGCCATTCTATTTGTTGCGAAAATGCCGCAGATTTTCACTCTGGAATTCACTCATTGTAACGCTGAGCAAATTCTGCAGTGCAAAATGCACCAAAATCCACGTGAGAATCGTATGTGAATTTTGGTGCAGATTTTCTGTGTGCGAGGTGTAAACTTGCCCCAACTCAAACATTTCCCCAGTGTATTGACGCCCAATACCCCTCCTCACCTGAGCTTGCTGGAAGAGATGGTGACCAAGGTTTACCCTCAAACAGGGAATACAGAGAGGTCTCCTGCTGTCCGATGGGAGCGCACACTTCAGACTTGGTGCTACTGCAGGGCGACTTGCTGTACACATCATTGAAGACGCTGTTACTCGGGAACCTTTCCTGTAACACGAAGAATGCAGCATTAGATCACAGAAAATTAATCACTGCAAAATCACAAGTCCTGTCTCCGCTAACGAATCCGCTCTCATACCCTCCCTTACCTGGCTCAGTGAAAATCCAGTGAGTGAGAGGAAAGAGGGGGGCTGGGAGATCAGCTCAGATGGCTTTTCCAGAAGAGACTTCTCCAAAAGAAAGAGAGACAATTTACTGCCAGACCAATTTACTACCAACATGTGACTGTGGCGGCAGGGTACGGGCACTTTTTTTTTTGTCAAAGACTGGTTTGTTCACTTTTGCACACACCTAACTATAAGGGTATTAAATACTTTAAAAAGTGGTTGTTTGGCTTCCAAGAACCTCTCTCTGGAGGACCTGGCTTTTCCATGCATTAAATTGGCAGTGCACAGATTTCAATGGGTGTGATGTAATGCCTTGGCATCCCTGTGGAGGTGCTATAGGAAAACGGAGCACTTTTTAAACAAGGCTCCTTTGCAGACGATTGATAGGGTTTGCAACAGAGGGACTCTCTCTGCTCAGCCTATTTTGGGAGACCTTTTCCAATAAATAGGTGCTGCCTAAAGACGACAACCCCTTTTGCATTACCATATTCATGCAGAGCTCTAGAAATCCCTTGAGTGTGTGTTCTAGTAACCCATCTCCGTTTAGCTTGCCCTTTTAGTTTACTTAATTGGAGTGACAAGTGTCCCAAAAAACCACCCTGAAGCTGCACGCTGGACAGATACGAGAGTGCAGCAAGGTCCCACCATGTTCTACACTTCACTGGATTTACAGAATCAACACTGCAAACTGTTACCTTGGCTAGTGGAAGAGACGGAAAACCCATTTAACTCCACAAAGACATACATATCAGTACACAGGAGTATTAGTATTGCACTGAGAGAAGCAAGAACAAGGTCTAAAATGTAGCATTAAGATATCAAAGTCCTTAAAAGGTGACATTAATGAGAAGCAGGGAGAAGCGCACCACACAGAATACATACAAAGAGGCTTCGTCCGGGGAGTGTGGCCAGAGGGCCGAGCAGAGCTGGGTAAAGGTCAGGAGGAGGGGAGAAAGCCAGCTCTTCCTCCTCCTCTAGAGCAGCCAGACTCTTTAACAGGTCCGGGGGAAGGAGAGGGGAACGCTTGGGTTCCTAGTAAGAGACAGGCAGAAACAAACAAGGGAGAAAAGAAAAAAAAGGAGGAAAAGAGCAGAAAAATAAAAAGGAGATCGTACAAGAGAAGAGGTTATACAAAATATATAGAGTAGAATACAAGAAGTATAATACAAAGTTCATCATGCAAAGGGGAAGTTGCACGAAAATTGCAGCACAGTAAATTCGGTCTATAAGTCAGAGGCTTAATGTCCGTCGGCGAAATTACAATTTTTTTTAAATGACCACACAATTGTATGCAAGTTAAGCAAGAAGTAGGAGATAGACGAATGAAAAGGACCACAGGATCCCACCACACAGGGTTGTTTGTAGTCTGTTACTACGGAGACGTATAGGACTACATAGCAACTGTAGATTGGAGGGGGGGGGGGGGGGGGAAACCTGTATAAAAGTTTTTCAGTAGGACCGACGGCAAAGTTGCAAAAATTAATCCATCTTGTTTCTCTCATTTGAAAAGATGGCTTAAACATTGTTTGAAGTGAATCGGTCACCGGGTTCATGCTGTCTGAACTAGGGGCAGTATGAGGCCAGGACAGATATGCCCGTTTGGTTTATGTATATTTTACGCGGTTGTGTTTCAGAAAAAACAAAAACTTAGAAGCTTGGCTCTGCGCTGAGCTCTCCAGTCGAAGGAATGATCGGGGAGAGCCCAGCGCCGTCCACCTCTGACTCGGAGCTCCATTCTAACGGAGCACAGAGTCAAACTTCTAAGAATGTTTTTTTTTTTCCCTTGCAGCAGACGCTACAGAATAAAAAATACATACATGAGCAGAACGGGCATCTATGTCATGTTCATGCTGCCCATGGTTCAGGTAGCATGAAGCTGGCGATGGGTTCAGCTTTAGCTTACAAAGAGCAATCACCGTGTGAAGAAGTGCATCTTAGTGCAGATTATAGTGCTGTATTTTTTTCTGCAATCTCCATCAAATGTGCCAAAGAATGAAAAACAAACAAACAAAAAAAAAACACAACACAAAAAAAATTCAAGAACCAGAAATCCACAAAGCCGGAAAGCCACTCACACACTTGATAACAGCGCAAAAGTTAAGAAGGCGAATAGCAGGGAAGAGATTAATAAGCCGTCGGCAACTAAACGGTTTTCACCCAATAAAATCCTACCTCAAACGGCAATCTTGTCATTGAATCCTGCCCTGAACGATAGCCAGACGGTTGGCGCTTGCCCCTTTGGTTATTGATAGACTGCTGTGCCAGCAGAGCGCGGTTATCATTGAGGTTGTAGGAGGTTTGGTCTCCCCAGTAGAAGTCTGACATCTTCATCTCAGAAGTGTTCTGGTTGTAGGCATCCATTGGGAAAGACTTCATCTTCTTCTCCAAGGGCTGCTGCTGCTGTTGCATGACCGGATGCTGCAGGCACTGCTCCAACATGCTCAGGGACTCCGTGGGTAGACGACCATCCATGAAGTAGTTTTGCTTCATGGGTGGCAGCAACTTTCCAAGTGAGTTTGGGACTTGAGAGTTCCATAGCTGCTTAGATGCGTCTGCTGCCTGCTGGTACTAGAAAAACACAAAAAGTAAAGAATTACAAAAGACAGAATCCAAATACGGTTCCTAGCCCCCCCCCCCTTCCCCCTCGATGAGAGGGGTAATGTCTCATCTGAGATATTTATGGTACATTTACGGGATATGCCATCAACAGCAGAAATGGAACCGGCATCTACCAGTCTCCAGAACCGGGGTTTCCCAACTTCGTTGTGCCTGTTGTGGCGGCTAATGACTACTGCATCTAGGTAGCAACTGAATGGAATACCAGCTACTACCCCGTTTAACCCTTTCAAATCCACTGTCTGACGACCGAAGACATTCTGATTGAAGGCTGTACAGCTCCAATGTCGGAAGACATCCGGCAGGGTATTCTTACTATATATTACTGGCTACTCTGTTATCAGGGGGCCTCTCCAGCATGTTCCATACCGCAGTACTGGTTCTAGCCAGCAGATGGCGCCATTGTATAATGGCAGAAAGAGAAAAACCCCTAGGAAACCCTGAATCCAAAATTGGATTGCAAAGGGTTAAAAGCTGGAGACCTCATTATTGCAAAATTATTGCTAGTCCCAGATTTCGGACACATATTTATCACACATTTATAGCATATACAGTCGATACGCCATAAAGGTCTTAGATGGAAATAACTACGCATTATGTTTTTTGCCTCACGGTAGTATCTTAGGAGATTTGAGCATCATTATAATATACCTAAAGACATAATTTGACTATTTTGCATTTAATATGCGATGCTGCGTAGCAAATACTAGAACAAATGCGAATACACAGCGAAATTGTGGCTAAAAGGTTAACAACTGCAAAAAACTAAATTTGGGTAACTGAAAGTAGGGGTGGGTTTCAATAAGTCTAAATTAGTGAACAATAAGAATGCTACCTGCTGGAGAGAGGGGTGGTGTTGGGGGTTCTTTCCAAGTGGCTGTATAGGTTTAGTGGGCGACTGCTGCTGCGCCATTACTTGAATCTGCAGCTGTGCTGAGGTTGGTGTGCTTGCCTGCGTTGGAGAGCTGGACGGAGCTTGTGGCTGCGACTGGCCGGGCAGCTGGTTACCAAGAGCTCCTTGGTTAGGTGTCCCTGGGCCAGAAGGCCGCTGCTGACTGTAGGGAATGTGGGACTGTTTTCCTGGAGGTCCCTGATTCCCAGCAGCAGAATGAGATGAAGGCTGCAGAAAAGATCCAGGAACACCGACTCCAGGAGGAAAGGTGTACGCAGAGCTCATGGAGAATGCCACAGGTGGGATGACGTAGGTAGGAGGGGGAAATCCTGCGGAGAAGTAGTTAGTCAGACTTGCCATGTTGAGTCGCTACAGAAGTTTAAAAATCCACCACTCAGAAAAGAGGTAAAATTATAGAGGACTTCACAATAATTGTTTATTTCAGTGTCCAATCTTGGTTTACGATAAAACAGACAGATTTCAAATCTGTGTGTATGTCTGTGTTGAATCCGTATGCATCACTGGTGTGCCTCCCCTCTCCCCCCAGTGTCTCGGCTGTCTTTCCCAGCAAAAAAAAAAGAGCAAGACCCAATTTTTTGGGTGAGCCATGGAACACATGGATGCTATGCCAGATGACACTGAGTTACCGTTTTGGAGCTGTGATTTGGCCTATACAATTAATCCAGTTGGCTCACCATTAACATAGCTCAAAAAAAGGAACAAAAGTGATTATGCAACTATTTTGCAATCACGGTTACACACCATGCGCTGACTGAACACTATAAGGGTAGGTTTATGTAACATATAGGGTATTTGTCCACGTGGTGTAAACACTGTGAATCATCCACCAGTAAAGGTCAATTTAGACAACGATTATCGCTGAAAAGATGTCTTTTGAGCGATAATTGTTTTGTCATTTACAGCACAAGATGATCGCTCAAACGTTGAGCGATCACCTTGCAGTTCGAGCAGAGGATGCAGAAGACAAAACGGAGCTGAGCACTCCGAGCAGGGTATGGAGAACACAGCTGGACCGTTCTGTTCTTCATACCCAATCTGTCATCACGGAGCGGGATACAGCTGAAACAATAGTATCAGCTGTATCCCGCTGTGAATTTCTGATAAGGCTCATCGTTGTCTTTCAGCATGCTGAAAGATCTGAGACGGCTTAACGAAAACTGCACAATGTCAGTGCAGTTAGACACAACGATTATCACTCAAAAGACAGCTTTTGAGCAATAATTGTTGCGTGTAAATGGGCTTTAAGTTGTAATTAATGAACTGTGTTTTTACAGGTCATTCGTTAGACTAAATAAAAGAAACAAAAAAAATCATTGCTGCGTTCATAAAAGTCCAATCTATCAAAGTAATGCATTATTTACCCCGCACGGTGAATGTCGTAAAAAAAAAAAAAAAAAAAAAAAAAAAAAAAGAACGCCAGAAATGTTTTTTTGTCATTCTGTCTCCAAGAAAAAAAACGCAATAAAAAAAAGGGATCAAAAAGTCGTTTATATTCCAAAATGGAACTAACGCAACCTACAGGATGTCCCGCAGGAAATGAGCCCTTGCACAACTATGTGGACGAAGAAATAAAAAAGTTATTGCACGCAGAAGATGGCGGCAGAAAATAGTTTTAAAAAAAATTAAAAGGTCTCTGGAAAAATAAAAATAAAAAAAAAAATAGTACAGCAAAAAAAATAGTACAGCAAAAAACAAAACAAAAAACCACATAAGTTTGGTATTATAGTAATCGTACTGACCCATAGAATAAAGTTATGTCGTGTCATTTTTGTTGCAGTTTGTGCGCCGTAGAAACAAGACGCAGCAAAAGATGGCAGAATTCAGTTGGTTTTTTTTCATTTTACCCCACTTAGAACGTTTTAAAAGTTTTTCAGTACATTATACGGAACATTAAATAGCTCCATTGAAAAATACAACTCGTCCCGCAAAAAACAAGCCCTCAGACTGCGACGTCGATGGATAAATAAAAAGGGGTTATGATTTTTTAAAACGAAAAAATATGCTTGGTCACGAAGGGGTTAAATAAGTTCAAAACAAGACGTGCCGCTATTATTCAGTTTAACCGGTGGAATCAGCAGGTTTTAATTTTACAGAAACAGATCAATTACTTTTTGATACGAACTTTTTAAAAAACATTTGTTGCCCAGTGTGATGATTAAACGTGATTTTGCAGTGCAACGCTGCGAACTTCATTTTGCCGCATAGCCCTAGCGCAATTCTAACAAATACCTGGTCGACTAGGCAGAGGTGGGAAGGCTCCAGGGTGGTGGATAGGTATGAACTGTGTGTTGGTGCTTGGACTGGAAGTTGGCGTCACTGGCGTTTTCCTGGCCTCAGAGACTGGCGTTTTTACCTGCAAATAGGGCAGGAAGGTGATAAAAGTCTCCCACATGACACATTGTGTACTTCTACCAATCAGTGACTGCTCCCAGTATATGGCACATACCTGCACAGCAATGCTCTGTTTTGTAGGTTCTTGCACCTTGTCCGTACCGGGCTTCTTGAGGTCATTCTTGCGTTTACTGTTATTATCCTTCTTGTTAACAGTAGCATTAATCCCCTTAATAAAGTCTCTCTGTTCTTTCCCAGCATTGGCCGTTCTCGTATAACTCCGAGCCGGCACCTCACGGTTTATTTCCTGGGGCTTTATGTTCTCTTTAAAAGTAACCACAGGCTTTTCAGAAGATTCACCGTTGGGACTGCGCCCGGTGGAAAGGACAGATTTCAGACCGGGACTCCCTTCTGTTCTCTGAGTGTCCAATTGTCTAGCCTCCAGCGGTGAGAAGTCTTCTGTATCATCTGCATCTTCCATCATGACTTCTGGAATATCCGTGGAGAAGGAAACTTCCCCTTGCACAGTGCGGTACTGCAGCAGCCTGGCAACAGAAATGGAAGAGAACAGGATAGAAATGATCATAAAATTGCAGCCCCTCTCTATGCATATAGGTAGAGAGGGAGCACAGCCGGCTCGCTGGGACCTCTCTGGTGCCATCAGTGGGGTACAGGCTGGAGTTTTATAGCTTATCTTTTTTTTTTTCTTAAGTCACAAGAAATCTTTAACTTGAAGGCAAAAGAGGATTGCTCCATCGCTTTAATTTCCTCTGAAGATTTCTTAATACTAGCCTTCTGGCTATATACTAATAGCTAGCATTGATTTAGAATACACACCTTGGTTGGTTTTCAGATATCCACTTTCCTAACAAGACGAGGCGAATGGGTCGCAGCCTGCGGTGCTGCGTCTCTCGATCTCCAATAATGGCTTGGTGGCCTCTAGAGAAGTCAAGGTTTCTAAAATAGAAATAGAATATTGTTTAGAATGTACCGATACTCCCCGTTGCTTACCGCTCGTCGGAACTGTTAACACTTTGAACAGCGCTGTCAGAATTGAGCGGCGGGGTTTGTCGGAACTGCTGTTGCCGAGCGTTGGGTGTAAGACATAGCCTGCACCCGACGTTCGGGGGTCCCGTACAGCCTCCTGCGGTAAGATTGCGGGTTGCCGTGCGGTTGCCACAGCAGCCAGGGGCCTTCTGAAAAGCTATCAAGCCGTGTGTATGGCACGGCTTGATAGTCTGCCTGCCCGATCGCTGCACAGTATGATGTAATGCCAAAAGCATTACATCATACTGCAGGACAGGTTGCTCATATCTTGCGACGTTCGTAACGTGAATGTTCGCAAGTAGGGGGACTATCTGTACATCCAAAAAGCAACATACAGAAACTAGAAATTAGATACAATTACAGAAATGTGTCAGTACCAGCATTCTAAAAAGTCTACAAGACCCTGAGAGGCGTTTCACACACATCCTGGTGACGTTCACTTCTTCACTATACTCTGTATGTTCATTTACACTACATAACTTGGACAAGGATCACCAGAGTCCATAAAATCTATTCTGACCCCTTAAGGACAAAACTCTCCGCTCCCATTTTTGATTCAACACTGTTCTGGACCTCCTAACGCCGATCAGGACCTCACACCGAGGACTAAGGAATAACGACTTTCTTTACTTCTATATTCTTTTGTGCTGCACATCTGTTGTGCGGGAGAACGGCTACTAAAAAAAGAGAGTTAAATTAAAAAAATCTGATTGTCAGCAGTGAGACGGCACATAAGCAGATGGTCACTCGCTCCGGGTCCTCCCAGTGACGTTTGCCGGCTGCCACATCCTACATACAGGACATCAAAGGCTGCTGCAGCAAATGACAGAGCTCAGCGGTAAAGTACAGGGCTCTGTCTTTGGGTGGCTGCACACAGGCACATCTGCATTGCAGAGAACGAAGTGGGCGTCCACCTCCGGATTCCGCAGCAAATACCGCCCATGAAATGCTATTGAAAAATGCTTTTTCCTGCACACAAGCGGAAACCATTGCGATTTTTCCGCTCACGGAGGAAACATAGCAGCAGGTTCTATTTTTAAGTGGATTCCGCGCGGATGGGTAGCCTTGAACTCAAAGGCCGCGGATTCTGTGTTATTACTAGGTGATGATGCGGGAAAAGCAGGGATTTTAAAAAAATATATATCTGTACTGCGCATGTCAGACAGCTCACCGTAGTACAGAAAAGCAGGTACATGCAAATACCAGCCGGGCACAGGGTCAGATTTCGCTGAGGGCTTCCACATACGGAATCCGACCCGGTCGTGTGCAGTCGGCCTTTGGCTGCAGCAGCCTGTGACATCCCATACAAAACAATACATCTCGGGAAAGACCAGGAGCTGCAGCTCCGGACATAGCAAGGACTTGGAAAAGGCTGGTATCAGCTTGTTTGCGATTTTTACACACGTGGGACGCTCTTTAGATAAAAAAAAGAGAAAACCTTTAGTCTGTACTAATCTAATGGCATTAAAATTCTCCCATTAAGGCCCCGTTCCAATTCTGCGCTGGAACCTCCGGTCAGAGGTTCCGTTGTAGATCTGGCACAATATACCACAAGAAATAGCGCTGCATGCTGTGCTTTTTCTTACAGTAAAATGCTGGGCAGATCAGCAGAAACCGAACATTATAGATTGTCCGTTTGACACTGTTCGGTTCCATCATAAGACCGTCGGACCCATTCCTGTTCCCATAACAGAGCAAGAACCCCCGGAGCAGATTTGATAGCAGCCTAGGACAGACTACAAGATATGGAGAGCAGGCAGACACCTGCAGGTTTGTTCTGGTAAGCCACTGCACAAAAGAGCAAGCTCTATAGAAATCAATGGCCGCCGGCTCAGACCTGCAGCTGCTCCCCTGTACATTTAGTTACTGGAGGGAGAAAGAGTAAAAGTATCAAGAAACAAGCCCAGCAGAAGGTTACTGAGTCGTCATCCCAGGAGGAGCACACTTGCCTGAATGCTGGTCGAAGAGCCAGAAACCCTTGGAGCTCAAACTCCTCTGGAAGCGGCAACACTAGGGAAGAAGAAAAAAAATGTTAAAAAGTGTGACTTTGGATAAATATCGAGGCAGATTTACAGATACTGTCTAATTAGACATGCAAAATTAAAATGCTCTAGATTCATCATACTGGCTCATGCTGAATAATACATTTGTGTCAAAGTCGATTAAACATAACTTATCTGAAATGTAAAAAATAAATCCTATTACACCGTTTTATGTCCCGACAGCTAGCTTGTGGTTGATAAGTAGGGTACCCTTAATCAGGGTTCAATAGGGCAATCTAAGGATTAGATTCTGGGGCAGGGTCGTCCTTTTCAGGACGACTATCCTGCTCACCAACCACAGGTTAGCTGTCAGGTGTACTGAGATTTTGAAAATTTGTCAAGAAAAGTTATGTTTTGATCGACTTGGACAGAGTTTGCATCTTCCCAAGATTTTTTTTTTCATTGTAGTGACAGCGCAGAACTTACCTAGTCTGATCAGGGGACATCAGTTTCCTGAAATTCTGAGAGTTTGAATAATAAATTTGTCAAATCTTTACGGGGAGGTCTCACAGGATTGGATTTTAATTGTGGAATCCCCGATCGCCGTCTGTGCAGAAGATCTGCGGTAAAACGTGGGCATCGAAAGGCATTTTGATTTTTCATTCACACTCGCGAGTACGAATTGTGTAGTCTGCGAGTGGCAGAAAAATCGCAGTATGCTCCCTTTCAGCATGGATTCCGTGCGGACGGCTCCCATTGAAGTTAATGGACGCAAGTGTTCTGTCGCTCGTACGCAATTAACTTTGCATATGAGAGGTGGAAACGCTTGCAAACGTCAAAAGGAAAATAGAAAAGCCGGAATGCCGGCAGAGATCATTCTTTCTACCCCATGGCCGATACGCTGTGCATAGCGTACAGCCATGTGGAAAACCGCTTGTATCAGCTATCATTCTCAATAACCTTCCGCAAATAAATGCAGGTCTTCTGCTGTGGAAATCCACATGCGGAATCCCACCTGTTCAGGTGAGCCCGGCCTTAGACTGTTGTCTAACTTTATACCATTAATTTGGTTTATGCCAAACGTCGCACCAATTTTTGGTTCATGATACCCTTGGCTCCAAAGCAGCAGTCTTAACATGTTTGAGTTTGGTAAACAATGTAAATGACGATTACATACATGAGTAGAAGATGACATTCTAACAAAGCAAAATTTGGCCTGTAGAAGAATAGATCAAAACTCTCCTCATTGAAAGGTTGTAAGCAAACATGAGGCATTCAGCGTGAACTCCTAGTTACTTACAGTTGGCACTGGTCAGGTCTTCCTCTAGCACATGGAAACTATTTAACAGAGTAATCAGCCATGGCCAAACACTGCAAGCAAAGCAACAAGTATTACACAATATTACAATTAAAAACTGTGCACAAATTATATGTACATCCAATAACAAAGAACAAATAAAGCTTTTTCAAACTTATTCATGGGCATCCAGAGTTTGATCAACATCCCTACTGGTCACCTAATGTCTATATCCTGTAATATTACAGCGCTCTAGAAAGGCATCTAGTCCCTCTTAAACTCCTCTATGGATTGAGGAATAGTTTAGGGTTATTTTTGCTCTCTTTGGCGATCAGTCTTCCTGCCTCCTCCTTGGCAGTTTCGATCTTCTCCTTACATAAATTTGTTTTTTCCCTGTATGATTTTAGCACTTCTTCGCTGCCTTTTTGCTTTAGCAATGTTTTTTTTTTTTTTCGCTTATTGCCCCCTTACTGTCTTGTCGAGCCACATTGCTTTCCTTCTACTTGCAGTTCTCTTATTTTTAAAGGGTATGAACTGCTCACATGACGTTATTAGGATGTTTTTAAACTTCTCCCATTTGCCTTTTGTACTGTTATTTTTGGGGACTCCGTCCCAATTAATGTTCCCAAGAGCAATTCTAAGCTGATCAAATTTTCCTTTACTGAAGTTTAGTTTTTTTTGTCGCTCCGATAGAGCTTCTTATTGAAGAACAGCTGGAATTTAATTATCTTGTGGTCATTATTTCCCAAGTGTCCCTGCACCTGCACCCCCATTATTCAGTCTGGTTTGTTAGTTAATGCCAGGTCCAGAATGGCCCTCCCTCTAGCTGGCTCCCGCACAAGTTGGGATTTTTTATGAGCAGAGAAACAAAACTTCTGCCGTAAGGCTGAATGGAGCACAGATGATGCAGAAAGTTGTGAACAAGCGCAGACAATGGATCAATGGTGTCCCAGTGCTACTTACTACTGTCTTTCCTCCACCGCAGTCTCTTGAAATACAGTGGGATGTAGCTTCATCCAGTCTAGAGACACCTTGATAGCAGGAAGGGGATCAGCACAGGATGTTTCATCACAGTGGCGGGTCTTTGAGGGACTTCTGCAAAGTGTGCCAAGGAACGACACTGTGCAAGGAAAAGTGGCAACATAGACTGTCAGCATAGACAAGGCAGCAGTACATTTCCTCATACAATATTGGACAGAGTGTAGAAAAGAAAAAAAAAATCAAGTGCTATGGTACAAGTGGTTACAGTGACAAATGCTAAACTATCAGGGGGGGGCTGCTGGAAGAGCCAGGAGCAGGAACTGAGCTCCCGCCCCCTCTCCGCCCCTCTGCACTATTTGCAATGAAAGGAGGCGGGACGGGGCTAAGTGACAAGAATTAGCCCTGCCCTCGACCGCGTGTCCTCATTGCAAATACTGCAGACGGCCGTAGAGGAGGCAGAGAGGGGGCGGGAGCTCAGTTCCTGCTCCTGGCTCTTCCAGCAGTCCCCCCTGCAGAGAGAGACGACGTATATCAGCTGGGCATGAAAACCCAGCCGATATACGTTCGTCTGAATCCAGCCTAAAATTGTCTTTTCTTACTGAACTCACTAGAGAAAAAGAAAAGAAGAATAAAATGAGATAGGGCATGCTACAATAGCAAATAAAAGCAGTTAGGCTGCGTACACATAGCGTTCCAGGTTTTAATGTGAGTTATATGATGGGAGATTTCCCAAAGTACACCGCTGTATAGCCATACAATGCCATATATGTTGGCCAATGAACCCCCCACAACTTAAGCCACACAGTATGTTATTTTGTGATGACCCACTGTATAGGCGAAGCACACTGTTGTACTTATATACACATTAAAAAAAGTATGCCAATGTATACAAATGCGATGGAGGACAAAACAACACTCCAGTTAGATCTGTCAGGCGAATGGAGCCCTACGAATTTGTGCGACATAAGCCAGGAGCATTTCATGGTGTACACACTAACCGTAGAGCTCAGACACAGTGTGAAGACCCCAAACCATTAAACAGTGTGTGAATGGGAGTTTTAAATGATCCCATTCACCTACATGCACCAGGATGTTGCAGCTTTTTCCCCCCAGAGCACCAGAAAAAAAAAACATGGAGCCAAAAAGAACAAATCTGCCACGTGTGAAGGTCTTTGGGACAAGGCTACAGTCCGAATACAATTAATTTGGGGGTGGAGGAGAATGACACTTACTGAAGAGAGCCAGCAGCTGAGACCAGCACAGGTCCTCGTCTTGGCTAAAGCTCTGTTGTTCGGTCTCGGAGCCAAAATTGCGCAGGTGGTGCAGCTGAAACAGGTTGATCACTGTGATGTGAACCAACTGCTGGGAATTGAAGGCTTTTTGAAATATCATACTCTACAAAGGAAGAAAATGGAGAATGTATTAAAAGGCAGTATGATGTATAGTTTAGTGGGAAAAGGTCCAATAGAGGATAATTTGACGATTGGTGGGAGTCCGACTGCTGGGAACCCCACCAATCCAGAGAGATCTGCCCTGACGCATCACTGAATTTTGACAGCTATGTGCCATTCACTTCAATGGGACTGCCGAGCGCTTGCAATGTGCCATTGGCGGCAGTCCCACTGAAGTCAGTAGCTTGACCACGGCTGTCGAAATTTTGGATCAGTGGGGGTCCTTGTAGGCTGATCCCCACCATTCGTAAATGTATTGCCTATCCTGTAGTCGATAAGTTACCGAGATGAGAATACCCCTTTAGATCTCTGCTAATTCTGGACTTAGAGATTCAATCAATGACTGAAAGCCATTTCTGTAAGCACAGAAATACACAGATTGCTGTCAATCACTGGTAGGACATCGAAGGTCAGAATTAGTAGAGAACTTAATGAAAAGAAAATACAATTAATACTAAATCTTTTCCCACTAACCTATATAACATCTGGCAATGCCAGATACATGAACAAGAGCGAGGTTTCTGGACTGGAAAAAAAGCAGACCTGCTGTGAAACGGGCGAAATCCACAAAATGCCTGCTAAATATGAAGGACAGGATCTGCTAAAATCCGTAAAGGCATGGTGTGAACTCTGCAACTTGTCAACCTGGGTCTTATAGTAATTAGCATATATGTACCTCAGAAAATATAGATATTAGTAGAAGGGTTTATTCCCTTATGTATATCTTGTATAACATTCATTTCGTCACATTATCACTAGAGATGAGCGAGCACAATAGTTTAAGGCTGATGCTCAATCGAGCATCGGTCATGTCAAGTAACTGATTACTTGTCCGACCACCATGCGGGGGAAGGGGGGGAGTGAGAGAGATCCCCCCGGATGAGTAGTCAGTCAGTTACTCGACAAGACCGATGGTCGATTGAGCATCAGCCTTAAACTAATGTGCTCGCTCATCTCTAATTATCACTTTATAGAATTTGGGTGAAATGTGCGGTGCGGTTCACAGTGTAAGAACGTGGTAACAGCGTGCATGGCCGATTCCTGCAGTTGTCACAAAGAGAACTTTCTCAGATATATGTTGCCCTGGAAACCTGGCTGCTCGGTTGCTTTCAATGACGGAGCCTTTTAAAATGCGACTCACCTTGAACTGCTCCTCCAGTTGCTCTCGTAAATGGCTCAGCCGCTCCAAATTTTTTGCTAAATAAACGTGTCCATGGAACTTAATGAAGGACTTGATAAAATCGGAGACGCTCCATCGTTTTTTCACCTCCTCGCGACTGAAAAAAAGAAAAAAAGAAAATGAGATGAACACAAAAGGAAAAAAAAGCCATTGAGTTGTCAGCGAGTTAACCCCTACCTTTCCAGTGCTTTGGAAAGAGCCTTCTGCAAGTTTGTGGAGGCTGCTGGGAACGGAAATTTAACAGCGATGCTGCGACAGTAGTAAAAAATAGTGGTCAAATGATCCCCCTTTGAAGAGGCGAGGATAGCCAGCTGATTATATGGCTGACCTAGAAGAGAAAAACATTTCAAGAGACTACATTTAAATGTGTGTAGATTCGGCTAGGAAATACTTTTCAAAGAGACAGTAAGCTTACAGACACTAAGTTCATATAATAGTCCGTGAGTCTCATTAATCTTGCAGTATACTTTCATTAATGTTTTTGGTTTTACCACTTGTAAATCAAGACTGAAGTGCGGCGTCTCTGCAATCCACCGCTTGTCATTAGGCACTCAGCTTCTGTAGTAACTGGGACGTTTGGACATCTTAATAGTTGAGCGGGAGAGGCCATTTTCACAGGCTCAGCTCCCCGACACACAGCTCTCAGATCTGCAGTCAGTGTGCACAAAATCTCTGCATCTCCTGATCTTCTATTTACCTAACCCGCTAGGAGCACTTATTTTTATGTTGTAGGGTTTTCAGGGGTCTTCAGTTTGCTGTGGGCAAAGCGGCATAATTCTTGTTGGATTGATCTTTATTAGCTGCTTTACCTGGCCTCATGTGTTCGCATGATTACAGCTTGTATAGAGCTCTCTATATATGTTGTAATCATGCAAACACACAAAAGTCCTAGTAAAGCAGCTAATAAAGATCAATCCAATAAGAATTATGCCACTTTGCCCACAGCAGACTGGAGACACCTACAATGCCTACAACATAAAGATAAGTGCGCCTAGCGGGTTGGGTAAATATAAGATCAGGAGATGCAGATTGTGGCCAGATTGAAGGAGTGTGGAAAATGCAATGCTGGGAATTGGTGGACACCGCTGCCTTAGGGTTTTTTCTTTATGGCTGGCTAAAAGTAGCTAATAAACATTTAAATACTGCCTTATCTACATTTTGATACAATGCATCTGATATTCTGATACAATGCACCTCTGTGTGATCTTCTCTCTACAGACTTGCATGGTTGCTTTCAGTTCCACAATCTGTGTAAAAGCTCCCCCACCTACCTTTGGGTATCAAACACAAAGCTACTGTGAGAGGAGGATTTTCCAGTTTTTTGATTGGCGCTGCAGGATAGGTCATCAATCATTTGTTTTCCGAAGCTGCTGCACGCTAACTAGCAGGGTCCCAGAATGGTCTTGCATGTTGAGTCCAATTTACTTTAATGGGAGCGAGCGTGTTCAATACCATGCCAGGCCACTGCACAATGTACGGAGCTGTGCAGTAGCTCCAAGAAACAGCTGATTGGCAGAGATGCCAGTTGTCGGACCCCCACAGATCTTTTAATGATGATGTCCTATCCTGAGGATAAGTCATCAAATTAAAATAAAAGCAAGGAAAACCCCTTTCATTTAGGAAGCAAATAAACAAGGAAAAAAAAATTCAGTGCAAAGGCATCTATTGCCCTGAACCACAGGAACATCAGCGCTATATGAAACAATGGCGTATTATTGAACTGGCAACTTGACAGGAAGTGGGAGATTACTGGATCTGGGCGAGGTTTATGGCATCATTGTGTGACTGGATTAATTGTAGATGATATTGTGGGGATGGAGAAGACTGTGACAACCATTGTGAGAGCTAGAGTCACCACTCCGGGTTTTGGCTTACAAAATACTGACGTTTGAATAAGCCCATAAGCGTGTAAAAGTAAAGGTTAGAATTATAGAGAGACCTAAAGGGGTTGTCAAATTGTAAACTACTGGTGACCTATCCCTTAGGACAGGTCACCAGTAATAGAGCAGCGAGGGTTCATCAATTGGGACCCACACCAACCAGCTGTTCTCTAGGTCGGTACCCACGTGCACTGAGACTATTTCTGCAGAAGGTAGACAGCTCTATTCCCACTGCAGTGGCCAGTCTTGGTATTGCAGGCCAAGCTCACATTTGCTTTAAGGGGAATTTGTCTTGCAATACCAAAATACCATGGAAACTAGGCTGTCTGCAGAAATGTGCGCGCACGGGTCAGAAAACAGCACACACTGCTGTTTTACTATTGATGACCTATCCTGAGGATAACCCATCAATAGTTTACAACTGGACAACCCCTTTAATATCTTAAGATTTCTTTTCAGAGTGGAGAAAAGAACATTTTGAAGTTTTCCTGAAGTTTCAAGGCTAGGGATTAAAAATAAATAAATAAATAAATAAATAAATATAGAAGTCACTACTCACCATTGGAAGGGACAAGTTGAGCAGCATGTCTGTAATAGGATTCAGCTTGGCTTGTCTGATTTCTATAGCGAGCTGTAAAAAGAGAGATTAAATTATAGATAGATCTTTTAGGCTGGAATCTTAGCGTTCTTGGTTCAGTTTTTTTTTTGTGTCAAAGCCAGAAGTCTATCCCATAAAAAGGAACAGTATAAGGGCTTATTCAGATGACCGTATATCAGCCGTGTATTCACGCTGGCCGATATACGGCGGCTCTCTCTGCAGGGGGAGGAGGCTGAAAGAGCCGGGAGCAGTGCTCTGAGCTCCCGCCCCCTCTCCGCCAACTCTCCACCCCCTCCCCGCCCCTCTACACTATTTACAGTGAGGGGCGGGACAGGGCAGGGCTAAGGTCTGGGGAATTAGCCCTGCCCCCGTCCTGTCTTCGCTCATTGCAAATAGTGCAGAGAGGCGGGGAGGGGGCAGAGAGTTGGCGGGAGCTTAGAGCACTGCTCCCAGCTCTTCCAGCCTCCTCCCCCTGCAGAGAGGGACGCCGTATATCGGCCTGCGTGAATACGTGGCCGATATACGGACGTCTGAATAAGCCCTAAAGTAAAGTCTTTTATATCCACTCCTGCGTTTGGTTCAGAAAACTGCATCAAAAACTGCATGTGCTGACCCCACAAGAACTGCATATGTTAAGCCAAAACACAAGATGGGAAGAAGGGAACCAGTTACAAGCCCTAGTGGAAACATTTATTTACGGTCTTCAGATAGTGGATCTTATTTTCTCATGAGCTGCCATATAATTTACACCACAGTTTAAGAAATAGTCTAAAAGTGATTAAAAAAACAAAACAAGAAAAACCCGCTGCAGCGATTGGTGTAATCATAGGGCATTATGTATAGCGAACGGACAACACACTAGCCTAAAACCAAAAGCATACTGGAAGTCTCACCAATATCTCCAAGATGAACCAAGCAGTGCTGGCAGATATAGGAGCAGGAGCTGGACTGCGGCTTCACCATGGTCCCACAGTGCATCTGCTTATTGCTGATAATCCCCAGCTGCGAGGACTTCACACGGCACGGCAAATCCACATTAAACACAGTGCATAACTCCTGCAAAAGCTTTTGGAAGGAAGGAAAAAAGTCATACACAAATGGAAATATAAGTATATACATCTACATAATCAAGCGAGTCTTCAATCCCGCCGCCTCACCTGTGTGTAGAATCCACTAGCTGCCTCCAGGAATAATGACAAGTTGGCCTGTACCTCACTGCGGTTTGGGTTTGCCCGGTTTTTAGCCTGACCCTGCAGTGTTGTAATCTGGTTCTTGAAGGCATGATTCCAGCTAAATGGACAAAACAGATCAGTTGGGTAACATTTTTGCACATGACTGACACTGATTTTCCAGCGCAATCATGTAACCGTGCATAGAAAAGACTTCCATCTGTCCATTACTTTTCTGCAACCCACCGGATGTACGTTAGCAAGAGGTGTAAAGCATGCGGGTCGGACTATAGCAGGTTGGTTTGTGGTCTGTAACTGATGAGATGGCCAGGAATACCTGAAGTATACACCTATGACCTACCTCTGCTTTTACGCTTAGGTTCTCACCATAAAGTCTGAGCAGAAGGAGGTCTCAGGGATAGAGGGAGGCATTCAGGTTTAAGATATGTAACTTGAGCATTCGTTATTTTGACAATTACAAAAAAAAGTTTTCGATGATATGTATTACTATACTTTTGCTTTCTGATTAATTAAAACCAGATGGAGAAAACCGTTTTATTTTTCCAATCTGTTTTTATTTCCCAATTGTGCAATTCTTAATTCTGCTCTACATGACTGTGGGGGGGCGGCCATCTATCCTGAGCTACATTTAACAGCATTTACAGCAGCTTCATGGGCCATTGACATAATGGACAGGAGACGATCCATTAACTTGTATGGGAGACTGTTCTAGACATGCTTGGACCTATGCAGGGGTCATTGTGCAGGGAGAGGAGTATATAGTCACAGCTGATCGCCTATTGTGAATGGTGGATCCTGTGTCTTCTACATATAGGTGTTAGCTCCCAGTGTAATCCGGCCTGTGAGGTTAGTGAGATGATGGCTGCAAAATTCTCCCTACAGATCAGGAAGTATCAGCCTAACATTGAGCTCTGTGGTCAGTGTGACAAAGGCAGAATTTTAGGATTTTTTTTTTTAATATAAGATATGGCTGAAATTAAAAAAAAAAAAAAAATTGAAAAAAAAAAGTCAAAGATTACTTAAAAAAACAATGTGTTTAACACAAAAATGTGATTTCTATAATAGGTCATGTTGTGATGACGCATTCCCTTTAATGTATGCTAGGAACCAAAGCAAATGACGGTCTCTTCCCAGGTGAAAGTGGAGGAGCACAAGCTTGTCTAACCAATCAAGAACTCACAGGTCTTGCTCCACCTTCTTGTCCAGTGCATACTCCAGATCGGTCACAAGCATCTTCTGGTACAAGTCCTGTAGAGCTTGACGTGACGTCCACACCTCCGCTGTGCCAGGCTTGGATTCTGAAATCAAGAAGTCACATATTTACAGCCAAGAGACTTACAGTTCTTCATGTTAGCCCAAGGATGAAGACGCACAGCACTGCATCTGGGCAAACCATGCCCGTCCCTGGCAGCCAATGGTAACACAGAAAATTCCATTAACGCCTTGTATACACAAAGTATAACGCACAGCGGGTGGTGGTGCAATATTATGGCGCAAGATCATCTGTAGAAAAGCCGAATACGTCACTCCACTGGTGGAAAATGTCAGCCAGAACCACAAATCAACAGTGCAAGAACACGAAAATCTAGTTTGAATCTACTTCCATGGTTACACCAGGAAGTTACTGAGCCGACAACTTCCTTGTATATCATTCTTATTAGACTCGCTCTCTTTAACCCCTAGGAGGACAGGGACATTTTTCGTTTCCCCGTCCACCGTCAAAAAAACATAACGCTTATTTTTCTGCCGACTTAGCTGTAGAATAAGAGCTTGTTCCTTTTGGGGACAAGTTGTCTTCTTCAATTTTATCATTTAATATACTAAATAATATACTGCAAAAAAAATTTGTAGGTGGGTGAAAAGGAAAAAAACCGCAATTGCACTTTTTTTTGGGTCGGGTGGGGGAGGGGAGCAAGATTTTATTATGTCCAGATACGTTAAACGGTAGGGTTCACAAAAAGGGTGTACTTACCATGAAGGGTTTGGGTTTTTTTTGCTAATAAGGAAGATGTAAAAATACCTCTACAGCGCCATCTATTGGATGGCAGCATTCCTTCAATTCAAAGTGACCTTATAACAAGTCCTCAATGATTGGGAACAGGAAACAAAGCCAGAAACCATACACAGGCAGACTATTACGGGGTGCTTGTCCCTCATCAGTGTGCAGCAGGCTTCTGGTTTAGTCTGTGTGGGTCAGAAGAGGTGCTGTGTCTTCTTAAGGAGAGCACCCAAGAATGTATGGGAGACACCTAGGGGGTGAGTGGATCAGGGGAAGGTATAGTCTCTCCATATTTATTTGCATAAATGTCCCAGAGGAGCATTGCCTTATAAGTCTCCTCACTCATCTTTTAGGTGTCCCCACAGCGCTTCTGGGTGCTCTCCTTGGGGAGAGATGATGCCATCCCCTGATCCACTCACCCCCTAGGTATCTCCATGCACTTCTTGGGTGCTCTTCTTAAGGAGACGTGACACCGCTTCTGACCCACATCACAGGCCCCTCACAGACTAAGCCAAAGACCTACTGTACACTAATGAGGGGCAAACACCCCGAAACAGCATGGGTTCTGGCTTTGTTTAATATTCCCAATCATTGAGGACTTGTTAGAAGTCCCTTTGATTTTAAGGAATGTTGCCATTCAATAGATGGCGCTGTAGAGGTATTTTTCCATCTTCCTTATTAGCAAGAATTAACAATCTATACGTGGGGCACCCCGAATATACACAGCACCCCCTGTCGTACCCATTCCTTTTTCCCTAAAACTATGTTATTACGATAGCCAATGTGATAACTAGGAAATTGTAATTCTATTTACCAAACCTGAGGTTTTCTGACTAACGGAAAGTGCGAGTACTGGCAGAGCGCTCGGGCGCAGTCACTGCCCACTGAAAGAGAGTGGATGAATGACGAGAGTGCGGCAGCTCCGAGGGACTTTTCTAGAAAACTGTAAAGGTTTGTGCCCCAAATCACATTAGTACACAATCCAAGGCTTAGAAGCTAAAAGCGCGGTGGCTCAGTGGTTAGCACTGTTGCCTTGCAGTGTTGAGGACCAAGTGTCAAATTCACCTTGGGACAACATCTGCATGGAGTTCGTATATTCTTCCTCCCACACTCCAAAAGCTTGCTAATAATGAACTTAAAATGGGGGGGGGGGAGGGCATAGTATTTATACAATAGCCTGTATTCCATTAATGGAGTGCTCCTACAGGCTTCCCTTGGTACTGCAGCTAGGAAACTGACTTGAACCATATAGATCTAGCCAGTATTTTGCATCAATATTTGCAAGGTAAAACATGAATGGGTCCTACAAAGATAAAAAAATAAAAGTATCATGGAAAGATTTGTGCATCTTCTGTGTACTGGATCTTACAAATGCTGATCTAAAAACACAGCTACGTGAAAGGCCTTAGGCCAGGCTCAGACGGCCATAATTTGGTGTACCTGCTGCGTACTGCCCATTGCCACTATCTTAGGGTGTAAATATGTGCCAAGATAGAACATGCTGCAATTTTCCTTGCGTGCACTTTTTGATCAAATGCGTGAGAGTAGCAACATGGCCGCCTACGGGAACTTGGAATATGCTATACCCACATGGTTGTGTGAGCCAGTCTTACTTGCGTTTATCCTCATCCACACAAGTGGTAAGAGACTTAACTGGGCGGTGTACTCCATCAGAGGTACCAGTGATGGGAAGAGTGCCGATAGAACATGCTCACCTGTCATATCTGCTTTCAGGTCTTCTGCCTGCCTGTACGGAGAGAAGAGAAGCGTCAGTAACACAGGACAAATCAGCGCTTCAGCCAACGCGCCGCAGACAATCGCATTCGTACTCAAGAAATCTTTATAGCAATAAACTGTCATTTTTTTCCCGCCAAAACATCTGTTAATAGGTTTCATCCCATCAATAACGGAAATGTATGGAAACTGAGGCCAAAGTAAGCGGCGCTGCTGCCCGCAGCAATCAGGACTGCTGAATAGATTTTCCAAAGGACCTCAGAAAGAAGGGAGCTGAAATTTCGTTGCTCATTACAGGCAACACTTTTTTTCGCAGTATTTGGTAACTTATCACCCAATGTGCATAAAAATGTGATATAAACAATATTGCGAAGAAAGAAAAGTCATCAACGACCCAGAAATAAGTTGGGTGAAGCAACACAGGCAGGCGAAAGCAGAGGTGACATTTAAAGAGCAAACAAATACTACAGTCCTCCTTGTAGGAGACAAACCACCTGGTATTCACCCATACACTATCACAATCTGTATGTAGGGCAACACATGTTACCCATATCTGCTGTAATAACCAGTACTAATGTGATGATCTACGGAGAAATTAATGCGACGGAGGTCTTCTTACTGACCTGGCGACCTTGGCTTCCATATCTGGACCCACCAGGTCTTCGACATCTTGTTGCAACGTAACTAAATTGTACCAATTACCAAAGATGCCTTGGATTACAATAGAGTATTTCCCATAGATCATGTGATAAGTGTAAGGGCGGCTGCACAAGAGTAGTTTGATGTCTGCCCAAATTGTCACCCCGTATACATGGAGCCACCGACAGAGGACTAAGTGAGAAATCGCTAACTTTTCAAAGTCGCTCGGTTTTCAGCAAAACTAAGAACTAAACAACTTTCCGGCCGAGTAAACAGAAGCCAGTCCATGTTAGAGCAACTCCTGGCGGGTAGGCCAGAATGATACCCGGCACTCCGACTACATTCACTGGACAGGCTATCGCTCTTGTCAAGCACAGGAGGGATAGTTGGGCGGTAACATATGGGTTGGCTGTTGGGCGCTCCTGGGCCCGACAGTCTTGTGCCGCTTTCAATAGATCTACTTTGTGGAAGGCTCTATTTGTCCTCGTTGCCGCCTGCGTGGGGAATGGAGTCTTTAAAAAGGTCGTTGCATCGTTACCTTCACAATAAAGGATCTTCCTACTAAAAATAGCACCAAATCCAACGTACCCGGCACGTAAAGGGCCCTTTTACACGGGCCGATTAATTATTTAGATTCCCACATCCGTCAAGGAGGATCACCAATATGCACTGAATGGCTACTTTATTAGAGACCACTCTGAGGGAACATATAATGAGTTGGAGAACTTATTAATTTATGTTTTGGGCTGGGGTGGGTTAAATAGAAAAAAAAAATTACGTTATCGTTTTTTGCGTTTTTGTTTTAACAGTAGTCCCCATTTGGTAAAACATCATAACTTTCTCATCTGGATCAGCAGGATTACTATTCCACTAAGTTAGGGTGTCTGCACACGAACGGAATTTCCAGCGCGTTATTTTAGGCACATTATGGCCGCCTGCACACGAGCGTTCCGGATTCCGCTAGCGGATTTTCACGCGCGTATGGTACCTAAATGTGCTTGCGGATAGGTGCGGATGCGTGAAAAATCACGCGCGGATATACGCGGATGTGTTGCGGAAAAAAACGCGCAGAAAAACCAGCAGACACCCCTTATTGTGAACCCAACCCCTAGAGAACTGCCCATTCCCTGGAAAACAGCTTAAAAACCAACACCCAGACTCCGTTTTGTCCCTCTTGCTTGTGCGAGCACCGTTAAATTATTCTGGCAACATGCTTTCACCCGGTGAGCAGATGTCTTTGTGGGCATGGTTGATCCATGTAACTTTTTTCGGGCGCTTCTCCAGCGTGACTTTATTTCAGTCACTGCAAAAAAATTCACAAGAGGAATTCATTACTACAGATTTTGCGTTCTTACATCCTGCATTGGCAAGAAATACTACCTATCTCCCTCTACAAATTTGCCTGTGAAGCTCTGTGCTGTGTGTTGGGACGCCTCCTACCATGCCTACTTCCTGTAGTCATAGCAACCAGTGACTCCATCCGCAGCTGCACTGCGGATGTACTGCGTGAAAAAACGCACCCATTCACTTGTATTGGAGGCTTCACGCGCAGAATCCGAGCCAAATTAGAACAGGTCGCAGATTTTTTCACGCGCGTGAAAAAACGCGATACAAATCCGTCCGTCTGGGGACAACTGCGGATCCTCATAGGAGTATATTGGCTGCGGTCTGGGGCAGATAATGTGCCTAAAATAACGCACTGGAAATTCCGTTCGTGTGCAGGCACCCTATCTGCCCCAGACCGCAGCCAATATACTCCTATGAGGATCCGTAGTTGTCCCCAGACGGACGGATTTGTATCGCGTTTTTTCACGCGCGTGAAAAAATCTGCGACCTGTTCTAATTTGGGTCGGATTCTGCGCGTGAAGCCTTCAATACAAGTGAATGGGTGCGTTTTTTCACGCAGTACATCCGCAGTGCAGCTGCGGATGGAGTCACTGGTTGCTATGGCTACAGGAAGTAGGCGTGGTAGGAGGCGTCCCAACACACAGCACAGAGCTTCACAGGCAAATTTGTAGAGGGAGATAGGTAGTATTTCTTGTCAATGCAGGATGTAAGAATGCAAAATCTGTAGTAATGAATTCCTCTTGTGAATTTTTTTGCAGTGACTGAAATAAAGTCACGCTGGAGAAGCGCCCGAAAAAAGTTACATGGATCAACCATGCCCACAAAGACATCTGCTCACCGGGTGAAAGCATGTTGCCAGAATAATTTAACGGTGCTCGCACAAGCAAGAGGGACAAAACGGAGTCTGGGTGTTGGTTTTAAAGCTGTTTTCCAAGGAATGGGCAGTTCTCTAGGGGTTGGGTTTACAATAAGGGGTGTCTGCTGGTTTTTCTGCGCGTTTTTTTCCGCAACACATCCGCGTATATCCGCGCGTGATTTTTCACGCATCCGCACCTATCCGCAAGCACATTTAGGTACCATACGCGCGTGAAAATCCGCTAGCGGAATCCGGAACGCTCGTGTGCAGGCGGCCTAAGGGTCTCTTTAGAAGAGAGGATTTCTTGTTGCCCCTTTCACTTACTGTTCGCTTTAACCAGCGCTCTTTTAGTCTGGCTCAGTCACAGTGAATGTGAACGACTGAACCATTCTGAAGGCTGCCCCGACAGTGAGCGATGCTTAAACGAAAAATCGGTTTAAATGGACGAACAAAAAGTGAACGCTCATCATCGGCTGTTGGCTCACTTTTAGGTTGAAGGATACCCTTTGCCTTTGAACGATACTACGGTAGCTCCGTCTAAAAGCACTTTAAAAAACAGATTTTTCTTTATTTTATACTACTTTTGCACAATAACATGTTTTAAAAGAAAACCTGAACCTGCATCGCCGCGTACCAGATCCCATGACCATGTTAGTTTTCCGGCAGCGGAGCTCGGTGACGTCCATTTTCTTACAGGAAGAGTTGTAGTTTTTATTGGTACCACACTGGGATATAGGGGACTTGAGTGACTTTTTATTGCTTTTTTGGGGGTTAACCATCGGAAGCAAAAAATAGCAATTCTGGCAGGACTTTAAAAAAAAGTATTTTTACAGCGTTAACTACACAAGAAATACAATAGGTTATCGTTTGTGTCGTTATGAATGCGGCAATATCTTTTATGTGTAGATTTTTTTTTTAATTTACGCATTTAAAAGGGTTTTTTGTGAGGAAAAATGGGTATTTAACTTTTTTTTTTTTTAAACTTTCCTTTTTTAAAAACACGCAATTTTTTTAGTCCCTCAAAGATACGATCGCCCACTGCATTACTTATGTAGTGCGGTCTACTATGCCAATGACCACAACCTAATTCGAGTCCGCCGGTGGCATGGTTAGGCCGGTCTGCCGAGTTAGGCTGGTCCCACAACCAGATTTGAATTGCGGAATCTGCGATCATCCCCTGCACGGACGATCTGAGGGATTCTGCACACATTGAAAGAATAGAAAATTTGCATATGTACTCAGATGAGCAGATAGCGTTGTTGGTTTTTCGTCTACCATGAGACGACTTTGGTGCCTTCCGATCAAATTGTGGGGTGCTGATGGGTGACAGAAGGAGCCACCTCCCCATGTCGTCGGCTCACATGCTGCAGTTATTGACTGTGGCATGTAAGGTCTTAACCCTTTCCAATCCACTGTCTGAAGACATTCTGATTGAAGCCTGTACAGCTCCGATGTCGGAAGACGTCCGGCAGGGTATTCTTACTATATATTACTGGCCGCTTTGTTGTCGGGGGCCTCTCCAACATGTCCCATACCGCAGTACTGGCTCTAGCCAGCAGATGGCGCCATTGTATAATGGCAGAAAGAGAAAGCCCCCTAGGAAACCCTGAATCAAAAATTGGATTGCAAAGGGTTAAATTAACAGAATCGGAGGTCTCTCCTTGCAGTTAGAGCAGGAGCCTGTCTGTCAGTCGTCACTATTTTTTCTCCCCATGTGCAGCCCATTAGTCATGTCCGTAAAAAGGTGTATTGGCCATCACTAAGGGTTAATGGGGTCCATGAATTCCAGGTATAGCAGATAAGACTAGTCTTTGTCCCCTGCCAATAAACTGCACTAACTTGGGGCATCTTACAGTCAGACAGACAGCGACGGCGGAGTTGATGCTTTGACAGATACAAGCGGCATCTAAAAATAAATTCAAAGTCGCGCACTTCAATGCAAAATCTGAGGCACCAAGAAGGCATCTTGTGGCCTAGTGAACCTTCAGCATCAATTATCTGCTCACTTCAAGAAAGGAGATGACTGGAAGGAGCTGCAGAGAGAAGCGCCGGGTCCCAGCAAGCGGCCATACTTCATCTGCGCTCCACCGTGCCGAGCAGATCAGGCGATAGAAGCGCCGGCATCAACAAAACTGGTTTGTCAGTTTAATTACTACCTCAATGCAAGACAGGCAGGTCTGCGGCGCGAATGCCAGAGACGGCGAGGAGGCAGCCGGGTACACGGAAGACAATATAACCTCCTTAACCCTTATTACAGTCTATAAGTGACTGCTGGAATTACTAACAGCCCTGACAGACTACGTGGAGCAGCCATTACTGTGCGTAGATACGTGTAAACGCACGGTCTGCGATATATAGTGTACCACCCTAAAGGACAGATGGAAGCGATTCGCCAAAGGGGGAAACTACCTGGATTTACAGGCTAATATCGTGCGGAAGGGCATCTTCAGGAGGCACATAAGAAGTGGTGCTGTATACTGTGGAGTTGTGAAGGACATAAAAGAGGAGCAATGAGGGGAGAAGCCTGTCAATCAGCCACTCAACCATTCAGTATTGCTGAGCACAATCTTGGTGATGTCAGTCAGCTTAAAAATGAGTCAGGCCGGGTGCCCACGGGTGATATTTCACTGCGTTACCAACGACGATAACGCAATGAACACTTTTCATAGTATAACTATGGAAAGTGCAGCCCAATGTACATGAGCGGAAAATCGTGTTGATTTGCCGCTCATGTATTAAAAATCGTGGCATATCACTATGATGTGTTCGTCGCAAAAAATAGCGGTGGCTCCCACGGCGGTATTTAGCAATGCCCGTAGACAGTTAGCCTATAGGCCACTCTCAGGGTGAAGTCACACGAACGTATATCGGCTCGGTTTTCACGCCAAGCCGATATACGTTGTCCTCGTGTGCAGGGGGGGGGGGGGGATGGAAGAGCCAGGAGCAGGAACTGAGCTCCCGCCCCCCTCTCTGCCTCCTCTCCGCCCCTCTGCACTATTTGCAATGGGGAGAGGTGGGATGGGGGGGTGGGGCTAATTTGCAGAACTTAGCCCCACCCCCACCCCACCTCTTCCCATTGCAAATAGTGCAGAGGGGCGGAGAGGAGGCAGAGAGGGGGGCGGGAGCTCAGTTCCTGCTCCGGGCTCTTCCATCCTCCCCCCCCCCCCCCGCAGACGAGGACAACGTTCGTGTGACTTCACCCTCAGGTACGCGCGGACGCCGGACAGGCATATGGTCAGATTTCGCTGTGATCTACCGCATGCGGAATCCGTCCTGTTCACTGTGCAGATGGCCTCACACTGGCGCCCGGAAAAATGCCACATTTTACAGCGTTTTCAAAAGCAGTCGCCAGCGGTTTTTTAACGCACCCCATCACTGCAATGGTTGATGAGGTGCGTTAAAAGGTGCCGAAAATCGTGGCGTTACAAATGCCGCTTTTAACCACTAGTCTAAGAAGCTCCATTGAAATCAATGGAGGCATTTTACAGCGTTTGCAACGCGGCATCAAACCCCTGTATGAATGAGGCCTTGCAGACGGTAACCTCCAAGGCGGACTTCAGAAGCACGGCCGACCCCCGAAGGGTCCGTTTACACCAAATGACTATCGTTTGACGAGCCAATGATGTCAGAGTTCGCTGGTGCAGCCTGTTTATACCGGCATGTACATCATTGGCGCGCTCACAAGAGAAATTGTTCAGTCATTCACATTCGCTGTGTAAGTGACTGAGAACGAATGAAGGCGCGTCAGAGAAACTGAATAAGCGAATGAGCCAACGCCAATTTGTATGCCTGTATAAAATGGACAAACGGAAAGTGATCAATTAGCGTTCACCATCGACGTGCGTTGAGACCAAATGATAATCGGCCACTTTTGCTCGTTTGAACGATGATCGTTCTGTCTAAAAGGGTCTCAACTTTGGTGAACATGGATAAAAAAACTCCACACGTTAAATGAGCCGCTTCCCTTTTTTTCCCTCTCATCACTCCCTTCGAAAACCCACAGGATTTCCGTTTTGATACCGCTTCTCTGCTCCAAAATTGTAATAAAGATGGAATAATAACAGGCGGCCCTAACGGAAGTGTGAATGCACCGTAAACTGGACAACCCCTTTAAAATAGGAGGAGCCACAAAGAATTGCATACACAAACCTTTCCCAATCAGGGTTTCCCAGGGTGTGCAGAGCCCTGGGGGCTACAGGAGAGCTTCTCAGAGGCTCCGATGGAGGGTCTAGGCCTCGCTCTACTCACCACTGTAGCCGTGTCTGGATAGTCTGCATTAAGGAAATCAGCATGCAGGACCTGTGGTCAGCATAGCAATGCAGATGAGCTGGCGCCGGTCATGTGATCTACGTTGCTATGCCGACCATGGGTCCTGCATGCTAATTTCCTGAGTACAGGCTGCCGGGACACGGCTACAGGGGTGAGTAGAGCTGGGACCAATGGCAGATTATAATAGGGGAGTTTGGGGAGACAGCCTTGGGTCTGAGAGTCCAAGGGGGCCCACAGCTGTCCCAATTGCCCCTATTGTAATCCGCACTGCTAAACCTCTCCCTGCATCTGAAGAGCATAGCGGCAATATAGGGAGACCCCCCATTACTACTGGGGCCAATAAAGAGAGCCCCTCCCGCAAGCTCTGATTGGCTGAGACAGTCAATGAAGTGCTGTGATTGGTTCTCGGCCAGAACCAATCACAGCAATCTATTGCTGGAGGCGGGGATCTCAAACCTGGCCTGCAGCAATAGACTTGAGTGTGCAGGGGAAGCCGGAATCAGCAGCAGAGACCAGCGGCCGCGACCTGGACGACAGCGGCTAGGTGAGTATTGCTTTTTTTTTTTTCTTTCTTCAGCATCCGTGGCTGCGTTTACAGCTGTGCTCAAAACGCTGGCATAAAGAATGCCAGCGCTGCAGAAACCGGGCAGAATCTGCAGTAAACGCAGCGCTGAAAAACACTGCGTTTCTGCAAACACCCTGTGTGAGGGAGGCCTTAGGGCTAATGTCCACGGACAGATTGCTGCTGCGTTTCCTGTAGCCATTACGTTCTATTGAGCCTAATAGCTTTCCTGCTGCCAATGCTCACATGCGGAATTCTGCCACCGATTTCTGCTGCGGGAAAAAAGTCGTGGCATGTTCTAATTCACCGTAGATTTCCGCAGCAGGAGGTCTCCATTAATACAGTACTAATGGAGACCTCGGAAATACGCGATCACTCACGTTTTTAAACGCGATACTCCCGCAGATTTCCGGAAATCTGCGGCGCTTGTGGGCATGAGCCCTAACGCTGAGGTCACATTGGCAAGAATGTTGCACCGTTTTGTACAAGGACTCGTCCGTTCCTTCTAATGGGACCTTAAAAGACACCACATGGCACTTGCATGTCGTATGATGGGATGAATGGGAAACACTTCTGATCCTCGGACTCATGTAACACGCCAGAGGATCAGAAGTGATGCTAGGCGGTTTTGAATAAAAATGCCTCGCACATGTTGGCAAGCGCCATATTGGGCTGAGTTACTCGTCCTGATATCGCGCTCGCCCGTGTGAACGAATCCTAATAGACAAGAACCCAAAGACCTTGTACAGACGAAATATTACCATTGTTAGTAAAAAGGAGAAGAAAAAAAAAATCAATTCATGCAGCTGCAAATAAAATCACCAAAATAGTGTTTTTACGAACGACTGGGTTAAACTAGAGTTAACATTCACCCACCCCACGTCTCTGAAGCCGAAGGCTGGGAAGCGGTGGTCTCATGGGGGAGCGGACTACATGGGAGGAAGCGCACCAAACAGATTATAGATTTCTCTTACCCGGCTTTTGGCACATTAGGACAATTAATATTCTGCACGTCAGACCCGTTACGGACCGCGCACCGCGATAACAGCGCCGGATGAGGAACATTACCACAAACTAATTTACCACTAATATAGAAAAAAAAGTTTTTAAAACTACAACTATAAAGAAGTCTATTAGGCGCCTTTACACGGGTGTCTGCAACGGTCGAGCCACGAGACTCAGCGGTTAGAGCTTTGCACTGAAAGGGCCTGCCCCAGCCAATTCAGGTTTCCTGAAGGGTCCCAGTTACAGGGAAAAAGTAAGTGAACCCTTTGAAATTCCAAAATATAGTCTGATCGTCATCTAGACTGAACAGCCACTTTATTAGGCCGCGTCCCAGATATACGTTGCGTCCGTCCAGTGGATTGGTGCCAAACACTAACGCCATGATTGTGCCGCGGTCCAGCATCCGTAGCCAGGCGTTCTTCTGCACGGCAGCACTGATGCGCTGGAGGCCGCACAATCCCGCAGAAAACTGGGATCAGTTTTGGCATCAATTTCCCTCCCGGTTTCACCGTTATACCAGAGGGAATAAAAGCCAAGCCAGATATACGGTTACCCGGCAATTGTGAACATAGCCTTATAATAATGCTTGGCTTTCATTTAATTTGTAGGAATCTCAAAAACTCCTTTAAAAGAAACTCTGTCACATTTTTGCGATCTGAAACAAAATTTAGTGCAAGACGTGGGACCTGCTGCCCATTAACCCCTTAGTGACCAAGCCTGTTTGCGCCTTAAAGGGGTTGTCCCGTGAAAGCAAGTGGGGTTATACACTTCTGTATGGCCATATTAATGCACTTTGTAATGTACATCGTGCATTAAATATGAGCCATACAGAAGTTATTCACTTACCTGCTCCGTTGCTAGCGTCCCCGTCTCCATGGTGCCGTCTAATTTCAGCGTCTAATCTCCTGATTAGACGCGCTTGCGCAGAAGGGTCTTTTGCCATCTCTTCGCTCCGGCATGAGCCGGCATTCTGGCTCCGCCCCCTTGTACACGTCATCGCGTAGCTCCGCCCCCGTCAATGTGCCGATTCCAGCCTCCTGATTGGCTGGAATCGGCACATTGACGGGGGCGGAGCTACGCGATGACGCGTACAAGGGGGCGGAGCCAGAATGCCGGCTCATGCCGGAGCGAAGAGATGGCAAAAGACCCTTCTGCGCAAGCGCGTCTAATCAGGAGATTAGACGCTGAAATTAGACGGCACCATGGAGACGGGGACGCTAGCAACGGAGCAGGTAAGTGAATAACTTCTGTATGGCTCATATTTAATGCACGATGTACATTACAAAGTGCATTAATATGGCCATACAGAAGTATATAACCCCACTTGCTTTCACGGGACAACCCCTTTAAGGCGCAAACAGGCTTGTCAGATTTCCAAATTTTGGAAATCTGACAAGAGTCATTTTAACATAGAATAACTCCGTAAAGGTTTTGCATATCCAAGTGATTCTGACATTGTTTTTTGTCACATATTGTACTTCATTAAGGTGGTGAAAATAGACTGATCAAACTTGTGTATATTTATTAAAAGTGCCAAAAATGGGGACATTTTGAAAAAAATTGTCATTTTTTCACATTTTCAAACTGCAATATCTCAAATATGAGCAAACAATGTACACATTTTTATGAGATCTATATTTCCATCTGATTACTTTATTGTGGAAGCACATTGGAAAATTTCAGTGTTTAACCATTTAGAAGATGTTAATGATTATTAATAGAGAGTACTCGCTAAGGCAAACTACTCGAACGAGTAGTGCCTTAAGCGAGTACCTGCCCGCTCGTCTCTAAAGATTCGGGTGCTGGCGGGGGAGAGCGGGGAGGATTGAATCCGTGATAGAAGGTGAAACTAGCTTTTCTTTACTTTTATGTGATTGCCGTTTTCTATTGAAAAACGGCAGTCCCATGACCAGGGACCGCGTACCGCAGCCCCCCCGTGAGATCTCCAGCTCTTGGCTATGTTTGATAGCCAGGAGCAGGGAGATTTTAAAATTACCCTGGCAATCTGTGGCTTTTGTACATGCGTCCGCCATTTTGGCGGCGGGCGTGTGCGCAGAAGCAGTGGTGAGGTCTGCGGATAAATCTGGCGGCCTTAGGAACATAATTTCATCTACCCTCACGGATATGATTTAAATTACCTGGTCCGCGCGCTCTTCTGCAGACGCACCCAAGGTATAAGGTTGGGCACGCATGTGCAGGAGGCGCTATCGGGAGTGGGAGACCAGAATGCCGCAGGACATTGCGGAGGATGAGGGTGAGTACTTTCAGCTGCACTGAAATGGATCCGATCCATCAGGGCAGCTGAATCTTTAACTTCTATTTATGTTTTATTGAGTTTCATATGATCGCCGGCATTTGATAATTGTCTCGCGATCCGGGATGACCGCTCCGGCAGCATTGAGCTGTCACGTCCACAGCTTGCAGGGCCTTAATCCATGCAGGATGCATGTTTTTACGTCCCTGGGGATTAAGGCCCAGCAAGCTAGGACGTAAAAACACTATGGGGTTAGAGCAGCACCTTTATTTTCTTAAATAGATGCCGCGTGGAGAGACAAGACTTGATGCGCTTCCCATGCGGTATGCCAATGATGAGTAGACTATCGGAAGAACAGTTCTCCTCCTCCTCCCACCTCTGTCCTGTAAACATGACCACTGGAGCTTCCCAAAGTTTTTGCGCATTCACTGCAGTGAGGGATTGGCGTCATGCGCACTGACTTAAGGTAAATTGTCAAGAGCAAACTATCTGAGCAAATTTTTAACTTTTCTTTTATGGCAAACGAGCGGTTTAGACTGATATTTGTGTAAGGCCTCCTTTCCACGGACGGATTTCCGCCGCGTAATATTATGCGGCGGAAATCGGCTGCGCTGTGCCCACAGCTATTAGGTTCTATTGAACCTAATAGCTCAGGGCTCATGGTGCGGAATTCCACGATGGAATTCTGCACCGTAAAATCATCCGACCTCACCCGCGGCATGCTCTATTTGCCGCGGGTGTACGTGCGGACGGCTTCCATTGCAGTCAATGTAGCACAGTCATTGTAGCACAGCGGAAGATAGCGTGAAACCGCTTCCCCGCCTACCGCCAGCCACATCACATGACACGCCCACAGCGTCACATGACGCAGCCGGCCGTGTCACATCACGCGGCGTCGGTAGGCGGGGAAGCGGCTTTACGCTATCTTCCGCTGTGCTACAGCGGAAAATAGCGTGACGGACGGCTTCCATTGACTGCAATGGAAGCCGTCTGTGCGTACACCCGCGGCAAATAGAGCATGCCGTGGGTGAGGTCCGGTGATTTCACGGTGCGGAATTCCGCGGTGGAATTCCGCACTGTGAGCATTGAGCGTATTACGCGGCGGATATCCGTCCGTGGGAAGGAGCCCTAAGGCTGGGCTCGCGCACACACAGGTTGGATTCCCAGCGTATCATCCACATGGAAGATCGATCTCTCTCGTAAGCGTTTCCATCACTCATGCACAATGTTAATTGCGTATGTGCGACGGAACACAAGCATCCATTGACCTCAAATGAAGGGCACCTGCGCTAAAATAGAGCATACCGCGTTTTTTTTGCGCTTGCGCTATACGTAATTCGTATCGACAAAAAGCAAAAATGCATGCCTTTCAATCTGACCATGTGAGCCCGGCCTAGAAGCAGGTTACGGAACAAGAAAATCGCTCATTAGTCACTAGTAACTTTGTTTCAGCTCCCGGAACCAAAAGAGACTAACGAGTGACTTCTCACTCAGCATAAACAGGCAGCCGCTTACCTATGAACGACTGCCTGTTCACAGTTAACGGAGGTAAGCATCCAGAAGAGATCTCCACCTCCATTCACTGAACGGCCATCTCTCATCCCGTGTAAAAGCACTGTTACTCTTGGCCAACACTACGAGTGAGGTCACACACATGCGCCTGCTCCCGTAGTGCGGTGCATGCGCAAAAAACTTGGGAACGCAAGAAGTCTCCAGCTGCCAGAGAGTGATACGTCAATCAACACTCCAAGGGTTGCGTTTACAGGACAGAAATGGGAGACAGCCGACCCGGAAAGCAAGGACAGATGCCCATTGGACAGTTCACCCGTCGCTGGACTACGGCAGGGGTGGCGCGTCTCGTATCTCTCCGCGGCAGCATCTATCCAAGAAAATAAAAGTACCGATTTAGTCAGCAACGAGTTACATTTCTTTTAGATTGCAAAAATGATGTGACAGACTTAAAGGACTCCACAGGAGAGGAGGGGGCCTCACCAACCGGTAGCCAAACAGAACTGAGACCCTGTCCGCAAGGGCCGCACGGCACAATGTGTATGTACAGGCTTGACGAGAGGGGCTGCCAGACCCCCAACGACATGGGATAGTAGCACAACAGCCCAAATGTAACAGAGCCGTGACTACACATTGCAGGTGATGGAAGGTAATCTGTATATTCTGTAGCCCCCGCTCACCACACGCCGCCCGAGGAACTTGTACAAGTCTTCAGACTGCATTAAGATCAAAGTGAGAAGCTGGGATCCCGAGCCGCTGCGGTGGAAGCACTGGAGGCAGCGACATGTCACAAGTGTGATTCATCATGGCTGACACAATACAAGGAGAGCCGGTGACAAGGACACAACCGCTCCAGGAAACACTTACAAAAGGTGCGTCCCGGCAAACAGCGTCTCACCCCACACCCTCCACTAGATTGTTCTACCGCCACGCTGCCGTTCAGACAGTAGGTCACTGCGGAAAAGTTGCAAGAACCGCAGTTTTAGTTCACTTCGCATTACCGCAGCGCTACACGGCACAAGATGCAAGTCAGTCATCATTCTAGAAGTAGTGGAACTAAAACTCCCAGCATGTCCTCAGAACGTCTGGCCGTCAGGGCATGCTGGGAGTTGTAGTTCTAGGAGAGGAGTTGGGAGCGCCTGGGGGGCCTGTAACACAGATGTTCTGCGCATAGCGCGCGGATTAACCACATTAGCAGGTGGATTAGCGCTGGCGAGCTCCATTTACATGCAGCAGTCCTGTATGTGACCCATCGTTAGTATACAGTTTCATTATTGTTGGCAACGCGTACGCTGTTTACACACGGGCTGCGGGCACCAAGGGGAGGGGGGCTGGCTGCGGGCACCAAGGGGCGATAGCAATGTTCACATCGTATGTATAGAACGCACAATCTGTTCGTGTCATATACAAATCCACAGTTCTGTTCTGACTTGAGTGACATTTTGCGTGAGCGTTGTTCAGCACCCGGCGACGAATACTGGCGGAATTAAAAATCGAAAACTCACTGTCTTCCCCTGTGATTTTTGTTGCCAACAACCAATCACAGCTCAGCTTTCAGTTCTTACACCGCTGAGGCAAAATGAAAGCTGCACCGTGATTGGTTGCTATTTCTTACACCACGGAGGTAAAATGAAAGCTGCGCTGTGATTGGTTGCCATTTCTTACACTGCTGAGGTAAAATGAAAGCCGTGCTGTAATTGGTTGCTGCTACTTACACCGCCGAGGTAAAATGAAAGCTGCACTGTGATTGGTTGCTATTTCTTACACCACTGAGGTAAAATGAAAGCTGCGCTGTGATTGGTTGCCATTTCTTACACCGCTAAGGTAAAATGAAAGCTGCGCTGTGATTGGTTGCCATTTCTTACACCGCTAAGGTAAAATGAAAGCTGCGCTGTGATTTGTTGCTATTTCTTACACCGCTGGAGGTAAAATGAAAGCTGCGCTGTGATTGGTTGCTACTTCTTATACTTCTGTGGTAAAATGAAAGCTGCGCTGTGATTGGTTGCTACTTCTTATACCGCTGGGGTAAAATGTGAGCTGCGCTGCGATTGATTGCTATTCCTTATACTGCCGAGGTAAAATAAAAGCTGTGCTGTGATTGGTTGCTACTTCTTATACCTCTGAGGTAAAATGTGAGCTGTGCTGTGATTGGTTGCTACTTCTTATACTTCTGTGGTAAAATGAAAGCTGCGCTGTGATTGGTTGCTACTTATACCTCTGAGGTAAAATGTGAGTTGCGCTGTCAATGGTTGCTACTTCTTACACTGCTGAGGTAAAATGAAAGCTGCGCTGTAATTGGTTGCTACTTCTTACACTGCTGAGGTAAAATGAAAGCTGCGCTGTAATTGGTTGCTACTTCTTATACTGCTGAGGTAAAATAAAAGCTGCGCTGTGATTGGTTGCTACTTCTTATACTGCTGAGGTAAAATGTGAGCTGCGCTGTGATTGGTTGCTACTTATACTGCTGAGGTAAAATGAAAGCTGCGCTGTGATTGGTTGCCACTTCTTATACTGCTGAGGTAAAATGGAAGCTGCGCTGTGATTGGTTACTGTAGGCCACACAGATTTTCTTTTGCACAGCTTCCATAACAGTGCGGTGCTTGGCTCAATCTTGTGGCCCTCTTCGTATATTCCAGGACTCATATTCTGAAAATCTTTTTGAGAGCCCGATGTTCAACCCCCTCTCCCCCCCCCCCGCGCGCTTGTAGCGCCGTACAACGGTATATCCCCTAGTTAAAGACGTAATCAGACAAACCAAAGTTTCTAAAAGTCATTTCACACGGACGATGCTCCGCCGCACGAACGTTGGCACAGACCTGTGATCATGATAACGGGTCTGTTTATACCAAACCATCATATGAATAAACGGACAAATCCCGCCATCGTTCGCCCGTGCAGCCAGTTCGGACGCGCACATACATCGCTGGCTGAATGATTAGTGTTCACATAAAACTATGAACAATAGTCCTTGCCTCTAAACCGTCCCAAGTAAACGTGCCGCCGACCAACAGACCGGCGTCGCCTCATCTGTGGGCCGATCACTGCAAGGTTTACACAAAGCAATGAGAGCCAACACGTTCCTGAGGGCCCTTTTACACGGGACGGCCTGTCAGACGCAGATGCACAGCACCCCAGCAATAGACCTTGTGCTTTTACACAGGACCGAGCGTTACTAGTGAAGGGACCGAGAATGGTCTCAGCCCGCCTGCCTCCACTCACAGTAAACAGGAAGTCCATACAAGTCAACGACTGCCCGTTTACACGGAATGACCAGTCATCCATTTTTCTGCATGCAGGAACTAAACAAGGAAGCAGCGAATGAATTCTCGTTTGTCGTTCATTCGTGGCGTGTGATTACACCGAGTGAGAATTGTTCAAATTCCCACTGGGTCAGACAATCAGCGGGGATCCCGAGTGGTGGACGCATGCTGATCAGCTTCTGAAGGGGCTGCCCACCTACCAGACAACATGAAGCCTTTAAGGGGAATGTGTCACCACCTCTTTGGTGTCCTCACCGAGAGCACCATAAGGGCTCCTGTCCACAGGCGAATTTTCACTGCGTTCCCCACGGCAAGAATATGGCCGCAGGGAAAGCAGTGAACGCTTGCCATAGCGTTACTACGGAAAGCGCAGCCCCCCTGTCCACTAGCGGAGAATCATAGCGATTCTCCACTCGCGGATGGCAAATCGCAGCATGCTGCGAATTGCCGCCATTCTCCGCAGTGAGCCTATCAGTCAGATAGGCTCACAGCAGAGATCCATCAGTTGGCTCCTGCTCTGCGGCGGCGATCCGCTGCGAGATATCGCAATGCCCATGGACAGGCAGCCTAAGGAGGTGCCTGTCAGGGCTCCTGCACACTGGAGAGTGTGATATTGGGCTGTGATTCACGGCCCAATATCGCCCTCACAATCCTTCTCACAACCCCTGGATGCGAAGTGGTTTCACATGGAAACAGACTCGCATCCCCGTCTGGGTTCCCTTCATCGCGATGGTCTCCCACTGTTTTCAATGGCTAACCCCATTGACATGGATGCGCCAGCCTCACTATAGGGCTAAAGGAATCCCCCGTCACAGCTGCGGCAGAGGATCGCGATGTTCTCCCATTGATTTCAATGAGGCCGGTGCTGCAACCGCACGTGTGCCTGTCACTACCTTGTGCTGTCCTCAGATAAGGGTGCAACAAGATGGTGACAGAGTGTCTTTAATGTCCATTGTGCCAAAATAATAACAGCAGTACTTACCTATTCACTGCTGCCGCAATCCACCACTGCAGCCCCGCTGTGGTCCCAGTGTTCGTTGCTGCTGCTATCGCCAGATGTTAGGTGCCTGCTGTAGCGTCACCATTCCAAACACCTGCCATCACTTTGGGCTTTTAAAGCAAAGTAAAACTTTGTGAAGTGCGGCTGCAGCCCCCACAACTAACGGATGGGGCAACCATGTGTGAGACAAATACCATGTACTGCCAGGTATCCTATGTGATGGCTTGTTATAAAGTATACAAGCAGCCCACACAATGTTAAACATTAATGAACATCCCGTCCCTTAACTCCACAAACACAACTCACAGTTTTCACAAGTAACGGGTCGTTTCGATTTCATGGTTTTTTAAGCAAATTTCATAATCAGAAGTTAGCGGTCCACGAAAGCAACAGATGTCTATTACTGGCCGTTTCCATACCCCACATGTGATCCTACAGGTAGACTTACAGCAAAGTGCAAAGACTTCTAGAAATGCATACCCCCCCCCCTCCTTTACCCCCAAAAGAAAGACGCTTTCACAGGTCGAGTTATGAAACTATTCTGAAACTTAAGGCACAACGGTGATCACTTACATAAGTTGTAAGAGGCAGCAGAGTAGGGGCTCTTCTATACGGGCCGCAGATACCCGACAGCTCGTCCCAGCGATAATCCCTCGTGCTTTTACACAAGAACGATCATTGTTCAGTGAATAGAGGCGGATCGGGATCGTTGCAGCTCGCCCGCCTCCATTCACAGTAAACAGGCAGTGGTTCATAAGCGATTGACTGTCTGTTTACATGGAACGCTCATCCAGTTTTCTGCATGATGAAACGGGACGACGAATGAGAAGTGAACGAATTCTCGTATGCCGTTCAGTCGAACGCGTTTACACCACGAGAATCAGAACAATAAATCGTTCAGATTCTCACGGGATGGCGGGAATCCGAATGATTGTTATTGGCCCGTGTAAAAGGCCCTTAACCCAGACTAGCTGCCTCACATAAAACTTCTATTTTTGCCTGTTTATTACTATGCAGACAGAAATAGCCAAAAAGAGGATCAAAAAAATAGATGAAATGCAAAGAGACAGGTGCCACCGGCAGTCATCAGGGTGCATTAAAGGGGTTGTCCCGCGCCGAAACGGGGTTTGGTTTTTTTTTCCAATAGCCCCCCCCGTTCGGCGCGAGACAACCCCGATGCAGGGGTTTAAAAAAAAAAACAAAAACGGATAGTACTTACCCGAATTCCCGCGCTCCGGTGACTTCTTACTTACCTTGCGAAGATGGCCGCCGGGATCTTCACCCATGGTGCACCGTGGGCTCTGTGCGTTCCATTGCCGATTCCAGCCTCCTGATTGGCTGGAATCGGCACACATGACGGGGCGGAGCTACGAGGAGCAGCTCTCCGGCACGAGCGGCCCCATTCAGAAGGGAGAAGACCGGACTGCGCAAGCGCGTCTAATCGGGAGATTAGACACTGAAATTAGACGGCACCATGGAGACGGGGACGCCAGCAACGGAACAGGTAAGTGAATAACTTCTGTATGGCTCATAATTAATGCACGATGTACATTACAAAGTGCATTAATATGGCCATACAGAAGTGTATAACCCCACTTGCTGCCGCGGGACAACCCCTTTAATATGGACGAGTTACACAAAACAAGCGCAGAAATACAACCCATTAGTTTTAATGGGTCCATTCACATCGTGCATTCCATCATCAGCGCGTAAAGTCTCAGAGGGGCGGAAATCGAGACGTCACTAAGGATGGAAATGGGCGGTTTTCAAACACCGGGGAAGGAGAGAGCCCGGACCGTAGGCAGCGTCGGACTGCCCATTGGCATACAGCTGGAGGACCGCACCACGTAGCAGAAGAAAGTGAAGTGTGACTGTTAAACAACAAGGGTGCATTCACTTGGGTGAGAGCTTAAAGGGGTTGTCCCGCGCCGAAACGGGGTTTTTTTTTTCCAACCCCCCTCCCCCGTTCGGCGCGAGACAACCCCGATGCAGGGGTTAAAAAAGATCACCGGACAGCGCTTACCTGAATCCCCGCGCTCCGGTGACTTCTTACTTACCTGCTGAAGATGGCCGCCGGCATCTTCTCCCTCGGTGGACCGCAGGGCTTCTGTGCGGTCCATTGCCGATTCCAGCCTCCTGATTGGCTGGAATCGGCACGTGACGGGGCGGAGCTACACGGAGCCCCATTGAGAAAAGAGAAGACCCGGACTGCGCAAGCGCGTCTAATTTGGCCATTAGACGGGGAAAATTAGACGGCAACCATGGAAACGAGGACGCTAGCAACGGAGCAGGTAAGTGAAAAACTTTTGATAACTTCTGTATGGCTCATAATTAATGCACAATGTACATTACAAAGTGCATTAATATGGCCATACAGAAGTGTATAGACCCACTTGCTGCCGCGGGACAACCCCTTTAATTGCACAGCACATCGTCCGTCCGTCACCGCACAACTGCATGTCCCATTCTTGTACAAGACTCACGCAAAAACACAACATGCTGTAACTTTTCTGTCGCTGTGAGAGAAAAACCACCCATGTAAATACACCCATTACAAATCATGTGTATTTTCATGCATCTCGCAGCGCTTTTCTTGCCCGTGAGAATGCACCCTCAGATACATCAGTGGACTTGTATGAAAGGTGAGAGGACAATATGTGGGGAAATGTGATAAGAGGGGAGAGAGAACAGAACATGAGGAGCCGTGATGACTAAAGGCCCATTTACACGCAAAGACGATCGCTTAAAATTTGTTCAAAAGAGAACCTGAATGGCAGTTTTGAGCAATCATTTTGCATAAACTACTAAGGAGATCTTCAGCTACTTGGTAGCCTATTAGCGTGCAAATGAAGCCTTTCGCTGAATGCAGATAACAGCTGGAGGTCTGTTATCTGCATTCAGCTCCATTGCTCTCGAGCGGGACTGCAGCTAAAAGAATGCCATCAGCGCTATCCCGCTGAGAACTCAGCGTGCAGTACTGATAAGACCACATGATGATTTTCAAGCTGGCTTGAAGTCACGGATATACGAAAACTGCCCAAAGGGCACGAGTTTAGGCACAGCGTGTAAAAGATGGCTTTTAAGTGATCGTTGTGTCTAAATGGGCCTTAAAGGGAGTGGAGCCTCATCTTATGTGTGTATACAACTCAAGTTTGACCCCCCTCCCTTCTTTTTCTTTTTTCTATGTACACGACCATGCATGCACAGCAATTCCTTGGTGCATTCTGATAATCAGAATTGTCAGTATATGATATATTGTTGCACATGCAATTACCTTATGTAAGGAAAATAAATAAAAAAAAAAAAAAAAATTATATATATATAAAATTTTTCACCCTCTTTTTTGCCTTCCTCTGGATCCACATGGGTGAAGGGGGAAATGGGCTGAACTGGAGGCATCACATAGTAGGTTACCATTATAATCGAAAAAAGATAAAAATCGAGATTTTAATTTTAGGCAAGACTGCCCAGCCCTGCTTTGAAATCAATCACCCGTAGATCCCCGTTTAGCATCAACAAGCGTGCCTGAGCCTCATTTCAGGACCCCCCATATGTATGTCAGCTTCCAGCAGCCTGTATCTGGTCAGATGAGACAGCTTAGTGGGGGGTAAAAAATAAAAAAAAATTACCTGAAAGCACTGCGTAATAAGTTGGCGCTATACAAATAACAAGATTTATTTTATTTCTTTATCAGTCACCAACTGAAGGGACCTTAGTAATACCAAGCCGTGTGGTAACAGACTCGTTCACCCGAAACGGTCGCACACTGATCTAATCATGACTGATCCGCCTCGCCTTGTGCCAGGAGTAACATAGGCTTTTACTATAGGAAGGAACAGCGGCAAGCCGGAGCATCGAAGACACACAGAGTGGCCAGTTTATTAGAGACCCCGGAAGTTGGATGAAAGACCTTTCCTTGAAAGAATGTTCCTAAGAGATCATTCGTCTGTTGGTCGGTGTCTTTGAACATATCAGGGTGGTTTCACATCTGCACTCGGGGTTCCGCTTTCGGCTCTGTTTGGGGTTCCCCTGCAGCCAAACAGATCCGTCTCTGGATGGAACCAAACAGCACCAGACAGACCGCTTTGACTACAATGGGGCTCAACCACTTCTTCGTTAGGCATCTTCAGCCGGATCTGCTGACCGGAGGTTCTGTCACAGATGTGAAATCGGACTATGGCCAGTTTGGACAACTCTAGACAGCCAATACCTATGTTTGTCTGCAAAATGATCATTCACCAAGCGACTGTCGGTCCACAGGTGCCTGACCGTCAAATGACTTCTAAGGGTGGCAGAAAAAAATAAATACGCAGAACATCCTATTTTGGTGCATACTGCGCAACGAAACAGGCCACAGAAGTGAACGCGCCAGTGCAAGAAACGCAGTGAATGTGCAGGAAACATGTATATTCACTGCCGATATGTGCAGCAAATCAATGGGTCCTTCTGCGCATTTTTCTGTGTGTGTAAATATGCAGCGTATTTAAACAAACAAAAACCCGCAGGAACGGTCAAAATTCGCAGACAATCTTGATTTTCAGTTGGGTAAATACACAGCGCATTTACACATCTGAAATCCGTTTATGCCCGTGAACCGGCCCCAAGTGCGCCGACAACACGCTCCATGTTCAGTATATACCCCAATGGGCGACACTAGATACATAAATTAAGAAATACTCTTGACATGTAAATACGGCCAAAGGCTCCTGTCATGAGAGAGAAATCATTCTAACGAGTAAACAATTTATTGGCACGATCATTGGTGGTCTGAGGCACGGTACCAGGGAACGCGAATGACTGAACGTTTTTGTTTTTTTACATTATTGAACGATGAATGAATTTACGTTGAGCGTTTACACCAGGAAAGCTACCATTACGGCCATTTTTGATATATTTGGTAAGATGTTGGGTCTTACTATTAACCAGGAAAATCTGCGATTCTTCCCTTAGATCCCTTAGCGGTGGACTAGTCATTGGAACATCTAGTGAGAGAGTTCAGATATTTGGGAGTTGAGGCATCTTCTAAGGCCGAGCTCACATAAACGGGTCTGATTCTGCATTTAGGGCGGGCAGCGGTTTCCGGCTGTGAGGCCGGCCGGTCACCCTGCGTACCTCACAGGCGGTCATGCGCAGGACAGGTTCTCTCCGTGTTGGCATTTCCCAACGATGATGCTAAGCGACAGCGTCGACTCTGCAGGTCAGATGGCCTTCAATGACATCAACTGAAGTCGTCCATCCAGATTCCAAGGCAAAACAAAGCAAGTCGTATCGACAAGTGTAAAGGTAAAAGTGAAAGTCCATACCTTTCAATGCCTGCGTTCTTACACGGATTGTTCGTGCTCGCACAAATCGTTAGCCATGTTTGAATTTGTATGATAATCTGTGCAGAAGCGCCCCAAGCCTCAAAACTACCGTACTTCTGCCAATTTGCTTCCATTGGTACAAAGGTTTGAGGATAGACTCAAGGTCTGGAATCGTCTCCCATTGTTGATACTTGGCAGGGGGAATCTTATCAACATGGTTAGGTCGTCACGACTCCTTTATATCCTTACAAACCCTCCAGTTTGGATTCCAGTACAATATTTTTTTAGACTCCATCAGATATTTAGGGGTTGATTACAGAACAAGAGATCTGCTAGAATTATATTGGGAGACCCCTTAAAGCGATAAACTGTCTGAAGGGTTGGGGAAAGAGAAATGGGGTGGGGTTGATGGGCAGATTAGTGTCTAAGATGACTGGTTGTAGCCCCCCTATAAATGGCATGTGAAAGAGGAATGAAAGAAGGGACGATAGCCGACAATTACTTTAATATAACTATAGAATATATTTAAGCAGCCTTTGCATCTAAACGGATTGACTTTAAACCCCTCCCCCATCCCCTCTGGAAAAAACAAAAATCGCTCAAAAATGTTTTCAGGTTGGAGTGTTTTCACCATGGGAGAAGAGAGGGGTAATTTTCTTGGAACAGGTACATTCTGGGGTTTCTTTGTTACAGTTTTGAACAACTTCGAGAGCTCTATGATGTTCCCCATAGTTATTGTTTCCAGTTCCTTCAGTTACGACATGCATTTGCTTCTCAGACACAGTCAGTATCTGTGCTTACAGTCCAACCCCCTGCTCAGTGCAGGATCACTAAATCATCCCAGACAGATGTCTGTCCAGCCTTTGTTTGAAGACTTCCATTGAAGGAGAACTCACCACCTCCCGTGGTAACCTGTTCCACTCATTGATCACCCTCACTGTCAGAAAGATTTTTCTAATATCTAATTTGTGTCTCCTCCCTTTCAGTTTCATCCCATTGCTTCTGGTCTTTCCTTGTACAAATGAGAATAGGGCTGATCCCTCTGCACTGTGACAGCCCTTCACATATCTTGTTGATGTTGGTCTTAATCCCAGAGCTTGTATACTGGGTATTGTCAATGGGCATACAGAGAGCCTTTTATCAGGTGAGGAAGCAGATTGCTGCTCATTGGATGTCCCCCCCCCCCCCAGTAGGAGATGTCACAAAAATAAGAGGTTGCATCTATGGAAAGGGGAATATATATAAAAAAGAGGCTGTTTGACAAAATTTGGGGAAGATGGTCCAATATATAATGGATAGTACATAACGAGTGCTAGTTGCATTGAAGTACTGTAGAAAAGCTGATGGGACTTGGAGGGGGTGACTGAGAGGTGAGAAGGTGGAGAAGAGTTAGATGTTTTGACACCCAAGTGTGTGGAAGTCACACAAATACTCAACATGCCAGCAAGAGCCTATAATTATTGATGGCAGGCTTTAGCGAGCGTGTTGGTGCGATCTACAAGTCAAGATACAACAAAGAAATAGCCGAGAGCCGAGGAAGACACAAGACCACCACCTTCACTAATCCAAGGCCACCGGTTTATTAGCCGAGCCTCTACTTACTGGAGTAGAAGTAATGACCCCGAGTGAGGTTTGTCTATGGATTCCTATTGTTATAGGAGTATTGACATCCCAGATATTTAGGACATACCTGATAAGTGGGATCCACAGTAGATCTGGGGTCCACTCACTGCTGCTTCTCCATTCAAGGGGCTGCAGACTGAATAAAGAGGTGGGTGTGATAGGAAGACTTCTCAGAGACTGGATCCCCAGCTAGCGGAAAAAATTAGGTACATATGCCTAAACATCTTGGGAGGAAAAACAACTTGACAGTCCGGCCACACGGGGGTATATGTTGCAGAAAACATGCGTGCAGAAGATCCACAGCATCTCCAATACAAGGCTTGAGATTGAGATTTCAACAAGACTGCCACCCACCGCTCCATTGCCATAACATCCCGCAGCGGTCACATGGCGTTCATCATCTAAATTACTGGCACTAATGGCAGGGGCTGCTGAGGCCAGTGATTGGCTGCAGCGCTCACGTGAACGACGACCACCATGTGATCACGGCAGAAGCTTCTGCGTTGGAACAGCCGGACAATTAAGAGGAAATACAGGGGGTTTTCTCGTTTGGAAATTTCTTAAATAACCTCCCAAATCCCTTTAATCACTGTATAAAGTTACGTTCTTTCCTAATATGCTTTGAACTGGTTTCTTAAATTGATGTTAAAGGGGTTTTCCAGGACTTGCTACTAATGACGATCCGCAGGATAGGTCATCAACAGTTGATTGGTGGGGGTCCCACAATCGCCGTGTCCGCTGTCAGTGTAACCAGCATTAGAAGCAGATAGCACCGTACTCATTGCACCGCAGATTCCATGCCAAATCGGCGTCTGGGTCTGTGAATGCAGATTTGTCCATGGATTTATGCTACAATATTAACCCCCCCCCCCCTCCCCAATTTCCCCCCCCCCTTTTTAAAAAAATTGTAACTCTTATTTATTCATCGACGTCGCTGTATGAAGTTGTATTTTTCAATGTACTGAAAAACTTTTAAAAAATTCTAAGTGGAGTAAAATGAAGAAGAAAAAAATTTTTTAAAAAGGCATTCCGCCATCTTTCAGTGCATCTTGTTTCTACGCCACACAGTCTGCAATAAAAAAAAGACACTAACTTTATTCTTTATAGTTTTTTTGTTTTTTTTTTAACTGTACTTTTATTTTTCCAGCAACATAGTTGTGCGAAGGCTCATTTTGCGGGATGTTCTGTAGTTTCCGATAATACCAATTCGAAATACATACGACTTTTTGATCGTTTTTAATTGCATTTTTTCTGGGACACAGGGTGACTTAAAGTACATTTCTGGCGTTCTTTGCTTTTTTGGACGACATTCACCGTGCGGGGTAAATAATGCGCTACTTTGAAAGATCAGACTTTTACGGATGCGGTGATACCAGTTATGTATTTTTCTTTTAGGATTCCGATTTTTTATTATAGATATGACAAAAAGGGGGTCGATTTAAACTTTTATTACTTTTCTTTTTACCAATTAATAAAACTTTATTAATCTTATTCTTACTTTTTTTTAGCCCCCACAGGGAACCACAACTAGCGATGCTTTGATCGTTCCTGCAGTATGACGTAATACTGTAGCATTACATCATACTGCGATTTGACAGGCAGTCTATTAGGCCACCCCATGGGGACGGCTTGATAGGTAGTCTGCTAAGGCAGGCCTGGGGCCTTTCAGAAGGACTCCGGGTGCCAGGACACCTGTACGGCTCCCTGCAATATCACGCAGGGGAGCCTTATGGGACTCCCGAACATCGTTCGGGGAATTTAAATGCCACTGTCAGAATTGACAGCAGTATTTAAAGGGTTAATAGCCACGGTCGGCGGCATGGTCAATTGCAGCTATTGCCCGCAGGTGTCAGCTGTAACAAACAGTTGACGCCCGCGCTGTATGAAGAGAGGTCACGCCGCGACCTCTCTTCATACATACTCTGATGCTGCAGGACGTAAATGTACTGTATATACTCGAGTATAGACCGAGTTTTTCAGCACAAAAAAAAGTGTGCTGAAAAAGCCCCCCTCGGCTTATACTCAAATGAGGTAAAAAAAAAAACCTTCAATACTCACCTATTAGCCGGCGTCTGTGTTCCCGGCGCAATGCTTTCGCTGGCGGTGCCGCCAGATGCTGCAATCTTCTTCCCGTCTTGCTTTTGAAAACCCCGCAGTCAGCGCTGTGATTGGATCGAGCACCGGCCAATCACAGCCGGCGCTCGATATACCAATCACAGCTATTCAGTGATGTCATTCTGAATGGTTGTGATTGGTTTATCGAGTGCCAGCTATGATTGGCCAGCGCTCGATCCAATCACAGCGCTGACGGCGGAGATTTCAAAAGCAAGTCGGGGAGAAGACTGCAGCAGCTGGCTGCACCGCAGGGGAGAGCATCGTATGGGGGACACAGATGCCAGCTGATAGGCGAGTACTGCTTTTTTTTTTTTTTTTTTTTTACCTACTATATACTTGAGTATAGCTAGGCATATACTCGAGTCAATAAGTTTTACCAATTTTTTGTTGTAAAACTTACTGACTCGGCTCATACTCGGGTCGGCTAATACTCGAGTATATACGGTATGTCCTGGAGCAGGAAGGGGTTAAAATCATTCATTATGTAGCTATCTCCCAGTATATCCAAGCAGGCTAATGTTACATTGGTTAGTTATCTTTTTCTGTCTGAAGCCTCCAGCCTCAGATGGTCATGTGATCTCAGTTCGGCCCAGCTCAGATCTGCTTGGGGTTATGTATTCAGTGTCTAGTCAGATTCTCAGTCTGTGTGATATGGTTACATGATCCCAACCACAGAAACTGCCTACAGGAGGCTACAGGCCCTCCTATCACAGTCCGGGAAGGAGGGGGGGTGTTTCACATGGTGTTCTTGTACACGCTATGTGACTGCACTTGTGGAGGGGGGGGGGGGTGTTCTGCAACAGCTGCTCAAAACAGAGCTTGACGGAATCCCCCTAACGGAAACAAAAGGAGCCATTCACTTGTAAGGACAGACACCTCTTCGATGGATTTCAGGCTGCTTCGTTTTGTACGGTAGCAAACTATCAAGACATCAAGGGAGAGATCAATGCATAAGTGTACAGCTTTCCGAACGGCGCAGGAAAGAGGAACTCTGAGCGCAAATGTGAAAGCACCATAACAAAGAATCTAAAAACAATGCGTTATACAATTATGCTTCATTTATATTAAAGTGGAAAACCCCTTTAAAGGAGTATTCCAATAATATCTCATTGGATAGATCAGGACTTGACAGATGACACCCCACTGATTGCCAGAATGGGGGTCCCAAATCCCTGTCATTTCAATGGAGTGGCAGTCAAGCCTGCTCGCAGCATCTCCTTTCCTTCCGATGGGACTGCCGGAATTGGCCCAATGCTTCAGTTCAGGGGCGTAACTAAAGGCTCAGGGGCCCAGGTGCAAAAGTTAAGCTGGGCCATCCTTCCTCCATCTGTACCCATGCCAGAGACGTAACTTGAAGATTTGGGGTCCCAATGCAAAATGCTTTATTCATACTACTAGGCTCGCTATAAAAGAGAAGACAGGCCTTATGGCCCCCCTAAGGATCCTGGGCCTGGGTGCAACCGCATCCCCTATAGTTACGCCCCTGTTACAGTTCCATTGTAGTGGGTATAGCGACAACAGATATGCTCGACTGCTGCTCCATGGGACTAGACCCCCACCAATCAGACAGTGTATAACCTGATATTACCAGAATACCCCTTTAAGCCGCTAAGGGTCCTTTTAGATGAGACCATTCCTGTTTGAATGAGTAAGTTACATCACCGCCAGCTCGCTCTCGTGCCGCCGGATTAGACAGGCATATGCAAATGTGAAAGACTGAACAACTGCTGTTTACACCGAATGATAAGTGAACGAGTCAACGATGATATTTATACATGCATAAAAGGGACGATTCTTGCTTGGTCTAAACGTGAGCCAACATTATATTCGGGATACTCTACATTATCGAAAACATCCAAAACGACACTGGTGACGCTACCGGACTCATCAGGCCAACAAACCCTGGAGATGGAGAATTATCATCAGCGACTTCATCACCCTGATCCGGAGAATGACAGACGAGAAACAAAAAACACAAGCAATACAAGTAATACCGGACCCAGCCGGACGGGAACTGCAACGCTGACATTCTGCTTCAGAGCCGCTCTGAACACGAAGCTGGGAGTCACAAAGTCTACGGACTTACTGGCGATCTGAAACGGATGTGTAATCACGTAGTATGCCGCCCGGAGCAGCCGCAGAGGATGACCCCTCCGCCATCCGTATGCCAGTCTGCATATTGGTGAAGACATCTGCCAATATGACACTAGTGATGGCACAACTTCCCACCGCCATATGGCAACCCTCCAGAAAGCCCTATAAGACGACATCCGGCGGCGGCGGGTCCCCCTGATCTTGGCGGCTACAGATTTTATAAAAGGAATCAGTCGCCAAAATAACTTTCCCATTTCCTTCCCGCTTGCATAAGGCCGTACTTACACGGCGAGTTGTGGCCGACATTCTCGGGCACGCAGACAGCGCTGTCCGAGTTCTGCATCATCTACAGGAGACCACCCACGTGCAGGTACTATTCTTGTGCGAGGCTCGCGCAAAGATAGGACATGTGGTGCGAGAAAAAAGGCGCGCATATGCTGATGTCCTCATTAAGCCCGTGTGGCAGCGATGTCTGGACATGCAGGCTACCCTACAGGTGTGATGGTTCAGTAAACCCAGCGGACGAGTTCCGAAACAGTCTGTTGCCCATAGCAACCAATCACAGTGCAGCTTTTTCTCCTCGCAGTGCTCTTGAGATATGAAAGCCGCTCTGTGATTGCTTGCGATGGGCAGCACACCCGCTTGCTTTAATGCTGCATTCACACTAATCCGCACCAAAATCCATCAGAATTTCGGTCATCGTTGGTGCGGATTTTGACGAGGCTCCGCGGCGAACTTCACCTCCTCAATGGAAAACGTGAAAACTGCTGCAGATCTTTGCAAGATTTTGGTGCAGTTCTGCATTAACATACACAGCCCTGCGGGAGGGTCACATGCTGCATATTTTGTGCGGATCTGCATCAAAATCCTCACCATTTCTTGTGGTTTTTGCACCGGATTTCACCTGGGGATCTGCTGCGAAATTCCGCACCAATTTTGCGGATTTTGACATGGTTTTTGTTGTGGAATTTAGTGAGAAATTTCCGCTGCGGACATCCTGCACGATTTCCGCTACGTGTGAACGGGGTCTTAGACAGCTTTCAGAAATCTGCTGCACAACCTCCATCTGGGTGTTTTCACGGGAACCAAACAAAATTGTAAGTGTTATTGGGGAAGTTTGGGGTGGAGAATCCCCCGGTATTATACAGCACAAGGATTAGGGAAGCGCTACCTGTATGTAGGACCAGTATGCATGTAGTGAGCCGTGTGCCAACCAGTGGGAATACGACGGACCAGTAAATGCCACGTGGCGTGACCCTAGACCTGGCCGGAAGATCACATAACTAGTAGTAAGAGGAAGACGTCAGTAAATACTAGGAGATGAACGGCGCACCCAGCTACATGGAGGGACTGGCACAGAGGGTGATCAGTACACACTGGCAAACAAGACCATAAGAGATTAGTATGTAACATAGTAGGTGATGAATAACCTGCCATAGATGCCCAGCACACACCGCCACAGTGTACACCGGTACATAAGGGATCAGCATATGTAACAGATTTTGAATATTACCACAGATGCCCAGCGCCCACTACCAGCAGGGATGTCCAGTATACACTGGCACATAACAGATCAGCATATATCATAGTAGGTGATGGACCAAGATTGCCGTAGATGCCCAGCACCACCGGAGCTGTCCAGTATACACCAGCACTTAAGAGATCAACATATACAGTAGGTTTTGAGTAAATATTGCCACCGATGCCCAGCACACACTATAACCGTGGGTGACCAGTATACACTGGCACATAAAACATCAGCATATATCATAGTAGGAGATGACTAAATATTGCCACCGATGCCCAGCGCCAACTACCATCGAGGGGTGAAAAAATATACACTGGCCATAAGAGATCAACATAGCAGGTGATGACTAAATATTATCATAGATGCCCAGCGCACACCACCACATGGCAACCATGACCCCCATGACCTCACAAGAGCCAGTGATCAGTGGGCAGTAGCCATGTGGTGGGCAGCACAGACTACCATAGGGGTGACCAGCACACAGCATCACATGGTGGGCAGCACACACTGTCCTGGGAGAGGGGCAGCACACATCATCCTGGGAGGTGGGCAGCACATGGTGCCCAGCACACATCATCCTGGGAGGTGGGCAGCACACAATCGTGGGAGGTGGGCAGCACATGGTGCCCAGCACACATCCTGGGAGGTGGGCAGCACACAGCATCCTGGGAGGTGGGCAGCACACGGTGCCCAGCACACATCCTGGGAGGTGGGCAGCACACAGCATCCTGGGAGGTGGGCAGCACACGGTGCCCAGCACACATCCTGGGAGGTGGGCAGCACACAGCATCCTGGGAGGTGGGCAGCACATGGTGCCCAGCAGACACAATGGCACAGCAGACGAGCAGCACACATGGAAGCATTCCCCCATCCCACCAGCACCGTCCCCGCTCTGCCCCTCACCGGAGATACTGCGCACACAGCAGGCTCATCCTCCACCGGGGCTTTCTGCTTCGGTCCCTTCACACAGGCTCAATATCGAAGCGGTCGTGAGTCAGCCATCTTTTCCGGGCCCCCCAGCCGCCTGTGAGGTCGGGGACCCGGGCCTGCAAACCCCCCCTGTCCCCCTGACAACCAACCCCCCGGAGAGTCCCACTGAACGCTTTCCCCTCCGGAAACAGCTATCTAAACAGAACTTCCGGTCGGTGCGTCTTCTATATCCCTCCGGCTGAAGCTTCCCAGCGCACAGTGTAGTCGCGCCTACCCATCGTTACTGCGCAGGCGCGACGCGTTTCGCCGTAGGAGTGACGTCACGGGAAGGTAGGCGGTGAGGAGGGGAGAACGAGGGGACTCGGTTGCTGTAGCAACGAGTTCCCTGCTGCTGAGCGGTCTCCTAGGCAACTGAGTGCGGCGGCGCTAGGCCTTAGTGCGTCAGCAGCTGCCCTAGGCCATCCGCGCTGGAGCTCCTGTGTATATGCCCTGTATATAGAACAGCAGCACTTATGGAGCTCTTGACCTTGCGTGCAGGCTGCTTGTATACAGATGAGGTCATTCTGCATCATCGCCAGGAAACGTTTTTTTTTTTGTTTTATAATTAAAATATATGTAAAAATGAGTCGATTTTGGTTTTACGGCAAAAACGTAATGCTTCCTGCGGGGTAATGCTAATAACGGGGGTATTTGGTTTGGAGGGAAAAAATGTGAAAAAAGCCAGAAATATGATTAAACAAGAAAGGAACCGCCACTCACTTCTGCCCTGGCGATCCCGTTCTTCGCCAATAGTGCCATCTTATAAGTGGCCGCAGTGACCCGTGCCGTACTCTGGGCATCACGGCTCCCACAGCTGAGCGATGATGACTGGTAGAACAGGCACATAGGCACTACGGCTTCTAATTGGCGGCAGCGGTTACATCATGGGAGAGCGAGCACTAGATCGCTACTAGGACAGGCGAATAGCGGTTTCTTTAAGGTGGCGTTCATTTGCAAGTGGCAGACGAACACCCTGATTTAGCCAAATGAGCTCCAGATGTGTTATTTTAGCGCAGTGTATTGCACATCACCTTCCGCGTTGTGTGTGCATTTGCGCACTCCCCATAGAAGTCTATGGGGACCTTTGGTGCACAAATACGTAGAAAGACGGAGCATGCTCTGTCTTTTTTTGCGCAGCCGAAACGCGCAGGCAAAATACGCACAGTGAATTTACTGCGTATTGTGAGCACAAATACGCCCGTGTGCAGCCACCCTTAGCCTGGGTTCACACAGGGCGGATTTGCCGCGGAGTGCCGTTGCATATCCGCACTGCGGCAAAACCGCTGCTTTTTGCAGTGCAATGCAGCACAAATGAGTTTTGCAAAAAAGCTGTTCTCACAGGGCAGATTTTTTACGCACAGCCGCAGTGCGGAAATGCAACTGCGGCACGGTTTTCAAAGATCCAGCATATCCATTCTTCTGTCTTTTCCGCAGCGCTTTTTTGTCCATAGACCTCTATGGACGCAGCAAAATCCGCGGCAAAAAGTTAAAAAAACGCTGCAGAAAAAAACGGTAGCGGATTTTCCACAGTAAAATCCGCAGGCCAAAATTAACCTTTGAAGCGGTTTTGCTGCAGAAGCATTTCCTCTGCGGAAAAACCGTAACGGAAAAACCGCGGCAAAACCATAGCAAATCCGCCCTGTGTTAACCCAGCCTTACTGGTTTATCACATTTCTAGAATTTTTTACATCAAGTCTTTAAAGGGGTCTCTTTATTTTATACATTTTTGTGCCCCAAATATCCTCACAGCAGCGCCAGACGACTACGTGACAGATGACGTAACCGGACTAGAAGACGCGGTGACGTGCCGTAAGTGCGTCACATTGGCTTCTAATGTACAAGCCCCCGGCAGGTTTATGAGACCTCATGAGTGGCGTCCCTATCAGGTTGTCTATTGGCTGCAGCGGTCTCGTGGTTAAACAACTCACATGACTGCTGCAGAAAGCCGGAGAGCTGGGAGTGGCGGTGGGGAAGCATGGCCGCAGCAAGCGGTAAGTACCCCCACATTGCCACCAATTACTCAGAAAACCCTTTTAAACCCTCTAATAGATTAAAGGGACGGTTATAAGAGTCAAAAATGATCCTGTAACCACAATATAGGGGATAACTTTATAATCAGTGGGGTTACAACGGCAGGGACCCCCACCGATCCCAAGAATGGAGAATGTGCCAGCATGGCGCTGCTCCGTTAATGTCACTGAGAACTCTGCAGGTCGCCAAGCGCTTGTACTCCGCAATTTCCATCCTTGTTATCAAAATGAACAACAGTGTGTATAGGCATGCTCTACTCCATTCACACGGCCACCGTCAGGACCCCCATTCTTGGCATCGGTGAGGGTCCCAATGGCCAGATCTCCACCCATCATAAAGGTATGCTCTACCCTGTGTGAATAAAACCCGTATAAACATTTCCTCCTGATTATTGCCCATTGTAAATATGCCCAGCAATTGAACGACAAACGATAAAATGCTCGTTTGTCGTCCAGCACCTCATTTATTCAAGCATTACAATGTATCCGCTGTTAACAGGAATCTGCCGCCAACCATAATGTAAACTGGTTTGTATGAATGATCCCCTGAACCATCATTTCTATGACTAGATGGACCCGATGTTCACTACGCGAACATAAAATGTTTCATAAGTGGTGGTTGTGAACTTCTCAATCTACTTGGTTAGGTGATTATTTAGAGTGTCACCCCGTATTTGGAGCAGATATCTAATATAAAAAAGCCTACAGGTCTCTCTCTGTTTGTCTCTTTCTCTCTGTCTGTTTCTCTGTCTGTCTCTCAGTCTCTCACTCTGTCTCTTTCTCTCTGTCTGCCTCTCTCATGATCTGTCTTTCTGTCTATTTGTCTCTCTCTCAGTCTGCCTCTTTCTGTCCCTCTATCTGTCTCTCTCTCTCTCTCCATCTGTTTGTCTATCTCTTTCTCTGTCTCTCTCTTTCTGTCTCGGTATCGTTATGTCTCTCTGTCTCTTTTGGTCTCTATCTGTCCCTCACTCTCTCTATCGCTCTCTCTTTCTGTCTCTATTGCTCTCTCTGTCTATTACTTTCTCTGGGTCTCTCTATCGCTTTCTCTAGGTCTTTCTATCGCTCTCTCTCTGTCTGTTTCTCTCTGTATCTCTACTGCTATCTCACCCTATTTGTCTCTCTATCGCTGTCTCTGTCTTTCTATGCTCTCTCTGTGTCTCTATTGCTCTCTGTTTCTATCGCTATCTCTGCCTCTATCATTCTCTCTTTCTGTCTTTCTATTGCTCTCTCTGTTTCTCTATCGCTCTGCCTGTCTCTCTATTGCTCTCTCTGTCTTTCTATCACTCTACCTGTCTTTCTATTGCTCTCTCTCTCTGTCTATCTCTCTATTGCTCTCTCTGTCTTTCTATCATTCTGCCTGTCTCTCTATTGCTCTCTCTGTCTTTCTATCACTCTGCCTGTCTCTCTATTGCTCTCTCTGTCTGTATCTCTATCGCTCTCTCTGTCTTTCTATCACTCTGCCTGTCTCTCTATTGCTCTCTCTCTCTCTCTGTCTATCTCACTATCTCTCTCTTTCTATCTATTGCTCTTTCTCTGTCTATCGCTTTCTCTCTGTGTTTCTATCACTCTTTCTCTCACTGTCTCTCCTTTCGAGTGAATTTCCAATTGTTCCGAACCAGAGTTAAAGGTACTCAGACAAAATCTAAAGAAAGGTTTCATTCGACCTTTTGTTCTTTATAGAAAAGGAAGACCCAACTTTGCGGCCATGCATTGATTATAGGGAACTAAATAATATTACTGTCAGAAATCGCTACCCTCTCCCCTTAATCCTAGAATTGCTGGAAGGACTCCGTTCTGCCAAGATTTTTTACCAAACTAGACCTGAGAGGGGCCTATAACCTCATACGGATCCTCTGAGGGAATGAGTGGAAGACTGCCTTTAGAATTAGATATGGACATTTTGAATACCTGGTTATGTCTTTTGGCCTTTGCACTGCCCCTGCCACCTTTCAGCATTTTATTAATGATAATGATGTATTTAGAGATTCTTTTGGGTCAATTTGTTGTTGCTTTACCTCGATGACATTCTTATATTTTCCGATAGCTTGGAGGAACATTGCAGGCATGCCCGGCTAGTCTTGGAACGTCTCCAAAGTAATTATCATTATATCATACAGAAAAAATGCGATTTTGAAAAAAACGGGATTCAATTTCTTAGATGTATTATCTCCACGGATGGTCTAAGTATGGACTCCGTAGCAAAATTAAAGTGGTGGTTGATTGACCCACTCCGAGAAATCTAAAAGTCGTTTAACGCTTTATAGGGTTTGCAAATATTTACTCAAAAATCATCTTATCAATCACTTCACTCACAAAGAAAGCTTGTCCAAGATCCTTGCTGAACCGGAGGAGGGATCTAATACAGACTGTACAATTTTGTCCCCCTCAAATTTTCAGAGAATACTTGACTCAAGTTCAAAGATGGGTAAGAAAGGGTTTTGGATGCAGGAAAACAGACTGTATCTTCCAAATCCTGTTTGACTTAAAGGGGTTGTCCCGCGGCGAAATCGAAATTTTTTGTTTTTTTCGCTTACCCCCGCATTCTGCCCTGTTAAAAAGAAAGCATTGGTTAGTTTTTAAAAATAGCATTTCGCTTACCTGCATCAGCGTTCTGCAGCTTCTTCTTTTCTTCTTTTAAAGATGGCGCCGCTGGTCTTCTCCCACGGTGCACTGCGGGTCTTCTCCCATGGTGCACCATGGATTTTCTTCTCCTTCCTTGCATTCCATTGCCGATTCCAGCCTCCTGATTGGCTGGAATCGGCACACGTGACGGGGCGGAGCTACGCGATGACGCGTAGAAGGGGCGGAGCCAGAACGCCGCTCGTGCCCGGACTGACCAGAAGGGAGAAGACCCTTCTGCGCAAGCGCATCTAATCGGGCGATTAGACGCTGAAATTAGACGGAGCCATGGAGACGGGGACGCCAGCAACGGAGTGGGTAAGTGAATAACGTCTGTATGGCTCATATTTAATGCACGATGTACATTACAAAGTGCATTAATATGGCCATACAGAAGTGTATAACCCCACTTGCTGCCGCGGGACAACCCCTTTAAAGTCCTTAAACTGGTCCGTGATTCTAAACTTGCAGGCCATTTTGGAGTCAGGAAATCTCTGGCATTACTGCTTTTTGTGGCCTAATTGTAAAATTCTTTTTGGTGGCCTAATTGTAAAAACGATGTGAAAAAACATATTGTCTCTTGTGTAACGTGTGCACAAAACAAGACAACACAATTCTTCAACCGCTTCCAATCCCATCCAGGCCTTGGGAATACATATCAATGGATTTTGTTGTGGGTCTTCCTCCTTTGAAAGAAATGACTACCATCCTTGTTGTGGTGGACCGACAAAAATGGCCCATTTTATTCCCACCAAAGAGATTCCCACTGTTGAACGAACTGCAGAATTAACCCGTTTAGGACCAGCCAAGGTAATTTAAGGCGGCTGGTCCTGGGCTTAGAGCACCGCCGATAGTAAAATTACGGAGGTGCTTTAAGTCTCCTGCTCTGCAATCAATCAGAGGCAGGAACGGGTTATCAGCTATTAGTGACAGCTGATAACCTGGAGCAGAAGGCAGGAGGGGTTTTTAACCCTTCCTGCCTTCTGCTTCCGCGATATACAGTGCTCAATGAACACTGTGTGGGGAAAGTGAAAGTAACATGCACTTTCACTATGGTAGCCTTGGGGGGTCATGTGACTTCCCAGGATTTCCTGCTACTGCACAGCTAGAGGGTCAAACTAGACCCTGGCAGCTCTGCAAGTGACTAATGTCACTATGGACCCCCAGCTACAGTGGTAAAGTGTCAAATAAAGAAAAATAAATAATAATGTGAATGTCCCCCAGAGGTCTGACATGACGTCATGGGGTGCATAGATAGTAAAAAAGACAATTCCATACATAAGTAAAATAAAATTACAGAATAAAACAACAATATATACAGAAGAAAGAAAATAACACAAAGCAGACGCCAACAAAAACCATCGCCCTATGCGCCCTGTAAACCAAAACCATACATACTATATATCAAAACGTCCAAAACAAATAGAGGAACCCATTCCCATACTTTATTTTAGTGTAAATCTAAAAATAATTTTAAAAAATGTTTAAAAAATCATTTTTTTAGCTTTTTACCCCCTATAAAACTAAAAAACGGAAACAAAAGTCAGTGAAAAAGATATTAAAAAAATAGTCCTATATGTCACAGAAAAAAAAACGCAGCAAAAATAATTTTGGTAGCTAAAGGGAAAAAAAAGAGCAGTAAAACCACAACATGGGTAAAATTCCTAAAAAGTGTCTGGTCCTTAAGGTACAATACAGCCTGGCCTTAAGGGGTTAATAAACAAGGAGCTATTTAGATTGCATGGCATTCCTGATAATGTAGTTTCTGATAGAGGTGTGTTACGTCATTCACACTCATGAACTGGCGAACTCTGGCAGAACTTGGAAACAGCGGACATAACAGACATAAATCAAGAGTAACAAACGCCCAAAACATGACCAAGCATGTCCGCATGCATAAACAGATGTAAATAGATACGATACGAGGTATTGGTTTGTATTTTGGCCAAGATACTTAAGCCCGCAAGCCCACTTCAAGGGTCCTTGTTGTCTCGCGGGTCCCTACCCTAATGGGACAATTTCCACATGAAACCTGTCTGCATGCGGGGTGATTGTCATGACGAGGACGACCCTACGCTTGAACTTAGGGACAAATGAAACACAGCAGGACTGAACACAGCTCACACCAACATGATTTGCAAACAACACAGCACACCATGCACCATAAACAGGACTGTTCACACCACACATCTGGTACATGTACCGACATGTAGGAACATGACACTGTTCACACTGAACAAACAGAGGAAAACCCAGCAGTCTCTAGCAGAGGAGCTGGTATATATCAGCAGCAGACCAGTGGTGATTGGCTGGCTGGGGAAATCCACACTGAACCCCACCTGTGCAGCTGTGCTGCAGGAAACCCATGTAGAACAGATCCCAGCAGCACACCCTAACAGCACCTCCCCCCCCCCCCCCCCCCGGGCCCTCCAGAGACACAGGCACCTAATACACTGGGGTCTGAGGGAATTAGCTTGCTGGAGAAATCCACACCAAACCCCACCTGTGGAGCTGCGCTGCTGGAAACCCATGTAGAACAACAGATCCCAGCAGCACACCCCAACAGCACCTCCCCCTTAAAGACGGGCCTTCGGAGACACAGGTACCCAACACACTGGGGTCTGAGACCTGGGGGATTGGCTGGCTGGAGAAATCTGCACCCAGCCAGCTCAATTAACCCCCACCTGTGGGGGCCTGCGCTATGCTGGAACCTAAAATGGTATTCAGTTTGCCTCAAGATTTTGGAAAAGCTTCTGTACTGCCCTAGGGATTACTATCAACTTGTCTTCAGCCTTCCATCCCCATTCCAATGGCCAGACTGAAAGGACCAACCAGACTCTTGAGCAATACCACCGCTGTTTCATTTCCTACCTCCAGGATGATTGGGTGGACTATTTATCTACAGCAGAATTAGCCTATAACAATTCCAGACATAATTCTATGTCTCAAAGTCCCTTTTTTTGCTAATTTTGGGTTACATCCGGTGTTCATTCCTGACCTTCCTGTGAATACTACCACTATCCATGCTCACTCACAGGCTAACTATGTTACGGGAAACCCAGAAAAAGCTAAAAGAAATGCTACAAGAAGCCCAGGAACACTATAAAAAGGCAGTGGATAGACACCACATGGCTTCCCCCTACCTTCCAGGTAGGTGATAGATTTAGTTTATGGTACTATTCCATGGTGACAGTGTCCCTTTCATTGAGTTTGACTGCTTATGAATAGCAAAAATTGCCACAGAGGTTTCATAAATATAATATTTGGTTAAACACATTAAAGGGGTTTTCTGGGCTTTATGAACTATTTATGATCTACCTGTTCCTTGGGATCCAGGCCGAACAGTTAATTGCCCTGCCCACTGTCAGTGCAGACGTCACCATCAGGGGGGTGTCAGTGCAGCGGGGCCAGACGTCACCGTCAGGGTCGGAGTCGAAAGTGTAATAGGTTACTTTGCTTCCATTGAAATCAATGTGATTGAAGCTGCCCATTGAACTACTGGCTCTGACCCAATTACGTCTGGCCCCGCTAAACTGACAGCAGGGCGGGTGATGAGCTGATCGCTGGGATCCCTAGGGGCAGATCCCTAGCAATCAACTATTGATGACCTATCCTGAGCATAAGTCATAAATAGTAGAAGCAGGGAAAACACCTTCAATGTACGAGTATGCATGGCAGAAAACTTATAGATATAATGGTACTCCTGCCTTGGTGTTCCTAATCTTTAGTCTGCAAGCAACCCATGAGCATTTTAGGTTAAGTACATACATTATAACTTTTCTGCATCCTGTTGGAAACTAGTATTTAGGGTCTTTTGACATGAAGCGATCAACGGGGTCTAGTCTACCCTTCCTTTACACGGGTCAATTCAGTCTCTATGCGGGACAAATGATCAGTAATGCTTCAAAGGTGAAAGTGAAGGAACAGGGAGCTGGCTAAGTACAAAAAATACACCCCCAGACTTCACTTTTTCTGTACTACTGTATAAGCACCATTGCTTAGTTTATTTTGCTTATCAAATGTGACAGGATCCCTTTAAGAGACTCATTTCTTCCATCTATGGCTGTTTAGAACTTATTTGATCAGAACTGTGCATATTCTCTAGCTCAGAGTTTTTTAAACTTCGGTCCTCGGACCCCTAAAGAGTGAATTTCCTCTCATGTACATTAAGCTGCAGATCATGCTATGACAAATCTCCCATGGACACTCAGCCTGAGACTTTAGCACAGGCGTTCTCCTTATAGGATATCCTCAAATCTTGACCTGTTGGGCCGGTTTCACACTGGTGATTTTCACGTTATGCGAGAGTGAGTAAAAACGCAGATTTATGAAACCAATGATTTTCAATGGTTTCCTTCACATTTGCGATGTTTCCACTTCTGCAATGTTACGATAAAAAAAAGCGCGGCATGTCCTATCTTTCTGCTTTTTGCGATTTTTTTATCACCCATGTTTCCTTATGGGGCCTCTTTTTTATTGCATTGCAACACGCGAACTTGCGATTTTCGTGTAAAGGGTTTTTAACATTAGAAAGTCCTGTTGTCTTTCTTGTGAGAAAATCGTGGCAAAACCGCGCAAGAAAATAGCAAGCAGCAGCGATGGTTTTGCAAGAATAAGCAGCACTGAGGCTCAAAAATCGTGGGACAAAAGACACGATTTTGCCGCGATTTTCTTGTGGTGATATCGCGATCACCCGTGTGAAACTACTCTTAGGGAGTTGTGAGGACTGGAGTTTGGGATACACTGCTCCAGCTACAACACTGGCTTTTGTATTGCACTAATGTAGTATAACCCTGCTACACCTATTTTAAAGAGGTACAGGCATTTATGGTATGTCCAAAGGATATTCTTTCCATCCATGGAAGTTGCAAATAAACCAAATTCTATCATTTAATGCTGTGTGACTGACCACCTAAATTTGGTAGAGCATGGATGGGGTCTCAGGTGCAAGTCTGCCTCCTTAACCAACGACTCTCCCCCACAATTCTAAATGGCACTACAGAGGGGAAATACTGGATCTATTCCTGTACCTGTAAAGACATAATATTTATTATCTCCAACTTTGCCCCCTGTCACCATTTTTTCTAAGTACAGCGATGATAAAAACTATGTACACCCTCTTTGAATTCCAGGGTTTATGTGTCAGGACATAAAAAAAACCCATCTGGTCCTTTTAAAATTCAGTAAATACAACCTCCGATGCGCAGCACATAGCAAATTACACAAAAACATTATTTATTTAACACAATATAGGCCAAAATGCAGAAGCAGTGTGTGAAAAATTAAGTACACCTCTACCGCTTCTTTAAGAATTAAGCTTCTTTCCCACGAGCGTGGATTCCAATGCATCAGATCACATGACCGTATTCTCGTGACGTAAAAACACCCAGCCGGCCACTATAGCGCCTGGCTTTTTTACGTTGGGCCCAAAAGATACTCCTGGAACTATCTTTTGGGCCGTAATACGTTGGCCGCTGCATGGGTCCTATGGGAGGGGGCCGGATGAGGTGGAGCTAAGCGCTGCCCCGTCCTGCCTCTTCTTATTGCTTGCTGCGGACAAGGGGCGGGGACGTAGCTAGACTCCGCCCCCTCCCTGCCCCTTGTCCACAGCCAGCAATAGGGGGAGGCAGGATGGGGCGGTACTTAGTTCCGCCCCCACCCTGCCCCCTCCTATTGCAAAGAGCAAGTGGGGAGGAGAGCAGAGGTGAGCCTGTGAGGGAGAGGGAGGGGAAAGGGTCGACGGCATGGTAGCTTCGGCGTATATGCGCCAGGGCCCATGGCGTCTGAACAGGCGCAGAAATGTTTGATTTGTGCGCCCTTTCACCAGTTTTTTCTCTCCCACCGTAGCGTATATCGGCTGGCAGTGAAAACAGCGGCCGATATACGCTCGTGTGAACAATAATTGATCATCAGCAAGTATGATCACCTCTATAAAAGCTGAAGTTTTTGCAGTTTGCTGTTCTGGAGTATTCAGGCATGTGTTAACACTGTGCCAAGGAGGAAAAACATCAGCAATAATATTAGAGAAGCAATTGTTGCTACCTGTTAATCTGAGAAGGGTTATAAGGCTATTTCCAACCATATTGGAGTCCATTATTCTACAGTGAGAAAGATTATTCACAAGCGGAAAGCATTCAAGAAAGTTGACTCTCTTCCCAGGAGAGAATATCCCAGTAAATTTACCCTGTGGTCAGACTATGTAATGTTCAGAGAAACTGCAAAGAACCCAAGAGCTACTTCTCAGACTGTAAAGGCCTCCTTATGTAAAGTGTTCAAGTTCATGACAATATAATTAAAGAAATACTGAGCAATTATAATTATGGCTTGTTTGGAAGGATTACCAGGGGAAAGCCAATTCCTTCTAAAAAGAACATGGCAGCACGGCTAAAGTTTACAAAGTTGCACCTGAACAAACCACAAGACTTCTGGAACAATGTCCTTTGGACAGATGAGACCCAAGTAGAGCTGTTTGGCCTTAATGCCCAGTGCCATGCTTGATGAAAACCAAACTTGGCACCAGCACTTCATACCAGCTGTCAAGCACAGTGGTGAATGGGTGATGATTTGGGTTTGTTTTGCAGCCACAGGACCTGGGTATCTTCCAGTCATTGAGTTGACCATGAACTCCTCTGCATACCGATGCATTCTAGAGTCAAATGTGAGGCCATCTATCCAAAAGCTAAAGCTTGCCTGAAACTGGGCCATGCCACAGGACAATGATTCCAAGCACACCAGCAAATCTACATCAGAAGGGCTGGAAAAGAAAAGAATCAAGGTGTTGCAGTGGCTCTGTCAAAGTCCAGACTTCAACCCAACTGAAATGCTGTGGTGGGACCTTAACCCCTTAACGACAAAGGTCATACATTTATGCTCTGTGCATTCGGAGTTTGTATGGAAATGGGTAGGGAGTAGAGATGAGCGAGCACCCAAATGCTCGGGTCCGCGTTATTTGAGTCGCGCTTTTCGTAAAATTCGAGAGCTCTACTCGAGTAACGAACCCTGTTGACTACAATGGGAGACTCGAGCATTTTTGTATGTGGGACGCTGGGAGCCAAGCTTTTTTTATTTATTTTTTCTTGGTTCGTGTTCTCTCTCTCTCTCTCTCCCCCCCCCCCCCCTGCCAGCCAAAAAATTTGCCATTGACACGCGCGCTGCGTCATGGCGGGGAGGAGCCAAAACAGGCACGTCACAGCGGGGAGGAGCTAAAAACTGGGACGGGGTCGAACACGGCGTGATGCTCGTTCGAGTAACGAGCACCATCGAATACGCTAATACTCGAACGAGCATCAAGCTCGGCAGAGTACGTTCGCTCAACTCCAGTAGGAAGTCAATCCCGCTCCATACAATGCGGGTGCTGGCTGTTTCTTACAGCTGACACCCGCTAGCAACTAGTCAATTCTGACAGCAGCGTTTAAATACACTGATCAAAGTTTGATGGTCCTGAATAACTCTCCGCGACGCGATCATGAGGTGCTGTTCAACTGCCATGGCAGCCTGGCACCTTCTGAAGGCCCCAAGCTCTGCCATAGCAGATTGTCTGTCAAGCCATGCTGGTGGTTTGGCTTGATAGAATGCCTGTCAGATTGCAAAATAATGTAGTACTATGGTATTACATTATACTGCATGAGTGATCAAACAATAGCAAGTTCAAGTCCCCTGTGGAGAATAAAAAAATGTAAAAATGAGTAACACAAACCTTTATTAAATGTTAGAAACAATAAAAATAAAAAAAAAACTTTCCATATTGATGATAAAAAATTGGTATCACTGCGTCTGTAAAAGTCTGATCCTTTAAAGTAATGCATTTTTTTCCAGCATGATGAACGTCATCAGAAAAAAAAACACAATGCCAGAAATCCGCCTTTTTGGTCACCTGATCTCAAATAAAAAATGTAATAAAAAGCTATCAGTTGTATATGGTACCCATACAAACTACAGGACATCCGGGAAAAGATGAGCCCTTACACAACTATCTCGAGGAAAAAATAAAAAAGTTATGGTGGTCATAACATGGCGCAAGAAAATAACTTTAGTTCTTACGAAGATATTTAGTATTTTAAAAGTACAGATAGTCCCCGACTTGCAAACATTCGATTTACGAATTTCGCTAGATACGAACTATCTGTTCTGCACAGCATGATGTAATGTTATGGCATTACATCATACTGTGCAGGGACCGGGCAGGCTTCTATCAAGCCTGCTAGAAGCCTGTCCGGTCAGATCGCGGTTGCTAGGCAGCCGGGGGCCTTCTGAAAGGCCCTAGGGCTGTCTATGCAGAGCGCCTATCAAGCCGTGCGCTTGATGGGCAGTCTGCATAGGCAGCCCTGGGCATTTCAGGAGGTCCCCGGCTGCCTAGCAACCACACAGCGTCCCGCGATCTCATCGTGCGACGCTGTACGGGACCCCTGAACGTCGGGTGCAGGCTGTTTCTTACAGCGGGCACCCGGCGGCAGCAGTTCCGCCGCGCCGCTCGTCAGAACTGTTAACACTTTAAATACCGCTGTCAGAGCGGTATTTAAAGTGTTAACAGTTCCGACAAGCGGCGCGGCTCGTCGGACGTGCTGCCGCTGGGTGCCGGCTGTAAGAAACAGCTTGCACCCGACGTTGTATGGAGCGGGATCCACCCGCGATCCCGCTCCATACAACCATTTGTTCGGACTTGCGAATAAATCGACTTGCGAACAGGCTCCTGGAACGGAACCCGTTTGCAAGTCGGGTACTAAACTGTACTCCAACAAAATAAATATATATATAAATTTTTATTATCTTCATAATCGTACTGACCCAGAGAATGAAGCCATCAGGCCATTTTTGCCGCAGTATGTACACTGTAAAAACAAGACCTGCCAAAAGATATCAGAAGTCCGTTTTGTTTTTCATTTTACTCCATTTAGAAATTTTTAAAAATGCATTAGTACAGTTTATAAATCCAACTCGTCCCGCAAAAAACAAGGCCTCAGACAGCTATGACCATGGGTAAAGAAAAAAGTTATAAAATAAGTGTGGAGGAAAAACGAAAAAAAAAGCAGCCTCATATTTCTTCAGGGATGAAGGGAATCCTCCGCCGGGATTGACAGCCACGGAGGAGGATTGCAGAATTTCTTGTATTGTTTCCAATGGGGAAACCTGGCATCACACCGCAAGCATCTAGCATGTGGTGCGATGCTGTCGACGGCCCCATTGAAAACAATGGGCAATGTAATGTGAGGGAATACCCAAAGAAAGGGCGTTGCGTGATTTTTTTATGGTGCGATGCATGGAAATATTGGGAATGGGATTCATATTTGTGCGACATTTTCTCATCCGTGTGAAAACAGCCGAGGCCACTCTCACACATGCGTTCAGAAAATGCTGCTCGAAAGTGTTTGACAGGGCTAATTAATGCACCCCATCATTGCCATGGGTGATGAGGTGCGTTAAAAAGTGCTAAGACGTGCAAGAATAGGACAGACAGCACTCGAAATTTGCGGCATTCGAAACGCCACATTCAAACACATGTCTGAGAAGCCTCATTAAAATCAGTGGGAACGCTGTACCGCGGTTAGTGTGGCACCCGGGATGCCGCACTAATCGCGGTAAAAAGCAGCATGTGTGACAGTGGCCTTAGGTCTCATGTCCACGGTGAAAATCAGGCCCGCTACGAATTCTCCATGAAGAATCCGCAGCGGGTCCCTCCTGCCCCGCGGACATGAGCACTGAAAATAGAATATACTCACCTGCTGCGGGCCATGCGTGTCTTTCCTTCTTCCCAGCCGGATCTTCTTTCTTCGGCCCGGCGGATGTGCTCGGCACACCGGCTGCGTGCCGTGCACATGCGCCAGGCACATCCGCCGGGCCGCAGCAAGAAGATCCGGCCGGGAAGAAGGGAAGACACGCACCTCCCGCAGCAGGTGAGTATATTCTGATTTTAGGTCTCCCGCGGATCGGACGGCTTCCATAGTTCGCAAGTGTGCAGGAGCCCTAAAGGAAGCATATAAAAAACAACATTTATCACCGTAAAACAAGTAATAAAAGTCTGATCATTGGGAGTCTCACTGCTGAAACTCCCACCGATCCCCAGAACTGAATTCGTGTCCCCTTTTTCCCATCACTGCAGAGTCGCTGCACCCACCTTTAATGACCTGGAGACTGAATGGAGCTATGGTTGGACATTTGCAGATCCGATTCTTTCACTTCAATGGGGCTACCATACAAATGGGAAGACTACTTTTACAGCTCCACCTATTGGATGGCAGCATTCTTGCAAGTCAATGTCAGACAATTTAACAAGCCTTGTAACAATGACTGGAAATTATGAGCCAAAGCTAGAATCTTTTCCAGATTTTTTTTTGTAACTCCTGCTTTTCCCGCGGAATCCATGACTCATCTGCAATGTCAACTTCAATGGAAGCTGTCCGCATGGACCCTGCAGGAAAATGGAGCATGATGCGATTTTCATTCGTGAACGGAAACCGCAATTGGTTTCCAATTGTGTGCATGAAGAATCACTTTGCCGTAGCATGCTATGGGCAGTATTTGCTGCAGTATCTGGAGGAGGACACCCGCTCCGGGTTCCGCAATTCAAATTCGCCCGTGTGCATTCATCCATAGGGCGAAGTCAGACGAGTGTTTATTTGTGCACATGTATGTGCGCACAAAACAGCGCATCTATTAGAACCATTGGTTTCCTATGGTGTGTTCACATGTCCGTTTTTACAGGCGCGAAAATACTCGCACCTGTAAAGATAAGACATGCGTGCACTGCATAGGTCCATGCTCAGCAAGAATCCCCGCGGAGAATTCCCTCTTTACTGAACACTGTGACAGCACTGTCACAATGTTCAGTGATGATGGGACTCCCCACGGGCATTAAGGAATGCCACAGCTGTCACAGGACCGCAATGCAACGCCATTGCTTTCATTGGGGCTGGCACTGCAATGGGGATGAAATATAAGCCCTTCCCTGAAAATCATCACTAACTGGTGTAAAAAATAAAAAAAAATATTCTCACCTCTCCGCCACAGTTGGGGCTCGGCGCGTCTTGACGCTTGGCTCCACGACACTATACGGAAGTTCTTTCTGCTCGCGGGGATTTTAAATCACCACCTCCTGGACGGGCTGTGTCTGATTTGCTGAGCGCTCAGCCAATCACAGGCAGCTCCTAGCCATTCATTGATAGTCCATATTGCTATCGAACTCATGCTTGAAAATCGCCTGTGTGAATCCAGCCTAAATAAAAGCTTTGTTCAACCTAACCTATCCTAACAAACACAAAAGACAAACAAAAAACAAAGACATAAGCATTGCAACAAAATGACGGATAGTCAACGCAATCGTCCTCCCAACTTACGGCTGCGAAAGTTGGACACTGAAGAAAACTGACCGGAAGAAGATTGATGTCTTCGAACTTCGGTGCTGGAGGAAACTTCAACAAATTACTTGGACTGCCAAGATCACAAACAAAACAGTCCTAGACCGCATCAAACCAAGGTTCTCATTGGAGGGAAAAATTACGAAATCGAGATTTTCATACTTCGGCCACATTATGCAAACTGATTCATTAGAAACATCGATAATGCTTGGAGTAGTCAATGGCCAAAGAAGACCCGGCGGCCAAAGGACTCGCTGGATTAATACTATGAAAGCCGACATAACCGTATAAATGACCGAACTGAAAGAAGCAGTATAAAACCGAACCACGTGGAGAGGGCTGATCCGTAACGTGTCTGAGAGTTGGCGCCAACTAAACAGAGATAGATATGAGATAGATAAATACCGTATAATCCGGCGTATAAGATGACCATTCAACCCCCAAAAATCTGCACTGCACTGCAGTCGGGGGTCGTCTTATACGCCGGGTATACAAAAAAAAAAGTGTCAAAAAAACCCGCAGTACTCACCTTCCCCGGCGCTCTGCGGCGCTGCTGCAGGCTGTCGCTCCCTCCTCGTCCCCGACACAGCATTGCTTTCTGGATGCGGGGCTTGAAATCCCCGCCTCCAGAAAGCTAATGCTATGATTGGCTAACTCACGCGCCGTCAGCCAATCACAGCCATTCAATGACATCATTGAATGGCTGTGATTGGCTAACTCACGCAGTGTCAGCCAGTCACAACCATTCAACATTGATTATGCACAAATTACCTAGTTTATAAAAACATTGAAAAGGTGTCAAAACAACAGTCAATAAGGCTGGGTTCACAGAGGGCGGATTTGCCCCGGTTCTGCCGTGGCAGTTCCGCACGCGGCAAAAAAACCGTCTGCGGCCGCTAATCTCAGAATTAGCCAGCCATGTGGACGAGATTTCTCAGAAATCTCGTCCACACGGGACGGCTAATCCGCTGCGGTAAATCCGGTTGAAACCGCAGCTGCGGCCGCCGCAACTGAGGCTTCAAAAGAAGCAGCATGTCTATTTACCTTTTCTTTTTTGTTTATTTTCGTCGCGGCCGCGCTCTCCTCTATGGGAGCGCCAACCGCAACGGAAAAGCAAGCGTCTGAGCCGCTTCAAAGCCGAAAATCTCGCGGTTTTTGCTGCGGCCAAACCGCAAGATTTCCGACGGGAATACGCCCTGTGTGAACCCAGCCACCAAAATATGTCAACTCCCCCTAAAAAAACAACTGCAAACAAACAAGTTAACATATGAAAGAACTCGTAATGTACAGAGCCAGGACACGGATAGATAACAAATAGTGTACTATAAAGTGTAGCACCACATATAAAGTACTAAGATAAAGAGACCAAAAATATGCTAATAAGGTCCTCTGCAAAATTGCTACGTGCTTAAGTAAGGCCTCATGCACGCGGGTGGATTTTTGCTGCAGAATCCGGGGCTTGCGTCCGCCTCCGGGTTCTACAGCAATAACCCTCCATAGCATGACTCAGCATGCTCCATTTCCCTGCGGTTACTGCACGGACGGCTGCCATTGAAGACGATGGAAGCCATCCAACCCGCAGACGGGCCAAAGATTTCGCAGGAAAAGCAGGAGTTTGAAAAAAAATCTGTACTGCGCATGTCCGACAGCAAGCTGTGCGCACCATCCGCAGTACAGGGAAGCCGGAAGAAGAAAAATCTGCGCGGATGCCGGCGAAGAAGATGACAGATACGCAGGGTCACCCACCGTGGTCAGGTCCGGATTCTGTGCACGATTCCACAGCCGGAATTTGGACCTGCCATGTGCATGAGGCCTAATAAGGATCAAAAGTCACAATGTTAGTGGTCCATGCTATATCATGTAACCATCCACTGCTTGGTATTTCTTCTGAGATAACATGGCGCATTAACATCATGATTTAAGAGCGGCCATCTGTTTCTTATTTTCTACTGTATGTACACAGTACTTCTGCAGAGGATTCTGTGATTACCATATTTTTGTCTTTCCATCTTTGCGCATGGTGCCATATTTTATTATGTATCATCTGGTACGTATCTGTGTTATTTTACACCGTGAAGGAGACTTTAGGATGGCCTTTTATAACTTGTACAAGCCCTTTAACGTTGTGACTTTTGCTCTTTATTAAGCACCCCCAGGACTTTTGCAGAGGACTTTACAATTACCATATTTTTGGTGATTCATTCTAGAGCAGGCTCACAGAGAGCAAATTCATCATGTATTACGCAGGCGATGTACGCGCGCTTAATACATGGTGAATGGAGCCAATGAAAGTATATGGATTTTTATTGACCCACTCACATTAGCATTTGTTGACTGTGTATAATATGCCTGTAAAAAAAGAACACATCATATTCTTTTTTACTGTGTATTACGTGCGATAGAACCCTACTGTTATCTATGGATGCGTAATAAACGCTGTACATATGCAATTACATTACATATGTGTGGCATTTATACGTAACGTTGCTAAGCAACAGACCGGGAAATTTGAAAAAGAAATAAGTCAGACTGCACATGACAGCATACGTGAGATACACTGTCATGCATAGTGCAAAATCGCTGTGCTATGCACTGATATGACTGCACGCCACTGGCTCACAGTGATAAATCGCTGTGTTATACATGCAACATTTTACACATACGTTCGTGTGAGTTGGTCCTTAGTACTTTAAATATGGTGGTCCGGAGGGCTCAGTAAGACAGGCGTTTTTTGCTGTGCATGTTTTTTGCATTTGCGATCCGCATCTATTAGAACCAATGCTTTTCAACGGCAGCGGTCACATGTATGTTTTTTACCTGCGCACAAAAATTCGCAACATTAAAAATAAGGCAGCGGATTTCAAAATGCAAGTAACTGCGGCATTCAGGATTTTTTGGATGTGGAACCCCAAGATGCTGTCACATCCAGGGGTTTCACCTTGTGGTCAATGGGGCCGGCGGCAACAGCGCTGACCCCAATGATAATATACAGTGAAGATTGCGATCTTCTGTCCCAGCTGTCCCAGCTGTGGCACAGGAGTGCGATGTTCTCCCATTGCTTTCAATGGGGCCGGCGCTTGAAAGCAATGGGATGCTCGCAACCCCTGCAGTAATTTTAGGGGAAAGGCTTTAAATAGAAGCCCTTCCTTGAAAAATCATCCCTAGAATGTGTAAAAAAATAAAAAATATATACTCACCTCTCCTCTGTTGCTGGGGTTCAGGCGTGTCCAGCCGCGTGTCCTCCTGAACTGCTCTGAAGTGCTTTCAGGAGGATAAGCCCTTGCCTGTAAATCACTACAGGGGTTGCCAGCAGCCCATTGCTTTCAATGGGGCTACAGAAGCGCCGGCCCCATTGTAAGCAATGGGAGAACATCGTGCTCCTGTGCCACAGCTGTGACAGCTGTGGCAGGGGGAATTCTGCTGCTGGCCCCATTGACCACAAGGTGAAACCCCTGGATCTGATAGCATCCAGTGGTTTCACATCCAAGGAATAGCGGGCACCGCACTTTATGTGCGAATTTTAAACACAGCCAAGTGTTTTTTCAGAGTGATGCCCGCTTTGGTCATGCAAATTTCTGTGCGCATGTGTTTTGCACAAAAAAATGCGCAGCCAACAAACGCCCGTCTGACTGAGACCTGACTCTGTTTTTTACCAGTTATTTCATACTTCGCCTCAGTTAATTTGGTACAGGTGTTTACCTGTTCTTCTCACAGGAAATCTTATGAAGTTGTGGTTACTTCAGAGGAACCAAGGAATAAAATATGTATACACATAGAGAAGCATTTGATTCTCCTCAGGCTGCATGTACGGATGCCCCTCTGCAGAATGTACCACCCCTCCCATTCTCCTCACTTTTTACCCTTTGTTCAAATTTACCTCCAGCCTGGAGGTTGCAGCCTCTTTTTAGCCTTAAAGGCATGGTCTATTCCTGCAGTCCTTGGCTGCTTCCTTATGTACTTTACAGCCTTTCAGTATATTCTCCCTAGTATATACATACACAGAGGCCAAGCACCGCCTGTGATTGGCTGAGCACTGTGACCAATCACAGGCAGTGCTCAGCTGTCACACATGTCTGTGCACGTGCATGGGTGTGCGGTTTTGTGTGCACTTATGTACATGGACACGCTTGTGTGAATGCACCCTTAAAAACATAGCTATGTTTTTGATCTGTCTGCGGCCGTGTAGTAAAATACCCCCATAGTAAAAATAATTGATACATGCATACAGTAAAATGCAAAAAATCTAAATAAATAAAATGAGAAAAATTAAAAAAAATAAGAAGCCACCTCAAAAAAATGCACACCTCTCCGAGCCCATATACAACAATTTTAGACACCTTGCGTGACACAAACATGTTTTGCATGAGTATCCGCTGCTCTGGCATCAATATGCTCCTGTCATGCGGAATTTATATTATGTCATACATATAATAATTTCCCTCAGCCACCAATTTTAGGGCTTAAACACATGGGCGTGTTTTTGTCCCATTTTGATTGCAAAATGACTTGCCCTATCTTTCTCGCATGAATTTTTTCTATGTGCTTTTTGCCTTTAGGGCAGCTTCACACGACCGTATGTGCAAATATGTTTGCAAAGTTGTGTATAAACTAGATGTTTTACCTTCTCGGGTCATTCAAACTTAATGCCATAGTGCAGGAGTTTAAAAAAAAACTGTGAGAAGATAGGTCCTGCCCGATCTTTTTCGCACATACTAATAACGGGCAAGAATATCGCTATGGAAAACAAAACCATTGAAATCAATGGTTTTGCTTCGTCCCATTATGCGGTCATGATAACAGGACAAAATCAGGCCTATCTGTTTAAAGGCCCATTTACACGGGCGGATGATTGCTAAAAAATCGCTAAAAAACGATCGTTTTAGCGATCATCGGCACGTCTAAACGCGTGCCCATCGTGCACTTTTCGGGCACTGCTAGCTGATCATTAAATTCAGGCCAACCTAAAAATCGTCATTCAGCCTTATCAGCAGTTCTCCACAGAGAGTGCAGATAGCATTATTTCTCACTGGAGAACAAAAGAACTGAATGCAGATAAGAGCCCTAGGGCTATTAACTGCATTCAGCTAAGGCTTCATTTGCACACTTAATTGCTCTTAAGTAGCTGAGTAGCTACTTAAATGTTTCTGCAGAATGATTGCTCAAAGCTGTCATTCAAACTGTCGTTTGAGTGATCATCGGCCCGTGTAAAAAAATGTCTGTACTTGGATGACTGACATCCATGTGCAGAGGCTGTGGCTAAAGTCAAGGGAGGGAGATACATTTAAACCTAAAATAGGGTTTTTTTCAGCGCGATTTTGACATTATACAGTACACAATTGGAAAATTTTGATATTGTTAGTGAAATGAATATGACTCCGTGGTCTATCCTATGCATAGCCATTTTGTATCAGGTAACCACCTTGTATTCCTCTTTCATTTACATTAATTTTTCTCTTAAAATGAGAATTTACAGATATTAAATAGTTGCGCAAAAAGCCTTGCGTGAAGAGCGGAGGCCAGAGCTACCAGGAGATAAAGCATCCATACTGACCGGTGTGTCAAGATGACTTGTTCCTCACTGTTCGCACATGTTTTTAAATATTTATACTAAACATTTTATTATACATTCCTGTACCCGTGTTCCGAGAAGCCAATCAGATGTGATTCCACTGCGCCTGCGAGAAGTTTGGTTGGCATTTTAGAGGTTAAATTCCTTATCATGCATATTTATATGTGTGTTTAGTTTTATAAACCAATAGTAATAAATGAATTATAATAAATTTGAATTCTTGTAATTGAGGCATGTGCCTCCATAAAAACTGCTGCCTGTCAATTAAAGATAGATAACTTTTGATCACATCCAGTTGTGTGTGGTTGTGCAAGTTATTTCCGAGCTTGGGCTATATAATTCCAACTAAATTTGGACCCCAGAAGCATACCACATAGCAAATTGATTTATTTGCACTAACATTATACATGGGAAAATTAGAGGATTCATTTTGGGGCTAAATATTATTAATTGAACCAACCACCTGAGGGCTTATTCAGACGTGTGTATATCGGACGGGCTGATATACACTGTCCCTCTCTGCAGGAGGAGGAGGTGGGCCGGGCCAGGAGCAGTGCACTGAGCTCCTGCCCCCTCTCCGCCCCTCGCCACTGTTTGCAATGGGAGGGCCAGGGGAGGAGCTAAGTTCTGCCTCTGCCCCGTTCCCTCCCATTGCAAATAGTGGTGAGGGGTGGAAAGAGGGCGGAGAGGGGGCAGGAGCTCAGTGCACTGCTTCTATCCTGTCCCTCCTCCTCCCCCTGCAGAGAGGGACAGTGTATATCAGCCAGGCGTGAAAACCCAGGCGATATCAGAACGTCTAAATAAGACCTTAAACATAGAATAAAAAAAATGAGGAAAAATAGCATTTTCTGACTATTTCTGATCATTTTCCCTAAAAGAGGCCTATAAAATTAATATCCACTCCAATTTTAAATAATAAGAAAACCCCATGTGTCCTGAGAAAGAAAAAAAACAAAACATTTTGGAGTAGACTTATGAAAAAAATAAACATTTTTTAGAATGCCGCATTCCCAAGTCCCAAAACAGCCGTGGTCATGACAGGGTTAATGTTGCAAGGTGCCAGTTATATATAAAACTGCACTTGCAGACAGTCGTGTGTGCCAGCGCAGTGATGTTGGTGATTTATATATAGACTGCCAGTAAGGCCTGAATTTCTGGACCCTTGTGAGTACGGTTCGTACACATTTGGACAGGATGTAGTCGCACATAGCAACGTTTTTCTTACTGTGATTGTAAGAGAAATCAAGAAATCTTGTAGATCTGATACCTTCTCTCTTGCTGAGGGCAATTACATTTTTCTCTATTGGTTAACACGGTACCAAACTTTTGTCTTTTTTCTTACTGTTTTGAAAAGGAAGGTTGACTATGCTTTTGCACTTTTTGACAAGACCGTGTTTGCACAGTTATTGCAAATAAGGAAGATGGAACAATAGCTCTGCAGCACCACCTATTGGAAGGCAGCATTCCTACAAGTCAATGTTAGACTCTTTATACAAGCCTTGTAACAATCACTGGGAATTGAAAGGCAAGCCAGAATCCATACACAGACAGCTGATTTGGGGTGTTTGCTCTTCATCAGTGTGCAGTAGGTTTCTGGCTTGGCTAGCGAGAGGCCTGTGACGTGGGTCAGTTCCTAGTCATCATTACAAGGTGTGTATAAAAAGTCCAACATTGACTTGCAGGAATGCTGCCTTCCAAAAAGTGGCGCTGCAGAGGTATTGCATGGTTATTTGCGCACGCCAAATCAGAGCGCGCTAAACACAGAGAATAGAATCCATTGTTTTCAATGGGTTAATTCTCATTAACATGTCTTGCATGTGCAGCAAAAAGTAGGACCTGCTTCATCTGTCTTTGTTTTGCAGAAATGTGGTCATGAAACATGGCAGAGGTCAGGACAGACAGAATTCTGGTGTAACAATAGAGCAGGCCAAGGGTCAGGGCAGGCAGAAGACAGACACATAATGGTCCAAAAACAAACCAAGGTCAGGAGAGGAGAAGTCAGGAACGCTGCCTAGAATAAGCATGGGTCAAACCAGGAGTCAATCAGAACAAGTGCACACCCTTATGTACCAAACTGTACTAATTGCTCTGACATGCTGCCTACATACATAAAAAATAAAACATAAAGCATTGCAACCCCCCTCTCCTGAGTCTCTCTTGTGTATCTAATATATCAGAGGTCCCCAACCACCAGTCCGCAGACCAGGACTGGGCCGTTTTGGTTTTTTTTGCCGGGCCGTGGCGCCGTCATCGGCCGCTCACCACATTAGTAGTGAATACCATCAGGGGCCACGGCTCCCCTGCCGATATTCACTAAGCAGAGCTACTAGCAGTACTGATCCCAGCGCACACTGTGATGTAAGTGTGCATCCAGGATCCTTCTCCCCCCTCCCCTGATGTCTCCTACTTGGTTCCGCAAGAGCAGGGGGAGGAGGCGTCCGGCAGCACACTGATATCACAGTGTGCTGATGTCACACTGATTTCACACTGATTTACCCACTATCATTTTTTTTTCTTGCGCTGCGAGAGCGAGTGAAAACACTCCCCTCGCAGCGCAAAAAAAATGCTGCAATATCCCAAAATGCTTTCAATGGGGCCGGCAGCAGCAGCACCAGCCCCATTGAAAGCATAGGGAGTATATCGCGGACTTCTGGCACAGCTATGACAGCTGTGGCAGGGGTTTCCTTCATCCCCTCGGGGACCGGGGGGGGCTCAGCCAATCAGAACAACCCTTTCAGGAGGCAGGGATTTATAAATCCCCGCCTGCTGAAAGAGCCTTTCAGCAATGCAGGGAAGACAGCCGGAGGACGCGCCTGAGTGGCGGAGAGGTTCGTATATCCTTTTATTTTTTTTATCATGCTGCAGGGATTGCCTACAACCCACTGCTTTCATCCTGGACTTATGCCACAGCTGAATGTGCTCGATATAAGACATGAACGCTGCGACTCCTTGTCTGTTATTACATTCTTTAGATTCTGTTTGCATATAATTGTGGCGTAGATAACAATCAGACCGCATTTTATTAGTTATCAATGCAAAAATCTAGGCAATTCCAAAGGGTTCACTTACTTTTTCTTGCAACTGTATTTATAGACTGCCAAGAGGTCTGAAATTCTGAACCCTTGTGAGTAAGTAAGGCTTCATTGCACCTAATCGAATAATCCCTCTGTACAAGTTCTGAGTACACAGTCAAGCAAATTGCAGTTGAATACAATGCTAGTTCTTCAATAAAGGGCTCATTCACACAGGCGTATTTTTCATCAGTATACGAGTGAGCCAAAACCAAGAGCAAGCCCAAAATATGGAAGAAATGCAAACCTTTCCATTATACTTTCTCTCTGTACGTTCCACTCGAGGTTTTGGCTCACAAGACACTGATGAAAAATATGGCCATGTGAAGGAGCCCTTACATATCCAAATGCACAACTCGCTGTGATTTTCATGGCCGCAAAACATGACAAAAACACGGCCAAATGTTTCATCCCTTAGGGCAAAAACACATGGGCATATGCGTAACTACACTCGTCACTACGCGCCAGTCAAACTCCGCACCATAGCGCTCGAATTTGAAAAAAAATGTGGAAAGATAGGTCCTGCCCTATCTTTCCTGCATATAGTATTAACTAGAAGGATAGGGCAAGTTCTATCTTGTCTCACCCGTACTATTAACGGGCAAACATACTGCTAATGAAGACAAAACCAGTGAAATCAATGGTTTTGTTTCATCCTGTGATGCGGCCGTGATTATCAGGGCAGCATAATGGGACTAAATTACGCTCATCTGAAGAAGCCCTGAGGGTGGATTCAAATGAACGTGATAATCGCGACTGTATAACGAGACAAAACGAAACCACTGATTTCAATAGGATTTCAATGGTTTCGTTTTCACTAGATCTTTTCTCGGCCGAGAAAAAATAGGACCTGCCCATGAGTAGTGAATACTACATGCGGGAAAGATCGGGCAGCACCTATCTTCATGCGGTTATTTCCAAACTCCTGGCCCGGAGATTGAAAAGCCGGTGATGGGGAAGAAATTCCGCTCATTCAGGCGCAACTACACTCCGTGGCGGTGAGCATGGGTGCGCCTATGCTCGTCTGAAACCGCCCTGAGGGAAACAGAAAGTCAAGATTCCAGTGGTCAAAAATACACAAAAATTGAATGACTGGGCAGTGGAAAAACATAGCCTGAGGCGATCCAGATTTCTGTTGCTCCGTGTTCATGGAAGGATCAGAATTTAGCACAAGCAGAAGGAATTGATGAACCCGTCCTGTTAGGACTTATTCAGATGAGTGTAGGCGCAACTATGCTTGCCGGCACAGAACGTAGTTGCGCCTGAATGATGGGAATTTCTAACCCATCACCAGCAGTTCATACTCCGCACCAAAGCACAGGGCGATAGATGTCGCCCAATCTTTCCCGCACGTAATATTCACTACGTGCGGAAAAGTTAGGACAAGTTCTATCTTTTCTCACCGGTACAATTAACGAGCGAGAATCCCAAAAGTGAAAAAGAAATCACTGAAATCCATTGATTTCAGTGGTTTCATTTTCACTAGCAGGATTCTCGGCCATTAATTAGAAAAGATAGGACCCGCCTTATCTTTCTCGTACGTAGTAAAAATTACGTGCGAGAAATATCGGGCAGCACCTATCTACCCGCGGTCCTTTTCAAACTCCTGCACTCTGGCACAGAGTTTCAAAAGCCAGTGCAAGAGAAGAAATTCCCCCTCGTTCAGGTGCAGATACGCTCCGTAACGGCGAACAAAGTTGTGCCAATGCTCATCTGAAACTGTCCTGAACTATTCAGAGCACATCAATACCTCCATCTAGTACAAGAAGATATCCTCTCATGGGCCAATATTCTTGCAGAACGATTTCAACACATATTGGAATCTGTGCCGTGATCCACTGCTGCGGTTCTGAAGGTCAAACGTGCTACTACAAGTGAGTCTCTAATAAAGTGGCCACTCACTGTACATCCGTATATTAGCAACTGTGCTTTCTTTTTTGTAACTGATGCTGTTTTAATATGTGGACCAGGCAACTACCTACATATCCCCCACTGATTATGCCACTAGTGCTCTAGCAAGGTCTAGGGCTATTAACTCTAGTGGATAAGGGCAGCCACCAGAAATGTTCTTCTTCCAGCAGTCCATTCACATGTCTCTGCTCTATTGGCTATAAGAATATTAGTTCATTGCTATTTAGCCTTTAGTCACAAGTTTATGTAGCCCCAAAATAAAGCTCCGCTTTAAGTCTTTGTATGACTGTCACATCGCCCATCCATCAAAAACCCTTTAATAATTAATATTTACTATGTGTTAAGAAATATTACATGGAGTGCACGTCCGCGCAGGAGAATAAGAAAGACAATAGACGAGAATGCTCCTTCCTCCCTCAGTCTGGAGCTGTAATAATAGTGATATTAGCTATCGTGATTTCCTTACTTTACTATTCTAAGTATTTCTGGCCAAATAACTTATTATCATTGACTTTTTCTTTTTGCTATAGTATAAGTGCCATTGATGCTACTGCATGTTTTTGAGCCATTGAGTAGGAAAGAGCAGGTAGATATGAGGTTCTTCAGTAGTTAAAAGGGGAAGGCTATGGAGAGAAGGCAATAAGGGAGGGGGAGCGAAGCAGAGTAGTGACGTGCTGCCTATTGCATTTGTTCCTCCGAGTCTTCAGCAGCCAGTCTCATCTCCTTTCTCTGCAGAGGCAAAGAATACCCACCCACCTAGAGAAATCCCTTATCCAAACTCATAATCTGCCCCCACCCACAAACTACCCCTTTTCCTCACCCACCCATCTTCTACCTGCTCCTCTCTACCTTCCGGCATGGCTGAAACCACTAAGACCCACGTTATCCTGCTGGCCTGCGGCAGCTTCAACCCTGTCACAAAAGGACACATTCAGATGTTTGGTGAGTCCGTTAACAGACACGTTCACCTATCTGTATGTTTTTTTCTAATCTATCGTCCTTCATTGACTCTACAGTCCTCCATCTTCCACATTCTGCTTCCCTCTAGGTCATCTGCATCCTCTTTTCTTCTCATTAGGTGTCCATCTCTCCTGCCCTTCCGTCGGTCTTGCCAATCCAATTTTTCCATTGCGTCTGCCTTGTTGGCATTGCTCCATAATGGAGATTGCAGAGTCAACAGATCCCCCTAACCACATTTCCTTGATCTATCAATTAGACTGTCCTACATATGAACCTATAAAATGATGCCAGCCCCATTATTTAATGCCGGGTGTGTTTTGTGAAGATGGCTCAATGGATGGGCTTGTGATGTACACAATTGCTTGAAACTCCGTCTATGCATGAAATGGTTAATACGGTCGTGGGTAAGAGCTAACGGCTCTCCGTGTGTTTCCAAGGCAGACAGTGTATAAAGGAAGCTATTCTGTGCCATGATAAATTTATGCATAATTAGGATCCACAACAAAGAGACCCTCTAGCTTAAGGGGGGAACTTCAGATGGGCGAAAATTGTTAGTCTCTACGGGTTCGGCGGATAGGGTTTAATGCATATATTTATGATGTGAGATTATTTGTTCTACCAAGATATTTATCATTCTGTCAAGTGGAATGGTGTCTATCAGTATGACTGAATTATAGAGCTTCAGTGGCATTTGGGCATTACCCAACTGTGTCGTTGTATGAGATCCCAATGCAGTGGGTGAAATGTGTCGGGTTGTGACCCTAGTTGGAACAATTTTCATTTTATTACAGCAATATTAATATAATAATATAGTAATAATGATAATAGTAATATCCTAGTACTGAAAGAAGAATTTACATGTCTCGTGAGTTCAGAATGCAAAATTAAGTGAACCCCAGAGGTCTCAGCTGTGGTAGGAAATCAAATGTCACCTCCTGCTGTGAGAAGATGACAATAAAATTACAATTTTGACTTTAGCAATTGTCAAGAGACAAGAGTCACGCTGTATTATTACATGTGCTGTATTTAACTCATTTCTAAAGAACATGCTGCCTTTCATCTAGGCTGAAGTCAATGAAACGTTAACATTTTTTATATCAGTGTTCATTAAAAAAAATAATTGCAGTACAGCAAATGGTTAACACCCCCGAGGAGACGGGCTCTTTGTGAGGATATATTACTGGTTATTCTTGATTCTGTTTAGAAATTCATAGATTTAAGACATAAGATAATTGGGTGGGGGAGGTGGAAAAGTTCTTATGGTCCAGTTGGAGGAGATGTGTGGGTCAGGGGTTCTCCTTCCTTACTGGACATATGAGCTGAGTTTTATTAGATGGGGATTTGATGGTTATGAAGGAGTTGGTAAGATAAGGAGCTTCAGTTCTCCAAGTCTGATATCTCCTATGTTGGGTCTCATGCGTTTAAAGCTCCACTTTTGATAAGCATTGACATCAGCAAAACTAAAATGTTGCATTTTGTAATAAAGTTTTGTTACTTTTTTTGCTGTTTTTAAGTACATTTCCAATCTGTGCTATGTCGAAAAAAAACTTTGTCGTGACTCAGAGACGATCAATAAGCTGCTTGTTACGTCTGAGCTGAGTGCCAAAACGCCTCCTTTTAATTGGACATAACAGTTGTCCAAAGGACAGATAAACACACTAGCAATAACTTGGAGAACAAAAGGGTTTATAACAAAACGAAACTATGAGGAAAAGGAATCTCACCCTGTCAAACTAATATGGGAAAACCCTCCCTAGAGAGGGGGCCTCACCTCCGGAAACTTGGGACCTACCTAGTCTATCCCTAGATGGTGATACAGGAGGTACCAATTGTCAAATTAAATATACAAACACAAAGCCAGATAGCATAACAATGCAAAAGCCCAAATAAAGATGGAAACAGCAGAAGGAACTAAGAAACACTTGACCAGAACTCCATCTGAGCAAATAAATAATTGGTGCCCTCTTAAAGGAGGGTCCAGAATATAGCACTGTAGCTTTTGATTGGTCGGCCGGGGAACCACTTCCCTGCCAACCAATCACTCCATATACCAAGTGAGGAATGTCCTGGTTGGCGGCCAGCACCGCAAGGATTACATGGACTGTGACTGACACCCTAATGTTACCCTGGACCCAATCTCGAGATATCATTGGCATGATGCAACACTACTATTGGTGGATCTGTTATTTTTTTTATCTATCTCTACTCTGAGTGCAGATTGGAGTTTTTCTGTGAAAGAGGTAGTTAACTTTCTGATAGTTTCTAGAAAACAACTCATTTTACTACACTTTACAAGAGTAGTATGCAATGAAGCAAAAAGACTACCTCTTCCAGTTGACCACTGTATATCCACTATTGGCGGAAAGTGAAGCAAAAAACAAAAGTAAAGAACTTGAAGTACAGAAACTTCAGACCTTTAATCATTTTAGTCCCTACTTCCATGCTGATTAATTTTGTAAGAAATACTGATATAAAATTAAGGAAACATTTAGCTTCATAGTATAACGCCAAATCAGTAAAACATCAGGGATATCAATCTGACCAGCTAGGAGGCAGAAGCCATTGTGAATCAATTGCACTTGCTTTGGTACAAACGAAAATGGCAACAGGTGCACTGAAAATGCAAAAGCAAGGCAATCTCCAAAAGGGAATGGTTTTCTAACTGGTGGTCTCAGACAGTTACTCTCTCCATTTCTTTCTTGACTGATTCTTCTCTAGTTTGGCCATTTACTAGTGTCTTCCTCCCTACTGGTAGCTTGAGGCGGTACCCGGAGCCCAACCAGGTTGCCCAGGTAGTCCTAGGCTTCCAGAGTGGCAAATCCATATGTGTTGTCACGAGAAGGTTTGCTGTGTCTCCCAGCATAGTCTCAAGAGTATGGGGCAGATACCAAGACGCGGGCCATTACACAAAGACAGCTGGACATGTTCGTAGAAGGGCATCAACTCAGCATCAGGACCAACATGTACTCCTTTGTGTGAGAAGGACCAGCAGAAACACTGTCAGAGCACTATAAAATGTCCTCCAGCAGGCTACTGAGGGTGACATGAGGGCTCGACATCCTGCAGTGGGACCTGTGCTTACAGCCCAGCACAATATAACTAGAGAATTCCAGAATTGGCAGGGCCACCACTGGTGCTCTGTTCTCTGCACAGATGGGAGCAGTTTCACACTGAGATGATGTGACAGACATGAAAGAGGTTGGAGAAGCCATGGTGAATGTTATGCTACCTGCAACATTATCCAGCATGAAGAGTTTGGCAGTGGGTCAGTTATGGTCAGGGGAGGCATATCCATGGTGGGTGGCACAAACCTCCACATCATAGTCAATGATACCTTGACTGCTGTTAGGTACTGGGATGAAATTCTCAGACTTATTGTCAGATCTTATGCTGTTGCAGTGGGCCCCGGTTCCTCCTGCTACAGGACAATGCTTAGCCTTATGTAGCCAGAGTGTGTAGGCTGTTCCTGGATGATGAAGGCATTGAAGCCATTAACTGGCCCCTACATTTCTTGGACCTGAATCCAATTGAGAACTTCTGGGACATTCTGCATTCATGCATCTGATGCCACCAGGTAGCGCAACAAACTATCCAGAAGCTCATTAACACCCTGATCCAGGTCTAGTAGGAGATCCGCAGGACACCTCCACCATCTCATGAGGAGTATGACCAAACATTATCACCAGTGCATATAGGCATATGAGGGACATACACACAACCAAGTCACAGTTGCAGTGTTGAAATTCACACAAATTAAATTTCTGGGTGATTTAGAATCCCGCCCTCAATTGTTTGATGGTTTTGATTTCCATTGACCATTGATACATCAGATTGTTCTCCACTTGAATCTTTCACTCATCGAGATCCGATGTGTGATTTAAGTGTTCCCTTAATTTTTGTGAGTCTATATGAATCTTCATGCACATTTTGTTCATTTTGAACACTTACCTACCAACGAAGTGACATCATTCTGGGGGCCTCCTACACAAACTTTGTATTTGTATAACAGACAGCTCATATGTTCCTCTGCATCGCCTACATATGGCAATAATAATGGAAAGGACCTGGCACTACTATATAGAACATGCATGAGTGGGAGAGGTGTCAAGACGTTCGCGCCACCCTCAAACTATATCTCTTGTGTTCAGCAAAAATGTTTGTTTCAAAACAAGTGATGTCAAATAACATTTTACTCAGAAACTGCAAAAGAATACAACAAGTGATCAATAAATCTACACCGCTCTATTAGCAACCCCAGTCTTCTCACAATTGTATGGAAATTAGAAACATGACTCCGGTGCGAAACATGAAATCAGGTGAGCAAGTTTTCAAGTGGAACCCATTCAGTGTCACATTCTATATTGGAATGAGAAAATGGAGTTTTCTGACTGAGTTTTAATACAGCATGGCCATTGGTGCCAGTCTTACCAGGGGCAGTATTTCAAAAACTGCAAACTTTGAGGAGTTTCTCATGCATCACTGCCAAGAGTATATTGAGAATGGGGTGTGAGCAAAAACATGCAGCAAAAGGTGATCCTGTGGACGTTAAGAACTTGTCTACGAAATGGTTCAGAAGAGGCTGTCAAGAATTGTGCTGATAAACAGAAGATACACAGTCAAGCCAATTGCAGCTGAGTACAAAGCTCTCACTCACGACTGGAAAGTTGCAGGTTCAATCCCTGGTTAAGGTAGCCGGCTCAAGGTTGACTCAGCCTTCCATCCTTCTGAGATCGGTAAAATGAGTACCCAGCTTGCTGGGGGGTAAAAAGATGACTGGGGAACGCAATGGCAAACCACCCTATAAAAATAGTCTGCCAAGAAAACATCACGATGTGATGTCACCTGAGGGGTTAGTCATGACTCAGTGCTTGTTCCAGGGGACTTTACCTTTACCTACAAAGCTCAAGCTTTAACTAAAGTGTTGAAATTCACTAGTATAATCAGATATAGCACAGATGGCTATAATAGCAGACGACCAATTACAGCGTTACTACTTTCTAAGAGAAATGGAAAGGCGAGACTCCAGTGGGCAAAACAGTGCAAAAATTGAATCTCTGAACAGTGGAAAAACATCACCTGGTCAAAATAATCCAGATTGGGAGGCTCAGAATTTGGTGCAAGCAGCATGAACCCTTCCTGTCAGCTGTTCAGATCATGTCAGTACTTCCATCTAATTTGTGACAACTGCAAAAAACTATCCTGCCTACATGGGCCACTATTCCTGCAGAACAATTCCAACACCTAGTGGAATCTATGAGATTCTGAAGGCCACATAGGTCCTGCACACTACTAGATGAGTGTTTCTAATAAAGTGGCCCATTCAATGTACATTTTCATTAAAAGCTTTAATTCTTTACCATCCTGGTTTTTTTTGTAATGCATTCACCAGTTTCACTTATAGATTCAATGTTAATTGTTTTCTCTATAAGATCCAATAACTTTGTATTCTGCTGTATTTTTGACCTTTGTGTAGTATGGGCTATTTGGGAGACATTGTCTGCATTGCACTTCCTGATTCATACCGTTTTCTATGACTACTTAATGGTGTTGTACCAACTGAACAACCACTTTTCTAATTGAGGACTTGCTGGCGATCAGATGATTTCAGAAGTGCTGGCATCTGAAACCCTTGGTGATCAACTGTTATTGGCCGTCATTCCAGAAGAAATGTCATATTACATGGTGCCTGTGTGGTAATTGATGGTCTTGCTGGGTCCTTCAGAACAGGATACTTTGGCTAAAAGAGGAATATCCTAACAGGGTTGACTTTCATAAACCCTATAGGACGGTGTTTCTCAACTCCAGTCCTCAGATCCCCAACAGGTCATGTTTTCAGGATTTCCTCAGTATTGCACAGGGGATGTAATTATTGTCGGTGGCTCACACATTGCCACAGGTGTTCTTACCATAGGATATCCTGAAGACATGACCTGTTGGTAGTCCCTGAGGACTAGAGTTGAGAAATACTGCTATAGGACATATGGGCAGGGGTTGTCCTAATGGGATAACCTGCACTGGGAGGAAATCGGCATAACAGATTTATATGTCATGCACAGTAAGTGGGAGATGCAATCCCTATGTGAACTGTAAAACCTCCCATTAGTGGTTGTCACCTTTGGAAACTCAACATCTGTTAAATTAAGATGAATCAGATCAAGCTGTTTATACTGTTTAAAGATTTCACACAAGTAGACAATTTAGGGATATAAAGACATTTTCTAAGAATAGGAAAACTTCTGAAGCTCCCTTTTATTTAGGCATACCATTGAAGTTCTGCTCTGATCCGACACTGCTTGCCTCCATTGATGCGGGCCTCTCGTTGTTTGGTGTGATGGTGAGTCATCCATAATGATGTAATGTCACAGTCACTAAGCATGAAATATCAGTGTAACCACCAATATTAGATCACCACGGTCTTGTAATATAACATTCTTGTGGGCGACACGTCATTGAAACTAAATCTAAACACTAGAGAGATCATATTGCTAAAATTTGCTAGAAATGCTTGATTGTTAGGGATCCAATCTCTAGGATACCAACTTTTAGCTAAAAGGAATGAGCTGCCGCACACATCTAGACTGTACATTGATTTATTTGTAGGATATAAGGTCTACAATAGGCAGACTGATTATCTTCCAAGACGAGCACAACCAGTGGGGCACAGCACTTGGACGATCTTACGTTGGTTGTAGTGGGCTGTAATGCTATTGTCTTATCGGTTAATATAAAACATTCCAGGATGTTTAGTTGGTTAATAAAAATAGCAACATTGCCTCAATGGGTTTGTCTATAATATCACTGGTGCTACTTGTGGTAATAAATAATATCCCTGGTGGTCAGGTGAACTAAAGAAACTTTCCGCTCTTGGACAAACAAAGAAGGCTGCACCACTTCTGTGACAATCTAAAGCCCATTTAGACACAAAGATTATCACTCAAAATTCGCTCAACATCCATCTTTCGAGCGATAATCATTGGGTGTAAATGTGCCCATCTTTCACTTTTCTGCTGAACAATGGATTTCAGTTTTGCATGAAATCCATCATTCAGCAAAACAGCTGATAAGAGGGACCGCACGCTGTGTTCTGCGCAGGGAGTGCTAATTACATTGTCTCAGCTGTCAGCCTTTGGCAGAACAAAGGGAATTTATTCAGAGAACAGCAGGTGGTCTGTTCTCTGAATACAGCTCCCTGAGGCTCACAAGCTACTAATTGGTACTAATAGGCATTACTACCAAGCAGTAGTTTATGCAAAATAATCTTCCTGGATCGATTTTCAGTCTTTCTGTCTTGGGACCAGATGGAGAATGAGGTATATTACCTGCAGTTGTTCTTCTCTGCCATCCATCTAATCCAAAGTTCCCAGTCCCGTATTCAACCATTCAAGATGTCCGATGCAATCTTCAGACGACCTAATCCTCCAGTGTGCATTGGTATTGTTAGACTACCGAAGAACTATACCTGCTTTCTGATTGGCTATTGCTGCTCACATGATCAGTGCTGGCCAAACAGAGAGCAGTGTATAATGTGCATTAAGTAGTTAGGAAATTGCAGCAGACACCTTGGATGTCCAATAACAGGACCGGTGGATCAGAAAGGCAACAGAGAAGAACAAATGCAGGTAATACTGTTTATTCCTTGCCCCCCGATCTCAGTACAGAACTTTGTACCAAAACCGGAGGGTCGCTATAACTACTCAAACTCCAATAATGTTTTACAGAATTAATAACCAGGGAAATCATTTGTTAACAAAACACCCAGGGACCAAAAAAGTTATGCTAGCCTCTAGACCACCAGGGGCATTATAGTTTGTTACTTGAGGTAACCTCCAAAAACTCAGCTCCATCATCACTTTACTGTATGTTGAGATAATATATATAGCTGCTGAATATGTGCCCACTACCAGGGGCTTAGCTATAGAGGGTGCAGAGGTTGCAGTTGCTCCTGGCCTCTTGACCCCCTGGGAGACAAAAGATCCTATATAAGGAGTCCAGTGCTATAAATGAAATGTTATAGCTGGAGGACTATGGAAAATATATATTTAGGGCCCAGAGGCTTCCGGTTTTGCCTCTGTCTGTGGCTGTCAGATACAGTAAATAATTGCCCATCAAATGCTGAAACTCTTGAATACGTCTCCATAATGAAGACCAAGATAAATCTAATGAGTAGCTGAGTGGCATCTTATTGGATTTAGGTTAATAATCTGAAGACCTTGAGGGGTTTTGCCGGAGAGCATCAGTTTTCTATTTCTGGAGCTCTGGAGTTTATTTTATTTAGTCACCTATTAGCTTTATAAGCTCTTCTTCTCTCGACCTAGGTGCTAATGCAAACTAAATGCATCATTCTGGGTATCAGGCTTCCTATGTCTAATGCAATGTATAGCTCTGCAATAATATACATGTTCAACTGATTCCTGTCAAATGTGCATGTTGACTCCATACAAGAGGAGGATCAGCTGCTAGTAAAGAAATGAAGATTGGCATCCAGCACTGATGACTGAGCTTTCAGATTGTTGGCAGATTTCCCTGAGAATTCTATGATCTGACAAAGAAAAACTCATGTACATGGGCAGCCAGGGGCTGATTGATAGTGAACTGGGTCACACTGAAGGTGATGTTGCCTTTACTAACCACTATAGCCAGGCCCTCTGTCCATGGGCCCTCAGCAATTCCCTAATGCTTGACTTGTCAGTATGTAGCTGTAGGCAGCTTATCTATTTTTATTTAAACTTTTTTTTTTATTAAAGGGGTTATCCCAAAATCTAAAGTTATCACCCCTCACCCCCCGATCCACAGGATAGGGGATAATCTTATGATGAGTGAGGGTCTCACTCCCCCACCAATCTCATAAATGGGGGTTTTGTTTCCTTCCTTTTGCTCACTGTAGACTTATTGTACCTCCCACAGTTGGGAGAAGGTTGAATGGAGTGGCAGTCGCACAAGTGTGGTGTCGCTCAATTCACTTTCAGTGGGACTACTGGAGATAGCTGAATACAAGGAGCCAAGAATTTCCATGAACTACACTGAAATGAATGGAGCGGCAGCCACACATATGCGGCCAGTGCTCGGTTGACTAGAAGAGGGGGAAGGAGGGCCACAGGACCTTCGTTCTCAAAATCAGTGGATATCTCAGTGATGAGACTTTTTCCAATCTTAAAGTTATCCCTATCCTGTGTATAGGGGATAACTTTAGATTTTGGGATAACCCCTTTAATCTCCCGTAGAAGTGCACATAAGGGTGTGGATATCTTCCAAACCTACTTTCCATAGCCCCTGGCTACCATGTAAATCTGCAATGTTACGACGGCTTATACTTTGACAAAACCTGGTATCCTAGTGCAACTCTCCCATGAAAGCCGTGAGACAATAGGATGAAATATCCAACTTCTCTTTTATTTTTGAATTAAAAGCTAGCTAAAGATATGCATTTCAGGGTAAACCCCTTCATCAGTCAAACTGGGAAAAATATCACTCTTGGGCCTGCAGAAATATGGACCCAAAAGTGCTGGTGACACCAGAAGCGGAGAGGACTCAGGCTGTAACACTAGAAGTGGAAGACTTCTGCTTCTCCTGGTGTCACAGCCCAAGTCCTCTCCACTCCTGCTGTGACCAGAACTTTTGGGTCCATATTTCTGCAGTCCATATGGAGGCTTTTGTAATTGCAGTTATTACCTGCTTGACTTTGTTATGGTATAGATCGAGGATCATGAGTAATTTTTTAATTTCAAACCACATGATATAAAAAATGCAAGACCTGTGTGTCTGCTTGAAATAATTGCCTTGTCTATTGATGGCTTCTGTCCAGTCTAGCAAAATAATGATTGACACGGCTGCTTCCCTTGAGGATCCAAAGCTCCTCGATTCCCAGCATCAGGCGGCATCTTCATGTTATTGAACATCTCCCCAGCCGGCCTCTGCGGAAAAAAAAACTACATTTGCTTATGCCTTCTCAATAATCCCAATTGCTTGTGCTCTTTGGTTTAGTAATCTGATGCATGCAACATAAAAATATTGAATGTCAGTCCATGGCAGGGTGCGTCTAAAATTAATCCTGCAGATTCAGGGAATATTTCTATGGAGGTATCAGGTTAAATAGTGAGGAACAAATATTCAATTCTAATGCAGCAACTTACTGGGCTGCTAAACTGATTCCAGAGCTGATGCCTATGTCTCATGCATGTGTCTATGAAGATATCGCCGGCACTGACCTAGAGCCGGACACTCAACAAAGTTTAGTGAAAGTTCTCTTAGCTGGGCCTGCGGTCAGGACAAAGTTTGAGCTCAACACCCACAGTAAGGCCTTAGTCAGACGGGCGTATTTTCGCCCGATTTGCGCATGCGCATGCGTCCGGCGATTTTATAAAACCATTGCTTTGCAATGGTATCGGACACATGAGCGCTTTTTATGCGCTCGTCCTATAAATTATAGAACAGAAATCGCAGATTGCACCTATTTGCGATCTGCGATTCCTGTTCTCTTCTCTATATGCGCTCAATGGGGCCGGCGGCAGCAGCTCTGACCCCATTGAGAACATATAGAAGACAAATCCTTCTTCTCTGCCACAGCTGTAACAGCTGTGGCAGAGAAGAACAATGTTTGCCCATTGAATTCAATGAAGCCGGCAATACAGCCGACTCCATTGAAAGCAATGGGCTGCCGGCGTGCGCGGGATGAATTGTCAGGAAGGGCTTATATATTTAAGCCCTTCCCGACAATTCATCCCACACTCGCCCGCAGCGCATTGCTTTCAATGGAGCGGGCTGTATTGCCGGCTCCATTGAATGCAATGCGCTGGACAGCTCCGGCCCGTTTCTAATGAAACGCGGCTAGGAGCAGATTTTCGGGCGATTTTCGGGCACCGGTCACGCGATTTGCGGATGCGCATCCGTCATGCGATCCGCAAATCGCGCGAAAAAACGCCCGTCTGACTAAGGCCTAAAGCTGTTGCCTTGCTAAAGGGGTTTTTCCAGCTCTAAGGCCGCCTGCACACGAGCGAGTCGGATCCGGCGGCGAGAATTCTCGCCGCGGGACCCGACCCGAGAGCCTGCAGAGACGAGCGCGTACTCACCCACGCCTGGCGGCCCCGGCTCTTTCATGTGCCGGCTGCGGCGCAGCCGGCGCATGCGCAGACCGGAGCCGGCGGCCGGGTGAGTGCGTGCCCCGCACAAAAATAGGACATGCCGCGGTTTGTTTGCCGCGCGACATTTCGCACGGCCAAACCGCGGCCGTCTGCATAGGAGTGCGTATTGTAATGCACTCCTATGCAAACTTTCAGTGGCGGAAATCCCGCGGGAAATACCGCCGCGGGATTTCCGCCCGCGTGCAGGCGGCCTTAGTTATAGATAACCTATCTGCTGCTTGGGACGCCATCAATCAGCTGTCCAAATCACTATATTAGGGCTTATTCAGACGACCGTATATCGGCCAGGTATTCACGCCTGGCCGATATACGGTGTCCCTCTCTGCAGAACGAGGAGGTTGGAAGAGCCGGGAGCAGTGCACTGAGCTCCCGCCCCCTCTCCGCCTCTCGGCACTATTTGCAATGGGAGGGGCGGGACGAGGGCAGAGCTAGGTCGTGGAACTTAGCTCTGCCCGCTCTCATTGCAAATAGTGCAGAGGGGCGGAGAGGAGGCAGAGAGGGGGCGGCAGCTCAGTGCACTGCTCCCGGCTCTTCCAGCCTCCTCCCCCTGCAGACAGGGACGCCGTATAGCCGGCCGATATACGGTCATCTGAATAAGCCCTTAGATATATTAAGTCTTGAATCTTAAATTTTCAAAAGCCATAACCTTTTTATTTTTCCGTTGATATGGCCGTATGAGGGCTTGTTTTTGAATGGCAAACTGTAGTTTTTATTGGGAACCATTTTTGGGTACATATATTGTAAAACTTTTATTAATTTGTTTTGGAGACCAGGGATAAAAAGCACAGCAATTCTGCCAGTGTTTTTTTTTAAATTTTATTTACAGGGTTAATCATGTAGCATAAATGACATGATCATTTTTTTTACTGCGGGCTAATATTGTTTTTGGTTTTTTTTCTCCACCTTTGCACAATAAAAACCTTTTTTCTTTTAGTTTTTTTTTTTAAATGGTTGGATTCAAAGTCCCTTAGCTTTTTTTATTTTTCCATGGATTTTGGGCTACATATGGCTTTTTTTGATCACTTTTATTGCGTTTTTTGGGGAGACAAAATGAACAAAATAAAAATTTTGCCTCTGTGTTATAGTTTTTTTTAAAATTTTTTACTGTGCAAGATAAACAATGTGTTCAATTTATTGTACAGATCGTTACAGATGCGATGATACCAAATATGTGTGATATTTTAACTTTTTTAAAATTTTCTGTATACAAACAGAAAACAACGCAAAAAAGTTTTGTTTATGTGTTTTTGTACACTATTTTTATTTATTTATTCATTTTACATATTTTATATCCCTGTGGGGGACTTGAGCCATAAAAACGATGATCGATATATTAATGCACTGCAATACATTTCTACTGCAATGCCTTATTGCTTACAACTGCGATCATAGGCAGGTCGGGACACCAGTGTCTAGCGAACGGTTACATTGATCGCTGCATGTAGAGGGTCAACAGTGGGGATCGCTGTACTCATCAATCCCCATTGTTGCAGCGGGAGGCCAGCTATCAGTCACAGCCAGCTCCCACTGTGGAATGGTGCGGGCTCCCTTCTGTCTGTGTGCTGTCCATGTATTTCAAGGACAACACATCACCTTTTATAACCTATAAGGCATCTTGGAGAGCTAACCACTGATCTTGCGTGGATGCAGACCTGCTCAAACCTTTCTGTCTCTTCATGTAATCCCACAAGGATGATGAGATCCGGGCTCTGTGGGGTCATATCACTTCCAGGACTCCTTGTTCTTCTTTATGCTGAATATGACTGTTAATGACATTGGCTGGATGTTTGGGGTTGTTGCCCTGCCGCAGAATACATTTAAAGTCAATCAGGCGCCTTCTACTAAAAAAAGTTCTTACTTTACAGCACACTTGCCTAAAACTTTTACAAAGTGCTGTATATATATTGTAAGGGCATGTTTATTAGACATCTGGCAGAGGTCTGACGCCTTCTTATCATTGAAGACCCTATGATGAATTAATAATGAGTCTGAGCATGTTCCTCCAGTGCAGGTCCGGTTTCATTATTTATTAATAGCAAATTATGTTACTCTAACGTCACCGCTTGAATCCGCCAGCAGGAGAAATGACTACATTGCATGAGATACAATTGCAGCTGAAGGATAGATGAAAATAACCAGATCTGCCTTCTTTTACATATATTTCATCATTATTATTCTTTAATTAGACAAATTCCCTGAAATGGGACGCATTCAAGGAACATGAAATTGTATTCAACCAAGAGGAAGTGCAGCCATATTAGTGGATCAGAAAGTCATGGGATCACACTACACATTGACTGACGACTTCATTAGAGATACCCATCTAGTAGGGCATTGGATCCTCTTTGGCCTTCAGAACGAAAGCCTGTAATGCTCACATCTAAGGTCCATGGTGCATAAAAAGATAGGACCTGACCTATCTTTGGTGCGAGCTGCGCAGAAGTTTCCATAGACTTCTAGGAGAGCTGGATAAGATGCACCTCCCAATTGTGTGAACAGGCAATTTCACAGCTAATTAAGCTCAAGACTTAATAGCTGAAAAACACGTGTTCACATGATTTTTAGTACAGTATAGTGACAATCTTTTCATGCCCCTATACTGCGCTAAAACCCGGCTTGTCTGAATGAGTCCTTATGCATGCACAAAAACACGCATCTGTTGTGAGAACCAATGCATTCCCTATGGTGTGTTCACATGTCCGTGTTTTACAGGCGTGCGCCCGTAAAGATAGGACATGCGTGCACCATAGGGAATACACGCATTGCCTTCAATGGAGCCGTGGCTGCTGATGGCGGCTTCATTGAAGGCAATGGACTGCAGGCACTCCTAAAGTGATTTTTCAGGGAAGAGCTTTAAGGATAAGCTCTTCCCTGAAAATAATCCCTTTTAGTGTAAAAAAAATTACATATATACTTACCTGTCCGCCACTGCCGTGTTCCCCACGGAGATAAAGAACACATCTGCGGGGAATAAAGAATTCCCTACCACAACTGTTACAGATGACAGCTGCACTAGAGGATCCAGCTGCCGTCACCCCGTAATTGCTTTAAATATAAGCCCTTCCCTGAAAGACAAGCCAAAGTAGTGTAAAAACACATACTCACCTTTCTTCAGCTGCCGGGGCTCAGCCGCATCCTGTCAGCGCTGTCCCCGCTCTGCAATGAAGTTCTTTCAGCAGCGGGGAATTAAAATATCGCAGTGTCCATGTGCTACTCTCCATTTTCTATGTGTTAAACACTGGAAATACGCATTCGTAATACACGGTGACAATGTGCCCGTCTGAATGAGCCCTGAGACAGCAATGACAATTAAGCTGATCGTCTGCTGTTATAACCCATCCATGCTAAGGAACAATGAGTTGTGCATTCGGACACGTTAGTTACAGCACCAGTGGTATATTCGGAGGCAATTTGCTAGACTGTGCTCCACCTGTTCATTAGAATGACTCTTGCCATCTGTCAGGCAGACGGATGTGGGTACGGCTTGCCATACACAGGTTTGGCTGTGGGCTAACTAAGGTGGCAACACCTGGAGAACCCCGATTTTCATGCTTAACCCCTCTAAGTAGTATACCAGCTTTGTGTCGGGGTCTCCAAGATGTTACACGCATGGATAGTCCTGGTTGTGTGGCCGCTGATGATGCATTGTGCCAAGGCGCGGTACCTGAAAGTCTGAACAGGTGCGTCGTGAAGAGACAGACTTGAGTCAGGGCTGAGAGCACAGGTGTGTAGACATAGTCCAGGCCCTAGGTCAGGGCAGGTAGCAGACTAAAGGATGTTTAATGACCTAACAGATATTTAATATTTGCATTATATCATCCATGTATTTGCTAATAGACATTAAGATCCCTCCTCATAACTTCTGGATGGTTGCTGTTTTTACTTTTCCACGGTGCTGTTAATATGTCATTCTGGCATACCAGAAAGTTTCAGCCCTTTAATGATGTTTGATTTTCTCCCTTGTGCCCTTCATTTGGTGTCATATGATTTAATCATCAACTATTCCAGTAATTTCTAGTGCCTAGTACAAGCCCTGAATGATGGGCTAGCCGGTCACAGAGAACGGGATGTAACTGTTATCTACCCTTGACTTCCAGGACTATTGTTTCTTCATGAAAGAGTAACTAAACTCTATTAATCCACAAGACAATGGTCTGGCATTACTACTGAGCAGGTATTCAATATAAGTGTCACAATGCACGTCACAAGGCCATTAGTGGATTTATATCAATCGGCAGCGGATGCAGTTAAGGTGCATTCAGTGAAAAAACACAACTGGACCTCATCAGGCTAAATGTCCCATACCCATGTGTACATGCCCTGCAAAAAGTACAGTAACATACGCTGATACGCATGCAAAAGCACCTCGCTCACAGCACAAATGCGATGCGCTTAAGCAAGAGTTTTTGCGCATATGCTCATGTGAACGGGCTCTACATGCCAGCAACTGTCTGAATGACAAACAAGAATCTTCACTTTTGTTTGTCATTCATTTTCAGCTGTTGAGTGGATCACTTCTTCTACCGTTGGCAAAGGAAGAGTAGATCTCCTTGTGTGTGATCCTCCCACCAGACCTCTAGAGATCCAGGTTGATTGGGTTTCCCTAGGAGTTTTTACAGCATCCTGTTAGATCCATCTTTTCTAGATGACACGGTTAGAGAGCATCACTAATACATGGGATATTTTTCTGCTATCACGGTGTTCGCATTAGTGTAACATGTGACGCTCCGTGTAGATACAGATACGGGGAGACAGTTTCCAAGCAACACCGGCCGTAACTAGCCGAGGGCACTGTCAATGTGGAGGTGGATATATGGATGGAATATTTACTGGCTACTTGGTATCATTACTCATTACACAGCTGGGACTTGGGATTCTTAATTCGTCTGACTTTAACCTGCTACATTGTAACATTGTCTTACTGTTGTGTGAAGGGAAGAGCTTTCTATATTCTTCTGTTGTCATGTTATTCTTACTGCTGGCACAAACCTCATAAATTGATTTATTGATCAGCTCTGTGTAACTCTGTCTTAATTTCCTATGTGCTGATCTATATGGTCAGGAAGAAAGCAGTAGAGGGTTTTGCTAACACACCTGGGTGAACAATTGGTGACCCCCCCCCCCCCCCCTCCTTCCTGTCTTCTAATGGACTTGCTGGTAAAACTGTGCAAGGAAAAGCTAGAAAAATGTGGATCTCCCGCTGTGAGCTATAGAGATATAGTCTATTAGTACAATCCAATGTGTGGAGGTATTGATGGGGATTGGGAGATGGCGCTGCCGGCTCAGAGCAAACACAGAACTGGCAAAAAGGGAGCGTGATAGATTTTATTGTTTATCATTGGTCCTCTTCATTAACATTGTGCAATTATTGTTAAAATCGCTCAAAAAATGATCAAACTGTGACGATAATTGTCCAGTATAAATGAGCCTTTAATGGGTATATTCAGTCTAAGCACCAAGCTTTAAATATGGCCCCGCTCATGACATTATCAAAGCCTGAGGGCTCCTTCACACGAGCTTAATGCTCCGATAGCTGCGCTAAAACAGCATGGCTATCAAAGGGTTAAATTGCGCGAATGAAGAATAGCCACGACCACTTTTGTATTTTCAGCACGCATTTTGCTCGTGCAAAAAGAAAAAAAACACAACATGCTCTATTTTTCCACGTATTTGCACATTAAAGGTCACCATAGAAGTCAATGGGGGCGCGCAAATGTGTATGCAATGAGGTGCGTGAAACATTGCGTAATTGCACAGGAAAAAGAACACATCCGGAACTCATTAGGCATTTCAATCGGTGTATATTTATTTGCCACGTATAAATGAACGTGCCCTGTGGGCGCAAATACTGCAATAAAATATTCCAATGTGTGCGCAAAAAGCACACGCTCGCTACGCTCATGCGCATACAAATGTGTTTATGCCGTGTGAAGCCAGCCTTAGTCTTGTATTATGACACTGTACTAGAGATGAGCGAACGTACTCGGCCACCCCCCTTTTTCGCCCGAGTCCCGCGATTTTCGAGTACTTCCGTACTCAAGCGAAAAAATTCTGGGGGCACCGTGGGTGAGCGGGGGGTTGCAGCGGGGAGTGGGGGGGAGAGGTAGAGAGAGAGGGCTCCCCCCTGTTCCCCGCTGCTACCACCCGCGCCGCCACGCCTCCCCCCACCCCCCGGCGCCCCCCGAATCTTTTCACCCGAGTAGTGAAGTACTCGAAAATCGCGGTGCTCGATCGAGTAATTACTCGAAACGAGTACGTTCGCTCATCTCTACAATGTACCAATGACCCATGTGCGGTCACATCACTGTCATCCTGGCCCATTAGCGGTGATATCGTCTTCATTATCCCTGATCTGTGACATTGCTGTGTGCAACACGCATTTCCTAGGAATTCCCAGTATTTATTATCTATATTCTCCGTTCTTCTTGTTTTGCTGCACATTTAGTAAACTAATATATTCTGGAATATGAAGAAGATTTCTTGCTTGTGCAGAAAATAATACATCATTAGTATTAGCGGCACTTCAATGAGAAAGTTTAATGAAGATGCTAAAAGAGGTCGATAAAGAATTTATGTCTCTCTGTTTTAGGCGATTCCGCCAGAAAGTAGAAATATGGAATGTACGAATATTTATAGTGATTACAGATAATATCAAAGTAAAGGTTTTACATCAGAGGAAGGATTTACACACAGAGCATACAAGAACTGGAAAAATCGGAATATTTAGGATTTAAATATAATGTTACAGAGCTCCGACATGGAGCAGGAACACAAATACATGTCTTCACCTAATAATGGAATGTTAAATAGTCTTGTATAGAAAAGGTAAAATTATTTTGGAAGTGATACCTTAACCTTTTCCAATCCACTGTCTGACGTCTGAAGACATTATGATTTAAGGCTGTACAGCTCCGATGTTGGAAGACGTCCGTCGGGGTTCTCTTACTGTATATTGCCAGCCTCTCTGCTGTCGGAGCCTATCCACTGTGTTACCTCATGCAGTACTGGCTTTAGCCAGCAGATGACACCATTGTATAACAGCAGAAAAAGAGTAAGCCCCCTAGGAAAACCAGGATACAAATTGCATTGGCAATGGTTAATTGGTGAACCAGAGAAATTATATATGTAAGGGTAACTCTCTTTCTTTTTTCTGGCTGCCATAGTCTAAGGGAGCTTGTTGCATAACACATGAAGAGATAGGGCAAGACCTATCTTTTCATGCTCCATATAAAATATGCGGCCAAAAATGAGCGCTTGTGTTTATTTTTTCACATACTTATATTTTACACTGAAAAAAACGGTCCGCTAAATAAAGCCATTGAAATCCAGTGCTTTGCATGGTAGCATTTTAGGTGTGGATCCCAGCAGCTCTGTGCACCTTCTTAGAAATATACCCCAGATCTGACCTGGAGTAAATCCGTTGACCTAGGGTGGCCATGCCGTCTCCTGACAAGACACACCGACTTTTCAAAAAAGTGGTGAGGGTAGTGCAGAGAGCTAAAAAGTCAAATATTTTTGTGCAAATACCATTTAATGCTACTTATTGACACCAAAAAGTGGCATAAAATGTTTTTTAAATGTGCCCCACAGTGTTATTAATGTACATTTTAAGGCTGCATTTCTATTGACTGAGGCGCAGGGCCTACAGCTGAGGAGATGGCGGAGTAGCTGTTAGTGATGTCACAGTCACACTACGGTCTTCTCCCCTGATGGACACGTGCAACTCTTTGCTAAGGCTCTGACAGGCCTCTCCAGGCGATGCTGGTGGAAACTTCGGTAATTGTCACAGGTGACGCCACCGTTCCATCCACTGTGGTGAACTCTGACAATGGTGCAATAAATAGTCCACACACAGGGCTGCACTTGAAATAGACTAAATGGGAACGGTCAGTAAAGCCTTTCTTTACTGGAACGTCCAGCAGGGATAATATACAACAGTTCTTGCAATGGAGGATTGGCTTAGAGACAACTTCTATTTCTGAGGAGTCAGGAAGGCAATTCGGGGCATCTTGATACATAAAGTCCAAGTTATGTGTAGGATCACTCTCCTGGACAACTTCTCCCACTCTCACTCTCTACTGGGCAACACTCATTGTTTAGTTGTCTGTTATGGCACTCTCTCAATCCTTCCATAGTAATTTCAAGACTCTAGTCCAACTGGGGATAAAACGGGGTATTCTCCATTTCTTAGTAGATTGGATATTGCTCCGCATCCTCCATATTGGATAGGCCTGGGTGGGGCTGTCTCCTTTCTTTCACACTCCTCTCAAACAAACAGTAATCCATGGGTAGACATGCAGACTCACTCAATTACTGCGTAGACTGTCTGGACTGTCTGGCTGTAGAAGCAGTCTAGACTCACTGATTTACTTGCACACCTTGCAAATGCATATATCTTTCATACTCAAGTGACAACATGGGATACACACAAACTGTTACATTTCCCAGACATACCTAGACATTAACTTCTTAAATGTTGCAGCTGTGCAATACACATAAATCACTGATAGGATATTTAGGGACACAGCTATGGACATTTATTGACAGTTATGGAGGGGCCAGATATGTATATTTCGGGCCACTACACATCCACACGGGTGGCGTGATAAGGAAGCGAGAAAATCGCGATTACAAAGTCGCACATGGTGCTACAAAGTCGCGTGACTTTTCGAGAGGGGGGGGTTAAATATAAGCCTTACCCCAAAAATAAGCCCTAGCTGCAGTACACAAAAGAAAACATCACCGAAGAGGCGCTGTCAGCTCCGCGGTGTTTTCTCTTCTGAAGCTCCCTAGCACTCGTCTTCAGTCTTTTGCAAGCCCTTCCTGGATTGTAGGATCAAAATCCCCGCCTCCAGGAAAGGCTGGCTGTGATTGGTTCATGGACGCCGTGGCTAAGCCAATCATTGCTTGCGCTTGATGAACCAATCACAGCCATTCATTGATTCATTGAATGGCTGTGATTGGTTCCTTGAGGGCTGGCTCTGATTAGCTGAGCCACATGCTTGGGAACCAATCAGAGGCAGAACTTCTTGCAGGAAGGGATTTTCAAAGTCCCAACCAGGAAGCTCTGCAGGAGAACTTCAAGCAACCACTGGGAAGATTCAGGGGAGATGAACAGGTAGATGACAGCGCCAGAGAGGTGATGTATTCCTTTTTGGGTACCTGAGTCCAAAGCTGTGAAAATAAGACAGCTAGCTTTATTTAATAATAGTAGGCATTCTGACGATTTCTGTGATTCAAGGGATTTTCGGGCAGCATCATATTTTTTTGTTGATGACCAGCAGCCATCCATGTGAATGGCAGAAAATACGCGGCTAAAGTTCGGGACTCGATCGCGGCTATTCTTCATTCATACAATTTTATGTGAATTAGCAGGATTACTGTGATACCAAGTTTATATAGATTTATTTTTACTACATTAGCACAATAAAAACATGTTTTTAAAGAAAAACAAATAAATCTGCATGACCGCATTCTAGGATCCATAACATTTGCATCTATCCAGCAATGGAGCTCGGTTAAAGCTTGTTTTTTTATGGGAAGAACTGTAGTTCTTACTGGTCCCAGTTTGGGGTATATCTACCTTTTGGATTGCTTTTTATTGCATATTTTTAGGAGGCGAACAAAAGAAAGATAGCTATGCATGGCATTGCCTTTTTCATTATTTTTATGACGTTCACCGAGCCAGATAAATAACAATATTTTCATTGTTTGGGAGGTTATGAATGTGGTAATACCTAATATGTGTTTCCTTTTTTTAATTGTTTGATATTTTAGCCATATAAAAAAAAATTGTGGGGAAAAATTTGCATTTTTTTACATTTCTTTTCTAAATTAAACTTTGTTGAACTTTTTTGACACCATTTTTTATTTTTTAAAGATGTGATTGTTTGGTTGCTATCATAGCTCACTGTATTACTTATGTAGTGCATTCTACAATGCCTATGACATCAGCCTATTAAACCCTTCCAGAGGGGGGGTCTAATAGGCTAAATTACATAGCGGACACAAAGGCTTTTTCCAGGCTTTCAGTTGCCATGGGGACACATTGGTACTTTGTGATAGCATTGCAGGATGCTGATGGGTGACAGAAAGAGCCAGCTACCCATGTCATCTGCTTACATGCTGCAGTTGGTATTTATCGTGGCATGCAAGAGGTTAAACTGCCAGGATCTGAGGTTTCTCCATTCCTGGCAGTTAGAGTAGGAACCTGGCTGTTAGTAGTCAGTCAACCCATCGCCTTAAAAATGCTTATGTGCAGATTTAAAGCTCATTAGTCACTTCTGTAAAAAGGCGCATTGGCCGTCACTAAGGGGTTAAGCAGCCTTGAAAGCTTGTATATATATTTTTTCTAGTTAGCCAATAAAGGTTTCACCTCTAATAAAATACTAATACTTTCTGTCTTTTTGTACAAGAGTATTTCACATTACAGGGATCGTTCTGGCTAACATGTTAGACACTATTTTTGCTCTACATTTTCCCTTAATAAGAAAACCTTCAAGTCAGTAATAAGAGAACCCAGCTGGGAGCTGTCCAGCGTCCGGGTACTGAAAGTGTCTGCTGGTCCCTGCCAGATACTCATCACCATGGCACACATCTCTTATGCTTACACAACCCCAAATATGATACGTACCAGACAAAACAATACACTCACATTGTTATTAGATGGATGGATAGATAGATAGATAGATATGAGATAGATAGATAGGAGATAGATAGATAGATATGAGATAGATAGATAGATAGATAGATAGATAGATAGATAGATAGATAGATAGATAGATAGATAGATAGATAGATAGATACATAGATTATGAGATAGATAGATATGAGATAGATAGATAGATACATAGATTATGAGATAGATAGGAGATAGATATGAGATAGATAGATAGATATTAGATAGATATGAGATAGATAGATAGATATGAGATAGATATGAGATAAATAGATAGATATGAGATAAATAGATAGATAGATATGAGATAAATAGATAGATATGAGATAAATAGATAGATAGATAGATGATAGATAGATGATAGATAGATATGAGATAGATGATAGATAGATAATAGATAAATAGATATATATGAGATAGATAGATAGATATGAAACAAATATGAGATAGATGATTTATAGATAGGAAGATACAAGATAGATAGATATGAGATCGATAGATATGAGATCGATAGATATGAGATACATAGATAGATATGAAATAGATAGAAAGATACACGATAGATAGACATGAGTTCGATAGATAGATAGATATGAGATAGATAGATATGAAAAAGATATGAGATAGATAGATAGAGATGAAGGATAGATAGATAGATAGATAGATAGATAGATAGATAGATAGATAGATATGAGATAGATAGATAGATAGATATGAAACAAATATGAGATAAATAGATAGACAGATATGAAATAGATAGATAGATAAATAAATGAGCCACTGGAGTAAACAATGTATTAAATAACAACAAGCAGAAATCCTAATTAATGTGGAAGATGTAATTGAAAAAGTGTATACATTTTGATTATACAAATTATAAGGTCAGTTTGTTAAAACCGGCATACCTTTTTCAGCCAAACACAATAGTGAAGTAGTTCCCACAGGCTGGCGTACTATTACAGCACAGTGTTGGGGAAGGAAAAATCTAAATTTGATATAGTATCAATTGCAGCAACCTGCAGAATAAAGTTCTAACACTATTTACACCATACAGTGAATGCCCCTCTCCCTCCCCCCAAAAAAATTTAAGTTCTGCAACACAAAATACAAGTCCTGATGAAGAAAACAATCCCTCTTAGGGCTCTTTCACATGAGTGCATAAATGGTGCGTTTTTACGGCCGACCGATATATGTGGCCATCTGAGGCATTGGTTTCCAATGCATCAGTTCACAGGTATCACAGAAGGGGAAATAAAAAATTAAAAACAATCACAGAAAATGGCCGTTAATTACTGAGTAAGGAGTGCATACAGATGCATCCTCTCACCATGCAGGTAGCTGACTACCAAATGGAGGAGCCAATAACACCTGTGCAGGACGCCGATAAGAAAGCCACTCACACTGCCTCTTGATAATGAGGGGGGTGGCTCCTTGGCGTACACTCCCACACATAGTGGATACAGGGTGCCAGACCATTCTGATATATGTAGCTCACCATGCAGACCAGCAACCTATTAATGACGCCATGATAATTCGGTGGGTTGCCCTGCATTTCCAACAGTGAACCACATTGGTACTGCCACCCTGGGCTCCCCCTAGAGTCTTAAAGCCACACTGCATCTGAATGATAGATAATAAATGCAAGGCATTGGTTGGATGTTGGCCAAGATACATGAGCCCACTAACCACTTCACGGTTCCTTGCGTTGTAGTGGGTCCCTACACTAATATAAATGCATCACAAAAGGGGAAATTAAAAATTAAAAACAATCACAGGTATCAGTTCATAGACAGTCAATATATGGGGAGTAAATACTTCGGACTGTGAAAAATGAAACATACGCAAACTAAATACGCGCCGACGTACATGCAGCGGGCAAAAAGATAGTTCCGGAAGTATCTTTTGCCCAATATACAGTGACTACTTCCATAGACTCTTATGGGAGCTGGACAAAGACAGGGAGGGGGAGGCATTTTAGCAGCGGCCAACGCTGCGAAAAGCTTACAGGTGCCTCTATATAGGCATTGGAAGGCACCTCGAGGATTTTGGCAGAGCGAGGGTTTTCTGGGTGCAACATATTTCTTTGCTAAAAAACGTTGTTCCTGGTCGAGTAAATGGGCGAGAAAACCCTGGCCGTGAGCACAGAAAAAACAGCCGTTCATGCAGTTTGATGGAATGACCGAGAAAACGTAAAAACGCATATGGCCGGGTGAAAGAGCCCTTACTGTTATGTTGACGGTAAACTAAAAAAGTTCTGCCTTTTGAAATATGGAGCTGAAAAAAATGACACGTCATTAAGTAACCAAACTAGGTCATGTCCTTAAGGGGTTAAGTAGCTCCTGCTCATAAGGAGAGCAATTCTGATAATAACAGTAATTATATTTACTATGTGATTCCTTATATAAGGGTAGTTTGACCTAAGATTTACTTTAATTGGCTCATTATTGTTCCTCACTTTTAGAAGTCCTTATTGATAGGGCTTTGATGGTATCATCCTCCATCCGGGGCCCCGACTCTCCATTATAGGGCCCTCTTCTTTATAGCAATCAGACGACATTTATAGAAAAACAGACAGCATAACTAGTTGCATACAGTTCCCATGCGATGCTTGTTCTGCGGCTCCCACACATCTGAGGTCCGCCAGCTCAGTGATTCAGGTAGTTATCAACTGTTCACTGTTAATAGCCATATTTTAGGTGCTGCATAGGACACGACCCTTAATACAGGCTGTACATTAAACACTCTTGCATCACAAGAATAAACAAATGATGACATCTACCATTCTACTCTCTACATATATTGTTCTGGTCACTACCTGTACTACATGTCCTGTACTGCTATCTACCTGCACTACATGTCCTGTACTGCTATCTACCTGTACTACATGTACTATACTGCTCTCTACCAGTACTACATGTCCTGTACTGCTATCTACCTGTACTACATGTCCTGTACTGCTATCTACCTGTACTACATGTCCTGTACTGCTATCTACCTGCACTACATGTCCTGTACTGCTATCTACCTGTACTACATGTCCTGTACTGCTATCTACCTGTACTACATGTACTATACTGCTCTCTACCAGTACTACATGTCCTGTACTGCTATCTACCTGTACTACATGTCCTGTACTGCTATCTACCTGTACTACATGTCCTGTACTGCTATCTACCTGCACTACATGTCCTGTACTGCTATCTACCTGTACTACATGTACTATACTGCTCTCTACCAGTACTACATGTCCTGTACTGCTATCTACCTGTATTACATGTCCTGTACTGCTATCTACCACTATTACATGTCCTGTACTGCTATCTACCACTATTACATGTCCTGTACTGCTATCTACCTGTATTACATGTCCTGTACTGCTATCTACCACTATTACATGTCCTGTACTGCTATCTACCTGTACTACATGTCCTGTACTGCTCTCTACCAGTATTACATGTCCTGTATTGCTATCTACCTGTACTACATGTACTATACTGCTCTCTACCAGTATTACATGTCCTGTACTGCTATCTACCTGTATTACATGTCCTGTACTGCTATCTACCACTATTACATGTCCTGTACTGCTATCTACCTGCACTACATGTCCTGTACTGCTATCTACCTGTACTACATGTCCTATACTGCTATCTACCTGTACTACATGTACTGTACTGCTATCTACCTGTACTACATATCCTATACTGCTATCTACCTGTACTATATGTACTGTACTGCTATCTACCTTACTACATGTCCTGTACTGCTATCTACCTGTACTACATGTCATATACTGCTATCTACCTGTACTACATGTACTGTACTGCTATCTACCTTACTACATGTCCTGTACTGCTATCTACCTGTACTACATGTCATATACTGCTATCTACCTGTACTACATGTACTGTACTGCTATCTACCTGTACTACATATCCTATACTGCTATCTACCTGTACTATATGTACTGTACTGCTATCTACCTTACTACATGTCCTGTACTGCTATCTACCTGTACTACATGTCATATACTGCTATCTACCTGTACTACATGTCCTGTACTGCTATCTACCTGTACTATATGTACTGTACTGCTATCTACCTTACTACATGTCCTGTACTGCTATCTACCTGTACTACATGTCATATACTGCTATCTACCTGTACTACATGTACTGTACTGCTATCTACCAGTATTACATGTCCTATACTGCTATCTACCTGTATTAACTGTCCTGTACTGCTATCTACCTGTACTACATGTACTGTACTGCTATCTACATGTACTACATGTACTGTACTACTATCTACTTGTACTACATGTCCTGTACTACTATCTATCTGTACTACATGTCCTGTACTGCTATCTACCTGTATTACATGTCCTGTACTGCTATCTACATGTACTACATGTACTGTACTACTATCTACTTGTACTACATGTCCTGTACTACTATCTATCTGTACTACATGTCCTGTACTGCTATCTACCTGTACGACATGTCCTGTACTACTATCTACTTGTACTACATGTCCTGTACTGCTATCTACCTGTACTACATGTCATATACTGCTATCTACCTGTACTACATGTACTGTACTGCTATCTACCAGTATTACATGTCCTATACTGCTATCTACCTGTATTACATGTCCTGTACTGCTATCTACCTGTACTACATGTCCTGTAATGCTATCTACCTGTATTACATGTCCTGTACTGCTATCTACCTGTACTACATGTACTGTACTGCTATCTACATGTACTACATGTACTGTACTACTATCTACTTGTACTACATGTCCTGTACTACTATCTATCTGTACTACATGTCCTGTACTGCTATCTACCTGTATTACATGTCCTGTACTGCTATCTACATGTACTACATGTACTGTACTACTATCTACTTGTACTACATGTCCTGTACTACTATCTATCTGTACTACATGTCCTGTACTGCTATCTACCTGTACGACATGTCCTGTCCTGCTGTCTACCTGTATTACATGTCCTGTACTACTAATGTACTTGTACTACATGTACTGTACTGCTATCTACATGTACTACATGTCCTGTACTACTATCTACTTGTACTACATGTCCTGTACTGCTCTCTACCTGTACTACATGTCCTATACTGCTATCTACCTGTACAACATGTATTGTATTGCTGTCTGCTTGTACTACATGTACTGTACTGCTATATACCTGTACTACATGTCCTGTACTGCTATCTACCTGTGCTACATGTCCTGTACTGCTCTCTACGTGTACTACATGTTCTGTATAGATATCTACCTGTAGTACATGTCCTGTACTGCTCTCTACCTGTACTACATGTCCTGTACTGCTATCTACCTGTATTACATGTACTGTACTGCTATCTACCTGTATTACATGTCCTGTACTGCTATCTACCTGTACTACATGTATTTCACAGTTATCTACTTGTACTATGTGTCCTGTACTGCTATCTATCTGTGCTATATATACTGTACTGCTATCTACCTGTACTACATGTACTGTACTACTATCTACCTGTACTACATGTACTGTACTGCTATCTACCTGTACTACATGTACTGTACTACTATCTACCTGTACTACATGTACTGTACTGCCATCTACCTGTACTAAATGTTCTGTACTGCTATCTACCTGTACTACATGTATTTCACTGTTATCTACTTGTACTATGTGTCCTGTACTGCTATCTACCTGTGCTACATATACTGTACTGCTATCTACCTGTACTATGTGTCCTGTACTGTTTTCTACCTGAACTACATATCCTGTACTGCTATCTAACTGTACTACATGTACTGTACTATCTACCTGTACTACATGTACTGTACTACTATCTACCTGTACTACATGTACTGCCTGTTATCTACCTGTACTTCACGTAATGTACTACTGTCTACCTGTACTACATGTCCTGTACTGCTATCTACCTGTACTACATGTCTTGAACTGCTTTCTACCTGTACTGCATATACTGTACTACTATCTACCTTTATCACATGTGCTGTACTACTATCTACCATTATTACATGTCCTGTACTACTATCTACCTGTACTACATGTCCTGTACTGCTATCTACCTGTACTACATGAACTGTGCTACTATCTACCTGTACTACATGTACTGTACTGATATCTACTTGTATTACATGTCCTGTACTACTATCTACCTGTACTACATGTCCTGTACTACTATCTACCTGTACTACATGTCCTGTACTACTATCTACCTGTACTACATGAACTGTGCTACTATCTACCTGTACTACATGTCCTATATTGTTCTCTACCTGTACTACTTGTGCTGTACTGATATCTACCTGTACTACAGGTTCTGTATGGCTATCTACCTCTACTACGGTACATGTCCTGTTCTGTACTTCTCTCTGCCTATACAAGATGTGCTGTAGTGCTGTTTGCCTGTACTTTACTGCAATGCTGTCTACCTGTACTATATTTATGGTACTTCTCTCTACCTGTGCCAGAATGAACTGCTTCTTATTAGTTTCTCATATAAGTAAGGTCTTTAGGTACAATACAAATTTAGAACGGTCATCCAGGAACGAATTATTACTGTAACTTTGGGGGTTACTTGTGTACACTTTGGCATTACTATGAATCAATGTATGTATTGCACAAATATGATGGACATTTAATAGGTAAACAAATACAAGACCTTTCATATTATGCATACTACATACTATAACAATTCTTAGTGATCTGCTTTATCAGCTTATTGATCTTATGGGACCCTTTAAATAGGGAATTACAGTAATGAGGAATCTTAAAGTCCTCCATAATAAAGATAATAAAGATTAATACCAACGTGGACAATGCTGTATCTGATACTTGTCTTGGTTTATAGATTTTTACTGATCATCAAAGTCTCTTAGGATTCCATTAATTTAATTGGACTATTTTTGGATTGATCCACTACAGATCCCTGTGGCTTGTTAGGCTTTACAGGATACATTGGTTATTTTCTCAGGAACTGAAGAGCTTGCATTTAGCTGTTATGTGCTTAATTTGAAAACATGTTCTCTTTTAGGAAAGCTCACATTTTCGAATTGCACTTTGGCTGCTTTTTCTTACTGTCTCTTTTTAAAAGGGGTGTCTAGTTTAAAAAATCTTCCTCAGTTAAAAAGGGGGCGCTCCAGCTCTGGACGCTTAGTCAGATATAAAGGACTTCTCTGTCTGTGGAGCACCCAGCACATGCATGCATTAGAGAGAGAGTCCATTGATCTCTAAGAGCACTGTGCAATGCTTCCTTTTTCCTGTAGGGGCACTGCGGTAAAACACTTGCTGCCAGGTTTGCCCTTATGTTACAGCTGATCAGTTTATCACAGTACGGTCCTTTATAACAAAAAGCTATTGTTCAAAGAGCTTCACTAATATGTTAGGTTTCTGCATATATAGGAATGCCCTTATACATACAGCACTGTGCAAAAGTTTTAGGCAGGCGTAGAAAAGATGCTGCAAAGTAAGAATACTTTCAAAAATAGAAGGCATCTGATTGGCTCCAAATTTACTCAGCAGCAGGACAACAACCACAAACATCCAGCCAATGTCATTAAGAGCTATCTTTAGTGTAAAGAAGAACAAGGGTTCCTGGAAGTGCTGATATGGCCCCACAGAGCCATAATATCAATATCATCCAGTCTGCCTGGGAGTACATGAAGAGACAGAAGGATCTGAGCGAGCTACATCCACAGAACATCTGCGGTTAGTTCTACAAGGTGTTTGAAACTACCTCCTGGCCGAGTTCCTTCAAAAACTGTGTGCAAGTGTACCTAGAAGAATTGATGCTGTTCAGAAGGCTTAGTGGTCACACCAAATATTGATGTGATTTAGATTCCTCTTTTGTTCACTCACTTTGCATTTTGTTAATTGATAATAAACTATTAACACTTCTATTTTTGAAAGTGTTCTTACTCTGCAGCAGTTTTTCCACACTTACGTAAAACTTTTGCACAGTACTGAAGTTATGATTGGAACTGCTTTTTTAATGGGGGAAGTATAGATTCTTAGTGGCTTATCCTTCAAACAGAACTGTCACTATCAATTCTTACTGCTCCTAAAAATACCCTTAAGGCGGCTTCCACAGGGGCAACAAAATTGCGCGATTTTCTCGCGATGTGACAGCGCTACAAATCGCATGTATATGAAGCCAATGCTTTCAAATGATTCTGTCACATGAGCGATGTTTTGTAGGCTGCTACATTGAGAGAATACAAAATTGCGGCATGCTCTATACAGCCGTGATTTGCAATGTTTTGTAGCCCAAGTTTCCCTATAGACTCTTCCTAAGAAGTACATCACCTAAGAGGTGCTGTCCAGCTCCGGCGCACATCTCCAGAAGATCTCCAGCATGTGATTGAAGTTCTCCGGCATTGCTTTCTGGTCAGGATTTTAAAACCTGCCTCCAGCAAGCTCTGCCTCTGATTGGCTGAGAGCCATTCAATGAATGGCTATGATTGGTTCATGGTGGGCTATCCAATCAGAGTCAGAGTCTCCTGGAGGCAGGGTTTTTCAAAATCGTGACCAGAAAGCTATGCCAGAGAACTTCAAGCAAGAGCCGGGAAGCTTTGGGAGACGTGCGCCGGACAGCACCTACTAGGTGATGTATTTCTTTTTTTTTGTTTGTGTTTTTTTAGGCAACTAGGGCTTATTTTTGGGGTTGGGATTATATTTCAAGCCCCCTCCCCAAAGCCTCGCGCTTGGTGCTTCAACCCGATTTTCCCGCGGTGATATCGCGCCGCCCGTGTGGAAGCAGCCTAAGTCTATTTTCTCTACATTTCCGGTGCAGTTGAATGTAGTCTACTGTTGTGTGTTAACAGTGATCTTGAGCTAACTCGAACTGTAGCTTCTTCAATGGGAAGTGCCCCTATGATCACTATTTTCATTGCTGCCTTTTAGATTTAGTTCTCCTACATGGGTATTTATTGTGAATGCTTCATCATAATCCATTTTCTATTTGCAGAGAGAGCCCGGGATTACCTGCATAAAACAGGAAGGTTTATAGTGATTGGAGGAATCATCTCACCTGTCCATGATTCTTACGGGAAACAGGTGCCAACTCTTCTATACCTATATTCATATAGTGTTTTATGCCTATTCTACGCAGTGTTGTATATATCTGTATGTGAGGGTAATAGGCGGCCAGCATTACTCAGGCTGGTGCACCCTTGTATTTCTCAGCATGGGAATCAATTGATTAGTGTTTATGAAAGTGTTTCCTGTGGTCATATTAATATGTCCATTTACATTAGGCTATATTACAGATTGCATGAGCTAAATGCCCTTCAGGTAAGTCTAGGTCAGTGGTCCTCAACCTGTAAGTCTATAGCTGTTTTATAACTACACCTGCTATATCCCCTGATACAGGTTAGTGGAGTCAGAAAAATGTCACATACATATGGCGCCTGGAGTATATTTAGTAGATATGCACTGAATGACCACTTTATTAGAAACACCGACTGTTTCATGATTGAAGCTTCCCTGTATAGAAATTAGTTGAAGTGCCATTGCTACCTAAAAGGAGCAGAAAGTCAAGACTCTAGTGGGCAAAAGAGCGCAAAAATTAGATCACTGAGCAGTGGAAAGACATTGCAGGTCAGATGAATCCAGATTTCTGTTGCACCATACTGATGGGAGGAACAGAATTTGGCACAAGCAGCATGATTTGTTGAACCCTTCCTGTCAGGTATTAGTAGCTGTGGAGGTCAACTAATGGTGTGAGGAATGTTTTCTTGGCACACCGTGGGTCCTCTGATACCTGAGGATGGATGCCACGATTAATTACTCTTCCTCTGAAGGCCAAAGAAGGTCCAACGTGTGTAGTGATTCTACTAAAGTGGTCTTTCGATGTAATTTTGCTAAGAGGTCTACATAGTAGAAAGGGGGCCTCATAGCAAAGATAACACTGGCCCTTTCCCCATTATGGTGCTGATTTTTTCCCGCAGGGTTTGTTTCGCTCTCAATGACCTTCCTCACTCCCTTGTGGAGATGGGAGTTCTGCCAGGTTCTCACCAACCACTATCAAAGAGGATGGACTCAACCAGGGCTGGGTCCCCTCTCTCCAGGAGCCCCATTGCAACTGCATGGTCTGCCTCTATGATTTCTCTGCCCTTGATTGTGCCAGATAGCTGAGTTAATAGCATACTATTCACAGATTCCTCGCAGGCTAAAACACGAATTATTCCTTAAATTGTATATTATTTAAAGAGAATCAGGGAAATGTAAAAAGAGATTTACACAATATTACATAAAAATATACAAAGCGCTGCAAGTCTTCATTTATCGAAAACTCTTTTCTCTGGCAGCCCTTAATTTAGAGCTGCGCTTTATTCCAGTGTGGGTGACATTTCATTACATGCAATGCATATTTTATGACTGCTGAAATTGAATGATTATTCTGCTACATGTGGATATTGGGAGGTGACTCTTGATACCATTGTCCTGTTCCTGTCTTTTAGGTTAGGGCTACACAGCGATTTTGGCAGTGACAGCAGTCATGGGACTAAAATTGCCGTGTAGTGCAACAATATTGCACTGCCATTGAAGTCAGTGGAGATGGATGTTGCTTCTGGATGCCGTGATCTTCATTTTTTTTTTACCTTTTGTTAATTCTCCTGTAGGGACTTAAACCTGTGATTCTTTGATTGCTGAGATAATACACTGCAGTACTTCTGTGCTGCAGTGTATTATCTTTGTTCTTTGCTATCACAAGTCATAATATACCAGGAGCCCATCTACATGCCATACATGTACAGCATTTCACATGTACCCCATTCCTCCAATGACATACATATACGCCATGGGGCAGGAAGGGATTAAACAGACTTGCAGCAGACGTGGTTGAAAAATCAGCAGTAAGTGAATATATAAAATGTCTGCAATAATCATTTATTTACCTGTGTGGCCTTTTTCTGCTGTTATCTTCTGTTTTTGCCACATGGAACGCCTCTGGAAAGCTACAGAATAATGCCGTGTTTATGAAACATAAAAGGAACATTCTAGGCAACACTGAGGGGGATTTACTAAGCTAAATACAGCAGAATTAAGCCTCAATTTGCACCAAAAACAGGTGTCTATGCCTTCTCTAGATTTATATGTTTTAGATACTTTTTGTGCCTCACCTCACAAGGGGGCGTGGTTTAGATGGAAATGGTGAGGATTAGCATGAAAGGTGTGGCTTAATGTGAGGCAATGTGCACCACACTGGGTTAAAGAAAGTCGACGAAGCGGTGGTATAAAATCATATAGAAATGTATATGAGTGCACAAGTTTGTCATAGAGCTAACCACCGTGATACATTTGTTGCATCTAGTCTAGAATCATAGAATGGTAGAGTTGGAAGGGACCTCCAGGGTCATCGGGTCCAACCCCCTGCTTAATGCAGGATTCACTAATTCATCCCAGGCAGTTATTTGTCCAGCCTTTGTTTAAACATTTCCATTGAAGGAGATCTCACCATCTCCCATGCTAACCTGTTCCACTCATTGATCACCCTCACTGTCTAATATCTAATCTGTGTCTCCTACCTTTCAGTTTCATCCCATTGCTTCTAGTCTTTCCTTGTGCAAATGAGTATAGAGCTGATCCCTCTAGCTCGTGTCTAACTCTAAATTGTCTAAATTTGAGACCATATTAAAGGAGTTGTGCTAGGATTAAAATTATAGGGGATAACTTTCCGTTTGTTTGGAGTCCAAGTTCAAGCACTCGGCCATACCCCGCAGTCCCAGTGATTTGAGTGCTATGGTGGTTTGCATGCTCAACCACTGCTTTGTTTATTAAGGGACCTTTGGGACCCATGTTCTCTGGATCAGTGGCTTTCCAACAATCGGATCCCTAGTGGTCAGAACATTATCCCCGACCCAGTGGATAGGACATAACTCTTAATCCTGGCACAAGCCTTTTCATAAATCTATCTACTACGTTATGTCTATAGCAGCACTTGAAACAGATTCATGACACTAGAATTCAAGGAATACCAAAGAGAGAGTCCTTATGTCATGCTCCCCCTCCTCAGGCCTAGCCCAAGTACAACACAATGTATTAGTCGTGACTACCCTACCCTACCAAAACTAATTGGACACCTGAGCAAGAATCAAAAGCGGTATTTATTTGCATATGTTAATAGTTAGTGGGGCTCCTTTGGCCGTAATGACATCAAATACTCTTTGTGGCATACTTTCTACTCACGTCTGTTACGTTTCAGATGGTATTGCCCTCCATTCATCCTGCAAACATCTGGTGAGTTCTCCCAAAGAAGGCAGACACTGTGTTCAGAAGTGTTCAGGTTGGGACTCTGTGCAGCCAGTCTAATCGTTGAGCATCCTTATCCTCAAACCAATGTAAAACAGTGCTGGATTGTTGTTTTGTTGGAAGTATTGCTGACCATTCCCAGAGTATTGTCACGTTTTTGCCAGCACATTATTGTCTAGAATGTCAAGTTACACCTCCATGTTTATGGTTCTTGCCACTACAACCAACGGACCGAGACCGTGCCACATAAAACTTCCCCAGGTCATAATGGAACCTCCACTGTACCTAACTGTTTGCACAACACATATGAGCAAAGAGTGTTCCCCAGGCGTCCCCCACACCCAGGTACATCCATCTGATGTGAAGATGGAGTAGCGCGATTTGCCAGTCCACAGAACATTCTGCCATTGCTCAACTGTCCGATCTCCCTTGCACCATTGTAGATGGGCCAATGCATCTTCTTTGAGAGAACTTGCCAGACATTTGCAGGATGAATAGAAGGAAATACCAACTGAAATGTATCAGACATTACTAGAAAGAATGCCAAGGAGAGTATCCAATGTCATTAGCTCCAAAGGAGCCCCACTAAGTATTAACATACTGAAGTAAATACTACTTTTGATTCTTGCTCAGGTGTCCAAATACTTTTGGTAGGATAGTGTATTTAAAGTGGTTTGGCACATGAATAATTCCATTTTCTACAATGGGTATACTAAGTTGGTGCTGTACATGTGAGTGCATTCTAAACTCTTATAGTACTGACATACTGCAATTTAAACCAAAGTCCCATTTTGGCTGATATAACATAATGATTGGTCAGCTTTATTTCATTGCAGCATGAAATCCTGGAGCTTGTTATTTCCTTTGGTGCTACTAAATTATAGGAATATGATGTGTAAGCATATGAAACGTTCCGTACACATCAGTGACGATCATTTATAGAATATATGACAATTGCAGAAATTATCAGCACTTTGAATTCCACCTTATTCTAAGACTCTATTGTTTTGTCTTCTGCGCTTTTTACGCTTCCCTAGTCGGAGAAGATTCTTATTCTTGTTATTTTTGGTAGCGACCTATCATTCTTCTCTTTCCCTGCCTTCAGCTTCTTTTAATGTGCGTCGCCCTCCAGCCTGCCTCCCTCCCTCTCCCTTCCTGCTTTTAGCTCCCTTTAATGTCCTCCCAGCTTTCAGCTTGATATCTTCTGTGTACAGAGCTTCACATTGATTATCTTTCATTTTTTGATGCTCTGTCTTTTCTCCTCCTCGGCTATTTTCAGTTATTATCTTTCTCTTATAGGTTTATCCATAGTTTCATTCTCTCACCCTTGATTTAATAGAGGGGGTGTTTCATTAAAGCAATGGTTTTCATAATGCAGCTGCTGATCATTAGGGGTCCTGACACCCCCGGCAAACAACTGATTTTGCCAAAGAAGTCATGGTTAGCCAGGTATTTCAAGGCAAATGTTGTATTATAAGGTGGGCATTCAGATAAATGACCACCCATGTAATACAAGTATGGCTGACGTCTGCCAGAGTGGAAGCCACTTTTATAGAGCTGCTCTTTGTTAATGCTCAAAGAAGAGGGTCCGAAGACAGAAATCCCCATTAAGATGGCCAAATACCCTACTAGGGCATATGGACAGGGGTTATCTTCAAGAGACAACCCTTTAAAAGGCACACAGGAGTCATCCACATTCTTTCCTCAGCCGCACAACTTACTTCTCTTTATCTTTAAAGGGATTCTGTCATCAAAATTTCGGATCATAACACACCCTCGACATATATTTCTAAAAAAGCAAAGAATGTTCGTTATAGCAAAAACTTACATTTATATTCTGGCACCCTGAATGATAATTAATCCGCCACGAATCAAGAAGGTGGGCCCCCAAACTGATTAAAGCTCTACCTATTTGGTCCTCATTCTGTATCCAACTTATTAGGAACTGGACACGCTTCGTGGCATCAAAGGGCCTTGTGGGAGTGCCGGGCCCACTTATGCCCCTAACCTTCAATCCTCGGTTCGAGGCCACTTTCCAGGGTCCTCCTATCCTGATGTTACCAAACAATCCAATCCCAAGACTGGGAGACATAGTGTCGGAATCAGGTCTAAAATCGCTGCAGGAGATCCTGGGAGACAGTGAGACCCAGCAAGGGACGTGGTTACAGTATTTCCAGCTGAGAAGTTTTGTGTGTGCACTGACGCCACGGGTAAGCAAGTTAGGGCCTCCAATGGAGTTTGAACGACTGTGCCTTTCCCCCACACTCCCCAAGCACATGATCTTTAGACTCTATGGTGTCTCTATGGTGACTCTGCTGTCTCGGGAGACGGAAGGCAAGGATCCTGACTACGTTGTGGTGTGGGAGAGGGAGCTGGGTAGAAGCTTCCCCCCTGAGAGTTGGAACATGGCTTGGCTCTTGACGCATAAGCTTTCCTCGGCGGGTAGAGTTCAGGATCTGAATTTTAGAATACTGTCAAGGTGGTACAGAACTCCGGATCGGCTCCAGAGGATGTTCTCCCAGATCTCCTCCACTTGCTGGAGATGTAATAACAGTAGAGGCACAATACCCCAGAGCTGGCTCTCCTCTCTATGTTCCCTGGCTTGATGAGAAAGGCCAAGAGGTGCGGGTGGAGTGGAGCTCCACATGCTTATGCATTTTGAGGAGCTGGGAGCGGATGAGCCAGAGGCCTGGGAGGAGAACTACCGCACATGGCAGGCCTGGATGGCTTTCAGATCCTCAGATGCACTTGAAAGGTGGCTGGAGTCAGGTATTCCCTGAGATAGAGGAACTGGGCTCCAGAGGACAGGCCCTGAGGGTGAGGACACAGCCTCAGGCCACTGACTTTTCCCACCTATGCTTTCCCCTTGTGTCCGGTCTCAGATGTGATCCCCTTTCGGTATATAAAGTGTCTGGTGGTTTCTATATGTTTGTCTGTCTTGACCCTAACTTTGAGTTTCTTTTTTGCTGGATGAATAGGAATGTGGGAATTCTGCCTGTGAAGGAACCCACCAAGAGAAAGTGGAGAGCCACAGCTATACAGGACCATCACACAAAAGAACAAATAGATATACAGGATAGGACTAGCCCATCCCAACACAGAGGGATTTCCCTGTAGTGTTCAATGGGAATGCGGTAAACTAAGGCATATCTCTAGGTAGCAATATCTGAAAGTCGAAGGCTCCTGTTTTTCATGAGATTGTCAAATTAATAGACTATAATGATCGATTCAGAAGATGATCTGTTTTGACCCACCCACCCATTACTGTCGAACCCATTATATTGAGTAAAGCCCACGACTAGCCTTTCCCCATCCCCTCCCGCCTTCCCCCATTCCCATCCTTCCCAATCCTCTTTAATTTTCGTTAATGTTTATTTGTTTGTTGAAAAAATGCTCAATAAAACATTTTTGAACCAAAGAAGGTGGGCCGCTGAACCCTGAATCACGACGTCCTGTTATTATTTGTGCCACCTGCATAGCTTGGCTGCCTCCCCCTGCTGCCGACATCAGAGCAAGTCATGGTGACATCCCACACTTGCGCTGTGCAGTCCTCTTCCCTAGCTGGAAACGGACATGTGCACTGAAGTTGAGGTATACACAAGCAAGTTGTGTTGCATGTGCTTAATAGCACTATGGTGGCAGCTTATGAGACGAACGTTTCATAACAGAATCCCTTTAGTCCTTGAACCAGGAGCAACAACATTATGTTATTATTAGCATCCCCTCCACAGCTTGGGGGCCTCTACCTGTAACTGACATCAGTGCAAGTCAAAGTAAAAAATCCCACTTTTGCTCTGTGTGGTCTTCTACTCCAGCTAGAAATGGAAATGCACACTGAAGCCGGGGGATACAACCAGGGGCATAGCTAAAGGCTCATGGGCCCGGGTGCAAAAGTTTATCTTGGGGCTCGCCAACGTCTCTTAACCCCTTAACACAGTAGAAATAGGAAAGTCTCGCAGCACACCTAACACATGCACTTAAGTGCAGAGGTTCCAATCTGTGTATGCCAAGCCACCTGTGGGGTCATGAACCCAACCCCAAATAAATGCAATGGTGTCCAAGGAGGCGGCAGCATCAACGGTGTAGAAATTGTAGAAAAAGGTTTTATTGCTCCATAAAATGGCGACGTTTCGACTTAATCTATGTCTTTTTCAAGCCTTTCAGGCTTGAAAAAGACTTAGATTAAGTCGAAACGTCGCCATTTTATGGAGCAATAAAACCTTTTTCTACAATTTCTACACCGTTGATGCTGCCGCCTCCTTGGACACCAATCCCTTAACACAGACGCGTAATTTGAAGTTTCTGGGCTCCAATGCAAAACCTGTAACAATGCCACCAACTATTATGCTTTATTCGTAGTACTGTGCTCCCTACATGGAGAAGAGAAGGCTTATGGGTCCCCTAAGGCTCCTGGGCCTGCATGCAACCACATCCTCTATAGTTACGCCAGTGGGTACACCTCAACTTCAGTCCAATTGAGGGGTATACCTGGGGCAGCGGGCTGCACAGCACAAGTGCAGGATTTCACCATGACTTGTGCCAACATCGGTGGCAGGGAAGACGCCCAAGCTGTGGAAGGGATGTTAATAATAGCAGCTGACTTTGGCTGTGCATAAATGTGTTCTGAATACAGCGATGGGAAAAAGCCATTGCCATACTGCTCTAGTGGTGGCTTATCTCCCTGAGAACAAAAGAATCGGGCTGTTGGAATCCAACCTATCTCACCCAACATCTAGTGTAGAGGGAGAGATGGTAGGCCCCCATACACATTAAGCAATTGGCTGGATCGGCAATTTTAGCAGATGTACATGGGTATGCTCACATTTAGTGTAGAGTTCTGATCAAATGAGCATTCTTAACTTTTCTGTTCCAGACCGTTCAGCTAACAGGGATTTTTGTACTACGGCCAAAGTAAATTCAATTATAATCCATAAACTCCAGTGGGATTGTACCATATTTTCATGAGCGGGCTGCTATTATTGGTCTTCTCTTTCTCAGGCGATCATTTTAATGAAATATAATTTTAGCCGCAGGAAATATAATTGACAGAAATACAAGAAATTAAAATGCTGCATGAACTTAAGTGTCCGAAGGGTCTTTGGGTATAAAATGTTTCCTGTGCCAGTTCCTTTAATTCCCTTGTGTTTTTTCTTATGATGAAATGCTCTCCACAAGAGTTATTGATGATCATGAACCTTTCTTTTATGTGTCTTCTTTAGGGTCTGGTCTCAAGTCGGCATCGTCTGACTATGTGCCAGCTAGCTGTGCAGAATTCTGACTGGATTCGGTGAGATTTGACTTAAAGAAGCGTAATATTAATACCAAACAAAGCTGATTACTATGAGTTAATATAACAAAATGTATTTAGAGATAGACTGGTCCGCCAGAGTACTATATAATCCTCCAGTGACTCTAAAACAATAATGAGCCCCAATAGTCCAGCAGAAGACAGTCAGTCACATTTGACCCCAATTTTGGACCCTATCATGTCACTGGGGTCTATTTCTTATTTACAACTAACCCGTTAGACCTTATTGATGATCTGTCCTAAATTTGCAATGATAACAAGATTTACTATGCACTTAAAAGCGGACATGTATATGTTGTGTATAGATTTTTTTGGTAGGCCAAAGAACCCCCAATGATACTGTTGGCACTAGTGCAGTATGTCTCCACCGGAAGTATGGCTGGAGACATGGGTTGGCCGGGCTGAGTTACAGGGAACGTCCAGGTCACGTCCACAGCTGCAGATTGGTTGCCGCACACACACCTCCCCAGACACACATGTAACGGCCATCTCCCTGACAGCTCACACATCTCCCTACTGGCCGCATATATCTATATTACACTCAAGTTCGGCACTAACAACCGATCAGGTTGAATCAGGGATCCCAAAAAAACAATCAGGTTGCATATAGATATATGCCACCGGCAAGGTAGGGATTCTGCAGCTGTGGGTGTGACCTGGGCGTTTCTTATAACTCAGCCAGGCCAAACCATGTCTCCGGTGGAAACATACTGCACTAGTACCGATGCTGTTTAAACCTAAATTTCAGCAGTTTTGAGATAGTATAGTTCGTGTCTAACTCTGGTTGGAATACTGTAACCTATAGAAAGCCAAAATGTTATTCGCAAACCAGCAGGGTTCTAATATGTAGACTACTTTAGAATTCTATAATGTGAGTTTCACTTGTAGCACTTTTTGGAAAACCATCCCGCAGTTTTTAATGGAGTTTCTTGAGCAAAAGCCAAAAGTGGATCCAACAGGAAGGAAAAAGTATAAATCTCTCTTTTGTATTTCCCATTCCTTTTGAATCCATTTCTGACATTAACTCGAAAAACCAGATGGCAAAATTGCAGGGTGTTTTTTTAAAAAAAAACTCTGTGCAAAGCTTCCAAAATGGGGACTTCCAAGAAGATCACGTGTGTCTCAGGGAATAAGTAAATGAACTGAAGATAAAGATATAAGTAATTATAGTGCTCAATGCAGCTCAGGCTCCTCGGCTGCTGCACCTCTGAGTGGCGCCTGCGATGTGGACAAAAGTTCCACAATGCTGCGTTCACTAATGATTTAAGGTCGTAACTCCATGTTTATTGCTAATTTCCACACAGTTGGTCTAAAATCGCACAAGCATTAGCAATGAACAGGGAGTTACCACTTAAACCATTTGTGAGTTGCAGTGATCTGGAGCCTTTTGCCGCATCACAGCTGCCACTTGGCCATGTAGCAACTGCTGGTCTAACACTTTGTGGGGTCTTACTTTAGATGAAACTCAGAAGGTGCAAAGTTACTATCCAGCCTAATGGATCTATGTTCATAGGAATTCAATAAAGTAGTTCTCACATTTTGCCTCCCTGTGTTGTTACAAGTCTGAACCTTTCCTTTCTGTAGGGTAGACCCATGGGAGTGCTACCAGGATACTTGGCAGACAACATGCAGTGTTTTGGAGCATCACCGAGACCTCATGAAGGTGAGACAAATAATGTTCTGTGTTGTCTGTGATGATGTATGGGCGCAGACCGGATCATTATTACTGCACTAGATTGTGCCCCAGACACCACATATGACATTGTACAAGGGTAATATTTCTTGACTGTATTGCAGCCTAGCACGAAACCTACACTGTGGCCATGACATAGTGAGCTGATATACTGTATATAATAATACTGCTTCTGTTAATACTACTACCAATAATCCTATTATTTACTTTGCAGAGGGTAACTGGCTGTATCCTGTCTAATGTGAACACACCAAATGTCACACCAGTGATTAGTCAGACCCTGAACCAGCCGACACAGCCCGTCTACCAAAACAACAATCTCACCAACAAGCCCACCGCAGGCAAGTGTGTGCAGGATCGGTGTACATCAAATAAACTGGAGCCTCAAAGTCATAGACTTCCATGCGGTCCTCACCATAACTCATATTCATTCTGCAATGCCCTACATTATGGTCATGTCTTCATATACTACTGCCAGCCAGTAGAATGCATAGCACTTTGTGGGAAAAGGCAGCGTATATTGAATGGTTGTCTGAGAGCTACAAACAGATCTTTTCAGACATTTAACTAGAGAGCGTTGAACACCATTACATCCTAGTGATTTCCATATACACTAACCTGGAAAAAGTAATTGGACACCTGAGTAATAATCAAAAGTAGTATTCATTTGCATATGATAACACTTAGTGGGACTCCTTTGGCTCTAATCAGATCTTTCTACTAATGTCTGAAACACTTCAGCTGGTATTTCCCTCCATTCATCCTGCAAATGTCTCTCAAAGAAAATGCATTAGCCCATCTACAATAGTGGAAGGAGCGTCAATATTGGGCAACTGAACAATGGAAGAAAGTTCTATGGAGTAACACATCATGCTACTCGATTTTCAATTCAGATGGACATACGTGGGTGTGGAGGATGCCTGGGGAATGCCTTTTGCCTGAGTATGTTCTGTCAACAGTTAGGTACGGTGGAGGTTCCGTTATGATCTAAGGATGTTTTACATGGCATTGTCTCGGTCCGTTGGTTGTAGTGACAAGAACTTTGAGCATGGAGGTGTACCTTGACATTCTAGACAATAATGTGCTGCTGACAATGGGACAATACTTTGGGATTGGCCAGCAATACTTTCAACAAGACAATGCACCTTTTTACAACGTCAAAATTGTTTGAAGTGGTTTGAGGATATAGATGTTCGACGATTGGACTTGCCTGCGCAAAGTCCCGACCTGATCCCTACTGAACATCTCTGTGACGAACTGAAGCATCAGGTCAGGAAATATGAATCACAGAATGGTAGAGTTGGAAGGGACCTCCAGGGCCATCAGGTCCAACCCCCTGCTCAGTGCAGGATTCACTATATCATCCCAAACAGATGTCTGTCCAGCCTTTGTTTAAACCATGTCCATCTTCTTTAAGAGAACTCACCTAACGTTTGCAGGATGAGTGGAGGGAAATACCATCTGAAGTGTATCAGATGTTAGTAGAAAGTATACCATGGAGAGTATCCTATGTCATTAGGGCCAAAGGAGGCACCACTAAGTATTAACATATGGAAATATATACTACTATATACTTCTATATAGAGACATTACATGAGCAAAGAGACTCTGCATCTAGTTTAAAAGTAGGGTCTGTCCGTCCAAAAGATGAACATTTGGAAGTTTATGAGAAGGGATGCACAATCTCATAAACGTGTGAACATTGTATACATATTATCACTATCCTAACCTAATGACGTAGTGGAAATAATTTAAGTAATTAAAGAATACAAATAGAACCAATTAATACCTGCAAGCCGTCAACAAGCAGATTGATGCAATAATGCATTGAAGTTCAAGGAGTTTCTCAGGTTATGAATATTGATAATCTATCCTTAGGATAGGCCATCAATATCATATTGATGGCCGTCCAACTGCCGTCACCCCTGCCGATCAGCTGCTTGAAGAAGCCACAACATTATTGGTTAGGTGACCTTTCTGCAGCTCAGTCCCATCCAAGTAAATGGGATTGAACTGCAATACCAGGCACTGCTGCTACATAATGTACGGAGCTGTGCCTGGAATATAATGAAGCAGCCGCAGCGCTCGCCAGAGTGTCTCAGCCCCGTCAAACAGCTGATCGGCAGCGGTGCTGGGAGATGGATCTCTACTGATCTGGTATTGGTGACCTATCCTACGGGTGCCATCAATATTTAGGTCATAGCTAACTGTGTACACTGTGATGCTTTTGCCATGGTTCATGACTGGTTTCTTTATTAAAGAGTATATGCATTTTCATGGTATTAACGCAACCTCAGTAATTGGGTAATTGTTATTCCCTTCTGTTAGTGAGGTTCCTGGGAAAAGTTGGAGAAGGACTGAGTCGTATGTGCTGTGTCCGTCCCAACCTGCAACGTGTTACGTTTGTGGGTAAGTTTCAGGAGGCACTTTCTACAGTATATCTACATTTAGCGGTGCTATCGCCTTTGTGCCCTACAGAGGACATTATAGGGATAGTGAACATTTAGGCTGGGTTCACACAGGGCGGATTTGCCACGGAAATTCCGCCGCGGCAAATCCGCCTGCGGCCGCTAATCTCGGGTTTAGCCAGCCATGTGGACAAGATTTCTCAGAAATCTCGTCCACATCGGACGGCCAATCCGCTGCGGTAAGTCAGGCTGGAACCGCGGCTGCGGCCGCCGCAGCCGCGGTTTCAGAATATGCAGCATGTCTATTTATCTTTTATTTCCGCCGCGGCCGCGCTCTCCTCTATGGGAGCGCCGGCCGCAGCGGAAGAGCAAGCGGCCGCTTCAAAGCCGCCGCAGGTTTTTCCGCGGCGGTTCTCCTGGTGGAAATCTTGCGGTTTTTGCCACGGCCAATCCGCGGGATTTCCAGCGGGAATATGCCCCGTGTGAACCCAGCCTTAGAATCCTTTTTTGTGATTTTACAAGATTGTGTTTTGTATTGTCCTCCTGATCAGATTGCTGAAGCTCAAGAGCTTTAGGCCTCCTGCACACGGGCAGAAATTCGGAGGCGGGATTTTTCCGCACGTGCCCGCTGCCATAGGATTGCAATAGATAATGCAATCTTGTGCAGACAGTCGCGATTTGACCGTGTGAAAACTTGCGCGGTAAACAAGGCCGCACAGAAACATCACGGCTGACGCGCCGACTCTGCTCTGCGCATGTGCCGGCTGGGCAGAAGCCCGCACATAACAGAGCAGAGCGGAGGAGACGGCGGAGCAGGTGAGCCGCGGTGGCCACTGAAGGGGCATGGCTCACATCCCGCTGCTAGAATTCTCGCAGCGGGATCCGACCCGGCTGTCTGCAGGAGGCCTTAGTCCAATAGAAGGGAGAACATGTACTAATTGCTGTTTATATATTTCTCACATCTGTATATACATTTCCATATGATGTTGTTAGGGTATATAGACATCATAGAGGGATGCCCCATTTAGGATACCTCTATATTAACCACTCCAGGACAGCAGTTCCCACACTGGAGGACTCAGTGTGAAGATGTATTACTGTACATGGCTGATTCAAGTGAGCACCATATGATACCACATTTCTCTTGCAGCAGCTAATGCCCTCGATAAACAGTTTATTGCATTAGTTGATACCTCCTTAACTCGAGACATCGCAACATCCTGTTTTTAAATAATTGCTACTATAATAAAAAGCAATGATGGTTAAGGAGACTAAATATAGAGTCTTTTTATTCTAATTAGGGACAGACTAAGCCTCTAGAGGAAACCCAAAGATTTGGATAGGATAGGCCATCAGTAGTGGATCAGTGAGGATTTCCTGCTGCCCAGCTATTTACTAGGCTATTATGCTCATGCACTGAGCTGATTTCTGCAGAAACTAGACAGCTCCGTTCCCACTGCAGTGGCCAGACTTAGTATTGCAGGGCAAAGTTCCACTCACTTCAATGGGAGCTTTGCCTGTAAAATAAAGCCTGGCCACTGCAGTGGGAATGGAGCTGTATACTTTCTACAGAAATCAGTTCAGTGCACGAGCCACACCAACCCAAAGAACAGTTGATTGTCGGGGATCCTGAGTGACAGACCTTCGCTGATATACTGTTGATGTCATAATGATAGGCCATCAGTAGTTTACGACTGGACAAGCCCTTTAAGACAATCCTCTGATCATTCGTGAGTGTCAAAAATAATTAGCTCCAATAAAAGCTTAAAGGGGTTGTCCCGCGCCGAAACGGTTTTTTTTTTTTTTTTTTAACCCCCCCCCGTTCGGCGCGAGACAACCCCGATGCAGGGGTTAAAAAAACAACCCGCACAGCGCTTACCTGAATCCCGGCGGTCCGGCGTCTTCATACTCACCTGCTGAAGATGGCCGCCGGGATCCTCTGTCTCCATGGACCGCAGGGCTTCTGTGCGGTCCATTGCCGATTCCAGCCTCCTGATTGGCTGGAATCGGCACGTGACGGGGCGGAGCTACACGGAGCCCCATTCAGAAAAGAAGAAGACCCGGACTGCGCAAGCGCGGCTAATTTGGCCATCGGAGGGCGAAAATTAGTCGGCTCCATGGGAACGAGGACGCCAGCAACGGAGCAGGTAAGTATAAAACTTTTTATAACTTCTGTATGGCTCATAATTAATGCACAATGTACATTACAAAGTGCATTAATATGGCCATACAGAAGTGTATAGACCCACTTGCTGCCGCGGGACAACCCCTTTAATGACTTATCCTCAAGTTAGGTCATCAATATTAGATTGCTGGAGGTTTGACCCCCGGCCCCCCCGCTGATCACTTTGTTTTCCAAAGCCATTGCAGACTTGAACCAAGTTGCAGCAATCTGATACCATATTAATGACCTATCCTAAGGACCAATCAATGATAAAAAAAATAGCCTGAAAAACACCTTTAACATTTCTCCACCCTGCCATCTGTACGGAGTTATTACAAATGATCTTGTGATTTGAAGTACTCATAACTCCTATTTAATGACACTCAGATACAGAAATTTGACATCAATGGAAATAGAAACTCAAAAGATTTAGCTGCAGAACATCAAAAATGTTTCCCCATCAGAGGTGATCAGTGCGGCCCCTTTGTCACTTGATGCGCATCGAGTCTGTAGTCAAGTTTCTGCCATACACAGTGTAGCGGATCACGACTGACTAGAGATGCGATGGCTTCTGTGATGCCGCAGATCATGTATGGTGGTGGGTGTTAATGGGGGGCATGGGGACTCTAACACTCCTCCAAAGAAAAAAAAATTACAAGACGTAAGGTCCGGGGAATGTGGAGGCCAAGGAAGAAGTTCACTATCGTCACCAGCTACTTGGCCAATCCATCTGTTAGTCACCCATTGAGTTAACTTCTGACTATATTGTGAAAATTAGAGAGCGCCCCGTCCTGTTGTAGATGGAAACTGGAATTTCCTGTCCCAGCTGCGGTATCTGTAGCTTCCAGGTACAAAATCCTCAGGATTGTTACTTCATGGAAGAAGAAGGGCCGTACACCTTCCTACAGGTTATAGCACAAAACTCCTTCACCTCGGGGGAGTCACGCGTATGCTCCATGTAGACCGGTGGGTTTTCCCTCTCCAGATTCTGACAGTACATTTCTTGCCCAAAAGGTAGAAGGCGGCTTTGTCACTAAACACTAAAGACTCCATGACACCAGGGGCGTAACTATAGAGGATGTGGTTGCATCTGGGCCCAGGAGCCATAGGGGGCCCATAAGGCCTCTCTTCTCCATATAGGGAGCCCAGTACTATGAATAAAGCATTATAGTTGGGGGCCCTGTTACAAGTTTTGCATCGGGGCCCGGGAGCTTCAAGTTACGCCTCTGCATGACACCATCGCTTTCCATTACAGTTTGCAAACTCTCGCAGAAAGAATGTCGCTTCGCTTTGTCGGCCGGTAACAATTGCAATCTGTAGGGATAACATCACAAACATTTGCGCAGAATCTTCCAAGGTCGGCGGTGGGACGCCCAATTTCTCTGCTTGTTCTGACGGTGGATTTCTGAGCACCTTGTTTGAAACTTACACAGACACATGTTTTTCACTTACAAATGCAAGTTTTTCCTTAAAATCGGAGTTCCACTTAAGAATTGTCCGTCTGCTGGTAGGATCTTCACCAAACTTTATTCAAAAATGATTTTCCACACTATTGACTGGAAGACGTGAGAATTAGAGATGAGCGAACGTACTCGGATAAGCACTACTCGTCCGAGTAATGTGCTTTATCCGAGTACCTCCCCGCTCGTGCTGAAAGATTCGGGACGCGCTGCGGAGCGGGGAGCTGCAGGGGAGAGCGGGGAGGAACGGAGGGGAGATCTTTCTCTCCTTCTCTCCCGCCCGCTCTGACTCACCTGTCAGCAGCGGAGCGCCCCGAATCTTTCAAGACGAGTACAGCGGTACTCGGATAAGGCACATTACTCGGACGAGTAGTGCTTATCCGAGTACATTCGCTCATCTCTAGTGAGAATCAAGGACTCAAAACGTTGTCCTATCTTCATTGGCAGCCATTCTGTCCCATATTCCCCTAGTGACGGCTACGACAGAATAAACCTTTTTGGGCCTCATTTAGCAAAACTGTCTAACAGTAAAACCGTCCTTAATGCCCATATTACCTCCGCAGCTTGAGAAATGAAATCTGTGCTGTGATTGGTTTCTATGGACAACAAGGACATCTTACTGTTAGACAGTTTTGCTAAATGAAACTTTTTGAATCCCTGCTTCCATTGATATCAAATTTCTGTATCTGAGTGTCATTAAATGGAGTTATGAGGGTTTCACTCAGATCATTTGTAATAACCCTGTATACAGTATGTGCTGATTAATTTCTTAATGCATTTTTAGAGCAATCAGAACTTCACATTCCCTGCATACATTTAAAGAGACAGCCAGCTCTTTCAGTCCCATGAGCTAAGACTATGGATTTATTGTATCTGACTCACGGAGTCCGTGGATGTAAGTTTTGTACTTACCTTCCTTGCCGTTTCCCTATTAGCTCTCAAATCTACCACTGCAATGCTTTCCATGGACCACATAACACGCACTAAGTATCCCTCTCGTTCTATATGCATGCCTAAGTAGTCCGAAGTCAGCGGTTTGACTGTTGGCACAAGGCAACGAGGTGAAGGTAAATATAAAACCTACATCCCTGGACTCAGCAAGTCACTTTGGGCCTATAAAATTAACTCATGGATTTAAAATTGCTGACAGATTCCCTTTTAAAAATTACATGCTTTTTACCTGGAACCACCAGCAGAGGGAGCTTGTTGCATATTGTCTTACTGAGTTAGATGTATAACAGTATACAGTAAGCTCCCTCTAGTGGTGGATGAAGGCAACCACTATGTTATCTTTTACATCTAAGTCTATGCAGGTGTTTTGGAGCTCTGTTACACAAAACCAGAGTACTTAGACCACTATAAAGATGTATTAAGAAATTTGTTGAAGTGACCCTCCAGTCCTGGAAAAAGAAAGATGATCGAACCACTTCTCTGACCTCATAATGCGTACTACGAATAGTATTCATTGGTCGACCAAGAAGCTACTTGCTGATGCCAATGGCCAGCACAGCTCATTCGGACAGCACTGGTCAATCAAAGCAGGTGTATAGGGGCTTAGACTAATGATGCATACTAATGCACAGTGTGCATCAGGTAGTGAGAGAAGTGGCTCGGCCATCTTTGTTTCTGGACTGGAGGGGCGCTTTAACTTCTGAGCACGGATATATGAATTTGTAGATGGAATTGCTATGTATTTGGTTATATTTAACTTCATTTGTATCATTTTATTTGACAGATGAAAATGCAAACTTGGGAACAGTTATGAGGTATGAAGAAATAGGTAAGTGCCAATAGGAAGGAGCGTTATGGGGCTGGTGGTTTTGAGGTGACACTCTCTCTCTGTAATACTATTGACATTGGTCTTCTCACTCATACACTTGCTGTCCTTCCTACCCAGAGCTGCGGATCTTGCTCCTGTGTGGTAGTGACCTGCTTGAGTCATTTTGTATCCCCGGCCTCTGGAATGAGTCAGATGTGAGTATTGTTCCTTATGTTGTCTAGAGCCCCTTCTACTTTCATTCTCCTTTCTTGTATGACTGATGTGTTGAGTTATGTTATATGGATGACTGGATCGTGACTCGATGTCTGGAGTTCTTTGTTCCTCACTCTGTATTTTCCTGTAGATGGAGGTGATTGTTGGAGATTTTGGCATCGTGGTTGTGCCACGTGACGGTACTGACACTGAGCAAATCATGAATCACTCATCGGTCCTCCGTAAATACAAGGTGTGTTCTGCTCTTATCTAACAACTTTTTACTCATTAATAGGACAAGCGTTTCTCTGAGCAACAACACTTTATTTTACTCCTTGGAATATCAGAAGATTGAGAAGTAGCGCCGAATTATGGGTCAAGTTTTTTTTTTTTATAAATTCTTTATAAATATTTTCTCTTTTTCTCAAAACATCATGGTTGACATTGTTGGGCCATATAAGGGAAAAACCACCCAAAACCAAATTGGTAATAAAAAATTTGCATTACTTAATTGTAGCATAAATCTTCTGGCCAAACGGACAAGATTCAATCTCGTCCAATGAACTAATCAAGCAGAGTAGAGTCCCGTATGGGGGACGTAAGCCCCCTAACATGTCCTGCAGTTTCACTTCTTTAAGTATTGAAAGGTGGACCCTAGTAAGATAGAATCCGCGGTCAAGTTTTTAAAATTTATTGGATGAATAACTTTTACAGCTTTATGGGAAATTTGTTCAACCGAAACCCCCCCCCCCCCAACCCCTGTTGACCATGAGCGGATCTGTATATTATTATTTGCTTCTTTGCCATTTTCTAGCAGAGAAGAAAAAAGAAACTCCGTTCTTCAAAAATTTTAGCTGGACGGAGTTCAGAGGTCTAACTGTATTTTTACACAGGACGATAGTCGCCGGAGTAATTGCTCAAAAGAGCGATTAGGGGCAACTGTCATCCTGTGTAAGCATGGGGCTCAACAGGGCACGTAAGCGAGAACCGCTCGCTTGTCAGAATCATTTTGTTTTTATCTCACCTAAAAACCAAGCGACTGTCGTCCCGTTTAAATAAGCCATTGTTCATCTATGAATGACTGCCGGTTTACTCTGAATGTAGGTGGGCGGCCGGAAGAGATCTCCAGTGCACTCCGCCTCCATTCTGTGCGCGAGTGTCGCTTATGTGTGAAAGCACAGTAGTGATAATCGTCCTATATAAAAGCACCCTTATATTCTATGCACATTTGTATCATAGTTTCCAATTATAACAAAAGTCGATCTGTTGTGTGGAATATACCCCGAACACCCAATAGACCCCACTGACTTATAATGAGGTCCGTCAGGTTCTCTCATTGTGACTCTCACTTGGATGGAAAAAATTGCACTTCATGCAACACTATTCTTCTTGGCATATTGACAGAATTTGCAACATTTGACCTTCAAAACAAATGTGAACAGAGCTTTAGACTTAGTTCACATTTGGGGATAGGGTAAGGGATAACTTTGTGATCCTGTGGGGGTCTGACCACAGAGACCCCCACTGAGTATGGGGGTCTGATCGGTCCCGAATGAATGCAGCAGAGGTTGCGCAGGCATGCAGGCTGTGAATAGGGGATAACTTTATAACACGTCGCAACCCTTTTAAGGAAGCCTGAGCATAAATACACTTTTCCTCATCCTTTGCAAAAGGTAGGGTGCTATACAGAATATCAGAATGGAACCCCTTTTCACATGATAGTTGAAGCCACTACACTCCTTTGACATAAAACAGGAGGACTGATTTCTTGTCCTTCTGCACTCCATTCTAATTTCTTGTAGGAAAGGGTTGGAGTGAACTTTGACCCAGCTGCACCTCCATCTATGGTCCTCATGGTAGATGTGAAGACTACGTCTATTATGATGAATCTCAATGGTTTTGAATGCCATTGTTTGAGGAACATGCTAATTTTATTTGGAGGATGTAAATCATATTAGCAAAGTCCATATATTTGAATATCTCACAATGTAACTGTAATTAAAACTGGTCCTTCCTTTACAGAACAACATCCTTGTGGTTAAAGATGACACCAACCATCCGATGTCCCATGTGAGCTCCACCAAGAGCAGGTAATACAAGTCCCATTCTTTAGTGTAACTTGTCCATGCATGCTCCTACTTGGATGAAGCAATTTGGAGGCCTTCTTAAGGGTGTTGCCCCATCTCAGCAAGTTAATTAATATTTGAATTATATCAATAAGTTTCTATTGGGGACTGTCAGGAATTATCTGTATATGCATGTGAGCTGGTCAAGGGATGCAGGCAAGTGTGCCTCTCTGTCGTTCAGAAGGAGGTGCTGACCCAATGGAGCGCCCAGAGGCACTTCTGGAAGCAAGAGGCTAAACTCCCAGATGATCATCTTTTCAAGGTCTTCATATGTGGGCAAAGACATCTGTAGGGCCTACTGGCCGGGTTTTGGCCACACTGGTTTAGGAAACGGCCTTGACTGGAAATAGGTCCGGGCGGAGCTGTGTGCCAGAGATTCATATGCCAGAGGAACATGATGTATGGATTGGAGCCAAACGCTGAGGCTTGAAAACTTTTAATTCAAAACATAGAACGAGAGGAACAGGAAAATCTGATCAGTTTTCTGGCCGCAGAGTAAACAACTTTGTCCCATTTATTGTGTGTAACAGCAATAATGATCCACATATACTGGGGGTAGTATAAGTTCAAATAAAGTCACCTTAAGTCCTTGTTCACTAGTCCTATATGTCACCCAGGTACTGGGTCTCTAGTACAGTCTGTTTCGCAGCTTAACCGGTAACTGGGGTCTTTTTCATAGTAGATGGCTCTGAGAGTCAGGGAGGCAAGAAGGCCCAAAAGACACGTCTGGCTCCAGTATAATGCAGAAGTGAGACCTGTTCCTCAAAAATGCCCATAGGACTTTTTAACTCACTGCACTTTCCTTCTTTCTTTTTTCTGTCCGTAGGGCACTATGTCTCACAATTCAATCTTAACAGTTCTCTGGTTTGCTCTCTCTTCCAACCTTCTGGTCTCCGGTCAGTGATAGCCCATTAGAGCCATCTACTCCTTTAGCCTTCTTCTTAAAGAGGCAAATGCAACATGTCAGCGAACATTGCAAAAAGTATAACCATAATAAGCAATAGAACTAATGTTTCCCCTTTGCATGAGTATGACTAGCTAGAGTGAGCAGGTAGCTTTATGGTTTATCCAATTTGGTTCCTTTTGCAAGTGGTTTGGTCTTATGACCTATATTTTTGTACGGGAAGCACCCGTTGAAATGGACTTGGCTAATCTGTCTAGTCAGGCACAGCTACACACTTATGGATGACACTGTGCCTAGTTAAACAATCTGGTGGGTATAAAGCTGCAGCCCTTTCATTCTGATGATCAGCAAATGTCCAAGGGGTTGAACATCTAATAATCATATATTATGTATAGGCAATAAAATCCCAGAAAACTACTTTAAAACTTTTGTTACAAACATGTCTTGGAATTTTGTTGGTGTGTTTCTGAAAGTTTTCAGAATTGAAGATATTTAGAGGAGTTTTCTGCTTTGGACAATCACAGCTTGTCAGAAAGTTCCATTGACAATAAGCTGATCACAGTGTAACACTTCTGGGACCCCAATAAGCTGCTGTTACTTGTGGGGAAACCTAGCAGTAAGTGCTCAGTTTCCCTGCAGTGCCACCACAGGGGATTTGAAGCATTACAGAGTGCCCATTCAAATCAATGGGATGTCTGAGGAATGCAGGACAGGACAGGTCCTCCAAAGCAAGACACACTCTTTGTAACTGCTTTGCACTCTGGGCAAGAGCTGAGGATTCTCAACAGAAGTTCCCCCATCTATTAATTCAGAATTCCCTAATAGGGGGCATGAAAGTAGATTATCTAAGCAAGACAGCACCTTTAATAGTGATTACGTTGGGAGCCATTTTTTGGGATGTCTGGTCTCTCCTGCCCAAAAATGCTACTTACAGGAAATCATGAATTACATTCAACTGCAAAGCAAATGGAGATAGGATAGACTATAGGTTCAGTGTCAAAAAAATGTAGTTTTTTAGAGCCAAAGCCAGAAGTGGATCCAGCAGGGAGGAGAAGTATTAAGGTGCCCATACACCTTTAAAGCAGCTATTTACCCCAATTTCCTTAAACGCAGTTGAGCATTAATGTGCTTTACATGGGGACAGTGGAGGAAGCCGCAGCTAGACACTTCTGGCAGCAGCTTATTTCTATAGGCTGGTGGACGATCACTTTTGTACTTCCTAAAATGCTGGCCACTAGGGATCTTTCATCCTTCTAACATGATGTCTACTGCTGTTAGGATGTCAAATAGCATAGGTACCAACACAGATAACAGAAAGGGGGTAAAGATGTTGTCTCATGCTGCCCGTGTTCTATGAGGAGAACAAAGCTTCAGAGAGAGAGACTGCTGCAGCTAACAATAACTTACTGTGTTACAGCTACTGAAATCACATCTACACTGCTCAGTAGTGTCCTCTATGATGCTGTTATATATGTGTGTATTCTACAGAGAATTAGGGAGCAGAATCTGCAGTTTTCTCTATGTGTAATCTATGGGAGCCATCATAGTAGCTCTTCTCCACCCACCAGCTCAGGGACAACTCAGAATTAGAGATGTAGTCTGGAGATTGGCAAAACTGGTAATAAATGCAGAATCCAATTCACATAAAGTCCAGGAATACTGTTAGCCCTCATGTACACATGCAACAGCTTATTCTGTAAATTCAGGTACGCAGTAAATCCTTCCTTTATATTTTTCATATTTCTTGAATCCACTCCTAAATCTGGCAGAAAAAAACTATCTAAAAACTGCACCAAAAACCTGTGCGTGAAACCACCCTAAGAGAGTGGGGCAAGTTTATAGCATAAATGAAGATTCTGCCTATCAAAGCAATGTAGAAGTTGTGTATGTAACCGTGTTCATGTCCATTTTTGTCTCTTCAGGTTGGCTTTGCAGCATGGAGATGGACATGTGGTGGATTACTTGGTGCAACCCGTCATTGACTATGTACTGAAAAGTCAGCTTTATATCAATACATCGGGGTGACCGTGTTCGTTCCTACTTTGGGTGTAGCTTCGCGCTCACCTTCGTCATCACAATACAGTGTGTAATTACTCACTACTCTCCACCGTCTCCTCACGGATCATAATACCTCTTTTACCCCACTCATTACTGTCCTCCTCACCTCTATGCCTTACTCATTCACTTACTATCTTATGACTCCAAAGCCCGAGGTGAGGGAACGCTCGCTGTACTTCGGATGGGAGTGCTTGGGGCAGTGTTTTTCTGGTGTGTTTAAACATTAGAATCATTCTGTGTATATTACGGGGAGGGTTGGGGGATCATATAACCCATTCAGTGCCCAGTATATCATGCCACACTGAGTGGGCATATATTTTTTCCCGTTTGTCAGGGTTTTAGGGTCGCAGTTTAATGCATTCATTACGTTCTCCAAATAGTTTTTTCTCTTATACTGGTAGTAACTGGGAATACATAAAATATCCTTGTCCTTGTTCTATCAGTAGAGGACCATGGATAACAAGAAAGGGGGTTGTTGCCGAATTCCCTCCATAAGCATTCTGCATGCAACTAGCATGTTCTTCCTGTGCTTATATTTCCATGGTGTTATCATATCCTTTATTAACCCAGTGTCCGGGAGGAATAGGCATGGGACTCACTAAAAGTGCAAGGATTAACAGGGAACTAATAGAGAACCTTGGACGAAGGCCCCGATCGGATTACTATAAAAGGGTAATATATTTTTAGCACAAGATGTGGAAGGTGCTGAAGGTACCTTGTTGGAAGCAATTACGGACGCATGTCTATATGTGGCCATAATATTAACTCCAGCCATGTCGTAAACCCTATGTAAACACCATCCTAGCAAAAATAATTGGACACCTGAGCAAGAAGCAAAAGTAATATTTATTTCCATATGTTAATACTTAGTTGGGATCCTTTGGCTGTGATGACATTGCACGCTCTCCATTGCATACTGTTCTACTAATGTCTGATACACTACAGCTGGTATTTCCCTCCATCCATCCTGCAAATGTCTAGCAAGTTCTCTCAAAGGAGATGCATCAACCCATCTACAATTGTGCAAGGAGTGTTGTCATTGGATAGCTGAGCAATGGAAGAACAATCTATGGAGTGATGAATCACCATACTCCATCTTCAAATCGGGTTGCTGTGGAGGACACCTGGGGAACACCCCTTGGTTGTAGTCGCAACACAGAGATATGCCTTGACATTCTAGACAATACTACTTCCAACAAGACAACGTGCCTTGTCTCCAATCCAATGCTGTTTCACGTTGGTTTGAGGATATGGATATTCCACGATTGGACTGCCCTGCACAGAGTCCCAACCCAAACTCTACTGTACATCAATGGGATGAATGGGAACATCGGGTCAGGAAGTATGAGCAACATCCGTCTTCTTTGAGAGAACTTGACAGACGTTTGCAGGTTGAATGGAGGGAAATACCAGCTAAAGTGCATCAGACATTAGTAGAAAGTATGCCACAGAGAGCATCTGATGTCTTTAGGACCCACTCATTTTTAACATATGGAAATAATAAATACTACTTTTGATTCTTGCTCAGATGTCCAATTACTTTAGGTAGGATAGTGTAGTTCCATATTTCTGAATTTATGACTTTTAATGCCTCCTTTAACACATTAGGATTTCATAGAAGATGAGGTAGCAGCTTTCAGGATGTTTCTGTGCTGTACGATTTTTGGATCATTCACCCATAAAACTTTACATCATAAGGCGTCATATCCAGCTTGTAGCCATCAGGGCTCATGCATGAGCTACGACCATTTGAACTGGACTTACTAGTATTTAATAAGGGATCTAAGAACCTTTTCTTGGCTATAAAGGTCTTATCTCCTATAGTGTTAGTGTAGCAACAAGCAGATTGTAGAGTGACATATTAAATACAATGTAAACATACATCTGAAAGGGCTATCGTTGAGCATGAGTATTGTAGACCGTAGATACTGAAAAAGAAATTAACACCGAAATCCAAAATGTTTTTGATGCATAATATAAAATTTAGCTTCAGACATTGTGCCATAATAGTCATTGCTGACTTCACAGACACCTTAGGGCAGCCATTGCCTATATGATCCCACTATTGGATTGACACCCTGGGGACCCTCTGTATGCATACGCCTTTTCTTGACATCCTTTTTCATATTAGGTGGCATGCATAATTTCATAGTAGCATCATTTATGGAGCGTGAACCATATATACATGCCTTGCATAGACATCAGTGCTCATCCTGCCTCATTATATGTTGGCTTGACTTTCTTTATGGCATGTAACGGATGAACTTCCTACAAAATGCAAGTAGACTACAGTTGCAGAAGGGGCCCAAAGATTTTAGATGTGAACTACGGGAATGTTGAGATAGTTCAATGTCTGCTAAAATCATTTGTGGTTACGGGCCCCAAGCACGGTCTACTACTATCCCTTATTGGCCTGTTTCTGGGACCCATTTATGATATGTCTACTTTCAAGAATATTTAGGGAATAATTGAATTTTAATGTAATTATATGGAGTCGAGAATGAAGGACCAGAAGGGGTTATTAGAAAAATTTATGTAAATTGTGCAAAAAAAAAACTAAAAAAAAAAGTGGGGGTCAGTCTCATGTTCGGAGGCTATGACTGCAGTTCTTTGACTAGTGTATGGTTCTGTTCATATTAATGTCGCTGTTTTACCAATAAAGACTTTGCTTTGCTAGATGGTACGAGTTGTGATATCGACCAACATCGGATATAGTAGACGTGACCATAGTTTATTAATAAATAAATAAGACCAGTACAAACGACATCGTCTCAGGTAGTTCTATATACGAATGAGTCCTCCCTCAACCACGTCCAATATATATATATACATTTCTTGAAATAAAATACATCAATGGGTGATGGTGTACTTTAATACTGCAGCATATTACACCCAGTATGGGTGAGGTGGATGACCATGTGGCTCTTGGTGCCGGAACCATCACTGTGCGCTTAAGGTCTTTCAATGGCAGAGGTACTGTAGCACCCGTCTGGCAGAGTGTTCTTTATATCATGCAAGTTTTGGATGTCGATACGAGTTTGTTTAATGTCTTTCTCCAAAATGAGAATTTCCTGTTTTTGATTTTTAGCGGCCAACTCCAACACCTCCAAAGCTGGCCGGAGCTGCCCAGTGACCTTTGTGCGAGCAGTCCGCATACTAAGGTCTAGAGCTCTTAACTTTTCTTCACTGCCTTCTACAGGCTGGTCTGGAAAATAAAAGAAAATCAGACAGATTAGAGGAAAATTCAAAGAGAGACAGATCTGCTAGATAAAATATAGAGAAGCTAAAGAACCCTTCAGACAAGTTCTTGGCCCGATGTAACGAGTGCCGATCAACCATCATGTTGGTTACCACTCATTACATGTTCTTTTACACAGGCTCAGAATCGACATATTGGAATGAACAATTGCCGCTACAATTGTTTGTCTCCATATGCCGGCTGTACTTCGCCCTGTTCATACGGGAAGATGTACCACCAATCGGCAGACATTTTTATGCTCGCTTAGACTGTACATTCGGCAAATGAATGATCGTTGATTGATCCTTGGCCCCTTTACAGGGCCGATTGTCAGGCAAAGGAGCATTCAGAGGTAATTGGCCCGTGTAAAAAGGGCTTAACTGTTACAAGATGATATTTTTGGCCTGTACCTGTGCCTATAGAAGAAAGATTGGATCAGGACAGTTTCTGAGCCGTTGAATGTTAATGACAATATATGTCCCCCACACGGCACTGTACTCTTACCTAGAAGGAAAGTTTCTAGGACAGAATACATCTGTGAAACAGAACTTAATTGATATGTTTCTGTATGAAATTTAGGGCTTAGGGTGGCTTCACACACACCAATTTTTTCAGAAGCGCTCTTGATTGCAAAAGAAATACCACTGACCTAAAAAATGCAAATATGCATGACATTAAAAAAAAGCCACTAAAATTAAATTCCAATAGTGCACTTCATATTTCTATATTGACCTACACTTAGCTGCAGTGTTTCTTATAGCGGAAATATCGCTATTTTGTGTCGCTACAAAGTTGCACATGATGCTACAAAGTCACACGACTTTGTAGCACCACATGCACCCATTAACTTTTTTAGGGACCTTTTATGCACAAATCCACAGAAAGATAGGGCATGTTCTATTTTTTTTGCGCGCATGTGAACTAAACCATTGAAATCAATGGGTCCTATTCTCTACCTATTGTGCGCGCAAAGACGTACGTGTGAAGCCGACCTTAGGCAAGCAGTTACATAATAGCTTTATCTATGTCAGAGCTCATGCACGCGGGCGATATTCCTGCGTGAATTCCATCTGATTGCAGTATGAAAGGAACTCGCACAACAAAAGAGAGTCCATGGGCTATGCGATGAGAACTGTGGCCAACAATCTTGGGCACGACTAACAATTGTCCGTGTGCGTATTGCCATAGGCCTCCGACACACTATCTGTAAGTGCAAGTTGCGCCGAGAGGTTCGGGCGTAACTCGTGTGAGGCAGCACACGGATGCCAGTCTGATTTACAAGGACCCACACACTGACAAGTATTGGGATGTCCTATTTCTCGTCAGTGTAAAGGGCAGGAATAAGACAAGCCATAAGTCTTTCCACATGGACCACCGGTGTGTGTGAAAAAACCATCAATGCTCATACTTCATAGGGCTCAAACGGGGCCATGTGTTGTTCATGGATTAACACAGACAGCACACGGTCCCAAATACGGTAATGTACACCTTGCTTCAAACATTAATATACCAGACATTACTTCTGAAAAACTGCAGATGGGCAACCAGCCACAAAGGGTAAAACTGGAATATTTCAGGCAGGATTTGTCTTTTTTTCCCCCATGATCTGATTTTTAGTAACCCAGGGCCTCTAAAGACTACAAAGACAGGGCTGGTGCTGAATTACTGATGGCTCAATAGTAATTTGATCAGCACATGATGCAAGGATGACACCTTGAAATAGGTAATTATTATGGTCTCTTACCCAATAGGCTCAGCAGATGATCAAGGGCATTTAACGTTTCTGTTACAGCATCAAGGGTACCGGTAGCGCTGGCCTCAGCTTCCAGAGCACTTACAGCAACCTAAAGGACGGCAAAGAAAATGAGCAAAATGTGTCCAAAAATCTCCAGAAATGTCATCAGTCAGATGTAAACTTGTTATTTTCTTCTTTATTACAAATCTATTCATTGAAGAAACTGAGATTCATGATGTCTACAGGTCTATAGAAAATGTGAACTTGCTTCTGTACATTCTTACCCCTTGAGCCGCCACACTGTCTTGCTCTGCAACCCGAGTCCTATCATCCAAGTCTCCAGTTGTTCCAGTAACCATCTTGCGCAAATCTGCAAACTCTCGCTCTAAAGTCAAGGCCAATTCAGCCGTACGGTTTGCGTCAAGGCCCATCTGCATCATGTCCTGAGAAGCAGAGCGCAGTACATATTATACAACATGGCCTAAAGATTATTAGCATGTCCTCATCAGTATAGGAACACTGCAAATCTCAAGCTGGAATAATATTATGTTCATCCTTTGGATTCTAGATTTTCCTTTCCTCTTTTGCCCTTTTTTTCCTGTAACCTAGGGTGTAATAGTGATCTCTAGAAGTAGGTTCTGGTGTGGAGTCACCCTTTTCAGGGCGGGTACCCCACTTTTTCTCTTGAGTATAGTTAATAGAATTTATTCTGGTATATCAGTACTCCCAATGAGCTTCTCATGAATTTAATAAAGCCTAAGTTTTATTGTTTCTACTATACCGTACTCTTCTCTGTGAGCCCCTGTTCATCCATCTAGGACAGATGTCCTCCGACCTGTTTTATCTTCAACACTGGGCTGTTGCAATACAGTCTAGTCCTACGAAGTGTTTATTGCTTTTTATTAGCAAGAACAACTGCCCTCTTTTCTCCTAGTGGTAAGTAGTATTCATCAGAGAGCTGCATTACATGGACTCTCTATGTATCCTTGCATGTCAGCCAGAAAGGTGCCATTCTTATGGCTACTCCTAGTAGTCAAAAAAGCTTAAAAAACATAATGCAATTTAACTAATAGCCAAACTAAAAGAATAAAATGGACAGCATACACAGAACCCATTAAGCTCCCAATGATGCAGTGTGCATGAGACCTAATACAGATTGCACCATTTCCCCCCTATTGCATATTTTTACCTTTTGTTTAAAAATTCGATTAAGAGAAAAAAAGTGAAAAAAAGGTATTATTGCAACTAGTAGGCAGCCTTAAAGAGATCTTCCGATCCTGGAAAACAAAGATGGCCGCACAGCTTCTCTGACTACCTGATGCACATTGTGAATTAGTAGCATTGGCAGTCTAAGACACTACATGCTGCTCTAACTGGCCATCCCTGCCCAAATGAGCTGCACTGGCCAATCAATGCAATGTGTAGTGTCTTAGACTATGATACATACTAGTCCAGAATGTGCATCAAGCACAGACCATGTTGTGTTTTTGTGCAAATTGTTACAGGGTCAATTGCAAATTTGTGTTCAATAGGGAGATATTGAAACTGCTGCTGTGATTTTCCCCGCAGGTACCTATGTTTCACCATGGAATCCTGGATTTAAGGAGTTGTCCAGGATGAGAAATAAAGGTCATATACACATTAGTGGTCAGTCATCTGAGCTTGCTGATTTCGGCAAGACCAGACAACTCTCTAATGTGTATAGGTGCCACTCAACTTTCCCATTGACAGATGATATCAGGGGAAAGAAGGATCGGAAACTTTGAGTTTCAACACTTGATCCTTTTGCTCCGCAGAAGATAATCCACCACCAGGGCTGTCTGGTTGAAGACTTACCTCCCTAAACATGCAAACATGTTTTTAACACGTCACTATGGGGATCTCATGGAAAAAAAGAGCCAGAACGTGCAGAGCAGTGAAAAACAGATGCAAGCTGAGCGAGAAAATGGCAAAACCACAGCAAACTCATGAAATTTGTGTTTAAATGACACAGAAAACTGTTTTTCACTGACCAAAATTGCACTTGCCCATATGAATACAGCCTTAGGTTTCAGCTTTACCTCTTGTATTGCAGTTGTAATACTTTGTGCATCCCTGGCATTTCTATCCGCTGTGGCAGCATCGTTCTCTGCGCCCTTCAGAGCAGCTCCAGCTCTCTCTGTAGTATCTACAGCTGCTTGAGTTTGGCGCGTAATCTCTGGGAGACGTCTCAGGGCATCTTCAGCTTCTCTACGCCGGTCGCCTACCGTATCTCCAAACTCTAAGAAAGTTAAAATACAATAATTAGTGCAAACTTACAAGCTTCTATGATGTGTCAAAGGTATTATCCATTATGGAATTAGGGCAACATGGAACATCTTTTCTTAAAAATCTGCATTGTGACATTGAATCGTAGAATGGTAGAGTTGGAAGGACTTCCAAGGTCATCAGGTCCAGCCCCCTGCCCAATGCAGGATTGACTAAATCATCCCAGACAGATGTCCGTCCAGCCTCTGTGTGAAGCCTTCCATTGAAGGAGAACTCACCACCTCCCGTGGTCACCTGTTCCACTCATTCATCACCCTCACTGTCTAATATCTAATCTGTGTCTCCTCCCTTTCAGTTTCATCCCATTGCTTCTAGTCTTTCCTTGTGCAGATGAGAATAGGGCTGATCCCTCTGCACTGTGACAGCCCTTCAGATATTTGTAGACAGCTATTGCTCTGTTATTCCTCCTGGAAATGTATGACTGAATTGACAGCTGGATGTTACCATTCCCCATATATCCCTGCACACTATGCAAATGAAAAGATGAAACAATACCTCTACAGCACCTCCTATTGGAAGGCAGCATGCCTGCAAGTCAATGTCAGACTTTTTACCAAGCCTTGTAACAATGACTGAGAATTGTTAGCCAAAGCCAGAAAACCATGCACAGACAGCTGTTTTAGGGTGATTAGCCTTCATCAATGTGCAGCAGGTTTCTGGCTTGGCTAGGGGGGAGGCCTAGAGATGTGGGTCAGGAGGGGGATTCTTTCTCCTAAGGGAATTCACCTAGAAGGTGTGAGGAGACTAATGAGGCCATTCATACTCCTCTGGGAAATATGCAAATGGGAAGATGGAACAATACCTTTACAATGCCATCTATTGGAAGGCAGCATTCCTGCAAGTCAATGTCAGATGTTTTAACAAGCCTTGCTGCACGATGATGATGGGCAATCACCCTGAAACAGCTGTCTGGAGAAGATTCTGGCTCATAATTCCCAGTTAAAAGCCTGACATTGACTTGCAGGAATGTTGCCTTTCAATAGATGGTGCTGTAGAGCTATTGTTTCATCTTCTCATTTGCATATTTCCCAAAGGAGCATGGATGGCTGTAAGTCTCCTTACACCTTCTAGGTGCTCTCCCTCAGGAGAAACAATACTGTTCCTACACACTATGACACTAAATTGACAAGGGAAATGGTAACACCCCGCTCTCAGTTTGTTCATACATTTCCAGGGGGCACAACAGAAGAACGGCGTAATGTAGAGATTTAAGAAAAGATGCTCTATAATTGTTATTTCAGAGGGAATACGAAGTTTTTACTAAACAGACATGTCAGGAGGGCTGACAGGTTCTCTTTAATTTAACTTGAAACATGTAAAGACTTGAAATGGTGCAAAGTAAATTTTCCTTGATATGGAACGTCTGTGCATGAAGAACATCCTGTCAAAACAACGTCACACTTGCACATACTCACCCCTCAGGCTGCTTAACATCCCTTCAATCGTATAATAAGTGCTGTTCCCTGTCTGCTTTGCCTTTTCTGCTTTATTCTTAGCAGCATTTGTGCGTGACATCAACTGATCTGCCAACTGCAAGAAGTACAGAAAAATCCAGTTTCAACATTGGTCCCTGTTCTCATAAAACTAGTAGATGGGTTTTCTGTTGATGTCTTAACACATGGTGGAAGCTGTTTAAAAAGGTGGACAAAGGTGATCACGCACTAAAATGGTTTTCCAGCTCTCAATAACCTCTGAATAGGTCATCAATAGTTGGCCTGCCGCTGCTAATATGTTGTTCGCCAGGTTGCTCTGCCTATGTATTGAGCAGAAAGCAGATAGCGCTGTACATTGTGCAGTGGTCTGGCACGGTATTGCAGGCACAGCTTTTATTCACGTCAAAGGAAGATCTGCATGCAATACTATGCCAGACCACTGTACAATGTACAAAGCTATCTGCTTCCTGCTCCATACATGACAGCGACTGGCGAGCAGCTGACTGGCTGTGGTTCCAAGGAACGGACCAGATATTGATGACTTATCCTGAGGATAAGTCCTCATTTTCTTAGAGCTACTTCAAATATTGAACATGTTATTTTTCTGTTAGAAAGTAAGTTTTTAATAAAAAATTTTTAGCTATTTTTTAGGATTAAATAATTCCATTTTTTCTGATATCAGGAACAGCGTTCTATTATTCACATTTTTGGTCAACAAAAGATTTAATTGATTTTAGAAGGTCAAAACATCAACTGAGACTTCAAAGATTACATTCATGTTTAAAATCAGGGGTTACGTTAATGAGAAAATGAACAAAAATTAGATAGCCAAATATTTTTCCCCTTTTAAAATAAAATACAATGATCTAATTCTGTAGAAAATGTTAACCCTTAAAATGGTACAAACCAGAGTAGACAAAAAACAAAATAACACTTAAGGGGAGACCAAACAATAGGGAGGGAAAACACATAGGCTGGGTTCCCACGGGATGGAAATTCGGCGGGAATCTCGAGATTTCCGTGGGAGAGCCGCAGCTTTAAAACCCGCGGCACTTCGCCGCAGGTTTTGGAGCAGTTCTGTTGCAGCTTTCTCTCCCCATAGAGAGGAGTGAAGCCGCAAAGAGAAAAAAAAAAGAATTGGCATGCTGCGGCTGTCTATTCCGTGCCACGTCGCCGGTTCCACCCGGCTTTGCCGCCCCATGTGGACGAGATCTTTGCAAAATCTCGTCCACATGGCTGGCTAATCCTGAGATTAGGAGCCGCAGGCGGATTTGCCGCACAGAAATTTTGCACGGAATTTCCGCAGCAAATCTGTCCCATGTGAACCCAGCCATAGGGAGAAGGTAGGGAGGGGTGGTAGAGGGAGAAAGACTGTATTTATTGCAAATCAAATTGATGAGGCAATGGTAGAAAATTAGGGTAGACTCTTCAATAGACCTGATCAAAGGTTAAATTCATCCTAAGTTTGTTAGGGGGGAGGGGGAAGAGGATATGCTTCATGGTAAGCTAGATTCCCCCGGGAGGGTCGGAGACATGGTAAGAGAATATTGGTGCCAGGACGACCATGTTTTATCATGTTAAGACATGTTCAAGTTTGAAGTGCACAACTGTATTACTGATTGGTGTTGTACAGATCTGTAGTACTGCACCCATGGAAAGCTAAGGGCCTGTATTATACTTCTGTGACCCTCTGATAGTATTCAGAGGCACACAGACTTTTTGTTACCAGGGAGGGGAAAGAAAAAGTACCTCCACAACACCACCTACTGTGAGGTGACTTCCCTATAAGTCAATGTTCGATCTTTTAACAGGCCTTAACAACATGACTGAGGATATAAACTAAAACTCCTCAGACATGTTGTCAAGAAATGTTTAAAGGTCAATTATTAACTTATAGTAAAGTCATCTTTCATTAGGTGGCACCCTGGAGATACTTTTTCATCCTCTATTTGCATTTTTTTTCCCAGGGAGCATTGCAAGGCTTATATTAGACTTCCTACACCAACCTGGCACTCTCCCCAAGGAGAAACATTACTCCACCCCATTTCCAAAGATTCATATGGAAGCAGTAGTAAAAGAAAACAGGGGAATACACATTGGCACTCTGTATTACCCCTACGGTAAAAGCATTGCTTGGAAAAGAGAATACACTGCATGATGAGTGGCACCACATGCCGGCACAAGGGATGTCCATGGCTTCATAATACGGAACCTTAGTGACTCCATATGTCTCCTTCTCACAGTGACTACCATTTAAATGACAGTCTAAGATGCCCATTAAATCCTGAATGTGTGAACATGGCCTGATAGTGGGATCCGCTAACAATTGGGCAGATTGGATTTTCTTTTGCTCAGCCAGGTGATAATCCTCCGCCAGAAGCATGTGGCTTTCCTCTGTCTACCCATTATAATAGTTCACCAGCATATTCTGCTGCCCTTTACATTTCCAAGGGAACATGTATAGAAAAAATCAATGTGGGAAGATAACATGTCTAGCTAGTTACATGTAACAGTCTACTTCCGATGCATGGGCTCACCTACAGTTGAAACAGTAGGAAAAGTGTAAAAGTCCAGACTCACATGATCCTGGTGCAAACTTAATGAGAGACCATATATAAAAACCCGGGTAACAGGAAAAAAAAAAAACAAAGTAAAAAAACCTACGCATTTTGGATTGTCACAAAGTCCTTATTAATCATGGTATGTACTTCCACTGAAGCTTGTAGATGTATATACATAATACAATGTTAAAAACTAATCAAAAGCAGAAAAGAAGAAGCACGCTGCATGATTTGGAATGTTGCAACCTGATATACAATATATTATAATATATTCTTTATCTCTTAGTTATGCATCATGCAACATGTATCCATCATGTATATACATGTACAAGCCTCAGTGCTGTTGTGATTGTGTGATTACTAGACCTACATGCACACACCTGTTGAACTCGTTAGTGATGTCTGCTCAAGTGACAGACGCTTCTATGATACGTTTTAAAGCTGTTTATATTTATGAAAGTCCATGTCATAAGTAATATGTGATTGTGAACCAATCCCATCCATATCTGTGCCTTGTCATAAGTATGAATGTTATGAGTGTGTATAAATATCCATGCCTCTTCAGATCCAATCCATTTAGCCTGAAGAAGAACCCTGCGTTGGTTCTCAAGCTCGCGATTACATCATGTATTTTTGTTAGCCATTAAAAGGTATCAGATCTACAACATTACTTGGTTTCTCTTGCTGGGAACAATCACATTTTGCTCTACTGGCTAACACGGTACCAAACCTTTGTTTTCAAGTAATATAGTATGTAAGGCCGAAAAAAGACATATGTCCATTCAGTTCAGCCTATTAACCCACAATGTTGATCCAGAAGAAGGCAAAAAAACTGAGTAAGGACTCTGACAGTCTGAGAGGTGCAGCCTTTTTTACTTTGGCATTTCTTTTCAGTTTTCTGTTACACTGGTTTTATATATGGTCTCTAATAAAGTTTGTATCAGGATTATCTAAGTGCTGGACTTTCTGCAGTTTTCCTACTGTGAAAAAAAACAAGAAATAGTAACAATTCAAATAAGAGGAAATAAAAATACTCAGTAGAGCCAAGAGAAGAGGGAACTTTTATATGGAGGTCGTCGGGAGACATCTGTCGCCCAAATAAATGTATAGATTATATAGATCTATATGCAGTAGTGGGCAAAAGTTTTAGGCAGGTGTGGAAAAAATGCTGCAAAGTAAGAATTTTGTTTTCAAAAATAGAAGGCATCTGATTGGCTCCAAATTTATTCTGCAGCAGGACAACAACCCCAAACATCCCGCAGATTTCATTAAAAACTATCTTTAGCATATAGAAGCGCAAGGAGTCCTGGAAGTGATGATTTGGCCCCCGCAGAGTCCTGATCTCATCATTATCGCATCAGTCTGGGATTACATGAAGAGACAAAAGGATTTGAGCAAGCTGCATCTACAGAAGACCCGTGGTTAGTTCTCCAATATGTTTGGAACAACCTCCCTGCCGAGTTTCTTTAAAAACTGTGTGCAAGTGTCCCTAGGAGAATTGATGGTGTTCTGAAGGGCGGCCACACCAAATATTGATGTGATTTAGAATTCTCTTATGTTTGTACACTTTGCATTTTGTTAATTGACAAAAATAAACAGAAAGATAGATAGATAGATATGAGATAGATAGATAGATACTGATTCTTTGTTGAGGTATAAGAGAAAGTTAGTGGTCAGTCCTTACCAGTTGGTTCCTTTGTCCCTCCTGAAGCAGCTGTTCTATATCCTGCACCATGACAGCAAATTTGCTTTGTAAATTATTGACGTGTGATATCTCTTCTTCCACTGAGGTTCTCAAGGACGAGGATTCACCTTTCAGACGCTCCATCTCCCCCTGATAATTAAAAAGATGTATCACCATGAGTCTCAGCTCTACAGCAAGCAGATGGTTTCCAGTCATTATAACCAGGTACCGAGAAACTTATATATATTTTCTTGGTACCTGGTTATAATGACTGGAAACTATCTGCTTGCTATAGGCAAATAGAAAGGCTAATGATAGGGAAAGCCTGAAGAAATCTGCAAAACATTACAGGAGTGTGTCATGCCAGATTATGAGACTTTCTAGATTGTCTGATACCAGATTACAGGCATTTAACAGTGCCTATACACATAATTCATTAGTAGTGACCATCAAGCTATTTTATTGTCGTCAATCTCATTTTTCAATACACTGAGAACATTAAGTTCAGGACGTGTTTTAAGGTTACCATGAATACTTAAATTCCTTCATAATAGTTTAAACTATAAATGGAGGAAATGTTTGGCCAGTTTCAAATTTGAGTCCAAAAGCTGGGCAGTTGGGCGGAAAGCAGACGAACGCCATTATAGTCAATGTGGTCCATTCGAGGCAGTTTGGTTCCTTTCAGAGATGGAGCTGTTTGGCTGCAGAGATTCCCTTTTCCTACTCCCTAAATGGAGCAGGAAACAGAATCCCCAATGAAAGGCCAGGTACAAATATACAGCTAATTAATACATTTGAGAACGTCGCTATTAGAAGTGGAAAGAAAGAACAAAGACAAAAAAATTCTGAAGGAAAGTAGAGGAACAAGAGACACCGATCACAAACTAAAATGTGTTTACACAAAGGCACAGAGCATGGGAAACAAACAAGGAGAATAGAAGCTCCTAACACAGGAAGGGAAATATGATGTCATAGGCATCACAGAAACTTGGTGGAATGATACACATGATTGGAATACAAGGCTTGAAAGATACAACTTATTTATAAGAAACAGACCTAAAAAAAGGGGAGGAGGTCTTGTATTGTATGTTAGGAAAACATTAATCTCCACAGAGATTCAAGCTTCAGAGCATGGGAGTTCTGTAGAAACTGTTTGGGTAGGAATACAAGGAGAGAACAACAGAAAGGACGCCATTGTAGGCATTTTCTATAGGCTGCCTGGACAAGCAGAAGATATGGATGAACTCTTTCTACATCAGATGGCCAAGCTCTCAAAGAAGGATGACATAGTGATCATGGGAGATTTTACGTATCCAGACATTTGTTGGGAATCTCTCTCAGGTACAATTAATGGATCCAACAAATTCTTATCCGCTCTTGGTGACAACTTTATCTTCCAAAAGGTAGAAGAGAAAACAGGGGGATCTGCTATCTTGGACCTAATTCTTACCAACAGGGAGGGAATGGTTGAGGAAGTACAGGTGGCTGGGACCTGAGGAGGCAGTGATCATGCTCTCCTTGAATTCAGGATAAAAAGAGGGAGGAAGACCTGAGAAAACTCAGACCTCAAGGTTGGATTTCAGAAAGGCAGATTTTAATGAACTCAGAAAGAGGGTAGGAAGAATCTAATGGCTGGATATTCTTAAGGACAGAAATGCCCAAGAAGGTTGGGAAATATTGCAAACTGAGATTCTCAAAGCACAATTGTTAACAATCCCTAAAAGAAGGAAGAATGGGAAGCATTTAAAGAAACCGAGATGGATGAACACAGAACTTGTACACGTGTTAAAAAGGAAGAAAAATATGTTTATCAAATAGAAAGAGGGGGAAATATCTAAAGAAGAATATAATGCGATCTGCAGAAACTGTAGGGCAAGTGTCAGAAATGCTAAAGCTAATAATGAATTGAGGCTTGCAACAGTGGCCAAAAGCAACAAAAAAGGATTTTGGGGGTATGTCAAAAGCAAAAGAAAAGTCAAAGATGCTATTGGATGCTTACAAGATGAAAATGGGGAATTGGTTAAGAATGATGTTGAGAAGGCTGAATTTTTAAATTCCTGTTTAGTATCTGTTATCTCTCAGAAAGTAGATTGAACATCAACTGATCTTCCCTTCTATCTATAAGAGATGGTGAGGAAACACTTAGCTAACTTAAATAAATTCAAGTCTCAAGGTCGAGATGAATTACATCCTAGGATACTAAAGGAAGGAGTGGAGGTAATTGCTGAACCACTCGCCATAATCTTTGAAAATTCCTAGAGAACAGGGGAAGTCCTAGAAGATTGGAAAAGGGCAAATGTTGTCCCTGTCTTCAAAAAGGGAAGAAGGTGGATCCAGGAAACTACAGGCCTGTGAGCCTGACTTCTATATTGGGAAAGATGTTTGAATAAATTATTAAACAGCATATATGCAAGTACTTGGATAAAAATTGAGTAATTAACCAGAGATAGCATGGATTTGTAACAAACAAGTCATGCTAGACGAATCTAATTTCCTTTTATGACAGAATCACTGACTGGATTGATCAGGGAAATGCGGTGGATATAATATATCTTGACCTTAGTAAAGCATTTGACAAAGCCTCTGATACCATGCGTATTGAAAAAATGACCAAATATGGGATTTAGAAGGCAACTGTTAGGTGGATTCAGAACTGGCTGAGTGATCATACTCAGAGTGGTCATAAATGGCTGCACATCCAAGTGGAAGAATGCATCAAGTGGCATATCACAAGCCTCTGTTCTAGGCCCAGTGTTCAACATTTTTATAAATGATCTGGAGGAGAAAATTGATAGGAAACTGATCAAATTTGCCAACAACACAAAGCTAGGAGGTATAGTTAACACTAGGGAAGGGAGAGAGAGTATTCAAAAAGATCTAGATAAGCTTGAACAGTGGGCGGCGACTAACAGAATGGTATTTAACAAGGAGAAATGCAAAGTCCTACATATGGGCAAGAAAAATGAAGAAAGCACATACAGAATGGGAGGAATTGGGCTAAGCAGCAGCACATGTGAAAAAGACTTGGGTATACTAATAGATCATAGACTAAACATGAGTCAACAATGTGATGCAGCAGCCTAAAAGGCAAACGCAATTCTGGGATGTATTAAGAGAAGCATAGAGTCTAGATCACGTGAGATCATTATTCCCCTCTACTCTTCCTTAGTCAGACCTCATCTGGGATACTGTGTCCAGTTCTGGGCACCCTACTTTAAAAAAGACATAGACAAACTGGAGCAAGTTCAGAGAAGAGTTACCAAGATGGTGTGCGGTCTGCAAATCATGTCCTATGAGGAACAGTTAAAGGATCTGGGAATGTTTAGCTTGCAAAAAAGAAGGCTGAGAGGAGACTTAATAGCTGTCTACAAATATCTGAAGGGCTGTCACAGTGCAGAGGGATCAGCCCTATTCTCATTTGCACAAGGAAAGACTAGAAACAATGGGATGAAACTGAAAGGGAGGAGACACAAATTAGATATTAGAAAAAACTTTCTGACAGTGAGGGTGATCAATGAGTGAAACGGGTTACCACGGGAGGTGGTGAGTTCTCCTTCAATTGAAGTGTTTAAACAAAGGCTGGACAAATATTTGTCTGGGATGATTTAGTGAATCCTGCACTGAGCAGGGGGTTGGACCTGATGACCCTGGAGGTCCCTTCCAACTCTACCAGTCTATGATTCTATTCTATGAGGTATGAAACCACCCTTATTGTATATTTTATTATCGATGACCTGATAGTATTTGTATAAACTTGATTTGCAAAAAGAGTTATGTGATCCAACTTATAAATTGCTAAACTGTCGGTATCGGGGGAATACTAGAATATCTGATGCAGTAATTATGTATGTGGATCTCGCTGACACCTTTACCTGGAATCCCAGAGAATCCGTAAGAAAAGCCTTTGCCATCTCTCGAGCTGTTTGCATGCTGTCGTGGTAGGACCTCTCTGCTGCCGCTGCGGCTTGAATGGCCTCGCTCTCTATTGCTGCAGTCTGAGTACGGATCTCATCTATCCTGTAGACACAAAATATACGGTACTTTAATAGAAACTTTTCAAGTGACTTAAAAAACTAAAATAAGTAAAGAGCTTGTAAAAGCTAAATACTCTTGTATAAAAAGACAAAAGTATTATAGAGGTGATGCCTTTATTGGCCAACCAGAAAAATTATTATATATGCAAGCTTTTGAGGCTGTTTAATGCCCCTTCATCAGACAATAGATTATAACTAGCCGCTACTCAGATGCCTCTGCCCTGTGCCGGTCACTGCACTGGCTGCCCGTCAAATACAGAATTCAATTCAAACGCATTACCTTCATCCATAAAGCTCTCCACACTACCACACCTCCCTACATTGCCTCCCTCATTCCTATCCACCATCTAGCCAATGTCCTCTGTTCCGCTAACGAAATCAGACTGAGTGTCCCTTCAATTCAAAGCTCTCATTCCCACCTCCAAGACTTCTCCAGAGCAGCACCTGTCCTCTGGAACGCGCTACCCCAAACTATCCGGGCAATCACTGACACACTAAACTTCAGGCGTGCTCTAAAAATGCAGCTCTTCAGGGTGGCATACCACATCCCCTAAACCAAACCCCTCTGTACTCCGCCTGATAACATGCTCCCTGTCCTACTGACTGCAATCCCTGCTAGCCGCAATCAACTGCCACAGGCAGGCACATTTTTTTAAATGTGGCATTTTCTATATTCCATATTACGGAGGACCCCCTATATCCACTATCCCGTACCTTTCACTTAGCCTCTCAGCAGCACCGAGGTCCACGTCTCCAGAATTTAGAATCTGCATTGATCTCTGGGTATCTGCCAAGGCATCAGCTGCATCCTGTGCTATCGTCTGAGCGTCTTGAGAAAGTCTGCATGACAAGAGATGAATTATTCAAGTGGAGGTACATAGAATTTTTCCTAATAACTTGGCTATATGTGTGGAATTATTATACAGCCGGATGGATACAACCCAGATTACATCACATTGTTTGGAAATTAAAGACTATAACAACTAATTATACGTGAGATTCTGCAATCTTCTTCATTGATATTTAATGAGCCCGGCATATGCATCTCATCGGCTCTCATTTCCTGGCGGACGGTCTGTAGTTTGCTGTCTGTGCAGGCCAATTGGCTAAAATAGTTGTCCTGGATACATTGATTACATAGTTGCAATCTTTTAAATAACCAAGGCAACAGCAAAGCAGTCTTGATTTATTGTTGCTCCCCAGTGACAAAAGCGGACCCAACAAAAAGGTCTGCAAATAGGAACTTCCAACAATATCTGCTGAATGCTACGATATCCGCCTGAGCAGGGCGCTATAGAGTATGTGCTGTCGGCCACCCTGTGGGGGATATTACACTATACCCCAGTTATAGCGCTGGTCTTCCTTCTGCTGCAGCAATCCTGCAAAATATAGTTGCACTGCTGATCCGCCGCTTGTTTTACCTTCACTTAGGGATGTAATACAGCTTTAATACAGGTAGAGCAAGGAAATGAACAGCAATCCAGGGTCAGCAAAAAGCTGGATGCACGCCTCTATGTGTGGGGATTCTCCATTCTTTTTCAATGGGACTGCCACAGGTAGCCCAGTACAGAGTACTTGACTCTTTCCATCAGCACCATTGAAATGAATGAAGTGGTGGCCGCACATGAACAGCCAGCGCCCCCATCAATTTGACGTCATTGTGTGTGAGAAGCCACCCAGAAGTGAGGAGGAACTGGGACTTTTGTTCTCAGAATCAGTCGAACCCCCACAAATCCATCAGCTTTCACCTATCCAGTAAATGGGTAAAAACATGAAAAAAATATGCAGTCTCTGGAATACCCCTTTAAATACGGTCCTATAGAAATATATGGAACTCAACTGTAGCTCTATATGTCTTCTAGTTCATACATGGACTTTTGTTTCTGTTGGATTCCATTGGATATAGACGTTTTCTCAACTAAAATCATTACTTTTAGGGGAGAATGACAATATATCGTGGTGCCATGTAAAGGCATCATACTGCGAGCCTATGGCTATCACTTATGGTGCCATAAGGACTATCCATGCCATAATACAGGCACGGTACACATGGCTTTGCCATCTGCATGAGCCCGCCCCTTTACTTTTGCAGGTAGACTCAGCAAACGGCTTGTACCGTATTTCATCAATGTGCAGTATATGTCAGTACAGTGCAATGCTTAGTCTATGAGCCCTAGGACTAGAAAAAGAAAGCTGCAGAGCTCACCCAGTGCTGCGACCCCTTAACTATTTTCGGCAGCTGAGGGGGCTGCAGCATTCACCCGAGTGCTGTGCCTCCTTAGCTTTTGGCAGCTGAAGACAGCCTCATAAAAGTGTAAAGAAAGCGCTATACACCTCTATGAGGTTGTCTTCAGCTGCTAGAAGCAGCCAAAAGCCAGCAAAGATAGCCGAGGGGGCGCAGAGCTCATGTGAATGCTGCAGCCCCCTCATTCTAGTGATCAGTCAGGTCTCAGCAGTTGGACCCCCATTGATCAATATTTTTGACCTGTCCCTATGACATGTCAAAAGTTAGATGAAAGTGTAGTTACTTTTTAAGCATTACAGTGTGTTTGTGCCACCAGCACAACACCATCAGGTGAGGGGCTCTCTTATTTTTACTATTTTCACTCCCCCTTGGAGCTCTGCACTATAGAGTGCTGTTCCCATTTTCGTTGCAGTCATTGGATGGAACCGTAGGCATCCATTACTCAAAAGGAGAGTTATAGGGTCTCCATTTAAGCAGGCCTTTAAGTCGGACAGAATAACGTAGTCAGCTACATGGAACCTTAATCAAGCAGAGACCTTATTGGTCTCCGTATGAGTAATAGAATCTACGGTTCCATCCAGGTTTCTGGTGGTTTTTGGTGATCCAGGCTGAACCCCAGGATGGAACCTGAGGACAGAGGCCAAAACATGATATGAATAGGCCCTTAATATGATTTAAAGGAGATGTCCCGAGGCAGCAAGTGGGGTTATACACTTCTGTATGGCCATAATAATGCACTTTGTAATATACATTGTGCATTAATTATGAGCCATACAGAAGTTATAAAAAGTTTTATACTTACCTGCTCCGTTGCTAGCGTCCTCGTCTCCATGGTGCCGACTAATTTTCGGCCTCCGATGGCCAAATTAGCCGCGCTTGCGCAGTCCGGGTCTTCTGTAGTCTTCTATGGAGCCGCTCGTGCCAGAGAGCGGCTCCGTGTAGCTCCGCCCCGTCACGTGCCGATTCCAGCCAATCAGGAGGCTGGAATCGGCAGTGGACCGCACAGAAGAGCTGCGGTCCACGAAGGCAGAGGATCCCGGCGGCCATCTTCAGCAGGTGAGTATGAAGACGCCGGACCGCCGGGATTCAGGTAAGCGCTGTGCGGGTGGTTTTTTTAACCCCTGCATCGGGGTTGTCTCGCGCCGAACGGGGGGGGGGTTTAAAAAAAAAAAACCCGTTTCGGCGCGGGACATCTCCTTTAATGTTGAAACTGCATGACATTTTTCATAAGCTAATACGGTATCACCATGTAGCCCTAGCCTAAAGGCATAGGCGTGTTATTACCTGTTTGCTATAGTTTGGGCCTCTTGACCAATTTGTGAGAAAGAGTTTGAGGATGAATCTGTAGAAGAAAATGTCTGTAATAAGGAAAAAAGAAGAAAAGAAACTAAATTATGTGGGCAAAGTTAAATCAATATTGTGACATTCAGTGCAAATGTAGATATTTCTCAAAACCCCTTGTATGAGAAACGGGATTAGGAAATGTCCAAGGTCACTAATAGAGTTCGGAGGCACATTATCAGCATAATATGACAAGGGTAGATGAAAACCATATCTGAGGTATATGATGTGAATGCACGGTATATTACAAGCAATGTGGTCATGTATAGAGATGAGCGAGCACGCTCGGATAAGTAAGTTACTCTAGCGAGCCTCGCCCTTCTCAAGTAACTGCATTTTTGTCCGAACGTGCTCAGGGGGGGGGGCGGCGGGGGTGAGCAGGGTGTAGCAGGGGAGAGAGTGAGAGAGATCTCTCTCTCTCTCAACCCCCCGCTACGATCACTCCCCCCCTCACCCTTCGAGCACGCTCGGACAAGAATGCAGTTACTCGAGAAGGGCGAGGCTCGCTAGAGTAACTTACTTATCCAAGCGTGCTCGCTCATCTCTAGTCATGTATCCAGAAAGGCGGAGTATTCGATGGAAAATCAGTTTTGGTTACCAGTTTGTTTAATTCGGCTTTGCGTCCATTGAGTTGCTCCATTGCAACTGTGATCTTCCCCTTTAAGTCCCGTAACTGGGTCTGGAACTGGCCGGACTGAGGATGTGCACCTTGTAGCTTAAACTGCACTTGCTCCAGATCATTCTGGGTCTCTTCCTGTAACTCTTGCAGCCGAGACATCTGCCTTTGCAGGGATCCCTTAGCTCCTATGGGATGATTATCAAATGGTTATCAAATATATAGCTTTTATACAGACCGTTGGATCATGTGGTCACCGTGCATGCAAGCCCTCCTATCAGTGCAGATCTCACCATGAGCAGATTCTGCATCTCTTAACATGGCTTTACTCGTCTCCTCGGCTCTTCTCATTTGCTCCTCCAAGTAACGTGTATCGGTCACCTGGCTTTGGCCATTGCCACCACTAGACAGGCCCTGTAGTTGCCTTCTGTACAAACTTATCTAGAAAATACAATGAAAAATATTTTTCACACTATAACTAACTCATTTGTACACAAAATATTGAGACCTCATATGGATGGGAGCCGCAGACATACCTTGTCGCTGACCTGGGAATAACAACTGGGGCATTGTGGCTGATCACAATTGTCCCCATAAAAATCAGGTTTGCACACACAAGAGCGATCCTTCTGACAACTTGGTTGTTGGGAACCCATTGGGTGACAGGGACAAGCTGCAAGAGAAGATGGAAATGTAACATTTCTTGGAAGTCCAACAACAGCACACAATGAGATAATTCTTTGAAACGCTAAACTTGGTAGAAGGCATGTTAAATAGCAATAAAGCAGTAAATTTAGGATAAAGCCCACACCCATATAAAAGCAGCAGAAATAAAAACATCTTGGGCGGAGTCAATGTTGGCCTTAGGTTAGATGGCAACCTGTGCTGATTTTTTTTTGCACACCCTGCCCCTCCCCATCATAAGAAAAAAACTATATGTATTACACTGATAGGCAGTCTACATGCAAGACAGCAGCATACCCACACCAGAACAGCTATAAACACTGTACCAGAATCAAGCTCAGTACATAAATGCAGCACCAGAAACAAGCCTTTAATACATGCACAACACCAGAACCAAGCTCATAATAAATATAGGATAGGCAGTCTGTATGTAAGACAGCAGCATACCCACACCGGAACAGCTCAGTGAATACTGTACCAGAATCAAGCTCTGTACATAAATACAACGGAAGAATCAAGCTCAGCATATTAACACAGGATTAACCAACCACAGTAAATAGATACAATACCAGAACCAAGCTTGTAACACAAATACAGCACCAGAACCAACTTCAGTACATAAACGCAGCACCAGAAACAAGCCAATAACACATGCACAGCACCAGAACCAAGCTCATAATAAATATAGGATAGGCAGTCTGTATGTAAGACAGCAGCATACCCACACCGGAACAGCTCAGTGAATACTGTACCAGAATCAAGCTCTGTACAGAAATACAACGGAAGAATCAAGCTCAGTATACTAACACAGCATTAACCAACCACAGTAAATAGATACAATACTAGAACCAAGCTTGTAACACAAATACAGCACCAGAACCCAGCTTGTAACACAAATACAGCACCAGAACCAACTTCAGTACATAAACGCAGCACCAGAAACAAGCCAATAACACATGCACAGCATCAGAACCAAGCTCATAACAAATATAGCACCCGAACCAAGTTCATAACTAGTGTTGAGTACATTTTTGACAAGCTTGGTTCAGCAGATTTCAGTTTGGTCTGAATTCGTCCTTTTTTAAAAAATCAAACAATGCTTTTCTTTGCAGTAAAAAGTACAAATACACCAAACAAACACACATAACCAAGAGGTCCCTCAAATCGGACAGCGCCATTCCAGCTGCAGTGGCCCGGTTTGGTACTACACACAGTTTCCATTCACTTTAATGGTTACCTTCCTTGGTAGCTACTTTACAAATATATGAATGAGATCAGCAACTGTTTTTATCCAATTTACTTCCATAGCTTGTGAACTTTAGTTATAGTTGCCCTTTGAGCAGCCAAATTCTGTATAGCTGCCTGGGAGCAACATGATTACCGCAAGCAAAAGGTTCATATAAACTATACATCAATCTGAAGTACTTTAACTATCTCATTGCAGTCAACAATCAGTGCGATGTATTTATGCACCACTGCAGCCCATTCATTATTATTGATTGAACATTACCTCTACATTTGCGCTCTGGGTTTGGATCCAAAGGGTCACCCAAGTATCCTTCTCTGCAACGGTCACAGTGAAACCCAGCTGTATTATGAATACATTTCAGACACTCCCCGGTCACTCTGTCACAGTTTCCTGGTACATTTCGATCAATATTGTTGTTACAAGCACAAGGCCTGCAGTGACGTCGTGGTCCACGTTCTCCCTCGGGATCTCCAAAATATCCATCTGCGCATATTTCACAGCGAGGACCTGTTTTGGGAGTTGTTAAAGTGAGATATTTATAGTTGTATGCACAATGTACGTCATCATGCAACTTTTACAAAATATTCTACCTGCAACTTTTACTGAAATTTTAAGTGATTGTAGAGGGGGGCAATAATGCAAACAGTGGCATCTGATATATGATAATTAATATGAAGAATAAAACCTAGTAACGGAAGGAAGGTACTTACAGAAGTGGATAAAGCAGAGGAGTCTCTGAGATGCTCTATTATATATACACCGAACTCTTGTTACTCACCACTTAGGCCTACAGGACAGCCATCACACACAGGTTCCTGAGTCTCAGGAGACAATGAGCATTCTATGCCAGAGCTGCAGGGACATGGCAAGCATCTCTGGGGGTCCCGGGGGTCATTATACTGTCCATGTGGGCAGTCAGCACAGTCAATATTCTGATTCTCATCACCAGCATAACAGTCACCTGGTCAATTATCAAAATAGAACCAAAAATCCTCAGCAAACCTGAATGTGAATAAACTCATGGCCAAAGAAGAACACAATGAGGTATTTACCTGTTTCTGGGTCGCACCGGCCTCCCCCTTGGCATCTACAGGGGACACAAGAGCTGAACGCTCCGAGTGCTGGAGACTCTCTATAGTACCCATGGGCGCACTGCTCACATGAACCACCTTTATAACCAACTGGGCATTCGCATTTCTCCACCCAAGGAGCAGAATCTTCAGGACCAGGATGAGCCGAGACAAGAGTAACACTTTGCAGGTATCCGGTACCTGATGGAGACAACACATACACATAGGAATCCATATTTTGGGGTTTTCAGGCAAATCCAACATTTAAGATATTTAATCCTAAAAAGTTCAATAGATTTCTTTATAAAAGGGTAGCAGAGCAGCTCTTATCTGCCCTCACGGTCAACGTTAGCTGTGTGTGACTCATGTGGACACACCGGGCGTTAAACACCAGCTTGTAGGGGGGCACCAGGCGGATGTAGGCTGGGGAGATCGCCCCCCTGGCCAGATAATTTTTTTCCTAAGGCAGCGTCTTGTGGTGTTACATAAATCCTCCTCCTTTGGCGCTGTCTCCTTCCCTCTGATGTTCTGAGGTTCCGCTGTCAGCCCACTGGTGCCCCTGCAATACCATCACTTAGTTCTGCTACTGTATTTACATTATGAGTTTGGACCTGGGGCTGCATCCAAGTTAAGAGCTTGTTTCTGGCTTTGTATCTATGTACTGAGGTTAGTTTGTGCTGTATTTATGTTATGAATTCCATTCTGGGGCTGTACTTATGTTCAAATCTTGGTTCTGGGGCTGTATTTATGTACAAGCTTGGTTCTGGTGGTGTATTTATAAGTTTGGTGCTGATGCTGTTTTTATGTTCAAAGCTTGGTTCTAGTGATGTGTTAATGTTATTAGCTTGGTTCTGATATATATTTATTCATTGAGCTGTTGTGGTGTGGACATACTGCTATCTTGCTACCACTCAGTGCAATATATTTTTTTACTTATAATGGGGCGGTGAACCCTTTTGCCGGCACTGTTTTTCTCCCTTTAGAAAAGTGTCACTGCTACCTGTACAGTCTCCCAAATAGAACAATACTAGACCCGTGAGCAAGATGCTTTTGCACGCATATTGGTGCATTTTACTGTACTTTTTTGCACTCGCAGGGCATGTTCACATTGGTGCAGTACACCCCCCGTCATGACTGAAAAGGCTATTTAGCCTAATGAGGTACAAATGTGTCCTCTTTTTCACAGAATTGCGCAGAGTATTGCTCATTTGCTCGCGTACTGAGTGTGCACTTGTGCATCTCCCATAGGCTTCTATGGGAGCCTTTGGTGTGCAAATGCGCACAAAAATAGAGAATACTCTTTATATATCTGCGCGCCTACTGTGTGTAATTTTGTAGTGATTGAATACGGACAGCACATGGATCCATTGAAATAAACCGGTGTATACAGATGTGCTTTTTTATGTAGACCAATATTGCGTGCAAAAAAAAGGCAAGAAGGTCCAATTGATGTCACTTCAAAAAAAAATCACATGTAAAAACATCAGTTTATTTTAAGGAGTCCGTGTGCTGTCAGCATTTAGTCACTAAAAAATGCAGACCTCACATAGATAGAAAATATGCGCATGTGAATGGGCCCTTATTCCGTGTACCGGCACCCCAACAATTTTGGCGTTATAAACTAAACAAAAAAGTAAGAGGTGTAGTAATTAGCTATACCACTAGGGGGCACAATAGACAGTGCATTGAAGGTCTGTGTATCCTAATTAGGAGGCAAAAACATCTTTTTACAGGAACTTACTGTATTCTCCATAAGTACCACGAATTCTTAAGGCTGTTACATTACTTAAAAGTCGTCGAAAATCAAAATGACTCATTTTGGGATTCCAAGGGCTGAAAGAGAGTTCATCCAATCTGTGGGGAGGACATAAGTTTTGTAAATGTTTTTGAATATATTGAGAAATAAAAGCAAAAATTTAGGACAGGTTTAAATGGATAATTGCACCGTTGTTGACGAGGTCACCTCACCTGAAGGTATATGTCTGAGGTGATCTGCAGGGCAGTGAGGTTTGGGATGAGGTAAGTGGTGCTGCCACCCTCAAGCCTCCTCCTTCTAGTATTACATCCTCAGCACCAGCCCTGTGACGTCCACGATCCACACGGAAACTTATGGAGAACACTTGGCCATAACTCTGAGACCGGTCTCCTAAGAAAGCGTCTGCAAAATGATGACAATCAGACATTAAAGCCCTGCAGTGCAGAATAAACAAGTTGGTCCGGACGGTCAAAATTCATTTTTGTCATTTGTTTTCTATGTGGTAGGAAATAAGGCAAAAACCATATTTAAAGATTTTTCTCGAAGTTGGCTCGTATGCCCATAGCTATCAGTCCACTGTAGATGGGCTATATACATATTGCACTCGCTTAGAAAATACAGTTATTTGGTTCACATTACCTGGTGCATTGAAATACAGGGGCTCCAGCTGACGTGATGCTAGATACACCTCTTTAAGATGGCGAGGCATGCGGACAGGGACTGGAGCAGGTGATCCATCTCTGAGAACTGCAGTCCAGCCTCCTACATCTATAGGGAATTGGACATATACAATGTCAGATTGTAAGCAGGCGATGAACAGAGCAGTAACTATCATCAGCACACAATGATGCTGGTGTAACTTGATAACTTGACAACGGCTCTTATTCCAGTATACAATTTATGGCTGTTTTCATGTACAAGGGGTTAAATAAACATGCAAATATCTATATTACTGCTAGACTTTACATATGTCCCTGCTAGAATCTGCCGTGGATTACGAGGATCTGAGCTGCCAGTTGATTGGCTAAAAGGCTTGGTATAAAGGGCAGGGCTCTGGTGTAACTCAGCAGTTTTTGCAGAAAGCAGAGGGCCTTGTGAGGAGTGAGCTGCCCCAGTGCTACTGGAGGAGAGCTGGGTTCTTCTGTACCAGAGAGATAGAGAGAGAGAGCAACTCAGATTACTAGAGTGCTGCTAGCCAGCTGTTGCAATACAAGTGTCAGAGGGAGGTCTCCTGATCGTCCAAGGAAACATCAGCTACAATGACTGACCTCAAGTGCTGAGCTTTTACTGGAAGAGAGACGACCAGCAAAAAAAATAGACTAACAGCGAGAATCCGGATATTCAAGTTTCGATGGACTGTAATTGCGAGTGCCATCACCCAGGATCACCACCAGTAAAAAGGATTATTTATTCTTCATCAATGTACAACTTCCCCAAAGGCTCTGTGCTAATAGTTTATTCAGGGAACAGTCATTGCATATTTCAGTTAGCAGATTTAGTCATTTGGTCAACCGAGTTAATTCAGTAGAGACTGAGATTTTCAACCTGCCTGTGCAGCTATTTGCCCTTGGCCAGGGTAAACCCTTTATTGACTGTGATAATTCTGTTTTCCGTGCACAATATTAAGGACACCCTATTCGTAGGGTGTGGACCGAGTTAGGCCATTGTCCACGGGCGGATTTTAATTATAGAATGGGAGATCCACAGCTCTAGGCGCCCATAGGGATGCATTAGCATCCACAAAACAATTTAGAGCATGTGGATGTGATTTTTTTGTTTCCTGGCATGCAGATCGCATGGACGGGAAGAAATCGCAGCATGCTCCATTTTTCTGCGAAGTCAATGAAAGCTGTCCGATCCGTGGCACAGCCACAGCTTCAACTGTGGATGTGCCGCGGATGTGTGGGAAAGCAGGAGATTTGAAAGAAAAAAAATTGCACTGCACATGCATTTGGCATGTCACCGGCGCATCCAGATGTATCCGCCATGCTGAAGAAAGAAGATCTGGCCAGCATGGAGGAGACTCGCGCTGGATCTGGATAGGTAAGAAAATGTCTTTTCTTGTTCATGTCTGCAGACATGGCTGGATTTCGCTGCAGGATTTAGCAGATGGAATCCGTGTGTGCAAGTGGACATTGGGCCTCGTGTGGCGCAGAGTGTAAGCTCTCGTTCACGACATGAAGGTTGCAAGTTCAAAACCTGAATGGTTCAGGTAGCCGGCTCAAGGTTGACTCAGCCTTCCTTCCTTCCTTCCGAGGGCGGTAAAATGAGCACCCAGCTTGGTGGGGGGTAATAAATAAATTACCTGAAAGCGCTGCGGAATAAGTTGGCGCTGTTTGCATTATATGTTGTATGATATTGTCATATTAACCTGAATCGTACATTCAGTAAAACATTATTACATTATTACATTACATAAAACATTATTTGTTCAACTGTAGCGATTTTCTATATTTTTGGCAGTATAGCCTTTTTTTTACATGGGAGCCTATGGATAACATATACTGCTGTATGAGAAGTTGAAAGTTTATAGCCAACGTCTATGGGAAACACAAATATAGTGGGTAATTTATTAAAGGGATATTTCAGGCATTTATTATAGGCTCAGGATAGGTCATCAATAGTTGATCGCAAGGGATCCACTGCTCGGGATCGGCTGTCAGTGCAGCGGGACCGGATGTCCACATCTGTGGTCAGAGCTGGAACTGTAATAGACGGCTTCCCTCCCGTTGAGATCAATGTGCGCTATGCCTCCTATTACACTTCTGGCTGCTCATTGCACTCAGAGATAGAAATGTAATAGAAGGTATCACTTCCCTTGACTTCAATGGGAGTAAAGCCGTCTATCACATTTCCAGCACTGACAGCGGGCCGGAGGATGAACTGACTGGTAATCAGTGGAGATCCTGAATGGCAGACAATTAGTGATGGGCAATCGGTAACCCATCCTGAGAATAGGTCATGAATAGTAAATGCCTGGAATACCCCTTTAAGATATTCATGCTGTTTGATGGTGTAGAAAAGTTGAAAATTTTGGCGCGCAACATTATTGTGAGATAATTTGCGACTTTTCGCCTTTTGAAAGTGCGCATCATTATTAGATGGGTCCATAGCCAGCATCTCTCTCCGGCAATTTCTAAATACAGAAAAGTGCTGCAATCTATAGTGCAAATCTACAATTGCTCATTTACTGCAATTCTCTGCCTTTAGGATAGCCCACGATGAGCCACGATTATGAAAGCTCTTTATTTTCTTAAAACCTCCTTTATTTATTGGGGTGTCAGTAGATAAATCTCGAACCCTTTGCACATTGACTAATAATATTTCTGTGACATTTGATTTCTATTATGATGTGAAGAGACCTAGAATCAATAGGAAATGACTGCTGGCAAAGCATGGCTTATAACAAGTCAATGTAGGAAAGCTATAGGAAAGCTCCTACAGAGATAAGACTGTCTGGGAGGAAGCTCCCTTTGAGAAACAGTGTGCAAGAGGAAATAATATATCTCTGTAACTTACCTTTGTCAAATATAGATGTGACCTCGTTCCTGCTGTAGTCAGTAGAGCTGCTGCAAGTGGCTGAATGTCCGTAACAAAAGCACTGCAAGCATCCCTCGGACCGCCCGGCCTGTAGGTTGTAGTATCCAGGCTTACACCTACAATAAAGACCAAGAGACTGAAGTTATGCAGCTGAGGAACTTGTTTCTGATATTACCTCCTGTGTGGGCCCATAAAACCAGCACCTACCGTGTTTCCCCGAAAATAAGACAGTGTCTTATATTAATTTTTGTTCAAAAAGGTTTAACTTTTTTTACATGTATAGCTGCCTGGACACTATTTAAATTGACTTTTTTAATTAACTGTTAGCAGGGCTTAATTTTGGAGTAGGGCTTATATTTCAAGCAACCTCAAAAAGCCTGAAAAATCATTTAGCATTCTCAAAAATTCTGGAAAATCATGCTATGTCTTATTTTCAGGGTATGTCTTATCTTCAGGGAAACAGGGTAGTATATGTTGCTCGAAACAAACTATGTACAGTATATATCTTATTGACTAGGTGACTCTTTGTAAAATGCCAAATTATAGTCATAGAGAAGGTTCCCTCTTATTGTGATTCGCCACTAGGAAAATTACAAATCACATCTGGTAAAACTCTATTCTTTAGGTTTGCCTGCGTTCGCAGATGCGTATAAAGTACAGGGATGTGGTCACCATGTGATGTTCAAAGGTGTTTTACCAAGTGATAAAGTTATCTCCTGTTGGAGTAATCACTTAATTTTGGTGATACTCAAGGGGTATTGTAGCCTTATCAGTCAGTGAAGCCAAATTATGGGCGGTGCATCGGAGAAGTCAACACAGAAGCAACACTTGTGTCTTTCTAGCAGTTCTTCTATTTTATTTCTCCAATAAAAAAGTTTATATAGTGTCGCAACCCCCCACAAGGTTAACAGTTCAAAGTCTACCGCATTTGTGATATTTCTCTCTTAGTAAATCATTACAAAGGTTAATTATGACTGAGCTGCATGCTCATCATTTAGGACCGTGTTAGTAAAACTTAAAGGGGTTTTCCAGGAAGAATACTATCAATGACCTATCCTTAGGATAGGTCATCAATAGTTGATCGGCTGGGGTCAGCTAGTCCGCTGACAGCTCCGCAAATACTTAGGGGTTGGAGCTTGTAACTGCAGACATGGCTCTCACTAATTTCATTGAGAGCTACACTTGCAGTTACAAGTGCCAGCCACTTCACAGAGGTTGGAGCAAAGACTTCCACTGCTTCCACTCCGACCTCTGTGTAATTGTGGCGATATCAGCGGGCGCACAATCAGATGATCAGTCGGGGTCCTCGAGGGACGGACCCCAGACAATCAACTATTGATGACCTCTCCTGAGGAAAGGTCATCAGTAGTATTCTCTCTGGGAAACCTCACGTCGCACTCACGTGCACCTCTAGGCAAATACAGATCAAATACTGATGATATATGGTTGTAATGTCATCTCTGTAGCACTTCCATAATACGGGTCTGTATTACAGTTGTGTTACAATATACTCATCTGAAACTGGACTTATGAAGATGTAATAAAAAAACTTCTGACGCCTGAAGTGGTGGTCTATGGGAATCTGAAGATTCCCACCGACCTCCAGAGCAAAAGAGTTGTGGCATCCTGCTGAGCTCGACCCTCAGCCATACACCAGATACTTGATTACAAGCAGACGACCAATTGACTCTCCAAATATGTTGCACTATGACATAAAAATGCGCTTTTTCTGTAGATTGTGCTGTAATAAAACATTTATTGCCATTTATGGAGAATACTTATCATTTTACCGGATCCCAGAATAATGAAGAGAACTACATAAAGTTTATATTACCTGTCACAACTCTCTCCAGTCACTTGGGGTTTGCAAACACAACTTCCGGCCCTGTCGCACCCTTGGCTGCTGCCTGCTGGGTCACATAGACAGCCTTGTCGCCTGACATTCGGGAAAAGAGGGACAGCATATTATTCGTGATGTTCATTTGGCAGAGATTCCAAGATATAGGGGCTCGTTTACTGCTAATCTGTAGATTCTCTGACCCAGTCATCTAGCCAACCACGTTTGGTGCTTGTGAAGGTTGCTCAGATCCTTAGGGCAGCTTCACACAAGCGGAGTTCGTTGCATGGCGCCCGAATGTGACAGTCATGCAGCAAGTATGCAATGAGATAACATACTTGCTGCGTGCCACCGATCGTCATGCACTATCTTGGCGTGTATGCGTGCAATAGAACATGCTGCAATCTTTATTGAGCGCGTATTTCGCACCATGTGTGTGATCAGGCGCCATGGGAGCCTATGGCAGATTGGTGCAGTGTATTCGCTGCAACAATACTTTAGTGTGAAGAAGCCCTTACACTTAGGGCTTATTCAGACGACCGTATATCGGCTGGGTTTTCACGCCCAGCCGATATATGGTGTCCCTCTCTGCAGGGGGAGGAGGCTGGAAGAGCCTGGAGCAGTGCAGTGAGCTCCCGTCCCCCCTCTCTGCCCTTTGCCACTATTTGCAATGGGAGGGGGCGGGACAGGGCGGAGCTAAGTCACAGAACGTAGAGGCAGCCACCGTATATCGGCCTGGCGTGAAAACCCAGCCGATTTACGGTCGTCTGAAGCCGCCCTTAGGCCCCTTTACACAGGCATATATGTGCATGCATTTTCACGTGCAAAACTTGCGCACGCAATATGCGAAGAATAGAACTGATTGATTTCAATGAGTTAGTTCACATTTCCGTATTTTGTGCTCATATTTCAGTCGCGCAAAAAAAAAAAAATTGGGCATGCTGTATTTTTCTGCGTATACGCACAGCAAAGATCCCCATAGAAGTCAATTAGGGGGTGCTCAAATGTGTGTGCAATACGCACTGCATACTTCTGCTGGAAAAAGAACACATCCGGAACTCATTAAGACGAATTAGGTGCGTCTTTGTTTGCTGTGCACAAATGAACATGGTTTGTAAAAGAGCAAAAAGTACAGTAAGCTATGCCAATGCGTGCGCAAAAAAGCATTGTTCATTCAGCAAAAATGTAGCGCTCAGGCGTACGCAAATATGTATACACCCGTGTGAAGCCGGCCTTACACAGTTTTCCTGTTTCCAACACATCAACCTCAAGAATTGACTTCACTTGTTGTCTAAAATATCCCCTCACTTGAAAGATAATCAATGTTATTCACTCCATCTGTCAGGTATTTTAATGTTACGGTTGATCAGCGTGCATTCTCTAGGCACTCAGACTATAAATCTATACAAGTGAATACTTTCTTTATATCAACGCTTTTAGCCTCTGTGCATGGACATAAAGATAGCTGAATACTACTTGATGTGACATTGCAGCCCAGGTACATAGTGGGTTCCTTTTACATTGACTAGACTCTGCAAACAATGTAAGATTTATGTCCTCATGGGCGGTTCTTCAGGTCCTCGGGGGCAGATCCTAACTATTTGCACCATGCTGCTGAACTTGAGTTTACTGTCACATCATAAAGGCCTCTCACCTACAGCTGTAAAGAGGAGATTACCCCAACTGACCCTTCAGACATCTATTGTCAGCCCCATATAAGATATTCTAATGGTATGCAGCTAGAAAATGATGGCTCGGCTTGATTATATCACAGCTGTTCAATTAGTTAAGCTACATATAAAAGATATTTACCTGCAACCAGTCTCAGTTAGTGAATGGAAGCCAGACTGGCATCGGTCACATTTCTCACCCGTCACACCAGGCTTACAGCTACATTGTCCATAGTTATTACATTGGGAGGTAAGAGATCCTGTAAGGGGAAACATCAGTAAAGGTGGGATCTGTTTCCACTACTCATTGCACATAGCGATACCTTACTCTACTATAATTATTCATTTCAACTACCGTAGTAGCTTAGTAAAGTGTCAGTTAGTGCTTTTGCATAACATACCTTTAGCGTGGCAGTGACAGGGTGCGCAGGCACCACCCGGTTGGCGGTAGTACCCGTCTTTGCATCTTTCACAGTTTGGACCATCTGTGCCTCCATTACAGTCTATGCAGCGGAACCCAGAACCTGTCCGTGCCTGCAAATCTGGGTCAAACACACAGCGCCGGGAGTGGCCGTTACAGTTGCAAACGGATACGTGGACTGGAGGATGGGAGAAAGAAGCAAAATGTGAAGAGGATACTTATAGACCGGCACTAATTACTTAAGAGCACGTAATCAAGCCACCAACAAATAACGGGGTTGTCAGGTTTAGAAATCCCATTATTAGATACACTTTTAGAGTTAATAGGGGAGGCCTGTTTTTAAAAAGTACGGATGAGTTCAATAGTCAACATGTAATGCTTCATTTTTCCTGCAGTGGCGCTGTAGGAGAATTAAATGCATGAAACCAGCTTTCCCCCCAGATTACAGCTGATTATAGAGGGGTGGGAGGGTGGCGTGCTGAGATTTTGTAATACAGCTATGAAAAATTAAGATATCCTACATGGAAATAGTAAAGATTATGTACACTGTCATATACTAATGAAATCCTGACAGTAAGTAACAGTCCGAAGTTCAGACAAAAATGTTCTCTAAGTCACATGTCAACGGTTGGTACTGGTAATTGCAGTTATTAATTTCAATGGGAGCTGCGCCTGCACTTACGAGTGCTGACCACTACACAGGGGTCAGGGCAATCTGCCTCCACTCAATACCCTGTATGTGAAAGCGCACATCTGATCAGTTGATCGGTCCGAGTTCCCTGACGATCAACCATTGATGGCCTATCCTTAGTTTAGATCATTCATTAATAAATAGCATTTGCCTGGAAAACCCCTTTAATATTAACTGTATAGTAGTATTATTTAGACACTGTATGGAACTATTATTAGACTAGTTTATGTACAGAACTGTTCTCTGGTCATTATAGGTAGGTATTATTTGAACATTTTATGGAGGTATTACTTAGGCATTATGAGGCACTACTACTTGCACAGTACAGTGAAAACATTTTGCTGCTGTCATCATACACTGCTCTAGAATTATAGATCATAGAATAGTAGAGTTGGAAGGGACCTCCGGGGTCATCGGGTTCAACCCCCTGCTCAGTGCAGGGTCACTAAATCAGCCCAGACAGATATTTGTCCAGCCTTTGTTTGAACACTTCCATTGAAGGAGAACTCACCACCTCCTGTGGTAGGTGACCTGTTCCACTCACTGATCACCCTCACTGTCAGAAAGTTTTTTCTAATATCTAATTAGTGTCTCCTCCCTTTCAGTTTCATCCCATTGCTTCTAGTCTTTCCTTGTACAAATAAGAATAGGGCTGATCCCTCTGCACTGTGACAGCCCTTCAGATATTTGTAGACTGCTATTAAGTCCCCTCTCAGCCTTCTTTTTTGCAAGCCAAAGATTCCCAGATCCTTTGACCGTTCCTCATAGGACATGATTTGCAGACCGCTCACCATCTTGGTAACTCTTCTCTGAACTTGTTCCAGTATGTCTATGTCTTTTTTAAAGTGGGGTAGCCAGAACTGGACACAGTATTCCAGATGAGGTCTGACTAAGGAAGAATAGAGGGGAATAATTACCTCACGTGATCTAGACTCTATGCTTCTCTTAATACATCCCAGAATTGTGTTTTCCTTTTTGGCTGCTGCATCACATTGTTGACTCATGTTCAGTCTATGATCTATTAGTATACCTACGTCTTTTTCACATGTGCTGCTGCTTAGCCCAATTCCTCCCATTCTGTATGTGCTTTTTTCATTTTTCTTGCCTATATGTAGGACTTTGCATTTCTCCTTGTTAAATACTAGAGATGAGCGAGCGTACTCAGAAAAGCACTACTCGCTCGAGTAATTTGCTTTATCCGAGTATCGCTGTGCTCGTCCCTGAAGATTCGGGTGCCGCTGCGGCTGACAGGTGAGTCGCAGCGGGGAGCAGGGGAGAGCGGGCCGGAGAGAGGGAGAGAGAGATCTCCCCTCCGTTCCTCCCCGCTCTCCCCTGCAGCTCCCCGCTCCGTGCCGGCACCCGAATCTTCAGGGACGAGCACAGCGATACTCGGATAAAGCAAATTACTCGAGCGAGTAGTGCTTTTCCGAGTACGCTCGCTCATCTCTATTAAATACTATTCTGTTAGTCGCTGCCCACTGTGCAAGCTTTTCTAGATCTTTTTTGAATACTCTCCCTCTCTTCCCTAATATTAGCGATCCCTCCTAGCTTTGTGTTGTCGGCATATTTGATCAGTTTCCCATCAATTCCCTTCTCCGTAGCATTGTTATTTAGACAACCATATGGAAGTTTTAGTTGGCTAATGTATGGCACTGTTTGGCATCACATCTATAATTTGACACTCTTTGCTATACTTATTTGTACACTGCATCATAGTACACTGTATGGGGGCTCTAATAGAACTCTGATCCCTCCTGGCAGCGTTCAACATAAGACCAACCCCGTTGCTAACAGCGCCAGGAAGCGATCGGTGGGGTCTTAGACTTCCTGACGCCTGCTCTCCCCTATTACCCGAATCACTCCAGCTTCCTAATATAAACGTAAAAGTTCATTAAAGGTGAGCCTTCTCTTTAAATGATCCATTTTCATCTGTCTGCACATGTTACAACGCATTTGTTTTCCAAACCAGACAGTGAAAATGTTCCTTCACTGGATAATCAGAGCTGTAAACTAGTAATTTGGGCTGTTTACGTGACGTACGGTATACTTACTGATTATTCTGCCGTCTGACTTGTTTTCCTGATATAAATAAATTGTTATGGCCGCTTAGAACTCGCTTTTAAAGGGTCTAGTAATTTGATGACAGACTGATCCAGCAAAACTCAGGTTGGAACATGACTACATTCCACACCAATTTGATGCCAGCCAAGAAGTAGCTCTTCTCTCACGTTATAAGAATGCTCATTCCCAGCCGTTTAGTCCCAAGTGATCAGCAACTGCTTGTGCTCTTTTAGAAAGTTCTGGGGTCACATGACCTAATTATCTCGCCTCCTGACACTCCCGTCATTGTGTAGAAAAGTCGGCCTTCAACAATCCCATTACTAAAAAAGTTCCTATTGGCATTCTGCATCTCGGATGCTATTTTTCTCTTCTTCAGTCACATTTCCCATCATGTGTCCTTGATTCGCCCTATGAATTATTATGCAGTACTTAGGCTGGATTCACACTTATGTTGAAGGCTTGGACCCTCCGTTGGTTATTCCGACAGATTTGATGGCAGGATTAGCATAGCATGCATTTGTATTCGTGCTGGCAACCAAAATGGGCCCCATTTATAAGTCAATGGTGTCCACAAGGCCTTGATGAAATCTGGTATGTGGTGATCCACCACAGTATTGTAGCTTCCATTGTAAATAGATACAGATGTGAAGAGAATCTGAAACCGATCTATTGTGATATATAATACAGCCTACTGTTCATATAATTTAAGGAACCAAAGTTAGGAAACGCTACTTACACTTAAATTAGATACCCATACATTGACCAACCTTGGATGAGTAGTTTGCATGGGCAGATTGGTCACTCGGTTATTAGGTTTAGGGAATTTTTGGGGGTATAGTCGGGGTCAGCTGACCCACCATAGTACTAGAGGTTCCACAGGAGGACGTAGGATCTGATATATGGGCAATAGTAGGAAACCCCTATGGACCTGACTTTGAAACCAATCACATACCACTAGCGTCTATTTCTTATGTATTGATTCACAGTTAGGGTGTATTTAAGCGGCCGATTTTCATGCGTGATTTCTGTATGTTGTGATATGCACAGAAATCACGCGTGAAAAGAACCTATTATGTTAAATGGGTGTATTTACATGGGTGATTTTTCTCTTGTCGTGACACAGCAAGACAGAAAAAGAAAGGCAAGAGTGCAAAACACTGAGCCCCATTCATGTAAGAGCCGCCTCCTCCTCCATCATTTGCTTCATCCTAAATGGAATCTAGCAGCGTATAGGGACAGATTTCAGCGGTCTGTCTCTTATACCGATCGGTTTACTGGTTTTGTAAATCTTACTTTTGAGACTTTGCATGGCTGACCTATAGCTGAGTCATGTGAAGCTCATGTATATTCCTATTGGGACTGATGAATCTGTGAGCGCACACAGGGTGACCGGGCTCAGGATGTCCTCGAAAGACCACCAGTAGAGAGGATTGTTTGATTGTCTGATGAGCACAAGCAGCTCAAACAGTTTCGCGGTCCGCCATCCAGACACAGGTGGCGCCATCGTTTCACCCCTGTTTCGGTTGGAACCATTGCCAGGTGCTTGGCCGGAGGAAATATGGTCTCAGGGCACCCATTACGTGTACGGCCTTTGACACCCACCATCACCTCAGTTTGTAGTGGTGTTGCGAAACGACAAAGCTGGCTGCTACAGAGTGGAATCGGGTTTTCTTCACCAACAAATCCAGGTTTAATTTGGGCGCTGATGACTATCGTTTGCATGTCTGGAGACCTCAGGGTGAGCACATCAATCCTGCCTTTGCTGTGAGGCGGCACACTGCCCCCTGCTGGTGTGATGGTCTGGGGGGCCATCGCATATGACAGTTGTTCACCCCTAGTAGTGGTACGAGGGCCAATGACCGCTCAGTGATATGCTTAGGACATCCTGCAGCCACATGTGTTCCTCTCATGGCGGCTTCCAGCAGGATAATGCTCGGCCGCAGACACAAGGGGGGCACAGGAATGTCCCCACAACATTGTCACACTTCCCTGGCTGCCCTGTCATCAGATTTATCACCAATAGAACATGTATAGGACCATCTGAGACACCAACTTCCACAGTTTACGAGTTTGTTGTACCGGTAGAGGTGGTACAATAGGGTACTAGAGTCTCCATGCCCGCCCATATCACATCTTACATCCAAGCTAGAAGCGGTACAACAGGGTACTAGAGCCTCCCTGCCTGTCCATATCACATCTTGTATTCAAGCTAGAGGCGGTACAATGGGGTACTAGAGCCTCCATGCTCACCCATATCACATCTTGTATCCAAGCAAGAGGAGGTATAACACGGTAGTAGAGCCTTCATGCCTGCCCATATGACATCTTGTATCCAAGCTAGTGGTGGTACAACAGGGTACTAGAGCCTCTATGCTCATCCGTATCACATCTTCTATTCAAGGTAGAGGTGGTGCAACAGGGTACTAGAGCCTCCATGCCCGCCTGTATCACATCTTATATCCAAGCTAGAAGCAGTACAACAGGGCACTAGAGCCTCCATGCCCACCCCTATCACATTTTATATCCAAGCTAGAGGTGGTACAACAGGGCACTAGAGCCTCCATGTCCACCTGTATCACATCTTGTACCCAAGGTAGAGGCGGTACAATAGGCTACTAGAGCCTCCACGCCTGCCTGTATCACATCTTGTATCCAAGCTAGAGGTGGTACAACAGGATACTAGAGCCTCCATGCCTGCCTGTATCACATCTTGTACCCAAGCTAGAGGCAGTACAACAGGGCACTAAAGGCTCCATGCCCACCTGTATCACATCTTGTATCCAAGCTAGAGGTGGTACAACAGGGCACTAGAGCCTCCATGCCCACTTGTATCACATCTTGTATCCAAGCTAGAGGTGGTACAACAGGGCACTAGAGCCTCCATGCCCACCCGTATCACATCTAATATATCCAAGCTAGAGGTGGAACAACAGGGTACTAGAGCCTCCATGCCTGCCCATATCACATCTTGTATCCAAGAAATGACACATTGGAGTTTATGCCTGCAGCAGAGCTGAATTTGTAATTTAACTCTTTGTGGACAGTGAATTCAATAATCCTATAGCTTTACTTGCGATCTCAGCTCTGCTATACGGATAAACTCAAGGGTTCTGTATCTGCCGTTACACATCTGAAAGACTATATAAAAAGTTACATCATCAGCCACAATCCAGAAAACACAACATCTTCCTACGGGGCCCATAATACATAACTATATAAGGAGAAGGTAACGTCTCATCTGACATACCTATGAAGCCGGAGGTCTCGGCTGTGCCAAGTGATGCCACAATGCTCCTTTTACTAGAGTCCCTTGTCACTATCACACTAAATTGGTGCAATAACTACATGCTGTGACGTAGAATACATCTATAGTCTCAGAACAGCACGTGGGCCGGTGCGCTACAAAAATACGAAAATGGTAAAATCAAAATAATTTCTAGACAATGTGTACGAGGACGGTATTAAATATCTCATTGGCTGCTGGGTACATTGGTCCTTCATCTTTACAGAGTCTGACTTCGGTATGACGTTATTGGGTGATACAATAGCACCGCCATATTAAGGTACTAAAATTACTGCGCAGAGCGACTAAGAATGAGTGTAGCTCTGGACTCCGGCGTGCTATCACGTCATGCGAGGTGTTGTATGATGTGTTTCAGTAAGTTCTACAAGTATAGGCAAAAAATAAAAGCAATTAGTGAACATTAGAGTAAACCGTGGTGCGAAGAAGTGCGATATGTGGATAATAAATTGCTTCAAAATGATAAAAAAAACAGATTATAAAGGATAGAGCGGCTCATGAGAATTACAAAAAGTCTAAAATCACTAAAGCTGAACGTCAAAAGGTTTAACAGGAAAGTCTCCATCTCTGATTTGGAAATGCTGCTGTTTGGGTGAATGATGGCTTAGACCGGCTGCACAGGAACGGATTTACATTGCGGAATCCACGGTCGACGTCCGCCTCACGGATCTGAAACAAATACCATTCGGAACACGCTGTTGAAAAGTGCTTCTTACTACACACTCGCGGACACAGATTGCGCTTTCCGCAGGCGGAGTAAAAAGCGCAATGTTCTATTTTTTTGTGCGTATTCCACACGGATAGATTCCATTAAAGTCAATGGAAGCCACACGACCCGCGGCCCATTGACATTGCGGATAGGTCGCGGGTATCCATGTCATCACTTAGCGATGGTGCGGGAAAAAAAAAAAAAAAAGATTTGAAAAAAAAAAAAATCTGTACTGCACATGTTCGATGGCGAACCGCCGGTTCAATTCGCTGGATTCCTCTGTGGGCTCCCACATGCGGAATCCGACCCATCGGTGTGCAGCCAGCCTTAGGGCTTATTCAAACGTCCGTATATCGGCAGGGTTTTCACGCCCGGCCGATATACGGTGTCCCTTTCTGCAGGGGGAGGGAGGCAGGCCGGGCCGGGAGCAGTGCACTGAGCTCTTGCCCCCTGTCCGCCCCTCTCCGCTGTTTGCAATGGGAGGGACGGAACGGGGGCGGAGCCAAGTTCCGCTCTGTCCCATTGCAAATAGTGGCGATGGGCGGAGAGGGGGCAGGAGCTCAGTGCACTGCTCCCGGCCCAGCCTGCCTCCCTCCCCCTGCAGAAAGGGACACCGTATATCGGCCGGGCGTGAAAACCCAGCCGATATACGGATGTGTAAATAAGCCCTTACTCTGAGACTACATAGAAGATAATCGATGCACAAGCGTCTATTATACGAGTTGGAGATTTCAATAATTAAGCCAAACTGAATTTACACGCTTTACGCTAAATGAAAACGCATTTTAATCTAGATTCTCCGCCCATCGAATCTCCCACGACTCTGGTGGTACTAATATAGGTTTAACTTTTGCCCATGGTATTGATTGATCTCTTACCATAAGTACGTTACTTCTCATACCACAGAACCTTGTACAACCACTTTGTTTGGAAGATTTATGAAATTACAAAATTAAAATGTCAAACCTCTACTGACTAGATCATTTATCCAGACAATACCTATCATACAGATTGTATTCTACACCTCTAAAGACTTGCGGCCATGACCCCAACACAGCCCTGTTTAATGCTTTCTGGAACACTATCTTTTCTCCTTCGGGAAAGCACCTCAACGGTGTCTTTACAATTCCTGGTGGTTGCTACAAGGCTTGGATAAAAAGTCTAAGGCCTCATGTCCACGGGCAAAATATGATTTAAGATCCGCAGCGGATCTCCCGCATGCGGATCCGCATCCCATAGGGATGCATTGACCACCCGCGGGTAGATAAATACCCGCGGATGGTCAATAAAAGGGATTTTTAAAAAAATGGAGCATGAAAAAATCTGGACCATGCTCCATTTTCGTGCGGGTCTCCCGCGGGCTTCTATTGAAGCCTATGGAAGCCGTCCGGATCCGCGGGAGACCTAAAATAGGAATTTAAAAGTATTTACCCATCCGGAGCGGACCGGGAAGGTCTTCTCTTCCTCACGGCCGGATCTTTCTTGCTTCGGCTCGGCGGATGTGCCCGGCACATGCGCGCGGCACGTCGACGACGTGCCGCCGGCGTGACGAATTCATCCACCGGCCGAAAAAGAAGATCCGGCCGTGAGGAACAGCAGACCTTCCCCGCCCGCTACGGATAGGTAAATTCTTTTAAATTCTTATTTTCAGCCCTCATGTCCGCGGGGCAGGAGGGACCCGCTACGGATTCTACATGTAGAATCCGTAGCGGGCCTGATTTTCCCCGTGGACATGAGGCCTAACACTGACTTTAGGGAGTGCTGCCTTCCAATAGGTGGCGCTGTGGAGATATTGTTTCATATCCCTTATTTGCATTTTTTCTGGATAACCAGTACAATTATATAGTGATATAGTCAGCACCTGTGAACATATTGTAAACCTGCAATGGACCATGGAAAAATCTCGAGAATACCAAAAGAATATCTACATGTGCTTGATCGACTACATCAAGGCCTTTGACTGCATCGACCATGACAAGCTATGGCAGGCCATACAAGAGCTGGGCATGTCAGCACATGTAGTCCAGCTGGTAAAATCACTTTATACCAATCAGGAAGCCACTGTGAGAACACAGTATGGGGACACAGATTGGTTTGGGATCGGAAAAGGCGTTCTCTCACCCTTCTTGTTTAACCTATATGTGAAAGTGATCATGCAGAAAATGGACCTAGACGAATAGGAAAATGGTGTGAGAATAGGTGGCAGAAACTTCAACAATTTGCGTTATGCAGATGACACATCTCTGCTTGAAGAAACAGAAGCCGGTCTGAAGCAGCTGATATGGAAGATTAAAACTGAAAGTGAAAAAATGGGCCTCTACCTGAATTAAAGAAGACTAAAATAATGACAACTGCAAAAAATGGCCAAATTCAAATCACAATCGACAATGAGGTCATAGAATCCGTGCGAGACTTCACCTTCCTTGGCTCAAAAATTGACCAGGCTGGAGAATCTATGCCAGAGATAAAACGTAGGATAGCATTGGGGCGAAGTGCAATGCTAAACATGGACAAAATCTGGAAAAGTTGGGATATTGGCACAACAATTAAATGCAGGATTATGCAAACCACCGTTTTCCCTTAAAGCCATGCATGGATGTGAAAGCAAGACTGTGAAAAAAGCTAATAGAAGGAGGATTGATGTGTTTGAACTGTGGTGCTGGTGAAAGCTGTAGAGAAGTCCTGAATCGTATAAGACCCGCTATATATTTGTAGGGCAATATGACCTGGCTCAGGGTCACGGAGAAAAGATGACCGGGGTCAGATTCACAGAGGACAAGATGACCAGGCTCAGACTCACAGAGGGCAAGATGACCGGGCTCAGGCTCACGTATTTTGGCCATGTAATGTGAGCAGAGTTGCTAGAAAAATCTATAATGCTTGGACAGATCAGTGGTAAAAGAAGACCCGGCCGCCAAAGGACACGATGGCTGATACTGTCAGAGCTGATACTGGCATGGATATCACACAACTGAAAGAAGCAATTCAAAACCGAAAAACCATGGAGGGAGCTCGCCTTTAGGGTTGCCGAGGATCGTAATCGACTAAACGACTAACAACAACAACATAATCAGCAAAGACCCCTGCAGTGTTTTCCAGCTTGTGGCTCTCCAGATGTTGCAAAATCCCAACCATCCTCATCCCCTCAGGTTGTCCGGACACGTTGCAGCGCGAGCTCCATTACTGGCCTCAGTTACAGCTCAAATACAAGCTCCTTGCAAACCTTTTTTTTTGACTCCGAAATAAGAAGTTGAAGCTATGCCATTGCCATTCTCTGTACTGCTGCAAAACTTGACATAAAGTATATGCCTTTCGGACAAGACCTTAGAGGAGCAGTAATGTACATTAGAGGTTTTCACGTTTGCAAAGCAGAGAGCAAAGATATGAGTGTAATTTAGAAGCAGAGCTGTCAGCGATTAAACAGAAGGGGATGCTTTTTTTTTTCTTTCTAGGAACAGCGCCACTCTTGTCCGTGGGCTCTGTCTGCTATTGCAGGTCAACAACTCTATCCCGTTCACTTGAAATAAAATCAACTGCAATACCAGACATAGCCTATTGATGCGAGTGGCGCTGTTTTTGGAAAAAGAAGACCGTTCTTTCTAATCTTAAGCACCTATTTCAAATAAGAGATATTGCACTCAAAGTAAAATGCGTAAAAAAAAACTGCTCGCAATAAATTGGTTACACAATTAAACCCGTACATCATTCAATAAGCACTAAATGCAAATATGCCACTCGCATTATGGTTTTAACTATTTAGATTCCATTGCACTCGATGAACCACTACCCTCCATCAAAAGTAAAATCTTGATCCTCACCATCTATATCGGACTCAGCAAGAACCAAGGACAGTGACCCCAATAATGGAAGCAGCAGCAGCAGCGGTGGGTCCAGACTCCTCCATAAAAACATCCTATGGTGCTTATGGTTGCTCTTGGGGGGTCCTGTGTATGGTGCACCCTGTGTCCTCCGTCTGGCTGCTTCTGTCTCCTTCAGGTGTGCTTTATGAGTTCGCTGTAACCTGACTCATTACAGACACAAAAATCTTCTGTTGTGACTCACCTTCTGAATAACCGCCCAACCCTTCCCGATCCCAGACACAGTATATCCTGCTGTATACATCATACCTGCTCAGTGTGCGCGGTGCGGTCCAGCTGGGTAGAGGAAGGCAGATTGTACTATTATTGCATATGTGGAGACTGTTTAAGGGCAGCATTAACTATGAAGGATCCGGAGCCGGTGCCTACTAATAAACATAATACAGACTGCTATACGTGGCAGCCAGGATTCTGATGATGGACAGAACATCATTCCAGAGATAGAACAACTTATGGTCCGAGCACAAAATGTACTAGCAGACGGGCTGCAGAGGGCAGGGACAAGGTGGTTTGGTGTCTTAGGCAAATTAAGCAAATTGCACCCCCCTCCCCTCCTCCCCAGAATCAATTAAAAACCACCCTATGTCTAATGCGAGAGATTTAGTGTGCTTTCACACCTGCCTGGGGATTCCACTTTCTGTTATGTTCAGGGAGCAGGACGGGAATCCCTGCCAACGTACGGGGTCTGCCCACTTTATGCCCAGCTACCCGCTCTTAGAATGGAGGAAAAAGTAACGCTTTTTCTTCTCATATTTGCAGCCAGATCTACTATGGAATCCCCGGCCGGAGGATCCGACGCAGATGTGAAACCGGCCTTAAACACATCTTAGAAGACGCAGATGCAGGCAGAATAGATATTTAAAGGGTCTAAATATCTACTGCTAGCGGCGCCGCTGGTGTGACATCACTGTGTGAACACTCCTTTACTAAAGGAACTTTCGCGAATGACAGTCATGTGACCAGCGGTCATTAAACTCAGGGAAGGTCCTTTTAGGCCCCGGAAGCAGCAGTGCAAAAGGCAGCTGCGTCAGAATCTGTCATATAATGAAGAATCTGTCATCATATTAAAAACGTGTAAAGACGAAAAACGTTTGTAAAAAATACTTGTACCAGCTTAAAAAAAAAGGCTTTAAAGAAAAAAAAAACAGATACACGCTTCAGGTCACAAAAAATGTGAGTGAGAAAGGAAGCCTTGGGCTGGTTTCACACGGGCGCAGGAGCGTAACTATAGAGGGTGCAGGGGATGCGGTAACACCCGGGCCCAGGAGCCTTAGGGGGCCCATAAGGCCTCTCTTCTCCATATAGGGAGCCCAGTACTATGAATAAAGCATTATAGTTGGGGGCCCTGTTACAAGTTTTGCATTGGGGCCCAGAAGCTTCAAGTTATGCCTCTGTGCAGCATGGTTTGGGTATGGGTACGGGTACAGATACAGATAGGAGGGGGGGGCCTAGCTCACTTTTTCACCAGGGCCCCCGAGCCTTTAGTTACGCCCCTGCACGGGCGACAATCTCACGTGAGTTTTGTGTGTTGCGAGACATGTGAATATGAACCCAGTCTTTTGAATGGAGTCATATACACAAGCGTCGCCGTAAAAAAAATCACGGCTTGTCCTATCTTTTCATGTTACAGAACGCATCACCCAATGATTTCAATAATGTCTCCCCTGCCGTGTGATGTAGAGCTTCCCATTGAAAACAATGCCCGAAAAATCGCCTTGCATCTGCGAGTAAAATGTGCGTTGTCTTTTGCATGCACCTCTGCATGTTTTGCTGTATTTTTTGCACACAGAAGTCATGCGCATGTGCATATGCAAAAAGTAGGCAACCATTGATTGCAATGGGCTATACGCGTAATCAGTTCAGTATGGGCTATTTTCCTGTGCAAGTGCGCAGGAAAATGGAGCATGTTTCTTTCTTAGTGCAACGAAAATGCATGCGCCAAAATATGCGCATGTGAACGAACTCACTGAAATCAATGGGTTCTGTCTACTGCATATTGTGCACAAATTTTGCCTGTGCGACTACGTCCAAGTGACTTCGCCCCTAGGCTTTATTCAGACAAGCGTGTCCCATTAGTGTCTGCAAAGAAAGACTAATAATCCGTGTGTCCCTTATATAGTTATTTAAACAACCCCGTAGGAATCCATAATTATAGGGTTTACGCGATGAAAGATTAGTTTGTAATAAAACTTCTGTAATCCCGCGGCGGACTGGAGACGAGGGGAGTCGCACGGACAAGCGCTGTGTGTGGCACATCCTGCAGGGACTGAGCGCTTGACGAATATTTTATTTTATAAGATTTGAGTTTCCATATTATGGTAATAATCCCCATTGATACAAGCAGACCTAGAACTGGAATCGCTTTTGCGTCCACCGGCCCCTCGGCATCCATCATCAGACTGCAGGCAACCTGCAATCAGTCATCAGACTCCTGTAAGACATTCTGCATCTGCTGACAGGGCCGTCTCAGGAGAGGTCTTCTGGAAATAACTATTGTTGATGGAACATGCATGAGGGAATTACTATTTATGCAGTATCTTAATGTATGATGTAAAGGTGGAGCGTTCTAGTGAGTGATGGAAATGTGCGCTGCAGACAGGAAGCAATTAGTGAATCAGGGATTGCTGCAGCGGTCAGAAGAATGACAACCGGCTGAGAACATGCCCGCAGGTAAAGGTAACCGAGTCTGGGGCGAGCCACTCCCTGTGCAAAGACTGCCTGCCCTGCGGATACACAAAGTAAACAGGGGTAAACAGCAAACGAGCGGAAATCTTCCTGATACATTGTACCGTCGCCATCAGGCACACCCAATAAAAGGTTTACAGGATGCTCCCTAATGGGTTAATGTAGAAGACTGAAAAATAGTTACAATAAGAGTCATTAGTTAATGAAAACATAGGGCCCATGCAACCGGCCATATTATGCATGTTTTGTATGGATTCATACCCCCCCTAGACTTCTACAGGCCCATACTGTACCCTTCAGCACCTTTCATATATTGTCCCCTACAAGTTTTTCTTCTAGAGCCTGTGTCAAACTCAAGGCCCGCAGGCCGAATTGGGCCCACCACATCATTTTATGTGGTCCGTGACGAGGTTCAGATGCAGAACGACCGGCTGTCCACTTTAACCAGAGGGCGCAGCCAGCGCTTGGCAGAGGACGTGGCTTGAACACGGGGGGTGGGTGCCGTATCCTCTGTTCAGCAACTCACAGGTGGTGGCACAGTTCTGCCAGGCCTACCAGGGCACCCTAGCCACCCTCCAAGGTAGGAAGCTCAGTACTAAGAAGGTGGAAGGGGAGAAATACCATCATAGTCCACAGCACCATGTAAAGGAATATTTACATTTAGGGCTCATTCATTTACATTCAGAGTGTATGCAGTCTTTGTCCGTGAAGTTCGCAGCGTTTTCAAACGAAAACTGCATATTTTGACCTTCTTGTAGTTTGTTTTTTTTTCTTCTGCCTTCATGCATATTCACTGCCTATTTATGCAATCCCATTGACTTTAACATGTAATTTCAGTTTGTAAAGGCCCATTTTCGCATGATTATCGCTCAGAATTCGTTCAAACGATGTCTTTTCAGCGATAATCGTTGCATGTAAATGCTACCATAGTTACTTTTTGTCCGAACGATGATTTTTAGTTCAGCATAAAAACCATCATTCAGACAGCCAGCTGATAGCAGGGACCGCAAGCTCCGATTTGTAGCGGAAGCATTTAGGCTGCCTGTCCATGGGCGTTGCGGTATCCCGCCGGTGGATCTCCGGTCAGCGTATCTGACAGATAGGCTGACCGCGGAGAATCGCGACAATTCGCAACATGCTGCGAATTGCCGGCCGTGAGCGGAGAATTAATGATTCTCCACTCGTGGACAGGGGGGCTGCACTTTCCATAGCAACGCTATGGAAAGCATGCACTGCGTTCCCCGTGGCCGGATTATCGCAGCAGGGAACGCAATTCAATAACGCCTGTGGACAGGTGGCCTTACAGTACAAGATATGTGGAAGAAATTTCTAAAATCTTCTGGAAAGTTTTCATACCAAATCTGCAGTGTTTTTGAAAAATGCTGCAAAAACTTAATTTGCAGCATGTCTTCTTATGCGGTGGATCTCAGCCCCTGAAATACAAGAATTAAAATCCACAGCAGATCTGCAATGAAAACCGCAGTCATATCCACACCATGTCAGTGCAAATTGGGATTGCCAGTGTATTTGCTGCGGGTTTTCCGCTGCGGACTGCCTACAGCAAATACTATTTGGTGACCTAATAGGAGTGGTCTAAGATTTCAAATAATGACACTTTTATATCACAAGTTACTTACAGGCAAATATTCATACAATATATAGTATTTTTTACATTATTGGGTTGAAGAGGTGATTGCAGTCTGAGGCCACGGTCACACGGGGCGGATTCCCGACGGAAATGTCGCGGTTTGGCCGCAGTGAAAAACCGCAACATTTCCGTCGGGAGAACCGCTGCTTCAAAACCCGCCCATAGAGAGCGCAGCCGCAGCAGAAAAAAAAAAAAAATGAACATGCTGCGGTCGGCAAATCTGCGCCGCAGCGTCGGTTTCTGCCGGATTAGCCGCAGCGGATTTTCCGTCCCATGTGGACAAGATTTTTGAGAAATCTCGTCTACATGGTTGGCTAATCCCGGGATTAGCGGCCGCATGTGGATTTGCCGCGGCGAAATTCTGCACGGAATTTCTGCCGCAAATCCGCCCCGTGTGAACCCAGCCTAATTGCTCTACTAAAAGGAAGGAAGAGGGGCGAGACAATTCACTAAATCATCAATCTTCCAGCATTTTAAGGAAAAAGAAAAAACCATTCTGATCTAAGGGAGGATGAGCTAATATCAGTCGCATCATTTACAGTTGATTGGGAAACACCCTGTTCCTGTGCCAGGAGAGACGTGCCGGAGCTTGTCTGCCACTGCTACATAAAGAACGCTGCATCTGCCTATACTTACACCCCTCGGGCTGATTATTCAGGTCGTACCCACACCCATTAAAGGTTCTTACAAGTGTTTTAAAATATACTGTACTTAGAACACACTTAAATCTGCATCCCCAAGCATAGGAGAAAGGTTTTAGGGTTTTTTTTCATTCTTTAAAGTGACCCTCTGGAGTGGGACAAACAAACCTGGCTGAACCCCTTCTCTGACTACTTGATAGACTAAGGCCCAATGTCCACGGGTGGGTTTGATTTGTAGAACCTGCATGGGACACCCGCAAATTAAGCAGCCCATACGGAAGCATGGGCATCCGCAAACCAATTTAAGCATGCTCCTTTTTTTTCTGCGGATCCCACGGGCACGGCTTCCATTCAAGTCAATGGAAGCAGTCTGACCTGTGGCACACCCGCAGGAAATTTTAAGAAAACAAACAAAAAACTATATTGCACATGTCGGACGGTGAGCCACGAGGACCATGTGCAGTACAGCGAACCCAGAAGTATAGGGATCCAAATGGACGCCGCTGCCGGGGAAAACAGGTAAATAGGGCTCACTCGCTGCGGGCGAGGCTGGATTCCATGCACAGAATCCAACCCTGCACGTGGACATTGGGCCTTAGGCTACCTACACATCGGCCAGCCCATGTATATGACTCCATTCAAAAGAATGGGATTCATATGTGCACAAGTTTTGTGCGTCTCGCAACACACAAATCTCACGCAAGTTTCTCGGCCGTGTGGAAGCGGCCTAATGATGCAGTGTGTAAGACACTACACCTGCTTTGACTAACCACATGAGCAGCATTGGCCAGTCAGAGCCAATAGAGTTTTAGACTAATGATAGATACTGCAGTCATGGTCAAAAGTTTTAAGACAAACACATTTTGGTAAAAGTTTGCTGCTCAGAGTTATACAAATAAAGATAAAATAGGTCAGCACTACCCAATGGAAATATATCTCAATAGAAATATATAGGTGCAGGTTAAACCATGGTGGCAACATACAGTAGAAGCAGAAACCAAAAATGGCAACAGCACGCAAAATAAATTTACTATCAGAGATGTACATACCTGTAATCAATACTCTAACCACATTAAATAATGCAAGGCTCTTGGTATATCATTCGATCGAATTACATTGGCCCATCTACCAACATCCAGGTAACCTACCTCTCAGAATGCTTCGCTCTTGGGACTAAGCCTACAAAGGTGAGCACTACCATGAGTCATGGGGCATGCCAACAGTAAAACATTCCGAGACCATTCATAGGTGAGGTTACTTTTTGTTCGAGGGAGCGGGCTCACCCACAATTTTGCCTTAACACACTGCCATAAATGCAGAATTATATCTGTAGAGATGAGCGAGCATACTCGCTAAGGGCAAATGCTCGATCGAGCATTGTCCTTAGCGAGTACCAGCCCGCTCGGGAGCAAAGATTCGGCTGCCGTCGGCGGGCGGGGAGCAGTGGGGGGGAGAGCGGGAAGATCTCTCTCTCCCGCTCTCCCCCCCCCCCCCCCCCAGGTTCCCTCCCGCTCATGGCTGCAACTCACCTGTCACCTGCGCCGGCAGCCGAACCTTCTCTGCCGAGTGGGGAGATACTCGCTAAGGACAATGCTCGATCGAGTAATTGCCCTTGGCGAGTATGCTCGCTCATCTCTAATATCTAAAACATCCTCCAAGAGCAACTTCTCCCAACCATCCAAAAGCAATTTGGTGAGGAACAATACTTTCTACAGCATAATGGAACACCATTTGACAAGGCAAAAGTGAATAAGCAGCTTGGTGAACACCACATTAAAATTAGGCCGGCTTCACACTGGCAAGAAAATCGTGCGATTTTCGTGCTATGCGAGAGTGAGTGTAAACGCATGATTATAAAACCAAAGGATTTACATTTTCAATGGTTCCATTCTCATTTGTGATGGTTTCACTCCTGCGATGCTGCGTGAATAAAAAAAAATTTCAAAAAGAAAAAACCTAACATGTCCTTTCTTTTTGCGATATTGCCCATTGCATTGAATGGGGCCGGCAGCAGCAACACTGGCCCCATTGAAGGCAATGGGAGAACTCCGTGATCCTCTGCCACAGCGGGGATTTCCTTCAGCGCCGTAGTGAAGCGAGGCAGTTTCCATGTGAAAACGCCTTGCATCCAGGGTTTCCCACGTTTTCAATGGGGTCAGCAGCAGCACAGGCCCTATTGAAAACAATGGGAGTACATAGAGATCCCCTACTGCGGCTGTGACAGCCGTGGAAGGGACTGCTTCAGCCCTGCAGTGATGTGAGGCAGTTTTCAAGTGCAAGCTCCTTGCATCCAGGGGGTTCACATGAATTGTGCAATATCGCTCTCGCCAGTATGGAGCTGGGCTTATGGGTCCATGGTGGGAAAAGTCTGCAGATGTCAATCCCATTGAGAATCTGTGGTCAATCTTTTAAAAAAGTGGATGGACAAACAAAAACATGGAAATTGTTATAAACTCCAAGCACTGATTAGGCAAGAATACGTTGCAAAAGTCTTGGGGGGGGGGGGGGGGGGGGGGGGGGAAGGAACACCACATATTGAGCCTTTGCTTTAACTTGGTTAATGAAAGTTTAAAAACTTATGAAATGCTTATAATTGAACTTAGAGTGATATCAAAGGAGGAAGTAGTTGCTAGTTTCTACTTCTCCTCTATGGAAATCAATAGAGCTGACAGCTCTTCATGCGGTTACAGTATATCCCTTAGACATGGGGCTTTAAATAATTGCAGTTCTATTGCACGCTCCGACACCTACGCTGCTTTGTTGAAATCTCTAAGAGAATACGTTAAAGCCTGGACTGCAGGACATCTCTAGCGCTGCTCCATGTGAGAACATTAGTGATGGGAGAGAACTACACGGATATGTAGGCACACAAAATCCTTTGCTTTAATTATTGAATACCCCCCCCCCCCCAACAGAAAGACGACTGGATAAGGGCCTGTTCACATCAGGGTTCAGTTTTCCTGCTTCTTTTGGGGGATTAGAAAAATGGCAACCCCTGGCCAAATGGATCCAGATGACAGCAAACAGACTCAATTGATTAGAATGGGGTCCATTCAGTTTTTGGCTGAGCTTTTGGCGTTTTACCAGAGGGAATAGAGCAGCGGGCTGCGCTATTTTGTTTTGTTTTTAAATCGAATTCGGCAATGAAGGTCCCAAATGGAAACTCTGATGCACGTCGCTGATGTGCTGTGAATTTCATCCTGGTGCAGATCTGCAGATTTCACCCCTTCAATTTGAATTCAATCGCAGCCCTGCACCAAAGTTTGTGATAAAATCCGCAGAAATTCAGTGACATGTGAATGCATCCCAAGGGCTCATTAACACAAGGGAATTTGCACAGTGTACATTCGCAAAAAAACATGACTATGGGAACCAATGGCTTCTATAGAAATGTTCAAATGAAGGAATTTTATGCATAGGGGAAAAAAAACAAAAAACATGCACCTGAAAAGATCAGCAATTGAAATTCCCTGCTGTGCGAAAATACAGGTCTTGGCCCATCTTTGATGCACAAAATGCAGGAATGTCCATAGACTCCTATGGGAGCTGAAAAAAAATGGGGAGCAAGTTCTGCTGCTCTGCTAAACGCAGAAGTATTGTGTCCCTACGGGGATGAAGGGAAGTCCCGCGGCGGAGGCCTTCCTTCATCACCGTGACAGGGCCTCCCTTCACTGGAGAGAGATAAAGGGAAGCCCTGGGGATGCAGGAATGAAGGGATTCCCCGGGGCTTCCCTTCCTCTCCCCAGGGGCTCCCTTCATCATGGGGATGAAGGGATTCTCGGGGGGGATGAAGGGATTCCCGGGGAGATGAAGGGATTCCCGGGGAGATGAAGGGAAGCCAGGGGTGGTCCCCTCATCCCTGTGATGAATGGAACCCCCGGGGAGATAAAGGGATGCCCTGGGGATGCAGGAATGAAGGGATTCCCTGGGGCTTCCCTTCATCTCCCCAGGGGCTCCCTTCATCATGGAGATGAAGGGATTCTCGGGGGGGATGAAGGGATTCCCGGGGAGATGAAGGAAAGCCAGGGGTGGTCCCCTCATGCCTGCGATGAATGGAACCCCCAGGGAGATGAAGGGAGTCTTTGGCAGGGGTTCTATTCATACCCAGCGGGGACTAACAGGAGATTACAGTGGGACATTTAAAAAGTGAAACAGCAGCGCATTTTTGCATCACTCATCCGCGTAATTTAAATGCTGATACAGCTCGAGACTTCAGCACGGATAAGTTGTCCATTCACACGATTTTTGTGCGAGTTAGCCGCCATCTTTTGCGCTATTTGGACACCTGTGTGAATGAGCCCTAACACTGACATTCTGTGACCTAGTATGGCCAACAACATTGGATGAACGTCAAGTTTTCTGGCACTGGCCGACCAAATTAGTGTACCACGTACCCATCAGTAGATGTCAGTCGAAAGAAGGGGCAGTCCTTTTGATCTTTGTCCACTGGGAAGATAAGCTGCTGCCAGGAGTGCCTGCCCAGATTACTCCTCTTTCCTCATCGAGAACATGTGTGGGCAAAGATGAGAACGCATGTGAAGTTCAGAAAGAATGCCCAGCAGACACCTGTCTGAAGCGTACGGCCAGTTAAAGGGCTCCCTTAGTTTTCTTGAATCCATAAGACAACACCCATTGCATCGTGTTCTATAGCACATTATATTAAGAGTTATTCCATAGGTGTATTTTGTATATTGTGCTGGACAGAGCCACCATAAGGCCGCACACACCGTGTCCACAGCTCAGTAATAGAGAGGACTCTGCAAGTCATCATATACACTACATGGACTGCTTTGCCATACGCACGAGTCATAAGGTGCCCATACACAGTTGGGTGAACCTATCAATTTCTGCAGAATTGGCTATTTTATGAACATGGGGTGTGGAGACTCTCTAAACTGGTGATTTTTACTTTCTACATACCCAAATCTGTGTTCTCACAGGAAATAAGCCGCCAGAGGTGTGTGGCAATGGCTTACTCCCCAATTTCCATTGAGCATGGCTGACAAAACCTTCGGCCAACAGCTGTTGAAGGTGTTTGGCCACCTTTAGACCAAATCTCAAGAAAGACAACCAGAATGCTTGGCAATCCAAAAAACTTAAACCAAATGGACGACCAGAATTGGAAGGAAAAAGTGCACAACTCCAGTAGTGTAAGGGGTTACAAATATTCAATTTATTATAAATAAGAAATACTGTTTTATACATAAAAAATGTGTTGTGTTCTGTTGAACCCCTTTCTTCCCTGGACCAAAAAAAAGTTGACCACAGATGACCCTCTCCCCCCTTCTGAACAGTCTGTTGTCCGTTGTAAGTCCGGTATTAGACATGGCTAACAAAGAGAGCAAATTGGGCGCAAAGCTTTGTGGCCACCGGAGCTTTCATAAGAATGAAATGGCTGCTTCTCTTTTCGGGAAGGGTCTGATGAAGGCGGATGACAGAGGAGGAGGTTGAAACAGAGAAGAAACACCGACACGAGTTAGGGTCTGTGAGGAGTTTGAGTGAGGGAGTAAAATTTAGCTTTGTGCTGCAACCCTACACAAGTGTCTTTGCTTCTATAGGGGTGTAATACATAATGTTTTCAAGAGAGACTGTCAAGTGAAGGACATTGAGAGTAGGAGGAGAGGGAGAAAGGTTTAAGGAGTTGGGGGGGGGGGGGGCGCACCTTAGCTATGAATGAACCCTCCTCTCCTCCTAATCCCACTTCCTCCAAGCCAGAAACATATTTACAGAAATAAAGATAAAAACTGGAACAAAATAGACATTCAACTTGAGTTATAATCTGGATACAAAAAAAAAAAAAAGATAAAAACACTCACAGGAATCAAGCAAAGTCAAAAATCATTTATAGCACCAGTGTCATTTAAAAAGGGAGTTACCCTCCGACTGCGCCCCAATACATACCAGGGAGCAGGGATGGAGTGTCCTTCAGATGAGGGATTGCTGTATAGAAAAGACCGGATGTACGGTTTCTCAGAACTGTAAAGCTAATGTCAGACGGAAGCCGTTCCCACTGCTGTTCCTTACGTTTTTGAAGGTTCCCAAAGTCTATATGGCTAATAAGTAGCTATTCCTCTTACATGCTTATACATATGTGCAGAGATCATACGATCGGAACTCAAGTCCGTGACCAAATTAAAGCGGTTGCCCTCAAATTGTGCCATTTTCTGAAATGTTGGCCTTTTGGGGCAACAACCTGGCCTCACACCCCTCTGGTTGGCTTGTAGGCCCGATTCGTGCTGCTGTTGGGTCATGGTTTGCGCTTACAAGGAATTCCAAGATGAAAAGAAGGATGAAGAGCAAAAGCTTGCCCTTTTTGGCTGCAGCAGCCCAATCCAGTAAAAACAGATCGTGTTATATTGAATGAAGGGCTCGATGGTGTGCTATAGGACACATTGATTCTCTTTGGTGTTTTGGGGGATCCTTGTGTCGTTATGTACTGCCCACCCTGAACTAGGCATAAAAGTACTTTTGAGCTCATTAACTACAATTTAAAGAGGATTATCCATCTTATAAAGTGATGGCATATCAGTAGGAATTATAGCTGCTGAGGGTCCAAACTCTAAGACCCCTGACTAATCATCAGTGAAGGGGACGCAATGTAGGATTAGTGTTGGTACCATTCTAGGTGTAGCTCAACGGATGGTACATAAGAAGGGATAAAGCTTTTGTGCGACATTAGCTGGCAGATTAGTTACAAAGATATGTTAACTTTTGTTAATATGTGCAACAGTATTTGATTTTTCCCCTTGAGAAATAAAATGACCCAAAATTCAAAAAGTGACGGGAAAATTCCAAGTCGGATGCCGCAATAAGATATCATTAACATAAGAATTACTTGTTTCGAATCAGTTTATGAGGGATGTGCAGGATTACTGATGGAGTATTCTGGAGCTTCTTGTACCCTCAGTGTTCTACATCATTCCACCTTGATTAGGGGTACTTTTACGCCGGCCAACTATAATCTGAAAAATCCCTTAAATAAGCAATTTTGCCTAATAGTTGTCCCATGAAAAAGCGAGACCCGACAGGATGTTGAACGAGAAATCATGCATTAGTTACTTGGTTTCAACTGCTGCCTGTTGGGAGGGGAATCCTCACTACTTAAGGAGAGCACCTAGGTGATGAGACTTATAAGGCCTCTGGGAAATATATGCAAATAAGGAAGATGGAACAATACCTCTACAGCGCCACCTATTGGATGGCAGCATTGATTTGCAGGAATGTCAACATCCAATAGGTGGCGCTGCAGAGATATTGTTCCATCTTCCTTATTTGCATAACTGCGGCCTGTTCAGTGAATGGAGGGGGACGCATCTGAGATCTCTTGCGCCTGCCCTCCTCCATTTACAGTGAATGCCTTAGTTTAAAAGGGGTTTCCAGAATTAGGGGGGAAAAAAGGGTTTTTTTTATGCAGAAACCTTGCTACATCAGTCTCCGAGTTGCTTCAAGTATTGCAGTTTAGCCTCATTCAAGTCAATCGGATGAGCCGCAATACCAAAAAGACAACACATGAACACTAGACCGCCATTTTTCACTCCTCGCTAACACTCCCTTTTGATCTGGACTTGGCCGATAATAAGCCGCAGCAAGTCCATCGTGGTAATGTCTGTTATGGCAGTTCATGTGAAGTGACTTTGAAAGTATGTAAATAGTAAGATCCTTCCTTTGTTCAGCAAGTGGCCACATAATAAAATAATATTCTACTATACTACAGAGTGCAGAAATCTCAAATATATAGCTATGGACTGGATATAAACACCTCCTCTGTACTGCCAACATATAAACTATAGGAAAAAGGTATATATACAAATTATGGCATCTAAAATAATAATATTCCAGTGGATTTTCTTTCCTGCAATGGGAGGAGCCAAGGTGTTGGGCCGTTGGCTACCGGAAATAATGACCATTCTGATTCTGGATGGCTCTAGATGAAAGCTTTAATATGCATGTCGTCGTGTGGCCCCTTGGTACTATGCCATGAATACTTTTGCTGGTTGTGGGAGTAGATTTCGCTCTTGGTGTCCAGTTCTACACCTTTACAATGGCCAGAATACCCGGCCACAGCTCGTGCGCCCACAATTGCTTTATAGTCATATTATGTAGACCAGCTTACCGCCGAGAAGGGAAATCCATTCTATTTTCCCAGTCTCTGCATTATCGGACCCTTCTATACAGCAAAGACCAGTAGCCCATCCCCTTATATTTCTGAGGGCTCTGCGCTGTCAGGGATAATACTGGCTGTGTGGCTACATTACAGGACAGGAGGCCAGGCAGTAGGTTAGTCGAAGGGAATGAAAAGGTAAAAAGGAGCATAGACGAGGAACAGGTGTACTTGAAAGACTTTTTGGGGCAACAGGCCCAAGTTTTCTAGAAGGCTGAAAGCATAGCTTTATTAACCACTTCTGTGCTGCAGAGCACTTGAATGTACAGCGCTGAAGGCTGCAGCCGTCACTGAAGCAGTTAACCCTTGCTAGAAACAGTCCCTTGGCTAATCACTGCAGAGCCAACCACATGGCACCGTTGGCATTACTATGCCGCGTGAAGAGGCCTGAGCAATTGTTTCTCTCACCGTTACAGCAAACCTCTATTTCTCTCTGTAGTAGCAAGAACAAAAACAAACCTGAACGGATGCCTCTTGTACACAGAGTATGGTGGTAGGAGTTCAGGTGAAATAATACAGTTTCAAATACTGCCCCCCTTAAAAGTTCAATATGTGGAGGGCATGGAGTGATCATTGTGTAGGGCAGATAGTTTGGGGTGGGTGAGTAATAAGGCACTTCACAGCCAAACATGGAGGTTGGTGAGGAAGGAAGTGTGGCTGAAGTCCTTCCTTTTTCTTTGCCAAACTCTTAGGGCTTCTCAATAACAGGGGTGTTGTAGCAGCCAGGAGGCAGAGTGTTTTTAATGTCTTCGAGATTAGTAATATCTTTCCGGATCTGGTCAATGTCTTGTTGATAAGAGAGAATGGCAGCATCCTGCAGTCGCGCAGATTCCTCCAGCTGCGCCACCTTCCTGTCCAGATCACTTTTGGTGAGCTCGCCCTTTGCGTCCTCTAGTGTCTTTTCAAGCTCGTTGAGTTTTCCTACGTCTACAGAATCCAGTTTACCTGTGGTGGAAAGCAAAAACATCAATTATTTCTGCAGCTCCATAAATCTACTGATGGTGCCTTTTAAACAGGTTCTTAGGCAACCATTACTTGCATACTCGTATCATATAATCTACCAGAAAATCACTTAACCCGTCAGTGTGTCCGATTAGCCTACAGGTATTCTTAAGCACAGAACACTGTACAGGATTGAGTGTGTTTGGCAATACACGAAAAAGGTTTGGTACCGTGTTAGCCAGTGGAGCAAGATGTGATTGTTCTCTGTAATAGAGACACCAAGTAATCTTGTAGATGAGACCTTTTAATGGCGAACAAAAATACATCATGTCATAGCAAGCTTTCCAACCTACACAGGGTTCTTCCTTAGGCTTAACTCAAATAGATCCGACGAGGGAGGGAAGCATGTATGTACACATACATATACACATATGTCAGGACTGGTATGAACCACGGAGGGGGCTTCTTGCATCTGTGGAGAGTATGATAAATCTGGAGCAGAGATAACACACAGGCCTGGCAACCCCATAATTCCTATCAGTGGACCAATTAAGTATTTACGCCTCTACTCATTTGCTCTGGTATTGTTTTAAGTGCAAATTACTCACACCATCTGTGTGTGTATATCTATCTTCAGATCTATTCTATTAAGCCTGAGGAAGAACCCTGTGTAGGTTTGAAAGCTCACTATAACATGATGTATTTTTTGTTAGCTATTAAAAGGTATCATATCTACAAGATTACTTGGTTTCTTTTACTGAGATCACATTTGTTAATACAAGAAACCAGTATTTTTGCAAAAATGAAGACTGCAATACTACAGCCCATGGATGAGAGGGGTGTTATTTGTGGAGGAACACAGTGAGGTTTCAGAATAAACTAATTGCCACAATGGTTTTTTAGAACATCCCTTTTAAGATCTAGCAAAGTCAGATTCCAAAATAGTCCTAAATCATCTATCTCACAGTACTATAGTAGCACCCACTGTGCTTTATCGTCATGTACATCTGCACTTCCTGTTCACAGTCCTCCAGTGCTTCTCCACACCCCCTGGACTGCATCTCTGCCTGTTCACCCTGCATCCTCCTCCCATACATCACTCATGAATACTAAATCCCACCAACTAAATCAATGATGCTCCTTTAGCTCCTTTCATTGTTTCACAAAGCTGAAGAGGAGGTAGACCTGAATTACTGTCGCCAGCTATGGCTGCAACTGTAACCCACATTCACACAAGAAAACAAGACAGGTGCGCAGCGGATCATCGTACTGCGAAATGCTCTGCGGGCACGCCGATATTTTATTGCAGATAGGAAAACCAGAAATCAGTACAAATTTGCTTGCAAGAAAGCAGCCTGTAAAAAATGTATATACAAATATTTATATGCATACACACTCCATGAATAAGCCAAGTTTCAGCAAGGATTTGAACCCCTGTCTTTTATGTCAAGGCAGCATTCTTAGCCACTGTGCACAGAATCAGCTGTAAATTGCCCACACAGTCTAATACACATCTTTACCTTCCAGATCTTTTCCCTTGTGGAGTAAGATGTATACTCGACATACCATCCAGAAATGTATGTAACCTTTGCTCCTTTACCCACTGTGATACATTGTATCCATGAATAAAAGAGGATACATAACATTCTACGACAGCCATGAGAGCATTAACAGCTAGTAGGGACCGCAGCGCTGCGCTGTGTTAGTGAGCATGCAGCATCCTCTTGAGGTTAGAACTTTACCTGCTCCATTCTTGTGCAAATACGCTTACCTCACCAATATATTTGCGCACTTAATGGAGGTTGATTTGCGTGCGTATCGGTGCATAATACTGTATTTTTTGCAAAGGCAGGACCAGTTCATATGCGAACACAACAATCCGCTGCCCAATTCAAAAGGTTATTTAGCCAAACGAGGCCCAGAATGTCTTCTCATTCTTTACAGAATTGCATAACGTAGTGCACATTTCTGCACACCCATAGATGTCTATGGGGCCCCTTTGGTACACAAGTACACAGAATTTAGAGCAGGCACTATGTTTTTTGGTCATACGCAAAAAAATAAATTAAAAAAAAAAATTGCCAATGAGAACAAACCCATTGACATCTATGGGTTCTATTCTCTGCGCATTGCAGCCCTGACTGTCCGCTCATAAGTATTCATGTTACTGAGACAGGATGTAGGAGCCTCTGACCATGGTCATTAAATCAGGAGAAGTCTCAAAACCAGGACAGCAGGGGTCATGTGACCCACCCCAATTGAAGCACAAGCACTCATTTCAGGTAAACAAAAGGCATTGTTGAATGATTCTCTAAAAGGTTAGAAGTTTGTAAAGTCCTGAAATACCCCTTTAAAAAGTTTCTTACCAAGCTGTCCGAGCAAGTCATTAATAATACCAAGGACATTATTCACAGAGTTCTTTGCCTTCTTGGCATTATCTTCTGCTTCTTGTGCTGCTTGAGTGGTCTGGAGACAAAGGAGGGTTTATTAGTTCCTGTAGGTGCACAGCGTGTGGCGCTCACACGTCCCACCTCCCGTGAAGAGCCTCTTTACAGTTGCTTACCATGCTCGCCATCATCATGTCTTGGTCTGCTTCGGTCTCCTTATTTTTCAGCTGGTTTTCTGCATCTTGAAGCTGACGCAACATCGCTTGTAATTCTCCATCTAAATCGGTGACATCCTTAAACGTCTTGTCAGCGTCGGCTTTGGCTGTAGCAGCGTTCTGGATGAAATGAAGAAATATAGAGGAAACGTATGACATTTTAAATAGTTCCCAGGAAGTGCGATCAAACCTGGACCAGGAAGGACAACCATCCTTCCCTGTAATGAGCTTGTATTACTTATAGGGGTTGCCCCTCGAAAAATATTGTTTTCAGGTAAATTCAGCTTTTAATGCTTATCATTTTTTGCATTTTCACTTAGTTATGAAATATGTTAGAGGATAGAAACAGTTTTTTTTGTTGTTGCTAATGTTAGAATAGCGCCATCTGCTATTTCTATTGTGTGTCCACCTCAGTAAATGTTCAGAGGTGGTCACACATGCTCTGTATCGCTTCTCTGCAGTAACGCTGCATCCTCGTATCACTTGCTCAGCATCTCTTATGACAGAGACAACTCACCACAATAGGGATCCATCCACACCCCCAGCAGAGCAGAGAGGGAGGCTAGACTGAAGATGGAATAATTACAGAGGTGGACACAATAAAGACAGCAAGTGGCAACATTCTAGCATTAGTCCTGGAATATCTGGGGATAAAAAACAGCAGGCGGCGCTATTCTAACATCTGCAGATAAACATTTTTATAAAAAAAACATAACTATAAAGAAACTGTATTCTGTTCTTAGTAAGCAGACTGCCTGATGTGACTTGGCTTATTAGAGAAAAGCCATGAGACACTATGCTTACAGAAGAGAAGGAAAAAGCAGCTTGGTAATAGGCAAATCATCCGATTCCCCATACACCTTAGATTGGTAGAAGATTCGCTGGACACCTAAGGCTGTGTTCAGGTCTTGTTATTGTCCCCATCCAGGGGTCCTGCAGTCAGGGTTTCTATTTAAAATCCTCGGACCTGGATGGAACCCATCTTGACCATTAATGAAAACTCCTAAAACGGAGACCAACAGGCCTCAGTTTTAGCATGTTTCCATTCACTTACGGCATTTTTGAGAGAAACTAAAAAGTCATTTATAGCTTGATATCCCCTCTCTAGGACACAGACTGTTCATTGCCCACCTTTTGGACGGTATTGGCAATTCTCTCCGCTTCCTCTGCTTTGCTCTTCGCTCCTCTGGCATCGGCATTGGCATTGCCCAATGCATTTTCAGCTTGACGAGTCTTGTTGTTCGCTTCAGCAATCGTCTGGGTGATGGCAGGGATTCTCCTTAAAGCAGCTTCTGCTGCAGTTTTATTGTCATTAACTCGTTTGTCAAAATCTGTAGTGCAGATAGAGAACGTTACGACATATTAAGGGAACGTTTATTTCATTTACTGTACTGCTTTAATTAGGGGTAATCAAATTCTTCAATTCTGCATCATCATCTATATACTTCCTAACCTCTCAAGCTGGTTAATATGTCATTGGCCTCCTGTAGCGTAGTGCGCCCTTTCTTGGCAGCCTCTTCTGCTTGTGCCTTTGCTGCGTCAGCCCGGGCCAGCAACTGGTCAGCAGTCTATAGAGACACAGTAACTTTAGTCAGAGGTAAAATACATTTATTCATATTGCATTTAGATAGAACATCAAGTGTTTAAATGCAGCAAGACTTTCACACATAACCCACCCCCTCCAAACATTCCTGATCGTGACATTGATGATCCATGACATGTAGTATGGGGAAAAAGCCTTTAGGAAATGTCAATTGTCAAGGGTGGTGACGTGGCTGAAGACTATGCAATGTGACTGCGCTCTACCTCAGCACGCAGCAAGAACAAGACGAGAAAGATCTTACAAGTAGTACAAAAATCTTGTTCCCTCATCTCCATCATTGGGCGACACAGTTGGTCAGTTTATAGCCGTCCGTGAAGCTCTACGACCGAGGAAGGAGTCCGCAGATGCAGAGTAGGCGCCTCAAAAGAGCAGTCTGGTTCACATAAGATCTAGTTTGTGGAACGCAGAGGGGCAAAATGAAGGCAGAACGATGTCCTCATTGAGATGGAATGCCAATACCATCTTCGGCAGAAAGGACGGAACCCGACGTAGGCCACCTTGTTCCGCTTACATTAGCTTGTCGGAATTGTGTAATATGCGAGCGCAAAACAGAATGCAGCATGTATGCGAGATAGAGCCCATTGTTTTCTATTGTCACGTACGTACACGCACCCATACGATGGGCGGTGGGTATACATGACATTGCTAAGCAACAGCACAAACAAACAACAGTACACATGCGGTCATGTGCAGTAAACTTTTGACCGCTATATGCAGGGTCACTCCTGGGTTTACAGGTTGTAAAACTCTGCGCGAGCCCTGTGGCGTTTTCTGCTTACGGACACGTGAGCCCAGCCTTAAGCTGTACAGATTTAGTAGGAACAGAAGTTACAGCGAGATCATAAAGTATCCTTATTCAGATATATCTAGAGAGACATCTACTGGGTGTAATTGAACAAGTATATGCAAAAGTAATCCATGTGAAAAAAATAAAAACAGAACATGTTGCTACAGTTGTTGAGAGCCCTATGGAGAATCTGTAAGGGACAAGCAGCGCACATGCTATTCCAAGACCATTAGACATGGCCCAGTGAACAATATCCAAAATCCTGTTTCTGGTGGCGAGATTTGTAACTAAAATCGTTTTTTCACATGGATTGCTTCTGCTTGTCCTGGATAGTATTATTGCCAAGTTTGGTTCAATTACGCCCAGATGTCTCTATAGACCTCTCTGAACAGAGCTACTCTAAATTATGGATACCCTTGTAGAAGTATTGTAGAATTTGGTTGGATGCATTTTGGTCAATGATATAGACACCATGGATATTCAGTTTTAGGTCTGTGGCGCCTTTACAATACATACACACATTTCAAGGCCAAAGAACACCGGTATTGGGAATAAGTCATAATGTAATAGGATTTTGATTCATTCTGCATTCTATAATTGAATGCAGTTTTACAGCATTCTTAGGCCAGCGACACTAGCATATTCCAGCTGCATTACCCCTTTCCAATCCAATTTTGGATTCAGGGTTCCCTAAAAGGCTTTCTCTTTTTGCTGTTGTACAATGGTGCCATCTGCTGGCTAAAGCCAGTGTGTGCGTGCCAGAGAGGCTCCAACAGCGGAGTGGCTGGCAATAGACGGTAAGAATACTCTGTCAGACGTCTTCTGACATTGGAGCTGTACAAGCTTCAATCAGAATGTAGGAAGACCGTGGATTGGAAAGGGTTAATACGTCTATGGTTGACTTTCTTGGCTTGACTGCAGATATCCAGACCTGAACTCCAAGCATTAGAGTAATCTATGATGCTTATACTTTGGGTCAGGAGACCCGTAGTCACCCCAGGAAACGTCCAATTCAAGGATGGAATACACTGGCTTGTCAACCAACACGTCGGGATTAATACAGAACACTGAGAATCGTCTTACATTTCCAAGAACTTTAACATGACTGGTACAGGTTGCAAGACACACCACAAGAATTGGTATGGAGGCGCAACCCTCTAAGCTACTAGAACATGTAGATCAAAGTCCAATGTGTGATGGTGAAAGCACTTCTTTTTTATTATTTTTTCACAAATTAAAAACAAGCAATAGTGCTTTTTTTTCTCCCCTGCCCTCCTGCACACAGGACCTCCGGCACATCCAATACATCTTTGGAGTCGTGTCAACCCCAGGCATCCTGTTGTCCTATCCAGCCGAACTGACGAAGGGGTTCTTCCCCAAAACGAGTATTCTATTGCTGGTTTTTAATTTGTGAAAAAATAATAAAAAAGAAGTGCTTTCACCATCACACATTGGACTTTGATCTACATCTTCTAGTAGCTTAGAGGGTTGCGCCTCCATACCAGTTCTTTTCACATCCTTTTCGCTACACTCACGCCCACACTGGTGGAGCGTCATCTGGTTGGCAGCACCTCCACCATTCAAAATACTCAATCATTGAAAGCTCTTTGTACTCCATAAATATTCCACCACCCTCACTGGGTCTTGCTCCACCCTCCTTTTTCATTTCTTTTACTCACACCACAAGAATTAACTCACCTGTTGCTCACTTATGCCTTTGTCCAACAAACGTCTAACCTCCATCTCCTTGCCTCGCATGTCCTCACGTAGAACATCGTAGTTTCTCAGCTTTTTATCAATAAGCAGATCCAAGTCTTGTGCCTCCTTCTGGATTTTGTCAGCCTCGTTCTGGTGGAATATGAAGAATACAGTAAGATGGGGACTTTTGAACCCCAAAGCATTAGCAGTGTACTGGAGGTAAATAGCAAGGCTCTGTTCACACCAGCAGCACTTCTTCTATTTAACACTAAGTAGTTATGTTGGATTCTGATGAACCGATGACTTCTGAAGGTCCGAGCCATTAACCTGTCAGTCTGCAAAAGCAAGAAAATCCTGGGGAAATCAATTTTAAAGGGAAGCTGGCAAAACCCCATGAAGCCATCTCCTCTTATGATCCACTTCACTCTCAATCTGGAAAGGATCAGGAATAATGCATAGATTGCTTGACTTCCATTGCAGACGAAGCAGTTTTCAGGTGCATTAGTACTGGAGGGCAAGAGGAATTGCTACATATAATAGAGCGGGGTCAGTAGTTTTCATCAGTATTTATGAGCCAAAATCAGGAGTGGGTCTGAAATACGGAAGAGATGCAGAGTTTTTCATTATACTCTTCTCTATAGGGTCCATTCCTGATACAAAAACACGGACCATAATACTGCCATGTGAATGAGGCCTTTAGTTCTAGCATTCAAGGTACTCTTCACATTGTGGTCATTTCCTTTTTCCATATATCGTACACACCTTTGTACAGTAAACAGCTCCAAGTCTAAAAGCCCATTTAGACAACGATTATCGCTCAAGAGACATCTTTTGAGCGATAATCGTTGCGTGCATTAACACGGTAAGATGATCGCTCAAAATTCGCTCAAACGGCAGTTTAAGCGGGACCGCTAACTTCTGCATACAACAGTTGTCTTCTCAGAGGGCTCAGCTGGTATCCAGCTGAGCGCTCCGAGCGAGGTATGCATAACACAGCTGGAGGGCTGTCTTCTGCATACTTCTGCTGTGTTCACGGAGCGCTCAGCTGGTATACAGCTGAGCGCTCCGAATATGGTATGCAGAAGACAGCTATAGCGCTGTCTTCTGCATAGTTCTGCCGTTTTCACAGAGCGCTCAGCTGGCATACAGCTGAGCACTCCAAGTGGGGTATATAGAAGACAGCTGGAGCACGGTCTTCTGCATACTCCTGCTGTGTTCTCCAAGCGGGATACCAGCTGAAACAATAATATCAGTGGTATCCCGCTTAGAACTCAACGTGCGGTCCTGATAAGACTCATCATTTCAGAAAGCTGAAAGACGACGATGAGCGAATTGTTAACGAAAACTGCGCGATGGCTGCGCATTTAGATCCAACGATTCTCGCTCAAAAACAGCTTTGAGCGAATTTTGAACGAGAATCGTTGGTCTAAATGGACCTTAACAGTATGGCCACTTAACCCCTTGAGTGGCGGGTTTCCTACCACCCTGTCGTGCCCACCAGGGCAGGTTTTTTAAAATGGTCTAATCATTGAATTTCAACTAGTTTTGCAGTTGCGTCTCAAGAGCCATAACTTTTTCATTTTTCCATTGACATGGCCATATAAGGGCTTGTTTTTTGCGGGACAAGTTGTGATTTTTTAAACAGGGGGGAGGAAAAAAAGAAATGGGGAAAAAAGAAAAAAGGGGCCATGTCATTAAGGGGTTAAATAATGTATTAAAGGAGATGTCCCGAGGCAGCAAGTGGGTCTATACACTTCTGTATGGCCATAATAATGCACTTTGTAATATACATTGTGCATTAATTATGAGCCATACAGAAGTTATAAAAAGTTTTTTACTTACCTGCTCCGTTGCTAGCGTCCTCGTTCCCATGGAGCCGACTAATTTTTGGCCTCCGATGGCCAAATTAGCCGCGCTTGCGCAGTCCGGGTCTTCAGCAGTCTTCTATGGAGCCGCTCGTGCCAGAGAGCGGCTCCGTGTAGCTCCGCCCCGTCACGTGCCGATTCCAGCCAATCAGGAGGCTGGAATCGGCAGTGGACCGCACAGAAGAGCTGCGGTCCACGAAGACAGAGGATCCCGGCGGCCATCTTCAGCAGGTGAGTATGAAGACGCCGGACCGCCGGGATTCAGGTAAGCGCTGTGCGGGTGGTTTTTTTAACCCCTGCATCGGGGTTGTCGAACGGGGGGGGGGGGGGTTTAAAAAAAAAAAAACCCGTTTCGGCGCGGGACATCTCCTTTAACTTCCTTCTCTGGGTCATTACGACGCACATGGATACCACATGTGTGATTGTATTTTTGATTTTTTTACAAAGTAAAGAGAGACAAGTGTTTTTTTTATTTTTTTAATAATTTTTTTACTTTTTTTTTTTTTAATTTAAAAAAAAATTTTTTTTTTTTTTGTCCCTTTAGGGGACTTCCACAGGGACCCATCAGGACCCCTGATCACATTCCAGGGGTCCGATGGTGACAGCCCTTTACATGCTGCAGTGACAGCCCTTTACATGCTGCAGTCACATAGACTGCAGCATGTAAAGGGTTAACACAGCAGAGATCGGAGGTTTTCTCTGATCTCTGCTGTAAGAGCTAGTACCTAGCTGTCCTCTGACAGCTAACAACCAGCTCTCCCTGCCACAGAGACCATCGGCTTGCTTCTGACAAGCCAATGGTCTCTATGGCAACCTGTAAACAAAGCAGGACATTGCCGACATGTCGGCAATATCTTCTGCTGGTTTTTCAAAGCCCTTGCACTGCTCTGTGTGGGACTGTGCAGGCAGAGCACACTGTCACAGCTTGTGGCATTGTGCTCTGCAGCTCCCATAGTGATACATAGCCCGGAAATCTTCCGGGGTATATCACTATGGGCAGTGGAGCTCGTCACGGAACTTTTCCGGGCGTGCCACTCAAGGGGTTAAGGCAGATCTGCTGCACTTTCAGCATGGAATTTTCGCACAATAAATCTCCACCATTTACAATAGCAGCAGAGTAGATTAGAGCTAAACGAAGCCCAACTACACGCTGTGGAAAACAATGTGCAGCAGAGCCGACCTACAGTGTAGATTGTAAATAGGCAACGCATCAATTTATACTGTGGATTTTCTGCCCTGCTTCATGTGGCCATACCCTTAAACTTTTCCTCACCACTGTCATTCACTTAACAATTCCAGACCTTTCTTTACCTGCAAAACTGTAGTGTTGATTTGCGGAACGCTGGTGAGGTTGGCATAGATCTGCAACGCCCGGTTTCCTGCTTCCTCAGCCTCTGCATGCACCTTGCTTGCCTCTCTCTCCAGCTGCTGGGAAAGCTCCTTAGCTTGGTTATACCTAATGGACAACAAAAAAAACCAACTCATCCATCTAGAATAACGTTACTTTTTATTGTACTCCTCTGGGAAGAGCTCTGCATAAAGCTGCAGACCGCTGCATATACAAAAGGTGCTGCAACGTACTTCCTATTTAGCTCCTCTATATCAGATGCCGTCTGATTCTCAGCAGCAAGCGTCTTCAGAAGCAGGCGATAGGCTTCATTGGCCGTGTCATTCGCTTCCTTGGCGATTCGCTCAATCTCACGAGCTTCCTGGGTATGCCTAAACACATCGATTATTTAGTTAATGTGAACAAGAAAGTCGAAAAAAAAAAATATTCACATATTGTAACATCGGAGAGATGTACAGCCAAGTAACCAGAATAGATCAATTTCAACTTAGGTCAACAACTGGACTACAAGCATGTCGATAAAGAGTTAAAAAATAAATTAAAAAAAATTAAAAAAACCTTCTGGTTTCCAATGTTAGATGCTCCATCAGAATGGAGCAACTTTGCAGTCACACTACCTCCCCGCCAAACGTCCATTAGCAAGAAGTAGACGGCAGATGAAAGGGAGTATGACTGAAAGATCAGACTACACAGGATTTGTTTGTAGTCTGTTACCATTGAGACACGCAGGTCTGGGTAAGAGCTGTAGGCACAAACCTGTATAGTTTTAAATCAAGACTACATTTTTTTTATACTTCAGATGAGTTGGATTAAAAAAACAAAAAAACACTACTCTAAAAGTGAATGCAGCTTTTTAAGATATTGAAGATGCTACATTTAACCACAGGGGCGTTCCAGGACTGTGGGAAAAGCCAGGTTCTCTAAACTTGCATTACTGGGCCTAAAAGAAGTCCCAAGCTGTCTTACTATAGCCTGTACTTTAGGTTATAATGACAATACAGGCTGCCGTAGAAAATGGACCAGCTGCTGCGACAGATCGAAAATTGCCAGAAGCACTTTACTGTATTCGTGCATGGCCATATATGAAATGTAATCCTATATTCTTTATTTAAAGCATTTGCAAAAGGGTGACGTTGCAGTACGGACTCCCTCACACGGGCGCAGAGTATTAGCCGCGTGATACACACCTGAAGTGTGTATTCCTTGTACATTTCGGTTTTTGTGCGTGTAAATATGCAGTGATCACTGAGTATTTATGAACACAAAAAAAACGCAGGAAGGTGAAGATTTCTCCTTCCTTTCTGTGTAAGTACACAGTGAATAGACACACATCATTCATAATCACTACAGATTCTCTCTGCTCCCATAGACTTGCATGAGCTATTTCAGTCCGTAATTTGGACCACTATAGGACATGCTGCGATTTTTCTCACACGTGTGAAATAAAAGTCCACGGGGATCCAGCATGGCCTAATATACAGACAAAATACGTCCCTGTGAGCCCTAAAGTTGCAAAAGTTCATTGCTAAGGTACACGTCCCTATGGAGACTGCAAACAGTATATATTTAGAGCACTGCAGGACGTATTCTTATTTATTGCCTCCTGGAATGTATAAATATGGGACTCAATAGACTGATCATACTGCCCAATGAGGAGTACATATAATCACTAGACTGACAGTGCCCTCCATCCATCATGGAGGAAGCAGAACTTTAACAGTGCACCTATGGATTGATACTGCAGCTGCTCAAGTGCAATGTCTATGATCTAGTTTCATTTATGAGATTACTATTACTACTTAGTTACATATAGTGATTCGTTTAAGTGCTGCAGAATAAGCTGGCACTATATAAAGATGATATATTATATATCACTGAATTTAACCATGCAGCAATAGTCCTCTTTTCTATGCACTTCCTGAAGACAACGAGCAAGATTAATGAGTTCCCAGACTAGAACTGCACTCACCTTTCAGCTAGTCGCCTTGCCTCTTCTGCCAGCAATGTCATATTATTAGGATCACCGGTAGACTCTGGTGCGGCGATAGTCTGCAAAACAAAAAGTTTATCATCCGATCAACTTAACTCTTAGGATGCCACAGGAAGTGAGATTTCCATGAAATACACCTACACGACCAAGAGTATTCTCTATGGCAATATCAAGAATAACTCAAATTTGACTCCGTATGGAAATATTCTCCCCTAGAAGCAATGCATATTGAGTCCAATGAAGGACACAGTGTTTTATAAAGAACCCAACAAAAAAAACACACCTATTTGTGTATCTGCATGATGTCTGAGGTACAAAGACGTACAGAAGAGGCCTTGTGGACTTCTATAGCAGCTGTATTATGGCTCCGTACAAAGCAGAGCAGTTATACAGCTGCGTATACAAGTCCAAAGAGTGACCCAACTCGTTTGAATTTACTTTAGATGAACTGATGCTTCAAGCAATATTACAAACCCATTTATGAGCAATTAAAAAGAATCTGCAAACTATCAGATCTGCAGATCTTTATGACCTCAAGTCACCAGGCCAACCCACCACCATGTTGCATCATGGCTTACCACATTAGCGATGGACAATTTGGCCCTCTCCAGCTGCACCCTGGCAGACTCGATGATCAGCTCAGTGCTTTCCACGCGCTGCCGAGCATCCTGTGCCTGCTTGTCAGTGTCACGGACCATATCCCGGATGTTTTGCAGACGCTGCAGTTGAGAACTTAGCGTGGCATTTATCTCCGCAAGACGATCCAGCATTCCCTGATCCACATCTAAGAACAAACAGCGACAAGGTCAGTAAGGATTAACAAGATTTTTTTCTAGTTTTCACACATAGCAAATGATGAAAGGCGGTCTCACCTTTGCTGCCTTGGGCATCCAAAAGGAGGTCACTGACTGCCTTCTCAGCATCTCTAAGCCGTTCTTCAAAGCCTTGGTCAGTCACAATGTCGCCAGCTGTTCCTAGGTTCTTGAGAAGTTCTTCCAGTTCCTGCAGTTTTTCTCTTTGCTCCATCACCTAGAACACAAAATGGATAGACTGTTCCTATTTTTCCGTGTAAGTCCTAGAATCAGTTCTCAACCCTTTATATTGTTGCCAACACTAAAACAAAAGTATATCATATGGTAACATTCACTTCTCACTTTAATAAACTGTTCAATTTAGGTAAAATACATTGCTGAAAAAGTAATCCTAATTTAGTAAGTTTTCCATATGTTGGACTCCCAAACTGTCTATGGAGTCCAAAAAACGTGCACCACATTAAAGGAGTACTGTGATGTACTGCCACTAGCATCCATAAGAGGTCATGTGATTAAATCATGTTACCGAATGGTCCATGGGCTAATTCTATTAAAGTGATCTGTGTATGTACGGAGATCTCAGCATGGTCTCTATAAGAAGTCTGCTTCAAACACCGGATTCCCACAGAGTCCCATTTAAACACTGGCACATGTGCATAGCAGAAGAGAGACAGTTGAGTCATTCTATCACATTACAGCATGAAGCCGGATGTCATATGGATCCAAGTTGTAATATATTTATCCACTGCCTCATTCATGCTGGGTGACAATCGTACAAACTAAGTCATTACGTATAACATCTGAAAAAAACAAAATGAGCAAAGTCTGATTGATGTGGGTCCCACGCCTATCTCAAGAACTGAGCCCGACCACCCGGCGGTATGTGGTGGCCCGATTTATGGAAACCACCAAGTGGGCGGTTTTACACTGCTCTTGTAACTGCTGTAGAAGTGAATAGAAGTTACAGAAACAACATTGCACAACGGGTTCTGCTATCTCTGTACTCCCAACATAAGGGCATTGCCATCGCAGCCATGATGGGAATACCCCAATAAGTTATATAGCACAAATGCCACCTGCTGTATTGATTTAGAAGAGAGAAAAAATACAAGGTTAGGGCTCATTCACACAGACATATACGTACAACACTGTGAGCATCTCTGTGTTGTACTCATTGTAGCCCACTATCTCTGCCGGCAGAGATTGCGTACGGGCTGCAATCGGCACTGACGTCACGGACATGCACAGAGTGACTTATTTTATATTCCCCGCTCAGTGCAGAGCGGGCTGCATATTGAACCGACGCTCCCTCGCAATGCCTGTGAATGGATAGCATATCATACGCAGGTGTGAATGGAAGAATGAAAGTCCATAGACTTTCACAGCTTCCATTCACCGCATGTTACGCACAGGAAATACATGTGCTTGATAAGTGGTGGCAATATGCCCGTGTGAATGAGTCCTTATTCAAAGAAAAGGGTGCAAAAGTAAAGCATATCCTTTCATGACGACATATGAATTGACATAGCTAGAATTCCATAAAAAGATTTAAGAACTCTTCCAGTTTTTATTGCACCTTACAGATGTTTAATGTGGGCACCATTAGGGACACTAGAAGACCTAAAACACCACATCTCCGCAGCAGTGGAATTGATAGGAGGATATGGTTGGGCGCGTCTGGGCAGAACTGGACTATGGACTCCACATCTGCTGTGTCACCAACGACACCCACATCGAACATCTGTAAGGTGCAATAAAAACTTCCATCCTTGCATGTCATTCTGGTTGCTGCAGGTCAACACATATACTGCACCATTCTTTTTGATGCACCCTGTATATAAAATGATAAAAATCACAAAATGCACCCATGCTACACTGGGTATTACACACCCATGGAAAGAAGTCCACTCACCTTATCCTTCACCAGTCTGTAGCACGCAGGACACTCTTGGCAGCCTGGACCTGAGCGGTTGTAGAAATAGTTTTCCTCGCACTGGTCACAGCGGACTCCCACGAAACCATCTTTACACTCACAGCGCCCGTCTTCCCTACATTGTAATCTGAAGGAGCCCTCAGGATCGCAGTCACATGCTACAAGACACGAAGAAATGAATCGTCTCAGAAATACTATCCTCGTCACTCCTGCAAGTAAAGTGAATGATGAACCATTTATATAAATGCATTATCATTATCAGTACACTCACGTTTACAGCCTTCAGGTCCAAAGCCAAAGTGGTTGGGCTCACAATGCTGACAACGTAATCCACTGATGCCCGGCTGGCATTCACACTGTCCAGTACGGATATCACACTGCCCATTTGTAGACCCCAGGGGATGGCACTCGCATCTATTAAATACAAAACCAAAACGTGTAATTAGAACTCTATTCCTTATAATTTCGTAGTTCAAGAATTTGGAGTAATGGAGAAGAGAACATTATATATTAAGGTGAACTTATCACCTGTTCAGAACCCGGGACAGATAATCCCATTAGGACCACGTAGGTCTTAAAAAAAAAAAAAAAAAAATGATACTTAGAAGTTTGACTCGGAGCTCAGCTAGAATGGAGCTCTGAGCCAAAAGGGTGGGCCACAGCGGGCTCTTCCCGCCTGCAACATATTGACTGAAAGCCCTCGCCTTATTTACAAGCAGGAAGAGGAGCCGTCCCTTTCAATGCTGCCGGTGTGGAGAGCCAGGAGCAGCCCGTCCCTTGGACTAGAGAGCTCTAGGTTCCAAGTAACTTTTTTTTATTTATCTGTTTGCGTTCGTGCTGCCTTTGGTTTGGGCAGCATGAACCTGGTGACAGGTTCCCTTTAAGCTCTAGATAGTGGAATATCTGTGGTTGTATGACGTACAAGAAACAAGACACCCAGCGTACAGGGCCTCTTCCGTAGTTGTGCTTAACGATAGATGAGCGAGTATACTCGCTAAAGGCAATTGCTCGAGCGAGCATTGCCTTTAGCGAGTATCTCCCCCGCTCGAGACTGCAGGTTCGGGTGCCGGCAGCGGGCACGGAGCTGCGGGGGAGAGCGGGGCGGAATGGAGGGGAGATCTCTCTCTCCCTCTCCGTTCCGTCCCGCTCATAATGCTCGCTCAAGCAATTGCCTTTAGCGAGTATACTCGCTCATCTCTATTCTTAACCTTGTTGGGGGTACTGAACCCTGCAAGTTTCATACATGGGTTCACCGAACCCTTCATAATTGGAAAAAAATCTTATTCTATTTTTCCAAGCCTAGGTTTATATTTTATGAGTGCACAAAATGAACCGTGCATCAGTTGTACACAATGAACTCAATGAATATTTCCTGCAAATCAATGTGACTTTTGCTGTTGCCTTTCAGAGACGAGTTCAGAGATGCGTGACACCAGAGCGTTGTTGTTCTGAAGAGTTGCTGTTGAACCTGGCTCTGCTGAAGTTCAGTGATTTCGTTGAGGTATTCATCATTGACATTTGCTGTTGCAATGCTAAACGTGTACCGCTCCCACTCATGTGTCTTCCGAACCCTTGAGACTGATTCACCGAACCCCTAGGGTTCAATCGAACCCAGGAGGTTAAGAACCACCGCTCTACCCGAAGTGTTGTATGCCAAAGAAATAAAGTGTATGCCCCTTACCGCTCACATCCCTGACCACTCAGAAGGTTGAAGAATCCAGGCTCGCAGGCCGAGCAGTCCCTCTCAATCACGTGCGGCAGGCACTCGCACTGGCCGGTCACCTGATTACAGCTGCTCTGACTTCTCACTGTGCCGTATGAGTTACAACTGCAGGCTGAAATAATAGTCCGAGGTTACATATGTTCATGCACTGGTCAGTCAAAAGTACGCTCTCTTAACTAGCAACCCCCTATTTAGGATATGCAATTATTACGGTGCAGCCTAGCATTGAGCTATAGGATACCTTTGCATTTTTGGTCTGGTGTGGCCCCCAGAGGGTTTCCATAGAACCCATCCCTGCAGCGGTCGCAGTAGAAGCCGGCCGTGTTATAGATGCACTTCAGACACTCGCCGGTCAGGCGATCACAGTTTCCCACGGCATTCGGATCAATGTTGCTGTTGCATTCGCAGGGACGACAGGGGCGAGGTGCTCCGTTCTGTCCAAGTGGGTCACCAAAATAGCCATCGTCACAAAGCTCACATCTTTTTCCTAAGGAGGAAAAAAAAAATATAATAAAAATTCAGACAACCACTGAATGGGAAAAAAAGGAAAATTCTTAGCGGGATACAAAACCAGACCGTTCTCACCTGTAGTGCCCAGAGGACAGTTGGTACACACTACTTCCTTGGTACGGGGTACAACTGCACAGCTGGAGCCACCAGGGCACGGGCACGGCTGGCAGTCAGAGTTGGTACCTGCTGTGCTGTCTCCATAGAAGCCCTCACTGCACCTCTCACAATGTGGGCCTCCCGTATTGTGCTGGCAGTCGCACACGCCTACAGGGTAAGGGAAAGCATTTTGGTCATCTCCTTAATACAGATATAACACCGCTGCACTCACCATGGTTAGTAAGTCCAAGAATAGAAAAGTCCGTATTGCAGCGCAACCGTAAGGCCCCAACGCACATCATGTTTTTCGTTTAAGCCTGGTGCCCACTGGGACGGCTTCCATTGACTTCAATGGAAGTAGTCAGTGCGGGACCCGCACAGAAATTGAGCATGCTGTGATTTGTTTTTCGAAGCAGTAGGTCCGCAAATCAAATCCACATGCATTAATTTACGGACGCCCATGCATCCCTACGGGTGGTTTGTTTTTCGGGTGCCCCGCACGGATTCCGCAAATCAAATGCGCCCGTGGACATAAGGCCTTACTGTGTATGTTGGGACAGCTCTTGATATACACGCTAAAGATGTCCATAAGGGGCCACTAAATCTGACTGTGGACAAAAAGAGGTAGGTTAGGGTTATGGACCAGTATAGCAGACTATGCTAATCCATCCATATATTTCATGGTCAGCACACTGACTCATTATAATGACTAATGGTCAGAGCGGAAAAAAAATCTCCACACGTCCCTTTCTGGTCTGCAATGAGTGCTTGCATGCAATCCAATGCAAGTTACACTCAAGGTTCTCAGGCGCAATATGGTTTGTCCGAGTGAGGCCGCCTTCACACGGGTGAGAAAATAGTGCGCAATTTGTGCCATGCGAGAAGCACAAATATGAACCCCATTCTTCTGAATGGGGTCATACACATGAGCGATGTTTTCCCACACGGCACCGCGATGCAGGAAACAAATTGCAGCATGTTCTATCTTCCTGCATGCTCTCGCATTGCAGCGCCCATTGTTTTCAGTGGCGCCAGTATCGCACCATGTGCTATGTGCATGCGATGCAAAGTCTCCTGTTGAAAACAATGGAAGAAACTTTGCGATCCTCCGCCACGGCGGCGGCTCGCTACATCCTTGAAGTGGCGTAAGGCTGTTTTAACATTCAAAAAAAAAAAACATCTGCGGGGCAGTGATTCACAGGCAAGGCAAATTTTTTTTTTTTTTTTATGTCAGAAACCCTTAAAAAGGGGTATTCCCATATAGGCTTTTCATAGCAGAGACAAGAAATTGCTGCTATAGTTACCAGCCACCCTAGCCCAGTTTCCATAGCTGCTCTTGAATAGGCACTACAGAAACAGCATAGCACAACGGGCCACACTATTCCTGTAGCCCCCATCCACTTTGATGAGGGCTACGGAAATCGAACTGAAGTGCTCGGCTGTTTCCGAGAGGTGATCAGAAACAGAGGGCCATGAAAAGCCGTGATGCCAGTACCCCTTTAACTAGTGATGAGCCAGGGAGCATATTCCGATATTTACATCCTATTATTACACACCTGACTCGGGGTCACACGTCTCGCTATGACCATTACAAGTGCACAGTACACACGGACTGTAAGGTCCTAAGCCGGGGTTCTCTCTCCGGTATCCAGGGGCACACCTTTCACAGAACTGCCCAATATACCCGACAGGACAGCTGCACACCTCCACCCACGGTGCGGGACTGCCAAATCCAACTTCTGCAGTTACTAAAGTAACCTCCTCAAGGAAACCAGCACCTGTGAAGAAATGATCATGGATTATCCATTAAGTGAAATATTCATGTTCTGGATACCAGATTTAGGGACAAAGTAGAAAAAAATTAAGGCATTTTGGTAAGTTTTGAAAGAACAGACACTCTGGAGCAGCCAAGCTGCAGGAACTTTAGGTCTCCCAGCGGGCTTGGCACGCCACAATAGTTGGAGTCCCGGCGGCTGCTTGCCTCTGTATTGGAGTCTCTCAAATCCACTTTGCACGGCTGTCTACTCCAGCAATAGATGCACAATACACATGAAGCACATGAAAGGCGATTTAAGCTAGCTTATGAGAGAGATTGAGTCATGAAGAGATGGAGTCAGACAAAGAACATCCCTGTGTCCATAGTAACAGCGTTGAGGTAAAATCTATAAAACCGCAGCCGTGTCCAGACAGGGAACAAGTAATTATACATTCTTTATGGGCAAATAAAGGCAACGGTTTTCTGTCATGCAAATAGGAGCTTCTTCATATTTTCTATGTTTACACTACAGATGGTTTTCAGAAACTAGGCCATTTAAGGCAAAATTTACCAGGTTCTCCTCTGCTATAGGTAAAGCATGCTTCAGTTCTTCCATGGTCTCCAGGTCGGGTACGTAGCCAAGACTGAGTCAATGTGGCCAAGTGTCGAATTCAGACCTCTAATCAATTGGGACTTCTGCTAAGAGCTCCGATAACACTTTTACATCAGGGAAGTTGAGTGATAATACCCAAAAGGTGTCCAAAAAGGCTACTTCTAGCAGTCATTAATTATTTAGATACTAATGGCAAGACAAAGACATATGGCGCAGACAAGAAAATGCTGTATGGGTCACACTGCCAACAAGGTGTAAAATTAAGGGGTTTTCACAGAATCGACTTTTATCACCTATCCATAGAGTAGGTGATAAAAGTCTGACCGGCTAGGGTCCCACCGCTGAAACCCTCACCAAACTTGTCAAAAAAGTCCTGTCTCCCCCTCTTCTCCTCACTGCACCCACTTGCAGTCATATGGAGATTGAATGGAGCGATGGTCCCACATGCTCCATTCATGTCAGGAGCAGTCAAATACAAGCACCCCACATTAGGGTGGCACCACGAATGTGCAACTGGGGCAGCGAAGAGAAAAAAGGGATACATGACTCTCGTTCTAATGATCAGTGGGGGTCTCAGCAGTGAGACTCCCACCCATAAGACTTATCACCTATTCTATAGATAATTGATTAAAGAGTAGATATTAACCACTTCAGACCCATAACTTTTTTTCATTTTTCCCATTGACAGTGAGGCCTTCTGCAGCACAAAAGTTAATTTTTTTCTTTAACCCTTTCCAATCCACTGTCTGACGTCTGAAGACATTATGATTTAAGGCTGTACAGCTCCGATGTTGGAAAAGCTGTTGGGGTTCTCTTACTGTATATTGTCAGCCTCTCTGCTGTCTGAGCCTATCCAACGTGTCACCTCATGCAGTACTGGCTTCAGCCAGTAGATGGTGCCATTGGTAACGATAGAAAAGAGTAAGCCCCCTAGGAAAACCAGGATACAAATTGGATTGGAAAGGGTTAATGGTACCATTTAATGTACCATATGTTGTACTGACAAACTTATAAAAATTAAGTGGGGATTAAAAAAAAATGTAGTTACACTATTTTTAGTGTGCGTTTATGTAGTTTTTACAGCGTTCTAAGCCCAGTAAAAGGGACATATGAACTTTGAGCCTGGCCTAATTTTACTGATCCATATAACACACACCATATGCGTAATACCCGGCGTGTGTTATATGGATAATACCATACACCCTTCATAAACGCATTAAATAAATTTACATTATGTGGTCATGAAGTGGTTAAAGGTGTTCCCCCACTTCTAGCTGTTGATTACCTATCCTCAGGAAACTTAAGGGAACTCCGCATGCAATACCAGCGGGGGCTGCTGCATAATGTTCCAGGAGGAAAAACAGCCCTGCACCCACAGGTACTAGCCCGGTGAAACGCCCGGTGAAACACCGGATTGCCGGGATTCCCGAATGTCAGGCCCCTGCCGATCTGCTATTGCAGACCTACCAAGAGGATAGGGGAGCAATAACTAGAAGTGGGAGAACCCCTTTAACTAAAACCTATATATGCATCTATCTAGAAGGCCTCAGGTGTGTAATGCAACCAATGGCCGTCCAGTGATTTCAACAGGTACGCTGCAATGTTACCTTGCAACAGATTGTGGAGTCTCCTAACCGCAAGCTTCCCACCAGCGACCCAAGCCAAGATGAGGCTGATCAAATCAATTCTAATAAGCTACATAATGGTAGTCCAATCTGGTACTGCATATAGATGCACATCAATGTACCTTTACAGTCGGTCTCATTATAATGGCACACACATAATGGAATAGTGCTGACAAGCCAGAATTTCATCAAAAGCTGCAGCTATAGCAACCATAGCCTAGACGCGGGAATGGCAAGGATCATTCAGCGGCAGCACACAGCGACGATCCCATGGTCATTAGGTAAGTAAGCATTACATAATCTATTACGCTGGTGATACAGTAACAGGACTGCGGTTGCACAACTCACTTCTTTCGCTGTATGTTCCTCGGATTTTGATTGCAGTGAGATTCTGGAGCATTTTCTGGAATTCAAAGGGCGATACGGATGGCCTCCAGGGGTAATCAGTAGCCTCGTGCAACCTGGGGGAACACAACGCATTCTAATTTATATTTCCAGAACAATCAAAATTACTATATTTTGTCATTAAAGTGATCACCACAGTATCAGGATCTCAGCAGGCGCTTGCTGTATTAAAGGAATGTTACGGCAAGTGAAACAAAGAGAAGTATTGTGAATTTAACATTAAAGGGGTTCTCCGGGCCTTTACTATTGACCTATGCTGACCTCTGGGCTCGCTGTCTGGGGGGGGGTCAACAATGCAGCAGCCAAGTTTGGTCCTACAGGCACAGCGCTCTCTTTCAATTCGATGGAGTTGTGCCTGTAGTACCAAAGTGGGCCACTGCCGTGCTGACAGCGCTGCCTGCATTGACAGCGGGCCCAGCAATCAACTGATCAGCGGGAATTCCGAGTGGCAAACACATGCTGTTCAACTAATGATAACCTATACTGAGGACAGGTCACCAATAGTACAAGTCCACAACAGCCCCTTTAAGAACTAAATGGCAGAAATTCAGGTTCGTAAATTTCTCACAATTGTCTTGTAACTCATTTTCGTCTTGTGCAACATCTGGTAATCCTCCATCCCATGAACAAAAAAAGTGCAGATTTTAAATGTGATTATAGGTCAAAATATGAAGTCCAGATTCTTTTCCCCTGAAGTTAAACAAAAGCGGATGTCTACCAAAAAAATGTTGATTTGGAAAGATTAGTGGAAGCAGGGACCAAGGAGAGTAGTACAATCACATCTAAGGAGGTATTGAATTTGATCAGCATTACAGCTTTCCCATGCGTTCCTAGAGTCCTAAGCAATCTGCTTAGTTATACAGCAATTTGGGAGCAGAGATATAAAGTGAATAAAAGAGGGAAAACTCCTGCATTCATAGGTGATCCAAAGAGCTTTATTAAAAGATTTGTTGCACGTCTAGCTGACAGACAGCTCTGTACATTGCATAGTGGCCCTGGATGGTACTGCAGTATGAGTCCTATTGAAGTGACTGCAGTACCAACTCTGGCCACTGTGCAATGGACAGAGCTGTCTGCTTCCTACAGAAAAACAGCAACAAATGGTACAACTCCTTTAAAAAGAGGACCTGACAGTTCTTCTGACATGTCGGTTTCAACAAACAATTCTGAAGCATCTTCTTTTAGAACTCTGCATTAGGCCTTCCCCTGTTATTCCTACTAGAAATGTATGAATACATTTGACAATTGGCATTACCAGTTGAGGGCGTGTCCCTACACAGTCGGATATTGTTCAATTAGAGAGGACATAAGGACACACCCCTTTGACAGTGTTACTATTCCTCCCTCTTGTCATAAATTTTTTAAGAGGAGTAATAGAGGAACGACACAGAACGTTATGGAAATTGAAGGATGTGGGATTGTGCAAAGGAAGTTTTAATCCGTATCCTTATTCTGTAATGTATGTAATTAATGTAACCCTTTCCCTCCCTCCGATCTGCAGGTCTCCACATGTATGTAGAAGGTATGTAGCAAATTCCTGACATTTTTTTAACTTGACTGAATTAGGTAACCAGAAGATAACAGGCTGACTGTCCTAGAGATTGGTAGAAGATTCCCACAAGCCTCACTGCCCGCTATCTCATCGCTCATCTTTCCTATCTGCCAACCTCTAGAAAGGAATGTGTTAATATGCCCTCCCATAAACACTGTCACTGGTATATAAAACAGGCTCCCGCTATACATCAGGGGTGTAAGTGCTCCCCCTACCTCCGGGGCCCATCACCAACAACTGGAAGGCAGCTCCTTACCTGAAGACATACTGCAGAGCATTTTCACTGGGGTAGGAATTCCCCTGGGCGATCAGCGGCACGGAGACCCTCAGTCCAGCCCCTTCCAAGACCAGATCCTCAGCGGAAAGACGAGTATCCCGCCGCTCCACCCGGAAGCTAAAGGTCAAATTCTGCCCGTAGCTCAGCCCCTGATTACCAAGGAATTTTGCTGCAAGAAAGCAGAGATAAATGTAAAAAGTGATAGTCTTGTATGAAGGGTGCCTTTACACGGGACGGGATGCCCAACAGGTCATCCCAGCAATAATCACTTGTGTGCTTTTACAAAGGAACAAGCATCGCTGGCTGTATGGAGGCGGAGCCGGACGGGGATCGTTCCGCTCACCCGTTTATATTGGACGATCCGTCAATTCAGTTTTCTGAACGTTCGGCATTCAGTCGGTGCACGCATTTACACACCGAACAATTCGCTCAGATTGTCGCTGGATCGCAGAAATCCGAACATTTATAATTGTTCTGTGTAAAAGCTGCTTTAGCTGATATTCCAATGCATGGGGTTCACTGGATGTAGCAGAAAGCAGCTGATATCAGGCGCTGCCAGCCTAAACGCCAAATGTAAGTAATGCCCCATTAACGCGGGACGACTGTCGTTTAAACGAGCGTACGAGCAGGTGATGTCACTGCTAGTCGCTCGTGCAGAATGTTTAGACAGGCAGATCATCATTGAGAACCACTAATTTCTCGCTCAGTGCTGCACATGCTTCCTCCAATGTGGAGGAAGGAGAACATGTCCCCCGAAACATGCTGGAGGAGTTTTGGTCAATTCTGTTTTCCATACTTACAGGGACGTCATTGGCCGAGGTGAATACTTTCACTTTTAGATGGCTGTAGCTATCAGTCGCCTCTAAGATACCCATGGAATTCACTGGAATCGGGATTAGGCAATTCAACTACTCGCAGCATTTACAGTAAAATGCAAAACAGTTTTCCCCAATACTCCCCAGCGATGATCTCCCCAGGCTGCTCTGTAATTCTCTCCGCTGTCGTCTCTCTCTGGTAAACTGGGCTTTGAATTCCCCCGCCTCCAGCAAGTAAGCGCTGTGATTGGTTTGAGCGCCAGCCAATCAAAGCCGGCGCTCGATCATTCACAGACAGTGAATGACATCACTGAATGGCTGTGATTGGCTGGTGCTCGTTCCAATCACAGCGCTTACTTGCGAAAATAAGACACTGTGCCTCTTTTAGGGCAAAATTTAATATAAGACAGTATCTTCTTTTTGGGGAAACACGGCATCATAAAATCTCGGCTCTACGGAGGAGTAGCGCAGACAGCCATCTATGTGATAGTAGAGTCAACACTATGCGAGTTGGTCCTTCACCTCAGTCTCTCGGTATACCGCAAGCACTTACTGTACCCACCTGCGGTTATATACACAGCTTGTATATCTAGGTGAGTGCAGATATCTTAGACCCAATGTCCACTAGCAAAGTTGAATTGCAGGACACCCGCATGGACGATCGCAGTTCAAGCAGCTCCGCAGGAAGACACGTGCGTTTGCAGCTGAATTAAAACATGCGCATTTGTTTTGCAGAATTTGGGGTCTGGAAAACAAATTGCAGCATGCTCCATTTTGCTGCGGTACCCTGCACAGACGTCTTCCGTTGAAGTCAATGGAAGCCGTCCGATCTGCGGCCAAGCAGGGGATTTTCTTTTTTTAAAAAAAATCTACTGTACATGTGCCGGCCAGCGCTTCTGCACACATCCGCAGTGAACACCTGGACAGGTAAGCACTGTCCTCTGCCACGGACAGGGTCGGATTCCGCTGTGAGCTCCCGCATGCAGAATCTGACCCACCCGTGGACACGAGGCCTTACGCTAATCATTCCATTGTCTAATATTGCTTCTCAATGAGAGGTTATTAGATATACATTTACATGAACATCAGTCCCCGCACAGGGAAGAGTGTTGGAATCGGGATGCATTTCCACACTCACCATCTAGGTACTCAGGGAGGACCACAGACTGGGTCCTTTGCATTAAACATTTTTTTAAATAATTTTTTATTTAATATTTTTACATTTTTGATCACACTGTATAAAAAAAAAAAAAAGAAAACGTAAATCCTGCATTTTTTCACACCGACCACAGAGCTTGATAATAGCCTGATACTTCCTGATCAGTAGAGAGAATTTTACAGTCATCATCTCACTAACCTCACAGGCCGGATTACACTGGGAGCTAACACCTATATGCAGGGGCGTAACTAAAGGCTCAGGGGCCCTGATGCAAAAGGTGAGCTGGGCCCCCCCCTCTATCTGTATCTGTACCCGTACCCATACCTAAACCATGCTGCAGAGAGGCATAACTTGAAGCTTCTGGGCCCCAATGCAAAACCTGTAACAGGGCCCCCAACTATAATGCTTTATTCATAGTACTGGACTCCCTATATGGAGAAGAGAGGCCTTATGGGCCGCCTAAGGCTCCTGGGCCCGGGTGCAACCGCATCCCCTGCAACCTCTATAGTTACGCCCCTGCCTATATGTAGAAGACACAGGATCCACCATTCACAATAGGCGATCAACTGTGCTTATCTACTCCACTACCTTCACAATGACCCCTGCACAGGTCCAAGTTTGTCTACAACTGTCTCCCATAGAAGTCAATGGGTCCCCTCCTGTCCATTGTGTGAACGGCCCATGAAGCTGCTGTAAAGCATCACTCTAAATGTAGCTCAGGCAAGATGGCCGCCCCCATAGTCCTGTACAGACAACAGAATAAAGAATTCTACAATCATAAAATAAAAACAAATTCAAAAAATGTTATGTTTCTCTATCTGATTTTAAGCCATATTTTTTTTTAGATGCAGTCCCTTTAAGGGATACCATTTCCTGGCTTATAGATCCATATCCTACAATCTGTGCTTTGCCGTAGTCAGCCGCTAGATGTCAGAGCACATAACAGATCCCGAGCAATGACATTGAACGAATGACCTCCCGCAGACCGCACTTCTAAACTAAACCACATCCTGAGCCACAGACAGCCTTGCCTTCACTTAATATATTAGGACGTCTCCAGCTATAAATACTATTTCACCAGAGCGCAGAAGATGATGGCGATAGCAGAGTTCATCATTAATTAATTTCCTGCAGAAGATCATCTGCTGCCCCGTTCACAAGGCAGGAACTGCGAGTTCCAAAATAATAGTCAGTGAGAACAAATGAGAAAATGATGTTCTGGAAATAAAGGGAAACCTAATGCTCGTATGGCTTACCCCCCACCCCGAATGTATCTTGTGTGTCCTGTAACTACGCATGGATATACACTGTCAAGAAAATCAACCACCTAATCAGGAGTTGCCATTTTGTGGCAAAACGTTGTCATTTTGTTCACAAATCCACAGAAATATCAACTTCGCAGGCAATCTGTTCTACAGTTAATCGTTGGTCCTCCAGAAGCACCGAATCATATTGTGGAGCGATATGCCGCAGGCTACCATACATTTTCTGTAACTGAGCCTCTAGACTGTGCAAACTCCTGGGCTGTGGACGTTGGCGTCCCAGATGGTCCCATACATGTTCTATTGGTGATAGATCTGACAACCGGGCAGCCACAGAAGTGCGACAATGTTGTGGGGGCTCCGGTGACCCCCTTGTGTGTGCGGCTGAGCATTATCCTGCTGGAAGCCGCCATGAGAGGAACACATGTGGCTGCAGGATGTCCTGAACATATCGCTGAGCTGTCATTGTCCCTCATACTAGGGGTGACCAACTGTTGTATGCGATGGTCCCCCAGGCCATCACACCAGCAGGGGGCAGTGTGCTGCTCCAGAGCAAAGGCAGGATTGAGCCGCTCACCCCGAGGTCACCACACATGACCACTACAGACGTCCGTTCCCTAACTAAACCAGGATTTGTCGCTGAAGATAACCCGGTTCCACTCTATAGCAGTCTAGTCATTTGCGACACCCCTGCAAACAGAAGATGCAGAACGTTTCCCCCAGGGTTGGGCTGCGAATCCATGAAGACATCGTCCTGCTCATCAGGCGGTCTTTATTCAGGGGTTTAAAGTAGTTCTTCATACTCCCGACTCATCTGACCTTCCGCCTAGCAATCTTTTTTCAGTGATGAAGAACCCGCTCCTTGGTCGCACGTGTTCCAGTCATTCTGCTCTGACATGAATGATTTCCAGTGAGCAAAACAACCTTAAAAGAAGTATTTCCAGCCGCAATGGTGTCAATGGTGTGAAAAATGTGGTTGTGAAGAGGAAGATTATGTTGATAAATGACAGTTCTTTCAATTTTCTGGGGCAATTAGTTTTTTTAAATGAGGAGACCTTAGAACTTGGATGCAACTCCCAGGTTATCAATGTGTGATTAGTGAGTGTAAAGCTCCTTCTACCCGGGATGATTGTCCAGCACCTAAGCACCCGACAGTCGTCCCAGCAATAATTGCTCCCATGACTGCAGTGATGATAGAGGCGGAGTGGGCTGGAGATTGCTTCCAGCAGCCCACCTCCATTCACAGTGAGCCGGCAGTCATTTATACAGGAAGAATCTCCGCTGATTCTTAAATCTTTACAGAAACTGAATAATGAACAAGTGAACTAATTACCGTTAGTCGTTGGCAGCATTTACACGGAATGATTACTGTGATCCAGCAAGAATCTGAATGATAAGAAGGCCCCAAGACCCAGAAACCCTACCGATCGGGACCACGGCACTCCACCGTCTTCACTCATGTACAATGCATTGGCTGTACCGGATCCTCTAATGCACTGAGTTGCAGTACCAGTCGCTGCCTCAATGATGAAGTGTTCCCAACGGTCCCAACTGGGATTTCATTATAAATTATGTGGTAATCAGAAGCAGCAGGACGTTTTACAGGAGCGGAGTCCTCCTTTACACTTACCAGGTGCAATGAAGTAGATGGGAAAGTAGCTCTCGGAGGTGACTGATAAGGAGCTACTTTCAGAAACCCAGGTGAGGGGGTATTCACCGCCATCCCTCTGCTGCGCCACCCACTCATCCGTACCTGTAAGACACACCGCGGGCATTAAATCCGAGTCTCAGTGGAAAAAATAAAATGCAGTTAATCCATCAATCTCTCTTTGTATTAGTAATGGAACACAAAAAGGGGTATTCGCCATCTGTAACAATCTAACATATCCTGCAGTCTCCGCAAATCAGAGCGTGGAGTAAGATTGGCACTTAATAGTAGTTTGTTTTTTTTTTACTGTAAAGTTGGTCGCGCAATTATTAGTCAAATTACCTTGCAGTCTACAGTTAATGGGCGATGTCCTCATTATTATACATTCAGCATGCATAGCAGGCAAACATGTGATTATAGACATCGGACTGATATAGGGATCCACTAACATCTAACGGCATGTTTAGGTATGCCACACAACAGCTAATAAGGCAGCGATAAGTAGTCAGGATGTGACCTGTGTTAATGTGTAACATTAGCCAGTACGGCGCTAAGAGGGTTATTAGCTTTTGCTTAATTTAGAAAACTGTAGAGGGTGATAGAATCTCCAACCCCAGAATATAATTACCAGTCTCAAAAGTGGAAACGATCTTGGTGATGGTGAAGCGTTCAGCGCTACTGCAAACTGAGGAATGGCCATAGCAGAAACAGGGCGTGCAGCCTCGAGGGTTGGCTGCATCCATATAAAAGAAACCAGGCTTACATCTAAACGGAAGAAGAGACGAGAATAAAGTGATCATCATCACAGTATACACTATCCTATCCAAAGTAAGTGGACACCTGAGCAAGAATCAAAAGTATTTAGATATGTTAACACTTAGTGGGGCTCCTTTAACCCTAATGACATTGAATACTCCATGGCATACTTTCTACTAACGTCTGATAAACTTCAGCTTGTATTTCCCTCCATTCATCCTGCAAATGTCTGGCGAGTTCTCTTAAAGATGATGGCTGTGTTTTTTATATTTCCTGACCCAACGTTCTAGTTCGTCCCAAAGAAGTCCATTAGGGTTCAGGTGCAGCCAGTCCGAATCAAGGAACATCCATATCCTCAAACTAGCATAAAACAGCGTTCTCCTACAAACAGGTATTTCCATCTGATATGAAGACGGAGTAGCGTGATCCATCACTCCGTAGAACATTCTTCCACTGCTCACCTGGCTAATGACGACGCTCCTTCCACCACTGCAGACGGGCCAATACATTGTGCTCCTGATGGACAGCTTGTGTGCATAACCCATATATCCCAATAGCGTGCACAAACTATGGCTGACACCTCCAAGGGTTTACATCTCATGTAGCATGGTTTAGGACATGTGACATGCTAACAACACACAATCCATTCTGATGGGGGACGGGGGGGGGGGGGGGGGGTCCAAATACTTTTGGTAGGACAGTATAAGACCTAATCTAACGATGGACTGGAAGGTCATTCTCCTTCCATTTGCATTTTTAGTAAATTATGAGGAGCTTCCAGCAATGTGGGCAATGAAAATGAGGGACAGCTTTATCTTCTTTCTTAAAGGCCATTTACACGGGACGATTACCGCTCAAATTTCGTTCAAATGTACAAAAATGTGCAAAAATGTGCAATAACTGTCCCGTGTAAATGCAAAAAAAGGGTTTACTATTCGTTCACTTTTTTTTTATCGCTGACTAAGTCAGCATAAAAAAACGTCGCTGGATTCTGGGATTCTCGTTGAATGTGAACGCTCCCCAGTCAGCGCTTTACATGAAATGTGAAGTGCTGAACAAGGAGGCCCGCGATCCGGTGGTGTTTGCTGCCTGTCTAAATGCCCCGCATGAGCGCCAACGACCTTAGCAGTGACGTCAGCGATCGTGCGGTCGTTTAGATGGCGGTCGTCTTGTCTAAATGGGACTTTACGCCTGCTGGTTTTTGAGGCGATATTGACTATCATAAGGCCCCCCTTTAAACACGGCCTTTGAGCAATTGCTTTTTACAATGCCAATTTTTGCACCAAGGACACCCAGGTTCTTGCACAGCACCATAATGCATGATGTGTCCCCTGAACAGTTTGCATCAGCTTGCCTGAAGGCCATTTAAATGAACACTGATCGACTTGCCATACTAATTGGCGCTCATCACGGGCCTGAAATTAGCCCACGTAAAAGGGCCGCTGAAGAATAATCTGCATGGCAGTTTATACATAAGGGCCCAACTGCTGGATTCTACATAAGGGCCCATTCTGCATCTTACCTTTCACAGTTGAAGCCTTCTACGTTATCCTTACAGCCGCAGCGTCCGGTCTCCATATTGCAATCATCTGTACTACCGGCAGCATTACACGCACAGGGCCTAGGCGAGAGAGAATAGAGTTACTACTCAACACATGGATATAGCAGGAACGGCATTGGGAAAAATCTGAAATCCTGTTACCTGCATCCAGCTTCAGTGAGCGAATGGAAACCAGGCTGGCATCGGTCACACTTCTCTCCCATAACCCCAGGTTTACAGCTACAGCGTCCATAATTATCACACTGCGTACTAAGAGAACCTGCAGGGTACCAGAACAGCGAAGCAAGAGTCAGAAGCAATGCAAGTGAGGATGAGAGGCGCCAGCCCTCCTGGTAAATGCTTGGATTCTCCTGGAAACTATAAAGTTCTAGAGCATCTTTACTACAAACTTGTGCAGTTCCTCTGTTATTCCTCCTGGAAATGTATAAGTTGATGGCTAGGTTTTCCTATTCCTGGTGTCCATATGACACAGATTGCACCAATAAGACCATGCCAAGACATACCTTATAGACAGAAGTAGTCCGGACACTGAGTTGTCCGTATAGAATAAAACATTCACAGGAGTAATAGCAGAGGAACATCACAAAGTGGTATTCTAAGGAAGGAAGCTCGAAAATGATAACTTTATGGTAACTATTTTGCTCATAGATGTCCTAAATCTTTGGACCTCACTGATATACAGAAGGCAAAACACAGATCATAAGCATCCAATCATAAGTCCCTATTCCTGTACAAGGCCGACAAGAACAATCTCTGCTTACATTGTAGTCTGCACCATTACTTTTGTTAGAAAACAGTTCTAAAAATATACTTTTTGTGATCAGAAGATGGGACGAAAGGGAGTACAGAATGACTATTTGTTAACTTTTGGTTCTGCCAGCAGAACAAAAGTTTATGTCATTAGTCATATTCACACGCAGCTGGAAAATTCATTAAATTGCAAGAGAGTATGACTGGCTCCGAAAATAAAAATTAGGAAAAATAAAATATAAAGCATGTCCTAACCCCCCCTTCTCCACTCAGGAAAAAAAAAACACATGCAGATTTTAATTGGCTTGTTGAAGGGAGAGAGAAGACCCCATGCACATTAGGCGTAGGTCTTGTCCTGCTGAAACCAGTGGGACCAGCTGATGTTCATCGGAAGTCTACGGGAACCTTCAGGGAGTTAAAGGGGTTGTCTGGGAGTTTTACTATTGTCAAGATAGTTGATCGGTGGGGATCTGCCACTTGGGATCCCTGGGCCTGTTACCAGTGTTTACAGCAATAGAAGCAGATAGTGCCGTCAACATTGCAGTGGCCCGGTTTGGTACTACAGGCGCAGCTTCTATTGAATTAAGTAGGAGCTGTGCCTGCAGTACCAAACCAAGCAGCTGCAATGCAGCACTATTTGCTTCCAGCGCTGTCTACACTAAGCCTGGGGAATCGAGTTGCAGACCCCCGCCGGTCAACTATTGATGACCTATTCCGAGAAAAGGTCATGATTAGTCCTGGGCAAGCCCTTTCATGTAAGGTCTGTTGAATTCTGATAAGTAGTAAATGGAATGGCTATAATCATCATTACGCCAAAAGCTTATTCTTTCCATTTCAATATACTCAGCCTATACAGTTGGAACTGGTAATAAAAATTTTTTTTTTTTAAAGTGTGAAAACCACAAAAAAAAAGGTACAAAAAAAAAGGTAAAAAAAAATGTCTTCACGAAACTAAAACTTGTAATATGATTTTAAACAATTGTATACAAATCAAAGCTCTCGTTAAAGACTCTCTAATTGCTCTTCATGGTAGCTCGCTACATATACGGTGTATAGTCTAATGGTAGATACAATGGCCCTACTGATCTTACAGCTGAGGTTGGAATGCACATCTACAAAGCCAAAGGGGCAGATAATCAGTGGGAGGTCTCCTTTGTTTAGAAGACAGCATGATGCTTATTTACATTGGATTGCAAGGCTCGACACCGTCTACAATGTGTTTATGTAACGTTTTCTTGTTTGTTTCAGACCCAGGAGAGGTTTTCAAGCAGAGAATGTGAAAATAAGCAATATCGCCGTACTGTAAAGACATCCAAGAGTAAAGGACCGGAGAACATTCAGGGAAACAAAAGAAATGAAAAAAAACATACTTACCAACAGGGTTACAATTGCAAGCCAGGCAAGGTTCGGCATCATTCTGCCGGTAGTAGTTTTCCCTACAACGCTCGCAGTTTGGTCCGTCGGTATTGTCTCTACAACCTTTACAATGGCCACCGTGTCCCGTAGAACGGTACAGCTCTGGGTCAAAGTAACATTCTTGAGCGCGACCGTTGCAATTGCAGGCTGTAACAAAAAAGAGAGAATGAAATAAACTGGGGGAAGTTGAAAAATCGTTACATGCAGACAAGAGTTGCAGAAAATTTATGAAACGTTGATCCAAGTCTCCACATGAAGGGTACTGAATAATTAAAAGTACATGTATTAGTATGCAACTTATGGGGCCCTTTGCCATGTAAAAGGCTACGTTGCTTTAGTTTATAAGTCGTAAAATGGGTTATGTAAGAAAGTCCTTGACAATCTGTAGACAAAAAAGGACCAAGTATGCCAAAAAATTGTACAGTTCGAATTCCGTACACCCAAATGTCTGAGGTTGAGAGAGTTTGAGTAATTGGCGTGTTTGAAATGGGGGCATCAGATTGTGAAATATCCCGAAGGATTGGCCATATAGTGCAATGTCAATACAGAGAGTGGTTTCTCAATGGACACAGGAAGGCTCCAGGGCTCGCAGACCAGTGCCATATGTAGAACGCCAAATCGGGTGGATGGCGGTTGCTGATAGACGGGCGACTGCAGCACAGATCCAAGCAATGGTTGGAGTCAGAGTCACCCGACGAACAATTGTAACCCATTGCTTGAAGCTGGCTTGCATTCTCGGACCCCGATGCCCCATGTTCCGCTAACCTGATTGCACTTCCAGCAACGACTAACCTGGTGTAATGCTAGACGCAACTGGACAAATGAATGGAAATCAGTGACAAGTCCCAATTCGGTCTGGTGGTAAAGTGTTAATCGTCAACGTATCTGCTGGCGTTTTGGAGAAAGGCCCCCCTGCTGTGATGTCAGAGCGCCACACAGGTCCAAACCCTCATGGTTTGGGGGACAATCAGTTACGACATCAGGACCGAGTTGGTGGTTGCTGAAGGCACAATGACTGCCTGCCAGTATGTGGGCAGAATGGTAGAACTGGTTGTCATACCCATGTCCACCATCCAAAATGGTATCTTTCAACAGCAAAGTCATGCAGGCATGGAGAGACCTACCCCAACAGGAGAGACCTACCCTAACAAGACATCTGAATACTTATTGATGCAATGCCTACAAGAACCCAAAAGTGTATGGGCCCCCACGACGGGCCCACTTCTTACTGAAACCCGTGCCGAACAGCAATAAACTGTTTCATTTTGCGATCATTTATTTTGGTTAGGACTCTATACATATCTACTATGTTCCATGAAATTCCACCAATTCCTTCTGGGAGTGATGCTTTCAATTTCCGCCAGTGTAGAAAAATATGAATAAACGCATTAAAAAAAAAAAAAAAGGAATCACAACTGAAAGCCTGTTAGCAATTACAATGCAGTTTAAGTTCAGAGAGGAGCATCAGTAAGAGCGGTCCTAGCTAGCCGCATTCCATCGGCATGGATGCTTGTAATGCTACTGTTGGGCTCAACGTTACTGAATCAGCTCCTGCACATACTGTGTTCCCCCAAAAATAAGACAGTGTCTTATATTAATTTTTGTTCAAAAAGGTTTACCCTTTTTACATGTATAGCTGCCTGGACACTATTTAAATTGACTTTTTTAATTAACTGTTAGCAAGGCTTAATTTTGGAGTAGAGCTTATATTTCAAGCATCCTCAAAAAGCCTGAAAAATCATTTTGCATCCTCAAAAATTCTGGAAAATCATGCTATGTCTTACTTTCACGGTATGTCTTATTTTCAGGGAAACAGGGTAGTACAGTCCGAAGATGCATGCAATGAAAAGTACATAAAGAAAGCAGTCTTCATGGACGGTGTGTGTAAACGGAGTCTTGCTAGCTTGGGGGCAGCTTTCCGGATACACAGGGAGGGAGTTCTCAAACTTTGAAGTCAATGGAACTTTTGTTTATTCCTAATAATTAGTTTTCACGTGGACTATTGACACAGCTGAATGATGGAAGGACCGTGTAACAATAATGGTATAGTTAGTGTAGAACAAAGAAACAAAAAACTCACGCAAACACTCGCTGGCACTCTCTGAAGTCGCCCTCCTCCAGGGCCGGTCATTAAAGAAGGGTAAACACTTTTCACAGTCCGCACCAAATGTGTTGTGCTTGCAGTTACAGACCAGCTTGTTGTACTCGTTGCGCACACATTCGCTGGCGTGGCCGTTACACTTGCACCTGAAAACAAGAGAGGGATTCTGGATGACACGAGGAAATGATACTCGGAGGAGCTGGAAAGGAACTACACCCTACAGATCTTGGCTTGTTCACCAATGTCCTTAACACCAACAAGGTCGTTGATGATTTACTATCCAGGAGGTGATTAAACAATGCAAGAACGAAGCTGGAACGTATGCAGAAACACGACAGGCGTAGCGTTAGCTGCCATTAAAGGGCGTTCGGAGACTTAAAGGGGAAAATAAATTAAATTACAGGGGCAGAAAATGTTATAAGACAGAAAATGTATAATCACCTTTCCAATCATCTCTCCCATCTAGAGTCACTAGTCTGATGCCGGAAGAAACTGCAGCGGCCACGTGCCATTTATTGCTCACCGACCTCAGTAGTCATGTGCCACTCATGCAAAGGTGCCTGCTAGAGATGAGTGAGTATACTCGCTAAGGCACATTACTCGAGCGAGTAGTGCCTTAGCTGAGTATCCTCCCGCTCGGCTCTAAAGATTCGGAGGCCGGCGAGAGGCGGGGAGGAACGGAGGGGAGATCTCTCTCCCCTCCGCTCCCCGACGCAACTCACCTGTCACCCGCGCCGATCCCCGAATCTTTAGAGACGAGCGGGGAGATACTCTGCTAAGGCACTACTAGCTCGAGTAATGTGCCTTAGTGAGTATACTCGCTCATCTCTAGTGCCTGCGGAAACCAGTGATTGGCTAAGCGGTCATGTGAGCGATGAGTGGCAGTTCCAGGATTGCATCAGTGGGGGATGGGGAGGGCATTGGGAAGGAGAATATGCCTTTTTTTAAAAAAGGTTTCCATGTTTTATAAAAAAGACTGGCTCAAAGAATCTCAGAAAACCATTTTTAGCGGAAACCATTATAAAAAATAGTGAGGACCTTCAATTACAGCTTGCATTAAGAAAATGAAGGTTCATTAACTGGAAGGATCGCCCCCAAAGCCGTACACCCTTGCTGGTTACCTAGTATGGGAGGCTGAAAGAAAAGGCATCTTTCCATTCACTTCAGCCTATTATCCTGCAATGTTGACCCAGAGGAAGACAAAAAAAAATAAAGCTATGGAAGTAGAAGCCAATTTTCCTTATTTTAGGACTAAAATTCCTTTCCAAGTCTGGCAATCAGAATAATCCTGGGATCACCGACCGCTCTGAAGCAAATCAGTAACAACTTGTAAATCGTATTGCACTCAAGAAAGGCGTCCAGGACCCTCTAGAACTATTAGTAATTTCGCCATCACCACGTCCTCCGGCAGAGAGTCCCTTATTGTCCTTTTACACAAAACCAAGAATCTTACGATCTGTTAGTCTGCGTTTGACGCATTGCTGACGTCATCAACCAGTCCGCTCGTTGAGAATCGTGCAGTTCTCGCGCAAAGGTTGTTCAGTTTCAGACGGCATAAAACCAGCACCAGCTCATGCCGTTTGCACACTGAACCTCACGATTCTCGCTAGTCCCACATTTAAACTACCCGATTATCATTCATTTTCACTTGTTGGAACGATTTTCTGAATGATAATTGTTTAGTCTCACCACTCTTAGGCTGGGGTCACATGGGGCGGATTCCCGACGGAAATCCCGCGGTTTGGCCACAGCGAAAAACCACGAGATTTCCGCCGGGAGAACTGCCGTGGAAAAACCCACGACGGCTTTGAAGCGGCCCGGCCGCTCGCTCCTCCGCTGCGGCTGGCGCTCCCATAGAGGAGAGCGCGGCCGCAGTGGAAAGGAAAAAAGAACGGACATGCTGCGGTCAGCAAAGCAGTGCCGCAGCCGCGGTTTCTGCCGGATTAACCACAGCGCATTGGCCGTCCTGTGTGGACGAGATTTCTGAGAAATCTCGTCCACAGCAGCCGCAGCGAAATTCTGCAAGGAATTTCCGCGGCAAATCCACCCTACAGCACAGAACCCCCTTCTGTGTTGAGTAGAAACCTTCTTTCCTCTAGAAGTAGAGAATGCCCTCTTGTTACCGTCCCAGTCCTGGGAGAGATTTCTGCATTGACCCCTGGTATCTAGAGTAAATGCTGCACTCCACAGTTACTTTACTACTAGTCTAAGGGCCCATTTAGATACATCGAGAATCTCACGATTCTTGTTTGCCAGAGCGAATGATCTGGTGACGTCTTCCGCTCGTTCGCGCTCAGGCAGCCTGTTTAAACTGCACGATTCTCGTTCACTAATCGCTCAGTGCTTCACACTCCATACACCGCATGCATGATATACAGTGTATCCAAAAGCATGATGCTGCGGCTATTAAAGAGCAGAACACGCTGGTGACGGTTTAGCGGGTGTGACCCAACGGAAAGTTTCCCATTTAGGCTCGGACTACACGAGCAAAGATTGGGATGGGACTAACACTGTCATAGAAGTCAATGAGTTCGCAGTACGAGTCGCAGGTTGCCACAACTGACTCACAGATCACAAACAACCTACCTCATTGGAATTTGTGACCTGGGAGTTGTGGCAACCTGCGATTGGCACTGCAAACCTACTGGCTTTAATGCTACTGCGAGACCACAGGGCTACACAGCGATATGTGGTAGTATGAGCAAAGTTTCCGTGTAGCCCTGAACTAAAGAGGACCTGTTCACTTTCCAGACATGCGATTTATGAAATACTCCTGTTCCTCATAAAACAATTCTGGAGAATCCCTTCTTAAAACTCTACATTGTGCTGTGATTCCTCCTAAAATTTATGAATATACTAATAACTGGGCATTACCAGTCCCCTTGACAATATGGGGTTTCTCTACACCAGTGTTCCCAACTCCAGTCCTCAGGGACCGCCAACAGGTCATGTTTTCAGGATTTCCTCAGTATTGCACAGGTGATGTAATTATTGCCGGTGCCTCAGACATTGCCACATGTTTGGCATTGCCTTTCCCTGTCATGTTTAACCCCCCAGTGAGCTGGGTACTCATTTTACCGACCTCGGAAAGATGGAAGGTTGAGTCAACCCTGAACCGGCTACCTGAACCAAACGGGGTTGAACTTGCAACCTTCAGGTCGTGAGTGAGAGCTTAGGACTGCATTTCTGCTGCCTTAACACACTGTGCCACATGAGTCTCTTTAGTAAATAACCCATGATGGACTGATACAGACTCAAATAGAATTGGAAGGAATATGTTGGTGCCTAGACATGAGCGCGGTTGGCCAATCACGTTAAAGAGTCCTTGATTGTCTTGATTGATCTTCCAAGGTTATGGGCCTAGGTCACACAAATACTGACCAAAAACTGCCCTCATCAATGATCTGAGACTTAAAATGCTCTTTGGTTTAGGCCTCCTTCCCACGAACGGATTTCCGCCGCGTAATTCGCGGCGAAAATCCGCCACGTTGCCCGCAGCTATTAGGTTCTATTGAACCTAATAGCACAATGCTCACGATGCGTAATTCCACCGCGGAATTACGCACCGCGATTTCTCCCGTCCTCACCCGCAGCATGCTCTATTTTCTGCGGGTGAGGACGGGCTGTACGCACTGACGGCTTCCATTGCAGTCAATGGAAGCCGTCCATTCACGCTATCTCCCGCTGTAACCAGCGGGAGATAGCGTGAAAAAACGCTTTCCCGCCCACCGCCGAGCGTCATATGACGCCAAATGACGCGGTCCGGCCGCGTCACGTGACACGGCCGGCCGTGCACGTGACACGGCTGGTGACGCGAGGGCGGTGGGCGGTGACGGGCGGTGACGCGCGGCGGTGGGCGGGGAAGCGATTTCACGCTATCTCCCGCAGGTAAGTATAGGGGCTCTGGGGGGCGCCGTGACGGGCTTCACAGCGGAATATTACGCTGCGGAGCCCGTCACGCTCGTGGGAAGGAGGCCTTAACCATGAATGTGACGATATGAAGTAGTGCATCATCTACAGCAGTGTTCCCCAACTCCAGTCCTCAGGGACCACCAACAGGTCATGTTTTCAGGATTTCCTCAGTGTTGTACAGGTGATGTAATTATAGTCAGTGCCTCAGATATTACCACAGGTGTTCTTACCATAGGAGATCCTGAAAACATGACCTGTTGGTGGTCCCTGAGGACCGGAGTTGGGGACCCCTGCTCTACACAATCCGTCACTGTCAGCACTTCTGGGATCGTGCAGGAAATGGTGACACCCAGTTGACAGTTTATTAATACTTTTCCAGGAGGTATAACAGAGGAACTACACAATTAAAAGTTCTTAGTAAACAATCCAAAATTATTCCATGAGTTGTGCAAGTATTGATTAAAAACACAGCAGCTCAGGAGAGCCGGACGTTCCTCTTTAGTATCCTTTTTCACCATTAACCCATAAACAAAATATTTCGGCCAAATATAAAAACTACAGATCCACCATTTGTTGAACGGACACTTACCTGCCTCCTACGGCAAAGTCAGAAATGGCATAGTAATAAGACTTCAGCACCTTTGGGTCACTGAACACTTCATCCCCGAATGTATTGAGCCTGTTCAAAGTCACGCGGATGTCTGTGGCGGTCACCCAATCCTGCAGGACAAAGAGGGTTAACAGCAGTGATCGTGTGTTCTAATGTGCCCCAAGTTACCTATCTGGACTAAAGCACAGAAGCCATTGAAACTTTCATTTTATTCCAAAGAGCTTCTGTTTTAGGCCTGCATTGATGCGCTGGATCCGAAAATACAGAGTTGTGCAATTAGCGTAATTCAACATAACTACAACGCTGGGTTCCCCACAGCTGCTGAAAACAGCAAGTTTGGAGCAACCCAGTATGGTCTTGTAACAGTCCCTCCTGAATATACACGAGCGATGGTCTCCATTGCCACGCAGTATGTCAGTCACTCAGACTGGATTGTGATTTGGGGAGATTTATGACTCTCTTTGGACCTGCAGCCCCACTCAGATATGTTCATTTCTGCAGCAAATCTCTTTTGCTGACAGTCACCAAGACCGTTCTTCATACGAGCTGAATACCCAAAATAGTAGAACACTGGGGGGGGGGGGGGTTCTGTGCTTGGTTTTTCATTTGAACTGACTAAGGCAATACATAAAATTGGTTCCAAAGTAGGACAACACAAGACCCTTAAGGTAGCCCTGGATTAAGGGGGGGCTTTCACACCTGCGTGGTGGGTTCTGGTTTGCTGCTCTGTTCGGGGGGGCAGGAAAGGGGAATCCCTGTGACTGAACGGTTCCGTTGAGAGACAGAACCGAACAGTGCCGGACGGACCCCATTGACTATAATGGGGTCCATTCGCTTTTCACCCAGCTACCCAGCTTTTGGACAAATGCCAAACAATATAGCAAGTTGTTTAGATGTCCAAGCCTAGCACTTATGTGGTCCTCATTGATCCAATAGTTTGTGCGATCGCTCGTCTTTTCTGCAGTCATGCTCACTATATTATAAACCTCAAGCAGACACGTTTGCATGAGGGGATGTAGGGCCATGAAATTATGAATTTATTATCAGTACTAGAGAAGAGACCCATGACAAGGGAGTTATCGGTCAGTCCTTGATCACCCTGTGGACAATGGCCTTTAAAAGGGGTCTTCCATAATTAAGAAAAGAATGGAAGAGAATTGTAGTCATTCTCTAGGGTATGTTTATAACAAGGCGAACACACTGTAGTATGTCTGCAGGAAATCTCACATCCAAAAGAGTCAAAATCCGCATCACTGGTGCCAATTTTGACTCCTGAATTCAGCTACGGGTACGCAGCTGATTTAAAAGATACTGCGCTCCCCCCCCCCCCCCCCCGCGCTGTCTTTGGCCGTCAGCGCTTCCTTCACGGGGCACTCAGCGCCGCTGGTTGGGTGATGGCACTTTCGCATCACCTGACCAGTGGCACTAGGGCGCTCACTAGAAGCTGCCAGGTATCGTCTTAAAATAGCTGCGGATACGCCGCTGATTCAGAGGCAAAACCCGCACCAATGAGGCAGAAATTGACACGGTTTTGGACACAGAAATGATGCAGAAGTTTCTGCCGCGGGCATTGCACACCATTGCCACTCAGTGTGAACATACCTTCCTTAGTAGTCCTGCATCTCAGCCCGGCACTGTGTGGTCGGGTCCCAGAAGCTCCTACAGCGGGCACGTGCCGTCCATCGTTCACATGACTGCTGCAGAAGTTTTTGGGGACCTGATCAGACAGCGCTGGAGCCGTGTACTAGTTTATACATTAAGCTCAAAAACCCTCTAAAGTTCTGAAGCAATCGGCTGGTTACAAATAACGACATGATTGATTATTCTAGGGACAGCATACTGTAGATGGACATGGTGGCCGTACAGATGGATGACCATCTATGTAAAAAGGGGAGCACAACCTGCAGCCTTCAATGCCAGTCTGTGTGGCCCCCCAGCCGTCCAGTCACAGATACGCTTGTCCGCTTCTCAAATCTATTTTCCACGCCAGAGTGAAGATCGGTGTATAACATGAGTACGGACTGGCGAGTCCTTATGTTGCACTGTGGCGCCATCTCTAGGATTGCCATATAGCAGGAGAATGGGGATCTCCTGAGCGCCGCGTGGCACTCCAGAAGTAGAGGACGTGCCCATGCATAAGGGCAGCTATATTCACTGCAGTTTGTGGTAGTTGTGAAACACTAGATTGTATCAGTAACTCACAAACTACAATGGAGAGCGCCGCAGGCATGCATGGTCTCCTTCTTGAGTGCATTGGGTAAAACGGGGATCCCCGATAAGTGACCGCTATGGAACTGCACCCGGCACCTATCAAACATTTATGGTGTATACTTTCAATAAGCCATAAATGTATAAGTTGGCAATACCCCTTTAAGTTGTATTACAGCCCTTGGAATTGGTTTGTGGCCCTCCGACCTGAAGTTTGTGCACCCCTGATGTAAAACAGAGAACCCGAGTCCACCATTGCAAGAGCCACTTGTTCGCAACTCCCTGCAATGTCTAACAGTGAGGGGGATCCCAAATGAGAAATCTAATATTTGTGCCTGGGGTGTAAATACAGCGTAGTGAATGTACCTGCAGAACAGGACTGTTGTCAAAGTTGTAGGCACTCGGTCTGCCCTCAAGGGTAGAAAAAGCAACATTGCCGCCCGTTAACGGCGAGATGTCACTGAATTCGTCGGTACACAGTGCCTGCTGCTCATCTTCTCCGGTGCGGATGAAGCCGCGGTTAAAGATTTGGTATGTATTTTCACAGGAGCCGCTGTAATACTGGTAGGGGATCCACGGACCATCTTCCTGCGTCCGCTTGTAGAGGGCAAAGCTCTCTGGGCGACTCGTATGGAACTTCAACCGGACGTAAGTAATATCAAATGACTTCCCTATGGGAGAGAGAAATAAGAAACATTGGATATGAGTGGTGGGAAGAAAGTTGTCAGATATAAAATAAATAAAGATTCCAATTCTGTACAAGTCATATTACACTCATAAAAAAGTTTACACAAACTTCTCGCTATTAAAATGCAAGGCATTCTGGGTAATGAAGACCAGCTCTCTCTGATTGAGGATGTGTGCGACAGACACTTCCCCGCTCGTTAGAACAGAAGTTAGGAAAATGAGTAAAGCAAGAAGAATGCATATGAAAGACATAAAATAAAAGCAGGGAACAAATGAAAGATGAGAGATACAGACAAAGCGTCAGTGAGAAATGCCGCCACCCCCCACGCAATTATTTCACAGAACATCTGGAACAACTGTCCGGCACGAAAGTTCCCAGGGTGATGAGCAACAGCTGCAAACCAGCTGCTACATTGTTCCTTTATGGGAGGTACATCCACAAACACGCAGCTCGCGCTACAGCCTTCTGACTCCAACACCGTCCTCATGCCGGGTACAGCCCGAACGTGAAGTCGTTGCTGCAGTTACATGTGGGAAAGTAGGAGCGAAGCCCGACGTGTGACCAGTCGGTCTTCAGAAGAGATCCACCATGTAGTTTTACTAGATTCCTGTATGATTAAAGGCGGGATCACATCTGAATTGGAATCTCCAGTCGGAGGTTCCGTCGCGGATCTGGCTCAAAATACTGCAAGAAAAAGCACGGCTTGCAGCGTGTTTTCCTCCGTCCAAAAGCCGGGCAGTTAGGCGGATACCGTTAGTCAATGTGGTCCGTCTGTCCATGTTTAGTTTCGTCCAGAGACTGAGCTGTTTGGCTGCGGGGATTCCCTTTTCTTGCTCCCCAAGTGGAGCAGGAAAGCGGAATCCCCAACGCAGATGTGAAAGCACCTCAACCACAAACCTTGGGGAAGCGGTTATTTCTATGTTCTATTTGCTACGATTTGAGCAAAATTGTGGCAAAAAAAAAAAAGCTGTCGATATGCAGAAGTTCAACAAAATGCTGCATCTTTGAGGGGAAAAAAAAAAAATGTTACAGCTTATATTTATATATTAACTATCCACCAAAAAACAAGCTCCTATACGGCTATGTTGATAGAAAAAAGAAAAAAAAAAAAAGTGTTATAGCAATGAGGGAGGGGGAAAAAAAAAAAGCAAAAAAATAAATTTGAAATATTTAAAAGGTACAAAAAGTCGTTCGTATGGGGTTTATAAAAAAAAAAAAAAAGTGTTTACTATGGTGGGAAAACCCATGCCACAAAACCTGCGTGTGCAGCTATACTTGGGGTATGTTCACGCGTTACGTGCCGAGCCACCACAACATCCTCAGGAGATTTTGTGCTACAGATTTTGGCGCAGATCCGGACCAAAACTGGCACCATTTGGGGTGAATTTTGCCGTGTCTTTTTGCCGCAGATTGCACTTTTCAGTGAAGGGTGAAGTCGGCTGCGGAGCCGCAGATTTTCACACAGTTATTACTGGGAGATTTGCTGCGCATTTTCCACTATGTATGAGCGCACCCCAAGGCTGCCCACACACGGCCGAGCGCGATATCGGACCATGAAACTCTGCCCGTTATCGCGCTCGTGTACGCGCAATCTCTCCACCAAAAAAACGCCTCCCATCACTTCTGTGGAGTTATGAACCTCCAGGCGCGACTTTCAGCTGTGTTGGAGGATCGGCAAGTGTTTCCCATTGTTTTCAAAAGGAACACCTCACATCCCACTTGGGGGCGCATCAGCTGCCGTGCGAGGAGTTTTCAGGTTCCACGGACAGCAGTGGGCGATACGTTCTGAGGAACAACGTGCTGAGTTTTGGGGTTTTTTCCAGGAAAATAAAATAAAAATCACTCATGTATGTGACACCCTTCCAAGAATGGGGTTCATATTCATGAGATCGCCCCCGGTTAGATGTGCCGCCAACCAGTGAGCCAATCAGCCGCAGAAGGCGATCGTTCTCCCTCTTACAAGACCAGACAATCTAGTAAAAGTGTTCATGCCCCATAATCAGGCTGTGTAAAAAGGCCTTTAAGGCTCTGGTCACATGACCTTTTCAGCCTACGTGGGGCGTATTCTGTATGTCGGGGGGGGGGGGGGGGGGGGGGTTCGACGCCAAACGCAGGCTCATATTCTGTAAAGCAATTTCAAGTTCCTCCAGGTTATAAAGCTGGGTGAGGCACTACACGGCTGCCATTATAACTACCACAGGTGATAGCGCACAAGATGTGTGAACTCCCTCTGCGGCCAACTATTCCCAGATAGAGGAGTGGTGACTATTACTACAGGATCTGCCATTCTGGAGTCTGAGAAAGCTGGGTGACTACCTGGATTAGTGACTACCTGTCATTCATATTAGTGGTAGTCAAGGAACGAACATGACATAACACTGTACCCCCCTGGTGATATGGCCCCTACCCCTGTAGACGGACGCTCCCGCAGGTCTGCGGCTGGACACTTGCCCCCTGCAGGTACGAGCGGCGCCACGAACAGGCACAGATGGTTGCAGGAAACAATCTTTCTCCTTTGGGATGTGTGCAATATCTAAACAAAATTCCATACACTCCAGTGAGCTGAGGGGGAGAGAAGGAGCGAAACAGGTGCTAAGGAGCAGGCTGAGAAAGGGGCCGGAGCGGAAGGGAAGACTGTGGGAAAATCCACACCGCTAAGTGCAGGGGAAGAAAATGCAACTGCTCCGACAATCTCTCAATGCCTGTCCTCCTCCACTGGGATAAATAACGTAGGCGTCCGCCCGCCGCTGAACATGCTGAGCCAGCAGCGGCGGGGATTGTAATATTCTCAGATTAAGGCCCCGTGGAGACGTGTGCGCTCATCGGCCTCCAAAATGGTGGCCCAGCACAGAACCGTATCTACATACAACAGAGACCGCCGGACCCCGCTCTTTCCGCTAACTACGAAGGGGGGCACAGGGATGGGTTTGTTCATATGCGCAAATTTGGCATGTGCAATTCGGTGGCGCAAAAATAAAAAGTGCAGCATGCTCTATTCTCCTGGGTATTTCCGCAGGGAAAGAACACAGCTTGAACTCATACTAATTGGGCATATCAATGGCTGAGAGGGTCTGTGTGTCAATCTGCACACATCAGTGTGCACAACTTGTGCGCACGATCCACCAAAACGCACTGCAAAACACGTGTAAATATTCTTACCCTGGTGTGAATCCACACTCCGCACTGCGCCATTCCTCTGTTATTCCTCCTGGAAATGTATGAATAAATTGCAACTGGGTGTTACTACTCCTCCTTAAAGAGGTGTGTACCAAGTCTGACGTACTCTGTGCAGATTGGACAGAGTTTTGTAAGGACACACCCACTTGTCAACTTATTCATAAATTTCTAGGAGGAACACCACAAAATGTAGTTCTAAAAATTCTGCATATTTGTTATTTCAGGAAGAAAACAAATATTTACTAAAAGACAGTCATGTGTGCAGAGATTTAGGGGGTTCTTCTAGACCCCATCCAGATATAGGGTAGCCAAACACATCCCATCCAGATCGGTGGAACCTGCCGATTGTCTCATGTATGGCAGCAGCCAGACTCCTCCCCAACAGCTTTCAGCGGCAGCTATCTCCCCCGTGTACATTGGGAACACATGTGTATGAGGGGTCGGGGGAGACTGCCATCACCCAAATGTCCGATCTCTAGAATGCATGGGCAGCCATACCCCAGGGTTCATTACATACACTGCACTTTATGTAGAGCCACCTACCGGCACTCTATCCCACTATAGGCACCCAATTAGCAGCCATCGTTCCAATATAAACCAAGTCCCCGGAGTATTCCCCACGCCAGACTGCAGCGGGCATCATGAGTTTCCGCTCAGGCTTTCATGCAAGTTTGTTCTAAAAGGGGAACTTCTGTTTTAGGATGTGAAGAGATGACCTGCAGCGAACTTTATTTGGAGATGTGACTGTAAGATCTACGTCCCTGTACATAATACAGTAGGAATGTCAGGGAAGAGATAGCCAGCCGTAGACATGGCTGTACCTGATTAGGAGACGCTCGGCTCAGAATGTGCTATTTGCAGAATCTGACAACAGCCGGCACCTCACATCTCCGTCATTACACCCTGAGGAGCGCTGCTTGCACAGATGCAGTAGCGCTACTACTATGGCCGGGTTGTGTTCCGCATGCGCAATGGAATTGAAGCAAAACATAACATTTGGTTACTTTCCTCTTTTTTTTTTTTTTTTTTTGAAAGCCCATTCAAATTAATTCGGGGTTAAAAAAAAAAAAAAAAAAGTTTCTATTTTAATTCCGTTTCTCTGTTCTAAACTTCGACGCTTCCGAATAGGTCGCTGCTTTATTAGTGCTCAGAAAGGTTCCAATTCCTTACAAAAGGTCAAATAAGGATTCCTGAACTTGTAGAAACGCGTTACAGGATTTTACATGCAAGCCACAGAAACTGCGGTAACGTTTCAGCCCAATATGGACCTTCCTCAGACTATCAGATTGCAGACTGAATGATGATTAATGTGAATTGAAAAGTGCTCAGTGATCTGTGACCTCCCAAATGGGCATCCATTATCAAGAATATTAAAATGTTTGATTTTAATCCTCACTTTCCCCAACATAAGCCACTTTCACAGGGCTGAAGAACTCGTATTGACGTGCGTGCGACCCCCATTCTTTTGAATGCAGTCATATACACGCAATTTCTTATCTTTTTGCGTTCCTCAGAACACATCGCCCATTGATTTCAAAGGGACCTTTAATGCATTGCATGGCTCTCGCATGGCATGTGATGTGAATGCAAAGTTTCCCATTGAAATCAATGGGAAACACTTCCGATCGTCTAATCGCGCCAGAGGATCAAATTTTCACAGATGTGGGGCGCTTTTACCTTTAAAAAAAAACAAAACAAGCCTTATATCCGTGGTTAAAACGAAGTTTGCTGAGCGCAATATTGGGCGGCACTCACCTGTGCGTAGGTAGTCTAAGATGGAGTGTCCAGGAGATATGCTAGATGGCCACTCTTTAGTAGGTAAAGGTTAAAGGAGATGTCTCGAGGAAGCAGTGAATTTTTTTTTTGCCCAGTCCCCCTAATTAAACATACATTACTAATTACCCCTGTAAATGACTTTCCTAGCTGGTTTCTACTTACCGTTCCAGCGTTTCAGCAACTTATAAAACTTTTTCCCAAGATGGCCGCCAGCTCTTTTCGCATCGCTTGCTGTAGCCCGACGTGCGCGCTCCCGAGACGCTACCAGCTGTGTCTCCATGGCAACCAGACGCCCCGCAGCCGCCGACCGGACCCACCGCAGCCGCCGACCAGTCACCCACCGCCAGGCAGAAGGTAACCGGCGCAGCCCCCCCCCCCCCCGACCCAGCGCTAGTTCCCCCGGCCCAGCGACAGCCCCCCCCCCCCCCCCCCGGCCCAGCGCTAGTTCCCCCGGCGCAGCGACAGCCCCCCCATCGCAGCGGCAGCCCCCCCCCCCCGGCGCAGCGGCAGCCCCCCCCCCGGCGCAGCGACAGCCCCCCCATCGCAGCGGCAGCCCCCCCCCCCCCCCGGCGCAGCGGCAGCCCCCCCCCCCGGCCCATCACTTACCAGGACAGCTGGACGGCGGGACAGCTGGGCGGCTTCTCCGGACAGCTCTGCAGCTCTGCACCTTCCTCTAACAGAGGAAGGTACAGAATGGCCGCTCCAGCGCGCTCCCGAACAGTGACAGCTCGTCTGCGCATGCGCAGAAGAGCTGTAGCGGGGAGCACACTGAAGCGGCTCGTGCTGGAAGGAGAAGACCGGACTGCGCAAGCGCGTCTAAAAAAAGCAAGCTGCCAGCGAATTTAGACGGAACCATGGAGACGAGGACGCCAGCAACGGAGCAGGTAAGTGAATAACTTCTGTATGGCTCATATTTAATGCACAATGTACATTACAAAGTGCATTAATATGGCCATACGGAAGTGTATAACCCCACTTGGTTTCGCGAGACCACCCCTTTAAGTTCCCTGGAGCAAGCACCGAATCACACTAAGTCCTATGGTGGAGTCACATCGTGACGTTTTCTTGGCAGACCATTTTTGTGGGGTGGTTTGGCATTGCCTTCCCCAGTCATCTTTAACCCCCCAGCGAGCTGGGTACTCATTTTACTGACCTCGGAAAGATGGAAGGTTGAGTCAACCTTGTACCGGCTACCTGAACCACACGGGGTTGAACCTGCAACCTTCAGGTCGTGAGCGAGAGCTTAGGACTGCATTTCTGCTGCCTTAACACACAGCACCACATGAGGCTCTTTAGTAAATAACCCATGATGGACTGATACAGACTCAAATAGAACTGGATGGAATTTCGTTGGTGCCTAGACATGAGCGCCGTTGGCCAATCGCGTTGAAGAGTCCTTGATTGTCTTGATTAATCTTCCAAGTTTATGGGCCTAGATCACACAGAAATACTGACCAAAAACTGCCCTCATCAATGATCGGAGACCTAAAATGCTCTTTGGTTCAACCATGAATGTGCCTGTGACAGTATGAAGTAGTGCATCATCTAGAGTCATGGGTAACATGACCAGTCTACAAGTAATTACCCATGTGGCTTAGGGATTATGCACATGGCATATTAGAGCTCTTTGCAGGAGCTACACGATTAGTGCCAACAAGAGATTTGGAAAGGCTCTCCGGGGATCGGCTCTGATCCAGTTGTAATGCGACCATGTGGTTGAGCCATTAGGCCTGAAGCTACAGAAGTTGATGCTCACTCCGCTCCTACACCAAGTAAGATGTAATGCAGATAAAAGCCTTGATGCGCTACTGTTTACTGCAATGAATACCACTTAGTACTGAGTTTATAGAAAATGTTATATTTCCAGTGTAAAGCAGCTGTTTCCTGGCCCCCGGGAGCCGGTGCGCCGTCATTGTCTGCACTCCGCTCTGCTCCTATGTTACTTTAAATGGCATGAATTCCTCCTCCTCGCTCAGTGGGTGATGAATAAGCGCTGACCATTTCGGCCAGAAATCCCTTACATATATTTCCCTCCTTGAGGCTGTTTTTTCCTCTCTTGTAATGTAAGTTGCCGCAGTGGGACGCAGTATATACACTGGACTCTTCCGGGTATTCGCAATTGTTAGCTTTTTTTAAAAAAGGATAAGATTTTGTGCCAAAAGCTTCTGCAAACGGCCGTAATCTCCAAAAACAAACAAGGAACAAACTGATAGGGGAGGAATTTTAGGTAAGTGCTTTTTTATGTGCTACAAATTCCGCAGCACCTTATAAGATGTCAGTTCTTCTATACACACAGAGCATTATTAGCTTAACTCTATGAGTCCTAGGGCCCGGCTGCAGCGGCCTGGGTTAAGGTGCGGAAGGATTAGCGTTCCAAAAATCGTTCCAACGTGACCGATTGTTTGGTTTAAACGCGAGCCAACTATGAGGAATCTGAAACACCGAATGAGAAGTTCATGAGTCCCAACGATGATTTGCCTGTCTAAATAGGCTATCCGAACGCAAACGGGTTGGGGATGTGTCACCAACTGGTTCGCTTGGGCAAATGGGAATTTTCGTTCGGCGTAGAAGGAGCATTAATCTATGAAGAACATGAAATAGCCACATTAAAGCTCCCCATATACAAGAGACAAAAATGGCCAAACCCAACAATTTCATCAGGACCAGACGACTGTTGCACCTGTGTGCCTCCTGACTTTCCCCCCGATGTAGGAGAATTGGGCATGCTTAATCTCTATGCCTGATCCTCGTTCCACCGGGAGATATCTGATTGCGGCTTTCTCCACGATCCCAATTGGAAAAAAAAAATAAAGAGAAAAGGAATGAGGACAGTGGAGAAATAGGTGTCAGCCGAACGTAGACTGAGTCAAGAGCTACTGAAGTCGTAAGGACACCTTTAAAGTGACCCACCGGGCTTTGGACAAAAGTCTGAGCCAAGACAGGAGAGACAGAGGGGTATATTACTTGCAGTAGTTCACTGCCCCCATCCACTGGTTCCATTTCTGTCCGTCCAAGAAGGCTCCAGCATTCTGGTCTATCTGTTCCAGCCAGAGAACAGATATAGTACTTTGGTAGTCCAACACTACAATATGAACAATACACTACGAGGATTAGATAGTTGTAAAATTAAAGATGGCCGAGGCATTAGCCGAAAATGGGATTCTGGACCAGTGGATTGAAGGGAGCACAGAGTAGAACAGCTGCAGGCAATATAGACCCACTTCTCCTCCGGTCCCTGGACCAGGGGGTTGCTTTAAGGGGGAGATGTGTCCCCTTTAGAAAAGTCCTTTTTGTCAGGCTGGTCCCTGGATAAGTTGAGCACAGGATGTTGTACTGCTGGGACTCCCATCTGTAGGAGGAAGGACACAGCAACTACCATTTCCCATGCATCATCACTGCACCAAGGAAAACAAGCATTACACACTTCCCACATACATGTTAAAGGGGTTTCCAGGGAGAATACTATGGATGACTACTATCCTCAGGAAAGGTCATCAATAGTTGATCGGCCGAGGTCCATCACTCTGGATCCGACCGATCAGCTGATTACGCACCTGCTGACAGCACCGCAGTTACACAGGGGTCAAAACAGAAGCCTCTGTGCCGACGTCTGTAGTGGCCGGTGCTTGTAACTGCAAGTGCAACTTAATGGGAGCCAAGTCTAAAGTTACAAGGGCCGGCCACTACAAGGAGGTTGGTGCAGAGACTTCCACTCAGACCCCTGTGTATTTGCAGCGCTGTCAGCGAGCGTACAGTCAGCTGGTCGGTCTGTGTCCAAAGGGACGGACCCCAGCTGATCAACTATTGATGATCTATCCCGAGGAAAGGTCATCAATAGTATTCTCCCTGGAAAACCCCTGTAAGAGAAAATGTGGCCAAACCTGTGAGTTCCAACGGAACCATCTGATGTGTATTGGTGGGACCTCCTACCGCTAGAGCTTTCTGTCAATGCCTTCCTCCGCTCCATTAACAATCTGTGGCAATTTACAGTACAATTCATCTGAATTGAACTCTGTGAAATCTGCTGCAGATCCACAGCAAATCATCCACGTGTGAACGTACCCTGAAAGGCACACTTTTATTGGTGCTGCTCCCATAATGCGTTTGCTATTCCATTAACCCCTTGGCATTTTCCCGTAGAATACGACGCTGAACTAAAAATGCAGACGAAGAAGATCAGAGCCGATTAAACCTGTGATAAACCCGGCTTATAATAAAGCGATCCCGGACGTCCTACACAAGTCCGAACAAGTCCTGCAGCAACACAAATAAGCAGATTGCTGCATCTCCTCTCCATAGGAACCCTCGTGTTTTGTTGGGAGGTGGTAGGTGTAATGTGCGATGGTACATGGCAACAAACCTGTATTTCGCCATCAAACGCGGCTCCAAGTTCTTGTCGGAAAATAGCAGCACAAAGTTAGGAGCTTCACAAAGAACAATGATGCCCGGGGTCTCACCGGCGGATTAGTAAGCCTTTATACCATCATTTAGAACTCACGGCGTTACACAGATGGTTCATTTATCACCGGCGTAGGAAGTTATGACTTAATCAGGAAGGTCACGACGGCCTTGTGCAGAAAAAGTGACCGGAGTCTAAATAACCCTAAACACAGGACTCTAAATAATCATCAAATGACATTTGTTTTTCCTTATCCCAATAGGAACGTAGTCTATGTAGCGGCGTGCTATAGACTTAACCCATAAGCAGTCAACGTTGTCATGATGGAGCATATAAATTATACAAGACTTTTATATGCACATGACGGAGTTTATACAGTACTGTAAAACATTTTATTGGGGGGGGGGGGGGGGGGAACTATCATGCAAAAAAAAAAAAATTGGCCATGTAGACTCTAGTTTTCAGATTAGACTATTTTCTAATGTATTAGTGAGATGCATCAATTACTCCTTACTCACTCCATCCCTGTGACTGACGGTTTCTCTCCATCAGATCGATAGGGAGAAATCTGTCAATCACAAGGGAGTGGTGGTAAGAGGGAGAAGTAACTAATGCATCTCCTGAAAACAGCAATCAGACCTGATGGCAGCCTGATAATACAACACAGTGCTACATATTATGGAATATTGGTTCCAACACCGGGGACACTAAAATCATTAAACATTGCACATCCCTACACTCCGAGTCCCCAGACCGGTTACATGGCACCATTATCCCGACAGCTTCCTGGTAATATGCAGGAGCCAGAGGTATCACGTTAAATCTCAATCTGCGCTTCTGTTCACACTTGCTTTCGTGGATTTTGTTTTCTTGTTACATCATGGAAGCACAAAAAAAAAAAAAAGTGATCTGTCCTATAATGGAACTAGAAGGCCGTGGGCAGACCCTATTGATTATAATGGGGTCTGTCCAGTTTCAGTCATGCCTTCCGGCATTTTCCAGGACAGGCATGAACAGAGCCTAAGGGCCCATCCATACAGGCGTATGCAATCTTGGACCGTGAAAAACAGACCAATTTCACAGCATTTTGCATGTATTTTTGCTGCATGTGTGCATTGTTTTACATGTGGCATTGGTTTTTCCCCCACTGTCTCCTGGCAACATGTGTAAAATACACGGCACACACATGTATTGTCCATGTCTTTTTATTTATGCTCCCATAGACTTTCATGGGCCAGTTTGGTCTGCTAATATAGACCAAAGTAGGACAAGCTGCAATATTTCTTTTTTCTACGTGCAACATCAGTCTGCATAGAAATGCATGTAGGAGTACACCGATTTAATGGGTCTGTGAGCGGTCCATATTCATTCAGTAAAACATATGGGCAGCGCTTGGAAAACAAGTCCATGTGAATGTGCCCTTCAGGCTGCAAATGCCAAGTGCTGCGCCCCCCGTGCCACAGCCACTTGTGATTCAAAGGTGGTGAATGATCATCCATATCAGACTGTACTCACACAGGCGAGTGCGATGTGGTAAGTAAAAAGCTGACCATTTTCCATGCACACAAAATTGGCACCCGTTTTTTCACTGCTCCGCACGTCCCCCCCCCCATATGTTAACCTGCATAAGGCCGCATGCACATGGGCAGGTCGAATTCTACATGCGGAATCCGGTCCTGGCAGCAGCGGCGTACGTAGTTTCTTTTTGATTCCTCTGTACCGCGGATGGTCCGCGCAGCGAGCCGTTGGACATGAACAGTACAGATTTATTTTCCCACATGATCGCCAAGCGATGACGCTGACTCCACGCCCATCTTTCTGCGATGTCAATTGCGCAAGGGCCGTCCACGTGGAATCTGTGCAAAAATTAAGCATGCTGCGATTTTTTATTCAGGGGCAGAAACCGCAATCAGTTTCCGATCCTTTGCATGAAATAATCACTTTTCCATAACATGCTATGGGTGGCATTTGCTGCGGAATTCAGGGGCAGACGCCTGCCTCAGATTCTGCAACGCAAATCCACCCGTGTGCAGGCAGCCTTAAAGCCTCACATTGGCATGTCATAGGATTGCAATTTGTTTGTTCGCACTCCATAGAAAATAATCTACAAACAAGAATTGCACAAGAATAGGGCTTACAGGGATTTTACGAACTTTATGCGTCCAAGAAATTAAAAAAAAAAAAAAAAAAAAAAAAAAAGATATATAAGTCGCCCGTGTGAATAGAGCCCTAGTTCAGCAAACACAAGGGGCAATCTCTCAGGACTCCCAATTGGAAAGGGTTAGGGGATTAATGGTACATTAAACCAACAAGCTAATCATGGCTGCAGCTACTGGAGCTGAAAATTAACAACATTCCCCACCAAAACAGCTAGACAGGCGATTCATTAACCGAAATCATCACGGCTTCTAAACACACAAGTACAGAAAAAAGACCAAAAGGTAACACTACTGCCTAGAGTCACAACTTGGAGAGGAGAGAACTAGAAGCTCCGAGCGGACTTAAGACTGCCTGTCCACGGGCGAGGATATGCTTGCGATAGAACACCCACGGATCGCGCTCTGTAATGCTTTCCATAGGATTACTATGGAAAGCGCAGCACCGGCGTCCACAGGCGGAGAATCATAGCAATCCCCCGCTCACGGGATTTAAATCATGGCATGCTGCGGTTGCCGCGATTCTCTGCGATGAGCCTATCAGTGCTCCCCCTCTTCCCCCATAGCAGAATATCACTAGCGATATTCTGCCTTGACCGTGGAAGGGGGTCTTACACTTTGTCAGCATCTTAAGGCCCCTGATCCACGGGTGGATTTAATTTGTAGCACCTATGCGGAAGCTCTGCTATTCAAGCCGCCGATGGGCAAGCATGGGCGTCCACACCTCAACTAAAACATGCTCCATTTAAGGCCTTATGTCATCTGTACTGCATATGATCCGCACGGCTCGCCGGCGCACATGTGCAGTACAGATGGTTTTTTAAACTCCTGCTTCTGCTGCAGAAGCAACTTCCATTGAATCGCAGGAAAAAGGAGCGTGCTGCGATTTTTCATCCGCTAGTAGAAAAAGCGATTGGTTTCTGCTCGTGCGCATGAAGAATCATTTCCCATAGCATACTATGGAGAGTTATTGCTGTGGCACCCGGAGGCAGACGCCCGCGCCGGATCAAGTAACAAAAAATCCGCCCGTGTGCATGCGGCCGAACAGTAAGTTTCTAATATAAACTAGAAATAATGACAGAAATCCCTACCGGCTACACTGCAACCTTTTCCATCTGGCAAGACCCCAATGACCCATACCGGGGTCCATCGGGAACAAATTGTGATTCCTGACAGCAAGAATAGCGCCACATGCTGCACTATTCTTGCATCAAACCAGATGGAAGGACTAAGAGCGCCTCCAGTGGCAGCTTTATAGCAGGGCACACAAGTCATGTTTGGGTACACAACATCCACTCAGCAAGATACACAAAGCTAGAATTGCCAAAGTACATAAAAAATACAAGCGCCTAACAAATAACGAGGAAGGATACATTAAACTTCAGAGTGTCGCCGGCGCAGGATCAACAGCCATCTTTTAGCAGGTATTCATGAAATAATTCTCCTCTGACCACAAACAGACGGGCCCCGGCACTAATTATACGCAGTGTTGACAAATCAAACAGTGCTGTAATTAAAGCCCCGACTTCCTTAAACGAGTAGGTAGTAAATAGCGATCCATCAGTATCCATTGCCAACCCTGAGAAAACGAAACCGGAGCTCTGTGGACACAGCTGTTACTGAAGGGAGACGCGGGACCCTCCGGTCGCCGCAGCGCAACACGAATACTAAATAATCCAGTTTATGTTTAGATCCAAGACCACCTAAATACCTCCCAAAATGTCCAACGGTACAATAAATGCTGAGCAGCAGCGGCCTCACCGCTGGGCGACATTCACACGGGCGAGCGCGATATCCGCCGAGGAACTCATCCGGATATAATGCTTCCCAGGGATCCGCGGCACGTCCGCAGTATCAGCCGCGCCGCGGATCAGACAGCTTCCATTGACTACAATGGAAGCCGTACGTGCGGGATCCGCACAGAGATGGAGCATGCTGCGATTTTCTGGACCGCATTCCTTAAGTCATTTGCGGCCGCCCATGCTTCCCTATAGCCGGCTTGATGTGTGGATCTCCCACGCAGATTCCGCAAATCAAAGCCGCCCGTGGACATTGGGCCTCGTTCACACTTATGTAGTTTTTTTTACATTACCATTTGGCAAAACCAGATTTAATCTGCATGTTTTGGACCCAATCCTGGGCTTTGGTTTACAAACACTAATGCAAAGTACTGGAACAGGTCATAGGGCAGCTTCATGCGAGTTAGGTAGCGGCCATTTGCCCCAGCCCAACCAAATGTCTAATGACTCAAAGTGATGGCATCATAGACCCCAGTAGGCACCATCGCAAATGGAGAAGCGGAACACTGTCAATTACAGCTTGGAGTTACCCAACGAATAAAAAAATGTTAAGAAATCAACTTTTTGAAATCTACAAGTCAAAATTTAAACCACAAATCAAACATCGTCGTTCACAAAACACGAAATTCCAGAGATAACGTGCGTGTATAAACAGCCAGCAGACCAGGGCGCATTGTAATCGGTCTCCGCTTACCGTGTTAGATCGCTATTCGAAGAATGTCTTGTAAGTTGCCTATGTTAAACATGATTTACATTCGGATTATCCTCCTGCTCCCCCCATACCCAATGGCCATGAGATAAGTGGCTGCCACACACCTTTGGTACCGTTTATCACCCCCCATAAAGAGAAAATTCAAAGTGTTACAGCCAAATTGTACTTCCGATTCTCCTAGTCCAAGACACCGGGGCACCAGTGGGGGGGGGGCCTTACATCCCAAACATAAAAAAGGGTATATAAGGCCAGGTAAACGAGGCAGATGCATGAAACCTAGAATCAATCAAAAAAAAAAAAAAAAAGGACCATGAAGAATAGAAGGTAATACTTTGGCCGAGGACCTTGAAGTATACTGTTTCTACAGATACATCCTTCACCAAATTTATATGAACCATGACTATTATTGTCTTAAGGTGGCCATAGCTATAAATGTATATCGGGCAGACCCACCGATACTGCTGGGTCCAGACAATCATCTAATGTGTATAGGGGATCCCGTCTATTCCCCAACAGTAGATGCCAGGTGGGAAGGGTCGGGCAGTAGCATTTTGACTGCCCCATCCTTCTCTTGGAGTTACGTCCCAACACCAAAGGTGTCCAGCAACCGCTTTCTCCCCTCTCTACACAACACATGAATGCTTGGCCGATCCAGTGGGTAGGCCTCTGTGTATAGGGCAAGATAGTAGTCAACCAAAAAAAGGTGAGAGCCATGTAAAGTCTATGGCCATGCTTTGGTCCTACAAGGGCCAGCTATGGAGCACAAGTCCTCCTCCGAATGCTCGCTCTCCTTGGGCCATCTAAGGGGACCAACAATCAGTTGATAAAAAAAGCAAATATTTGCCAGCTGAGAGCCCATTTATACGACCATAAAAATGCTCACTTTTTGTCCCGGTGCCGACAGAGGCATGCAGCTGATCAAGGATCGTAGTATGGGGACGAACAATCGTGTTAATGATTGGCCATCCACAGAGCCAATAATCTGTCCATATACATGGAGGTGGTAACGAGCGCTGACTGAGAGGTCGGTGTAAAAGAACCATTAGGCCTCATGTCCACGGACAGGCCGGATTCTGCATGCGGGAGCCCGCAGCGGAATCAGACCCTGCCCACGGCCAAGGACACGGATTACCTGTCGGGGGCTTTTGTTTGTACTGCGGATGTGTGCAGAAGCGCCAGCCGGCGCAGTAGAGTTTTTTGTTTAAACTCCTGCTTTCCTGTGGAATCCGCAGCCCGTCCGCAATGTCGATTGCGGACAGGCCATGGATCGAACGGCTTACATTGACTTCAATGGAAGCCTTCCGTGCAGGAACTGCACTGAATGTAGCATGCTGCAATTTGATTTCCGCACCCAAAAGATCCGCAAATCAAATGTGCATGCTTTAATTCAGTTGCGGATGCCCAGGTTTCCCTATGGGGACTTAAACTGCGGATCGTCCGCACGGATTCTGCTATTTAAATCCGCCTGTAGACATAAGGCCCTAATCTATGCAGTAAGACAGCACAGCTGCACTTTGTTCTCCAGAGCTGCTGCTCTTACTGTAAAAGGGGACAGGAGGATGCACCCATAGTCAATTCTGGCTGTTTGACCAAAGGACAGTTGAAGATGAGCCTGACGATCTTGTAAGGGCAAGTGACCTGCCCACTTATGGGAGTATCGGGGAAGATGGAGCAATGTCATGGCACGGACAGAGGAAAATGGAAGTCCCATCCAGGCGGCGGAACGGGCCGTGTACCTCGGCAGGAACGAGCAATTGTGCTTCGAAGTTGTTCACCCATGTCGAAAGTCCAATATGAGAAGAAAACATCTAGCTAATAAAAAATGCAGAAAACCCAACGCGTTTTGGTGAAACAATACTACAAGGACGCGCATAACTTCATAGTTTGGTTGTGTAAACAATGGATGTAAAGACCCTTTTCAATGGCAAGTTATCAAAGGCATCTTTGTGTGTACTAACCCTTCTATATGCGTGGAGTAATCTCCAAGTTCATCAGGAGAGCTTTTTTTTTTTTTGTTTGGCAGGAAGCCGCACAGGAAACCCATTAAAAACCTAAACCATCCGACCGCAGACTAAGCCAACATCTTGTGTGCAGCTGCAGGAGCCCAAGAGGTGGGGAGCAATTAACATTACACAACATCCAGAAGAGGCGCACGGCACCATCGTGTCATCGTCAGCAGCGAGGACAGCGGCACCATCTCCTTAACGTCATGCACCATCGTGTCAGTGTCAGCAGTGAGGACAGTGGGAACCTCTGCTTAACGTCATGCACCATCGTGTCACCGTCAGCAGCAAGGACGGTGGGACCGTCTCCATAACCTCATGCGCCATCGTGTCACCGTCAGCAGCAAGGACGGTGGGACCATCTCCTTAACGTCATGCGCCATCATGTCACCGTCAGCAGCAAGGACGGTGGGACCATCTCCTTAACGTCATGCGCCATCATGTCACCGTCAGCAGCGAGGACAGCGGCACCGTCTCCTTAATGTCATGCGCCATCGTGTCACCGTCAGCAGCGAGGACGGTGGGACCGTCTCCATAACCCCATGCACCATCGTGTCACCGTTGGCAGCGAGGACGCTGGGACGTCTACATAACCTCATGCGCCATCGTGTCACCGTTGGCAGCGAGGACGCTGGGACGTCTACATAACCTCATGCGCCATCGTGTCACCGTTGGCAGCGAGGACGCTGGGACGTCTACATAACCTCATGTGCCATCGTGTCACCGTTGGCAGCGAGGACGCTGGGACGTCTACATAACCTCATGTGCCATCGTGTCACCGTTGGCAGCGAGGACGCTGGGACGTCTACATAACCTCATGTGCCATCGTGTCACCGTTGGCAGCGAGGACGCTGGGACGTCTACATAACCTCATGTGCCATCGTGTCACCGTTGGCAGCGAGGACGCTGGGACGTCTACATAACCTCATGTGCCATCGTGTCACCGTTGGCAGCGAGGACGCTGGGACGTCTACATAACCTCATGTGCCATCGTGTCACCGTTGGCAGCGAGGACGCTGGGACGTCTACATAACCTCATGTGCCATCGTGTCACCGTTGGCAGCGAGGACGCTGGGACGTCTACATAACCTCATGTGCCATCGTGTCACCGTTGGCAGCGAGGACGCTGGGACGTCTACATAACCTCATGTGCCATCGTGTCACCGTTGGCAGCGAGGACGCTGGGACGTCTACATAACCTCATGTGCCATCGTGTCACCGTTGGCAGCGAGGACGCTGGGACTGTCTCCTTAACCCCATGCACTACCGTGGTCACAGTCAGCAGCAAGGACGGTAGGACCGTCTCCTTAATGTCATGCACCATCGTGGTCACCATCAGCAGCGAGGACGGTGGGAACGTCTCCTTAACGTCATGCACTATGAATGATAGCCAAGACAATTAATGCAGGGAGAAATGAGGACTACAGGATGGTAGACGGATGGATGCCTTATAATACAAGGATAAGGGCGCCCACCCACTGGCGATTTTTTTTCCTTTGCGTTTTTTCTCAAGAGCAATTAGTATTGAATGTGCTCCTGTCCACTGGCGGTTTTTTTTTTCAGTCCGTTGCAATTTTTAACATAGGAACTGTCAGTTGCATATGTGTCCTTATTTTTCTCTTAATGCACCCATGAATGTCAATGGAAATTAACGGAAAAAGCCGCGAAAATGCCGCGGAAAACGCACCGAAAACGCTGCGTTTTTCACGCACGAAAATCGCAAACGCCAGTGGGTGGGCGCCCTAAGACTAAATTAGCTGGTGAAACTGCACTGAATGGCACCCTAAAAATGCCAGTGGAAGGGTGCTAAATGGGCTAACATTTCTTCCAGGGAACCAGTTCAAAAGCAGTAACAGATCAACTCCGATTAGGAGTGGTTTCACACGAGCGTAGGTCACTGCGTGACGCCAACCGCAGCGCACCAAATTGGCAATGACCCTGCGTACTTCGCTGCAGGCCACCAACCACCGTGCATCAAGTAGGCTCTGCGCACTCCACTGACTGCAGCCAATAACCATGCACCAAGTAGGCAATGAAACTGTACTTCGCTGCGTGCCACCAACCAACTTGCATCAAGTAGGCAATGCAACTGCATACTTCACTGCGTGCCGCCAATCACCACGCACCATCTTGGAGTGTATGCGCATGAAATACGTGCCAAGATGGAAGATGCTACGATTTTTCTTGCATGTCCGTTTCACGCAGTATGTGTGAGCTGCAACATACGAGCCACTGGCACACTGGTGTAGGGTACTATGCGTGCACAATTGGCATGTGTAATACACCGTGACCACACGCCCGTGTGAAGGAGCCCTAATGTACACCTTCCTTTTCCGAAATACACGGGCAGTTCTGTAGCTCGTTGAATAATTTAAAGCTTTACATTTGGTTTGGCGATACGTTCTTCCGAGGTCGCAGCTGTGCAGAAATGTCCTAGAATGTCCTTTGGTCAGGAAGAGCCTATCTGCAGCTTGGCTCGTTCTCCGGAACATCTGCCTAGTGATGGAGCCAGACATTATCTGGACTCTCGGGAGAGAATGCCTTCCTGAAGATAGAATATGGGGACGGAAAGAAGGTGAGAGGAGCGAGCGAGGGGCTGCGGCGTCTCCAGGCGGGTTATTCTGGAATGGATGTTTTACCCGTTGGAGAAGCTCTTCCCAATGGAGCCGCTGGCACCGCCGCACTGCGTGATTGTGCAGCATGGGTGACCATTTTCACCACGACAATGAAAAAAATAATGGGAGTCCATTAGGCAGATTATTTTTCTTTATTGCAGACTTCAGGCGCTGCCATCATTTTTATTCTTGGCGCAATAAAAATAGATTAGATTCGTCAGCGAACTAATAAAGACCTTGCTGGCATCACGAACAAATCCAAACTTTCTAAAGAGAATCTGCAGGAGGAGACGATGTGTCAGCGGTGCAAACCGAAAATAGGACAAACCCACCGAGTCTCATGAGCCGCTTTGGTGACGTAGCCTAGAATAAAGTCTGCAAAGAAGTGAGCGGCACATGCCCCAGACAATAGGATGGCATCTGCTCTCCAACTGGCATCACTTGGGAGAAACAACCCCACAGCCAGGGGTGCCCTGTACTCTCACCAGCAAGTTAGAATGCCCTACCAACAAAACGATGCACTACTGTTACACTCTGGTGGGCCGCCCAGAAGGTACAGGAGCCGGACGGAATGTCATTTCTAACGTGCGCTAAATAGAACGCTGTACGCTCTATTTTTGCCGCTGCGGCGCTTTATAATGCACTGCATCGCCCTTTGAAATGGATGGGGTGTGTTAAAAACACGGTAAAAACCGCCAAGTACAGCATTTTCAACGCAGAGTTGTATGCCACCGGGAGGGGAAAATGAAAGCGGTGACGTCATCAGCTTGCTTTGCCCATTTCGAACACCGTGATAATCGCGGTAGAACACTTCTATTGATTGCAATGGGGCATCGCAGACCTGCGCTTGAATGCCACGATTTCCAAGGGCTGTCTGCGCTACATGTATACTGCAAGCCCTTCCTTTATATTTCTCATGCCTTTAGCTAAAAAAAAAAATAAAAAATAAAAATTAAAAACTTAAAAAAAAAAAAATCGGTAGCAAAAACTGTCTGTCTCTACTTTACAACATAGACCAGAGCGGGTGTGTATAGTGGACGCGGCGTCAGCGGAACGTGCGCCCCACACTGACGCACCAGGTGTTAAACAGGGGGATTGCAGCAAGTAAGAAAGTAAATATATATTATAAACTTCTTGAATCTGAGATATTACAATAAAAAAGAAAAAAAGTGAAAAATATCCCGGAAAATCTCAGTCAATTCCTGCAAATTCTGGATCAGATCTGGTAGTGAAGGAAGCCTTACCTGCCAGAAGGATGTAATTCCTTATAGTCGCCATGTAAATATAGCTGCGGGGTGTATATAATATACAGGGAGCATAAATAAGACTAATAGGCAGATCTTTATGTTCTCTCCTCCTGATAAGCGGATCTGGACAGCGTTTCCTTCCTCCCCCCTTTCCAAGTGCAAACACACACACCTTGTGCCAGTCTCCGGAGAAATGACTCTTAAAGAATGAGGTTTGACTCCCAATTCAATCTCCGTGATTTAAGAGACTGTAAAGGTCAATTACCGCTGAACCAGGGAAAAAGGAGGGGATAGTAGAAATCCAAATATAAGACCTCACTGGTAGGGAATGTAAGAGTTTACCAATGGCCGGCCATTACACCAGCAGCAAGGTATCAGCCATGCATTATATAGTGTGGGGGTAATTGTTCATACCGCCTTATTAAAAAAAAGGGGATTTATTATAGGTGAAAGGAATGTAAAAGTAGAAACCTAAAAACTTAAAAACAAACTTTCCACCATAGTGACTGCTCTTTAAAAAAAAAAAAAAAAAAAAAAGTTTAGAAACCCCCCATATTGGTGATGCTGAACTAAAGTGCAAACAGGTTGAAAAGCTCACATGTTGTGGGTGGAGGTTTTGCTGGCAGAGACCCCTCATCCCTCCCAGCGATGGGAGCGCAACATGTGTTAAAGCACTTAGGAAATATTAATTTACAAAAACAAATGAAGGGTGGATGTGCCCGGCCGCTGAGCGATCTCACAGAAAACACAACATTAACACCTTGGTCTCTTTACAGAAATGTGGCCTTTAAAATAATTTAAAGGGAATGTGTCAGTAATAAAAGGCTTTTGCCGTTGATGGGACGAACAGCGAGGACCACCCGAGGTGGATGTACACCAACCACAGCCATGAAGAAGGAACTATACCGGAAACGGAGCCACTGTCCTCGATGTATCTGGCATTCCAGCTTATCACCATTTCTGTACATGGGTTTAAACCGCAATACCAGGTACTGCATATATAACAGTAGCAGTGTGTCCAAAAGGAGTTTAAAGCAACTATGCTTTCAGGAGAAAGTTTGTCCCCGAGACCAGAGCTTGAGAGCATAGGCTACTACATTACAGTTATTGATCTTTACCGCCGCCCCTCTGTTCTGCCAGTTACAGGTCCCGTTTTTGGCCATCCAAGTTGACCGATACGATCTTCAGACTACGTAATTCCCGCAGTGCGCTGATGCTGTTTGGCTGCTCTCACATCTGCGTCGGGGGTTCCATTGTACTGCTCCGTTATGGGAGCAGGAAAGGGGAATCTCCTGGCCGAACGGTTCGGTCCCAAGACTGACCCAAACAGCACTGAAAGGACCCCATTGATTATGATGGGGTCAGTACGGTCTGCACTCAGCTGACCGGCATTTTACAAGAGGAGGTCCAGCATGCAGGACTTCTACTTCTGGTATTTTGTCCCGGATCTGCGATGGAACCTTTGAACAAAGATTCCAGCGCGGATATGAAAGCAGCTCTATTATTCACATGGGTGTATGTCAGTCGCGTAAGTATGCAGCCTAGTTACGTGAATGAAATATGCATATTCCCTGCGTATTGCAAGCGAGCGACGGCATAGATCAATCATAGGCAATATACCCCCCCCCCCCCCATTTCCTGGACGTAATTTGGTTGCAAAACCGGAGGGTCGCTTTAACCCTAGTTTTATTACCCTATTTACCTAGGGCGATTTTAATCCGAAGAACCGTTATATCAAGTGAACGCCGCCAATTATCGCTCAGTAAGTGCGTACAGCGATCGTCGTCGATTGCATGAAAGATGAAAACAAATATTGTTAGTCGCCAAATAATCCATCGGAGTAAATAGACATCGATCAGTCATTTGCAGACGGGACAAGGGGTGTAAAGTTGTTTCTTGAGGTCACCAGGCCTGGGTGCTATAGATTTCTTTTATGGTACTATAGTAACTTTGAGGCCTCATGTCCACGGGGAAAATCAGGCCCGCTACAGATTCTCCATGGAGAATCTGCAGCGGGTCCCTCCTGCCCCGCGGACATGAGCGCTGAAAATAAGAATTAACTTACCCGCAGTGGACTGGGCAGGTCTTTTCTTCGCGGCCGAATGTGCTTGGCACGTCGTCGGCGTACCGCGCGCATGCGCCGGGCACATCCGCCGGGCCGAAGAAAGAAGATCCAGCTGCGAAGAGGAGAAGATCTGCACGGTCCGCTGCGGTAAGTTTATTCTTATTTTAGGTCTCCCGCGGATCAGGACGGCTTCCATAGGCTGCAATAGAAGCCTGCGGGAGCGGTCCCTGCGGGAGACCCGCACGAAAATTAAGCATGTCCATTTTTCTTCATGCTCCATATTTTTTTTAATTCTTTTTTATTGACCATCCGCGGGTATTTATCTACCCGCGGGTGGTCAATGCATCCCTATGGGGTGGATCCGCAGGCAGGAGAAGATTTAAAATCCGCTGCGGATTTTAATTCTTCTTTTCCCCGTGGACATGAGGCCTAAGGGCTCACGGGCTACAAAGCATCGCTCAAGTGAAAGAACAGATTGGAAACCATGAGCTTCACATTGTAGCGATGATTTTGTAGTGAGATTTTGTAGCCCGTGTGAAAGAGGCCAACTTCAAATCTCAACGTCATAGAAGAATTTGGGAGTACAAATTTATAACCATCTTTGACACTGAAGACCGGAATAAACATTGGAAGTGTCTTCATGCATCATTGGAGATTATGAGAAACCTATAGCACAGATAACACTCAGGCCTGGTGACCCTCTAACTAGAGATGAGCGAGCGTACTTGGAAAAGCACTACTCGCTCGAGTAATTTGCTTTATCCGAGTATCGCTGTGCTCGTCCCTGAAGTTTCGGGTGCCGGCACGGAGCGGGGAGCTGCAGGGGAGAGCGGGGAGGAACGGAGGTAAGATCTTTCTCTCCCTCTCTCCCGCCCGCTCTCCCCTGCTCCCCGCTGCGACTCACCTGTCAGCCGCAGCGGCACCCGAATCTTCAGGGACGAGCACACCGATACTCGGATAAAGCCAATTACTCGAGCGAGTAGTGCTTTTCCGAGTACGCTCGCTCAT